>NC_138183.1:192251186-193555844 GCF_964194105.1 Spermophilus citellus
TTGTTGTTGAGAGAATGAGGCAGAGTAGGTTACCAAGGGAAGTCTTTCATTTATTTATCTGGCAACATCTATTCCTTCTCGGATGAGGGACTGTGCACCTGTAAGGTGCAGAGGTGGATAATTTGGTACCTGTCCTAAAGGAGCTCCTGGTCTAGTGTGAGAAACGCATGTGAAGAAAATTATGGTAATGGTAGTCATTGCTGTAATAGAAATTTGCAGGAGGTGTTGAGGGAGGTCAAGGGGACTCTGAGTATGGGTTCTGGGTTCTGGAATACTCCCTAGAGGAGCTAGCTGTACCTGTGCAGTGTGTCAGAGCACAGGACTCAGTTCCACTGGAAAGGGAAAGAATAAGAAACTGTATATCCCTTCCCGAGGTCCTTAACAATGAACTACGGGTACAGAAGGCCATTTGAGGTACAGTACTTCCTTCTTTCAAGTGTCCTGCTGTATTTGGGACTGGGGTTCAAATCCTACATACCACATACTAACTGTACAAGTTTGATTACTTAACCACTCTTTTCTGATTTTGTTCCCTTACTCATAAAATAGAATGAATAGTATCTACATTGTAAGGCTGTTGAACGATACTAATATTTTATTAAGTCAGTGACTCTTACCTGCCTTATTTACCATTGCACCTCATCACCTAGCCTAGTTCCGGGTGTTTAGTAGCTGCTTAAAAGATTTTTATTTGAACAAGAGGATAAGTGATGTATGTACAGTATTTATCTAGTGCTTAGCCCATATTTTATAACCACTTAATAAATGGCAATTAGCCTCATCACTATTATCCCTGGTAGGTTGAGTGCCACTTGGCTAATAGGAAGAAGCCCCTTTGCTCTTCTGTTTGCACAAACTCGAAACTTTTGGGAAAGAACCATAAAATGCTCGAAAAGATTTTTTATGGACATTTTTACTCCAGCAACCATTTCCGAGTCACTATTTTATAATCTGCCTATGTAAATATTAATTAAATGGGAGGCCAGCCTCTTGCCAGGCTGTACACATGAAATCATGCATGCATAAAACAAGAAACATAAAATTAGAATCTTAATGAGAGCAATTAGAAAAGAATGATTGTTAACAAGCTTAAATTTTCTCTGAAAATGAATTAAGAACTATTTTTGTGCTTAGTACTATTATCTAATTTTTACTGAAGTCTGGAGTTTGAATTTCCTAGGAACCACCAGAGTGTGGGTTGATTGTGTGCGAGCTCGGGATAGCATTTCCTTCGTGGGCTGTAATGACTTCCCTGCTGAGGATCTTTCTGTGCTTCTCTGACATTTTGCCAGTATCTCCCCCCAAAGCACAGGAACCTTAAGGACTCCTCACTGGATTTTTGCAGAGCTGTACAAGAAAGTCCATTCAGCCTAAGTTCCCTGAAGGCAGTGCTTGACCCTTGTGCTTTTATCCTCTCTGTGGTCCAGACACAAAGACTGCACAACCAATGTGTGCAGAATGTCTCCAGTGGGGAGCAGGACCTGACCATTCTCCCTTGAAGATTTAGTGGGCCACTGGATTAAATATGCAATTCAGATCTATTCAGTGGGCACAGAGAGAGGGAAAATGGGGAGTAAAGGTATAATAAAAGTGGGAGAGAAATGTCAGTAGGCCTGTCAATGGGAGTATTATTGCCCACCAGTGCCACACCCCACAGCCTGGTGACATGAGAAGAGAGTATTATCAAGGTCACTAAGGATGGAGGATCATTTCTCAACTATACTCCTGTAGTACATAGTCACCCACAATTTTCCATCCTTTTAACTTACTATAACCTTGCTTTGCAGAGGCTACTTCCTACCTTCTGAAGGCAGGCAAATGCCTAAGGCACTGGCAAAAATAAAAGCCAGACAATAAGTTGGGTGCTTAGGAGTCAGGTTAGCTTTTCGTTATTCATTTCCAATCGGTTATTCCACTTTGAAGCAGACATTTGTCAATCTCCTACTGTATACATGTAGCTTCCTGTCCAGAGACACTTCTGTCTAACATGGAAGAGAGCCACAATGTGAACTCTGACCTACAGCAAACTTGGTTAAGCCTTACAGGACTTTTTGTGCTTTTTGAGCAGTCATCCTACCCATTTTGACTTGAAGCATCAAGGAAGCCTTCTGGATTCAGTAGATAAAACAAAATAATCAGGCAGGCAGTGAGGTGGCACTTTCTAGTCAGGAGGGCTGCTGAGCATGGAGAATTAGTCTTGCCTATGGGGAGCCACAGACCTTCAGATATGACAAGCGTTCCAAGGGAAAGGACTGACCTGGCAGGGATGAGTCTGGGAAGGTAGCTTCAGTCTAGACCAGGGATGGGCTAACTTTCTGTGAAGGGACAGAATGTAAATATTAGAGGCTTTGTAGGCCAACATGCAAAATTGAGAATATTATGTATATACTTATAAAATTAGAGAGAAAACAAATTTCTCAAAAAATTTTAGTGACAAAATTAAAAATAATAATAATAATGGAATAATTTTATGTAATATAAGTCTGTTAATGAGAAGAATGGATTTTTTTAGGAAAGTAACATTGGCTGAGTTGGGGTTCAAAATTAGTGTTGACTTTCATTAAATTTATTGCAAATATCAATCCACAAAAAACATTCCTTGGGGATGGGGCTGGGCTCAGTGGTAGAACCCTTGCCTAGTATTGTGGGTGGCCCTGGATTAATCCCCAGTACTGCCAAAACAAAGAATCAAACAAATAAACACCTTTCCTTGCTCAGGGCTAAACAAAACCAGGTGGAGAGCTGAATGTGGCTTGCAGGCCATATTTTACCAATTTCTGACCTCTGGCTATTGAGAAGAGAACACTGTGCTGCCAGGTTTAAGATTTTGTATTTAAGTAGCAAATAATACCTGAACGAATGCCTGAGAATAGTTGATTTGACTGGGCCTTACTCAGCACATCATTTAACCTTCCTAAATGGACATAGTCACTCTCTTGTTTCCTTACAGCTGAGAAGCAGCCGGAAGCTATGTAAGTGTAAGAGCCTCTTTGTCTTTATGTATAATGGGTAAGCAAGCCATCTCTCATGGCAACCAAGAATACAAGATACAGGATTCACCATTATGAAATAATATGAGTCTCTGGCTGCTGTGACCATTTTGTATGGGGTTCTCTTGGGAGTTAGAACAAGGCTTTTAAAACAAATAGACAAGGAATAAATGGTATTAAAACAATCAAGGGAAAGTAATCAATCTGCCTTGAATCTAGCAGCCAAGAGTATCACAAAAGATCTCTATCCTGGGGGACTTAGGACTCCTCAAAGAAGCACCCGCCTCATGTAGCTCCAAAGGAGATTGGACTGGTGAGAGGTTTGTTCATTCTAGCTGCTGAGAATCTCATCTAACACCCCCATTCTTTGGGGTGCCTTTTTAGCACATCAGAATCCTCCTAATCTAGACTGCATTTGTGAGAAGGTGATACTTTATAACCTTTATAACCACTGTCCCAATCTGCGTCCATGAAGGAATTTTGGCAGAGTGTTAGTTTATTTATTCAGTCAGTCAGTTCATACTTGTTAAGCTCTTCTTATGAAGAAGACATACCTAGACTTTGGGAAATGACTAGAGGTCCAGGGCTTGGGACATCCTGATTTTTGTGATAGTTTCTACTTCAATCATAAGGGGAAGTATGATGGTGATGGTGATAGTAATGATAATGAAGATGGTGCTGGTGTTGGTCCTGGAGCTGGGGAGAGGGGAGAGGACAAATCAGCAGACGCATGAATGTCTTTAGGAATGGGGTTGGTGATGGAAGAGGGAAAAGTTCTGTAGAAAAAGTGAGCAATCAAGGGAAATTAGTGTAGAGCCCCCCCCCCCATCCATGGTTTTGCTTGCCATGGTTTCAGTTACCTGCAGTTAACCTTGGTCTAAAAATATTAAGTGGAAAATTCCAGAATAAATAATTCATAAGCTTTAAATCACATGCTTTTCTGAGTAGCTTGATGACTTTTACGCTATCCCCCTCCATCTTGCTCAGGATGTGAGCCATCGCTTTGCCCAGGGTCCAGCATGTTCCAACTGTACACCACCTTACCTATTAATTCCATGTAGGTGTCTCAGTTATCAGATTGACTGTGGGGAGTGTCACAAGTAACCCTTATTTTACTCATTAATGACCCCAAAGAACAAGGATAGTGTTGCTATCAATTTTATTATGGTATATTATCATTGCTGTGCTTATTAGGTATTGTTATTATTCCCTTACTTTTTTTTAATTATCAGATTTTATTTAGCACGCCAATACAATTTGTTCTGGTAATAAATTAATATGTAGTTATAAAAATGTTTGTGCTATCCAAGAAAAATGCTTTTTAATGTATAAAGTATATGCAGATCCTTCAAACAGCCGAGTTAATTTTCAAACTCAGAAGTGTGGTAACATCGCTGATGAAAATTGGGAGTTTCCCTGTAATTCATGATTCAAAAGTTTTGAGTTTATCAAGGTTTCAATTGCCCTTTCCATTCTGGAAATCCCCCACACCTGAAATGAGAACTGATAGCTGAAAACGTTCTGATCCCATCTCCTATACCTGTACAGGTGAGGGATCCACTGGCCTGGCCTCAAGACCCCAGAGCTAATCAGACAGAGATTGGATTAAATCAGTTCACAGAGGTGCTCCACAAATGTCTGTGGGGCTAAATAAGGCACAAGCATCACTCAGAAATCCAATCATACCTGAAAAACCTTGGTTTTACTTTCTGCTTACTATACAATTAATTCCTGGTATGTTCTGTTGTAGTTCTCAAATTTAAACAACACAGTTGCTTTAAAACAAAATCATTCCTATTATTGCAGCATTATCAACAATCACTGACTGCCAATGCTGTTTGTATTTCTTTTCTCCTGGGATGTTTGAACTTGGGCAAATTTTCTTCCTGTTCTATGCTCACAGTAGACCCACACCAAGGATGTCTGTTCTTGCTTGAAATTCATTGGCAGCAGAGAAAGTTTATATATAGTTAGTACCATCTAAAATGAGGTTGAGACAGTTCATTTCTCTTTGCAGGTCACTGCCCACTAGAGTTAACTTGTATCCTGCTCTGTTCATCTGAGCAGTTACTTTGCTTTTCAAAGTTGTGTGGATTACTTCTGGGCTGACAGTGTTCTAAGCAGCAGTGAGACTTCTCATCATGTCACAAATATGCCATATAATGTACGAAGTATATCTAGCATATAATTTTTGATTTATTATGTCTCAGCCTAATGGTTGCATACAGCCATGCTACTGCCAGATTTTTTTTAAGTCTACTTGTTTTAATTTAAACTTCCAAAGATTGTGTGTAGTTTATTTATCAACCAGTATAGAACACTCATACTCTAAGGAGCTTTTCTAATTGCAGGAGCCACACCTAAAACAACTTGCCAGGTATCAGTGCATTTTCATACAGACAGCAAAGTTGTGTTTATAATGGAAATTTTTTCCAATTTTCTTGTGATTCTAATTTCTTGCTACTCTCAGCACTCTAGCAAAGGAAGACTAATAGTCTATCTTCATATATTTCTCTTACTCCCTAGCAACATTTCTCTGTAGGAGTGCATGTTTGGTTTGGTTGCATGCTGTAGAGGCTTATTAGATGTGTCCACATGGACATATTTATTCAGAACAGGCCTCCCATTTTTAAGTTCATTCTCTATTGTAGATGCTCTACTTTTTAGGAGTAGTGACACAATACTGTGATAGGCTAAAAGCACTGGAACTAGCCACAGAGACTTGGCATTAACCTCTCTATGAAATGCAGTTTCATTAGTTTTATCAGAAAATAAACAAACATCAAGACACAAAAATATGTGCTTTGATCTGGTAAAATAATTAAAGCATTCATTTACTAATTTGGCATGTTTAACTCCTCTCATTGTTAACAACTTTGCTTCCTTCTGATTTTTTTTAATCTTGTCATGATTTTTAAGGAACATAAGGACTCTCTACTTCTTCAATCATTTCACTGTAGATTTTTCTTCCTTATTCACTACCACAATAGAACTCTGTGCATGAAGTGTAACAAAAAAAAAATGCTGAACAGAACCTGAACATTCTAATAATAGCAAGACTGGGGAGACTGGCTTGGTGAGGGAACTGGAAGTGCAGTACTGATGAAGCAACAAATTTTAAATTAGAGTAATAAAGCTGTTGTCAAATTTCAAAGAAAGGGCTAATTTTAACCATATTGGTAACTAATTAAAAATATATCTTTTAAACTAAGAAATCCTAATGACTGAGGTAGATGATGCTGTTATCAGATACTGAATTAGATTTAAGGTATAAGGGAAAGAAAGCACTGATGTAAAATTATCTTCATTTAAATTCAGATGGATAATTAAGAATGCTTCCAATTCAACATTCTAAACATGAAATCCAGGTATGACCCATCAGGTGCTCACTTTTCTATTGGAAGATGAACTCAGCAGTTGGTGAAAAGATCCACACGCTAACAGAATGGCAAACCACAAAACAGTTGTCCCCGTGAAAAAAATCAGTTATTCTGCGTTTGATATTTCCACCTGGGCTCATTCTCAACTGTTCAGGATATGGATTCCTGAAGGTTTCTTCAGCATTTAACTAATTCTTTGTTGGATGAAGGGGCCAGGACTGTTTCTCCACACATAAATTGATCTTTGACATAAATCACTTTTATAATGAGAGAGCAGCTAGGACACGTTGCCACGTCTTCCCCATTCTCCAAATCTTCCTTGGTGATAGAAAAGTTATCCCCACACGGACAGGGGTAGAAATATGTTTCGGAATCCTCGTCATATTGGAAGTCCTCGATCTCCACCTCGTCGTGAAACACAGCCATGGGGTCGTTGGGGCCAGCAGAGGGCAGGTGCCCCAGCCGTCTGACAACGCCTCTGTTGGTGTAACTTCCCGAAAGCCGGCTGGAACCCTTCCCTTACTTTTTAAATTAAACTTTAACATAGGTGTGTATACCTAAAAATAAACATAGTATATGTGGGGCCCCACACAGTCTGCAGTTTCAGCCATCTTCTGCGGTCTGGGAACATGTCCTCAGTGAATAGTGGGGACTGCTGTAGCCATGGCTACTGGTTGTTAACCACAGTGCAGTGGATCAACCAAATGTCTTGGGATCAGAAAACATCAGCTCAAATCCCAGCCTCAGAAATTTACTATTTGTTTCACCTTGGTGAAGTTATTTCAAATCTCTGAGCTTCAATTTCTTTTTCCAGGAACCTGAAATTTAAATATTCTTCTAAAATTGTTTTTGCACACGTCAATAGTGTACACTAATTCAAAAAAGAATTGGCCCCACTGAATGGGGTCAGAAACACTGAACTCCTTCAACTATCCTGGTAAATTTTTTTTTTTCCTGGTAAATTATTTTCTTCCCTTGTATGCAAGGTATGCAGTTCAGAGTAGATGCTCCACAAATGTTAGCAATTGTCATACATAGTATTTGTGATATTTGAAATGTGATGAGTTCCTTGTCAAGGCCAGAACTAAACATGACTATGGTGTGTTTGTGCTTGTGTGTGTGTGTGTGTGTGTGTGTGTGTGTGGTGTATTAGGGACAGGGACAAACAGAGGATTCAGAGTGCCCGAGATTCAGATGCCCTTTCAGCCTGTTCCCCACCCAATGCCGACGGCCATCTGCTCTGAGCAGCCGCCTGTCTGAGAGTGGAGGGTATCCATGGAAACCAGTGTGAAGGTTGCCAAGAGGACTCTGTGGCAGCCTGCCAGAAGGGTAAGTGGAAATCAAGTGGAACCGAAAGTGACAGGCTCATGTGTGTTCAATGGAGTGGGCAGTGGTCAGCTGTGAGAGCCAGGGTAGGGCCTGAGCACAGTCAAGCTAGCATTCGGGCACCCAGAAGAAACCTCTAGACAACTCAGGGGGCCCTGCACAGCTGTGCTCCGGAGGGGCACTTTAGAGACTCTCACCAGTAATTTCTGTATCTATCTCTGTCCCTCACCTCTTCTCTACCTCTCTTCTTACTTCCTGTGGTAGGAAATTTAGTAAATACAGTACAGAAAAGAAAACTTTATTTAAAAAAGAAAAATTTAATCACCTCACATTAACCACCATTATAAGTTGATGCTTAAATTTTGGTGTTAGTTTACCTTTTTTTATTTTTCTTGAGGTTGAAATCATGCATTTCCAATTCTGCATTCTTCTTTCTAAAAAATTCTTTTGAGTCAGACATTTTACTTAGAGGAATAGAAAAGCGGGATTAATAGTAAGATAGCTTCTCCCTTTTCGTCCCAGATTAGCCTCAGTTAATGGCTGAGTCAGAAATAACAAAATTATCCCAAATGGATTTTCCTAAGTGAATGCTATCATACTGCCTTAGCTGGTAGCACCCACTGCATCATTTTCCAATTTTTGAATTGGAGATTTTTTTTAACATTTATTTTTTTAGTTGTAGGTGGACACAATACCTTTATTTTGTTTTTATGTGGTGCTAAGGATACTAGGCGAGTATTTTTTCTCTGAGCCACAACCTATGCCCCAAATTGGACATATCTTATGTATTTAAACAGCTTTGATAAAGTCTTGTGAATGAAGGAAATAAAGAAATGGAACACAGGGAAAGTAATAGGGGTTGTTTTGCTGTTTCTGAAATGAGCATTGAGATTTAAAATGTATACTTTTAGGGAGTGGGGGGCGCATGACTGTAATCCCAGCTACTCTGGAGATTGAAGCTGAGCGAGCACAAGTTCAAGGTTAGCCTGGGCAGTTTAGCGAGTCCTGTTTCAAAATAAAAAAATTAAAAGGCTTGGGGTATAGGTCAGTGGTAAAGCATGCATGAAGCCCTTCTTCTTGATTTAGTGGTGCAAGAACCAGGGGTCCTATTGTTCCTGTCACCCACCTGTGTACAACTGGGAAGTTGGGAAGGCACACCCTAGTGGTGGGAACTGAGTCCTCACAGCCACCAACATGTTTGGGGGAAAATAGACATTCCATGTGGAGGGACCAAGATGTCATTTCAATCTGAATGTGTCTCAGATGGACTCATTGTGTAAACCATTCTTTTTCTGATTAATTAGTGCAGTTCTGTAGAATCTTGAGCGGGACATTTCATGGGGATGATGTCAGCCATCCTGAGAGCTGTGGGAAAAGGCTAGTTCAAGGGGAGCTTAGCAGAGTGCTGGCAAACCAGGGCTCACACGGGGCCTCCGTAGTATTCGTGTTTTTCCCCAAAGCATTATAAACTCTTCATTTGCATCATTTAAATAATTGCATACTATACTATCATGTGGATGTAGCCTGTTTCATTTAACCATTCCTATATTTCTGGATGTTTCACTCATTTTCAATTTTTCACCACTGTTAATTCAAAACTAACTTCCTTGCTTGCTTGCTTGCTTCCTTCCTTCTTTATTTCATTCTTCCCTTCCTTCCTTCTCAAATAGCTCCATTTCAAAGTCATAATTTAGAACACCAGCAATTTAGTGAACAGAAGGAGTTTTATAAATATATTGTTCTGCCCCCCTCCTCCATTTTCCTGATGTGACAGCTGAGACTGGCAGCTGGGTGTGTGATTTGTCCTGTAGTGCAGAGAGGTGGTTTCACAAGAGGGAATGGAATCCAAGGCGTTATGGCCTCGTGGCCCAGTGCTCTTTTCTCTCCCAAGCAACCTTGCTCCATCTCTTGGTTGTACCTGCTTATATATTTCACAGTCCATCACATAGGATGCTCCAGCTAGTCTACTCAAGACCCTTGAAATCCCTGGGTCACTGTAATGCAAGTGTTTCTACCCTTAAAAAATATTTCTATCCTTATAAGTATTTATTTATGAGTAAATACTGTCATTGTCATGGCAAACTAGAAAGCAAGGACTCTATCATTTTCAGCTTAGAGTCAGCTTGCATGATTGAAAGGAACCAGTGATAACTTGACCACTCCATACTGCTCTGCCATGCACTTCTACACTTTCACTTGAAAAAAGGAATATATGTTTGGGAGCAGTTTGAAAATCAACACAAAGTAAACCCCAAAGTGAACCCAGATCAAGGAATGAAGCTTTATTTAAGCTTATTGACTAGCTTAAAATTAATTCAACAAATATTTTTTAAACCTTGAAGTGAAGAAAACACTGAGTTAATCTAACAATTGTTCAAAGGAGAGTTTGTATTCAGATTGCTTCTGGTTTAATTTGGGAGACTGTTTTAATTGTAGGTTTTATTATTCGGGTATTGGAAGACCAATTGGGAAGATAGTTTATTCCCCCCAGGAAACACCAGGCAACACTAGGCCGCATGGGAAGCAGTTGGGGAAGCATGGGCAAGAGACATTGTTTTGGTTTTCTTGGGAAGGAATGGTGAGGTAGGGTAAGCAGGCTAGGCAGGTTGAGGATTGGCTAGTTTGAAGAGTTTAGATTGCTCTGGGACTTAGGGGCTGTCCATGTGCACTGAAACCTGGTCTAGAAGCAGTAGGACACAGGAGAGTGACCCAAATGCAAGACCCTGTGAGAGCCTGATAAAGGAGATATGGTTGGGGAATGGGCATGGGTTTGTTGACACATGAAAGGCATTCTCACAGGCTGGTTGCTTACTGTCTCTAGGAATTGGGATGGGGATAAGGGACAGTTTTCCTGGGATCTTTAAGACCCCAGATGCTAAAACATCAGAGGAAGAAGACATGTCTAATTCATAGGCCAGGCAGATGCTCAGTGTTAGCATTCTATAGGGTAAAAGTTGTAGGTAACAAAAGAGAAGTACCCTTTGGGTGTTAAAAGAGATTGTTTTTATAATACTTGCTCTGACACAGCCTTAATGGAAGAAATGGCTTTCCAGCAGGGCACGTGAGGGCAAGCAGCCCAGCTCCTACCACTCATTGGCAAGCTGCCCACCTTGGGAAAATTACTTAAATCCTTTCAGCAATGTTTAAACACTCATTTATTCCATTTATATCCCAAGATGGCAGGTCAAGCAAATATCGCAGTGTGTCTCTCAATGTACATGAGCCTGCAACAGGGTCACCTGGTGTACCTGTGTAAGATGCAGCTTCCTGGAGCCAGAATCAGACTCTGAGGGTGGGGCTCAGGAGCCTGTCTTTTAACAAGTCCCTCAGTCCTACCCTGTGTGTTTCCTAGAAACACTGGAGTTGGAGACAGCCTAGAGGAAACAATGCTAGGCGCCTTCTAGAATATAAAGGGTAAAGTTCTAAACGCTCACAAAGAAATTTTTTATGTACTTTTTACAAGTACAGGCTTTACCATGCTTCAGAATCCTACCCGTCAGCTCCTGGCCTCGGTCACATCTGCTGAGTAGGTAATAAGCACATGTACAATAAACACACCTCCCCAGAGCCCTACCTCCTGCAGCTTGGCCAGTCTTAGGCCAGCTGCTTAGGGAGGCTAATGTTACAGATGTTCTGATACCACACAGAAAGCCCTGAAACCAAAAAACCAAGTCCTCAGACTGCAAGAAGTTTCCAATCACAACGTGGCCATGATGTAACTGTGTGATTTCAAATTCCTGATTTATCCCCAGGGGTTTCTATTTTTACCTCATTTTTTAAACTATAAACTAACTGGAAGTGATTTGGGCAGTTTCAAGGGAAAATACATGAGTAAAATTTATCAAACTATTGCTAAGTCCTTTGACCTGACTGAGTAGAGCTGTCGCAGGCAGGTGCCCTATAAGCTGGGGCTGGAAATTGAAGGGGTTGGAAGACTAACATTCACTAAGCACCAGATGCCACTCGTACCTTGGCATTGACATTTTCAATCCTCACAGCTACCTGTGAGGTACATTTTCCTGCTTCACTTCCATATGGTGAAGTTCAGACATTTCCACTCCCTTGCCCAAGATCTCCTGGGAAGTATGGGATGCATAAGAATTTCCGGCTGGCTCTGCCTGCTCAGAGACTCTGTTATTGCCCAGCCAGAAATCTCCAGGCCCAGGGGTAGTTGAAAGGACACTCCTTTACCATCTAACTAGTGATCCTTACAACACTCTGGTGATAGAGCTTCCAGGTTGTGAACTGATAACTCGGTCCACTGACCTTCACAGAGACAATTCTTCTCAGATCTCTGAAAGAAAAACCAAATTCCTGGCTGCCTATTTTGCTCCACATTTTCCTTCCCACTCCCTTAGTAATTATACAGTAATTATTATGTTGGTAATTACCTCATTAGTAATTTGGTTTGAGAAAGGCCTTTATAAGCTACGAGATTACAAACGACAAATGCAGTTTTAATAGCTCTTAAACACTCATTAAGAGGAAAAAAAGTTTTCCTGCACAATATTTTGAAAACTGTTGGCATCTCTCTTAATTAATGTTTCTTTAAAGAGCCCAAGGTTTTCTTGTCTGAAGAGCTGGTTTCCAAATAAGCAAAAGTGCCCTGAAAGTACTAATAAAGCAGAGCAGCCTCAGGGCCCCACCACTTCCTGGGTGGAGACATGGGCCAGGGCTTTAGGAAAGCTGGAAAAGACACTGGACTGACAAGGAAATTTGTATCCCGGTCATGGGTCCCCAGAGCCAGCACCTCAAAGTCCTTTCTGCTGAAATCAGGTTAGAAGCCGCTGGAGGCCGAGTCTGTACTGCTCGGCTCTCCCCGCGGCCCTTGGCTGAGGAGTGAGGCACTGGGACTCCTCAGTGCAGCAGGCCCGACTCCTCAGTCAGGCTTCACTGACTGCCATGCACCCCCACGTCCCACCCGCCAGTGACTCAGGCCACAGGCACAACTTGGAGTCTGTGGAATTTGCTTCCACCATCCTATGACTGTGAAAAACCTTATGTTTCCCATCTTTGGGAAATTACTGTCAACAAGATTCAACTTGTGTTTGCGTTGACATTTTTGCCACTGCCCCCAACTTCATAAAGAAGAATGCAACTTCTCATTTATGTGCCCGAGCACATTGTATAATACTTCCTATGCCATATTATTCGTTTATGCAGAAAGTATCAGAGTCTCAGCTGCCAAGCCTGGGGACAGGGACACAGCTACTCCCGCCTACCCCTCCCATGTCTCGTATCTGGATTGTGAAGGTCATCTTCCTACTAACTGGTCTCCCTGCTTCTCTCTTGCCCAAATGGTAGCTTTTCTGAATGCAGCAGCTGGAGGAAATCTTAAATGAGAACCAACTCATTGGGTCCCCTTGGACCCAATGGTGGCTTCCCATCTCACATAGAAAAAAAGTCAGACCCCTCACTCTAATGTACAAGGCCCTGCCCCATCTGTCCTCCCTTCACTTATCTCACTTCTTGGTTCCTAGCCCCTGTTAGCTCTAGTCCAGCTCTGCTGGCCTTGGCGTTACTCAGACACCCCTCCCGCCTCAGGGCCTTTGCCCTCTGCCTGGAACACTCTTCCCCAATATGTCTACAAGGCTCATTTCCTTCAGTTCTCTGCTCAAGTGTCACTTGATCAGAAGGGCTATCCTGTGACTCTAGGTAACAGCAAACAAAAAGACATATACGCACATATGGCTGTCACCTTTTTAATTTTATTTTAATATTTTTTAGTTGTAATTGGTCACAATACCTTTAATTAATTAATTAGTTAATGTTTTATATGGTGCTGAGGATCGAACCCAGTGCCTCACACATGCTAGGCAAGCACTCTGCCACTGAGCTACACCACCAGCCCCAACTGTCACCTTTTATTGCCCACCTAATTTGGTATCGTTGGGCAAGTGCCTGGAATTGCAATGAATAACACAAAGGAAGCCTGGCCTGGGCTCAGATCTGCCACTTGTCAACTCAGGGATCCTCAGCACCCCATTTTAATGAAAATAGAATAAATCTAATGAAACTGAGATGAGGATTAAATAAGAGGGTTTGGTAAGGTCAAGAACTTGCCCCCCAAGGCACAGAGCCAACATTTGAATCCCAAATCACAGTAGAAAATAGATATAAACGAAATTAAGAGAGAATCTCTTAGAATCTTAGAATTTCTATTGACTAGAGAATTTCCACACCATTGCTAAAAATTCATTCATTCACACACTCGGTGTCCATTGCCAATGGACAGAAATGCCTCTGCAGGTGGTATTTACTGGGTAGAATTGGATCATCCCATCTCAGTAATATGACCGGACCTCGGTGCCTAGCTCCTGGAACAGCAGAAAGGATCAATTTTCATTGATCTTTTTCTAGGCCTGACCTTGATATCCCTTCCTGTCTCCCCCTAAATATATCAAAGCACCCAAGGAGGGAAGCGTGTTCTCCTGCAGCTGAATTTCAATGGTTTCAGGTTGAGGTTTCAGAAGCAAGTACATGACCATTGAGTAGACAGCCTTTGAATCTGCTGCCCTTTCCTGTCCCTTCATGTGTGAGTTTTTTAGCTAGCACGGTCAGTCTCGGGCCATCCATCATTGTCCTTGTGAAAGCGCTTTTGTGCTGTCTCCTTCTGGCCCTGTGTTAAATGATCTCATCTGGAGGAGGGGATCGGGAGGGGAGTTGACAAAGGGCAGAGGGAATTTAAGAAAATACTTTGAGGGCTGGGGATGTGGCTCAAGCGGTAGCGCGCTCGCCTGGCATGCGTGCGGCCCGGGTTCGATCCTAAGCACCACATACCAACAAAGATGTTGTGTCCGCCGAGAACTAAAAAATAAATATTAAAAAATTCTCTCTCTCTCTCTCTCTCTCCCTCTATCACTCTCTCTTTAAAAAAAAAAAATACTTTGAGAAGCTGGGTGTAGCTCAGTGATAGAACTTGTGCTTAGTATGTGCAAGGTCCCAGTTCCATACCCAGCACCACCAAACAAAATAACATGGCGGGGAACCCCCAAACCCAACTTCTATTACATTTCATTAATTCCTTATATCAACACAGCAAAGCTCAGGAAGGGCAGTTCTTGAAGTTCTGCAGCTGGTAAATGGCATAATTGAGATTTCAAACTCAAACTGCTTGATGGGCCACGCTTTGTTCTTGCTGAGGATGAATGCAGATTACAGGACAGTGACCCAAAATCTCCCAGCAGTCCCACCAACAATTAAACTGTTACCCAACAATAACTCTCTTTGAAGTAATTCAAATTATACTTCTTACATAGTCACACTGGTACCCATGGTGTGCCTGGAGCCAAGGGCTGTGCCAGGCACTTTACGGACAATATTTCCTGTGTTCATCATTCTGTGGTAGCAATTTTGGTGTTTCTCAAAGTGTGTTCCTATGACCAACTGCATAACATCACCCAAAGAACCTGTTAAAATAGAGATCCCGAGGCTTCAGCCCAGGACTGACAACAGTGGAATGTTCGTCATTACAAATTCTCCGATATATTCAACATTCAAAGTTTGATAGCAATTATTCTTAAAAGATAAATCCTTTGTTATTAATGAAACACTGAAAGTCACTTGTCTTTTTTGAAGCCTTTGTACATTAAGCATTTGTACTTTAATGCAGTTATTGATTCTTTTAATGAATAATGAGTTTAGGAAGGATTCAGACAGGAAGTTGGAACTCAGTTCAAGGCTAAGTTGAATGAATTTTACCTGGCACCCAGAGGAATTTGAAGGAATTTATTTTTAGGACACACTACTAGGTCACAACTATAAAACTCAAGTCCTGATATAAAAATAGTCAGGAATTTGTCCTGTAGAAGGAACTTATCTATAATATTCTATAACATTTCTAATACAAGCTTCTCAAGTATTTAAGTAAACTATAATAAACTATATCCAATAAGATACAAAATTAACTTGATATCTTTTAATGATCATCAACTGTGTATTAGATGTAGTGGGTTACAAAAACAAACAGGCCAGTGAATTCTTTTTTTTTAATTTATTTTTTTGTTCTTTTTAGTTAATATGACAGTAGAATGTATTTTGACATAGCATATATACATGGAGTATAACTTCCCATTCTTTTGGTTGTACATGATATGGAATTACACTGGTCGAGTATTCATACAAAGTTATGAAAGTTATATCTTTCTCATTCCCATCTCCCCTCCCTCCCCATACTCTGTCCTGTCTAATCTGGTAAATCTCCCCTTCTCCCTCTGCACCCTCTCCTCATTATTGTGAGTCAGCATCTGCATATCAGAGAAAACTACTTGGCCTTTGGGTTTTGGAGATTGGCTTATTTCACCTAGCATGATAGCCTCCAGTTCCATCCATTTACTGGCAAATGCCATAACTTCATTCTTCTTTATAGCTGAGTAATATTCCATTGTGTTTCTGTACCACATTTTCTTATCCATTCGTCTATTGAAGGACACCTAGGTTGGTTTCATTAGGTATTGTGAATTGAGCTTAGGCCAACAAACAAAGAAGAATTAATACTAACTTTTCACAAATACTTCCAAAAATTAAAAAAAAAAGAGTGAAGCTCATCTTATAAGGTGAGTATTATTCTGATAGCAAAACCAGACTAAGACAGTAGTCACCTGTGGAGGTGGGAGGTGACAAAACCCAGGAGTCACATGCTGGCTCTGTGACTCAAGCAGGTAGTTTTTAGAGGGAGGGTGGAGACAGGGAAGTCAGAAGACCTTGGTGAGGACAGTGGTGACAGCAGCCCATGCACACACCTCTACTCACATAGAGTTCACATCCTCTTGCTGTAATTTAATCTCTGGGTATCTTGTGGCCATGGATATTAAGAAGCTATTGTAGGAAGCGTGTAGCTCATGAGCAGTTGGAGATTGCGCTTTGTCAACAAGACTGGCTCTTCTGCCTTCTTTCTCTTCTCCCCAACCTCTCCCTCAGGTGACGCTGTTTCCCTGTTGTTCCCTCACTGTCCTCTAAGAACTGCTCCCTCCAAGTAACACCCTGCCGGCATGCCCCCAGCCTCATTTTACAGACTTGGATTCGGCTCCAGATCTGGTTATTTGGTTATGACCACTGCAGTTTAGACTAATCCTTTGACAGGCCACCAAGTGATGGCTGCTGTGCAATCAACCTTTTCTTTTCAATCCCTTTGGTCTCGAAATAAAGGACTGCTTTGTGTGTTGGTATTAGAGCAAAGCCTCTTACCATTTGTAGTGAAATCTTTATTGAATGCATGAAAGAGAATTAGTTCAAAATAAATGTACTTCTAATCCGGGATGCCAAAAAGATTCCCATCCTGGGGACCACTTTCATTAGTTGACCTGTTGGAGTCCCAAGCAAAAACATGATAGTAAGACATAGGCCCATTGGAGTCCTTGTGAGTTTGAGTCTTGGCACTGCCAGAGACTTACCAGCTCTGTGACTTTACCTCTCTGAGCATCCATGTTCTAATCTGTAAAATAGGAAAAATGAGTTCTATCTTGAAGGTTGGTTTGAGATTAAATTACATCAAATATGTAAATCCATTTTAAGTCTTCTGGAACATTGTACGTTGTCACTATTTGGAAATGTAACTTTTACATTGAACAAAGACAACTTGACTTTATTTTTGCTTCTAACTATCCCTTTAAATTAATTATTAGTATTATTTTTCAATATTGAGGATTGGCCCCAGGGTGCTTTACCACTGAACTACATCTCCAGCCCTTTTTATTTTTTATTTTGAGACTGGGTCTAAGATGCCCAGTCTGACCTCAAACTTGCAATCCTCCTGCCTCGGACTCCACCATGCCTGGCTCTGCCTTTAAATTTATTCTATGGTGCAAGTTCTTCCCTTTCCCTTGGATGAAATTTGGGGCAAGTCTCATGACTTGGCAAATAACAGTAAATAAAAGTTCTCTAGTCATTAAAATGTCTAGCCCCATGTAATAGGCAAAGGGGTAGCCTACTTAAAATTGGTATTCTTCTCCCTCTGACTCTCTGGCTTGTTCCAGGGGAGGAGCCTACAGTGGCACTTCGACCCTCTGTCCCTCCCTGGCCCCACCTTGAAACCTTCCAGGGTTTCTGGCAGGCAGCCAAACCAGAGAGGCAGGTTCCTGCTTGGACTGGCCTCTGCTGGTGGGTGCTCTGGCCAGCAGGTGTTTAGGTATGCTCAGTCTCTTGCAGGTGCTTTGCTGGGCTCTTTGGAGACCCCCACCCATTGCCGCAGACCTCGCCTTGCAGGCCCCTTGATAAATGTGATCCCTCTGGCTGGTATCGGACTCCTTTCTCATCTCCGAGCATCCTCCTTCTTCCTATCCGTGAGATCTGTTAGCCCTCTCGAGCCCCTCTGGTTCAGGGAAATAGCACTGTGCAGTTTGTACTGACGAACACAGAGTAGGAGTCCCCACAGCACAGCCATCTGTATCTCCTTCACTCTGCACCTGGACCATCCAGCAAACCATTTCCTGAGCCTTTGGGTTTCACAGACGAGTCAGTTCTTGGTCCACCATAGCTCCGAGGTTCAGGTGTCCCTGAGCCTTTCTTGTGATGTCAGTTGAAAGGGGAACAGTCCCTACACAGATCCCAGACTCTTGCTAATGTCCCTTCACCATTCTCAGCCTTTCCTTGGGAAATCTGCATTGGGAGCCCCATGTCTTGGTGCTCCATCCAAGTCTTCCAGTTCGGTCCTGGGACATGGCTGTTAATGGTACCATTCTTGTTTAATCCCAGCATCTCTTGATGTCCAAGGTCAGGACACTTAACCCCTCAGCCTGTCTCCTTCTGGAAGATGGGAATGATGATAACAGTGGCTGCCTCACAGGGTCTCTGTGAGCAGGAAATGAGAGGAAGCAGGAAGCATAGTGCACCCAGTTCCTGGTGGTGAGGAGGCTCTTTGTATGCAGGCTGCTTTCACTCTCATGGCCATTATCACAATTAATCTCAAAGCAATCAGTCTCTACCTGGGAAGGCCACTTACTCTCATACCCTTTTGTTACCAACCCTTCCTCCCTTACTGCTTGGCAGAGCGCATGTGCACCCACGTATACCCGCTAGCTGATGCTCAAGCAGGACTGCGTGTACAGTGACTGCAACCAGCACCCTGCTGCCCTGTCCCCCTCTACCACCACTGATAGGTTTATCTCTTTCCACTGTCTCTTGCAACTATCTAATTGAGAGGTGGGTCTGTGTGGGCCAGCTGCTGCTGGTCTGCTGCTGGGTTCTCCTAATAGCACACAATTTCCTGAGGCAGAAAGATGGCTTCCACCCATTGTTGGAAAATTGCTGGTGGGAACCTCTGTGTTAAATGATTATAAGCAGGAATTTGATTTTTTAATCTCAAGCAGTAATACTCTGCATTTTGCCCCTCTGCTTTTAGTTGTTTCCTCTTAGGCTTAACCCATTCTGGCTTTGCTCCAAATGAGAAAAAATGATAGGCTGGAAGGCTTGTTTTAACTCGTGATGCATTTTTCTGTTACCCGTCACAATGATCTTTGGCCCCACACCATTGGTTACAGACTCTGCTCAGGGCTTTTTTGTCTCCCTGCATCTCTCTGGGCTATGGCAGCTTGCTGGTTTCTGTTTTCGCGACTGAAAGGCTCAAGGGTCACTCCAGTTGAACTGGGCTAACTGGGCTGTGCAAAATAACCACACAAGAGACACAAATACCTTTTTGTTTGAGGTCGCTGTGACGGCTCCTCTGACCTTAAGGGTCCGCAGGAAGAGAGCACGCGCTGACCCCTTTTATTGAGGAGAAGCTATTCAAATGAGGCAAGGGGTCAGGTTTCAGGGGGCTGAGTCTATCTTCATGATGTCCACTGTCAGCAGGTTGACTGACACCGGGTAGGCCACACCCAAGGGCACAGTAAGAGAAGGGGACACACACAAGGCGCTTCCATGGAAGATCCTATCCTAAACAGGGCAAGGGGTTATATTACAAAGGAACAGGTGAGCATAGCTTCACCCATGGGGCTGTAGCAAGACACACCCATGCACAGACCCCGACCCTCGAACCCAAGAAGGGTGGGGAAAGCTCTGCCACATTTCTGTGACTGAGCGCCTCAGCACCCAGCCGGGGAGTGTGACTCAGTCACGTGTAAGGTTGGTCTCCCACAGCAGCTCCCATACCATGTGACTCTAATCATTTGGTTTTTGGCTTTGCTCTCTGTCTCTTATCCCAAGTGCTAATACAGGCCTGGGTCATGGTGCCACTCTCTGAGGCTGCGGATGAGTCACTGTACCTCTCTGAGCTTAGTTTTCTCATCCATAAAGTGGAGAGTTGCTCTGAGGATTAAATTAAATAGTGCAAAATCTCTGCTGCTTGGTAAACCCTCGGTGAAGGTGACCATCTTATAAGTGCTGTAGGTGCTCCATAAATGAATAATTTGTTACCAGAGTTGACACTGGGTTTCCTCATTAAATAAAGCATACATGAATCTACAGCACCTGTTGTCCCCAAGTGGTCTCTCCCGAGCCTCTCATTGTCTCCAAGTAGCCTGAGTCACCCAACTGAGATATCTTCCAGGCCACTTTGTCACTAAATTTGGTAAGGGGATCTATTTAAAATTAAAAGCCCAAATTATTTTTTTGTTTCCATTTCCTGTTAGTTAAGCTGTTTTCTCCATCTCAGCTTCCTGCAAGTGGTCATCTCATGCTGAGAACAGAAGCTGAAACTGCCCCCAGACCTGGCCCAGGGCCAGTGAAAGTCAGAGCACCTCAACTGTAACATATATCTGCCTCACACCATTTGGCCGAATCTCCATATGTGTATTTCCTGGTTTTTTTTTTGTTTGTTTGTTTGTTTGTTTCCAAAAATTATACTGTTTCTGCTGGGGCTCTGGGGCACACACCTATAATCCCAGTGGTTTAGGAGACTGAGGCAGGAGGATCGCGAGTTCGAAGTCAGCCTCAACAAAGGCAAGGAGCTAAGCAACTCAGTGAGACCCTGTCTCTAAATAAAACAGAAAAAAAGGGCTGTGGATGTGGCTCAGTGCCCCTGAATTTAATCCCTGGTACAAAAAGAAAAACAAACAAATAAAAAAAATTAGACTGTTTCTGTAGGATGGGAGAAGGAAACTACCTTCCAGTGTCGGCCAAACTGCACTTAGATTTATTTCCCCTTTTTATATCATTCTATCTTATGTCTGATGTGGGTAGGTGACCAAATCCAGCCAGTTGGGATCCCAGCAGCCTCTGGCCTGTGCTCCAGTAACAGTTTCTCTGCTCTGAGGTCTCCAGTGGCTCCTACTATTTCCAGCGTCAGATTCGAGCTCAAATGCTTGGCTGCACCTCACCATGCCATCTTATGTGTCTTTCCTGCCCTTCCTATAATTCCCAGCTACAAAAGAAAGTGAGCGCTGGGTGTGGTGGCACACGCCTATAATCCCAGTGGTTAGGGAGGCTGAGGCAGGAGGAT
Source organism: Spermophilus citellus (assembly GCF_964194105.1). Lineage (NCBI taxonomy): Eukaryota > Metazoa > Chordata > Mammalia > Rodentia > Sciuridae > Spermophilus > Spermophilus citellus. Next base: position 192,272,258 of record NC_138183.1, read on the forward strand.
CGTAAGATGAAAGTCAGCCTCAGCAATGGAGAGGCACTAAGAAACTCAAAGAGACCCTGTCTCTAAATAAAATACAAAATAGGGCTGGGGATGTGGCTCAGTGGCCGAATGTCCCTGAGTTCAGTCCCCAGTACCCCCACAAAAAAAAGAAAGTGAGCATCTTCAGGTGCCATCCAGCTCTGCCAGCTCTGTGATTCCCCTGCAGTCTGGTTCACCCAACAAGCCTTTCCGTAGAGCCTGCTCCATGCTGGCCCTGGGCACCAAGCTGCTAGGCTTGGGCACTCAATAGCTCCTGTTCTCACAGGCCTCCCATCTACGTAGGCTGTCCAGAGACACCTCAGCAGAAGGGAATGTATGTGACAGCTGGGGTAGGAGTCCTTGACCTATCTGGGGATTAGTGATGGCTCACAGAGGTGACATCTGAGTGGAGTCAAGCACAGAGCATGGGGCCTGGGAAAGCATTCTAGAAAGAGGAAACTATCATTAAAGAACAGAGGTGTGCAGTGGTTTGGCAAAACTGCTAGGGAATGAGAGAGAGAGGCAAAGAGCCTCTGAAGTAGGCTGTGCTGGACTGGAATCTGCATCCAGCTGGGGAGCCTGGCCTTGATCCCCCAGACGTGGAAGTCACAGAGGTCGTTTAATCAGGCCAAGTATCTGTTCAACTGTGGCCATAAGTGTGTCTCCCTTTTGGTAGTGTAATTTTCTCATGTGACTTAGCACCCATTTTTAGCTTGCTATTCAAACAAGAGATTGTGGGATTCTTTTTTTGTGTGTTGTTATTGTTCTTTATACCAGAAACTGATTAATGTAGCATAATGAGAAAATGTCAGATCCGTAATTAGTTGTTCAGTCTTGAATTTGATTTTGGTCCTTCAGTTTATTAGCTGTGTGCCCACCTATGGCCTTGTCATGGGGATTAAAGACAGACGTGTTTTTGTGAAGCATCTGGTACACTGTAGACCCCCATGTCCCCTTCTCTTCTCTCCCGACTCTGTGGCAGGTCAGAGTCTGGTAACCTGCACAATTGACAGGTTAAGAAAGCTGAGGCAGGGGCTGGGGATGTGGCTCAAGCGGTAGCGCACTCGCCTGTCATGCGTGCGGCCCGGGTTCGATCCTCAGCACCACATACCAACAAAGATGTTGTGTCCGCCAAAATCTAAAAATAAACATTAAAATTCTTTCTCTCTCTCTCTCTCTCTCTCTCTCTCTCTCTCTCTCTCTTTCTCCCCCCCCCCCACTAAAAAAAAAAATAAAGAAAGAAAGAAAGCTGAGGCATTGTTGTAGGCACTGATATGACGGTTTCCTTTGAAATGTTAATTGCTTCCCCCAAAGACTGGGTATTCTGAAGGCTTTGTTTGCCTAGCTGAACCCTGGTGCTGGCTCTGGAGGATGTGACAGACTCTGACCTGCCATTCCAGCTGTTTGAGAGGTGTCACTGAAGACAATGCCAAGCACTGAGGCTGTGTTAATGAGTGTGGACATGATCGTCTTCCTATGAATAGCTATGGGAAGCTTGGAGGAGGGAAGGATTGCAAGAATTTCAGTGCCTCCCTTTCTCTGCCTGAAAACCCTTACTGGTCTTCTAAAATACCAGTAAGATTCCTCTGCAAGCTCCTTAGACTTCCAGGTCCCTTGCTTTCTTTGGCCCTGCTGTCTACCTTGTCATTTCTGTATTGGGTGAGGTTCACTGCCCTACTCAACAGAAGTTCTTGAAGGCCAGTTCATGTCTTCCTGTTACTCAGGATGCTTTCTCAACGCCTGTTGAACCAAATATCCAGCAGAGGTTCAGAGACATGAAACAAGATTTAAAATGTTAGCTGAGTACCTACAATGTGTAAAGTGAATGTTCATAAATGCTGGCTGCCCAGTGAGGTGAGCCAGGGGACTTAGGCAGGGACCTGTGATAAAGGTGAAAATTGCCTTTCTCAGGACATGGACCTTCTCCTGACGGGCCCAATATTATGCCAGCTTGTGTCTTCAGCCTCTTTCTTTTGTTGCTGCCTTTGTTATTTTTGGGTTGTGTCTGAAAGTCAGTTTCCCCAGTAGAAAAGAGAAGAAAAAAAAATTCAAGGCAAGGACAGGCCATACAGACACAGACCAATTAAAGTGCTTCAGGCTTTGGGAGGGCAGCCTGTGGCACTTAGGATGTGGAGTTGGATGGCCTAGGTTCCATTCTGACCCTGACTGGCTGAGACACCTCAAGGAAGATCTCGCACTTCTCTGGGACCCAGGGGGACATCAGCCTTACCAGCTGCATTGAAGGTGAAAGAGCAAGTGCATGAGTCTGCCCCTGCCCCTCTTGTAGACAGGGAGTAAGGGAGTCATTTGTCTGGGGCCCTTCTCTTGCCCCTGGGCAGTTGGCCTCTAAAGGTGTCAGCCACACCAAATCACAGTCTCCCTGGGTGTTAGCCCAGCAAGTGATGAGCTTTACCCCGCTGCCTTATGATGAGGTTCTACATCCCATTTTTAAGTAAACCTCTCTGGATTTCATGGCCTGAAAAACAGTCTCACATTTCCTCAGACTCTGACACCTCTGAGCATGTCTGTTACTTCTCCTAGAGCTAGCAGGGTGCTGAAACTTGCTGGGAGTTAAGTTGCAATAGAAAAAGAAAAATAAGGAGCTATGAAAATTTAGTTGCGCCTGGTAAGGGAAGTCCATAATTCACTCACCAGACTGACTGCCCCACAATCGATGTACCCCAGGGGGACATCACTTCAGATGAGCTGAGGGGCAGGGGGAGCAGCTGGAGGCAGGATTTAATGGGGATAAGCTCCAGTGAATCATTAGGAACAAGAACCAAAAGTGATATTTAATGCAATGAAAATGGCATTGTGGGGATCATCTATTTAATATTTTTACACTCAATATTATGTAATCATTTCTGATATCTATTCATGCCCCAGACCATCAGGCTTAGAATTCATTCATATTTACAAACAAAGGTATGATTTAAGGCCTTCACACAAAATGATAACCAAGAATTTATAATATGTTAAAAAATGCTGTCTTGTCCAAATTTGTGACAAATTTCTGGAAATGAAATTGCCAGATCAAAGGTTATCGATGTGAAAGGTGTCATTCGCTAATTCACACATTCAGTAAACATCCTGTACCTAGGATGTACCAGACACTGTGCAGAGCCCTGGAGCTGCAGACTGCCCCTGGGTTGGACCAGCCTACCTTTCCCCATCTCTTTGCCAATGGGGGTACCCTTATGCTTCTTCTTCTTTGCCAGTCTACGTGAAAGTAGTGGTAATTCCCAATGGTTTAAAGATTTAATTGTAAATTAAATACATAAATGTGAAAGGGAAAATCTTAAATAAATATTGATACTACTGTGGAGTAGGAAAGGACTTTTAAAGTGTAACCTCAAGAGTAGACATGATAAAGGAAGAAGAGCAAACCACATGCAAATTTAAGGTTTATATAGAGATTTGAGGCAAAAGACAAACTGGGAAACATAGTCACAGAGAATTATTGTCTTTTGTTTTTATCTATAGTAGAGAATTCTTACAAATAAGGAAAAGAAAAGTGAACAATGAACTAATTGCTACATGTCATTTTTACAATGAAGAGGTAAAAAGGAGGGTGCCGAGTCATTTGTTCAGCAACACTGGTCGGGCGCATGCTGAAATGTGCCAACTTCCAAACCAGGCACCAGGGACATGGACGTGGATCTGACACCTTCTCTGCCCCCCAGGCCCCACAGGTGGGCTTGGGAACAAATACCTAAAAGCACAGCATGGGAGGTCAGGCAAAGAATCTGGTAGAAGGCCCAGGCATCAAAGGAAGCAAGGATCATCTTCTTAGAAGGAGAGAGAGCAATGTCAGGAAAAGAGACATTCCAGCTGAATTTGAAGCCAGTTTTATTCAGATATAATTTATATAACATAAAACTCCTTCCTTGTCAGTGTATATTTTAATGAGATTTAGTAAGTTTTTGCACTGGTGTAGCTATCTTCAAAAGACAGTTTATGTTGCCTTCTCTCAATCCCAGCCCCAGGCTGCTACTGATCTTTCTATTTCTACATTTTGCCTTTTCTAGAAATTTCATATAAATGAAATTATATGACACCAATTATTTTCTCTCAGGCTTATTTCATTTAGCATGTTATTATTTAGGGTTAACTCTGTTGATTTGCATCTTTTTATTGCTGTGTAGCACTGTATTGTGTGGATATACCCATTTTGTGTATTTGTGCATTAGTTGAACATTTGGGTTGTTTCAGCTTTTGGGTGACTATGAATAATGCTGCTGTTAAAATCCATGTACAAGTTGTTAGCAGATGTGAATTTTCATTTCTCCGTGATACTTAAGAGTAGAATTGCTGGGTCGTATGGTAAATATGTGGTTATCATAGAAATAATTTTTTCAAAGTCCTATTCTATTGACCATTCCCATCTGAAATGTATGAGAGACCCAGTTGTTCCACATTCTTGGTGACTTTTGGTATTGCCAGTGTTCATAATAGCCATTTTAGTGGATGTGTAGTGGTATCTAACTGTGGTTTTAATTTGTATTTTCTTAATTATTAATAGTGTTGAGCATATTTTCATATGCTATTTTCTTTTGTATATCTTCTTTGGTGAATTGTCTATTAATATTTTTCCTGTTTTCAAGTTGGGTTGTTTGTCTTACTATTGAGTTTTAAGAGATCTTTATAAAAGTATTCTGGACATAAGTCCTTTATGTTTAATAAAGGACATATATTATGTATGTCTAAGATATATATCTAATATGTCTAAGAGGTGTGTGTCTTAAACTATGGTGCTTATCTTTTTATTGTCTTAATGATGTCTTTTGAAAAGTCAAAGTTTCATTTTAATAAACTTTATCTTTTTTTTTTCCTTTTGTCCTGTTTGAGTTTCAAATTCTAAGAAATCTTTGCCTATTCCAAAACCAAAATGATTTTTTTCCTGTTTTCTTTGGGAAGTTTTATGGAAATTTTATAGTCTATACTTAACTTTTAATTATTTTTTATGTATGAGGCAAGGTAAAGCAGAGATTCATTTTCTTTTCATATGGATATCTCTAGTTTTTCCCAGCACTATTTGTTGAAAAGTTTACTCTTTTCCCCAGTGAATTATCTTAGCACATTTGTCAAAGGTAAATTGGTCATGTATGTAAGCCAGTGGCATGATTTAAGTGTTTAATAGCTATTATCTAGAAGAACTTTATGGGTAGAGTTGGCCAATTTCCTGTTGTGATACTCTTGCATGGTATCTTTCAAAGCTACTATTAGTTTCAAAATCCACTCACTAAATTCCTGAGAATTTAATAATCAGTTCTATAAACCAGTAGGAGTCAGATTCAGCACACTACTATATACAAAGATCCATCTCTGAACTCTGTTTTCTGTTCATATATCTGTGTGTCGATGCTTAGGCCAGTAACATAATTGATTACTATAGCTTTTATAAGTTTTGAAATCAGGTGGTATAAATCTTCAGATTTTGTTTCTCTTTCTCAATATTATTTTGGCAATTTCTTTTTCATTTCCATAGACATTTTAAGATCAACTTGTCATTTTATTCAAAGAATCCTGCTGAGATATTGATAGAATTGCTTTACATTTATAGATTTTATCAACTTCTAGATAATTGCCATCTTAACAATATTGAATCTTCCAAGCTATGATGAGTATGGCATATATATTTATAATTACCTCTTCAGTTTCTCTCAGGGATGTCATGGAGTTTGAAGTGCACAGGTGTTGCACTTCTTTCATTAAATTTACTCATAAGTATTTTATTTTTCTTAATAATATTGTGAATGGATTTTTAGATTTTTATTTTCTCATTGTCTGTTCCTAGTATATTATACAGAAATATAATTGATTTTTGTATATCAATCTGGTATCCAGAAGCCTTGCTAAACTCACTCATTGTTCTAGTACCTTATTTTCAGATTCCTGATGAGTCAAATTAACTCCTAGTTTGAGCAGTTTTAATTTTTGACTATCCATCTTCATAATAATATCCATACTACACACATGGGCTTTCTTTGTGTGAGACACTTTTCCAGGTGCACAGAGGCCTGGGAGCTGCAGGCAGCCTATGACTTGAAAAGGAGCCATTTACTTAATAAAGGGACCCAAGCCCTGACACTTCCCATTGTAACTGTTAGCCACATCAGATCCTTCTAAGGAGAGAAAGATTTTTTTCTGCTTATCTTCTATTCATGTGAGATCAGCTTCAGACTTTATATACTGCCCTTTTATATGTCCAACATATGCTTTACTCATTTTGGAGTGCCATCACATCCAGTAAATACATGTATTTACTGGATATTAATGGATAAGAAGAGCGATCATTACTGATTAGCATAGTGGCATTCTCTTGATGCTTCTCTTTTCTCCCATTCACACAAAGGCAACTGAGAGACAAGCAAGCAAACACACGTGCTGCGTGGATCCCAGAGATCCTCTCTTGACCCAGGCATTTCTGGCTAGGAGGAAGCATCTCCACACCCTTCAAAATGGGGAGAAAATGTCCTCTCAACCACTTGGCAGCCCTCTAGGTTCAAGGATGGTCTTTTCTTTTAATCCACTGATCCTGCTTCCTTTAACCACCGTCTCCTGACTATAGCTTGGCAACTGACTGCGTTCACAGACTGCCTGTATCAGAGTTCAGCATGGAGCCTGCTTTCTTTCACTCTCATAATAACCAGTGTAGACAAGATTTTTGAACAGAGACTTGATATGTTTCCATGACAACATAAATTACCCATGAAAATCTGTAGGAAGATTTTAGGCCATTAAGGCTTTAAAGCTCTGCCTTCTTCCCTCTTAAAGCACTTAAGAAATGTTGAAATTTTTATTGTGAAGAGGATAGGGAAAGAATTTGATTTCCCAAGGATTTAGATACATAATAAATAAATCTGGGGCTTTGGGGAAGAGAAATGAAATTTTTATGTGGTCCTAGTTGGCAGTAATCCATTATTCTAAGTCTCCACTTTTGTCAAGAAGTGATTTGTACCAATTAACACATGCAGCTATTCACAGCAGTAGAACTTGTTCCTTGTGTAATTCTATTTCGTTTTTCTTGTAAATGTCAACCTTTTTCACATTAGAAATGAAAGAATGGCCTCCATTCTCTTCTTTCACGACTCTTTCTTTCCAAGACCAAACCTTCTTTCCTCCCTTCCTCCCTCCTCTGGGACCTGGCTTCCTCCGTGATGGCTCTCTCTGCTGTCTTTGGTCTCTCCCTCTATAATTGCTCTTTCACTCTCTCCCCCTTGAGTCACTGCATGCAAATGTGCTTAAGTGGGACAAGTCTTTAAAAAGTGAACATCTGTTTATAGTGGATACTCAGTATTGAACATTCAGTGAAGCAGGCATTCGTTGAATGCTACTGTGTTCAAGTCTAACAGGAAATATGCTCAGCAGTAAGCCTGGTGTTGGAAGCTCAATTTTGCCCACTCTGGGCATGAGAATATTGACTGCAAGTGGTCAGAAATATCATGGTAGTTGGACCATCATGTAATTGTCTATGTTTCTTTCCCCAGCTGTCAGCAAGGCTTGTGGAGGTAGAGGACTGCAGCCATGCCTGGAACACAGAGGATCTGCAATAATTTTTCTTGAATAAACAACTCTGTAATGAAAATCAAATGCATTTATTAAACAGTTATTCACCCCAAACTTGCAATTCTGGTATGAATATCCAGCCCCTCTTCAACTAAAGAACTCTTTTACATACTTTCTCACTTAACCTCCACATGGATCTTGTACAGGGCTCATGTCAATCCTTCACAAATGGCCCAGCAGTTAGAGCTGGGTTAGAGCCACGTTTGTATCTCTTCTCTGGCCCGGGCTCAGGGCCTCCTCTCACCTTGTTAGTCTACCTGCATCTCATTGAGCCTGGCACATGCTATGTTCCAAGACACCGTGTTCTCCTGAGGCCTGTGTCTGTTTCTGCACACGCCCTGGGCCCAAGGCAGTGCATCTTTGGTTTTCTGGCCCAGGAGGCTTTGCTACCTTCTAATGAAGGCTGCAGACTGTTCACCTTGGTTTCTTAGGACCAGAGCATGACCTCTCTCCATGAACTTGATGCCACAGCTCTCCTGGGTGCTTGAACTTCAGTGCTGGGCTCACACCATTGCTTTCTGCCTTGCTGAGGTAAAACAAGAGGATTTTAAACCCCTTTTGGGAAGAAAAATTTGGGATTGGGGTTTGCATTTGAATCTATTGCTGTATAACAAATTGCTTCAAAAATTAGCAACTTACAATAAGTATTTATTATCCCATACAATTTCTGAAAGTCAGAGATCAGGAATGGCTTGTCAGGGTGGGTGGAGCTCAGGGTCTCTCATGAGATCACATGAAGGCTCGCCTGAGCCTAGTCCACTTCTAAGATTGCTCACTCCCATGGCTTTTGGCAGGAGGCCTCAGTCCCTCCCTACATGGATCTCTCACAGGGCTACTCGAGTGTCTTCATGACACACAGCTTGCTGTCCCCTGAAAGAAGTCAAGGAGAAGCCTATAATGCCTTAAATGGCCCACTCTTAGAAGTTATGTGCCCCAATTCTGCCATATTCTATTTGTTAGAGTGAGTCACCAACTCTAACCTCATCCAGGAGAGGACATCAAGATCTACGATAGGAGTGCCAAAGAGCTCAGGACTTACTGTAGGAAGTGATGCCATGATATGCTTGTGTAGCAATTTTCCACTGTCCCCCTGGGGTGGCCCAGGGGCTTCCTGTTCAGACATTCAGAGGAGAGAGAAGCAGCATTCAGAAGGTCCAGAAGCAGCATCCCTGTCCTAGCATGGTGAGGATTATTTGGGAAAGAAAGAGTTGTGAAAGAACAGAATGGAGGCCAATCTTTCATTTCTAATTTGAAAGGCCCTGGCATTTACAATAAACAATGAATTAGAATTACACAAGGAGCAGGCTTTAGTGCCGTGAGTCAAGTGGAGGCCTTACCCTCAGCAACTGCAAGGAATGGAGGGAAAGAAGATGACTCAGGTGACCTTCTGGGAGCTAGAACATGGCAAGTGCCACAGATAGAAGCAGGCCAGAGAAGGATGCCTCATGCAGCCAGGGGGTCTGATTTCAGCCCAGGGGTTGGGAGAGACCCCTGGAGGGAAGAGCACAGGAGGCAGGTGGCATTGTGGTTCAGTAGTTGGAGGTGTCGAGAAGAGAGCATGGCAGGTCCAGAAGCAGCATGAGTGACACTCAGTGGTAGGGAAGGGCAGCAGCATGCAGTGTTCTTTCCAGCAAAATGGATGACATGCAGCTACCGCAAAGTGCTGGTGCGAGAATTAGTTAAGATGATTCATCTAGAGCTCTGCCCAGCACCTGGCACACAGAAAATGCTCACTAAATGACTGACAGAGATAAAGAAGGCTGGAAGAGTAAAGTGGGGTCAACTCACAAAGCTCTGCCTGCCATCCTGAGGAATCATAGCATGGGGGAACTAGAAGGAGCCAGAGCTTGCACCTCATCCTGGAGTATCACCACCTTTCCTAGCTGGCAACCTAATGCTGGGTTCACAAAATCTGACTATTTCAATAACTTAAGAAAATGATAAGGAAAGCAGGCAAACACACAGAAATGCCTTTTCAAAATCCATGATGGCTCTCCTACTTTAAGGGTCCGTGGAAAGAAAGCCACTGGAATTCTTTATTCTTATATAGGGGACACACAAGGGGAGGGTTCATGGAACATTTTATCCCCAAAAGGGCAAATGGGTAGGATTACAAAGGAACAAGTGAGTGTAACTCAACCTCAGCGGGGTAACAGGTACTCCTGGAGCCATGCCTTGATATCCGAGCTGGGGTAACGCCTAAGTTACTGCGACCTGGCACTGCCGTGCCAGACTGAAGGCAGTAATTGTTCAGAACCTGGTGCATCAGGACTTAAAGGTGGCTGCATCCAGGGCAGCTCCCAACACTGTAGGAACTGGAAGCTGCTGGAGGTCTGCTGGTGGGAGTGGCATGGGATTTACCCTGCAGCCTGTGCCAGGTGAATCAGAACTAAGGGGTGCTGGTGCTGTGATCCTAATGCCATGTCCAGGCAGAGGAGGTTCTGAGGCCCAGGAGAGGTAGGGGCAGAGGGCTGGACAGAAGTTGAAGGTAGATATCTATAGACACTTTTCAAAATGGCCTCTGCAGTAAGACACCAGAGTCCCTGAATATGACCAGCAGCTGTCCAAATCTTCTAAGAGAGCAACCCAAAACACTTACCACCAAGTCTCTAGGAGATGGCTCAAGCCAGGCCTGGCTCTGCCATTCCTTGGTAAGGCTTGGGGGCTGGCCCAACCGATTCTCCACAGATTTTCTCAGGACACATGAGCCATTGAGGTGTCTGCAGTTTGCTCATCCACTGGGGACCCTCCTCTGTCCCTGCAGAGATCATGTAGGAGATAAATCAGGCATCAAGCCACACACAGCAGGATCCAGCCGTGGATCTGTTGTGGAGGGGACAGTGGGCCTTTGGTCATGCAGTTAGAGACCAAAACGTCCTAGTGGCTTCACACACCGTGATACAAGAAAGCTTGGCATGAGGAACATCTCTAGGATGCCAGCATTAGCAGCCTGCAGATATGGGGCCCTCTTGATATGCCCAGAGCCCCCCTGTAGTGTGCATCCAGACTGGCTGAAGGGAAGTTCTTTCGTGTGATTGTCGCCGAGAGTTAAGGTGGCCATGAGTCTAAAGGACCCTAAGAAAAACCTGGGTTACATGTCTGCCTCCAGGTGTTGGATGGTGGAAGGGTCATAGGTTTCAGAGTGAGGCATTGGTATGCCACCAAAGAACAAGTGTCTGCCCCATCTGGGGTGGGGAACAAAGAGCTCAGGAGGAGGTGACATTAGCTGAACAGAGAGGAAAGAAGACAATAGCTACTTCCATTCACTGCCCACTGAATGCCAAGCCTTTCAAACCTCTGAACATGTAAGAGAGCCTGCATGGCAGCCGGCGGCATGGGAAGAGGCCTGGCAGGACAGGCAGGAGGGGGTGCTCAGTCCAGCCCAGCTCTATCTCTCTGCAGTCTGAATCAGAAGGACCTCTCTTCATAGCCATGCAAGGGAGGTTGGACCCCAAAGTAGGATTCTGTTCTGGATTTTCTACTAAGTATCTTATCCTTTAAAAAGATGAAATGAACTCATGAAAGAATTAAAGAATGACATGCAGCTGCATAGTAACCACAAAGTTAGCCGGTAGAGTCGATGAACCAGGAGCCAAGAGGGTGGGAATCTTTGGGTTGAGTAACCCAGGAAGGCTTCCTGGAAGAAGAGAACCCTGAGCTGGGCCTGAAAGAATCATTACAACTGGGGCTTCTGGTAATAGGACGCCATCCCTAGAGAAGCAGTGCTGCCTTGCCCAGAAACCCTCAGTGGCTCCCCGGGCCTTCCACCTACATCCACACAAGGCATTCCAGGCCCTCGCCTGGTCACCTTGAGGAAGACCCCTACCCCCCACATCCTGAGCAGCCCCCCATCTGTTTGCTCTCTGAACTTGCCATGCAGACCCAGACTGGTGCGCGAACCCCCCACGTCTACTCCTTCACCTTCAGTGCTCTTCTCCCCGGTCTTTGTCGCCCTTCAGAATTAAGCATTCCTCTTCCTCTCTCCCTCTGAGCTCTGCTCCATTTGCTTCCTTCTGCCTTTTTTAGGATCACACATGGACAGGTCCTGACTCACTAAGTGATAGACACCAACCGAGGCTTACTCATCCCTGCGGGACACGTGCCACGCCCATGACTGGTGTTTGGCAAATGCCAAATGAATGGATGAATGAATAAATGAATGATGGGGTATAAATGTGGTTATATAGGCAAAGGGGGCTGTGGTGCAAGGGACCACGAACACTTGGCAAGAGGCACTAGGCACAACTCACCTGTGAGTGGGGTCCACATGGTTCTTGGTCAAGACTCTCAGGGCTGGAGGAGCTCAGGAGTCACCTCGCCCAGCCTGTGTCATCCCACCCTCCATAGCAATGTGGACAGCAGGCTAGGCACTGAACAAGCACCTTTGCTGCAGACAGGTGAGCACGGTTGTTCTAGCATACTCCACATGCAATGGGAGCTTGTGGGCTGTAGAGTTGACCAACCTGCCTTCACATCCAGCTCTGCTATTTACCAGCTGTGTGGTCTTATGCAAGCAACTTAACCTCTCTGAGACTTGTTTTATCTCTTTTATTAAGGGGTTTAAGACTAGTTCCTCTTCAAAATTGTAAGAATTACAGAGAATATCCAAACCAAAACCAAAACCCTTCAGCTTATAAAAGATAATAAGAAATAGTAACTTTATTGAATTGTTTACTTTACATACCAGGGATTGAATTCTACAGTTGAGCCACATCCCAGCCCTATTTTGTATTTTATTTAGAGACAGGGTCTCACTGAGTTGCTTAGTGCCTCACTTTTGCTGATACTGGCTTTGAACTTGCCATCCTCCTGCCCCAGCCTCCTGAGTTCTGGGATTACAGGTGTGCGCCACTGCACCCAGCCTAATTTTATTTTTTTTAAATTTCTTTTTTAGTTGTATATGGACACAATGCCTTTATTTATTTTTATGTGGTGCTGAGGATCGAACCTAGTACCTCACACGTGCTAGGCAAGTGCTTTACCACTGAGCTACAGCCCCAGCCCCCTAACTTTATTTTTATGACATATGATTAGTTGTTGCATGTGGCTGGAGGAGGTTTTAAGGAGAATTTGAAGAAAGTTCTAAGAAATGGAGTTTGGGCTTAAACCTAACAGTCTGTCATAATTACAGTGGACCTATGATGGGATGCATTAACAAGGTCTCATCTGATGTACCAAATTTGTTCAAGATCAGGGTCACTACTCCCCTCCCCCACCCCCTCCATGGGTGGGGTCCACATCCCATGGATGATGTTCACAAGTGAGACACTTGCCAGCTCACCCACTGCAGAGATGCATGGAGCTGCAGAGGCCGGCCAGTGGGAGATGACCCAGAAAACTGCTGAGGGACAGTGCATATGTATCTTAGTCCTAGTTCTGGAAGCAGGTAGGGATAGAAGCATAGAATCTGGATTTCTGCCATCATCTACTGAGAATAGGTTGGGACTGGTTTGGCACAGGCAGTGCCAACTCTTAGGGGCTTGTCTAATGGAAAGGGCTTCAGCTCTAAAGGGTGGGAAGACCTGAGCTTTGGTAGGTAACTATGGCCGGTGCTCGACATTCCTGGGGGCCAGTCCCAGGCCTGTGTGTAGAGCCACCGGGTTCCTAAGTCTAATCATGACAGCCAACTGAACCTGAAGAGGTGGAGAGAGAGGAGAGGCGAGGAAAGGACCAAAAGAAGCCCTGATGCCTGAGTAGGTGGGTGCTGTTGACAGAATCAGGAAGGTCTCAATTCCCATCCCATGCTCCTCCCAGTTGCCCATCTCAGTGAGTGGCATACCCCCAAGCCAAAGTCCTTGCACCTCCCCAGATTCATCCAGGCCCCGCACCTCCCACGGTTCATGCCCAGTTGCCTTCTCAACTCAGTGTGCTTCCTCGGTCCCCTCTGCCACTTCCTGGTTCAGGCCCACATATCCCTCCTGACTTCCACACGGTCCCCAGCTGGGTCCCACTTCTACTCTCTCCCACAGTCCACCACGCACACCACTGTCAAAGTGCTCTTCCAAAAATGGATCTGGCCATATTCACCCTTGGCTGGGACTCATTGGCAACTTCATGTTACAAGGCAGACCCTCCCCTTAGCATGGCCAGCAGGCCCTCCATGGTGACTAGGCTCCTTGCTCTTCCACGCCAAATGGGAACCCAGCCACCCACACTGCCCACAGGTTCCCGTGCTATTCAGGAGCCTCTGGAAATGCTGCTCGATCTGTCTGGCACCCACCTTTTGGCCAACCTCCTGCCAGTCAGCTCCCCCTGACTCCCAGGCTGGGGTGGGAGCTCCATGCTCCTCACTCCCTCCTCCTTAATTGCTTTCAGGGTCTTTCCCTGGAGCAACCTCAAGTCCCTCTGCCTCCCACACCTGATGCCCAGGGACTGTTCTTGCCTGTTTAGGCTCCACAGCTCTCAACCTCCAGAAAGGGAGAGCACAAGCACTCTGGAAATATTTTGTGAATGAGTGGGCGAAGATGAGCAGCGAGGGAACCCTGAAGAAGACAAGTCAGCGAGGAAGACCAGACGGTTGGGGTTTAGGCACACTGAGTTGGAGGTGTTGGTTGGGCATTTAGGTGGTGGCCCAGGCTGCACTGGAAACTTAGAGGTAGCGGCCCCTCTCTTCACATAGGAGCCAGTCCTAGAGATATCCAGAGAGCAGGAGGTCAAACCACCAGCTAGAGGCTTAGTGTTGCCAAATTGGTTTTAATAGCTGAGAGCATTAGAGTTAGAAGGACATTCTGGGACATGGTTAGCCTAATTCTTTTATTTTACAAATGAGAAAACAATGTTCAGTGTGGGAGAGGTCTTGGAGAGGCTGTTCTCTCCTGCAGACCAAAGTCTTTCTGTGGCCCCCTTTCTCTGTGCCCTGGAGGAGGAAGTCAGTGGGGGTGAAGGGGCCCTTGGAAGAACCCAACTCTGCAGATTCTCGCACTAACTACTCCTTATTCATGGCCCCCAAAGGAAGCAGACCCCATCAAGGCCTCAGGGCCCAGAGCTTTGCAGTAAATGGCACACACTTACAGGGAGGACCTCGTCCACCTTCAGGGGCAGACCTGTTTTCAACACTGTTGGCCATCTCTTCTCCAGCCCTAGGACAGATCAGAAAGGCAGAGAGGGATTGCTGTAAACAGGAAAGCTGACAGGCCGACAGACCAACCGGCAGCGGTTCACACCAGAGCACACGGAGTCTCTCCTAGATTCACATCCAGACACAAGTCTTAGCTGTGATACCCCATGATGTTCAGTGCATGCAGCTTCTTTAAGACTTATAAACGCTGAGCCGTTTCACAAAATTTTCATCTAAGTTGATTCGGTTGTTTTGGTTCTGGCACTGCTGTTTAAAGGGAGGACCCTTAAGATTCTACAGAACAGCCAGGCACAGTGGTGCACATGGGAGGAGCATGGGATGGGAATTGAGAGCTTCCTGATTCTGTCAACAGCACCCACCTACTCAGGCATCAGGGCTTCTTTTGGTCCTTTCCTCACCTCTCCTCCTCTCTCTCCACCTCTTCAGGTTCAGTTGGCTGTCATGATTAGACTTAGGAACCCGGTGGCTCTACACACAGGCCTGGGGCTGGTCCCCAGGAATGTTCAAGCACCGGCCATAGTTACCTACCAAAGCTCAGGTCTTCCCAGTGGCTTGGGAGGTTGAGGCAGGAGGACTGCAAATTCAAAGTCAGCTTCAGCAACTTAGCAAGGCCTTCAGCAACTCAGTGAGACACTGTCTCAAAATAAAAAATAAATAGGGCTGGGGGTGTGGTTCAGTTGGTTAAATGACTCTGGGTTCACTCCTTTGTTAAAAAAATTTAAAAAGGGGGACTAGGAATGTAGCTCAGTTGGTAAAGTACTTGTCTTGCATGCACAAGGGCCTGGGTTCCATCTCTAGCACCAAAAAACCACCCCAAACGAAAAAATTTAAAAAGGAATCTATAGAACAAAAGTTCTTCATTGTGAGAAAGGGGGAAGGAATTTGGCATTCATTGGTAGGCTACATTAGAGATGGTAGTAAGCCTAATACATTGTCTCATTTCACAACTCTAGATTTGCACATAGCAGCATCCAATATCTGTTGAACTGAATTATTGACTGGGCTGGGTGTTTTCAGCCTCATTTCAGAGACTGGGAAATGAGGTCTGAAGATTTGAATTGCCTGTCTGCACTACTGCTATTGCTGCAACCTGGGTCCACTTGGCAAGAAAGACAACTGTCACTTGCCATGATCAAAGAATAGCATTAACTCTCCAGCCACGCTCAGTGCCACAAGCACTAATTGAGAGCTTGCTGTGTGCAGCCCGAGTCAGGAGCCCTGCTTCCAGGCATACAATGTTTTTTATCACTTATGTTTTCTTTGACCAACAGGAATGAATTCAGAGCATGGACAGACATCAAGCCTGTGAAACCAATAAAAGCCAAGCCTCAGTACAAGCCCCCAGATGACAAGATGGCTCATGAGACCAGCTACAGCGCCCAGTTCAAGGGGGAGGCCAATAAGCCAACAGCAGCTGACAATAAGATCATGGAGCGCAGAAGAATACGCAGCCTCTATAGCGAACCTTTCAAGGAACCCCCAAAGGTGAGACAGATCTTGTGGGGAACCCTTCAGCACAGCCTGGACTGGAAAGGTGAACCGAGCAGAGCTTGGGAGTGGGCACCGCAGACACTGGCCGGCCCCAAGGGCTCCTTTCCTTTTTAGCACACTGAGACCCACAGGCATCTTCAATAGGAACCTTTGTTAAATTCAAAGGAAATGTTAGCTGTGGGGCCTGTGATCCCAGCTATTACTGAGAGGCTGAGGCTGGGAGGGTCATAAGTTCAAGGTTGATTGGGCAACTTAGTGAGATCCTGTCTCAAAATCTTAAGAATAAATGAAAAGGGCTGGGGATGTAGCTCAGTGATAGAGCTCTTGCCTAGCAAGCGTGAGGCCTTGGATTGCATTCCCAGCACCGCAAAAAATAAAATAAAATAAGGAGATGTTAGAAAGAACCATTACCTGAGATAAAAACAAAACAAAACAAAACAAAACAAAAAAAACACCTTAAAGGTGGGCAGAATTCCAGAGAACTAGCTTCTGCATTTGAGCGATTCAGAAAAGAAGTAGCAGGAAATCTCACCTGAGCTGTAAATCCCTTCATCTTAAAATAGCTGTGCTTCTGCCCCCGTAGGGCCCTTCCCCCCACCCCATTCCATTCCAGCCCCTTCTTTTCCTCCCAGGTGTGCACACAGCCACCCTCTCATTCTTCCCTTGATAACACGCCATCCACCAGCAGGGTTCACTGTCTCAGCACACCTGTCACATCAGCTGCAAGATACACTCTGTCATTAGTCACTAAACAGTTTGTGAAAGTGTATTCAGGAGTTTTCTTACAGTACTACCCTACCTGATTTGTTTCTCAGTGTGAATTCATACTTGGGGGAAGGAGGTTGGAGATGGAGCTCCCAAGTAAGAATCGCACATGCCAAGCAGCCTTTTTCTGTGATGTCAGACCATATGGAATTGGGTACACATCATCTCTCCTGCATGTGACAGCAGAAAACATCTGACAACCTAAATACTTTTAGAACCCAAACCGTCTTTTCTCTGCTTTTGTCCTAAAGTCTAGTACTCAGGTGGAGTTTCCTAAGTGGCCAGGACCATTTTATAAGTAAAGGAACTACCCATTGCCTGAAACATTTCAGGAAACCTCTCCATTCCAGACAAACCAGGATGACTGCTTACCTTCTTTGCAGATCAAGGGTGACTGAAAAATCATAGGAACTCAGCAAGTCGATGTCCCACCCACAGATGCGGTGGGACCCAAGACATGGGGTTGGCATTGAACAAAAGAAGATTCCTGTGGAGGAAGGAGGAAGGATAGGGGAAATTAAATCTAGAAATCAATGGGCCCGAGTAGCATATCGACCCATCATGCTCAGTGGCTCCAGAGTTCTCTGAGAAAGAGCAGGCTGTGTCCTCAGAACAAGGGGGAAGAGTTAGAAGAGGTATCCCAGGGAGAGTGGATTGGGCTTGGAGCAGCTGCTCTGGGAGAAATTGTCAAGGTGGCCCGTCAGAGATGTGGCTGGCCGTGCAGCCCCAATGGCCTGGTGAGGCTGGACACATCCCAGCTCAAAGGATCTCAATAAGAACACTTCTCCATGTGCATTCCCATCTCAGAGACAGAAACAGGGGAAGGCCAGCTACTCGCAGCAATAAGCCACTGGGTTCCTAGCATCTGACATCAGCCAAAGTTCATCTTGCACGAGCAGCTGTCCATCATGGGGGGCTGAAGCTCTGTTCCTCATGCCTCTTCAGCCTAAGCCTGGGGTGATGGAGAGCACCGCTCTGAGCAGAGGCGCAGAGAGCATTGGAAGCACAGGCTGACTCTCAAGTCCTGGCCTGGAGGTGACCCACGTCCCTTCTCACATTTCAAGGACTACAGGAAATCATATGCCTGTGCCTGAGTTGAACAAGGTGATGAGGTATAATATTCCCATAGGGAGGGGCAGCAGATGCAGCATAACAGTGACCTGCCTGCCATCTGGGGAGGGGCCACCTAGGGAGGGGATAGTGAGTCCATGCAGCCAGAGAGAGTGCTGCCATAGAGACTAACCAGGGAGTTCAGACAGAGAAACCAAAAGGCCAGTGTCACTGGAAGTCCTTCCTCCACTGTGCTTCCCGTGTCAGACTTGCTCCCCGTTTTCCTTTGATGAATACTGTAATGTCTTCTTCTCTCTGAATCCTTTCTCCCACCCTCTCCCCTTGTGTTTCTGTATTTGCGGTCCGTCTGTCTCTCCATACAGGTGGAGAAACCTAGTGTTCAGAGTTCCAAACCAAAAAAGACCTCAGCGAGCCATAAGCCCCCGAGGAAGGCCAAAGACAAGCAGGTGGCGTCGGGCCAGGCTGCCAAGAAAAAGAGCACGGAGAGTCCCAGTGCCACCAAGCCCGACGACAAGGAGCAAAGCAAAGAGATGAACAATAAACTGGCTGAGGCTAAAGAGTAAATGTCACTGCACTTTCCTTTTCTTCTTCTCTCTCTCTTTTTTTTTTAAACCAACAAACAAAAAGGCCACAAAATTAATTAGAGACTTCCCCTCTGCCTTGGTCCTGAGTGTTCCAGGAATGCTTTGGTTTTGTTCTTTTAGTGGAGGAGCCCTGGTTCACACACAGGGCCACTCCTCCTCCTGAGGGTGGCCTATGTCAGCCTCGGGACCCTGGGACACCAGGAAGCCTTGTGCACTGGCCGTGTCTCCCCCTGGGGACCGTACTCAGCCAGCTCCAAGCCTACCTCCTGGTGGGGCTTGGAAATGTCTGCAGTAGGGTCTCTTCCTCTTGCTCCTCCCAAGCTCTGTGTCAACTGGTTGATTTTGAACTTTAGATGAAGTTTCTTTTCCAAAGTTTAGAGGGTGATCATGTGCTATAGAAGCTCAGCTTATGCTTCATGATTGACAACATTTGTGGAAATGTTAGAAACAAAACGAAGGAAAAAGCAACCTTGGCCTTAATGTCAATGGAATGGAGTTGTCTGTTAACTTTAATCTTCTAGAATCTTCTGTTAGAAGTGTGTGCCTGTGTTTTGTTTCCTACTGGTGGGCTTTAAGTTGTACACCAAGTGATAGATAGGCTCCTGGTGACCGAGACCAGGCCAGCGGTGGTAAAGGGTGGGTGTTGTAGGTGTTGTAGGTGTCATAGGAAGGCCACAGCTGTGGGAGACTGCCTTCCCATTTGTCCTCGGCAGGCTGCCAGCGTTGCAGAGTGACAGGTCGAGGGCGACTAAGGACGAAGGGTCCAGGTGGAGGGAGAGAGGACTTAGTGCGTGCTTTCTGTTCCTGAGATGCCGCAGCGGCAGGCGTGGCGGTGCTGACCCTCCCTCGCTGAAGGGTCTCGCTCTGCTCCACAGAGGCCAGCGGTGCCAGTGCCGAACTTCAGGTCGGGTGTTTCTATGACACAGCCGCAGGCTAGGAGAGGACCCTGTGAAATAACTGGCAGGTCTTTTTGACCTCATTGATAGAAATTTTAAAAAGCAGCTCTCAATGTATTCTGTGATGTGTGTCTGTGTGGCCAAAGCCCCGGGGGAGGTGAGTGCCACCATAGCTGTGCTAGAGTTGTGTTGTAGGAATTAGGGAGTCATTGTGAAAGATCCCCAGTGCTTATGAGGGAACCCCAAGTGTCTACCAGAAAGAATATATTTGCAAATGTGAGGTGTGGATTGCTCAGCACACTTGATTTCTCCTGTCCTTGAAGGCCATCTTCCCCAGCATTCTGAATGGCTGGGCTGTGGCCAACACCCAGCCTCTGCCCGGGTGCCTTCTTTTTGTCTTGGAGGAGAAGAGTGGAGGTCTCCCAGCTCCATACCTCAGAAGCCCCTCCGGGTTCTCCCAGGTTAGAAGCAGCAGAGCTCCCGGGCTTTCTTATTCTCACTGCCCAGGCAGCAAAGTGTCTGTGTTCTATTTTGTTTGTTGCGGGGCTGGTTGAGAAGGTCTTTGCAAACTAAAACACAGGCCTGGTTTTAATAAAACAGGAAAACCAGAAAGAAGCGTCTGTTCAGGCCACTGCCACCTTCCTTTCCCTCAGGGCGTGGCCTGTGAAGGAGAAGTGCCGAAGGCAGGAAACGCTGGTGAGTCCCAAATTTTAAATGCCTGTACGGAAGTGACTGGCATAGATCTCAGTACTGTTTCCGGCAACTTGTTAGCTAATCATAAAACTTACCAGGGAACTCTAACAACTTGATCTAACTGTATCCAGAGAATTTGCAGATGTCTGGTCATTCTCTTAAGATTTCAGTCTTAGCCAGATACATGGATGCTAGCTACAGCTTGGATTTCTCCACGGAGCATTTTGCAGATCCAGTGAATCAGAGTTTAGGACACACAGGGGATCATTCAGGGGTCACTCACAAATGGAATGCTTTGTGTCAGCACTGTGCTAGACTGGGTAGGCAGTATAAATAAATCTGTCTCCACAGCAGCACAGCCAGAAGAATGCACCTGATGGTCCCCTATGTAGAGTGGCTGAGCCAAGTTGGTATTGCCCAAGTCAGGGTTTGCTTCAAGGGCCTCACAGGCTTTTGCAACCACTTTGCAGCCCCAGGGACTGCAACTCCTACCCTGCCCTGCCCAAGGCTTTAGATGACAGTATAATCTCCTTTTCAACCTGTCAGTGCCCCCTTCTTTGTCACACACCCACCTGAGAAAACTCTGTGGTTCACTTTGACTCTTGAATGTGTCACTTTCCTGGCAAGAAATTTCCTTTGATTTCTACTGTTTACAAATAAAACTCAGCCAGTCTCGTTCTGTATCCTGAACATACTGAACGAAACTGATCTTGGTTCCTCAAGCAGTGTTTGGTGTTGCCTTTCTGGAGGTGACCGAGCTTCCAATGCCTGTCCTGCTCATTTGCATACATTTCTCTGTGGTTGCTGCTCCTACCCCTAGCAAGAGGGCTGGGACAGAGACTTGGCCCTTGTCTGCTTGGCCCGCCTGCAGAAATCCCCACAGAGCTATGCGCTGGCTTCCCCAGCTCTGTCTTCTCTGCCCAGGATCCCGACCAGCCCATATAGCTGTGCCTCACTGAGGCAGACAGGAAGTGTCTAATTGCGATTTTGTGGCCTGGGTTTTGTTGCATACCACAGATTGTCTATGTAACGTGTAGCGCACACCTCTCTTGGTGCTATTTCATTCCCGCTGTTAGTAAGAGAATGACAAAAATATTCATGTATAGCCAATTGATTGTGACGTGCTTGTGGTCTGTGCTTGCTCAGAAAACAGACAACCGAACAGCTTTTCCAATTATAAATAAATGCTAAAGACGAACACCACTTTCTTGATCTTATTTCCTTGGTGAGGCCCAGCTGAGTAGGTGAAGGAAGCAACCTTTGGCATTTGAGCCCCTCTCCACGAGCTGTGCCCTGCAGTTGTCCTAGGCAACTCCATAATGCAGCTTGACTCTTTTAGATTGCCTCAGATACTAATTGCAAGCAGTCAGACTAAGTGTTGGGAAAGGCGAAGATGGACCGGGAGACGCACTGGCCAAAAAGGTAGCGTAATGTTTTGATCCCCTGTCTCCGGATGGGTGACCCCTGCACCCCGCACAGCCTTGCTGTGCTGGAAGGCTGGGCTCTGACTGCAGCCCTCCCTGTGAGGAACCAGGAGCGGTGCTGGTTCTGGCCTTTCTCCTTGCAAGGGATGGCAGGCTTGTCTTCACTTGCTCATTTAATCTATGGTCATTCTAGAGGGTTCACCTCCAGGGGCGGCTTTCCATGTGGGCATGGGGACTGCAATCGCGTATGCCTATCGTGGGGGTGCCGAAAAGCCACCAGAGAGGCCCAAAAGAGGTCACGACAGATCAGGTAGTTGGGAGCTCAGATGAAGGACAGCTTTCTTCCTCTGGGGGTTGGGAGTTGTGGAAGGCTTTGTGGCAGAGGGCGCCTCGGAGGGTGGTAGGATATAGGGGTGCAGGGGGTGCAGAGTATGCAGGTGAGCAGGTCTGGGGGTAGGAAGGTGGGTGGGGGACCAGGGGAGAACCTCAGTGCTAGGGCCAAGTTTTCCCACTTTGTTATCCTTCTGGTAAAGTGGGAGGCAAAAGACTTCATTCTCTTCATTTTCAACATGTATTGATTGGATACCTTGTGTGTGCCAGGCTTCGTGCTGGGCACTAGGGAAGCAGGATGACTGAGACCCTGCCTCTGATCACAGTGGGGCATGAAGGAGGAATCCGTTCTAGCTGGTTCTGTGGATCAGGAAGGACTTCAGCAGATGGGTAGGTGTTGACCAGGTGAACAGGGCCGGGGGTGGCCGAGGCATGCCAGGCAGAGGGGTCTCTATGAGCAAAGGTGTGGAGGGGTCACACCCCCCTGGGGAGAGCTCAGGTTCGGTTGGGATGGGGGTAGTTCATTTGGGAGGGAAAGGGCAAAGGCTGGAGAGTGGCAGAGTTCAGTGGCAGAAAGGCCTGGTGCCATGAGACAGTGGCTGCTGACTGGGATCTCCATTTCACCCGCCCAGGTGGCGCCCACACCCCGCATGCTCCACCGCCATGCTTATCCCCCCTCCCCCTGCATTGGCAACTGCCACAGGTCCTCTCCGGCTCTAGGCTAGGAGCCCTAGGGTGGGACTTTTATTCTATTGCTGGCCCTGATTTCTAAGGGGTTTTTTTGGGGGGTGGGGTGGGGGTGGGGAGGCAGTGGTAAGAATCAATCAAGGGTAATAATTTTTAAAAACCCATTATATATTTGTTTTCCAGATGATTAGAAAAATTCCATTCACCTGTCCACTTCTGTATGATGCAGAAAACACAAAAACGGTTCAATACATGAAACAAATACATACTAGTCAGATCTCTTTAGATCAGTTAATGGGGAAAGACAAAGTAGGGATTGAGAGAGATGGTAAGGAAGACAGGAGAGAAGCAGAGAGGTAGGAAGAGAGGCAGAAAAAAAGACACAGAAACACACAAATAAGACACCGAAACGAACCTGAAGAATAAGAGAAGGGAGATACACTCAGAACCCAGGGAGGGCAAGACCTGGGCAACAGGGAAGGCAGGAGGCAGAGGTCTGGCCGGCTTCCCTGGGTTGCCCGGTGAGCAGGGCTCCACCTCACACCTGCAGCCCCCCCCACTCCCCACCCCACCCCGTGCTCCCGCAGCTGCCCGGAGCCCAACCTGCTGATCAAGTTGCCTTCCTAAAGCAGAAAACAAGCAACTGAAACCAGCAGTCTTGTTTTTGTTTTTTTATATTTTTAGTTGTAGATGGACACAATACCTTTATGTTATTTATTTATTTTTATGTGGTGCTGAGGCTGGAACCCAGCATCTCACATGTGCCAGGCAAGCGCTCTACCACTGAGCCCCAGCCCCAGCCTCCATCTAGTTTTTTTTTTTTTTTAAGGTGGACACAACATCTTTATTTTATTTTTATGTGGTGCTGAGAATCAAGCCCTAAAATTGATCATTGTTTTTGCTAAATTAGTTATGAGCATATTTCAACTCTTCCTGAAAGTTTGTACATTCTTAAATTCTTCCCTCTTTTTCTATTTTCACTGGGGTTTAAGATTTTATAACCTGTGTCTCACAGGTTTGGGCAGCTGTGTCAGGTCCCACGTCACAAGGGCTATGGACGCCTTTGGCATGCCATCGTGGTCACAAGGTCCTTTTACTGCTCGGATGTCATACAGC
Source organism: Spermophilus citellus (assembly GCF_964194105.1). NCBI lineage: Eukaryota > Metazoa > Chordata > Mammalia > Rodentia > Sciuridae > Spermophilus > Spermophilus citellus. The sequence goes on from NC_138183.1 coordinate 192,295,980, forward strand.
AGTTCATGTTCTCAGGAGGTAGCCTAGGGACCAACACAGTTGAAGCAAGGCTCCACCCCAGCCCCACTGAGGCTGGCACTGCTGAGACACTGGTCTCGGAGGACACGGGTCAGGAGAGTCAGCTCTTTCAAAGGCAGGACGATAGACTCTCCTGCACGGTACCTGCAGAACCAGGCAGGCACCACCCACCATTGAGCACACACTTCCTCGCGACACCCAGTCCATCCTAGAACACCCATAACAGGGAGAGCTAAGGCCAGCACGCTTGCACGCTTTAATACTTACTGTGTGGCTTCTGGTGGATGATGGCAGTGCCCTTAGACGTCACCCTGTTGGTGGACGGAATCTGTGTGTTGTGCAACGCTGCGCCTTTCACCAGCCTCTTTGAGCTTTGGTGTCCTCCTCTGGAAATGGAGGCACTAGTACTCGGCTCAGGGGAGCAGAGTGGGAAGGACATGACACGAGGGTGGTAGGACATAGAGTGGACACTAAACACGGTATTTCAGGCCCTTCCCCTCCCTTGATAGTACTTGGAAGGTACGAGTTCCATTTCTTGCCAATAGAGAAGCAATACATATGAGCTAGCTGTGCATGGTACACACTCTAAAGAAGAACACTTCTAAAGCGTTCCAGCTATTGCATTACCGTGAGCCCACAGACTGAATAATGTTCTAAAATTTTTCATTTCTTGATTGCTTACAAAGCATTTCTTTCTGTTGTTTCATTGAGCACCCCACACTCCCACCCCGACCCTGCCCCACCAATGCTGTGGAGCAAAGGTTTTCCCCAGGTAACAGATGGAAAAGTGAAGCTCAAAGGAAAGGAAGCACCAGGGGCTAGGTCTTCCCTTCCACAGCCCGGGCTTTTCCTGCCCTCTTCTGAAGGAGGCTGGGCTGGCCTGAGGTGAGTCAGGTTTCAGACAAGTGGGACTCAGTGAAAACTGCACCTCAACCCTTCAGGACCACACTCTGGTTGGGCCATTCGCCCTCCAGCTGGCTTGCCCAGCACCCAGCACCCTGTTCAAATCCCCGAGTTTAGACACAAACTGAGGGAAAATAAGAATTGGATCAGGTCTTCACACACCACTGACTCAAACATCTTGACTGGACTGATCATTGTCTCAGTCAAATACACAGTGTTTTTCCTTAACTGATTAGGTGACTGAAATGCGTGGTTAACTACAGAACAGAATGGTCCAACAGATTTTCATTCACCAGAAATACACTTGATACTAGAGATACCAAAAGAAAATTGTCATCTGATACCTGGAGTATCGGATGACAGGCCATCTTTTTGTGTTTTTTATTTCAAACAGTGAAATTGAGCTTGAGTTTCTGCCCTCTGTCCTCATGTAAGTGGCCGCCCATCACTTGTTAACTTGGCATTGTATATAACTATCTCAACAGATGGCCCCAGACATCTTATCTGAGGCCAAGGGAATTTCAGAGGCTGAGAGGAATAAATTACTGCCACTGCTACTGGCTTAAGCTGCTGGAGGGATCTTTAGACTTGCAAATCCGACCATGTCACACCCTGCTTCCAACCATGGGCTCCTGGTGGCCTGCAGAAGCTTGTTGTTCTCTCAGTGCGCCATGCTGCTTCTCACCTCCATACCTTCCCCACGCTGTCCCGCCTGCCCAGAATGCCCTTCTCCTGCTTCTCACCTGGCTAACTCATCCTTCAAGACTCTGCTCAGGGGACTGCTCCAGGAAACCTTTCAGTACCTCCCAGGCTGGGTAAGATGCTCACTGTGTGTGTCTCCATCACAGAACTTACCATATATCCTGTGTCATCTGCTCATGTGTGTGTCTGCCACTGGATCACGTTTCCCCCAAGGGCAAGGTCGAGCTTCTTCTGTCTGTTTTTGTAGCCTACTTCCCGGCCTGATGCCTATCACACAGAATGTCTTCTGGAGTATTTGTTGAATGGACAATGAATGAATGCGTGAATGACCATATTCATCCTGTGCCTCCATAGTCACCATGGTGCCTCCACAAGGCTTTATTCTGTCTAGTGACTTTCCCTGCTCATATGAAAGAGGTGCTTTTGAGATGCATCACAGCAATGGCAGAGCTTCTGTTCTGGCCAGTGTACGTCTGCACTTTATGTAGTCACTTTTTCTAAACAGACCTGATTTCATAAATTCATGAACTCTTAATTACAGGGTAATCTTAAGAGATTACCTCATCCTACCCCCTGCCCAGTGCAGAGCCTTTAATTCTGTGATGACAGAAAGATATTCTCCTTACCCCACCCCAGAGCCACATCCTAGAAGGAAGGACTCAGAATTAGAGCCAACAGTCCTGGTTCTAAATCCAAGCTCTGCTTTCTGCTAGCTGCGTGACTGCCACTGAGTTGATTTCTTTAAGCCTCAAAGAGGTGATAATAATAGTAGTCTCCACTGCTTTCCAAATCAATTTGTTTCTCAGGTTCAGGAAGTAGGAATTGGGCCGGCAAAGGATAGCATGTTACGGGAGCCTGGTTGTTTTTGGAGTCTGGGACAGCAAATAGGAAGAGTATTAGGATTAAGAAATTAGGAATGGTCCTACCTGCTTCTCCACCAGAGAGCAGTGCTCCACCTGACCCAGCTATATCTTCACAAAAAAAAAAAAAAAAAAAAAAAAAAGAAATTAGGAATGGTCCTAATCAGCTGGACTGTTATGAGAAGCTGACTGGGGTGGGCGATGATGTCCTCTGTAAATGGGGAAGAATCACGCTCTGTCAATACTTCAGTTCTTGCTGGCCATCACTGCCCAGTTACTTATCTCCCCTGGTCCCAAACTGTGTGGTAGCTGGGGCCACCCAGGGAAAATCCACTCCCTTTGCCACACGCTGGCCTGAGGTTAAGACCATTTAGAGATGCTCTTGCCACCTGCCTCTCCAACCCCAGCCCTTCATCTCTCTGGTCTCTCCTCCCTCAGCAGACCCTATAAATCACCTTGAACAGATTCCATTTTTGCAATTACATGTTCATCTGAATTGATCTCCTTTGGACATATGAAGCCAATTTTGATAGATTGCTCCAGATCCCATCTTTTGCTTTAGTGGGGAGAAGGGGAGGACAAAATGGATTATTAAATTCCCAGGAGCACAGAATTAGACAAGAACTGAGCCATTTCTGTCTGGTGGCCCTAGTCCAGGCCCTTTACATTTTAAAAAGGGTCGTTAAAAGGATTATTAGATTCCTAGTGGCCCATTGAGACCATCAATCTTGCCCTTGACTTTGTTTTCTTTGTGTTAACACAACCAAGGATGCTTTTTACAATAACGCTGGTGCAACTGGGATTTTAGTTATTTATTCTTAGCAGATAAAAATTTAGAAAAAGCATTTAACAGTAATATAAGTAAATAAGTAAATAGCAGGGCAGAAAACAGCCCCCCAACCCCCTGCAGACCTAGTACAACCCTTCCCCTGATCTTCACTCGAGCATTTCCTCCCGGAGGGGACCCAGAGTGTAGAAAAGGTAGGAATCTGCCCCAGGTCTCTGGTCTGGCTTTTATGAAATGCAAAGTTGGCCCAGTCTACAGAAAGGGATGGAAAATTTATTTGGCTTTTAGGCATTTGGCCTAATTTCATCCTTAGAATAAAGTTAGAGTCCATTGTTCTCCTCATTCACAGACAAAGAAATCAAAACCGAAGGATTAAGAACAAAGTCACACAACTTATAAGTGATGAGCTAGATTTGAAGCCAGGTCTGGGTGGCTCCAGAGTGCATCCTCTGTCTGGTCCTTGGGCCATCACTGGGATTCCTGTTGGGAAGAAGGCACACATCCTCCTGAACAGGAGTCTCCTCGTTCTCTCCCAAACGTACCACTCCAAACACTCAATTGTGGAAAACGAGTCACGTGAAGGTCACAGATGCAGGGTTTGATCAGCACAGCTCACCCCCTCAACCCAACCCAGAATTAAGCCTTGTGGTGGCAATATTTGTCTAGCTGTGGCCCTAGCTACTCTTCTGATGGTGATGAGCCACATCTGGAGGACTCTGTGACCCTAGGCTGGTAGACTGACTGGCAGCCACACAGGTAGAGCTTCATGACGTGAGTGGGCACTCCTAGGCCAAGAAGACACTGCTTTCTGAGGATGTCTTCTTTGCCAGGGGCAAAGTCAGCCAGGATCGGAGAGTGGGGTAGTAGTGGTGGTGGTGTCGTGTAATAGAATTAGGATTGGGGGGGAGGTGGGAACAAAAAAAAAAGAATTAGGATTGAGGTGATGCAGGACTGGCCAGGCAATTGTTGGGGGCTTAGCCCAAAAGGACAAATCTCTCAGTAAATGCAACTGGGAGCTCTGATCAGAGACCTGTAGAAGTCACTGGCTCCAGCCAGAACTAGTCCGGGTCAGCTTATGTGGAACCCAGTTCAGATGCAGCAGACAAATTTGGAATCTCTGTATTTGTAGAGAATGAGCTCTTCAGTTAAGGTTCTGACGTTGCTGTGTGCTCCCTAAGCGACCTTTGGCAACTTACACCCCTTTCTGAGCCTGTTTTCCAGTTCCGGAAAATGGATGAGAGAATGAGCTCTATCTGCAACCTGATGCGTTGTGAGAACCAAAAACCATGTTGTGTGTACAGTCCTCCTAGAAATCCAGAAAGACGCAGAAAAGGCTGCTAAGGTGGTTACAGTGCCACCTGTAAACGTGACTGTCAGCAGTTGATCTTGTATGAGTTTTTTTTAGACCACCTACTATGTGCCAGCCCAATACTGGAACTTTCTGGATCTCTACTATATTCCATGGCCTAGCACATAGTAGGCTCTTTAAAAATATTTATAGAAACATTGTGTTTGAAAGGAAGAAAGCAAGAAGGTGAGAAAAGAGAGAAGGGGAAGGAAAAGGGAGGGAGGAAGGGAAAGAGAGAAACAGCAGACGTGGTGGTCCCTGCCCTTGAAGCACAGACCAGAGGCAGCTGTGAACCGGTTGACAACTGAAGTGAGGGGGCAGCTGGGGTGGGGGGGCTGTGGGAACACTGGAGAAGCTGGGGGCTGGGTGTCAGCAGTGGTCCCACTGAGGAAGTGGCCCTGGAACTGAATCTTCAGTCAGTGAGGGGGCTTCCATAGGCAGAGGGGTGGTGGGTGGCTGGCAGCCAGCTCCGCAGACCTGAGAAGCAGCAGAGTGGCAGGGGCTGGTGAGTGGGGCATGGGGTCCAGGGCAGAGGGGTGTGTCCTGTTTGGAGACCTCACCTGCAGTGTGGCTTTCAGTTCTGGGCTCATACTCAAGGGATGGGAACTGACCGAGACAGGTTATGAGGACGCCAGGTAGGACAGTGAGGGCTCTGGAAGCCAAGTGTGTAACTATTGTGATGCTTGTGTTACACAGAGAGGCCAGGAATTAGGATACAACTGCTGCCACTTTAAATCTCTGAAAGGCTGTCCTGGGGCAGGCAGCAGAGTGTCCCCAAGAGGGCGGCTCCAGAGTTTGAGGCCTGGATCAGGGCAGGGTTGTGCAGAGTGGAGCTGCAGGGAACACAAGTTTCTAGAAGTTCAGGTCTAACCAGTGGTCACCAAGGAGTAGGCCACCTCACTGGGGCAGGTGCCAACCCCAAAGCCAGCCCAGCCAGGTGACAGGGGACAGCAGCAGAGGCCCAGAAGGCCCCACTGCCCCCTGGCCTGCCCTTTGGTTTGGCTCTATGGAGCTGTGCTTCCATGAAACAGAGAGGGAAGACTTCTCCAGCCAAGGATGTCTTTGTCCCTTAAAGATCCGTTGGAGTCTCTGAAGAGACACAGGCTGATAGGGGCTCAGGGGCAGGGCTGGGGTGGCACCCTGTGCTGGGGGTGGCAGGTGTTTAGAATGTATGCTTAACAGTCTTTCTGGTGGCTGTTCAAGGCAGAGCCCAGGTCTCATTTCTGTGCTCCCAGCCCCAAGCCTAACACAGAGTAGGAATTTACTAGATTTTGTCCAATGAATGGATGAAAGAAAAAAAAAATAAAAGAGAATAAAGAGAAAAAGTCACATACATACCAGTCATTCAAGACTTGCACTCGGGAGGCCAGGTACTTCTGTCAGCCAGATGCTGCTAGGTACTCAGGACACAGAGAAACAAAAAGAACCCACAGTCTAGCAGGAGAGTTAGATAACAACCAAACAACATGTCAATTACTGAAATAGAGGCTCCCACAGAGTCCTGTGGGGGAGAGAGGGGAGAGAGCTTCTTGCCTCTTATAGATCCTTCTTAAGAATAATGAGCCTTCCAATCCCCCAAGGCAGTGTTCCCATCTCTGGGTTAGGAGTTTTGTTTGTCTCTAACAAACAAGGGCACATGTTCAGGGCCCATGGAGGCAGGGAACAAAGCCATGATATCACCCTGTCTGGCACCACTTCCTGGGTCCACTGTGGCACCATTGGCCTGGTCCCCACTCTTCCTATCCTGACCATCTTTGCTCCAAGTGAGTGTGCTCACTCCTTCTACCCACTCCCTGAGGCTGGAAGGCCAGTGCTTTCATCTGGAGCTGACTATGCATTTGCTGTGTGGCTGTAGGAGAGCGACTTGCCCTCTCTAACCAGATCGCTAAGTCCCTCTTTGGGCCTACCATTTACTAAACAACCTGTATTCTAGGAGTCGCTCTGCAAGCACTCAGCTAATCCCCTTTTGAAAGATAAGGAAACTGAGGCTTGGAGACTGGTGTGGCCATGATGGCCACCTTGTGGCTAAGGAGCTGGGTCAACATTGGAACTCAGCTCTACCATCCTCTGGTCAGTTGGTGCACTTTCTCCTCCAAGAGGTTACTTTTTATATCACATATAACTTGTATGTTAAAATATCTATCACAGGTCTGGCAGGTAGTTATTGCCCAGTTAATAAGTGTCTTTTTCTTCCGTGGGGCACTTCTACCCTGCAGAAGGCAGAGGATTCTAGGACAGGGCCCTGTGCTGGGAGTGCTGTGTAGTTCTGGGTTGCTTTGATAGTAAAATAGGAGACGATCTGGAAGGGAAAAAAATACACACAGGCAGATTATAGGATCAGGATTGTATGTAAGAACAGCAGTCAGTGGGAGGCAATGCAGGCCTTTCTCCATCACAGGACCCTGTGATGCTGCTCTGGCTCTGGGAAGCAGAAATCAAATATCAGTGTGTGTGTCCTTGGGAGGCCTTAACTGTCTCCATGGAAATAAGAAAAGGCAGAACGTGAAGTATCTCAGACTTAGGATGTTTCACCTAATCTCGGAAGGCTAAGTTTTACAAAGAAGTCAGAACCTGGCACAAAAAGCAGAAAGGCTTTTTTTTTTTTTTTTTTTTTCTGCACTGGGAATTGAACTGGGAGCCTCATGCATGCTGGACAGGCACTCTACCCTAGCCCAAAAGGCTCTTCTTTATTCACTCATTGGAATGTATTTAGTCTGGCCTCCCTGAGTCAGGGACAGTTTTAGGTACAGAAGATACAATGATGTACAAAACGGACTTGGTCCCTCCCCTTTGAATACTTCCATCTAGTAGGAGAAACATTAATCCAAAAGAATATAAGAAATTGCAAAGCTGGGCACAGGGAGCACGCCTGTGATCCCAGCTGCTTGGGAGGCTGAGGCAGGAGGATTGTGAGTTCAAAACCAGCCTTAGCAACTAAGTGAAGACCTAAGCAACTCAGTGAGACCCTGTCTCAACATAAAATATAAAAAAGGGCTCAGTGGTTAAAGGCCCCTGGTGCCAGGAAAAAGAGATTCAATTCCTGGTGCCAGGAAAGAGAGAGAGAGAGAGGGGGGGGGGAGGAAGAAATTGCTAAGAAAAAAGAGAGAAAGGAATGTTTCAGGGACAGGAGAGCTGGCAGTAGGGGGGCCACCACCGACTGTAGGCTCAGGGAAGGTCCCCCTGGGCAGCGCTCCAATGAGCAGACAGATATGGAGGCATTAATCAGGTGAGGAGGGGAAGGAGAATTTCCCAGGAGACACAGCATGTGCAAAAGCCATAAAAATGGGAAGGAGCTGGGCAGGCTGAAGGAACAGGGGGACCCTGGGGGCTGGGGCACAGGAGCCAGGGAGATGGTGGGAGCAGGCTACTCAACTGGATGACCACGAACAGACCTTACTCTTTATTCTTCATGCAAGGAGAAGCCACTGAAAGGTTGGTTGTGAGCAGGGAAGGGACAGGACCAGATTTGCTTTCTTGAAAGATTAGGATCTCAGTGTAGAGAATGCATTGGAGAAGGGCCAAGAAGATGGGACCTCCAGTTAGGAGGCTGTGGACAGTGGTCTAGAGAGGTGACGGCATGGCAAGGGAGGGGGTGACATAGATGGGACTGGAGGTCGCAAGAAGGAGGTTAGGCGAGCGTTTCGAGGGAGAGGGAGATCTCAAGGATGACTCTGGATGACTCTGGGTTCCTGGATGGAGCCAGGAATAGAGGATAAACTAGATTTCCGCAATGATAGTCAATCTTCCTGTTTGGACTCCTTGTTCTAGATGCTGTGCTGGGCAATGGGGCTGCAGGTGAAGAGTGTAGCCCCTGCCTTTGGGGAGCTCACAGTCTGCTGGGGGAGCTGCCTGGCAGCTGGGGCACCCAGGAATGTGGAGAGAGATGGCACAGCCGTGCTGCAGATGTACACACAGGAGGAGCTTGTGAGAAGATGGGACCCAGGCCAAGCCTTCAAGGTCAGCCAGGGCTTCTGCAGGGAAGAGTGGTGGAAGAGGTGACCCAGGAGGCAGGAACAGCAGACACAGCACAGAGAGGCTGTAAACAGCATGAGAGGACAAGGCAGGGAGAAGGGTTCAGAGGACGGCTGCCTTCCTCCATGCCACATGAGGGTCAAAGGAGATAAACTGTCCTTGCCATTACTGTGGGGACGGATTTATTTGTGTAACACACCTGAGCACTCTAGACATGCCAGGAATTATGACTTCAGGTGCCTGACTAATGGGACCCTCTGATCCTCTGTCTTAGCACTCAGCACTTTTATCGTTATCCCCATTTTACAGGTGGGGAAGCTAAGGTCTCTGTGGTTGGGTAATTGCCCAAGCTCTCAGGCAATGAGCAGCACAGAAGCCAAGTTAACACAGCTGGTCTTTCTCGCTTTTGAGAGGTCAGTGCTGATAGGGCGCCCAGGATGGAAGGTAGAGGGCCTGTGTCCCGTGCAGTCTTCAGAGTATCTGCAGCTGGCCCAGAGAATCAGGTTCAGTTGGGCAAGTCAGCCATGCCCAAGGACAGCTGGCCTGTGGCTGAGAAGGGCTGACTCCAGCCCACATCTACTAGCCAAGTTCCATGCTCCCTTCCACTCAGCACTGTGATCGCAGCCCCAGCACACTGGAGGAGATGGGCATTTTACAGATGGGGAGACCAGTGGGAACTGTGGGGCCAAGTGGCGATAGTCAGTGTCAATGAGGTTTTCGTGGTACCCCTGAGGGCAGTTTTGTGCATAGGAAAACTTGTCAAGGCCATATTGGTTTTAAAAAAGAATGCTTAAGTGGGCTGGGGATATAGCTCAGTTGGTAGAGTGCTTGCCTTGCATGCACAAGGCCCTGGGTTCAAAGCACCACAACAAGAAGGAAAAAAAAAAGAGTAAGAAGGGGTACAGGATTAAAAAGAATGCTTAATTTATAAAAGTAAGAAAGTAAAAAATCCAGTGGGATGTAACAATGTCTGTTAGGAAGAACCTTATTTATAACTTAATTCAACTCCCCTAAATAATTCAAGTTAAATTATAAATACTTTAAAATAAATGGAGCATAAAAATATGTTGGGTATCAGGTTGTCACAAAAGTCCCACTATTGTTTTTATAGCTGTCTTATATTTTTCAACTTTAAATTACAAGTCTCATTTAATAGATCAATGGCTTGCCTAGACCTGTGCAGGAAACAGCCTGCCAATCTGTCACCAGCAGGGCCAGGGCAAAGCCAGAAGCTTTTCTCCCCCAAAGTGCCCTGAAAACATGTTGGTCCCGTCTCCCTTTCCTTCCATCTCATCAGATGCCATGACAGCAGCTGGTTGAAGGGTTTAATGCTATTTACTTTCTTCTCAAGTGCCATCCACCAGAATTTTTGATAGTACAAAGAAGTTGAATTTTGCTTTTCTCAACATGAAGAAAAGTTAAGAGTTTCTGCTATTTGGTCTTCTTACTTAAAAGATCCAACATTGCTTATTTTAAAATTGCCCAACAAAGGGACTCATTGCCAGGCAAACACTCTTACCCCTAGATTTTATTTCATGATAAAATATAGGAGGTAAATGTTCAGGTTTTCACGGTAAGTGGCAAAGGGTTTGTTTCGAGACAGAGCCTCACTATGTTGCCTATAATGGTCTGGAACTCCTGACCTCAAGCGATCCTCCCATTTTAACATCCCCAGTAGTTGGGACCCAAGCGTGTGCCACCATGCCCAGGCACCAAAAAGGTTTTAATTATTCATTTCAAATCCTGATTATATTAAAAACTTCTTTATAAAAAGAAAAAAGTACATAAGAAAAACTAAAATAAATTATCGTTTTAACTTAATTATTCCATTACATGATCACAAGATGAATCTGTTATTCTAATATGACAAATTATCTTAAACATTATGCATAGTTTCAAGCTAAATCAAAGCAGATTTTTCCTAAAGTTAATACAATAAAAAAGTTAATAGTTTGGGATTAACTTATCAGTTCTGATCTTTTTTAAAAAATATATATATATTTATTTCTTAGATGTAGATGGACACAACACAATGCCTTTATTTTTATGTGGTGCTGAGGATGGAACCCGGGTCCTGCCCGTGCTAGGCGAGCGCTCTACCGCTGAGTCACAATCCCAGCCCCTCAGTTCTAATCTTAATTCTAAACTATCCCATGATTAAAGACATTTAGCTACTAAGGGAAAGTATTTACTAATCAAATCAATACAAGGTTATTGATCCCTGCAATTTTGGGGTTAGTGAACAGCTGGCTGAGAGTGCTTATTAGACTGAGGTTTCGGGGGGTGTCATGGGAGGCAATGCCACAAACATCCAGAGAAACTCTTTCCTGCCCAAGGCTATGGCTGAGGGGCCAGCCTTGTTTATGATCTCCATGCCAACAGGGCACTCCCATGGCCTGCCAATGGGGTAGTTCTGTAGCCCAAGCCCCTGAGATCAGGCTTAACCCTGGTCACCATCTTTTGCCCCCTCTGAGCTTTATCACCCCATCAAGAAGACTGTGCCCAGGTCACCTAATGGCCTGAGAGGATACCTCTAATCGATTCCCTGCTTGATTCTGTTCTGAATTCAGTTTTTCATTTTCCTCTCTGGCTAGCTACCAATGACTAGAATGGTTTTAATATCATCTTTGGATCCTGCATACTCCTCAACGGGCTTGCCTGGCTCTGTCCTCATGGCCAGGACAACTGCACTTTGCATTGTGCTGAGCCAGGAGGCCTCCCTCAGCTCTCCCCGCTACTGTGATACTCAAAGACAGCAAGGGAACTGGACAGACAGACTGCCTGCCACAGTGGACCCCGATGACAGGGGTCAGCTCTTAGACAGCTTGAAATGCCAAATTCAGTGAAAATCTTCTAGATCATGACTTAGAAGAATAAAAACAGCCCAAACTTGTGTAATTTTACTTCTAAGCACATAAATAGAAAAAAATAATCATAAAACTGCGCAATCCTACCTTGCTACCAAGCACTCTGTGTGCAGACCTCTATCATCACAAACTTCGGAGGAATTTCACTATTCCCAACAAATAGATGACAAGGGAGGCCCAGAGAGATTAGTCCATAATGAGGTGAGGAAGCGTTACCAGGTGGAGGTGTCACTGGAGCAGCTGCAAGAAGCAGGTAAGACTATTCCTGAAAGCCTGGGAGGAACTGTGGAGATGCTGACGTGGTTCTAAGCTCACAAACCTTGTGGTGAAGAGTTGAAGACTAATAATTAGAGCTTCCTTGCACTGAGCACCTGCTCTGTGACAGACCCTGGAGCAGGAAAGACCACAGATCAATCCCAGGGCAGAAAGACCCAGACCTTAGTCCCTGGTGTCCCCTCACTGCCTCCATCACTTGCCCTCTCTGGACCTCAGTTTCTTCATTTAAAATCTAGAGTAATAAAATCCTTCCACGTGCTTCCTAGGGCTGTGTTCTGAAATGAGATATGAGAAGTGATTTGGAAGGCGTGATGTGCCTAGGGGTGCCAGGGTCTGTGTCGCCAGCTGAGCAGTACCTCTCTTGAGTGGTGGCTTTTAGCCTGGCCTTCGAGGAAGGGGTGAGAGCTGGCCAGGCCGGAGTGTGGCAGTGTTTGTCACATGCTCTCTGCAGGTGGGTGGGTCAAAGGATGGGGAGGTGGCTGCAGTGAGGACTCTTGACTACAGGAAATAAGTCCAAAAGCTTTGGAGCAAGAGAGAGCAAGGGTTCAAGGAGACTAGAGGAAATGCAAGTGGGGACAGAGGGAGGGATAGGCCCCCCTCACTGCCTGAATGGGGAGTCCCAGCCAGTTGCCTACCAAAAGTGGGGTGTGGTGGGAGTGTTGCAGGAAATAATGGGGTGTACTGTCTCTAGAAAACTGAAAAGCAATAATGGAACTAGTTAAAAGTCTATCTAGTTTTTATTATTATCATGTGCTTACCATTCTAAAAAATATTGGTAATAAGTACTTTTCCCTTTACGGGGGTAAGAAGGAAGACATTCTCACTACCCCCTTTCATGTTATGTGGTGACCCCTTGCCCTTCCCAGAAATCAGCTCTTAATGCTACAGGGAGAAAAGAAACTTGGAAGCCCTTGAAAACACGGACGGAGTGGTCCAGCCTGTAGGGTCACCTGAGTGGAAGGCTAAGATGGCCCCAGGATGGGACCAGCAAGCCTCGAGGGATAAGTAGGGGCCTGGGTGGAGTGTGGGCTGGACTGGCTACCGGGATGCCCACTGGACGACTCCAAGTCCAGCTGTAGTACTGCCGTTGTCACCCAGGCACTGTCCCCTGTGCCACGTGCAGGTTATAATCAATTGGCAAACACATTGAATGACTGGTTCCTGCCCTTCACCCACCCCACATTTTTTACTAACACAGAAATCAGATTCTCCTCCTGCCTCGCCAATAAGAACCACCCTGCCCAAGCTCCACTAGGCCAAGTTTTATCAGGCCATCTGTGCTCTGCCTTATCCCTGGCCCAAGTTCTGTCCTCACAGTGACCACCTTTTTCTCCTTTGCAGGAGCCCAGTCCAACCTGCCGGAGAGACACGTAAGAAAAAAGGTCCTGTAGCCACAGAGGCAGACAAGGATCAAGGTCCTGTGGTCCCAGGGCTTCTGAAAGGTCAAGGCCCTGTGGTCCAAGAGCCTCCAAAGGATCAAGGTCCCATGGTCCCAGGACCTCCAAAGGATCAAGGTCCTATAGTCCCAGGGCTGCTGAAAGGTCAAGGCCCTATGGTCCAAGAGCCTCTGAAGGATAAAGGTCCTGTGGTCCCAGAACCTCCAAAGGATCAAGGTCCTATAGTCCCAGGACTTCCAAAGGATAAAGGTCCTGCGGTACCAGGATCCCTGAAAGATCAAAGTCCTGTGGTCCCAGAACCAGCCAAGGACCAGGGTCCCTTGATCCCAGAGCCTATGAAGAAACAAAGTCCTATGGTTCCAGCTAAAGTTTTAGATCAAGGTTCCATGGTACCAGCATTTCTGAAGGATCAAAGTCCTGTGGTCCCAGCACCTGCTAAGGATCCAGGTCCCTTGGTCCCGGAGCATCAGAAGGATCAAAGTGCCATGGTCACAGCACCTATAAAGAGTGAAGGTCCTGTGGTCTCTGGGCCTGGAAAGAGTCAAAGTTTAGCATCCCCAGAGCCAGTCAAGGATCAAGATGTAGTGGTCACTGAGCATCTGAAGGGTCGTGATTCTGTGGTTATGTCACCTGTAAAGGATCAAGGCCCTGTGTTCCATGAGTTTATGAAGCACCAAGACCCTATTATCCCAGCACTAGCCAAGGATCAAGGTCTTATGGTCTCAGAGCCTCCAAAGAGTCAAGTCCCTATGGTCACTGAGCCTGTGAAGAAGCAAATTCCTATAACCCAGGTACCTCTGAAGGATCAAGATCCTCTGGTGCCAGCACCAGAAAAGGACCCAGGTCCTGCGGTTCCTGAGCCTCTGAAGACTCAAGACCCCAGGGGCCCTCAGCTGCCCACTATCTCACCTCCACCCCCTGTCATGATCCCAACTGTCCCTCATGCAGAATATATTGAAGGGTCCCCTTGATGCCCCTCCCCTTGATGTGCCATCAAAGGAGCTGGCAGTGGAAGGGCTCCTCCCCGGGGCGGGGAAGACACAGTTAATCTGCATGAAACGTGCTGTATAGTCTTGCTGGAATCTAATAAAACTGGTCCTTCTGGTTCAGTAGTGTCTCCTTCCAGCTCTGTGGGGGAGGGGGCACATGCATACACATGCCATGTTTGTTCAATACCGTGTACTCTCGAAAGCAGGCAAGCAGGCCCACCTGGGCCAGAGGAGTCTAAGAAATGCCCAGGGTTTTAGCTTTCGTGGCTTTTTGGCCAAAATGCCCAAAAAGAACAACTTAAAGGAGGGAGAGCTTATTTGGTACTCAGAGTTTCATAGATGAACCACTCCATTGCTCTGGGCCTGAGCACATCATCAGGGAAGGACCCAGCAGAGGAAAGCTGCTCAGCTCATGGAGGGGTCAGGAAGCAGAGATAAGAGGGGGAAGGGGCTGCAAGGAAGACGAACCAGTCTGGCCATGCCCCCAGTGACTCACCTCCTCTAGCCACACCCCACCTCCTATGGTTACCATCCAGTCAGTCCATTCAAACTAGGATGGACTGATTAGATTACAGCTTTTATAATCTAATCATTTCACTTCTGAATATTCCTGGATTAACTGCAGCTGCCAGGTACCTCATATCCAAACCATAACTTCTAGTTCCTGTGAGTTATCAGCATAAGATGGGAGTGGGCAGGTGATGCTAGGACATCAAGGACAAAATCCCTCATGAAAATGATCAAGACAAGCCAAGGTTCAGAGCCCATGGAAGCCTAGCAAGGGCTACCAAATCCCTAAAGGCTGAGCCCTGGATGGGCTAGAGTTGGAGCCTGCAGATGAAACAGGAGTAGGGACACAGCTCGGCCCAGAGTAATTCTGGGTGACAATTATTTGTCACAGGCTCCATTTTAAAGCTTACACAAGAGGTAAACTTCTTGAGAAAATTAGGCCTCTGATCATGAGTGTCAGGACACTACGGAGAGCAGGACCTGCTCTGATGATCTTCATTCAATATCCATGACGGCTCAGCCAGGGGCTTCTAAAAAAAAAAAAAAAAAGCCTTGAACCTGGTACAACAGCACATGTCTGTAGTCCCAGCTACTTAGGAGTTTGAGGTGAGACAATCACTTAGGCCCAGGGGCTCAAGGGCAGCCTGGGCAACAAATAAGACCCTGTCTGAAAAAAAAAAATTTTTAACTGGGTGTAATGGTTGAAGCTGGTAATCCCAGTGACTTGGAAGGCTAAGGGAAGAGTATCACAAACTTGAGGCCAGCCTTAGCAATTTAGCAAGGCCCTAAGCAACTTAACAAGTAGCAAGATCCTGTCTCAAAATAAAAAATAAAAAGGACTTGGATATGGCTCAGTGATTAAGCCCCACTGGTTTTAATCTTTCTTTCTCTCTCTCTCTCTCTCTCTCTCTCTCTCTCTCTCTCTCTCTCTCTCCTTAACAAAATAAAAATAAAAATGCCTGAAGTCCCCCATTTATTCATTCATGCACCAGACTTTTCCTCAGTACCTACTTTGTGCCAGGATTAGGGTCACTGTGGTGAAGAATCACAGTCTTATGAAAATAAAATGTGGTGTGGGACGAGGCCCCCCGACAAGTAAAGGAAGGCCTGGTCTTGAGAGAGTGAAAGGGGGATACCCACTGAGGCAGACAGGAAGGCTTCCTGTGGAAAGTGGCTGTGGAGTTGGGCCAGGGTGCTGGACCACCCAGGCAGGGAGCAGAAAGGGGCAACCTGGTGTGCCTGGTGGGCCAGGGAGAGGCTCCTCCAGAAGGCACTGAATGAAAGGATCTGGTTTGCATGAGGTCTTGACCAAGGAGTTGGCAGGTCTTTGGAGCAGAAAATTGGGACCTGTTAGGGGTGATCAGTCTTATGAATCCCAGGACATCAGGGAGACGGAGTGGGGTCAGCCCTGTGACCTGTGACAGTGGTGCTGGCGGGCTGAGGGAGAACCACAGCCAGGCCACAGGGAAGAAGACGGGGGAGCCTGAAGCTCAGCCTTGGTCAGAGATGGGTCCTGCCAGTATCCCACTGCTGTGGGCCTCAAAGTCCATGGTGACCTCCTTTTTAAATTCTAGAGCCCTCAAGGGTCTGGGGAGGGTGGGGAGCTCCACCCATTGTCCCTACCAAAGTTGGCTTTCAAAGAACATGCCTGACCCTTTTGAAGATCATTGTTAAAGGCCCTCCCTTAAAGGAGCTCAGCTCAGTTCCTAGATAAACACAGGAGGCTCTGATGACTACTGAACGAGCCTTCCCATCCTGCCCACCCCAGCCTGCCTCCTTACTCTCTGTTCCCACAGCACTGGGGCTTTCTGTTCCCAGAAGCACTTGTGGACACATGCATGCGGGTGCGCGCGCGCGCACACACACACACACACACACACACACACACACTCACACACACATTGTGATGTTTCTCCTGGCCCCCAGAGCTTGCTGCCATATGAGCTCTCCAAATCAGGAACCTGAAGATACGAAAAGGCCACACTGAGCTATAAGGAGGTGTTCTGTAGGGAAGCCTTTCTCCTCCTCTTTTCAGTTCTTTCTCTGACCCCACACCCGGTCCCATGACAAACAGGCCAGGAAAATGATGGCAACATCACCTCAGGCAAGCGTCTCTGCAGGCCACCCAGACACCTGGGCCCATGTCCAGGGTGCCATTGGTTACCAGAGCTCCACCGCTGAGGAGAAACAGGTGGGAAGCAGGTCTGGCAGTCAGTGTCCCTGGGTGTGACTGGGAGGGGGTGCTGGTCACTGAAGCAGCACTGGGGAAATCAGGGAGGAAGTGAGCCCCATACAAAAATCCTTCTAGAGACCTAAAGAGAAGCCCGAACTGTAGGGAGGAACCAGGGGCCTGAGAGGCCCAGCATGGGTTCCAGAGACTCAGAGGTGACAGGCATCAAGAGGTGGGACAGACTGCAGATGAGGAGCTATGGCTGGCGGGTAGATTTGGCAGCTTCCCTGGGAGCCAGTGCGGCTGCTTCAATATCTTCAATTGTAAAAAGTACTGACGTCAGAAGAGGACCCGAGGGAGAACACCTGCAAGTTGGGGGTGAAGCTGCAGGCTGCGACTGCTCCAGCTCCTGTCTGGGTTCAGCTCAGGTCTCCACTGCCCAGAGGGTAGGTGAGGATGCAGGTGAGGGCGCAGGTGAGGAGTTCAGGGCCTTGCGACCCGGACTGGGGCAGGGAAAGGCAGAAAAGGAAACAGCTCTGGCCTCCTGGGAGGCAGACCTCATTGGTGGCCTGGTTCCTCGCTGGCTAAAATGAAGAAAGATGAAGGACCCCTGGGCCATGCGCCCAGGCCTGTGGGGAGTCTCTGGAGGGAGGTTCCCGCTGCTGGCCAGAGTCAAGCCAACCCGCGGAGGCCAGGTAGACCGGTGGCCCGCACAATACCATGCGGAAGGTGTCCAGGCTCTCGGCAGCCCCGGGCGCACAGAGCCTCGCCCGTGCAGCTGGACTCCAGGTTCACGGCTAGTGCATCCGCAACAACGTCCCCTGGGCGCGAGTGTGCAGAAGAGGCCTTGGGAGGCTCCAGAGAGGCCCAGAGTCTGCCCATCACCCACTGCCCCAGGGCAGGCCCGAGCAGCCTGAAGGCCAGGCCCGGAGGCCCTCTCTCCTCGTTGGCGCCCCCGGTGGCCGATCCCGGGAAAGGCCGCGATGTCATTTCTTTCGTCATACAAGGATCCCCGTATCAGTAACTTCTCCCTCCACACCCAGGAGGCCTGAGAGCCCACGTGAGCCTGACCTGCTGTGTGGCCTTTTGCATCCTCTGAGGTGCTGGAAGAGCAGGGAGATTGTCCATGTGGATAGCTGGTAGGGACAGCCCCGAGATGGGATGGAGCAACACCTTCTGGAGTTGGTGTCGTCGAGTAGGGGGATCTCCTGAAGGAAGAGACTATTACAGCTGACCTAGACCTAGTTTCCCAAAAGAAACCTGGAATTCCTCTTTTGCACCAGTCTCCCACCCTCGGCTTCCAATCCATCGCTAAGGTCTGCCCACACTCAGCTAAAGTCATAGTCTGCACACTTCATGTCTATGAATCGGGGTACAGCACTCGGGGTGTAAGGAATGCCGAATTTTTTAATTTTGATAATTCACCGTTGGAGCCCCGTCCTGTCCTTGCCGGGCTTGTCAGGAAATCCAATTCTTAGTCTTAGGCTTTCACTATTGCGGGAGACCTTGGTCATTAGTGAAGATTCACAGAGGTTATCACTCCTGCTGCCCACAGCCCAAGCCAGGGCCAACCCAGCAGCCATGCTTCTGCTACACTAGCCTGAGAGCTCCCGGAGCCTGCCCAGTTTTCCCAGGCGCCCCTATAGCCATCCACATCCAAGACTGACCCTTGGCCATTTTGCAATCAGGACTGCTCTACTCCCCACAAGACAGCCACTGTCCCCTGTCGTCCACCCAAACACCTACTCTGTAATTCCTCTGGGCCTCAAGCCCTCTGCCTTCACATCCCCCATGAGTCTGGTCCTGGTTCCCGTGGGCCCTGGCCGCACCCTGTGCATCCCCACAGTAATGCCTGAGGGTTCGGATTTCCCCACAGTCTTTCCGGGATTTGTGTTACCTGTCTTTTTCATTATAGTAGTAATTATTTGGCCTATTCCAAAATCTTGATTTTTTTTCTTACACACCCAAAAAGTACCTAATAAACATTTGTTGAGAAAATTAATGGACATCCAGGAAACAGCTGGGTTTGGCAGAAGGATGAGGAGGGGGCTCCATGGGCTGCCACTGGAGGGGCAGAAGCAATGGCATGAGCAGAAGGAAAGGGGTGGATGGCAAGAAGCTGAGCGGGGCCTGCAGAGGGACAGGAGGTGGCAAGAAAGAAGGTGGGGGCAATTGCAGGAGTTGAGTGGTGGTGAATGCCTGCTCTGTCCCCATAAGCTCGCTGCCCCCTGCTTTGTCTCATGGTGGGGTCCCATCAGGCCCACCCCACCTGTGCCTCACTGTATGCCTAGCTCTCTGGCACCCCAGCTGCCGCACCTCTATTCCTGCTGCCCCTTCACCTGAAATACCTCTTTCCTTTTCTGTTCAGCTCTAGCTTCCCTGTTTCAGTAGTCTCCCCTGACACTGGCACAGCCTGAACCCAGGCACAGTGGCACGATGGAAAGAATCTGACTTTAAAGTTGAGATGTAGACTCAAGTCCTATCTGTTATATGAGCATCACTTCTTAATTCATAGCTAATACTTACTAGCCACATATTATTTGCTGAGTACCATGGGCTACCTTGTTGAACACTCACCACAACCTTGTGTTATGATTCCCATCTTACTACTGAGGGAACTGCAGCTCAAAGATATCAAGTAACTGTCCAAAGATCACACAGCTAGGGAGTGAGTGGTAGAACAGGAATGAGAGTCAAGTCTGTGAGGCTGCAACACCTCTGCTGCTAAGCATCCGAGCACACTTCCTTTGAGCATTTCTGGGCACCTCCTGTGCACTGGGCATTGTGCTAGATATGGTGATACAGGACACGGGCAGACAGGGCCTTCTCTGGAGGAGGTCACTGTTGGAGTCTCAGAGGAAGGCACCGCTGCGGAGACTGGGGTGGAGATGATTCGTAGAATCCCACTGGGGACTGCCACTATGAACTGCAGTGTGGAGCTCACCTATATCAGTAACTTCTCCCTCCACACCCAGAGGCCTGAGAGCCCACGTGAACCTGACCTGCTGTGTGGCCTCAGGCAGCCACTTCACCTCTCAGAGCCCAGCTTCCTCGCCTATAAACTGGCATAGGAACAGCTACTCCTTAGGGAAGCTCTGAGAATTAAATGAAATTGTACAAAGCAGTGCCAGGCCCCTAGTGGGAGCTCAGTGAGGGTTAATCCTGCTCCCTACACCCACATCTAGAACCCTCTGGATCCAGCAGCCCCTCCTTTCTGACTTTAACAAGCACTATAATGGGAACAACAGGGTGATCCTTCCAATGGCCTCCAGGGGGCAGGAGCGCTCCACACAGTGAGGGGCTGGCCCACCGTGGGGCGGGGGAGTGTTCAATGTGCAGCCCAACTTCCCATCTCTGCTGCCCCCACTCCTATTACCACCCCACCTTCCCTCCCCATTCACCTGTCACCTGCATCAGGCCTTCCCCACCCCCTCTGCAGAGTATTGGAGGGGCGACTTAGAAGCAGGAGGAGCAGCTTGGCTTCAGGGCCTCCTTGGGGGTGATATGGGGGGTCACACCCAGGCCTGGCTCATCTCACTTCCCTTCCCAGGGGAGCTGCTGCACTGAACTTCAGAGGCTGGAGCTGGGGTTCCCACTCCCTACTCAGGACTCAACCTAAGGATCAGAAAGACTTCCCAGCAGGAAACAGTAGGCATGGAGTCCCTGCTACTGAGATTGAGGGAAGAAGAGTTGAGTTAAAGGCCAACATAGTGAGGCCCATCTCAACGACTTCCCACCTTGCTGGGCTATTGCAGGAGTTGGTTAAGTCACTTCCAGTCATCAGCAGGTTACACACCTCCATTATTAGAGCTGGTCAGTTCCTCTCCTGCCCTTCCCCTTGAGGTATGGAGACAGGAGCAACTTCCCAAATGACTAGATCAAACTCCAGGTCACCCTCACTGGCCAAGGGGCCTCAGGTATCTCAGCTTTGATGTTACCTGTAAAATAGGGCTGATCCCTACCCAGCCCATCTGTAGGAGGCCTGGATAAAAGGACACACCAAATAGTCGCAAAACACAAAGTGGTACCGGCAGGTATTACTAAAATCATCACTCTGATCAGGAGGTACCTCCTCGCCCTTCACGGCAGCCCACCTGTTACCTCATTCTGGGAACCAGAAGCAGCCATGGCTTCCTCCTCTGGATTCCCCAATCCATGGTTCTCTTCTAGAACAGCCTTTTCATATACTCCACAAAAATGGTCTTAATGCCTTGTAAGTGTATGATGTCTCCTCTAGACCCAGGACAGGAACCTGGGTATGATGCGGAACAGACAGACATGATCCTGTTCTCAGGAGCTTCCGATGTCATGAAAGGCAGACCGGGAAAGTACACCATAAGTGGTCAATGTCATAACGCCAAGTTAGTAAAATGAGAAAATGTGGTATAGAAACAGAGGTAGGAGCCGGGCGTGGTGGCGCACACCTGTAGTCCCAGCATCTCAGGAGGCTGAGGCAGGAGGATCATGAGTTCAAAGCCAGCCTCAGCAGTTTAGCAAGGACCTAAGCAACTCAGAGACCCTGTTTCTAAATAAAATACAAAATAGGGCTAGGGGTGTGGCTCAGTGGTCAAGTGCCCAAGTTCAATTCCTGGTACCAAAAAAAAAAAAAAAAAAAAAAGAAAAAGAAACTGAGGTAGTTGAGGGGTTGATTACAGGTAAGGACTTTCTGAGCAAATGACCTCTGAGCTGACTGAATGCTGATGGGGGTGGGGGATGGGGGGGAGACCTATGAATATCTACAATAGGTAGTGCCTGCCTGTAATCCCAGCTATGGAGAGGCTAACACAGGAGGATCACAAGTTTGAGACCAGATTGGGCACTTTAGCAAGACTCTTTCTCAAAATAAATTAATATATTACTTAAGGGAGGTAGGGATGTAGCTCAGTAGTAGAGCACCTATGGGTTTAATCTCTACTACCAAACCAAAACCAAAACCTACAAGTGCCACTTATGGGGAGGTGGCTGCAAGAACAACTGAACAACCAGCGCAAAGGCCCTGAGGCAGGAGAACAAACATGGCACGTTTGGAATAGGAATGATCCAGGTGAGCAGCAACACATATTGAGTTCTGAGCATGCTCATCGCTGTCCCTAAGTCTCCCTTCTAAAAAAGCCCCTTGAAGGTGGAGAGGACACAATACAAGACAGACCTGAGAATGTGGTTTTGGTAAAAGTGCATGTGGTAATGCTGGGAGTCAGCAGGCCCTTATGCAGCTCTGCCCACACCTTGGGGGACTCTGCTGGATTGCCTGGCCAGGTAAGGGGTTCTTCCCCACAAAAATAGATGGATGTCCGGAGAGGAAGAAAATAGACAGATGTCCAGAGAGGAAGCGCTTTGCCCAAGGTCACACAGTCTATGGATAGCAAAGGTGGGCCCTGAATCCAGTCTCCTCTGCCTCCCTGGCCTCTGGTCTCCTGTTCTGTCCTCTCCCCTGAAGGTATGGTGTTGGGAGCCTTAAGGACCAAGAGGACAGTATCAGAGGAACTGTGCTGGGTTCCTCCTCCCCTGCTACAGAATCCACGTATGTGCTGGACCACCTGAGAGCAAGTGTCCCACCAACTCCCTCCTTCCACAGCCTGTCCCAGGCACTTTACCAACCAGGGCCTGAGCTCGGATTTGTGGGCTCTGTCAGATGCAGTCAGCTTACAATGAAAGGCAAACAGACTGAAGCCTGGGAGGCCGCAGCCCGACCTCCCCAAGGCTGCTGGGCCGAGCTTCCCCTGTGGGCTTGCAGTGGGCCTGCCTCATGCCACTGTCTGGGGCTATCTGCCAGCACTGCAGGGCCTGATATGGACTATTAGACAGAAGGACTTTGTCCCCTGGGAAGAATGACATGGCAATCTCCTGATCCAATCCTCTTCCATGCGCCAACAAAATTTAATTGGAAAAATTTTATTGAAAAAACAAATTGTACAAATAAGTTCTTATTTTGACAAAAAAAAAAAAAGGCTCACGTTCCCCCTTCCCCCCATCTTTGAAAAACTAAAAAAGGAAAAAAAAAAAAAGTTCATCCCAGGATGCCCAATACGATTCTCGACCAGGGTCTGCCTCCTCCTATGAGCGGTTTCCCCATCTCCCGTACCCAAGCCAGTCATTTTGGGGTTCCTGGTTCCAGGGACTGCAGCACCTAGCTGTGTAGCTGGAGGAAGTTGGGAGAGGCTGGGGGAAGGGGAGGGACTGAGGCCGTGGGAGTGTCAGCAGAGGCCTGGGCTGCACCCCCAGCTCCAGGTCCCACCTATAAGAAAGTATTGGCTGGATCCAGACTTGGAGGGTGGGACAGGATGGCTATCTCCCAGGTTGCACAATTTGTAGGGTCTCTGGGTTCAGCATCATGGCATCTGGGGACCCATGTCCGAGCGGAGTGGACTCTAGCTGGGAAGGTCCGCTCAGGTGCAAGGAACCCTGTTCTGGTTTTCCACCCCCATCCCATGGGATATCCAAGACTGGTACCTCCCCCCACAATAGCACCCATGTGTCTCAGGAACCTTCTGCTCCTTCCTGTCATCCCGTGCCCACCTGAGGGCCTACAATTCATCTCGCATCTTGTCACCCTTGGGCCGGACCAGGCGCCCAATGAACAGCAAGGAACCGCTCTGGGTGTCTCGCACCAGGAAGATGAAGGGGTGGTCTGCGTAGAACAGCTTGGGGCTGCGCAGCTCCTCACGCCCATAGATGTCCTGGTCAAAGGGGTTGCCCTCTGTGTCCCACTCGAAGGCGGTGGCATGGAACACGCTGGCCAGGTACAGGTCCTTCTTGCCCGACATGCGCGACAAATCTGCCTTGTTCTTGTCAATGGCCTCGGTCAGGCCGAGCCCCGCCAGGTGTTTCTGTGGGACCAGGTGCCAGGTGAGACCACAGCATTCAAGCCTCCGCCCACATCACCCTGACCACCCTGAGAAGACAGCCAAGCCCAGGCCACACAGTCTGGGTGCCAAGTCCATCGGGAGCTTCACTCACACGCTGCTTTCTCTGTTTTCCTCAAGCTCCAGAGGAGGAAACTGGGACTCAGAAATAACAATCAGACATCCCTGCGCTGCCCAGCAACCTCAGGCTGTGCCCCTTGAGATGGGCTCCAGGACAGACAGCAACCCTGGGAGCAGATCTGAGGGCAGGTCCCTCAGATCCACCAGATCCACCAAACCCACAAAACTCTGGGAAGGGGAGTGGACAGATCCTTCTTAAACTCTCTAGGAGATTTTAGCACACCCAAGTACTGACAAAGACGGATCAAAGGACAGCTAAGTCCACATCACTCTGGGGCTGACAGCCTGTCTCAAGTGATATGACACCTGGGGTCTGCTTCCAAACGACCTGATGCCGGGACGAATGGTGGCTTCAGATGAACCACTGTGGGGTATGAAGAGATGAGGGTCAAGCTGGGTGATGGGCATATGAGGGTTCCTTCCACTGATCTATCAAAATAAGGTGCTACGATGTTTCATGATAGAAAGTTTAAACACACACACAGGCATGCACGTGTGCATGTATGCACCTTCCGATGGCTTTGCACAGCACTTGGAGGCCAAATACCTATGTCCACACAGCAGCCTCCAGCCTCATCCCCTGGAATGCCCCACCCTATTCTCCACAGACAGCCTCCCTGAACAACTTGCCTCCAAGATGGCTGTCCTCTCTCGTTCTCCCCTCAGGGCTCTCCATCCCTGAGACAAGCAGTGCCCCTCAATTTCTCTGTCTCTAGCAATGATGGTCTGGCTCAGAGCTCTGGAAGGGGATAGCCCTAGACAAGGCTCTTTGTGGAGGTCAAGACTGACTCTTAGTGTAAGAGAGGTCAGTGAAGGACCATTGGCTGGCCAGGCACAGTGGCACAGGCCTGTAATCCCAGCTATTTCAGAAGCTGAGGCTGGAGCATCACAAGTTCAAGGCCAGTCTCAACAACTTAACTTAGCAAAACCCTGTCTCAAAAATTTAAAAAATAAAAATAAAAAGGATTAAGGATGTAGCTCAGCAGTAATGCACCCCTCGATTCTCTCCCCAGTACAAAAAAAAAGTCAAAAAGAAAAGGAGTATGACTGAGTAGACAGCTGCCTCAGGAGCCCAGGTTTCTGCAGAACAGTCTCTTCTCTCTGGCAGGGCCAAACAGTGACAAGGCCTGGGGTCCTGAGACTCAGGCAGTCCTGAGAGAGGTGTCTGAGCAGGCCTAGCTATTCATCCAAATGACTATGTACAAGTCACCCACCTTGAATTTGCCAACTCAGTCTACCCCCCTGGACTGTAAGTCCTGTCTCTGCTGAGCCCCAAAAGACACAGTAGAAAAAAGGAGAGACCATTGGCCAAGAGATGGGGAAGAACTGGGGCCGGGGCCAGGGCCAGGTGGGAGACAGTGCAGATTCTTTTTTGGAAACTGTGTCTACAGTACAGACCATTACAAGCCCTACTAGGCTCTGGTTTGGAGCCGAAGCCCCATTCCATCTCGAACTTTCTCTCCAAGCTCTCTCTGCAGTAAATCTGAAGAATTCTATGGGTCAAGAGCCTTCCTGGGAATCATTTCTGGCACCCAAGGCAAGAATGAGATGAGTTTTCTCTCTTGAGTAGGTCAATAGTCTTCTTCCTGACAAAAAGGCCATCCCATGTCTTCACCTTGAGTTCTAACTGCAGCTCCCCCACTTGCAAGCCAGTGGGACCTTGGGGAGTCACTGCTTCTCTCTGAGCCTCTGCCCACCACCCACATTGGTCACAAGGGGGAAATCCCTTTGAGCATGTGTGCAAGTCCCTGTCCATCCTAAGGGACCTGGATGTCAATCTTATGTGGTGGATGACACTCCAGCTTGAGCAACCTCTAACTGGATACTCCAGACTCCCAGAGGCAGCACAGTGACAGGGGCTCGCTTGAGTGTGCAATATCCCAACTACTGGCTAGGTAACTTTGAACAAGTTACTAAACTTTTCTGAGTCTCAGTTTCCTCATCTATCAGCTACAGTCCTCGCAAAGAAAGTTGTTTAGAGGACTGAGAGAGCTTAACATAAACAAGGTGCTTCAATAGCTGTCACACAGCAAGTGTCCATGGTATGATCAACTGCCCAAGGGCAGGTCCCACACATCCTCCCCTGCGTCCCCCCTATTGGAGCCCAGCCAGTACTGCCTAGACACCCAGGGGACACACTGGCCTAATCCCTTCCTCCTCTGCCAGGGCTTGCAGGACCAAGTTGGGCCAACCCTCACCTGTAGATCGTGAGTCACCTCTACCACACCCTTGGGCAGGGAGATGGCGACAGCCTTCTTCTGCATCTTCCCCATCCAGACCTTCAGCTGCTCCTTGGTCAGCAGCTTCTCAAGGCGCTCGAGTGGCTCCACGTGGTGGGGCATGATAATGATAAGGCTGGAAAGCTTGTGGGCCAGGGGCATCTCCAGGATTTGCAGCTTCTCCTTCTCATCATCATAGTAGTTGTAGAGGCCTGGGTGAAGAGCAGAGGACACTGGGTGTGCTGTGGAGTGGGGGACAGGACGCCGTCTAGACCCCCTGCTCCTCAAGGCACCTACCTGTCCGGTGCATCATTGTGACACCCACGGTATAGGAACGAGTCACCATGAAGCCACGGTTGTCCACCATCTTGTGGTGGAACTTCTCATCCCAGTGTGCTGTGGTGGGAACAGAGCACAGGGTCAGAGATCCAGGTCCCCCAGACACTATCACAGCCCACTGCACACCCTATACTTCTCCTTGCCAAGGGCAGGTGACCATTCTTGGGGGCCAGGCTTCAATGTGCCTCTCTCCTGAGTGCCCAGTCCACAGAGTGCATGTTCCCTGCTCTTGGGTGAGGAGTGCCCTCTAGGACATGCTGTCTGAGAATGCAGTTCCTCTAGTAGGTCCCCAAGTGACAGGGACCTCAATCCACCCTCACCTCAGCCTCCTCCATGTCCACTGCCTGTGTGGCACTTGTCAGGTGTTTGGGAAACCTGCTGAGCTGGGCTTGCTACCCAGCCCGATTACTGAAGGGGGACTGTGTCCTGGGCAGGAGCACCCTGGACCACCCTTATTCTTGTCAGCAAGTTCTGTCTCCATGACCAGAAAGACAATGGGAAATTGGTTAATGTGTGTTGGGCCACAACCAGACCTGCATTCTGATCCAGGCTCAGCAACTGACTGTGAGAGGTCTCGGCTCTCCCAGCTTGGCTCCATTTATAAAATAGGTTTCCTCATCCTTACAGCCAACCAATAAGAGTACCATCCAAGTAGGTACTCACACATATCCACTGACCCCAAATCTATCTTCAGTTCAATTCACATCAACTCCACCAGATCCTGACTCTCTACCTTCCAGCAGAGCCTCAGCTTCCTTGCCTGTGAAACGGGTGTAACACTGCCTGTCTCCAAGGGCTGCTTTAAGGAATGGGTGCCTTTCTCCAGTTCACATTTGAGGCACAATGGATTCTGAATTTTATGGATTCCAACACATACAAGCTAAGGCACATTGCTTTGATGAAAAATGATATGTAGGAGCACATATCACATATCTGGAGTCCCTCTGAGGGCTTGAATCCCTATCCCAGTCCTTTCAACAACTGGCTACCTCTCTGAATTTGGTTTGTAAAAGATCTCTGAATCTAGTGTATAAAACATTTCAAAAACCGTTATGCCTCCGCAGGTCGCTGTGTTCAATGAAGAGCAGCAAAGAGCCCCCACAAGGAACTCTAGGAGGAGCCCGCCACCCTCACGCCATGCCCTGCCGGCAACTCACGCTTGAAGAACATGGCATTGACCAGCAGGGCGCCATCGGTGCGCTCCACGTCCTTGGTGACCTCGGGCAGCTTGCCGTCGGTGGTCTGCGCGGCCCACTCGTTGATGGACTGCAGGGCGCTGCGCTTGTCGCGGAAGTTGATCTTGGAGTGCTCGCAGTTATAGTGCTGCTTGCTGCTGCGCACGAAGTCGTCGGCGAAGCTCACCGAGCTGGGCCCGTACAGGCGGCTGCCCAACTTCCAGGTCACGTTGCGCGCCGTGGAGTTGCTGAGCGAGCGCAGCAGCTCACCCAGGCCCGTGTGCACCTCCTCATCCCGCAGCTGCTCGGCGCTCAGCACCGCCTTGGCCTGCGAGGCTGTGGCCGCCTTGCCGCCCAGAGACACCAGGCCCAGGGAGGAGGCCACCACCACGGGCGATAGCAGGATATTCTCCACAGCCTGGTCCTTGGCCATGGCCTGGTACAGGCTGAAGGCCAGGCCAGCGCTGCGCTCAGCCAGAGTGGCCGCCTTGGGGCTCAGCTTCTCTGAGGTGCCGGGGGCTGCTGCGGGTTTCTTCACCTCGGCCGCCAGGGCCATGGCCAGGAGGCAGAGGGTACCAAGTAACGGGAGGGAGCGCATGGCTGGAAGGTGGGTCGTGTGCACCGCCGGGGACCTGTGAGGGCTGCGAAGAAGAATGTGGCCCTGAAGCCCGGTGTCTTCCTCCCCAGCTTCTCCCCACCACCAAATTTCCTGAAGATGGGTACAAGTGAACCCAGAATTGTGGAATCCCAGATTCCACTCAGGGCTGCCCATTCTCCCAGGGGTCAATGTAAAGCAGGGTTCATAGTAAATCACCACCAGACCACCCGATTGGTTTCCTGCATTGGGCATCCAAAACTTACACATATTTATGTGTTTACTGTAAATTTATTTCTGCCCCTAAGTAGCTTGTGGCTTCCAACCTGTCTGGTCCCCCACTGTATCCTCAAGGCTTAGCACATGACAGGCCTCAGCCATTCCTGAATGGAGGTAAAACAGGGCAACTTGCCAGATCCAAGGTCTCTATCAGTCTCTATAGAGCTCAGCTGTGATCTCACATGACCCTGAGGGCCCTTTTCCAGTAAGAACAAGGAACAGCAGGACTGAAAATCTCCGGGAAGCCCAGGTGCCTGGGCAAAGAATGTCCTGTGGGACAGACCTTTGGGCCTGCCTCACCCCCATGCCTCTCCTTCCACTCTGGGATGTTAATGAGCCACTGCTAGGTTTACTCATTAAATGAGGGAGTCCAGGTGTTCCATTCTGCTACCCCTGGGATTTCCTTGAATGTGTATGTGCATGTGGGTCCACCCAACCTGTCTCCCTTTTCCACACTGCAAGGGCCTAGGTAGACTTAGCCTGCCCATCTGCCCACAGCCCCTGGACCAGACGGGAAATCCCAGGACTAAAGCTCTTGGGAGCAATTCCTTGGAAACTAGGAGGGGAAAGGGGTTTCCGGAGAATAAGGGCAGGATCCTGGGGAAGGGAGTGAGTCATAGCTCAAGGGAGTAGTGACCCCTCCCCCCACCATCAGAGGCTGGCTAGATGTGTGTTCATCCTCCTAGGAAGCTGAAACCACCACATCAGATTCTCCCGTCTGTCTAACAGCCACTGCCACACAGGCCATCTGCTCCATGGCCTCAAGTTTATCCTCAGGCCCCTTTCCTGACCCCAGCAGTAGCAGGAACCCCAGGACAAACACCACTCCCCTTTCTGAGACTTTCAATCAGAACAGTCTGTATTCATGAGAGATTTCCTCACACACACCCTTCAGGTCCTTCCCCAGCACAGAAGAGACAACAGGGCAAGAGGAAAAGTCAGAAAGAACCCTGGCAGAGGTGAGTTCCACTACTTTGGCAGTCAAGATTCATGGTTCTCCTAAAGGAAGATAGAAAATTTGAAATCCTAGTGGAAGACCCTCAGGGACTTTGGCCAGTGGGGAGAGCACTGGATTTCTGGGTAGCTTCCACTGTTGGCATCCTATCAACCCAGCCAGGTCTCCCACCTCCCTAAGACCTTGAAGTTTCAATTCAAAGGAGAAGCAAAGGGCCTCAGGAGAGGGAATGACAGAGGAGCAGAGTGCCACTGAGCTCCACAGACACCTGGGGCATGGTACAAGGGAGTTTGGGACCTCACCCTCAAGCACTGAAATGACAGAGGTCCTCAGGCCCAGATGAGGCTCCAGGCCTCCTCCCTCCCAGCCTTGGCTCCTTCCCCACCAGGCCTAAGGCCTCAAAGGCAGAGGTAGCATATAATTTATTGCATAAACAAGGACACTTAAGAGAGTAAAATGGAACATTTCTAATTATTATGCCAGGACAACAGGCACATGATCACCCTACTCAAAGGCCACCTCTAATCCAGGCAGCTGATGCTGAGTTCAGAGGTCAGATAGGGCTGCACAGACCACCAGCATCCCCTTCCTTAGTGGCTGGTGGAAGAGTGCAGGCTGCCACGTGGCAGCCACCAACTTGACAGCCCCCACCCCCAGCCAACCAAAACCTCAAAGGGCTGGGAGGGGCTTCTCAAGAAAGCTCCAAATGACTAGTTTGGGATTTCTCAGGCAGCCACACAGCTCCTGCTCCTGGTGACGTGGCAGGCAAGAGGCTGAATTATCTCTGTAGGCCAGCAGAGGGGGCTTCCAGCCTGGGAGACAGGAGGCCTGGGTTCAGGTCCTAGGAGTGCTATGGATTTGCCAGGAGACCCCAAGAGCCTCCCTGGCTTCCTTTCACATCTGCACTTTTCAAGGGAAAATGCAAGGCTGGGGAGAAGGGCCGCCCCGTTAAACCCTGCAGCAAGAATGGAGGAAGGCAAGTTCCTGCAAGCAAGCCAGCCTCCCACAGCCCAGCCCATCTTGCCACCAAGAAATGCCAGCCCTTAGGCCACTGTTAGACAATCTACAGTTGCACAAACAAAATCCCAAGATCGCATAGCCCACAGCTGGCTGGACTGAGCTGGGGCTGGGAGGGGAGAGGAGAGGCTGGGGGTCAGAGGGTCTCAAGTATTTGAGAGGAGTCTAAAGTACCTTGAAACTGCCTCAGAGGGAGGTCAATGCCTGCCTTTTTCATTCTGAAAGAAAACAGAAGAGTAAAGACAATGGGACCCCACAAAGGGGAGGTTGGGAGTAGGGGCCAGGCCCAGCCCCCAAAGGGCACCCGTCCCAGATTTCCTGGGACCTCAGAGGTGAATCACGTCACTGTACAGTGGGAGAAACTGAGGCACATCTGGCAGGGACTATCCCAGGTCCCACAAAGACAAATAGCGGTCAGACTTCCTAGCACAGGGCTCTATCTATTCAGAAACACTCACAGAACCCTCCTGAAGGCCACAGGTGGTGTCCCAGTTGCACAGCCAGAACAACAAAAAGTCTGCTAGGAATCCTGGTGACCAGAGACAAAGGCCAGGGCAGGAAGGGGGGATGGGTACACAAAGGATCAGAGGACAAGAGGGTGTGGCCCCAGTCCAAGCTTCCAGGCAATCAAAGCCCCCAGTTTTCTCCAGGCCTCCATCCGGGCCCTGCAGCCCTGCAGCCCTGCAGCTCAGAGGGACCAGTAGCAGGAAACCAGGGAAGAGGAGGGGCCAGGACTTCAGGCCCGGCTGGAAGTGCTTTCATTCTTCCCCTCTCTAGATGCCTCAGGAATGTCCCTAGCTGGGGGTAGGGAAACCCAGCCTTTGAAGAAGCCCTAACCCTGCAGTTCCTTCAGGAACCAGGTGGGTAGACAGAGTAAGGGTGGATGACGCCCACATCTCCAGTGGGTCTCTGGGCCCCAGTCCCTGCTCCCACCCTACATAAGACCCTGCAGACTCCCACTCCCTTTTTGAGGGGGAGGGGGGCTGGCTGCTTGTCTCTCCCTCAGCTGCCATGCTCTACACATACCACTCATCAGAAATGGAGCCCCTTTTGGTGATTTCTCCTGAAGCATGGAACCCCAAAAGCCAGGACCTCACACCCCAGGAAAAGCCGAGACCGGTTCACCTCCTCTCCTAGGCTCAGATGACCCTCATCAAGCCTGGGAGTGACCCATCAGTCACTGCAGGACCCTGGTCCTCCAACTGCCAAGCTGACCAGCCGCATCCCTGTAGGAAAGGCCCCAGCTCCTCCTTCCTGTTTGCGGAGGGTGCGGTTCAGCACCCCAACTCCCAGCCCCACTGTCTGTCTCTGCCACTACCGGCTCCCTTAACTTCTAGGGGCGCTGCACTTTTCCCAACCCCCGAGAGTGCACTGATCCCCGTCCCAGCCCTGCTCCCTGCGCCCTGCCCCCTGCCCTGCCGGTCTGTATGGCTTCGTCGCCTCCAGGCTGCGATTCCCCCTCACGATGCTCCAGCTGCCCCCAAGTACCTGGGACTTCATTTTAGGGGCTCTGGTTTGGACCCAACGCCTCCTAAAGGCCACCCGTCCCCTCTCCCGAAGCACCCCAAAATTGTTGAGCGCTCCCCCGGCTGCCCCTACCCCTCACCTGGGTCGGGCCGGCTCTGGGACCGGGAGTCTCACCTCCGGGCTGCTTTGGGTTGACTGTACTCTCAGCCTGCTGCCTCAGGCCCCGGATCTATATATGGCTGTCCCCACCCCCTCCAGCCCCCGTCCCGAGAAACTTCTGGAAAGTTGGAAAAGGCTTCCGCAGGGCGCCCCAGCTCCACCAAAAAAAAAAAAAAAAAAAAAAAAAAAAGCCAAAGACCTCCCCCTAACCGCCTGCCTCCCGCCCTCTGTCTGCAGGCTGAGGCGCTGTCCAGGCCCCTGGGTCCTACTGTCCCCCTTCTCTAGCTGGGCTGTGGGGCATCAGTGAGTCCCCCCACGGTGACTAGTCCTTCAGAGCACACCAGTGTCCTTTGATGCCGTGGAGACTTGGGGACCCTGGTGGTCTTGGAGATGGGGGAGGGGGATTCGGGCCACTGAGCTGGAGGAGGCTTCAAGATCCAGCTTCCCCCGACTGGAGCCCCTGCTCCAGGCTCTCCAGGCAAGCCAACCCGCTCCTGATCTCACATTCTCTCTGGCACCCCTTTCTTTGCTCTGCTCGGAGTACATCCATTGCCCCTCTCCACTCTCACTGTTTTCAAGGTGAAACTTAATTGGGTCCCCCAATCCCTGCTTCTCCTCAGTCAGGGCCCCTGTTCTTTGCACCAGGGAAGGTAGTCAGACTTCAGGAGTCAGTGCCCTTCAGTTCTGGGTTGACCCTAAAATCTTCATCCTCAGCTGATCTTTATGTCAGTGGCCATTCTGAGACAGTGAGGGCTTGAACCAGACCAGGTACCTGCCCCTCACCCTGGAAAGTCCAGGTCTTGGAGTGATCAAGGCAGAGACTGCTGGGGAACATCAGGTGGTCCTGCTGGGCATGGAGAGGTACACAGAAGGAAAACCCTGGCTGTCCACTAAGGACTGTACCACGTGATTTTCTGTATTATCTCTGCTACCACCCCTTCCCTGAAATTCTAGGGGTGCTGCACTTTTTTCCAGCT
Source organism: Spermophilus citellus (assembly GCF_964194105.1). Lineage (NCBI taxonomy): Eukaryota > Metazoa > Chordata > Mammalia > Rodentia > Sciuridae > Spermophilus > Spermophilus citellus. Next base: position 192,328,944 of record NC_138183.1, read on the forward strand.
CTGACTCCCCATCCTTGTGCAACTCTCTGTGCTACCCCTCAGGTTTGCTCCATCACCATCTAACTAGCCCCAGTTCTCCATTCCACAGTCCTTGACTGAAATATGGTGCTAAACGGAGCATTCAAGTACTCAGGAAGCTGAAACAGGAGGAAGGCAAGTTCAAGACCAGTCTGGCCAACTTAAGGAGACTCTGTCTCAAATTTTAAGAAAAAAACAAAAAGGGTTGGGGTTGTAGCTCAGTGGTAAGACACTTGCCTGGAGACCCTGGGTTCTATCCCCAGTAATGAAAAGAAAAAATTGTGCTAAGTCATTTCTTCTTCTTCTTTCCCTTCTTTCCCTTTTTCTATCTCCAGTTCATTGTCCCTGCACCCCTCCCTGTCTCAATGCCTTCCCACAGGCTCCAGGTCTCACTATCAACCCTTCTCACCCCACCCTCCCACAACTGATAGTACCTTGAGCTCTGAGTTAACCTAGGGTATTCATTGTTCTGGCACTGGACAAAGTCCCTGACCTCGGGGATGTCCATTGTGAGGGGTATGTGCATGTTAGTAGAGAACTCAGTAAGACAAATTGTTTAATAGACCCCGCCCCAACCCTCTTCACTAGTGAAATGATAGATAACTAATGGGGGCACAGTATGGAGAGGAAGGGACAGAGAGTGTAGAGACTGTCTTCACTCACTACTAGTCACTCATTCATTCAGTCAGCAAAATGTTTGAGCACCTTCTTTCTTCCAGGTCCTTGTCAGATCCTGGAAAGCAAATGAATTCCAGTACCCAGTAGATGCATCCTCTGGGTCCCTGGCCTCAGTCATTTGCAAGGGGAGACTAGCTTCTCAGTCTGGATCAAGGTTAGGCTGCTGCTCTTCAGTCTTCTGACTCCAGGGACTACGGGAAATCTTAGATCTCCAAAACTTCAGACTCTGAATTAGGGTCAAGGGATCACCAATTACTTGAATCCTAAAGTGACCACCATACAACATGATCTTACACTTGAAGCCACATAGAATCTTTGAGCCCAGCTAAAGGTTCAAAGGATCTTAAAATAAAAGTATTAAAAACTCTGAGCGGCAAAGTGTGTCAAATGGCATAGACTCATGTCAACAAGTACCAGGCAGAAGTCTTCTCTGCTATATCCTAAAATGTCAGGTACCTGGTACCTCTCTCTACAGAGAACCCTGTGGCCTTCAGAACAGCCCAGTATTCTTTTGGAGGACAGGTCTGATCCTTTTGACTCACAAAAGCTTTCATCCTTGGGGTGGTGTCCATCTCTTTGGGGTAGCTATCCTAATTCTTGTGTGTGTTCTGCTTCAACTGTGTCTGCCTATAAGGAGAAATCCTTCTATATAAGGACACTGCCTGGATCTCCCAGCAGACCCCCTCCTCCACCCTCACCCTCACCTCGGCCCCAGGTGAGCTCATGACTTCGTCAGTGAGCTAAGGACTGAGACAAGGACAGAGAGGGCTCATCAAAGCTAGTGGAGGTTTGCCTTGGTCTCTAGCAGATTCCAATGTCAAAGTCTCATCAAGAGTTCCTTTCTATCAGGCATGGTGACACATACCTCTATAATCCCAGCAACTCAGGAGGTTGAGGCAGGAGGATTGTTTGAGGCTAGTTTGGGCAACTTAGCAAGATCCTGTCTCAAAATTTAAAAAGATTAGGGATGTAGCTCAGTAGTAGAGCACCCCTGGGTTCAATTCCCAGTACTGCCAAAAAAAAAAAAAAAAAAGACTTCTCTTCCTCTGTACACTTCCATATCTCAGCTTTCTTAGGCCCTTAGACCGCACCAACATTGGAGGGGAAAGCTGAGAGTACTATGACTGTTCCATTTTGTAGAGGGGTAAACTGAGGCTCATACTGTTAAATAAACCCAGATGTCTAAAAGGTGAAGAATAGGGGGGACTGAGGCTCTTCATTTATAGACAGGGAAGCTGAAGTGGGGGCCAGTGGGGGATCTGTATCTGAAGTCCCTCTGCCAGCCTCACCAGATCCATACTGAAGCGCAGACCAGGCCAGAAGCCTCCTCCATGGCTTATCATGCTACATGATCTCAATGTTATCATCCTGGATTGTCAGTGAATGAATGTCCCTGGAGATTTTGGAAGAGCAGGGCCTCACCCTTGTCATCTTGAATCCTTAGGTCCCAGCTCAGGGCATGGCACAAAAGAAGCACTTGGGGCCTGGGGCTATAGCTCAGTGACAGAGCGCTTGCCTAGCATGCATGAGGCACTGGGTTCTATCCTCAGCACCACATAAAAATAAACAAATAAAATAAAGGCATTCTGTCCATCTACAACTACAAAAAATAAATAAATAAAATAAAAAAAGAAGAAGAAGAAGCACTTGGTAAACACAGCCAGCCAGCACCAGTGAGTGATGCGCAGTGGCCCACCCAAGTCTACTGCCCCGCCAAGCATGGCCTTTTGGAGGAAAGAAAGGCCACGGCTCCTTTAAATTTCCAGCATCAGCAAAAAAATGTCAAGAGCCTTTGCCACATTATTCTTAGCTCTGAGCCCAGCCCAGAGGCTGACTATGGCCCTTCCCCCACATTCCAGGCTGTACTTTCTGGAAAAAGCACTCTTTGAAGGGGGGGGTGGGGAGATTCTGAAATGCAGAGAAACTCAAGGATTCTTCCAAGTGCCTGCAAATCTGTTCCTACTACCCTGCACACAGGAGCCCAGCTGGAAAGGTCCCCAGACAGCAGGGAGTAGAAGACCAGCAAGTCCAATTGCATTTACACTCTACAGAGAGGAAAACTGAGACCAAGAGTGGGGCAGGAATTTGCTCAAGGTCACACAGCAAATCAGAGATGAAGCTGGGCCATGGAGTCTGCGCCCTGGGCCCTCTTTCCCTGCACACCCTCTCTAGCTGACCAGTGAGATAGGCAGGCTCCCGTTCTGCCAGGGACTACGCAAACAGCCATGGCCACATTCACTCAGTCCTCACCCCATGGACTCTTAGGACAGAAACTAGTGTGTCATGTAAGTGCCCAGCCCGTCCACATGCTGCCCAGCATCCTCTACCTCGGCTTCTGGGGTTGCTGGGGTTACAGGAGCATATCACTGGGCCTGGCTAATGTCTCAGTCTTAACTAAGAACATTAGTTGAGAGAGGTTTAATCCCCTTTTCCTTTTTATGTGGCATAAAGCTGGGCCAGAAAGGCTTTGACAACCAGTTCTAGTGATCCTGTCCCTGGAGGAGGCAGGGCCACCCCCAGGCTGCTCCTCCGTGACAGCTGTCCAGATCCAAGTGTGTTCTCCAGCCAAGGCATGAGTCAGGAAAACGCCACTCTGCAATCTCTGATTCCCTCTCATGGAGCGTGGGGCCTTCTGTCCAAAAGGACTGTCCTGCATGCTGCCACGTAGGAGTGAGGGAGGCAACAGGCCACCCTGGGGGTAAGGAGGCGGGCACAGATCCATCCCTCCTCCTGGAGCAGGCCCGCCTCCACCCCCACCCCTCGGCATTTTTCTGGTGCCTAGGGAAGCCACAGGAAATCCACTGCCTTCACACATGATCTCCAGGGTTACCAGCCCACTGATACGCTGTGCTTGTCCACATGGCCGTGAGGAGCGCACACATACATCTCCAGCAATCCAAATGCACCACATGTGGCCCCTGTGCCTGATAGTCATGTGTGCGAGGGCACAGGAGTCCTGCCTCTTCTCAGCCTCTGCCTCCCTGGCCTCCTCTGGCCATTCTCAGAAAGGGCTCAGGCATCAAGCAAGACCAGGATGGGACAGGCTTCATTAAATACCACCTTGCCCTTTCTCTTTCCTTCTAGCTGTCCTCACCCCTAGGGACTTCTTCACATGATAACAATGATGTTCAGGTGGTCCACAGGGCTGTCACCTCTGTCTTGTATCTCTGATGCTCAAAAAAGGGACCTTGAGCTCTGACAACCTCCCAGCCCAGCTCTAATCTGCTCAGTCCAGTGCAGCACCCACTCAGGAGACCTGGAGTCCTGTCCCAGCTCTGCCACTTCTTGGCTATGTGCCCATGATCTAATCGCCCCCTCTGTAAACAGGACTGCTGCTCTCAAGGCTGATGAGAAGCACAGATGGAATAACACTTGGAATGACGTCAGACCTCCTCTCCACACATCTCTCTTCACCTCTTCCCCAATGGGTCGAACCCGCTACACAAGGAAGCTGCTGCGGCCCTCTCCTGCTCTGTCTTCTGAGTACTGTCCTGACCTTTCCACTCATTCCTGACCTTGCATGTACATGGGAAGCTAACAGAGGGCCAGGATGACAGTGAGGACTTCCCTGGGAGGTACAGGTAGAGATGGCAACCTGGCAAGCCGGAAGAACTCAGCCTGGGAGTCAGGAAGTCTGGGACAGGGTCCGTCTCCATCTCTACTCACAACATGACCAGGAAAAGTATGTGCCTCTCTGCGTCTTGGCCTTCTCATCTGAAACATGGGGATATAAGCAGGGTCTGGGTAGATCCGAGGGATCTGAATTTAAACAGGAAGAAGGTTTCACATACATTCCTGGTCAGAGGAGAAATCAGGACATAAAAGGCGTATTTATGCAAGCTTTTAAAAACACCTTAGTGGTATATTAAGAATTGTAATGCAAATGATAATAATAATAATAATAATAATAATAATAATACTCATGTATAATGGCATAATTTGGAGTGAACACATTTTATATACAGAATTATGAAAAATAGTATTGTGAATGGATAATTATGATTGTAATGCATTCCACTATTGTCATGTATGTAAGAAATTAAAAAAAAGTTAAAAAAAAATAAAAACACTTTAGTGAATAATTTCCTGCCACATTGTCTATAATAGCAAAAATTGGAAACAACTATTCATAAATACAAGTGGAAATACCTTGAAGCTGGGAAAAACAAAAAGTGAGGAAATTGGTGGGGGTGTTTGTTTTTGGTTTTATATAAAAATAAAACCTTAAACCCCTAAGGTTGCTTTATCACTGAGCTACATCCCCAGCCCTTTTCTTAATTTTTTTTTTTTTTCGAGACTGGATCTTGCTAAATTGCTGAGGGCCTTGCTAAGTTGCTGAGGCTGGTCTTGAACTTGTGATCCTCCTGCCTCAGCCTCCTGAGTTACTGGGATTATAGGTGTGCACCACTGTGCCAGGTGAGGAAATTCTTTATGTTCTGAAATGAGTTTATTTCAGCATGTGGAAGAATGTGTAAGCTCAGGTGGCTCTAGGGTCACTGAGAAACTGGTAACACTGGTTGCAGGGCAGCAGGAGAACTGGAGGGAAGGCAGAGTGAGAGTCTTTTCTTTTCATCTGTTATAAATTTCTGGACTGTAGGAATGTATTCCCTATTTACCTATTTTTAAAATTTGAAATGATTTGTGTTCTTTGTAAAAAAAAATAAGTTTAAGAATCTAGCTTAGGGAAATGATTCTTTAGTTTTGAGCACAGATTCATGTACAAGAATGTTCATCAGAGCCTTTTTTGAAGACAAGGTTAGTAAGGGAGGGAATATTGACAGACATCAGAAAGGGGGAGGAACTATTGTAATCCTCAGGCAGAGAAAGAGGGCTGAGCTCAATGGATTGTTGCATTAAAAACAAAATAGCATTTTCTGCAAATTTTATGTGCAGAGCTACAGATGTCTGGAAGAGTGTTCACATTTCATAAATGTCAATGCTGCTTATTGGGTGACTTCTATTTAATTAAAAAAAATTTCTGATGTTTAAAGGCCTGGGTTAGTTTTCTTTTTAATGCTTATTATAAACAATTAATAAAATGTGTATCAGTGTGTATAGTAGTCATAGAGAAAGTCTAGAAAGAAATATTCAATGGCTCAATAGTGTTTATCTTCAGAGATGAAAATACACATCAAATCTTTTCTGTGCTTCTCTAAAAAAAGAAAAAATTGGGGGCTGGGGATGTGGCTCAAGTGGTAGCACACTCGCCTGGCATGCATGCAGCCTGGGTTGGATCCTCAGCACCACATACAAACAAAGATGTTGTGTCCGCCGAAAAACTAAAAAATAAATATTTAAAAATTCTCTCTCTCTCTCTCTCTCTCTCTCTCTTTAAAAAAAAGAAAAAAAAATTTCCTAGTATTGGAGTTTGAACCCAGAGCCTCAGGTATGCTAGGCAAGTGCTATATTCCCAGGCTTTTTATTTTGATTTTGAGACAGAGCCTCACTAAGTTGCCCAGGCTGGCCTCCAACTTGCCATCCTTCTGCCTCAGCCTCTGGAGTAGCTAGTTTCTCTGAATTCCTTTAATAATCAGTTTTTAAATATTGATAAAATAAATAGAAAAGGGACATCCAGTGGGAGGTCATCCTCCAACCTGTGGGCGCCATGCCTGAGTGAGGGCTGGGGAAACTGCAGTCTGTGCCAGGAGGTGTTGGAGCCTGTGGCTTGGGCCAACTCACCACCACCCTGGGAAGATTGGAGCTGGAGCTGAGGGCGCTCTGGCCAGACCTGAGATTTCCCATCCACCAGACCTGCTTAGTGGGGAGTGAGAGGGGGAGTTGGAGAGGAGGATGTCACAATAACCCAGAGCAAGATGCTGGAGCCCAGACCTGGAGAGACACCACTGGGCTGTGGATTGAATAGGGAAGGTCTGGGCGGAGGAGGGAAGAAGGCCTGTCTGGCATCTGCCAGCTGAGCAGGTGGCAATGGTCCCTCTCTTGAAGACTCTGCGGAAGGCAGTGGGAGTTGGGGAGCTTCCTTGTGCATAGATTAAAGAATCCAGGGGGCTGTAGTGTCCCATGTCTGGCACTAGGGACAGAAGGCCAGCCTGGAGATGACAATGTGGCAGTCGTGGCAGGGACAGTAATGGATCAGAGCAAGTAGAGAAGGTAGGAAGGCCGCAGCTGGGGAGAGGCAGGGCCTTGGCAAAGGAATCGGCTCCTCCAGGAGGGGAAGGAAGGTGAAGCCAGCAGGGCTGTGGGAGTGGGTAGGGCCCAGGGGAAAGGATGCGATGGAACAGTGGCCCTCCTCTTCCCTTCCTCCCTTCCTGAGAGTGCTGAGGGGGACAGGCCTCAGCAGCGGGATTCCTGTGACTCGGTGGCGGGTGGGGTGGGCCAGTGCTGGGGTCTGCATACTCGGCCAGGCCTCATTGGCTGTGGAGACTGGAGCTGCGCAGAGACAGGCCGAGCTGATGCAACGTGGGCCTATCATTGCGGAGCCTGCTGAAGGGATGCAGCTGTGCTGGCCGCTGCCCAGCGGTTCCAGCAGGGGGTAGGGGCTGACTCTCAAGGCTGGCTGGCCTCTGGGACTGCAGCCCAGTCAGACCCAAAGACCGTCTGTTCTGGGTCTGTTCTGACTCAGGAGGGAAACACGCCTTTCATGGAAGCCCCAAAAGAGCCCTCAGCTCCGTGTGTGTGTGTGTGTGTGTGTGTGTGTGTGTGTGTGTGTGTGTGTTTGCGATGGGGGTGGAGCCCACAGCTGATGCTGTGCTGCAGATGTTCCTCACTGGCTCAGCCTTTCTCAGAGCCAGCTGGAGAAACTGGAGGGGAGGAGAGGGCCCTGTCCCCCCACAGAGCTGGCCTTGGCTGAGTCACCACAGGGTTTTACTCTGCTCACCTCTGACTCTGAGCATAACTTTGGGAAAGTCCCTGATCCTGCTGAGCCTCAGGTTCCTCATCTCTTTAGCTGGGACAGATAATGTGGATGAGTAGCGAAGGGAAGGGGATCCCCCCGGGGGTACACCTAACCAGGCTGAGTCCCCAGAGAAAACTTGGGAGAAAGGTTCCCATCAAGTTGCTGAAAGGTAGGCATTTTAACCCCCAGTTTGCACCTGAGGACACCGAGCCTCTAACAACCTGAGAATGACAGGTCTGGATCCAGCCAGGTCTCTTTGCTTGGATTCCTGGATCACAGCCAGACGAGATTAGGAGGCTCATGCTGGCATCAGTGTATCCAAGGACTCTGGGAGTTGCCCACATTTGGGCACAGTCTACAAGTCGATTACTTTGTTAACCTTGCCCAGGCCCCAGGCAAGGGCCTCTAAGTATGTGGGCAATGAAGAGAGGGAGACGGGCAAATAGTGGCCAGGTTTGAGGGAGTCCCAGTTGGGGGTCTAAAGGGCTGGATCAGAGCACATGCGAGGCCCATGGGCAGCTTGCCCAAGCTCCCAGACACAGGGTTGCAGCCCTGGAAGATGGGCAGAGGTGGACTGAGAATTAGAAAGGATCAATTCCTGGTCCCAGGAACAAACCAGGGAATCTGGCTATTGAGACTAAGGTGAAGGGACACTCAGCTCAGGGCTGGGCTCAGAGGTTTGTGGAACTCAGTAAGGTTTGTGCAGTGAGTAGGTCCACAAGAGGCCTTGGGGTGGGCAGCACCATCATCTGAGGTCCACAGCATTGACCTGTCCCCACATCCTGGCCAGATGTCTGTCTTGCCACCTAGAGTGGGGCTGTGTCTGTCCTGGTTCCCATGGGTGGGGTGGAGACAAATAGGTCAGGTGCCCGCGGAGCTGGCTCTGCTTCCACTGGGCACTTTCAGAGATGGAGACTTGCTCAAGGGTTACCCACTAGGGTGTCACCCAGGATCTGCTGCTTGTCCCAAAGCCCTCAGGTGGACAGAATTCCATCACTAATAGGTCACTTATTATCGCTCAAAACCAGTTTATCCTGAGCCACAATGCTGGGACAAGCCCCATGCTAGGAACAAGAAGCAAACCAAACTCACTTTCTCCAGTCAGGGAAATGACAGGGGAGGAAGCTGAGCAGAGCTGGAGCCCAGAAGTTCCTGACCTGGTGCAGGGCTGGGTGGGGGTCAGGGAAGACTTCCTACATGAGGTCACCTGAGGCTGGGAAGTTCACACTAAGTAGAGAAGACCTATGGGAGGAGGGCAAGGCGCTTGCCTTTGGCACACAACCTAACAGAGGCACCCCAAACCTTGGGAGTCACTATCAATAATATTTTCATGTAGTTTTTTTTTTTTTTTTTTTTGATACCAGGGATTGAACCCAGGGATACTTAACTACTGAGCCACACCCCCCAGCCCTTTTTTTGTATTTTATTTAGAGACAGGGTCTCACTGAGTTGTTGCGGGCCTTGTTATGTTGCAGAGGTTGGCTTTGAACTTGCGATCCTCCTGCCGCAGCCTCTCGAGCTGCTGGGATTACAGGCATGTGCCATTGCACCTGGTTCATGCAGTATTTTTTTAAATAAAAATCAACCCCAAATCCCATTATGAACAAAATATCAACATTTTAACCAAAGACAGGATCAGGGCAGACTTCATGAGTGCACAACCTGCTTGGTCTTATTGGGCCTCCCACAGGGTTAAACATGTTGCTGTTGCCATTTTGAAGTTTTTAATAAGTTTTAAAGGAAGGGCCCCTCAAATTGTGTAGTGAGTCCTGGACAGGACCAGTAAAACAGGATTGTGTCAGCCATATCAGAACCTGAGGCAAAGGAAAACTAAACAATATTTATTTAAAATTAGGTATTTTATACATCATGGATTTGTTTGCATTAACTGTGACTTTTAAAAATTATTACATGAGGCCAGGCATGGTAGTGTAAGTCTGTGATCCCGGCAATTCAAGAAGCTAATGTAGGAAGATAACAAGTTTGAGGCCAGCCTGGGCACATAGCAAGGAGGCCCTAAGCAACTAGTGAGACCCTGTCTTAAAATTTAAAAAAATAAAACAAAGGACTGGAGATGTAGCTGAGTGGTAGAGAGTCTCTAGGTTCAATTCCCAGTACCAAAATAAAATAAAAATTTTACATGAGCTAGGCATGGTGGCTCACACACGTAATCCCAGTGGCTCCAGAGGCTGAGACAGAAAGATCACAAGTTCAAGGTCAGCCTCAGCAACTTAGTGAGGCCCTAGGCAACTTAATGAGACCCTGTCTCAAAAAATAAAAAGGACTGGGAATGTGGCTCAATGGTCAAACACCCCTGGGTTCAATCCCTGGTATCAAAAAAAAATTTTTATATGAAAATATTATTACCTTGATTATTGAGGTTTTTAAATTTATACTTGAGGTAAACACCTCTCTATCTCTTAATACCACCCCTGAAAGAGGGTGAGGAGAGGAAAGCCAGGCAGAGGGAACAACAGGGGCAAAGCTGGGAGCCCGAGCAACAAGTAGAACTGGCACATAAGGTCCTGGGGAGAGCCTTTGGGCACCCCAGGTCCCACTCTTACCGGAGAGGCACCCGATGACCCTACCCCACAAATCGCTGTCCAGAGCCTCAGTGCCCCATCTACAAAATAAGAAAAAAAGTTTCAACCTGTTTCCCAGATTGTTTTGAGAGATACAAAGAAGACACTGGGTTTGCGGTGATCTGTAAACTGCGCAGTGTGAGCACAAGTTTTGTGTCAGATGAGGTGTCCTCCACCCCAGGCAGATGCATGGTCATTCATTTCCCCTGCTTCCACCCCTCACACAACTCTCCCTCCTTTCCAGCAGCTCCAAGACCCCTGACCCTCCCTCTGAGTCGCCCCACAAAGCCTGGGCGATGTGGAGGGAGGGGGCAGGGGAGCCAAAAGCTGCTCCGTGTGCACATGAGAGAATCCTTGGAAGTTCTTCATTTATTCCTTCTTTCTTCTATGCAGCAAATGTTTACTGAGAATACACTACAAACCCAGCAATCTAGAACCCAAGAGTGAACAGAGCCAGAGCTCCAGCCTCGCACGCTGGCCAGGAGAGAATCATAAAAACCAAGAAGAAACAGGGACAGGAGGAAGGAGGTGGACCACTTCACATCAGTGACCTGAGATCTCCAGAGTGAGAAGCTGCCTTCGTTTCCTGTGGCTGCTGTAACAAATCACCGCAGAGCGGCTTCAAACAACACCAATGCATTGCTTAAGGTGCTGGAAGTCGAAAGACTAGCACGGGTTGGTACTTCCTCCTGGAGGCTCCAGGGGCACGTTTTCTTGCCCTTTCCAGCCCTTGGGCTCCTTCACGCACTGCCCCGCCTCCACCTTCAAGCTCAAAGCCAGCAAGCCTGCAGCTCCAAGTCTCCCCTCTCCAACTTTGGCTTCAGACATCCCATTTGACTCTGACCCTTGCCTCCCTCTTATAAGGACCCTTCTGATGACATTGTGCCTCCAATAAAATCCCCCTGTCTCAAGATCTCAAATTGAGTCACATCTGCAAGGTTACATGTTCCCACGTGCCAGGGATTAGGACAATGACATCTTTGGAGAATTTTTATCCCTCTCACCAAAGAAGCCAACTTGGCAATGACCTTGTGGTGGGAGGTGAGCACCCCAAGCAGGGGAGCTGCATGTGTAAACATTACAAGGCTGGAATGATTCAGGCATGTTTCTGCTTTGTTGTTCCGGTTTGAGACAGGCCTCACTGTGTTGCTCAGGTGAGTCTTGAACTCCTGAGCTCAAGCAATCCTCCCACCTCAGCCTCCAGAGTGTGGGGCTACAGGCATGCTCCATCCTGACTGGTTCCCTGTGTGTGTTCTAGGAAGAGCAAGAAGGCCAGACTTCTAGGGGGGAATGTTCCGGTTACCTTGATTTTAATCAACTCATCTGTGAGGCCAACCTCACCTCTGCAGACAAATGTGGTGGGCTCCAGGACCCCTGAGCATCACAACAGCCCTACAGGGCATCCCCTTGGCAGTCAAGTCACCCCCTCCATTCCCCTGCTTCTAGCATCAGGTTCTTCATATCTTAGAAGAGCCCAGGATGTTTGAAGAAGGGGCCTGGCTGGGCATTCACCTGGGCCCAGGCCAGACTGCTCTGGTAGAGGACTGGGCCCAGCCTCTGGTACCTGAGTATAATCCTGCTCTATCCTCCCCACTGAAGGCCAGGATTGTGTGGCTGAGGGAGGATGAGGGCAGGAAAGCTGGACCTGGGGTGGTGTAGAAGCCCTCAATGGTCATATTGTTAGCTCTGGGCTGTGGCAGGGAGGGCGCCAGGGTCTGCTGAATGAGGCAACTGTGCTTGCTAGGTGGGGTGCCCAGGTCAGGGGTGCTCTTGGGAGATGGCTTCTACTCCCCATCGTAGCCCCAGCTCTGCCCAGACCTTGCCATGTGGCTTCCTTGGCATCTCTCAGAGACCACAGCTGTAACTGGCTGGCTCATGGTGCCATTGGATGTTGGGTGGCAGCCTTCCCTGACACAAGGTAAACTCCCCACATAAGCTGGGAGTCGTCTGTCATCTTCATCATCACCAAGTCCCAGCGTCTCGCACGACCCAAGGTCTGGCTCCGAGAAGGTGTTCCATGTGTGCCTGCAGTAAGTGGATGGAAGAATGAATGGATGAGAGATGGCTGTCACCTGGCCACCTCTTCACATGGCCATTGTACCCTTGTTGACTAGCCTCCTGTCCCCATCTTTCGTCCTGCATACTGTGGCCAGGGATCATTCCAACATACCATCTAGTTAAAAGCCTCCTCGGGCTCCCTTCAATCTCGGAATCCGCCCACACTTCCAGCTTGGTGTCAAGGCCCTTCTGGATCCTGGCAGCCTGGCCCGACTCTACCCATCGGTTCTCTCCTCTACCCAGCACCACTGCGGGGGCACCCCTGTGCCCAGGACTTACTTATTCCTATGCCCAGCCAGCCCTTCCTCTTCTTCCCCACGTGGATGTTTCTTACCAGTGGCTATCAGCTCCTCCAGGAAGCCTGCCCTGACCTTCTCCAGCCTCCTCCGGGTTCCCCCAGTCCCTGGGCTTTTCTCGTCTCAGCATCTGTTGTAATTGCCAGTTACATCTATCCCCTTTCCAAGCCCTGAACCCCTCATGGTCAGGGACTGAGTCTGACCCCTGTCTTTTTCATCCCTATGGCCCTAAGCACAGTCACCATTCAGATCAAGGATAGCAGAAGTGTCAACCTAGACCCAAGACAGTGGGCGGGTCCTGAGACCTGAGTTGTGGCTGCTTCTGCCATCTGGTGGCCAATTTAGGTCATTATGCATTTCTGCTGCTTTCAAGGGCTTCTAAGGGTAATGAACCTTGTGAGCAGCAATAGTTGAATATAGTCCCAGGACTACTGGCATCAGAATCACCTTAGGTATCATTCTTACAGAGGGACAGTAAGACACCGTGTCCTTGAATGATTCCTTCTGGTTCCCAAAAACCTAGCCAAGTGAAGGGAACAATGAGAGCAGGCCAGGGATGGAAGGTCCAGATACGTATTATCTTGAAGGACACTGGTTTTCTCTTGTGCACATTGGGAACCAAGGCAAATCAGTGTTATCTACAGAAAATTACTTTCTTGCATGTAGATCAGGACAGTGGGTCCTCAAGATGTTGGCCATACAAGCAAACCAAGCAAGTTAATGCTAATGTCACTGTTTCTGCAGCCTAAGATATAAAACCCCTCTCAAAATGGGGACTGGTGTAGAAATGGGAGCACTGTGGAGAGGATATGTGTCATTCATCCAACCAGCTGTCCCTGGACAAAGCTCCATGAGGAACGGCAGCTCTGCTTGGGGAAGCAGCATAAGGGTGGGAGGTGCTACCAGTTCAGCCTGTCGCCACTGAACCCTTCTTGGGGCAGTCACTGACCTCTATAAGCTTTCTCCAATAAAGCACAGGTCTCATGAGGCCTTCCTCTTCTTCCCCACCTGGATGACTCTTACCTTCAAGTGCTTTCTTTGGTATCTCTGCATCTTCATGTCCTGGCACAACTGGGCTGTGGATGTGACAACGTAGAACTTGTTAGAAGTGAAAATTATTGGTTCCCACCCTAGACCTATAATTCAGAAACTCTGGGGGGTGGAGACCAGTCATCTGAGTTTTAAAAAGCCCTCCAGGTGATCTGGATACCTGCTAAAGTTTGAGAACCTTTCTCCTAGTACCCCAGACCTGAGCCACTCCCAGGAGGGCCGGGTAATGGAGGGGGCAGGCCTAGCACGGCAGGCAGAGAAAACGGCATTGCCAAAGTTGAATTTCAGATAAATAATGAAAAACAGTTATTGCAAATATTGCATGAGACACAAAAAATTTAAAAATTATTCCTCTTTTATCTGAAATTCAATTTTAACTCAGTGTCCATTTTCTTTTTCCTCTTTTTTGGGGGGGAAGGCAGGTACCAGGGATTGAACTCAGGGGCACTCAACCGCTGAGCCACATCCCCAGCCCTATTTTGTATTTTATTAGAGACAGGGTCTCACTGAGTTGCTTAGTGCCTCCCTTAATTGCCGAGGCTGGCTTTGAACTCATGATCCTCCTGCCTCCGCCTCCTGAACCGCTGGGATTATAAACGTGCACCACCACGCCTGGCCTAGGTGTCTATTTTCTTCCTTTCTAAATCTGGCAACCCTACATAAAAGACATGGCTCTTGGCTTAATGCTCTGCTGTCACCATCTTGAAAATCTTAATAATTTTTTCACAAGAAGACTACATTTTTATTTTGCACTGGATTCTGCAAAATGTAGGCAGTCCTACAAAGGTCCCTATTTATGTCCCACCTGGAACATTCAGGATCCAGAGCTCACTGGCAGGGGAGGAGGGTTGGACCTGCAGCAGCTGAGCTGTGCCTCCAGATTTTCCAGCAAACTCTCTTCTGCAGATGCCGCAGCTCCTCCCCACGTGGGTCAAAACGCATCCTTCTCCCCAGATTGCAGCCCTGCCCTGCCGACTGGCTGCCTCTGGTCTCACCACTTCTACTCCACCTTCCACACAATAAAGTAAAGTTCAATGTCACCCTCCTGCTCAAAACTTTTCTCTGCATATCTCCTTATATAGCTCTTGTGACAACCAGTGGCTGGCCTCACAGAGCATAGAGCTAGATGCTTCTCTGATTATCTCTTATAGCCCATAAATAACCCTGCCTCTGACCAATGCCCCAGGGTGGGGCTACTGTGAACAGCACCTGCCTACTGCCTCCAATGGAGAGCTGAGTGTCAGCCCTAGTCAATGCCTGACTTGGGAAGAGCTGCTGCCCAAGATGGCAACAGAGGAGAGCAAGCAGAGTGGCTGCAGAATGGTTTGCTAAGCACCTATTATATATGCCTGGCACTATCTTGGGTGGGAGAACACAATGATGAAACAAGTAGATATCTAGCCTGCCTTCTATAGAACATCTCTGCAGATTCTGCCAGGCTTTCATCTCAGGTGCTTTACTCTCAGTTACTGTTATGGTTTGAATCTGGAGTGTCTCCCCCAGAGGCTCACGTGTTCAAGGCTTGGTCCCCAATGCAGCCATGTTCAGAGGTGAGGTTTTGGGGAAGTGACTGGATCATGAGGATTCTGACCTCAGCAGTGGATTAATCCACTGATAGATGATGGGCTGTTGGGAGGAGGTGGAAACCAGGAGATGGAATCTAGTTGAAGGCAGTGGCTTACTTTGAGGCATTCCCTGGGGACTATATCTCGTCCCCAGCCCCATCCCAGCTTCCCTCTGCTTCCCAGCTGCCCTGAGCTGAGCAGCTCTACTCCTCCGTGC
Source organism: Spermophilus citellus (assembly GCF_964194105.1). Classification (NCBI taxonomy): domain Eukaryota; kingdom Metazoa; phylum Chordata; class Mammalia; order Rodentia; family Sciuridae; genus Spermophilus; species Spermophilus citellus. The sequence goes on from NC_138183.1 coordinate 192,344,261, forward strand.
CCTTCCACCATGATGCTTGGCCTCACCCCAGGTCCAGAGCTGTGAAGCCACACACCAGGGATTGATACCTCTGAAACTGTGAGACAAAATAAATCCTTAATCCTTTAAGTTGTTTTTGGTCACAATGACAAAAAGCTAATAGAATGCCTAATCAAACAGGAGAGGACTGTGACTCTTTTTAAAAATCTCAGTGACTGTGGGCTGAGGTTGTGGTTCAGTGGTAGAGCGCTTGCCTAGCATGTGTGAGGCACTGGGTTTGATTCTCAGCACCACATTAAAAAAAAAAAACTAAAAATATTTAAAAAAACAATTTCAGTGATTATTTTTAAAATTTCAGAGGCAAGTAGGAAATCATTCTATTCTTTCTGGAAGATTTGATTCAAAATTACATGGGGAGGAAGGGATGGGGCACAGATAGAAGTTCAGCACGACCAGACCATGGCTGAGGCTGGCTGACAGGACACAGTCCACTACACCAATCTCTCTAACTTCATGTATGATGGAAATCCGAGAGGACAGAGCCTCTCCCACCCTCCTCAGCTCTCACATGGGCTCTTGGGCTGGATCTAGGAACCCAATTAATACGAGAGCTGATTAACAAGAGAAAAGCATCAGAGTTATATTGACTTTACATGTGCATGGAGACCTTCACACAACAGTGAAGTCTGAAGAAAGACCAAAAGTATGATGCTTTTATGCTTTTTAGACGAAGAACAGTACATTTATTATGAAGGAAGGATAGGACAAGAGTGTCTGGACTAGGGTTTTGGATTAGTGAACTTTCTATTACTATAACAAACACTTGAGATAATCAACTTATAAAGAGAAAAGGTTTCTTTTGGCTCACAGTTCTGTAAGTTCCAGTATATGATTTGTTGACCCCCTTTTTTGGAGGCTGTGGTGAGGAAGATCATCATGGCAGAGCATATGGCAGAGCAAAACCCATGATCTTGTGACCAGGAAACAAGAACAGGGAGGGGGCTGGTGGTCCCACAATCCCCTTCAAACAACCTATGGACCTCCCCCTGGCCCCACCTCTTAAAGGTTTTATTATCTCCCAACAGAGCCACCCTGGGCCTGGGGACCAAGCCTTTAACGTGTAGGCCTTTCGGGACATTCTGAATCCAAACTACAGCAGGTAGCAGTTCTAGAACTGTTAGGAAGAGATAGGGGCAGGTGGAAGCTGGTGGTGGGTAAGGGTTACTTCAGAGTTTGCATTCTCAGGTTCGCTGCAGCCCCGGGTACCAGTCTCTGGTGAGGAAGGCTATTTTCCATCCTATTTTCCTCCTCCACGTAGAAGCTGTGTGCTTGTTGTATGTAGAAAAAGACAGGCACCATGGATTTTTCTGAAGTTCCAGCTCCTCAAATGATTTCAGCATGAAGATGGATAGACCGATTCAGCACATTTTGAGTGGGCACATCTTGAACTCCTTCAAAATCACCCATTCATTGTTTTTTAAGAATCCACTTCAAAGTAATATCTCATCCAATGCAAGGGGCACCCCTTCTCTGGGGTGAGCTGGCCTCAGAAACTAGAAACCTTTGCTCTCCCTCTGTCTCTGCCTCTGCTACTACTCACGGCTTTCCCGGGGTGGGATGCGGAGCAGGAGAGAGGGCAGGAAAAGCCTTCCTTGCCTGACACTTGTAAACTGGCCTGGGGACACTCGGACATGGTGGATGTCCAAAGTCAACTAACTCACAGATTCCCTGGGGTTTCAGGGAACTTCCTGTTAGGGGATCTTCTCCTGGACAGAACCTTGCCCCCTCCACTGGCAGCTTCTCTTCTTGGGCACAGGTGTCCGCAGTTTCCCCTGCCTGGGGTCTCCCACCACCCTGCCAGCTCCTGTCCCTAGGCCCTCCTGTGGTCCACTGAGGAATCAGGCACCCGATGTCCCATCTGCCCTGGCAGTGACAGCTACTCCCAGGGCAGCACTGGCTCTCTCACTCCACCACACACATGGTTGCTGGCCTCTGTGGCATGTGAGGTCCCAGCCTGGTGCTGTGTTCCCCCACAGTCAAGGCATAGTTATCAGGCCCTTGGAACAGCTCTCCCTCTCTCTCTTTTCTGTCACCAGGGATGGAATCCAGGGTCACTTAACCACTGAGCCACATCCCCAGCCCTTTTTAAAGTTTTTTTTGTTTTGAGACAGAGTCTGGCTAAGTTGCTGAGACTAACTTTGAATTTGAGACCCTCCTGCCTCAGCCTCCCAAGTCACTGGGATCACAGGCATGTACCACTGTGCCAGGCTCTGAACAAATAGCTCTCTTGACGCTTCCTCATTTGATGTATAGGAAGGAGGGAGGCTCAGAGCAGAAAGATAATTCTCTCTAAACAAACACCAAAAACCTTTTAGCAGGAAGGGCAGGCAAGGTGGGGTTGGTGGGGGCAGCTCTGCGGGAGCTCCATTGAGACTTGTCAGGCCCCAGCCTCTGAGCCCCTGCTGAGACTCCAGTCAGCTGGAGGGGCCCCAAACTCTCTGTTGGAGAGAGTCCTGGATTTGGAGAGTTGTACAAGAGCTCTCCCTTTGTCCCCTGGGTCCTCCCAGCAAGGTCTACACTCAACCTCTGCCTTCCCCCGGGTGGCACCCCTCCCTCCTGGCAGCCCTGCCACGCTCACTCCTCCCCATTGGAACAGTTCACCTCGTTTTAAGGTTGTCTTGTGTCCCGTCTCCCTGTCGGACTGGGGGCCCCTTGAAAAGTCCCTTTGTGGCCAAGTGGAGTGGCTCGTGGCTGGGTTCCTGCTGTGCTGACTCACAGGAGGGGTGGAAACAAGAGCTACAGCCCGCCTCCACCCAGGGTCCGCTGTAGGGCCTTCAGAGGCAGGCACTATCACCCGTTTTAAGATGTGAAACGAAGGCTCAAAGGTGAACTCACCTGGCCAGGGTCACAGGCTGGAGGGTGGGAGAGGCGGACTGACTGGCACCTTTCTGAGCGCAGAGGCCCTCCTGCTGTGCAGAGACGGGCCTCCCCCTTGCTGGATGGAGGCTGGATGGAGGCCAGACTGCCTCAGACCCAGGAGACAGGGACTCTGTTTTTCTCGTGGGGTCATAGGAATCTGAGAATCGGGGATAAGGAAAGTCAAGGCAGGCACGGGGCTGCTGTCTCCTGAGGTGGAGACTAAGTGAAATCAGGGTGGAACTCGGCTCTTCCTGCTCACTGGCATCAAGGAGCCTTGTTCCCTTACGGCCTCAACCCTGCCCGGCCTCCAACAGAAGCCCCAAGACTCCCAGGGATGGGGGAGACACATGCTTGGAAAATGGCAGGTTGTGGGTGCTCAGGGCCTGGGTGCCCCTAGGGGCGGTGAGAGGTCCTGGCTTAAATAACAGTGGCTTAAACAAGAGGGTTTCTCACTCAGTTAGAAGTATGGAAATGGTCCAGGGTGATCTGGGGCTCTGCTTCCTTAGTCCTTAGCATTTAGGCTGCTTCCAGCTCATGGCTCCTCCATTCCCAGGACATAGCTCTTGTCTTCAAAGAACAAGATGGTAGCTAGAGCCCCAGCCATTACAGCCATCTTCCAGTCAGCAGATATAAGAAGGACAAATAAGTGCATGCCCTTCTCTCCAAGGGCACTCCCCAGACTCACACACAGAATTTCTGCTTATATTCCATTCATCATAACTCTAGTCCCAGAGCCAGAGAAGGGTGCAAGACAGTGTGAAATGCTGCTGCTACTGCTGCTCCTCCTCCTCCCCCTGCCTCCTCCCCTTCCTCCTTCTCCTCCCCTTTCTCTTCTTCTTCCTCCTCTTTTTCTTCTTTTCCTTCTTTCTGGCACTGGGATTGAACCAAGGGGCACTTGATCACTGAATTTCCTCCCTAGTCCTTTTAATCTTTTATTTTGAGACAGGGTCTTGCTAAGTTGCTGAGACTGGCCTCAAACTTGTGATCCTCCTGCCTCAGCCTCCCGAGTAGCTGCAATTGTGGGAGTATACCAGATGCCCAGCTAGCTGGTGGTCTTGCTTCCTGATTCACTGAAAAAGTTGAAGCCACTGGAAAAGAACTCCCACAGGTTCCAGGGCCACAGCTACTGTCCCCTGCACCTGTGCACCCTCCGGCTGCTTTTTCTCCCACCCCTGTGGATAAAGCCTCCATGCCCGTCCCTTATGCACTGGATTCCACCTCGGCCTACCCAAGGTCATGACTTCCACAGTCACACTACCTTGCTCCCCCGGATCGTCCTCATCTCAACCTTTCCCACCAGCATACACATCTCTCTATCTTATAAAAACCTCTATTTTACTCTTCAACCTCTTTCTTTCCTTTTCATATTAAAACTTAGAAGAATGGTCTGTATCTCTCTCTGGCGGCTTTTTTCTAACCCTCCTCTAACCAACACTCCATCTCTGCCTTTCCACTGAAACCAAGGTCACTGAGGCCTCCCTGATGCTAAATCCGGTGGTGGATTCTCCATCTTCCTCTCACCGCTCAGCTGCGGGCTGGCCCCTCCCTGGGTGCCCCCTCCCTTGACGTGCAGGACACCACACAGCCTCAGTGCTGCCCTCCTGCTTCTTGAAGCTCCTCTCAGTCTCTGTGGCTGGTTCTTCCTCCTTCCCTGACATAGGGCCCCAGAGCTCAGTGTCTGGTCTCCTATTCTCTTACATCACCATGGCCTCGAAAATCCCATCCATTTGCATTTCTCTCTGGACCTTTTCAAGACCCTTGGATTGTACAACGGACAAATGCCCAACTTGGATGTCTGAGGAACATCTGAAAATGGACATGTTCAAACCTGAATTCTGGTTTGCTCCCCCAAACCTATGCCTCCTGTCTTCTTTCTCTGATCAGAGGTGATGTCATCTTTCAGGCCAAAAATCTGAGGTCATCTGTGACTCCGCTCTTTCTCACCACCTACATGTGATCCATCAGAAAATTCTACCTCCAAAAGACATTCCAGAATCTGACCACCTGCCACTGTTGCTGTTACTGCGATCAGAGCCCCCTCCCCTCTCCTCAGATAGCTGCTCTCCATCTCCCAGCTTCTGCCCATCTCCCTTCCTCTAACTCCCAAGGCCAATAACAACACTCTTCTGAGAATTCTGCAGTGCCTTCTCGAGTCAGCTGGAGCAAGTCAACTTTCTGCACCCCCTCCACCATCTGGGCTACACGACCTTGTAGATGCGTCTTTTACCTCCCCATCCCCTCCATTCCAGCCATGGCCCCCTGGCTGAGCCCACCAGGGACATGCCACATCAGCACCCTGGCACCTGTTGGTAACTTCAGATTTTTACTCAGAAGTCGTCTTCCCTGTCCACTCTATCTAAATTGCAAAGGTCCTCACAGACGTCCCCTGTTCACCCGTCTGTGCTGCTCTCTGTTCCCTACCATTAACATGCATCCCATCTAATAAACCATTTGCTTTCTCTCATTTTCTACCTCCCCCACTAAAAGGCCAATTACGTGAAGGCAGAGATTTTTGTGGCTGTATTCACTAAGTCAAAATAATCACCAAGTATAAATTCATTTAAAGAACAAAGGAAGGAAGGAAACCACGATTAAGTGAACACAGCGTCCTCCCTGCGGGAAGCACTGGGTACCCAGAGAGAGCAGTAGAGAAGGGAGGTGACGATGAACAGTGTGCCTCTCATGATGCTGGAATGTGGACCGGGAGGAGCAGACACAAGCTGTCAATCACAGAACCCACAGGTGCCACGGTGAAGAGACAGAGGACAGTGTAGGGGCCCTGGAGGGTTCTGTGAGGAGGTGGTGCCTGGGCCCCATCCAGAAGTCCCACCTTGCCACTCTGCCACCTTTCACCTAGTCCAGCTGGGCTCTGAGTCAACAGTGGAGAGAGGAATCCAGCCCCAGGGCCAGAACAGCATAGGTTTACTTATTTGTTTACCAGTGGGTGATTTGGGGCAAATTACTCCCTCTGGCCAGCCTTCAGTGTGAAATGTGTCAGTTGCTTAAGCCACCTGCCAAGCAGCAGAGCCCTGCCACTCACCCCTTCCCTAGAGGAGAGTGCAGGACAGGGCATGGGCAGCAGCGGCCTCCAGCTGCGACACCTCTGGACCCACTGCCCAGGCCGTGGCTCAGCATGGCGGGAGAAGCAGGCTCCGCCACGTTGTGGGCCTCTCCTCTCCAGGCAGTTCTTGCTGGGCCTCTCCAGGCTGGCTGAGGCCCTCCAGCTGTACTGCAGCCTGGGACTCTCCCTACTTCATGCTTCCTTCCCTCTCTCCTGTCACCATGGCAGACCATTTCCCAGGGGAAGGGAAGCTTCCTGGAGGAGGGGACTCTGGAGCTGTGTCTTCCAGGTTGACCTCCATGTACCAGGTCATGTATGTGCTGCCAGGGGCCTAACAGAAGGGAGCTGCCTGAGAGTTTCAATCGAGAGAATGGTGTGACCAGATCTGTGGCTGGACAGGGGGACGGAGGAGGCAGGAGAGCAATGTGGGGGCTGAGGTGATGGGCCCAGTCTGGGGAGGTGACTCTGGGAGCCACCAGGTCAGAGAGTGGAGAGAAAAGGTTTTCCATGTTTAGGAGGAGGAAACTCGAATCCGTGACTGACTGGGCACGGGGACCAAAGTCAAGGATGGCCCCAAAGCGCTGGCCTGGGTGACCAGATGGCTATGGGGCCTGTCACAGAGACTAGAATCTGGAGCAGCTTGAGGGAGGAAGCAATGAGTTTAGTTTGGGACACAACAAGTTTAGGAGGCCTGTGGGTCATCCAGAGAAAGCTGGAAATGTGGCTCTGGGCCTTGGGAGAGAGGCCTGGGCTAGAGAAAGTGGAGAGCACCCGGGTGGCCTGGTGGCCACCAACTTTGCATATTTACAGTTGCAGAAGCCACAACCAAGCGTGGTGGGCCATGTCAATCTCGGTTCTTCTTCATCCACTGCCACAGTCCCCTGAGGGTAGAAGGTACTTGCATGATCCACTGAGACAGGAATTGGTTTTGTGACTTTGGTTGTGCTGGCCAGTGGGATGTGGGCAGAAGAGAATGTGCAGTGACTGGTGAGCCCAGATATTGAGAGGAACGCGTGTCTCTGCACAGCCCCTGGAGTTTCCACCACTCTCAGGGGGAGAAAAAATGCTCTGGGGGAGCCACTGATCCCAAAGGCATGTGGAATAGACCTGGCCCAACAAGTGGTCCCAAGCAGAGCCTTCCCTGTCACTCCAGCTGCAGGCCTGAGACAAGAAAAAGAAATAGTGTTTACAAAGCAGGAGGTTCTCAGTTATCTGTCATACAGCATTTTTAGCTGACCAGTATGCCAAGGTAGGAGATGTGATCACAAAAGTTCACAAGTTATGAATGTGTGAATTTTATTACTGCTTAGAAATACATATGAATTAACGTTGAATAAAACTATAATTCTACGATATTGAAAACCTCATTATAATTGTACAAAAGACATGTTTGTGCCTTGATCACGCACCGGTCAGTGTGTGGGCTCCAGGTGGATTGTCTGCCAAGCACCCTTTCCTAAGTGTTACCACTGCCCCTTCCTCCACATGTTGGCAAGCACAATCCCCATGTCATTCACTCTGTGCCCTGGTGACGAGGGATGAGGACCAGTGCCTGCCAGGGTCAAAGATTTTCTTACAGGGATTTTGGAACTTCCAGGACAGAGATGAAACCCCAGTTTCTTTTTGAGTGGGGGGACCATGATAGTACCCATCTTGGGCCTGTTTGATAACTCAGTTTGGTTCTCACCCTGAGGCTCACTGCATCCTGCCCTTGGAGCTTGGGAGACTCCCCCACATCCCTCCATTCACTTCCCTTCCTGCTGAAAGTAGTTCAACTCAGGATTCTGTTAGAAATCAAAGAGCACTAACTAACTAACTAGCTAACTAACTGGAATCAGAAGAGAAGCCTGTTGGAAACAGCAGGTGGAATTTGGAGCTTATGAAATTTCCTTTGGTAAAGGTATGATTATGATGCGACAGGTCTGTCTCCTGAACTAAATTGAACACTTCTCAGAGGACAGGGTCTAGTCCATTCCAAATCTCAATGCCAGCCCAGGTCAGGGAGGAATTGGGAGCTCAGCAAAGATTCCTTGAGTTGAGTTGCTATGGGAAGCCACCAGGTTAGTACTGCCATTACCATGGCGATAGATGGTTGCGTGTTTCTAATTTTTGCCCTAAAAGCACCCATGATTGCCTCTTAAGTGACATAAGAGGCAAGATGTTGTCCACTCAGCTCTCCTCTTCCTGTTCCCTGCCCAGCTGCTCCTGGAGATAAGGAATGCCCTTCTGTTCTTTGACAAAATGACACAGTGAAAAAGAACACCAGCCCTTTGCATAGAGATCTATTGTTCACCAACTGTGTGACTTCGGGCAAACTACTGACTATCTGCACCTCTGTTTCCTTATCTGTGAACAGGAACAGTAATGTTACCTAGAGTTATTATGAGTATAGGAGTGAAATGCTTGTTGATAACAACAACAGCAACAACAACACAAAACTATTCAAAAATGGGCAGAGAACATGCATAGACATTTCTCCAAAGAAGATACACAGAAGGCCAAACAAGCACATGAAAAGAAAGAGCACATCACTAATCATTAGAGAAATGCAAATTAAAACACCATCTCCCCAGGCCTGTAATCCCAGCAGCTCGGGAGGCTGAGGCAGGGGGATTGCAAGTTCAAAACCAGCCTCAACAATTTAGTGAGACACTAAGCAACTCAGTGAGACCCTGTCTCTAAATAAAGTACAAAATAGGGCTGGGGATGTGGCTCAGTAGTTGAGTACCCTGATTTAATTCCCAGTACTCAACAAAACAAAACAAAACAAAAACACATCTCTTCACATTCATTAGGGTGGATACTATCCAAAAAATAGAAACTATTTGTTGGGCAGGTGGTAGAGAAACTGGGTCTCTGTGCACTGCTGGTGGGAATGTAAAATGGTACTACAGAAAGCAGTACAGTGAGTCCTCGAAAATTTTAAAAGTAGAATTGCCCATAAGATGCAGCAATTTCACTTTGGGGCAAATACAGCTAAAGAATCGAAAGCTGAGTCTCTAAGGAATATTTGCACAGCCATGTTCATGGCAGCACTATTCACAAGAGCCAAGAGGTGGAGAAAGCCCAGGTGTCCATTGAGATGAATGGACAATGAAAATGTGTTTATAGACCTAAAAAATGGAAATTCTGGCACATGCTACAACTTTGATGAACCTTGAGGACATCATGCTAAGTGAAATAGCCCATCCCAACAGAGCAAATCCTGCAGGATTCTTTTTACATGAGGTATCTAGAGTTAAAAAATATTCAGAGACAGGAATTAGAACAGTGGTTCCCAAGAACTTGTGGGAGGGAAGAATGAAGAGTTTTATTTAGTGGGTACAGAGTTTCAATTCTGAAAGATAAAGAAAGTTCTGGAAATGAATGGTGGTGCTGGTAGCGTCATGTGAATGTACTTAATGTGAGTGCACTAACTGGACACTTAAAAAGGGTTATGTCGATTTTGACACAATTCATTTTTTTAAAATGGCAAAATGCTTGCTCGGACACTACTGCAGAGACATCAGACTCTGCGGGTCAAAGCTTTTTTCCAAAATGGTACCAAGTTATCATTTTCCTTTCTCACTAGCTTTTACATTTCCCTGATGGTGTAAGAGCAAAGGTGGGGAAAACTGCTGGGACCTCAGCACAAATCAGAGCAGTGGCCCCAGTTATACCAGAAGTCACCTAGCTTCACTGCCCCAACCCCGTGGGAAACTGCCAACAGCAGGGCACGTGGGAAAGCCTGACGAGGCCATCAAAATTATTCAACTCATTATACATTGCCCCTTGAATATATGTCTTTTTTTTTTTTTCCTTTCCTTCCTTATCTCCTTCTGTGGCATTGGGGATGGAACTGAGGGTCTCACTTGTGCTAGGCAAGTGCTTTATACGGAGCTACACTCCCGGTCCCACAGGTCTTTTTAATATTCTGTGTGACAACGTGAAGAATATCATAAAGCACCTCTGCCACAAAGGTGTATGATGACTGTCTTCAGGAAAAGCTTTGGCACAATTAGTTGAACTGTGAGGTAAACTGGCCACTTTTCTTTTCACAGAACACCAATTTTACTGGAAAGAAATACTAACAGATGAATTATTGTTACGCAGACTTGAGTATCTAGCAGACATTCTCTCAAAAATGAATACAGTACGTCTGTCATGTTTCTAGGCAAACTGATAGCATTTATTGCTAATGACAAAATTCAAGCTTTCAGGCTGGGGTTATGGCTCAGTGGTAGAATGCTTGCCTTGCACGTGTGAGGCCCTGGGTTCGATCCTCAGTACCACATAAAAATAAATAAAAGGGCTGGGGATATGGCTCAAGTGGTAGCGCGCTTGCCTGGCATGTGTGCGGCCCAGGTTCGATCCTCAGCACCACATACAAACAAAGATGTTGTGTCCACCGAAAGCTAAGAAATAAATATTAAAATTCTCTCTCTTTAATAAATAAATAAATAAATAAATAAATAAATAAATAAAACAAAATAAAAGTATTGTGTCCATCGACAACTAAAAAAATATTTTTTTTTTAAATTTCAAGCTTTCAAGTAAAAATTGCCACTGTTTGCCACTGTGAGCCTGATAGGTTCCCAATACTTAAAAACTTCTCCAATGAGATCAGTTAATAAATGTAATTTGTAAAGAAATGTTGTGTATTGAAATTTCTCAATATTTGGAAGATCTGCATAACTTAGTGAGCCATTTTTCCCAAAAAAAGTTACCACAGCATATCTAGGTAAAAGATACATTTAAAGTGCCCCTCAAAGTGTGATTTTAATGTAACTGAGCTTGCAAGTTTCATGGGTGGGATTTTAGAGTAATTCCAACTAACCTTCAAGAAACTACCACTTGGGCTGGGGATGTGGCTCAAGCGGTAGCGCGCTCGCCTGACATGCGTGCGGCCCGGGTTCGATCCTCAGCACCACATACAAACAAAGATGTTGTGTCCGCCGAAAACTAAAAAATAAATATTAAAAATTCTCTCTCTCTCTCTCTCTCTCTCTCCTCTCTCACTCTCTCTTTAAAAAAAAAAAAAAAAAAAAAAAAAAGAAACTACCACTTGTCCAGTTTGGCTAGTATCAAGAAGAATGGACGTAACTATTTCAAAAGGCCATTAAAGTATCCCTTTTCCAACTACAAATCTGTGCAAGCCTGATTTTTTCATAAACTTCAAACAACAGTGCATCAGATTGAATGCAGAAGCAGCTGAGAATCCATCAGTCTTCTATTAAACTAAGCACTGTTTTTCGTTAATTTTTTTGTTTTGTTTTGGAGAATTTATTTTTTAAAAAATACATTATATTAATACTTACTAGTAACTTTTTGTTATTTTAATTATGTAAATATTTTTAAATGTATCCATTTTAATTTAAGTAATGTAAGTATCAATAGGTATAAACCGAAGATTGGAGAGGAGTGTTCTAGCATTCTTTTTTTTAAAGAAGAGAACCTTTATTCTTTTTCTTTTTCTTTTTCTGTGGTGGTGAGGATCTAATCCAGTGCCTCACACATGCTAGGCAAGCACTCTACCACTGAGCCAGAAACCCAGCCGGCTGTAGCATTCTTAGTATTATTCTGACCTAACCAGAATCAGGCAGCAGGGGGCAGCAGAGGCAGCCAAATGAAAGCACCCTTTGCCTTTCCACAGTAAAGGCACTGAGCCCCTGTTGGGTGTGACCCATGCTCTGGGCTGGGAACACAGAAGTTAATCTCCCAGGACTTCATGGGAGTAATCTTTCAAGTTAATCTCCTGAAATTGACAGTGAAGGGGACAAAGTAGACACCTCCTGCCGTGAGCATACAAAGGTGCTGGAAAAGGGTAGGCGTGGAGCTATGATTGCTCACATTTCCCCTGACTAGCTGCAGGGGAGGAAGCCCCCAGGATCTGGGGTCAGAAAGGAAATGAAGGCCCCCATCCTTTCAAGATTGGATTCTGATCAGGATACTATCGGAGAATGAGAAGAGGAGCCAAGTAGCATCTTTTAGTAGCTTGACACAGACCCTTTCCAAAGTGACCCAACCCTCGTACCAAATAAGAAGGGGCCATGTGGATCTCCCTCATCTGCCCCTGCACCCCTGTAGTTCTCAGGCCTCCCAGAAGTGCTACCTCTCCTTGGGACTGTGTCAGTCTCCTGCCCTGGCTTCCCTCTGCACATAGCTTTCAGCTTTAAGTCCTTCAAACTCCACCCAAATCCTCCAACTCTGCCTCCACCTCTGCTGCCACTCAAGTGCCCAGTCATTTGTCAGCTGCCCTGGAAAGGGCTCTCCACCATCAACAAGTGCTCCTCTGCTCCAGCCTCCTTCTCCATCCACACCCATCTCCCAGTCACCCATGGTGTCAACTGCCCATTCCAGACATTTCGTCCCTGTACTCCTGGCCCTTATTAACCTCTTGCCACACTGCCCTCTCCTCTCTGCCTCAAGGGGTCCTCCTCTGGTGCTCCCCCTTCCACATTGGTTTTCCTGCTTCATCCTTGGTGGGCCACGTCGCTTCCCTGGAGCTGCCACAATTTTCATCTTGATTTTATCATTGAGGAAGCAGAGGCATACAGAGGGAGGTGGCTGGGCCAGGAAGTATCTGGTTCCCAACCCACAGCATCACACTCCACAGTGCCCTCCAACCAGATTGCTCTCCAACCCCAAGCAAGCATCTTTACCTCCCTGTGCCATTCATTCCCCGGTCTGTTCCCACTTAACTTACCCTCTTAACTGGATCCATTAGTGTTTAAGTCAAGGCCTGAACTAGGACACTCATCCGGGTGTCCAGGATCAGGGCCTTTGGCAATAAATTAGGCCATAAAGTTTTCCCTGGGTATGTCAGGTGGGTGTGGCCACAGCCCCTGCAGTTCCACAATACATGGATTGTGGCCAAAGGGCCCCTGGGAACACCAGAAGGCATGGGAGATGGAGGGAAGGCAGGGGAGCCTTGGGAGGTCCTTTAATGTGTGTGGGTGGAGAAGTGAGGCTGGACCCAAGCCGAGCCTCTTACTCCCCTCAGCTCCTCTTGGTTGCTTCCAGTGTCCTCAAAATGAAGTCCAAACCTAAGCCCCACACAAGACAGCCTCGCCTGCCCCTGATGAGGCATGCACAGCTTATCCCATATCAACATGACCCAAGCATTTAACAAAAATGAACTTAAGCCTTATAAAGTTCTTATAAGGCAAGTACTTGTATAATCCTCACTATACAGATGAGGAAACTGAGGCACCGAGAGACGAGAGGGTCCAGTGTCAGGATTTGAACCCAGGGCACATGGCTCTAGTGTATGTGCCCAAACTGCTCCATTGTGAAGCCTCAGTTCTCCTTCTGGTATTGTTTCTGTTCCCCAAATGCACCTCCCTCTACCAGTCACTCAACAGTGCCCTCGTTCATGTCTTTGTGTGATTGATGTCTCTTCTGCCGAGAAGGCTCATCCCTCATCTTGGCAAGTTCTGTTTATCCTTAGATACCAAATCAAGTGTCACCTCCCCTGTGAAGCTGCTCTTGCTCTGCCCTGCCCCAGCTGAGCTGGCAGCCACTGTGTTCACAAAGCACCTGGCACCAATGTCCATGAAGACAGCCATGCCCATACAGACAGCCCTGGATGGCCTCTTCATGAGATCAGCTTTGGACCCCTCCTCATGGAACACGTGTCACAGGTAGGCACAGTGCTAGGTGGTAGCAGGGCGGAACTGGGGGTTCCTGACTGTCCCACCTCTGGGTTCCTGATGTCTGGTATAAGACTTGGTCCAGCTCAGGAAACAGCGAGTAGGGCCTGAGATGTACAACCCTTTTGCAGAGAGAAATCAAATCCCTGTCCTTTAAAAGCTCATCATCAAATGGGAAAACCGACCTGCAATGGCTCAGATGCAAGGGGATCAGAGTTCCAAGAGACAAGACCCTTCAGTGTCACAGGCTCCACAGGAGGATACCGTGCTGCCCACTAGGAGAACAGGGCAGGCTTCTCAGAGGAGCAGATCGTGGGTGGGCCTGGAGGGATGAAGAAAGTCCCACTGGCTGCATGGGGCACAAGCAGGCAGGGGAAAGTGGGGAAGGACTCCAGGCTGGCAGAGCCAGGACAGAGAGGTGAGAGGGCACCACGTCCTGTGAGGGCTGATGAGCTCACTCTAGCCTAATAATCCTGTCAAAGAGACAGCTACGGGGGCGGGGGGGGGGCACATTTACCAGCTACGCCCTGCTACCACCTAGCGCTGGGCCTACCCCTCATGCATGCACCACATGGTTGGGCTGGAAGCAGATCTTGTGGAAAGACCTTTCTGAATTGCTTCAGTGGCCTATTAAGAAAAATAATGCAAAATTACTAGTAAATGCAGGCCTGAGAGAGAGAGCTGGGCTGTTGAGGAGGGAAGGGCTGCTCTTCACAGCGGGCTTGATGCACAGGCTGCAGCCCGGCTGTGAGCTGCCTCTAGTATGAGGCATGGAGAGGGCAGAGGTTCTTGGGAGCAGTGGGGCACAGGCAGAAAAGGCTACTGTTTCCTATTAGCCTCCAGGCTCATGGATCCTGAGCGCCTGCGCCCTCCTAGACAAGCCACCCTGATTCTGGAGCTGTTCTGCTGGGTGGGCCTCCCTGGCCACAGAAAGGCCAGATTCCACCAATTCCGAAGACTCCCTCTTCTCTGAAGGTTATCCAGAGGGCAAGTGTGGGCGTTGGAGACCTGTATACTGGTCACCTCTTGGTAACCCCTGGGCAGGCCTCAGGGGTCATAGAGGGTCCGCTCTGAAAAGCTCCTTTTCATTCTGACTCTGTTCATCTGGCATGGCTGAGGCAACAGGGGCATCCAGACAGCTTTTCTCTGAGAATCTCATTCATTCACTTCCCAATACTGAGATCTCTTGAGGGCTGCCAGACACTGGGCTGGGAGGCCGGTGGGTGGGGTCACACTTCTACTGAGGTGCTCCTATCCCAGTGGCAGGAAATAGACATGAACATACATAATTACAGAACCTTCAAGCCAAGGGAGCCAGAACAAACGCAAACTACCTGGAGGAGTTCGGGAAGGCTTCTCAGAGGAGGTGACTCTGACGTGAGAGATGGAACATTCCATAATTATTTACTAAGCACCTGCTATGCACCAGACTCCATGCTAGTCTCTGAGGATGCCACAGCAAAGAGGACAGGTGACCATTTGGCCTCCAGTTTCTTCCCTTCAACCCAGCAGGAAAGCAGAAACTAAATAGTCAGGACCCCAGACTAGGGAACCAGCAGGAGCAACCACATTGGAGGAAGTCCATGGAGATGTTCGTTGATGGAGCTGAGAGAAGTGTGTGTGCGCGGAGGGTGGAAGAGGTGGGGAGATGAGGCTGGAATGCCAGGCTAGGGATTCAAAGCTTGATCATACCAGCAACTTGAAGCTAGAGAAGGTTCCAAGCAAGAGCTGAAGGAAGAAGGTTTCTTAGCACCATTACCAACTTTGACACATGAGGCAAAATTGCCTCCTACCAGACCTCAGGCCCCGCGACTAGTCTGAGCTTCCTGGGGCCAACCTCCCAGTCCCTGGGCCTGACAAAGGGCCCCTTACTCCACCTCTAGCCTGGACTTCAGCCTCCAGCCCACGCTCTTCCTTGTTCTTCCAACCAAGGCCTTGGCTGGTGTACTCTACAGAGGGGACTAGGCAGCCTCCGGCTAGGCCTTGGCAGACACTGTCTCTTCTTCAGACAGACCCTACAACATAAGCTTCTTGGGAGGTTAGAAGTATTTCCACGCTATCTGCTTTCCTATCAAACTCATCCTTCCCATATCAATGCCTGGTTTAAGATTTTCCCAGGGCTCCCTTCTGACAAACAGGGAATCCCAATACATGGATCTTGAAGGCTTGAACCTCAGCATTATCCTGCAGGGCTCAGGATCATAAGGAAAATCCCAGGAGTTTGTGGCTCTCAGAACGAAGTCTGAACCCCCTTGTCTGTACCCCTCTGCCTCTCCACATTCCTCTCCCCACGGATTCTACTGCCCTCTCACTGGCAGCTCCAGCCATTCTTTACTTTTCTGGGCTCTTTAACAAAGTTCTCCTTCACCTGCCTAGAGCTATGTGGGTTCCTGACTAATCCCTTCTGGCCTCAGCCTGCCCCTCCCTCCCTCAGGGAACCCTCTGCTAACCAGAATAGTCCAGGGGTCCCCAGAGGTGTTCTTTCAGACTCCACACCTTTGCACAAGCTGTTTCCCCTGGTGGGGATCCCTTCTCTCCATCCTCTAAAGCTTGCTCCCTCACTTGTAACCCTGCCAAGTCTCAGCATCTTAATTCTTTTAAAAGAACCAGAGGTTCAGAAAGATAAAGTAATCTTTCAAAACCACACAGCTTTGCCCTGGAATGTGGTACTGACGGGTGGTTAGAATCCTTTGCCAGTTGTGGGATCTGGGGAGCATCACTTGGACTCTGTACTTGAGTCCTTAGCAGTGAAATGTGGTTCTTACTGGTTCTCGCTTGGTGTGAAGCTTAAAAGAAGCTGTACTGTGCCACCTCCATTCCTCCACTTCCTGGGCCAATTAATGGCTTTCACATCGCCCCCGTGCACATTCAACATTCATTCATACAGCAAACCCCTCCAACGCGTGCTCTGTGCCGGGCCCTGCGCAGGGCGTGGGGGACTCAGAGGCATTAGACACAACTCCTGCATCCAAGGCGCTGGAATGGGGAGGTGCGTGAGCAGACGACAGACAGACACATCACGACTCGAGGAGTGTTGTCCTCACACACCTCTGCTTTTGACTTCATATTTTTAAAACTAACAACGACGTTCCTCCCGGCGATGAACGCTGGGAAAGGGGAAGTGTGGAAGAGAGATCCGCTCTTCATTTTCAAAAACTTATTTTTCACCGCTTCTTCAAATCTGAACATTCCACAGCACTTAACTCTTCTGTGCGCACTGAGCCCTAAAAGCTAGGGATGGGCAAGAGGAGGGCAGGGTCGCCTCACCCCCCGGTTCGCGGTGACCTGGTGGCCATCCTGGCCACCGGTATCCCACCTGGCCGCCATCCTGCCTCTCCCCTGCTTTACCTACCCACCCGTGTTCCTTCCCCATGACACCCCCGCGCCTCCCACTGCAGACTTCATGCACCGGTCCCAGACAATTCAGACCACCTCGCCTCTCCTTCCATCCGGGTCCCCAGGTTACCCCACTTCCCAGCTTGGCTCTTTAAGAACCCCCAACCCATCCATTGTCCTCTCAGCAGCCGCACCTCTCCATTGTCTGCCCCGCCTTCTCGGAGGTAGAGTCCACGTTCCGCAGAGCTCCGCCCTTTACCCCTTCTCTGATTGGCTCCGGCTCGCGACAGTGCAGGGGCCCAAAGAGGAGAGCAGGCGCGCGCCCTGCCCCGGCCACGGCTTGTGAAAGGCGGGGCCTCGGTTGGCTCCGCCCTATAAGGGCGGGGCCGCGCTCGCGGGTACTCGGGCGCTGGGCGGTGCTGCCTCAGCTGGGCTCGGCTCGGCTCGGCACGACTCGGGCTGCAGCTCCGGTGGGGGTGGGTGGCCAGGATGACAGCGGCAGTGGCAGCGGCAGCGGCTGCGGCGCGGGGCTAAGCGAGCGGCGAGCGAGCAGGAGAAGAGGAGGAAGTGGAGCCGCTGCCAGGAGCTCAGCAGTCCGCCGTCGCGCTGAGGTCCGCCCCGTTTTGCAGAGCGAGCTGCGCCCGGACCTCGGAAGACTTCCCTGCGGGGCTCCGGCCGCCGCGTCTCCCAGGCGGCGCCTGCCCTGCCCTGCCCTGCCCGACCCAGCCCTGGGTTCCGCGCCCGGACTCTCCCAGCCCCAAGGTCCGAAGCAGACTCCCGGGACGCCCAAGTCTCGGCCCTGACCCGGAGCGCCGGGACGGGACAGCCCAGGCTCCACATTCGCGTCCATCGTTGCGGGGTCATTCCCAGTCTTTCTCTCAGTGTGTGTCGGAGCCCCCAGCCTTTCGCCCAGGGGTTAGCGCAAGGTGGCCCCAGCCTCCGACTGCAGTGCAAAGGAGTTCGGACGTCCCCACCCTCCGGCTCCCGGAGAACCAAACCTTCAGCTGCCTCTGATCGACTGCCTCAGACTTGGAACCGTACGAGCTCCCGGGAAGCCCGGCCAGGGTGCAGCGCCCCGCGAGGGGTCCCAGGTCGGCAGGACAGTCGGACTGAACCACTGGGCTCGTTCTGCGAGTCGAAGCTGCCACCTTCCTTCCGCTCCAAGCGCTTGCCCCGAAAGGAACACAGACCCCCTCTGCCGTGGCTGCCGGCGAGAGCCTAGGCTGCAGGTGAGAGAGCCCCGGATGCGCGGCGGGAGCGGTCCAGACCCTTCGCGGCTGGACTAGAGACTGAGGGCGTGGAGGGGGCACTGGCAGAGGCTGGAACTAGCTGGGAGAAGGAGCGAGAAGGGAGAAAACGAGCACTTATTTAGCTCCCATTGTGTGCAGGTTCGCGCCCCGCCCTTGCACAAATGGTCTCTTACTTCAGGCGTACTGCTACCTCGTGAGATAGAAAGTACTATGTATTATTATGGGTTCTGACAGATGGAAAAACTGAGGCTAGACAGAGCTGAAGTTCTCTACTCTCATTAAGCTGGGGATGAAGGAGAGGGTAAAAAAAGAAGAGCAAAGAGGGGCTGGGATGTGGTTTGGTGGTGGAGTGCTTGCCTAGCATGCATGGGGCACTGGGTTCAATCCTCAGCACCACATAAAAATAAAATAAAGATATTGCGTCCACCTAAATAAAAAAAATTTTTTTTAAAAAGCAGAGCAAAGTCGGAGAAGAAAGGAAGTGAATAGCTGCCGGTGGGAGGTGGGGGGGGCCCAGTGCAGGGCCACTGATCTTGAGGCTAAGGAGGTGGCTTCTCCTGGCCTCCAACTCCTTAGACATCTCACCTCCCAGAGTTGAAGGCAAAGGTGGGGGGCTTCCCAGTTTCAAAGCTTTCCGTGGGGCCCAGGGTAGAGAAACGGCTCCTTACGCCTACCTGCCAGATTCTGGGGTCTCCAAGACACGCTGGATTTCCTGGGATTCTGCTTATCTGATGGCGAACTCACTGTGGAGGTCCCCAAGTCAGTCCTGCAGAAACTGGAGGAGATGTGGCCCCTCAGCACTCACCCAGCTCATGTCCTTCACCCTACTAATGAGGACTGCTGAGGAGGTGCTTAGGATCATTCCCCAGATCATAAAGTCAGTGAGTGGTTGACCCAGAAGTTCCACTTGAGAAAGCTTTCCCAAGCGTCCCTCAAAGTGTCCACTCCCCTCCTCAGTTTGCAACTTCTGGGGGCGTGGCTGGGGTTTTCTCCAGTCCTGATTTGAGGTCAGTGTGACCATGTCTGAGGCTGCTGTGAGAGTCTCTGTGGTAGTGCAGGGGCCTGAGACATGCTGGAGACCCCACAGCCTTTGGCCCAGATGGAAAACCTGACCTCAGTCTCTCTTGGGCAGGGGAACTCGTAGGACACCTCTGACCCAGGAAGAGAGGACTTGTTTAAGATCTTAAGGATGAAGCTGCCAGGGCTGTGGGCATAGTCCTAGGTGTCTTGAGTCCAAGGCAGGGGCTCCTGCTGTCCTTGGGGGCCAGGTGGATACAGGACAGAAGCCCTTGGCATGGACTCTTGGGCTCTTGTTCTAGGTGAGGAAGAAGAGGGCATATGGCCTTGGTCTGGACCTGTAGCCTTGGCTGGGACTACTTAACCCCTGCTGTACCCAGCTCCCTGGAGTCAAGGGGGAAACCACCTTGGAAAGCCCCTGGGAGGTGGAACAGGTTAGTGAAGACTAGAAGCTCGTCTCTGGGGTTAGAGGGACTAGGGGAACCCAAAAGGTGACTAAGGGGCTTGAGATTCCCCCTACTCCCTCCTCTGTCTGAGGATTCAAGTCCTCATAATAATCCCTGCATCTAAACAAAGCTCTTCTTTGATGGAATAATTTCACACCTGTGATCTCATTTCATGGGGTGGTGGAGAAAGCCTGGAATCTGGAGTGAGGCGCAGCAGGGTTGAGGCATCTTCTGGTGCCTCAGCTCTAAAGTGGGGTCAAGCAGGCTCTGTGTTACCTGTGATAAGGCAATCACATCAGAAAACTATCGATAAGGAGTTTGTCGTGTTTACCAAGAAGGGGCTTGTTATTAATGGCTACCTTGTATGGAAACTGAGGCTCAAAGAGGTAAAACCACTCACCTAGGGCCTTTGAGTTTGTTTCAGGAGTTATTTGAGCATCAGCTATCTATCCAGTGATCTGGAAGTTACCCAGATGGGCTAAATGGCAGCCTAAACTGGTGAGAGCAGACGGTGGTAAGTCAGACCAGGCAGGTGAACTACTCTGTCTCACACTCACTGGGCAAATGTCTTCATGCCCTGAGCCCCAGCTGCTTCTCTGTAAAAGTAGAACATCTCCTTACCAGGTCATTGTGAGGACTGAATGAGATACCAATATTCAATGCCTGACCAAATATCTATTTCCTTCCCTATGAAGAAAAGGAAGCTTGAATTTTGACCAGGAAGTCTGGGATAATTCTCAGACTTGCCTTAGATTACAATTCAGGCTATTGTTGAAGCCACAGAGTCCTGAATTTGCTCAGCTCAGGCTTCCTATATAGATTAGATTGTCCTCTGCCATCTTCCATAGTCTCATAGCTTCTGGAATCTGCTTGGGGATACTGGCAAGGGGCTCTGGGTTCTGATGATACCTTCCCATGGGGAACGGGGAGCTGGTGTCCATTCCTTGGCCCATTGTCTGGCCTCCCTAGGCACAAAGTGCAGTGAATAATTTATAGCTCCCACCCCTGGGAGGCAGGCTCAGGGAAATAGCTTTGTGTTCAGCTGAGCTTCTGAACCCCACCAGAAGAGGCAAGAGGCTTCTATTTATGCTGTTAGTCTTGGATATGACTGTATTAGAGTGGGGGATGGAATAGACTAGAACAGTAGAAGTGACCTATTATCAACCCGATTCTCCTGTTGGAGGGCCAGATGGACCCACAGGCAATAGTGAGAGCCAAGCTAGCAGATCTAGGATCCAACTGTGGGCCTCTTATTCCAAAGAGATATGGGGGGGCATTAAGGGTGAGGGTACAGGGGGAGAGGTTGTCAAGGGAGAGGGGAGGTCCTAGGGACTAGAGTAATGGGCAGGCTTCTCTGAGGTCATAGATGGTTGGGCTGGAGCTAGAGGTAACTTACTGCATCAGTTGGGGGTCCCGTCATCAAGGCTGAATCCTGACTCTGCCACCTACTCACTGTCAGACTGTGGGCAAGACACCTGGCCCTGCCAGGCTGTTTCCCTCTCTTGAAATGGAGGGTTGTTATGGGTGACCTTGGGGTCACCTGCGTAGAACCCAGGGCATGAAATATACTCAATAAACTGGTGCTTCACTGTCCATGTGGACCACAGGGCAGGCCTGCAGTAGAAGAGATGGGATGGGATGGCAGGCAGAGAGGTGGGGAGAACCCGGGGTAGTGATGCTGGGTTTGTGGGGATAGCGAGGGGCAAAGCAAGGGGCGAATGATCAGCTGGGAGGGCCCTGGAGTGTTAGAACCCCTCTGGGCTGTCTGTGCTTCTTTTGTAAGGTGAAGACCAGACTTCCAGGTGTGGCATTCAAGTCCTTGCCCGTGGGAGCCACTGCATGGACCTGGGGCTCATTGCTCACCAGTGTCTCCTGCATGCACCACCTGTGTCCCCATTGCTGCCTCTTTGCTTGTGGGGTGCCTCCCATCAGAACCACCAGCCCTGCCTCTTCTTCACTTACGTCCCCATCTGTCCAGGTCCAACTTGGGTCATAAATTCCCCTAGAAACATTCCTAGATTGTCCAACCCTGAGGGTACACCCCTCTGAATTTTAACACTTCACAGGAATACATAATACCTACCATCCATGGCATTTGACGGTTTATAAAATGGGTCAGCACATTTAATAATACTATGGTGATGACATTAACAATAGCTAATATCCTTGAATAATTATTATAAGCCAGACAATGTGCTAAGACTTTATGGACACTCTCATTCACACTAATGCTGGAGGTAGCTACTGTTATGCCCCAGAATCTGAGCCTCAGAGAGGTACATTTTCTTACCCAAGGTCACACAGCCTGACAGGAAGTAGGGAGTCAGGGCTGCAACTGTTTGAATTAGAAATCCGTGCCTCTGTCACTGAACAGCCAGCTTTTAGATGCCCTGTCTCCTCAGCTCCACTCAGTACCTCGAAAGCATTCTTTGCATGTGAAGAACCTGGACAGGAGCCTTCTTCCAAGGCTAAGGAAGGGCAGTGTGAGACTGAGCGTGGGGCCCAGGAAGGAACCTTTGGCCTGGGCTCTGCAGCCGCTGGCTGTGTGACCTGCGGTGACTCAGCCCCTCCGTGTGGTTCTCTTTGCCCACATGTATGGTGAGCTGGCGGTGTCCAAGGGCCTTACCTCTCTAGATTTCTGCAGTGTCCTCTGTGATCCTGGCAGAAGGAGGAGGAGACCACAGAAAGGGTAGAGGATGTGGTGTGACAAGCAGCTGTGATTTTTGGCCTGGCTGCTGTCTGGGCCAGAAGGAACTGTGGTCACCCAAAAGAGGGTGGTGTCCTGGGCTGCAGGCAGCATGGTCATTAGCTGTGATTGGGAGCCGGCTGGGCCAGGCCAGGTTGGCAGGACTGGGGGCAGGCTGGCCTGGCTGCAGTGGGGTCATTGGCAGGGCAGCTGGCTTCTCCTCCCTCTGCCGCCTCCAGGGCAGCAGCGAGTATACCCTGGGTACCAGAGCTTTGTGGGCCACAGCTGCCCTTTCTCCTGTTGGGGTGGCCGGGCAAGAGCAGCAAGATCCTCCAGGCCTGAGGCTGCCTCCTCTGAGAAGGCCCCAGGACTCCTTTCTAACAGGTGGACGCCACCCCTCTGCTCGCTGCCTGTGGTCTGCATGGATTTGCCATCCTTGCCAGCCACCTCGTCCCCCAAGTGCCTGGCAATGTGCCTGGCACAGGTGGCCACCCCCAGGTCAGGGAGGCCATGCAAGCTGCCCTGGGACCAGTTGTTTAACTTTGTACCTGTTTTCTTACCTGTAAAATGAAGTTGGTAATAACAGTGTTGAGGTTTAATGAGGTGAAGGGAGAGGGGGTACTCATTGAGGCCTGGTACCTAGGCAGGCATTTGATCAGCGTCCCCCTCGCCCATCCTCTCGGTGGCCTTGTGAACAAGTGACTCAGTGAGAAACTGACTAAAGAGTCTAGCGAGTACAGTCAGGAGGGAGGGTGTGGCAGGTGGCAGGGAGGACTTCCCTTCAGAGGGCTGCTGAGGGTCAGTTGGGACTTGCAGAGATGCTGTTCCCAGTGACTTCCCAGTGAGCAGTGCAGGAGCAGGCAGCTGTCAGCCTGGGAGGGACCCCATGCCTGGTCAAGGGCAGGGAGCAAAACAGGATGTCCAGTGACCTGGGTTTTCTTCCTAGGCCTTAGAAACAGAAATCACCCAGTTGGAAGGAGCAGCCAGGGATCTAGCCAGCTAGCAGTGCTGAGCAGAGTGAGTCCTTTCCTACAGGGAGGCAGCCTTCTTTTGACTGTCCCCCCTCCACACACATCCAACCTCAGTGTGACATGGTTGGAGAGTCTGTAGACAGGCAAACACACAGATACAAAACTTCCAAACTGTGGAGAGTGCTGAGATCCTGAGGCAGGGGCCGGCCCACTGGTAACATCCTTGATGGTAAAGGGTAGGGCTCAGGTGACTTGGGCAAGTGATTAAACCTCTCTAGGCCTCAATTACCACATCTGAAAAATGGGGCTTAATCTCAGAATCTACTTCACAGGGTTGTTGTGAAGTAGGTTAAATGGATTGTGCATGTAAAGCACAAAAAAGAGCCCAGCACATAATAAACACTCAGGCAGGCTGGCCCTTATTATCTGTCCCTAGCACCTATCGAGGAGCTGAGAGAACAGGTGCTCAGGAAGGCATTGGAAGGAATCCCAGACCAAGGGCAGCTGCTCTGTGGAATGAATGAATGAACAGCCCAGTAGGAAGGGAGGACAGAAGCAATGACAACACAGAATGTGACAAGGCAGGCCGAGGTCTGGGTTGCCCAGAGCTGTGTGGGGAGGGAGCCAGGATGGGCTTCACGGAGGTGGTGCTCCCAAAGCCGCTGTGACGTCTACACCCTGAGCAGTATCCAAGGGGACCCAGGCTCCTCTCCAAGGGCAAGCGGGTGGCTGGGGCCAACCCCAGGAAGCTAGGCTGCATAGGCTCTCTGTCCCCACCACCCACACTGCCACCCTGCCCCTGACATTCAGCTCTGAGGGCGTGGGGAAGGCCAAAAGGCACCTGCGGAAGAAGCGTGGGCCGCAGGCCTGAGACACCAAGCTCTTCCCGGGCTGGGAACCAAACTGTCCACAGAAAAGAAGCCACAGGCCCGCGCTGAGTTCTTTTATCTGCATCTTGCTCCCAAGGCACACCAGCAAGCTGAGGGGTCTCCCAGCATCCATCCTGCAGCTGTTTAGCTTTGAAACAAGTGGACTCTTAGAAAACAACCCCAGGGAGAATTCATCTCACCCTCCCACCCAGGAGGCTCAAAGAGAAAGTTCTGTCCCACTGACAAGGGAACCAGACCCCCCAAGTATCTTAAAAGAGCACACCCCAGAGGCCAGCCCTAAGGTCAGAGCTCCCCACCCTGCCTTTGTTGTGGCTGAGTGTGGACCTGGAGGACACCCTTGTATTTTGCCTGAATCCTGGCTCTCTGTAAAATGGGGTCAGGAAAATAAGTCCCTTCTTACCTAAAAAAGGTGTAAGGTAGGGGGTGTCTTCTTCAAGCCTCAGTGCCCTCCTCTGAAAAATGGGAATAATAGTAATCTCTGTCTGAAATGAGGCCACACATGGGAAACGCAGTGTCTGACACCTCAAGGGTGTGCGGAGCAAGGCCACAGGAGCAGGGGCAGAGCCAGGCTAGATACAGACCCCGGGCTCCCACCCCAGCCACCTTAGCTGGGTTTCCGAGATTAGGGCTGGCTGGGGAAAGGGATCGATCCCTTGCCTTGGTGATTTCCCACTGTCCCCCTTCTCTCTAAGGGATAAGACAAGGCAGCAACATTTTGTTTTGCTTGGTTTTGTTTTAATGGTCAAAGTGTCAGATTCTGTAACAATGAGGCCTTGTATGAATCTGCTTGTTTTTCCAACCCGGATACCCAACTGCACTGCCTGCTTTGGGCCTTGTTCCACCTGGGGAACTAAAGAATGTCAGAGGGCTTTTTTGTTCCTCCTAGGGGAGGGCGTCTGGGGACACTGGAGCTGCTGCACAAGCCCTCCTGGTGGTGGACCCCACTGAAGTTGGTCTCCTCTGTCCTGAGCCGCTTGCACATAGTAGCTTAGTGTATTGCCAACCTGGGGGACTTCAGAGGCCGAAGAGCTCGCATTTGAATCCTGGCTTTGTCACTTACTGGCAGGATGACCCTGGGCACGTCATTTTGTCTGTTCTGTAAAGTGCATAATTTATACCTACAATCTGAGCCATTCAGGAGGCTGAGGCAGGAGAATGGCAAATTCTAGGCCAGCCTGGGCAATTTTGCAAGACCATGTCTCCAAGTAAACAATAAAAAGGACTGGGGTTTTGACTCTGGTGGAGTGCCCTGGGTTCAACCCCTGGTCCTATTAAACATACGACCTTGTGTGAGAAGTGAATGAGGTTCTCGGAGTGTAAAGCACAGTGCCTGCTGTATACTCAGTCTCAAAACAGGCAGGGAGTGTGCTCTGGGGGGTCCTCCTTCTCAGGCCGGTTCCTGCTCCTCATTCTCGGGTTCTCAGGGACGCCCAGGCTGAGGCAGGGCAGGCTGCACAGGTGAGCCCCAGCGTCCCCTCCAGCTGTGCTTTTGTAATTTGTTCTGTGAGGGGAGCCCCTTCTAGAGGAGGCCCTGAGGGCTGCTGGGGGGGAAGACTGCAAAAGCAATCATTGGTGGCAGGGCTTGATCTCCTCTGGTCCAGCAAGAGAGGTGTGGGGCCCAGAAAGGAGAGTGCAGCCCCAAGGGCTCACAGCAGCTGGGACCATCACTGTCACCGCCAGGGTTTGAAGGAGAAGGGAAGAAGTGGTCAGCTATAGGAACAGGGGCTGGGACCTTCTGTAGAGCAACCCACTCAACCCTGAGGACCCAACAGGGCACTGGACCTCCACTTCCTTTTCCCTCCCTGTAGTCCCCTTGCTTCCTGTGGCCTGAGCTCCCCAAGGCCAGCAGCACAGAGCCCAGTGCGGCCCTCAGAGGTCGGGCAGGGTGGGGCGGGGCCTGGAGAGGCGTGCTGAAGCCACTCCTCACCCTGTCAGTGCAAGCCACAGAGCCCACGGATGCTGCCACCTGAAGACCATGGGGTCTCAGCCCCCACCCAGAAGAATCTCAGCCTTCCACCTGCCACAGCCCTCTCAGCGAGAGGAGTTTGGGAGGGGCACCCATCTCTCTCTCTCTGCCTCCTCCCCCAAATCAGGCTGCAGGTGGCTTCTGGGGTGGTCCCGGCAGGGACAGTCGTATCTCTGGAGTGGGCAAAGGCCATGGGCTGGCTAGTGGCAGGTGTGCTCAGGTGCACAGAGCCCTCGGCAACCTGTCCAGTCCAGAGCCTGCGCAGAAATAGGCAGCTGGCCCTGCTTTACTGCACCCCTGGGCCAGTGTTGGCCTCTGGCTCCCAGAGTGGGTCATTCCACCTGAGCTCAAGGGACCCCTGGGAGCCTGTGAAGGCCACCAGATACAGTGTGGGGCTGGTAGGCCTGGGGCAATCTGCAGGGCCCTGGAATGGGCAATCTGCTGTCGGGTGTGGGGCTCACAGGGGCTCCTGCCAAGCAGGTAGTAGGCAGCATCCTGGTGCAAAACTGAGCCTGGACTCAGAGGAGGCCCAGCTGGGGGAAGGACAGGAGATGTGCTTGGGCACTTTGCATGGAAAGCACCGGGAGGCCCTTGGGATAGTGTCCATGGGGCACAGCCAGGCGGCCTAAAACACACAACCTCTGTAGCCAGCTCCTGCGAGCTCCTGGTTTCCCCACAGCTCACCCCTGGGCATTGTCTGAGACCCCAGAGAGGCCTGAGGAGGAAGGTGTGTGGCCCTTGGAGTCACAGTCCTGGCTTTGAATCCCAGCTCTGCCTCTTTTGAGCAGAGCTCAGAAGACACTGGGCAAGTCATGCAGCCTAGCTGAGTCTCAGCTGCTTACCTGTGAGATGGCGGGAGCAACACTCTCCTGCCAGGCTGAAAACAGCGTCTTATATTTTAGAGGAAGTGCTACACCCACACGCATCCTGCTCCCCTTCTCTGTCTGCTGTCCATTCTTAATGCTTCTCTAGGAAGTTCTTTCTTGCATCTAATTGAAGTCCATTATGCTGTAACTGAAACCCTTTTCTTCTTATTTCAGACTCTGCAGAGGCAGACTGAGCCTATCCTTCATCCAAATATACCTTGTCAGTATCTGTAGTGAATGAGACAGAAAAAGGAGCAACCAGGTGTTGGTTTTCACCTGGGAGCTTAGGGTCCTAGCTGTCAATGACCACAGCATCCTGACCATGGCAGAGCATGCATGGGTGCGGCATCCTAACTGTTCACTCTGTTCTTCCTCTCTTTGCTTGACCCATGCTCTTGAAAGGGTGGCTCTGGGGCAGTGGAGACAGCCTGAGCTGGACCTAGAAGGCCTGCATCCTGGTACCTTCTGCCTTGCTTTGTGGCCTGAGGCTAGTTAGTAACCTCTCTGGGCCACCGTGGGCATAGGGGATGTCTGGGCTCTGGGCTCCCCCTTTCCTACCTCTCCTCTGCTCAGACTCCAGCCACCCTGGGAAGACAGAAGATGAGGGTCCTGCTGGTGGCCGCTGGTAGGTTCTGTGTCTACCTCTCTGACCGGGGCTCCTGAGGGCCAGTCCCCAAGGGCAGGTCACAAGTTCACAATTAGAGTGGGGATTCCTTGCGGGGATAGCACTTCCCTTCTCAGACCAGGCCTTTGGAGAGCCTGTATTCCTCTGATTACTTACCTAGCTAAGTCAGCTGTTGAAGGTTAGGTTCGTTTGAGTCTCTCCCTGGTGTAGACCTGTTCCATGTGTGATCTGCTTTAATCCCTCATTTAGCAGGTGGCAAATCAGAGACCCAGAGAGGTGAGATGATTGGCCTGAGGTCTCACAGCCTGTCAGTGGTGGATGGTGAGGGATCCTGGAGTGATTTCGTGGCACCTGGGCCAGGAGGTGCCCTTTAAGCCCCTGGTAGTGTGGAGCACAGGAGAGACAGGTGATGGTGAGACGAGTGGTCTACCTGGGCAAGAGGGGCCTGGTGGGCCTCGGGAAGAGCCCTGCTCTGAGGGCTGCGTGGAGTCAGCACAGGTCCCTGGGACTGCAGATCCCTTTCCCTGAGAGGCAGTTGGCCAAAGAATGCAGGAGGTTGAAGGCTCAGGAGCCCAGGGGTTCTGGGCTTGGCACATTCTAAGTGTTCTTCTGAACTTCAGTGTTGGGTTTCATGGAGGAATCAAGACTTATTTGTTGTTGCCTTTGGACACATACTAGTTTAACTTTACAAAGCCCTTTGATATCTGTGATGTCACTGAATCCTCAGCAATCTGTGGGGAGGCAGTGTGGGATTGTTTGGGAGGGCAGGAGAGGGGCGCTCTGGAATCAGACACACCCAGGTTACATTAGGACACCCACAACCCTTGGACCTCAGGCAAGTTAGACACCAGCTGAGCCTCAGTTTGCTCATCTGTGAAAGGGACAATTCACCCCACAACAAATAGTTAGCAATCGCTGCCTTGCTGGCTGTAGCATTAGGTGAGAGAATATCTGTGACCGCTGGCCAGGTAGCTGGTGCTGTGGAGTAGTTTTTGTAACTTTTATCATCCACCTCACTTTATAAATGGGAAGATGGAGCCCAGGAGAAGGAAGAAAGCTTGCCTGAGGCAGCGATTTAGGTTAGTCCTCCAGACTTCCTGTCTGTGGAATTTTTTATGCATCTCCTCCCTCCCTCTCATCCTCAAGTGACCAGATGCCTCGTTGATCCAGAATCTTTCATGCATGATGTTGCCTGCAGTGACCTCAGGTCCCCACTGCCTAACAGTCCCTTGCCAGGCACAAAGTCAGTACTTTAAAGACGTTTGTCCTGTGCATGAGTATGTTGAATGGTATAAATACAGGAAGCAGTTTTCCACTTAGGAAGCTAAGTGGGTGTCAGGCCCTGGAGCTGTCCTCTGCTCCCTATCCCAGCCAAAGCAGTCTAATAGTTTAGGTGGAAACCTTGTTTTCCAAAAAAAAAAAAAAAAAAGATTGGTAACTTTCTTTCAGCTCCTCCCACCCTGTCCCTTCCCTCTACTGCCCACTGGACCTGACTCCAGCAGCCCAGCACCTCTTTCTCCTCCCCTCCTGCTTGTGTGTGTCCTTCCTAATTTGTCACTTCTACCAGTTGGGGACTGAGAAATGAGACAGTTGACCTCATTTCAGCTCGCTGGTTTGTTTGTTTGTTCCTTCCTTCATTCATACCTAGCTACGAGCCACCGGTGAGCCTGGGCCCTGCTGGGACTTCCATCATCCTGACAGAGGACCTCTGCAGAGGCTTGTGATTGATCAGGATCTGCCCACCCCCTCCTGGCAGCACACACAGGGAATAATGGTGCACATAGTGAATGCTGGCTCAGGACGTCACAGTTGATAACTCTGTCTCTGTTCACGTCACCACCGTGAATCACAGCAACCTTAAGAAGAGCCTTATTCCCACTTTACAGACAATGAAAGCAAAGCTCAGCAGGATGAAGTCCCCTACCCAATGGCTAACCGTGAGCACAGAATTGCAATTGGGGATCATTCACCCCTAGCCTGGCCTGTCACCTTCTCCTTTCTGTGCTCCATTTGCAAGCTGCACCATATCCCCTTCCTTTCTGTGTCTGTCACCAAGGATTGTTGTTGGCTGAGATCAGACCATCTACCTCCATGAAACGGTCAATGCAAAGAAGAATGGCCTTGGCCAGCACAAGTCCCCTTCAGTGTACGTACCTTGTCCTGTAGTGGATCCTGCGTGGTCAGGTCCCCCCACTAGTGTACACTTCCCAAACCCTGCTCTGGGGAGCTCTAGTTCCAAGGGACAGTAACAGGCTCTAGAATCCATGCTGACATACAGATTCAGAAACTGCTGGGTTACATAACTCAGAACATGCCTTCTCAGGTCCTTTAACGTGTTGATTTGGGTCAGGGAACTGCCTCAGACAGCAGTGCACAGCCAGCCTCCCCATGCTTATTGGAATGTGTACCTCCTTTGTCACAGAGCAGGGCTAGGGACTTGGGACAAGTGGATGGAAAAACTCTTGCTTTGATGCTTTGCACAGGGAAGCCCCCAGCCCAAGGTAGGTTCCCGGCCAGGACCATTTGCATTTTGAAGAACGTCTGAGGAACACTGTTTAGCCCCAGAAGAGGATCTGGAATAATGGTGGGACTTGAGACATCAGGGGCAAAAGGAAGGGGGATACATTTTTATTCTTCACCTAGCAAACATATCTCAGGCATCTACTGTGCACCAGGCACAGAGCCAGCTCTGGGAAATGCCAAGACGCGTCTCAGAGCCTTCCACTTCATTTCACCGTGCCCACTAAGGTTATTAAAGAAAGACAAATAGAAGCCTTAAAAGGAAAAAGTGATTCTTTTCATTGTTCTGAGTCGTGGCAGTAGGTGGGTGGGTGACACATTGACTCAACTAAGTGGAGCAGCGCTGAGTGCCAGGTCTTCCCAGGGGCAGAGGGGTCACCGTGAGCAGAGTGCACAGATGTTGTAAGAGGTCAAGAGTGTGGGGAGGCCCAGGCGGGGCAGGAGCTAGGGAATGAGGCCAGCAAGGAGGAGGTGGGTGGGACGCAGGCTCTGGCCAGCTGGGAAGGGACAGCAACAACTAGAGCAAAGGTGTAGAGGTAGCAATGTGTGGTGACACCAGGAGGGACACTAGATGACGGGGCAGAAGGAGGTAAAAGGGAGCCATTGGAGGTGGGGCTAGAGAAGTCACTGGGGCAGATCGTGGGAGTCCAAACACCAGCTGAGCAGGTGCCCACCTGACTGGGAGTGTCTTGGGGACCAGGACCATGTGACATTCATCCCAAGCATCTGGCTGGTGCCCAGTAGGTGTTTGTGGACTGACAGGACTTAGATAGTCCTTCCCTTCTCTGGACCTTGGGCTCCTCTCACTTGTGGTCTGGCAAGGTCCCTGGCACATCCCTTCCACCTTCAAATGGTTCTTGGGAATTCTGGGTGGGTGCAGGGGAGACCCGACTGCCTCTCCCCCGGCCTTGAGGTTTTCTGGGCTGCTCCTGCTGGGCAGGGTCAGCAGCCCCCTGGCAGGGACGTCTCTTGCTGCCAGTGGAATTCATTCCTGTGCTCTCTCCTTCAGCAGTTGGTGCCCTGAGCTCAGATGGACCACCCTGTAGACTCACTGAAGGCTCTTCTCAGGTCCCAGCCTCCATATGGGTGGAAGCAGGGTAGAGAGGTGGTGAAGAGTTGTGCCAGGCTGGGGTTGAGGGTGGTGTGCATACAGCAGCTTGGTATAGGGCAGGAAATTCTGTTGTATGAAAACAGGCAAGTTCTAGCTCTGATCCTCAGTTTCCTCCTCTGTAAAATGGGAACAATAGTAACTCCCACACGATTCAATTGGACAGTTTGTAGACACGGAGGGCAAACTGACACGCTTGTGAACAGTTCTTGTCATCCATAGCGTTTATTTGTCCACTTTCCATTCATCCCCCAGGCCTCTGGTCCACTCATCACCCTTTCCAGAAGTGATTCTTGGCGATGGCTTGCCTTTCCCCACATAGGCTCCTCCTGCTGGGTAGGTTTTATCCAGGCCACGGCAATAGGAGCCTGTGAATTATGTACAAGTTGCACTCAGAGGCTGAGAGCCTTAGCCCAGTGTCTGTGTTACCTCGAACAGGAAGAGAAACCCCACAGTCCCGCCCATCTCCTGGACCCAGGAACTAGTACTGTCCCCTCCCCAGATGCAGCCCAGAGTGCTGGGTCTCAGCCTCCTGGAAAGGGTGGGAAACACATGTCAGGGACTCCCGCAGCCTGTCTCTTTAGCACCTAGACTGGGTCCAACAACCTACATACCAGGGACTCTGTGTCCTTAGGTAGCTGGTGGGAAGTGGACCCTTGGGGTTGGTGGCCCTGAGACCTGAGGGACAGAACAAGACAATTACCCCTCTATCTCCTCTGCTGCCCTGTTCTCAGGATAGGAAGTGTCAATCAGGGCAGTTGGTGTCTGGTGTGGATGCTGTTTTATTTCAGCAGGGCCTGGGGCACCCACTCTGGGGGGCCTACAGCCTGTCTAGCAGAAAACTTGATCAAAACCCCCGGGCTCAGGATGTGATGCTGGGGGAACAGGGCTGGATGTGCCAGCATCTCTTCCCCCAGAGTTCCTAGGGTCCCTCTCAATGCCCTTGTGCCTGAGCAGCTCCCAGATGGTGTTCTGGCCCCATCAGGGCAGGATAGGGGGCAGACAGCTGGTGAGGTTGGCCCCGGGGCAGCACAGATGCTCCCTCTGCTTGGGTTGGCGTGTGTGTATGTGTGTGTGTGTGTGTGTGTGTGTGTGTGACTGGCAGGCATGGAGAAGGATACAGTGGAATATCAGGACAAAGCTTCAAAGCTTTCTGAAAAAAGAGCCCCCCTCCAACTCTTCCCCGCCTTTTTTTCCCCCTCCTCCCACCCCCGGGTGCTGGGGCTCCCTCCCAGCCCTCTGCCATGCCAGGCAAGAGCTCTGCACTGAGTGGCACCCTCAGTCCACCATCCGTCTTTTAAAGAGGCCAAGCAGGAACGCACCGGCTTCCTTCTCAGTTCTGCTCCTGTACCTATGCAGCCTTGGCTTTGTGACTTGGCCCTTCTGAGCCTCGGATGGTTTCTGTAAGGTGCTGACGATGAGGCCTCCTCGCTGGGTGCATGATGGGCCACCGATCCGCAGGGGAGACTCAGCTCTAGGCCAGAGCAAAGAAACTGGATGTTTTTAGATACTTGATCTGTGTCCCTCTAAGCAAGAGGGAGGGCATTTCTGCTTGGCTCCAGGAAACGGTCAGCGCAGCTTAGAGGCCCCCTCACACCTGTCACAGCCAAGGATCTGCAAATTACCCTGGGGTCCTTACCTTCCTCAGGCACCAGGAAAGACCATGAAGCCAGGCATTCCTGAGTGTGTGTCCCCTCTCTGCCATGCTAACCAGGTGCCTTGGGTGAGTTCGTAGTTCCCTTGACCCCATAAAACTGAGGGAACACACACCAAACTCAGGGTTGTTGTGAGGTTCAGATAAGAAATAAATTTTACAACCCTATTGGGGAAAAAAGCAGCAACTGATATTTAGTTAGGTGCATGGGGTGGGGTGGGGTCTGGGGCGGATGCCCAGGGTACAAGCCAAGGGCTCAGGCAGCTGAGGCTGAGTTCCAAGTCCTGTGACTGCCAGGCTCTGTGAGGACCAGCGGAGTGGAGCCTCATTTACTTTCCTTAATGGGACAGCTGATTAATTGGCCTCTGAGTGCTCCTGACAAGCGCTCCCGTGAGTGTCCCTGGTATGTGTCACCGTTAGCCCTTGCCAGGCTATGTGTGTGCTCAGCCAGTCAGCCTTGGGCATGAGGCTGTGACCCACTGTCCTATTCTCTGATTCTTAGCTTGTCCCTTAGATGACCTCGTGGAGCAGGTGCTGTGTTGGGGACTAAGGGAGTAGGAAAAGTCCTGCCCTGGGAGCCCCAGTTCCGGGCATGTGTAAAGGAAGAATCCAGAGAAAAATCAGTGGTGGGGACTCAGCTCGATGATAGGGGCAATCAGTATCCCCCAACCTGGGCAAAATTCTGCTTGGCTTTGCCACCAATTCCCTGTGTGCCCTTGAAACCTGACCTTTCTCTCTCCGGTCCTGTTTTCCCCTCTAAAACAGGGTGCTGGAGGAATTGGTCCCAGGAAGCTGCGGCCAGAAGCGAAGCAGCATGTGGGGAGGAGTGGGTTATGAAGCAGTGGCTTGGGGTTTTCACCCAGCTCCTCAGAGCTCTAGTCCATGACCTTGGATGGGTTTCCTAGGCACTCAGAGCTTGACTGACAGGGGTGTGCTGGCCCTGCTGGTGTAGAGCAGACACTGCATATGGAACCCTGCCCAGCAGTGCCTGGGGTAGTGGGCTGCGGGACAGCTTTGGCCCACTCCACTTCTCTCCCTTTATCCTGCAGTACCCAGAGGCTCCCCAGCAGACTGCAGGTGAGGTGGGGCCAGGGGAGCATGGCTGACCTCAGTGCTGAGTCTGCCGGACTGCTCCCCTGGGGGGACCCCACGGCTGGGAAGAGCTGGTCATCCTCAGCCTCTTATGGCAGGCTGGGAAGTGAGGGGAGCGCTGGGGTGAGGCGCACACACTAGGGCCCAACCTCTTGGAACCTTGCTCTTCTGGAACCATGGACCCTTTTCTATTCCCAAATCACGGAAGCAATCAATGGATTGTGGGACCTTTAGAAATGAAGAGTTGGACGTGACCTTGGGGTTTATTTGACTCAAAACTCTGTCCAGCCCAGGCAGCCTCTCTGCTGACCCCTGTACATCCTGGAGACCCTCCCATGCGTCATAGGGCTGTCCCCACTCCAGTGGTCCTGACTAAACCCAGGCTCTACTATTGGCTCCCTGGGCTGGTTGGTGCTGCTGCGGGGCTGGGAGGAAACCAGGCCCTTGCTCAGCTAAGAATAGAAGGCTTTGTGCGATTTAAGTAGCAGCCCCATCACATCGGGCCTCCCGCTGGGCCCCTGGGAGCTTATTAAGCAGGATCTGGGGCCACCGTGGGTCCTCCTGGGTGGATGGGTGGAAGCCACGCTTCCTGGGGATTTCACTCCTGTCCCAGGGGATAATGATTTTCCCTTTTTCCATCAAGCAGGGCTCTTCCTCCTCCTCCCTGGGGCCCACTGGGGAGTGGCTCCAATTGTCCTGGGGGAGAATCTCTTCTGGGACAAATTCAAACAAACACATCTGCCTTTGAACAGAACAAATAGATCGATGAAAATGGTTTTGTCTGAAAGGAGAGAATGGCTGATGGTGAAGACTGCTATTGAGCGCCTATTGTATGCCAAACCCTAGGCTCAGGGTTTGGGGCTCTAGCCTCATTTAATCCTCCCAAGAGGCCACAGGGAAGGGTTCTTGTCCCTGTGGTGCAGATGAGGATACAGACCCAGATACTATTTGGTATAACTGGGGTTAGAACCAAGAACTTTCCCTTCCCGGCCCATCTGGGGGAGAAAATAGGGATTCCTGAGAGTCCTGGGAAGGAGTGAGGGTCAGAATTCTTGGAGAGAGCCCTGAGCATGAAGGATTTGGTCAATGACAGCAGTGAATCATATTTTAACTTATGTTAGACTCTTTTCCACTTTGGGCAGCATGGAGATATCGCACTGGGCTGGGGACAGGAATTGTGGCCCTGTCACAAACATAGCAGGTATATGCCCATGTTTCTTGAGTTTGAATTAAACCAAACCCTCTTGGGTCTCAGAGTCCCTTCTGTGAAGTGGACAGAAGCTGCTTGGGGCAGATTACGAGGCCAAAGCCAAAGATACCTGATTTTCTGACCTGGGAGTATCCTGGTCCTTCCTGTCCACAGTCCCTAATACCTCCCCCCTCCCCCGCCCCGCCCCACCACCTCCCTAACCTCAGAGGTTATTTGCCAGTGTGAGAACTGGAAGGACACTAAGAATCCTAGGCCACCCTATGGCTGTACACATGGGAAGACTGAGTCCCCAGAAAGACAGAGTGATCCAAGGTCATGGGTAAGTGGGCCTGTGAGCCTATGTCGGTGTTCAAGAAATCCCTCCTTCCTTCCAAGCCAATGCCTGCTCCCTCGGGAGCATTGCTTTTGGGTGGAGATCTGGAGGGCTCAGCGGGTAGGAGTCAGCTGATCCCAGCAGGGAGGCAGGGGCCAGAGATACAAGCCTCTGCCTGTAGCACCCTGGGCTCATCTGTGCTCAGTCAAACCTGCCCAACTCCACTGGTCTGTCTGCACAAAGCTTCCAAACCCTCTTCCCTAGTCCCCTTTGAGGACTAAGCTCCCCATTTATCCCAAGGGTGGGAGTGTTTTTAAAATTTTATTTAATGTTAAAAACATAACATAAACTTTATCATCTTAGTCACTTTAAGTGGACAGCTTGGTAGTGTTGACTATATTCACACTGCTGTGCAGTGCCTCTCTGGAGCTTTATTTTTTCTCTGCAGCGAAGACCTCACACATTCTAGACAAGGGCTTTACCCAAGCTCCTCCTCAGCCCTGACCTCCAGAGCATTTTCATCATGCAAAACTGGAACTCCCCCTCCCAGGCTCCTACTAACCACCATTCCACTTTCTGTTTCTATGTGACCACTCTAGGCCCCTACAGTGTTGGGCCTGACCCATTTCACTTAGCATAACGCCCTGTGGGTTCATCCATGTTACAGCAAGTACCAGGCTTTCCTTCCCCTTTGAAGCAGAGCAGCATTCCACTGTGTGGCTACACCATATTGTGTCTGTCCACCCACCTGTTAATGGACACTTTGGTTATTTCCCTTTAGCTGATGTGGCAAGAATGGGAGTTTTGAAGTGAATGGGCCTGGGTTGGACCCCACATCCAGCATCACCTTTGCTATTTGTCTAAATCCCTCCTTATTGGCTGCCTGCCCTATGGGGTGGCTGCAAGGAACAGCATCTGTGCCTGCAGAAAGGCCCGGCACGCAGCAAGTTCACTGTGGCAGGATTTGTTCCCATTACCTGCTTTCCTTCTAGGGATGGTCCCTTTTGTCTATGGGTTATAGGACCCCCATACCCACGTCTCACCTATAGCCCTATCCGTGATGCTGGTGTAATGCCTTGGGAGTCTCAGTATATTGAAACAGGAGAGAACTTGGGCCCAGAAAGGGGCAGGGACTTATCCAAGTTCACACAGCCAGTCATTGGCCATGGTACTAAACCCAGGTCTCCAGCCCTCCCCTACTCCCCAGGATCCACAGACCTTGTCCTTAGGAGGGATTGGCTTCCCAGGGACTTGCATATAATCTTGCAAGTATCAGGATTCGGGGAGGCAGGGGCAGGGCGAGGAGCATCTCAGGAGAATCCCTATGGGGAACAGAGCCTGTGACACCTGCAAGTCTCCTCTGATCTCTGACTCCCCCCAGGGCTGTGGACAGGGCTCACCTCAGGCTCATTTGCATGGTGCAAGCTTGCCCAAGGTCCTGGCCTTGCACCTGGGCGCTTCCTCTGCTTTTACTCATTCAGTCATTCATTTACTGATCCCTTTCCGTGGTCATTTCTTCAGCAACCACACCCTGAGGCCTGCTGTGGACTGAAGGACCAGCCAGACCTTGGAGACAGTGTGGCATAGCAGAGAAGAGAGGATTCTGGGACTTAACTGGTGGGGTTCGCATCCTGGCTCTGCCAGGTATTACTTCTTTGACCTTGGGTAATGGTTTAACCCCTCTGTGCCTCACATTCTTCTCTAAAGTGGGGAGAGCAATGGTTTCTACTTTACACTTGTTCCAATTATTATCCTCACATAACATATCACCCTAAAACTTAGTAACTTTATATAAGAACAAACCTCTCATTTTCTCAGTTTCTGAGGGTCAAGGATTTAAGACAGCTCAGCAGTGGCTCTGGCTCGTGGTCTCACAGTCAGATGGTATGAGCAGCGAGGACCTGGGCAGCGGGGATTGGTGGCCTGTCTTGCTTTCCCTGCAGTCTCAGGGCTTCCTTTCTCCCTAAGTGTGGTTGGGTTGGCTCTCCCATGGCATGGCAGCCTCTGAGCAGTGCCTATGTGGTGGCTGGGGGGGCTCCAGCAGGAACATCCCAGTGAAAGACACAGGAGCCACATCACTTTTGGTGGCCTGGTCTCAGAAATCTCATAGTGCCACTTAATCCACTATTCTCAAATCCTCCTAGATTCAAGTTGTGGTAGGTAGACCCTACCTCTTCTGGGAAGATGTCAGCAGTAGACTGCAAGAAGAACTTGGGGCGGGGGGCTGGGGTTACAGCTCAGTTGGTAGAATGTTTGCTTCACATGCACAGCAACAACAACAACAAAAAGGGCATGGGGGATGGGAGGTCCTGCTGCAGATCTCTTTGGAAATATAATCTGCTATAGTCTTGAGGGCTATGTGAGTCAAAACAGGAAATGCCTACAACAATGCCTAGGCATTGCGTATAAGTGGTAGCTATATATAGCCAAGGATGAATTTGACCATATACAATTTGCTTATGGTACTGATTTGAAGACCTGAATGCCACTGCCAAAGCCAATCTACAGAACAACAGCATTTTCCATCTGGTATTGAGGAGTCTATAGGAGTTTACCAAGCCCAGAAAAGTGGGAGGTCTTCCATGTAGCAGCAATTAGTTGTACAAAGGTATAGAATAGAGTGGAGTCCCTGGAGCAAGATAGAACTCCAAGTGGCGGGGCTGTCCTGAGGGAGAGGGGGAGATTGGAAAGGTGTGCTGAGGCCAGGTAGAGAAGAGCATTGCACATGGGGTTTGTACCTGATCCTGTAGGTTCCAGGGAGCTCTTGGCTGTTTCTTAGAGAGATGAAGGACCTGGTGTGCTACCATGGGGAAGCCCTGCGAGGTGGACTCAGCAGATGGAGGGAGGTCTGGACCTGGGTGTGGTAAGGAGGGGGCAGGCCTGTTGGGGATCACACTGGGAGTTTCCCTTTGGTTGTTTGTTTCAGTTCTAAGTGTGATATGCACACCCAGCTTGCTGCCCTCTCCATCCAAAAGACTGAACACTTTGTGATTCTTCTCTGCTCACATTGGCTCTGTTGTAAGAGAGGGTACTGCCGAGACAGGGGGCCCTGGGGAGCCTGGCAGCCAGCCTCAGGGCCACTGGTAGACCCCAGGACACCCACTGGCTTCCCCTTCTGCTCCCAGCCCCATCCATGGAGATAACAGCCCTTGCACCCCTCATCTTTTCCCTCCCATAGTCCTCCCCACTCTGCCTACAGCCTTAGGGTCCAAACAGACTTGGCTGGTCCACCCAGGGCTGTTGGTCCTCTCTGGGGCCCAGTTCTGCAGCCAGGGAGCCAGCCTGAGCCCTAGCCATGCCAGTCTGCACTCCTGGAGCTGGAAACTCCAAGTGAGTCAGTGGCCCAAGTTCATATCATTTCCTGGATGCTCAAATCCCCACAGGCCCATCTCTGCACATCCGCATGTACCTCTGTGAGCCTGTGTGCTTGTACCACCTGTGTCTGTAACTGTGCTCTGTGTGTGTGTGTGTGTGTGTGTGTGTGTGTGTGTGTGTGTGTTGAGCCCATTGGCTCTCTCTGGGCCCCACGGGATAGCTCCTTGTAAATGGCAAGCAGGTTAGGATCCTCTACATGTGACTAAGCACACCAGCCCTAGGAGGATCAGAGGAAGGACACGGCCCTTGCCCTGGGAGGCCAGAGGCTGAGGGAAGATCCAGACTTCACCAATGGGGCAAATCCAGCAGAAATACAAGTTCCCAGATTTGAGAGAGCTTACGCTAGATGCCAAGGCCCAGGTCACAGTAAATAGCTGCCCCTGCTTTCCAGAGCCAGCCTGGGCATCTGATGTGCCACTGAACACTAGCAGGAACGTGGACTGGGGGCTGTGTGGGCACAGGAAGACGGACGAAGGCCGAGTCTGTGGGAGTCAGGGAAGGCGTGGTGCAGAGGAAACCAGAGCTCAGACTCCAGGGACATTTGAGGGGACACAAGGGAGAGGAGTGGGGAACAGGAGAAGGACCTGCAGTCCCAGTGGAACTTGGGGGTTTGAGGAAGTGGGAGGAGGCTGGAGAACAGGGAGGATGGAGGTGCCCTGAGAAGAGTGAAATGGTGGGGACAGGCTTCAGGGAAGGGGATGAGCTCCTACTTGGCCACTGTGGGTGTGAGGCTCCTGTAGGAATTCCAGGGGAGAAGCGACTGAACCCGTGGGGGTGGCTGACATGGCCCAAGGAAAGTATGAAGCAGGAGGAGGCGGGGGCAGGAGGCAGGGAGCAGGAGGAGGCAGGGGGCATGGCGTGCAGCCTGGGCAGCCTGGGCAGCCTGGGCAGAGAGGAGCGCAGGGGCTGGGGAGGCAGTGGGGAGCAGGAGAAAACCAGGCAACGGGTGTCAGGAAGCCAGGGAAGGAGAATGTTTCCAGAAGGAGGGCCAGGTCCAGTGTCAGCTGAGGACTGAGCAGGATCTGGCGGATTTTCCCGTGTGGATGTTGCTGGTGACTTGGTGGAAACAGAGGGTGGTGGGCTTAGCCCTCTGGCGGGGAGGAAGTGCAGAAAACTCTTTCAGAAGTTCAGGAGGAAAGAAAAGCAGTTTGGCTGGAGAGGGGTGGAGGGAAATGGACCAGGCGGGACTTGGGCCTGTTTATTGCTGACTGGGAGGTGGCCTGCGGAGAGCAGAGGGACTGTGCGGGAGGGAGGAAGGGAGAGTCGTCCATAAACACTGCCCTGGCCCTCTGCAGCAGGGTCTGCAGTGGTGGGGGTGGCTCTCTCCCAGGGATAGTTGTGATGGGGAGGAGGTGCCCATGGTGGCAGCCCTCATCATGCTCTGAGCGCTGCGCGGCCAGGCTCCAGGGCCCCGTCTGTCTTCAGGTCTGCAAAATGGTAGTAACCACATTGGAGTGTGGGGAGGATCCTGGGAACCCCACAGACTCAGCACATCCTCATCAACCCATTCAGGTCAGGAGCTGAGCCTCCGGCTGGGAGGCCCAGTAGGTTGCCCGGTTGGTTGCTGCATGGACACTTCAAAGGAGGAAAGCCTGAGAAGTCAGGACATGGATTTGTCTGCTTCCAAAGAGGCCACACCCCAACTCCACCTCTGGGCCCAGCTCCCAGTTACTGGGAAGTTCTTCCCTCCGGGTCTGGCCTGAGTCTTTCCTGCTGTGTGTTCCCTCTGGCGAGCTTGCTCAGCCCTGCCTGCATAGTGGAGCCAAGCCTATCAGCCGGCCACTTGGCTCGTGTTTTTACAACTTGTTTTCATGAAATCGGTTTCAAGTCTCCCTGCATTCCCAGAACGCCAGACCCGCCCTGATTCACAAGGATTGACCAAAACAGGGTCTGAGCCAGTCAGAGGAATCCGAGAACTTAGTCATTCTCCCTGGATCTTCCACAGATTCTCCTTCTTTCCTTCCAGTGAAATAAATAAATAAATAAATAAATAAAAAGAAGTAAAGTTAGCCTAAAGGACCAGGAGGGGACAGTGGTAAGGTAGAGGCTCAGATGATGCAGGTGGTGGACAGAGGGGCTGGGCTGGTGAGAAAAAGAGCCAGCATATCTGGTGGACTTCAAGTTTCCCTGCCTAGAAGGCAGCAGAACTTTTCAACTCAGAGTCTCAGTTTGCACAATGGAAGAATTAATGGCTGCACCTCCAGGTGCTGAGGTTGGTCGGATCAGTAGGTCCCAAGGCAGGAGCTGTGTGAGAGTGACTTATTGGGAAGTTTTCCAGAAGACACGCTAAAGGAACAGGGAAAATAGAAAGTGGAGAAAGGAGGAGGAGAAGCAGGAGGCGATGTCAGCCAACTCCACACAGGGAACTGCAGCTTAGTCTGGCAGAGGAGCTCAGGGGACAGTGTCCGCCACACCCCAGGGCTGGCCCTCCTGTGGCAAGGATGCTGGGTCCTTACAGCCCACCTAGTCAGTCACTGGTGAAGGGCCACCTTGGGAGGTGGCCATGACCTTGATAAAGGGATTTCAGCAGTCCAGGGGCATCTGGACACCCCCCCCCCACACACACACACACACAGCTGGGTGCTGGTTGTTGGGAGGGACCACACAATCCCATGTGCCCCCCAGTAGTAAAAGGGTCCCAGGGGATATGGGTGGAGCACGCAGAGTCAGCTTCAGGGGATTAACCTGTGGATTATGTGAGATGAAGCTCACAGGGTGCTGAGTGCCCAGAACCTGGCACCAGTAAGTGGCAG
Source organism: Spermophilus citellus (assembly GCF_964194105.1). Taxonomy (NCBI): domain Eukaryota; kingdom Metazoa; phylum Chordata; class Mammalia; order Rodentia; family Sciuridae; genus Spermophilus; species Spermophilus citellus. The sequence goes on from NC_138183.1 coordinate 192,385,929, forward strand.
CTCTTAGGAAGGTATGTGCCAGCGGGGGAGCCCAGGGCTGGGGTAGCACCTCCTGAGAGCTGTGTGGCGCTCCTGCTGCTCTCCAGCCCCAGGTCTCCTCTCGCTCACCTTCCAGAGGCAGAATGCCAGCACTGCCCTCGAGGTAGGAGGTGGGACAGGCAGAGGTTAGTCTGTCCAGACTAACAGATCTGAACACCAGCAGGAAATGGAGGCCCTGTGGCCCAGCCCCTCCTGAATTGAATTTGGGCTTTTGTTGCCAGCCCATACCACTGTGTCTTTTTCTGGACTTTGTCCCTAGAAGGTGCTCCGTGTCACTTGGGGGAACTCATGTTGGTCAGCATGTCCCAGGAAAGAACAAACAGAAATTGTCCTTTCAGGCTGTTTTGACTAAATCCTAGGATCTGACAATGTGACTTTAACCGCTGATGTCAGCCTGCCTGGGTCGGCCGGGATGGTATCCTCCCTAACTCTTCCTCTGTCCCTCATGACAGACATCACAAGAGATGTCACCCATGACCTGATCTCCCCACTCAGGCCCTTGAGGGTCTATCCCTATAGACCATGAGAGACGTGAATACCAGTCCAGATTCTATGACCTGCTAGGTGACCTGCTAGGGCTAGGTCACCTCCCTTTTCTGAGCCTCGGTGCCCCATGTTCCTAAGCAGAGCTGTAAATTACTCACCTAAAGTGAGGCAATTTCATGATGCTGATCCCTATGTGACAAAGCTGATGTCCAGAGAAGTCAGGTGATTTGCCCGTGACCACACAGCAAAAGGATGGAGGCGAGAGGGTGAGGGCCTGCTCCCAGGCAAGTGGCTGGTTAAGTGAGCACCTTGACATTTCTCAGCTCTGCCCTGGCCCCCAGCCCTGGCCCCTTTTTGCCTGGGTTCATTAAATGCTTCACCATGTGAAGGTGAACTGAGCCAAAAGGTCCTCATTGCTGTGTCCCTAGTGGCTCACCTGGTCAGCACTAGGGGCAGCTGCTGGGTGAGGGCTCTGTGTTCAGATGAGCTAATGTCCCATCTACTGCAAAGCTGGGAACCTACAGGCCCAGGGGTGAGGGTGGACATGGGGTGGTGACCCCAGAGGAGGAACTGGTCTAAAGGGTCAGATCCCTGCTGGGCTGGAGGTGGAGGTGCCGGGGAAACAAGTCTGCTCACCCCCAGGGGGCTCCAGCCCTATGCCAACTGACCCACCAGTAAGGACTCCCCTGGCCTCTGTCATCTTTGTCTACACCACTAAACCTTGGGCTCCCCCATCCCGAGCCCCATCCATTCACTGGGTGCATGGGAGCTCAGGGAATGTGTGTTGGTCACTCCACCTGTGATCATCTAGACAGGCTGGGGGGCAGGGGGGAGTTAGTGTATGAATTCCAGGAACTAAAACTCCATCCCGCCTCTGCCCACCCCCTGCAGTGAAGCACCCCCTGCCATGGGAGGAACAGAGCTGAGTGATAGCCTATTAAATCTATTAAATAAAACAAGTGTGACCTTCCCACCTTGAAAAACATACCTTCATTATGTAAATTGAACCACATGCATAAAGGTATAGTGTTTTTGATGTTTGTTGTACTAGGAATTGAACCAAGGGGCACTTAACCACTGAGCCACATCCCCAGCCCTTTTTTAGATATTTTATTTAGAGGTAGGGTCACACTAAGTTGCTTAGGGCCTTGCTAAGTTGCTGAGCCTGGCCTTGAACTCAAAATCCTCCTGCCTCGGCCTTCTGAAGTGACAAAATATCAAGGATGTCTGAAGTTATTGTTGCCCAACTCTGCTTGGCTTATTGATGGGCTGGGGTTATTTGGATAAATATTAAGTCATATTTTATAACATGTATTATCTTCATTTTATCAAAGTCACTAATTATATTGTTATAATCAAGATTTTCCTATTATTTGTGCTCTATTAATGGCAATAACCTAAAGGGCTAGAAGTAAAATATGATTATATTTCAAAGTATATAAAGTTGAGGGCCAGTGGTGGAGCTTAGCGGCAGAATACTTGCCTAACATGCACAAGGCCCTGGGGTCCATCCCCAGCACCAAAATAAATGTGTAGAATTTGAACGTATGTCCAATCCAATGTAAACACAGGAACATTTATTTAAATTTTCAAAAATTGTTTTTATAATATCTGTTAAAATTAAAACAATGTACATCATTTGACATCAGGTTTTAAATAAAATTATTTAGAGATGAAATACCAATTCATAAACTTTATTAAAATGAGACTATTCATGGCTGGGGATGTGGCTCAGTTGGTAGAGTGTTTGCCTTGCATGCAGAAGGCCCTGGGTTCAATCCCCAGCATCACACACAAAAAAAAGAGAGAGAGACTATTCATAGTTGTGTTCAATGTCCATCTCATTGCCAAATTAAAGAACTAGTATCACGTTTTATGTTATGTTGGAACAATAGGAATTGTTAAATACTGTAAGAGATTCCTCAGCCAACACGTTCGTTTTTTGTGAATACCACACTAATTCATGAGTACTTTCAGAACCACAAAATGGAACAGGAAGAAATGCCAAAAAAAAAAAAAAAAAAAGGATGCTCAGCATTACTGGAAAACTGATACTTGGTTATGCAAGAAGCTACTGCACGTCGCTGTCAGAGAGACAGGAGTTGACAAGTTAATTTGTCTTCCCTCTGACTCTTTTTGCCCCTCCGTGCACCTCCACCTTCCCTCGCCTCTGAGGCAGCATCCACCCCCCTCAGCAAATGACCTTTCTGGCATCTGAACAGAATCACCTTTTGTTGTTCAGGTTCAAGGAATGGAGAAGAGTTCAGCTGGGGCCTGAGTGGTGTCAGGAAAGCAAATGTTTAGGATTACAGGTCACGTGGGTGTCGCGTGACAGGACTCCTGTGTGCATTCTTTAGACATGTGTGCATTTGTGACCTGTGGGGCTGGGGGGGGGGGCTCCTTTCCCCATCTAAGGGTGGTCCAGGGAGTGGGTCTTCTGGCCAATGAGAAACCCTCTATCATACAACTAGCACCAGATAAAAGATGGGTCCTGTGCTGCCACTAGAGTTGAGGTGTCTTTATTCAGCCATTTCATTCAGGTGTGTTTGTTCATTCATATAAACAACCTGCACCAATGCTCTTGCACCAGTGCTTCATCTCTTTGTAGAATGCCAGGCCACAGGAGGCTTTTAGTGCAGCCCATGATCCTACAGAGGTTCGGAGAAGGGCACTGATGCGCCTGAGATCACTACCAGGCCACAGCAGGAAATTCCCCAGGCCAGGTGTCCCAAAGCAGAGGGTGCAGGCCACATTTGAGTTTCTGGTAAAATCTGGGCAGGTATTGCTGTGTCCCATCAGCTTTCCTTCTTTCATCAACTTCTACTTCCTGTCCCAGGGTCCTAGGGCCATCCTGCGGGGGGGGGGGGGGGGGGGGGTCAGCTTAAAGGGCCACTTCCTGTTTGGGGCCAAGCACTTCCTTCAAGTGACTCACAGGCTCCCATTGGCCCTGTGCTGGGGAGTCAAGGTTGGGATGGAGCCAGGCCTCAGCATGTCACTCTGTGACTGGACCCCAGCTGGGTGACCCTGAGACTGAGCCCTGACCCAGGCTGGAGGTAGGAGATGGGAAATGGAAGACAGGGATTGGATCATTCTGCGTCACCCAGCCTGTGCGCAGGGGCTCTCACAGGTGGGGCTGACAGCAGAGCTGGTACCACTCAGGGAGACTCGGTGATACTTCCTCTTCTTTACAGGACAGTGAGGTGTGGCAGAAAGAGCACCAGGCTAGGAGACATGGACATCAACCCTGCCCTTCTCTGGGCTTCAGTGTCCATGTCTATCCAATGGGTGTAAGACTTGCTGGCTGTGACATTTTTGTGCAGCTTGATGTGGCAGGGTTTACGTTAAGACATTTGGGTGTAAGCCAGGCCTGATGGCACACAGCTAGAATCTCAGCTACTCAGGAGGCTGAGGCAAGAGGAGCCCAAGTTCAATAGCCCTGAAAATGTAGGGAGACCCTGTCTCAAGATAAGAAATCAAAAGGGCTGGGGAGGTAGCCCAGCAGTAGAACATCCCTGGGTTCAATCCCCAGTACAAAAGAAAGAGAGAGAGAGACAAGAGACAGAAAGAGAGATTTGGGTTTGAATTCTAACTTCACCACTTTGTGAGGTCTGCCTACCTCTAAGAACCTCTGCTTTAAAATTTAAGTAAACTTGGGGCTGGGGATGTGGCTCAAGCGGTAGCGTGCTCGCCTGGCATGCGTGCGGCCCGGGTTCGATCCTCAGCACCACATACCAACAAAGATGTTGTGTCCGCCGAGAACTAAAAAATAAATAAATAAATATTAAAAATTCTCTCTCTCTCACTCTCTTTAAAAAAATAAAATAAAATTTAAGTAAACTTTAAGTGTTTCACACGTTAGCTAATTTAATCCTCACATCAGCCCCATGGAGTAGGTTTATTATTACTATTTTGTACATAAGGAGATTGATGCAGAGGGGTGAAGTAACTTTCTCAAGTTCACACCATGAAAGTCAAGATTCTAACTTGGGCAGTGTGACCCCAGAATCATGCTCTCAATAATATCTTCGCTGCTCAATTGTGGTCTATGGACCTGCAGAATTGGTATCATCTGGGAGCACGTCAGAAATGGAGACTCTCAGGTCCCAGCCTGGAACTACTGAGTCAGACTGCAGCTTAGCAAGATCCCCGGTGGTTTGTGTGCACACTGAAGTTTGAGAAGCCATAGTCTATTTATATTCTCCTGTCACTTAGGCCTTAGGATCATTGTGGGAATAAAGGAAACAAGTGTGTTTTCATAAATGAAGTGTAGGGATTCCAGGCATGGTGGAAAACCTGGGCACTGGAGGTAGAGAGGTAGGGCTAAGGTGCTCTGGGGTCTGTCTAAGCTGTTTCTGAGCCCAACTTTGGGTGCCTGGTATGAAGCTAAGTCAGAGGTGTGCTTTTTGCTTCCAGAGTCTGATTGGGTTGGGGAAAGTTCTCATGTTGACGCAGGCCCAGGGCTGGGCACTAGGCTGAGACACCATGGCCCTGGGTCCCAGCCCTGGCTCTGCTTCTGCCTCTCTGGGTAACATAGGAAGGCCTTGGCTTTGCCAGTTTCAGTGTCCCCAAATAGGCAAAGTAGCAGCACCTCTGAAGCCTGCAGTGCTGATCCCAACCCCCTTCCCCTCCCCTCTTCTCCCCATGTCCTGAGACTACCATCTCTCCACGCAGTTCCTGGGCAGGGGGCTGCCCTGCTGGCTGTGGGAGCTCAGGGAGGGGGGAGATGATGCATGAGTCACTCAGGCACATAATTTCGGTGCCCCAGATCCCGCCTCCAGCCCACCGGCCCTCCCCCCTTCGGCTGCTTTGGAAGAACAGCTGGTCTGGCAGCTACCTCAGAGAAGCAGGTCCCTGGCAGCAGAAGAGGGCCTCTGCCCCCAGGGTGGCTGGGCTTTGGGTCCTGCTTCTGTGGGCCCTGCAGAGGGGCACAGGTGGTTTGAGAAGCATGCTGTCTGGATTGGGGGTTGGTTGGTTTGTGGTCAGCATGTGTGGAAAAAGAATTGCATGCTCCAGGTCCCATGGGCCAGGACTAGATAAGCCACCAGATTCATGGCTTCTCCAGGGCAGGGACCAGCGTGACCCATCACTGGACTCTACATCTAGCACAGGGTGGGCCCAGGCTAGGGGCTCCTTAAGGGCAGGGTGTGGAGGGTAGAAGGTAGGGCAGAGTGATGAAGGATCTCACTGTTTTTGTCCCCTTGTCCCCTTAGGTGTTCCAGTGAAGTGACATCTCCACCTCCGTGGACAGGACACCCTCAGGAGCTCAGCTAGCAGCCACTGGTATGTCTTTTGGGTAAAGAAAAAAGAAATGAAGGAAGAAGAGAGAAAGGAGGTGGAAACCTGCCGCAGAGAGTAGCCCCCTGGCTTCTATGGGATGCCTGCCGCTCCTGAAGGGGAAGAACAGTTATGGAAAAACAGGAGGAGCGGGAACTATGGACCCATTTTATAAGACCCACAGCTCTGGGTGGGGGTCTCTTGCTTGGGACAATGCATATGTACCAGGCACTTGTCTAAGGGCTTTCCGTGTAATAGTTCATTTAGTCCTTAAAAAAGCCCACAGGGTTGGTGTCATGATCCCCCATTATAAAAGAGGAAAGTGAGGCAGAGAGGTGTAAGGATTTGCTCAGTTAGGCGCGTGGTAGAACCAGGTGAGTCTCCTTCCCAGCGGGATGGTCTGTTCAAAGCCCTGGGATTCACTGCCTCTCTGGAGTCAAGTAGTAACTAAATTTCTTTGACCTCCAATTTGGGGTTTAATGGGCTCCTAATTCCAGGGAAGGTTTGCGTTTTAAGAGAGAATTTAAATTTAATTTAGAACCCTAAAGAAAACAGTGCTTCAGCCAAAGGAATGAATGGTAAGCGGTAGCACTGGAGGCCCTGAGTCATGGAATTGGCTTGGACCTTCAAGGTAGGCTGGCCAGCTCCTGGGATTTTCTTCTTCAGCACTTGAGTAAGGTCGGTTTTCTCTGGTTCACCAAAGAAAGAAGTCATTTGAAAGAGGTGAAGAAAAATTTAGGTTCTGGGTCCTGAGACATGCCCAGAAGCAGAGACTTCTGCTTTTTGCAGAATACTGTGAAGAAGAGCAGTGTTAATGACAGGGATGAAATTAGGATCCTATGCTAAACCTGAGGTCATTTGCACTAGATCTGGTGCAGAAATGTACAGATATCAGAAGTTTAAGAAAAATTTGTGGGAGAAAAGTACCTGAGACTTTTTTTAGTAACTTATTTTTTTTCTCCTGTAAATTGGAAAAAGCCTAATTATTATTCAAAGGCGGACTTCAGCTCAAGCTCAGGAGTGGTTCTGCAGTCCTGTGGTTTACACAGCTCTGATTAATTCCTTCTTTCCTTCCTTTGCATGTTTCACCAGGTTTTCTAACCGTCAAGCACATAGGCACCTCCTTGGTGCTAGGCCCAATGCAGGGGACACAGACCCCCTATACCAGACTCCTCTAGCTGAAAGTGGACCGGGGACAGGGTGGGGGGTGGCAGGGGTATCTTTTGTCCCCATCACTGGGCACAGGGCAACAGACACTACAGGTCTTCAGAAAATCTTGGCCACCTTGAATAAGAAGCCTCAGCCTGGAAAAGCTATGAGCCTGGGGGCAGGGCAGCCAGGGTGCCGATGATTACCAAGTGCTGAGGCCTGTGAGTGTTCTCAAGAGCTCTGTCAGATGATGAGTGCGGAGGGAGGACACCCTGGACCTCTGGGGGCAATCAGACTAAGCCTTGCGCAGGGTCCATTAGTTCAGATGGACGAGATTTGGTTGGAGTCGGGGAGGGCTTTCCTGGCAGCTTGCCCAGCCTGGGCACAGGCATGGAGGTGGGACAGCTGTGTAGCCTGGTGTCCTTGGAGCACAGACTAGGAGGAGGGCCAGCGGGAGGGCAGGCTGGAGAGATAGGTGTCAGGGAAGGAAGTGAAAGGATTGCTTAGATGGTAGGACCTCCGTCCTGGGCCTGCTTGGGAAGCCTGTTTGTATAGCAACTCTGCTAGTTTACATAAGTAAATAAAATAAATCACTAGCCCCATCCTGCAGGGGTAAACACCAGGCAGAGATAAGGCCCTGGTGCAAGGCCCTGCTAGACTCAGCTTCCTCCTGCCCTTCCCCATTGGGAGGGGGCCCCCTTTCTCTTGGGCCCAGGGAGAAGCATCAAAAAAGTCACCTCAGGCCCTGTGACTGAGGCTCCTGGGGAAGGCCCCTGGAATCAACTGGAGGGGTGGAGGATGGTGAGTCTGCTCCCTAGGCCCTGGGGCTCCCCACGAGGCCTGAGCGAGAACTTAGGCCTGTTTGCTGGCTCCACCTGGACCAGGGGGAACCTGTCAGTGCCAGTGGGGGAGGTGGGCAGGAGGCTTCCCTACAATCCTGGAGGCTTAGAGAGAACCTAGAGGTCCTGCAGAGCCTTGCTGGGAGTGCACACACCTGTGGCCCCACTGGAAGGCTGGGGCCACCACCAGGGAGAGGAGGTTAGAGAGAATGGCTCTAGGACTTTGTTCAGGCTGACATTTTATGGCTTAATAGTCTTAAGACCCCAACTGGATTATTCCAGGATTTCTTGAGAGTACGGTCTTGGGTGATATAATTCTAAAAACTGGTTTGGGGCGCTTGGGAGTTTGAGCTCTGAGATGCTCAGCTCTGCTCTCTGTGAGGTCAGGTCATTCTTGATGACTACTCAGCCGAAGCTGACTGGAATCAGAGAAGTCTGAGCCTGGCCTCTGCCCAGGTGTGCCCCACACATGCAGGTCTGTGTCCTAAGGGCCTTACCTAAGGGAGAGGCTCAGCAGACGTGGTCCTCAGCCTGGTGCTGGGTGAGTCCTGCCTCGAGCATCCTCTGCTTCCTTGTCTGTGAGTGAGGTGGGGATCTTGTTGATGGCCTGGGAGTTGGTGTGACACTTCAATGGCCGGACAGCTGTGGAAGCTTTGTAAACTGTAAGCACTGTGAGTGTGCTCGTGACTGTAGCCGCTGTTGCTACAGTGAGGCTGTCTCCCTGCAAGGAAGAGAGGTCCACATCTGATTGTCAGTGAACCCCTCAGCTCCAGGGGAGGCAGGAGGCCCCTGAAATTCACAGTAAGAGAGCAAAAGAGCTGGAGGGACAGGACAGATGGTCCCCTGAATGCACAGTTTCAGGGAGGACACCGCCCCTTCCTGCTGGGGGACCATTTCCTAGGGAGGCCAGCCAGGAGGGTGGGAGAACTGGAGAGCCACACAGGAGTAAGATCTGGTCTTCCTTGGCTTCCAGCCTTTCTCCCAGAGAAAGAGCAATCAAGGTCTCTTGGGACAGAAGTGTTGGGTAAATAGGAGGCCCTGACATCATTGTGTAAGATTCATAATGACCCTAATTATGGCATGATTGATTCTTTGAGAGCTCTGGCTCTCAGCTCTCAGAGTAACTTTCCCCCAAACAATGAGCAGGTGTGATGAGGGCGGGTCCCACCTGGCGATTTCCCCTCCCACCCTTCTACCCTTAGCCCCGAATCCTCCTTCACTCCTCCTCCAGCCCCCCACCCCCACCTCACTGCAGCTGCTTTGGGTACTTAGACTCTCTTCCTATCCTAGGTCTGGCCACCTTCTCTGCCAAATTCATTAGAATCTACGGTTTTCTCTGAGGCACAGAGTGGTGAAGGAACTTACCTAAGGTCACGCAGTGAGATGATAACAGCCTAGATGTCTTGATTAGAGCCATCAAACGATGCCAGCACTAGGAACATATGAAATTTCTAAGCGAAGCCAAAGAGCTAACCACAGAAGGCTGGAGAGCAGTAGTGTGGGCCTGGGATTGGTTAGCCCCATAGTTCTCCGGGTGGACTTTTTATCAACCCCAGGGAGAGGGGAGTCCCAGAATCAGTGCTATCCCCCAACCTCCAGCCCTGGCACTGGGGCCAAAGATTTGTTTTGGAGGTTTGGGTTTGTGTTTTGGAAAATGGCCTGGTTGGTGAACTGTTTGGGGGGTGTCTTGCTGTCCTGGGTCCCTGGAGGGCAGCAGAGCCTACCAGCACCACTGCATGGAGCCCAGCCGGGGCCTAACTTGCTGGCCAGAGCTAGGGATCCTGCTCTAGGATCCCCGATCACTCCCTCTTGGCCTTTCAGGCTTACTCTGTACTGTCCCTGCACCTGGAGTGTCCTTCCTTCCTTCTGAGTTCTGCTTAGATCCCACATTCTCCAGCAGTCTCCACGCATAGGCCAGTACTGCAACCCAAGGACACTCAGAGTTCTGGGGTCCAGAGGAGACCTGGCCCATCAGGGAAGGCTTCCAGGATAGGGGCTCCCTGCCTTGAGGTGGGGATTGAGGACAGGCAGAGGGGCTCCCACTGGCACATTGGGTGGGAACAAGGGTCGGATGAACAGCAACGAGGACCACACAGGGGCCCTAGCCATGCTCCCCAAGCGCTGTGTGAAGAAGTCTCTGTGGCCCTGACCCTGTGGCACTGAGGGGTTGTTCTAGGTGAAGTTTGGGTCATTACTGAGTATGTTTATCCAGGACCCCTTGGTCACTACCAAAGATGGTAGAGGCCCTTGGGGGGCAGACTGAGCAGGCAGCTAACCTTGCTGTGCACCCTCATTAAGCTTTGAACCAGGCCCCAGGAGGGCAATTCACTGCCAGGACTCCCAGTGATTTTTGCCCTAGGAGCAGAGAGGGCCCTTCCCCAGCTGGAGCAGGAAGAACTGTGGGACATATCCTTCTGTTCTTGAACACTCTCACCTCTGCCTTGTTCTTGGGGATGTGGAGAGAGCAGGTGGCTAATGGATTTTAGAAACCATGCTAGAAAGGCCCTTGGAGATCCCTGGAGGTGTTCAAGGTCCCCATATATGGGTGGGACAGCAAAGGCCTGAGGCTTTGGGGGGTCACCCAGCCTGCAGGTCAACCCAGCCTGTGGGGACTGAGCTCAGCCTCAGACCTTTAGGCCTGGGGCTGGGCTGGGTTGAGGCCCCAGGGAGGGGAGCCAAGGCCAGGGAGGAGGGAGGATTTCCTTTGCTTGCTTCCCTCCTCCCTCTGGGGCCCCTGGCAGGCTGCAGGAGAAGGTCAAGCCTCCACCTCCCCCAGCCCTGGCACCCCTCAGGGATTTTCCTCTTTCCTCCTGGGTTCCTGGCCTCACTCCCTGCCTGAACGTCCCCGCTGCCAACCAAAACACTAAGCTCTGCCCTCTGAAGCACAGTCCACTGTTCCATAGATGCTGCAGCTGGCAGATGCGGAAGCGGGTGAAAATGTGGGTAGACCTCCCTCTGCTAGTGCCATGAGAAGTCTGCCCTTCAGAGTCACTGGCCCTGGGTTCAGATCTTCCCTTCTCCATGATTAGCCCTTTGGCCTCAGGCAAATCACTTTTTGCACATACACACGTGTGCGTGTTTGTGTGTGTGTGTTATATATATGTGTGGTGTGTATATGTGTGTGTGTGTGTATGAGAGAGAGAGAGAGATTAATTAATAGACTTTTTGTTTTATAGAAAAGTTCACTGGGAAATACAGAGTTCCCAAGTACCCTCTTCCCCTCCCCCAACTCTCCTCTGTTTTCGCATTTTGTATCCATGTGGTACATTTGCTTCAGTTGCTACTGTTACGTCATTACTAGCCCAAGTCCATAGTTTACACTAGGGCTCACTTCCATGTTGCACATTCCATGGGGTTTGACACATGTGTAAGGACACCTATTCTGGGTCATACAGAATAGCTTAACTGCCCTAAAACCCCCAGTTCAACCTACTTCTCCCTCCCTCCCCCTGAGCCCCTGGCAACCCCTGATCTTGCTGCCTCTGTGGCGTTGCCTTTTCTAGAATGTCATATAGTTAGAATCACACAGTATGTGGCCTTTACAGATTGGCTTCTGTCACTTAGCAATATGCTTCCGAATTTCCTCTGGGTCTTTTTGGGATTTGAGAGCTCATTTCTTTTTATCCTGGAATAACACTGCATTGTGTGGATGGGCCACAGCTGAGTCATCTATTCTCCCAAGCCCTTATTTTTGATCTGTAGGACAGGGCCACGGTCCTACACTTGGAAAGGTTGTCATCTGAAAGTAATATACACCAGCTTGATGCCCAGCAAGTCCCCCGTCCTCCAGGTCCCCACCATACACCCCACAAGCGAGCGACAGCACAGCAAGCTGCAATCACTGTGATTGGCAGTAATGCCACTGTGCGGATGCTGGGTCCACCATTTTGGGAACACTTTTATTGAGTGCTTAAAATCTGCTAAGAACTGGGAACACAGTGAATGTCCTTGTACCAGTTGAGGGTTTGGGTTGCAAACAACAGAAATAATTCAGAGGAATTTAAGCAGAAGATTTCCTTGGAAGGGAACAGAGCAATTCCTGGAATCTGAGGCCCTGGAGGCACCAGCCAGGGTAGGAATGAAGGGGGCCCAGCTGTAGCCAAGGACCCCAGGCCATCGTCCTTTCTGGTACAGCGGCCATCAACCTTGCAGCACCTTCACACTAGAGCAGATAGGCTTCTGGTGACTTCCAGATCTGAGCACTTAAACAGTTTTACCCAGATAAAATCCACACACCATACAACTCACTTCTGAAGTGCACAATTCAGTGGGTTTTCGTGTATTCAAAGAGTCCTACAGCTGTCCCCGCTATCTAATTGCAGAACATTTCCATCACTCTAAAAAGAAACTCCATACACCCGTTATCAGTCTCCCCACCCCCGTTCCTCCCTCACACTCCCGGCCCTGGCATTCACTAGTCTACTTTCTGTCTATATTTGCCTATTCTGGACTTTTCTGGAATCATATAATTTTAGCCCTTTATAACTAGCATCCTTCACTTGGCATAATGTTTTTAAGATTCCTTCAAGTTGTTCAGATTCATCAGGTTTGATTGCAGACTCAGGCACTTCCACATGCCCCGCCCAAGGCTCAGAGAGAGCTGGTGGCCTGTCTGAGGGAGACCAGGTAGAACCCAGGCCCTCACACCTGGCCTGAAACTCTGTCTGCTCTCAGGAAAAACAGCAGGCAACAGGGTCTGGGAAAGTAAGGGCCTCACAGCCTGGCGGAGCTGGGATAAAGGTCAGGCACATTCTGGGATGTTGGGATGGCAGAGGACCCTGGATGTGGGGGCTCAGCCTCAACATCCTGCTTCGGCTGCATGTGGGCATTGGCTGCCTCTCAGGCGTGACTCTGGGAAGGTCTTTCCCTGTGCAAATAGGAGACCACGGAAGTTCAGGGCAGGGGCCAGAAATTCAGACAGAAAACAGGACTTTGTGCTGGGGAGGGGCTTTCTTTTGTCCCACAGCCAGCAGGAGCTATTGGCAAGGGATTTTTCAGGAACTTGGCTGGTATCAGCAGTCCTGGGAGGTGGCTTTGAGAGATCTGTTGATGCTAAGGAATGTCATTAGCCTGGCAGGAAGAGGAGGTGTGTTGATGGCTGGGGACCGGTGGGAAGTGTGCTGACTCTGAGAGCTTGTTTGAGTGTCTGCTGCCCAGTGTCTGAACTGCACATCTGTGAGCAGAATTTCTGGGTCCCCCCGAAGCAGAATCCAGGGAGCCCTTAGTGTCTTCTCTTCTCACGGCCCTGTGCAAGTCACTGGGGACATGGGGATAACAGGCCATCCCATGGAGGAGACAGGTGTGTCAATGGTGTATATGTGGTGTGCCCGGGTAAGAGTGGGGGGATATGTAGGGCTATGGGAGGGCTCTCACCAAGCTGGGGCTCAGGAGAGACTCCCCAGAGGAAGAGACATCTGAGCTGAGACTCAAAGGATCAGGAAGAGGTAACTAGACAAGGGACAGAAAGCTCTGGAGAGGCCAGGCAGGAGGAGCGGCAGGGGCCAGATCCTGGTCACCAGGGACACCAGGTGTCCTCCAGGGACACCAGGGGAAAGAAGAGGCCTGAACCAAGGGAGTGGCTGAGGATGATGAGAAGAGGGCCCGGAGGGTATGAGAAGCTGGCTGGGGATGGCGAGGAGGTCACCGCGCAGAGTGGGTCTGCAGGAGCCTGGGTGTCACTCTCGGAAACAGCCACCGGCCATCTCCATCAGAGGCGGAGACCGGGTGACCTTGGTAGGGTCTGATAACTGCAGCTGTGGGAGTGGACGAGCTGTCCCTGCTGGGAGAACACACAGAGGAAAGAGAGGAGGTCTGTCTCCCAGGGGAGTCCCACCAGCATGGCAGGACGCACACCCACTCAAGAGAGAGAAGAGTCACCCCAGCAGTCATCCGCTGAGCCCTGGGCCAAGGCGAGATGTGTGCTGTTCCATTTCCCTCTTTTCCAAATTGAAGCGAAATTTCCATTCCCAGGTGGGTTGTAAGGAGGTGACTGGGAAGGGGCAGCAGAGGACCTGTGGGCATCAGGCCCATGGTCAGGGATGCTGGGAAAGGACTGGGGACATGGCTGTGGGTTCCTGCTCCCAGAACGCCACTTGCTGAGCTTTGGTCACTGCTGTGCTACTCAGACACCTTTCTGCCTACCCCTATGTGTTTCTCCAACAAAGCCAAGGCAAAGGCAGTCATCCCTACCCCATGCTGCCCCCAGGCCCTGGGCTCAGGGAAGTCCCCACAGCAGCACCATATTCCACATGCCTCTCCAAGAGCCCCTGGGACAGAGGCTGCATCAGACAATTCCCAGCAATTAAGAGGCTCATGGTCGTTCAGTATTCCCAGCAAAAGCTCTAATGCATCTTCCCCTGGGGACCGGAGGCTGTAATCCCTAGGTTGAGGTTAGCATTGGTGGTGGGGTTGGGGGTGGGAGGAGGAGATAGGCAGAGGCCCTGGCGAGGCCCAGAGGAAGAAGTAGTGAGTAGGCCCAAAGCCCAGTGTTCCCCAAGGGGCACCCGGCGGCAGGCACTTGGAGACAGGCATCTTAGGAGCTCATCTTACGGCCTTAGCTCAGCCCTTCCTCAGAAAGCAGGCCCTGACCCTTCCTGCACGCGGCAAGTGCCCACAGCCCCTCTCTCCCCCACCACGTGCCTGCCGCCTGTGGCACTTAACGCTGGCCCAGGAGCAGTGGAGCCTGGTGCAGGAGTCTGCAAACGTTCCCTCCGAAGGGCCAGACAGTGAGTATTTTGGGCTTTGCCGGCCATATGGTCTCTGTGGCAACAACTTAACTCTGCAGTTATAGTTAAAGCAGCCACAGACAATAATCCATAAATGACTGAGTGTGGCTGTGTCCAATAAAGCTTTATTTATGGACACTGAAATTTGACTTTCATCTAATTTTCATGTCTCACAAGATATTCTTGTTTTGTTTTTGTTCCCCAACTATTTAAAAATGTAAAAACCATTCTTAGGGGGCTGGGGATATGGCTCAGTAGTGGAGCCTAGCACGTGTGAGACACTAGCTAGGCACCACATAAAAATAAATGAATAAAGATACTGTGTCTACCTACAACTAAAACAATATTTTAAAAATAATTAAAAATAAAACATTCTTAGCTTTCTGAGCTGTATAAAACAAGGCATCAGGTGGGGTTTGGTGGCCTCTGGGTTAGTTTGCTAACTCTAGGCTTAATGAAAGGCCCTTGCAGCCAGACTGCCTGGGTGTGTGTTCTGGGCTCTGCTGTGTGACCTTTGGTAAGTAGCTAAATCTTTCTGTGCTTCAGATTTCTCATCTGTAAAATGAGGATGGCAATGATAATATTTTGGGAATATAAACTGGTGGTGCCACTATGAAGAGTAGTTTGGCACTTTCTCAAAATATTAAATGTAAGCCAGGCACACAGATGCACGCCTACAATCCCAGTGACTCAGGAGGCTCAGTCAGGAGGATTTTCAGTTTAAGGCCAGCCTCAGCAACTTAAATTATAGATCAAAAATTTTAAAAAAGCCCTGGGGATGTAGCTCAGAGGTAAAACACCCTGGAGTTCAATCCCCAGTACAAAAAAAAAAAAAAAGTTAAACCTAAGATTTATCATCTGACCCAGGACCCAGCTAATCTATCCCTAATCTATTTCTAAAGAGAAATGAGAACATATATCTACACAAAACCACATTCATGGCAGTGTTATTTATAGCAACAAAAAAGCAGTGACAAACCAAGTTGTCCATCTACTGATTAAAAAGAATAACAAAATGTGGGCTGGGGTTGTGGCTCAGCAATTAAGCGCTCTCCTCGCACATGCGGGACCCTGGGTTTGATCCTCAGCACCACATAAAGATAAATAAGTGAAATAAAGGTATTGTGTCCAACTACAACAAAAAATAAATATTAAAAAAGAATAACAAAATCTGGAATATCCATACACTTGAATATTATTCAGCCATAAAAAGGAATGTCGTTGTGATGAACCTTGAAAACATCACACGAAGTGAGCCACACACGAAAGGTCACATGTTACATGAATCTGTCTGAAGTCTCTAGAATAAGCAAGTTCATGGAGACAAAGTAGTTTCAGGGTCCAGAGGTGAGCTGGGGTAAGTAGGGGGACCTGACTACTAATAGTATGCGGCTTGATGGCGATGATGGAAGTATTTTGGAATTGGGTGGTGGGATGGTTGCACAATTTTGTCACTATAGGAAAAATTGAAGGTGACCAACACAGACTTGTACAATGTGAAAGGGTGGCTCTTACAGCATGTGAATTCTATCTCAGTAAAGAAACAGCGATGAGGGCTGGCTGTGGCTCGGAGGTAGAGCATCCACCTGGCATGTGTGAGGCACTGGGTGTACCCTCAGCACCACAGAAAAATAAAATATATTGTGTCCACCTATAACTAAAAAATAAATATTAAAAAAAGGAAAAAAAACAGCAAAGATACTTCCTTCCTAAGATATACTGACTGCGCTAACACAGGGCAGCCTCCTGGAACAGCACCTGGCTGTGCCCTCACGGGTCCTGGAAGGGCCCTGAATGGCCACTGGGCCTGTCCTCTACCCACTGTCTCCCTGGCCTAAGACAGGGCCTGGATCAAAATATATGGCTTGGAATTCTGAAGTCTCACAGACCAGGGATGGAACTGTCAATAACAACTGCCACATGATGGTTGAGACTTGGGATGAGGTGCCTCAAGCCAATTTCACTGGTCACACTTGACCAACACTGGCCTCCAGAAGCCAAGACCCCTTCAGGTACCCCAGGGTGCCAAGCAGGCTAGGGCAGTAGCAGTTCAGCTCTCAAGATATTTGCCATTGCGGCGCACGGTGGTGCACACCTGGAATCCCAGCTGCTTGGGAGGTTGAGGCAGGAGGATTGAGAGTTCAAGGCCAGCCTCAGCAACTTAGCAAGGCCCTAAGCAACTCAGTGAGACTCTGTTGTCTCTAAATAAAGTACAAAAAAGGGCTGAGGATATGGCTCAGCCGTTAAGTGCCCTGGGTTCAATCCCCAGTACCAAAAAAAAAAAACGTTCCATTGCTCCACCAGCCTCCCACAGGCCCCACCAGGCTGGGCCCCTGGGCCTGGAGAATGAACACCTTGGGGGCACTAGAGCAGATTCCTACATCCACCATACCCAGGTGTGACTGCAGGCCAGGCATTCCCCTTTTACTTTCTGAGCCTCATCTGTTCAACTGTCAAATGGGTTTAGGACACTACCTGCCACTTCAGCTTATTGTGACAACCAGGTGGAACAGTGGATGTACACAGGGCCTGCTGTATTTTAATGTTCAGTGCATGTCAGCTGTTATGATAATGTATTTGAGAGTGTTTATTTTGAAAGTCTACTATTGCTAGGCACAGTTCCAGTTATGGGGGCTAGAGCAGGGAATAAAATAAACACAAATCCTGCCTTCATGAAACTTATAATGGGGTAGGCAGACAAGAAACAAAATAAGCAAGGAAATTTAAGAATATGGTTGCTCCGGGTGTGGTGGTGCACGTCTGTCACCCCAGCCCCTATGGGGGAGGCTGATGCAGGAGGATTGTAAGTTTGAGGCCAGCCTCAAACAACTTAGCCAGGCCCTAAGCAACTTAGTGTTTTAAAATTTAAAAAGTAAAGAGGGCTGGGACAGGGCTTAGTGGTAAAGCAGCCCTGAGTTCAATCCCTGGTGCAAAAAAAAAAAAAAAAAAAATGATTGAGAAAGTAAAACAGAGAATGTGGGAGGGAGCTTAGGGAATACAGGAAGAGGTTCCAGTTCTGTAGTAAGTCATCTGGGGAAGTCTCATTGAAAGAAGACATTTGATCAAAACCTTTAGAGAGGAAGGGAAAGAGGAAGCCACATGAGTTTGCAGGTTTCTAAGGGCAGAGCCTCCCAGGCAGAGGAAGGAGCAGCATGCTGGGCAAGGGTGCAGGACATGGGAGGGGTCGGCAGGAGAAGGAGGAGGCAGGATGAGGTCATGAGTGGATGGCAGGGACAGGTTTGGGGACCTGACTCCAGGCGGACAGGACCCACTTCAGGGCTTGACCAGAGGCTGCCCACCCCACCCACCTCGGCTATGATGATGCTTCCAGGGTTGAACCCATCTCCTCGGCCTAGCCTCACAGCCCTGTGCTTCCTCCCACAGGACCGCCGGGGCCTCCATGGGTGCTTGAGGGCTGGGCGCCAGGGCAGCGGGCACGAGCATGGTGAGACACCAGCCGCTGCAGTACTACGAGCCCCAGCTGTGCCTCTCCTGCCTCACTGGCATCTACGGCTGCCGCTGGAAGCGCTACCAGCGCTCTCATGATGACACTACACCGGTGAGCCACCCTGGGACGCCATGAGAGGGACCCAGCCAGCCCAGGACCCAGGGAGATGGGGCGTTCGCTGTCTCTCTCCTGGGGGGCTCTGGACAGGTCAATGACCTTTCTGGGTTTGTTTCTTCCTCTGTGAATTGGGCTTGTAGTAATTCCTGAACCCACCTGTCCAGGTGGATCGGCAGGTGCTTAGCTGCCCTGATGTGGCTAGTTAACTTTCCTCTGATGGCATGGGGGCTGGGCTGCTCCCAAGGTCTGGGAAGGAAGGGTCTACAGAGGGTAAAGTCACCCCAAGAGAAAAAGTTCCCAGCTTGGAGCCCTGGCAGGTCTAGAAGTGGGCAGTGGCAGGAGGCTGAGGAGGTGGGCCCAGCCATTCCGGAGCCTGGGAGCTGCCAGGGCCGGGGTCTGGCACAAGGGCCCAGTCACCTGAGCCCCTGGCCTGCTAGATCTGGCAGCAGGTGCTGAGCCAGATAAAGAAGGCCCCCTCAGTGCCAGGCTTCCCAGGCTAGACCCCTCGTTCCTGTGCCAGGGGCGCTATCAGCGGGTGGATCTGGTTTCTTCTCTGAAGGAACCCAATTCCTGTGTAGTGTTTATCTAAAAGCTTTGCTGCCTGGAAAACAGCTCTCCTCCTCCCTCCTGCCTGTCTGAACAAAGAAGCCAGCCTGGTAATTCAGGCAGCCTCAGGCAAGCCTCAGTGCCTAGGCAGGCTGCCGCCCAGGTCGGAAGCCAAGTCAGCGGGCTGTCTGGAGGCAGAGGTCAGGCTATCTTGTCTGCCTGTCTGCCCTCTTCTGCCTATGCTGGTAAGGGACACTGAGACAGAAGTCTGGGTTCGTAACTCCCAATTCATGAAAAGCAAGGGACCACCAGAGTAGCCACCA
Source organism: Spermophilus citellus (assembly GCF_964194105.1). NCBI lineage: Eukaryota > Metazoa > Chordata > Mammalia > Rodentia > Sciuridae > Spermophilus > Spermophilus citellus. The sequence goes on from NC_138183.1 coordinate 192,404,875, forward strand.
GGCCAGGTTCCTTGCCCATGTCCCCATTCCCAGGACAGAGAAGACAACGTGGCCAGACCAAGGCAACAGAGAGGCTGAGGCCTGTTCAGGGCCTCACAGCAGTCCCCTGCAGTCCTGGGACCAGAGCCCCCGCCACCCCCCTCCAGGCCCCAGCCTAGGAGGCCTTTCCCCCATGAGCTGCCTCACCTGAGAACTAGAGGTGACAACACCCTGCTCATGGCCAGCAATTGGAGATGAGGGATGGGGAGCGACTGGCTCTGGGCAGCGCTGTGCTGACACACACCGTCTCTGTTCCTCTCAACAGGCCTGTGAAACAAGCCAGGGAGGGAATGACTAGACCAGAGTCCCACAGCCCCACTGCCAGGAAGAGTCCAGCACTGGCCCTGGGGGTTGATCCGACAGCTATGGAGATGGGGGTGGAAAGACAGCCAGGGCAACCCGGAGACAGAGGACGGCTGAGCTCCAAGCCCCTTGGCCACCAGTGCAGTCCTGGAGGGAGGTGCTCTCCCAGGACATGGTGTGCCCCTTGGTGGCCCAGGCCAGCCTATCTGGGGTCAGAACATGGTGGGTCTTGGATGTGGCTGGCACAGGGTTCTGGGTGGAGGAAGGGGCTCGAGGCTGCTCGTGGGAGCTGGAGTGGGGCAGGCTCTGGGGCTCCAGGGACAGGGCCAAGGCTGAAGGAGCCACAGGAAGCCCAGGCCAGGCTGGCACAGTGACAGGAGGTGCAGAGTAGGGGCTCCGTGAATTTTGCTGAACGTATAGAGGCCTCTGTGACCTGGGAAGTGCTGGGAAGGGAGAGGAGAACTGCCTGAGGAGAAAAGCCTCCATGAGCACCATGCACCTTCCCCTCCTGGGGAGCCCAGTGCCTTGAGGATGTGTGTCTGAGTGAAGGCTCAAGGGAAGGAGAGGATAGGGGGAGCTGGGCAGTGGTGCACCCCTGTCATCCCAGCAGCTTGGGAGGCTGAGGCAGGAGGATTGTAAGTTCAAAGCCAGCCTCAGCAACGCCAGGCCCTAAGCAACTCAGTGAGACCCTGTCCCTAAATAAAATACAAAATAGGGCTGGGGATGCGGCTCAGTGGCTGAGTGCTCCTGAGTTCAATCCCTGGTTTCCCCCACTGGCCACCCCAAATAAAGAGGATGGGGAATAGCAGGGGAGCGAGGAGTTGCCTGAGGAGCCCTGGGACATGTGGGGAGTGTCCTCTGCTGCCAGGCTGGGACCCTCGGCATGGCCTGCGTCCTGCAGGGGTGCCCCGTGGAGCCAGGGTGGAGCCCTCTGCATCCTTCCCGCCGGCCCAGGCCCTGCTGTCCCTCCTCCTCAAGCTCTGCTCATGCTGCCCCTTCCCAGGACACACACTGGACAAATACAGAAACAGGAAATGGGGGACCACAGAGGTGAAGTGACCTCCTCTCCTGCCCCCTGCGCAGAGAGCATGGAGCAGCCTTGGCAGCAGGAGGCCGGCTCACTGACAGCCAGGAAGGGGAAGCGAAGCTTTTTATAACTGAGGATAATTAATTGGTTGTTGTCTGTGACTCATTACTCTAATACTACCAATTAGGGACGTGATAGGACAGAAGACTGTTCTCAGGCTGTACCCACTGGGCCCCCTGAAGACTGTGCCTGCGGGAGTCGGCACAGTGGCAAAACCAGCTTCCCTGCAGTGGCAGGGATATAGGTCAGATACCTGGAGGAACTTCCCAGCCAGAGACTCTGAAAGAACAGATTACAGTTGTCAGCTCTCTTGCACCTCAACAGTACATGTGCCTTTGATGGCTGTTATGACCTTAATTGATCCCTTCCATCTTACAGACAGGGCTGCAGGATGAAAGGCACAGCCTGCGCTAACCTCTGCTTAGACCCCTGGCCTCTGTCCCCTGCCCTATTCCACAACAAATAGGTTTGTCTGGGATGCGCTGGTCACTTAGTCAATGAACAGAGCTGGTACCTGCTCTGGAGTCTGATAGGTGCATCAGACCTGGTTCCCCCTCCCTCCTGGGGCCCTCAGACCGTCAGGGAGCAGATGTGAACTGACACAGCCAGACCACCCAGGTGACCATTGGTGAACCCAGGAGAGTTGGCTGAGCTGCAGCTTAGTGAGCCCCCCTCACCAGAGTGGGGTGTGTCGGGGCAGTGCCAAGCACCCTGGACTTCAGCCTAGCGGGGCACTGAGGACCTCTGTGCATGAACCCGGAGGGTGCTGTTAGGGCCCGTGAGTGAGAGTGGGCTGGGGCCTGGGGGGTGCTTGAGGGAAAAGGCAAGGGGAGGGACCCAGAGTCCCATAGACGGTGTGATCAAGAGATTGAGAGAAGGAGACCTCTGAGCATGACTCCCATCCCCCCCAGCCCCCCATTACAGCCATTTCCAGAGTTTCCTCCCATGCTGTGCCCGGGAGGGGGGGTGCCAATGAGTGGAAGTGACCTTGCCCCGCCCGTGCCCCCCCCATGGTGGGCTGTGAGGGGCCCCTCCTGCCCTGCAGAGGAGTCTACCCCACATCCTCCCACCCCTCCACCCAGCCACCGAGCCTTTTCCTATTCCCAGATAACAGTGCCATGTCTTGGTTCCTGCCCCTCCCACTGCCTGGAATGCGCTCCTGTCTCCTCTGGGCCTCTTGACTCCTGGTACATGGCCCCCACCCCCTCCACCAAAATCAAGCCAGCTCTCCTTCCCCTCCCTCCCCTCCTCCCCTTCTTTCCTTCTCCCTCCCCTGGGCTCACACAGCACCCTGGGCCTGTGCTGGCCTTGAGGACTGATTCTCTGTGTCCTGCGGGGTTGTTATGAGGGCAGGGCCTGGGCCTGCTCCCTCCTGGTTTGCCCAGGGAATGACTAGAAAGAAGGACAGACGATGGGATGACAACAAACGAGAAGCTGCTCAGGGCTGTGCTGCTGTCTCGGGTGGGAGAGGCCCCGTGGTGAGTCCTCTGGTGTCGGTGATCTGGAGGAGGCAGGCACACCTGTGTGGACAGGTGCACACTGCACTCCTAACCTGCTTCCCAGGCCCCTGGCTGTGGTTGGCAATGGAGGTTGCCGCCTCAGTGGTGGAACTTCCAGGGTCACCCTTAGAGCTGGGGTTGGGCACTAGAGGTGGTCAAGAGGGAAGAGGAGAGGAGTTTCCCAGCTGGCCACCAGCTCCCAGCCCTGTGGGTGTGTCGGGGTGAGGATGCACTCAGGAACCCTGGGCAGCTTGGCAGGGAAGCCATCTGGAGGTGGGCTCTAGCACGTGGTTGGATTCAGCCAGATGCAACTAGGTGCTGCTGGCCGAGGGAGCTGAGCCTGATCTCCGCCCTGCCTCTATCTGAGACCCATCCAGGCAAGGGCTAGACACTCCTGGGCTTCACCTTGCTTGCAGGTTAAAATCCAGTGGTACAAATCCATGCCCTGGGGGTCCCATTAGATGACTGATGTGGCTGTGCCTTTGGTCTTGGGTAAGAAGAGACCATCTTCCAACCTTGGGGATGACCCACCCTCCCTACAAACTTTCGAGGGGTGTCATTCTCTTCTCTAGTGCTGTAGAGAAAGGGACCCAGCAGGGGTGAAGGAGGAGCTCTGGGTTTTACTCCCCCACGGAAATGGGGTGGTAGCAGTGGCAGGGTTGCAATAAGGAGGAGAAAATGTAGTTGATACTTCACTGGGAGCTGAGGGCTTGTGGCTGCAAGCCATGCTGTCACTGGCCTTTGGAACCCCACATACCACTTAGATCCTTTCAGAACATACTGGCAGCACCTGTCATGGCTTCGCCACACCCAGGGGAAGCGGCTCGTGGGTGACCCTCTGTGAATGTGCTTTAGGGAGAATGGGTGGGTGTCACAGGGGCTGCAGCCTCCACCCTGGACCTGGGCAGGGCCCTCTGAAGCTCTTTGGAGGGTCCTCCCTTGAAGCCCCTTCCTGGTTCTTCTGTGCCTGTGCATATCTCCCGGGGGCTGATGCCACCCAAGGGATGGGTGGGGAGGGACCAGAGCTCCTGGCTGGGCCTGGTTTCATGCTCCTGCTTGGTGAGTTGCTCTGAATGCCCCCCAGCAGAAACCAGGGCAGACAGAGGCCTAATTGCCTGGCATTCTGTAGCCCCGGGAAATAAATCCAGCTTCTTAGGCTGCCAGGAGCTGGCTGGGGGGTGGGGATTCTAATAATCCCTTTCCCAGCTTGGCCCTGATGCTGCAATATATCTCAAACCTGCCTGGGCTGCCCCCTCCTGCCGCAGTCTGGCTGGGCACAAAATCACGAGCCACTCACACCTTGTAGATTCAAACAGCAACTCTTTATTCTCGAACTGTCACCGGCACTCTACACACAGGTTCTGGGCAAAATCCACGCTCTCCACCGGGCTCTGAATCCCAAGTACTCTCTGAATCCCAGGAGAACTCAACGGAACTCAAGGAGCGGGTGCCTAGAGGCAGCAGGATATGCCCTATTCCCAGCAGGTTGCACCTTAAACCTGGAACTGCCCTAAACCCAAGGAGGGCCCTAAACCCTGATCCGCCCTAAACCCAGATCCGCCCTGGTCCTTGAGCAAGGTCACCTTATATGCAATGTCACTGCAAATGACCTGGGTCATGCCATGCGTCATTCCTACTTGGCAATGGCTCTCAGCACCCTCCCCCAAATCTCCTGGGTGAGGGCCAGGGCAGTCCTGCCAGAGCCTGCCCTTCCCCCCCCCCCAGGAGCTCCTCGCACCTACCCAGCCAGCATCTCCCAGGCCTTTCCCTTGTGTCCATTCCCGCATTTGGAATTTGGTGAGTGTGAAATAGCCTGACAGTGGCAGGAGCCCCAGATTTGGCCTGCATGTGGGCAGATTTGGGTGTCGGCACCCCATGAGCTCTATCTCCCAGTCCCTCAGCACTGCTGGGAGCTGGGACCACTGGGGAGGCCCTGGGGGCTGGCTCAGCAGAGGGAGAGGGAGCTGAACCAGGCAGAGCCAGCTTGCAGGGGCAGGACCTCAGGACAGAGAGGGAAACCTAGACATAATCTGAAGACCTCCTCAAATTTACCCTGTGGGAATTTACCCTGTGGGAAACCGATATGGCTCTTATCCCAAGTGTCATGGTGGTGTAGGGACAGCTGAAGCATCCATGTGACAAAAGTAAAATTAGATCCCTGCCTCTTACCTCACACCAAGATAAATTCCAGATGGATTAAAGTGTATTTTTTGCCTGGAGCAGAATCGCACGCCTATAATCCCAGTGATTCAGGAGGCTGAGGCAGGAGGGCCACAAGTTCTAGGCCAGCCGGGGCAACTTAGTGAGACCCTATCTCAAAATTGGAAAAGAAATAATAATAATAAAAATAAAAAGAACTGGGGATGTAGCTCATGGTAGAGCACTCCTGGGTTCAGTCCCCAGTACCAAAAGAATTAAAGGGGGCCTCTGCACCCCTGAGCAGCCTTACTTTTCCCACTCTCACTTATCCCCAGGATTGGAGTCACCTGTTTTCTGCTCAGTCACCACTGCAGGTTGCTCAGGGTGGCCTGATTTAGCTCCAAGTAGCCAAAGCCCATCAGGCTGGTGCAGAGAGGGCTCCGTGCATTTGGGGTAAGTGGAGAGTGTAGGAGGAGATGACAGGGCCCTGAGCTTTGGCATGAGGTAGGGGTCAACTTGGATTTTTCACCAAGTGCAGGTTCATGCGTCCCAACACAGTCTGCTGAATTCTCTGCCATTTCTGCACTGATTTACTGACATACTCATCCTGTGTCCGTGTTTCTAGGCTGTTCTATTTTCAGATCTGTTTTTTCATTTCTTAGTTGGACCTTTTGGGGAAGAGGCAAGATGACGAAATCTCCTGAAATCTTGTCTAACTCTGAAACTCTGAAATTCCAGGGTCCCCGTGGCACTGACTGTGACTTGCAGTGTGACCTTGGGCAAGGCCCTGACCCTCTGAACTTATTTCCTCTGTGGCCAGACAAGGATAATTACATAGCCTGCTGCTCCTCATTGCTTTGAGACAGTTGGGGATGGTGGAGGCACCTAGACCCGGCGGGTGAATTCTGGCTGTACCCATTACATTTGCCCTTTGTGACCTTGGGCCAGTTGCTTCCCCTCTCTGGGCCTCAGTTTCCTCAATTTCATAACCTGCTTTTGCAGACCTTCAGGGAGGAAGAGATGGGGAATGCCAACCCACAGTGCCATGAAAAGGTCCTATGGGCTCTGTCCTCTGCAGGCAAGGGCGCAGCCTGGGACAGGCACAGCCAGGCTACCGGCTAGGGCCTCTTCTTCCTTCCTCAGTGCTGGCCTGACCTGCTCTGGCTGCCCCTGGCGACCACCCCTGCTGGGGGCAGGTGATCAGGCTTGCTGTCCTCAGCAGCAGGAGAAAACTTTGGTGGAGCTCAGGCAGGGGGAGGGAGAAGACTCGATCACTGTCTTCACATAATTAAAGGGCTGTCAGACGCCAAATGATAATTATAGGAACGATGGTGGATCTGGCGATGCGCGGCTTACATCTGTAATAGCTGGGCCCAGCCGCCTCCTGTGAGGTGGTGGTGATGTCATCACTGTGAACAGAGGAGGAAGCTGAGGTCTGAGGTGCTGAGTGCTTGGCCCACAGCCACGCAGCCAGAGGGGAGAAGGGCCCAGACTAAAGCCCAGCTCTGCGTTATAGTCCCCCATGCCTTGGCCATTTGACCCAAGGATTTCTTGCCCTTTGGCTGGATTTGTTCTCTATGGTATCAGGGACGCTCAGGAGCTGGCAGGTTTCAGCTCCACTCAGGGCAGGGAGGAGGGAAGGGAAATGATCCCCCTGCCTGGCCAGGGGCCCAATGCCTCAAGTGAGCCCTCACAGCTCTGCACAGCACGCCATGGCTGCTGTCCCAGTTCCCCGAGCAGGAAGCTGAGGTCCAGAGAAGGTGAACATCTTCTCCAAGGTCACTCAGCAGTGGCCAGCCCTGGATTCAAACCCAGTGTTGCTTGGCTACCAAGTCCCCCTTTCCCTGTCAGCCTGGGAGTCGTAGAAGTAAGAGCTTTTGGTCAGAGGACGAGGCTGTCCCCCAAAGGAGCTCTGTCCCTGGAGCTACTGGAGCAGGAATAGGCTGAGCCCCCATCCCCAGAGAGAGCGCCTCTGGCCTGAGGAGGGTACAGGCAGGGGAACAGCATTGAGCAGGACAGCGTTGGCTCTGAGTGTCTTGATTCTGAGAGTCTGTGATGTTGCCAGGGTGGCCTTGGCAGCTCCTGTCCTGGCTCTGTCCGGACTACAGAGTTCAGGCTCTGGGTTCTGTTTGGGGACTCGGGGGAGGTGCTGTATCTCCTATAGTGTCCCCAGCAGCAGCAGGGCAGCTGTGGGCATCCTGGCCTGGGGCAGTGGTACGGAGCAGGCAGGAGCCCGTAGTGAATGGCAGCCAGCAGTGGAAGGGCTGTCTCTCCCCGGCAACAGAGCCCACATTTCCTGCTTGGATTGGGGTCTGCCACTGCAGTTGAGCTCGGTGACTCTGTGAGCCTTGCTGCTGATAATCTCCTTTTGCTTATTATTATGCAGAGGCCTCAGGAGTGGGAGGGACAGAGATGGGGAGGGGTGAGGAGAGGATGTGACTATCAGCAGGAGGCAGAGTGGAGGAGCAGTGGCCTTCTGTAAACTGGTCCACTGTGGCAGGATCGTGATGGAGGGTCTCATCTCCTGGAGGGTCAGGGCAAGAATGGGAAGAGGTGAGCCAGTGATTTGGACTAAATGCCGCAGCCTCTGGGAGTCAGGCCTCTGGGATTCTCTAACAGCCACTGGGCCTCAGCCTCGTCCCTCGGAGCAGGGCTACAGCATCCTACCCACCTACACCCAGGGTTCTCTCCTGACCAAGCCGGGCTTCTTCTGGCTGCCCCATATGCAGCCACCTCCAGCACACTCCCGCTGTAGCCTGGGTGAGCTGGGGAGTTGCTGACCCCATGAGGGGGTGGCCTACCCCATGAGGGGGCAGCTCCGGCTAGGTCAGCTGTGCCTGGCTCAGCCTTTGTCCTGCTCCCTGGCGGCTGCCGGGGCGCTGAAAGGAAGGAGAGGAGGCTTATGTCATGGGAGTTCCTGCCCTTGCTTCCCTGGGCCCCTGGCCTGAGAATAAGTCTGAGGCTTGAATGATGGCCTTGTCCTCCAGTGGCCCTGAGCATCCCTGAGACACAGTCCCTTCTTCAGTTATTCCCACCATATCTGAGTGCCCCCTTGTGCTCCAGCGTGATGCTGGATCCAGAGATATCCCAGGCATCCCTGCCCCAAAGGAGCCCAAACTTCAGTGAAGTGACCTTTAGTATGTGCATACTGTACGCCAGTTGAAGTACAATAGCTCATTTAACAGCACCCCTCTATGGCAGCAGTTATGATTCCCATTTTATAGGTGAAAAAGTCAAGGCTCAGAGGGCTAAATGATTGGCCCACGTGGCAGAGCCTGGCCTTCAGAGGTCAGGCCCTTTCCACGATGATGTTGTGTAAGGTCAAGTTGTTAGGTACCAAGAGCCAGAGCAGGATGCTCCAGGAGGGCAAGTCTTTGGGAGCAGGAAAGAGCAGAGTTTGGACCCAGGGTACAACCCAGAGAAAGGGAAGGGTGAAACCACGCTGGGCCTGGGATGGCCATATGGGGTCCCAAGGGTAAGGGCAGGTTTGAGGGAAGCAGTTCAGGGCTGCTTCTGTCAGGAATCCAGGGTTCCCCACTCTTCCCCCACTTGGTGACCTCTCTGACCTCCACTTGCCCACACTAAGCCCTTGTGCAAATGAAGAAAAAAAGGCACCCCTTCTGCCACCTGCCTGCCATTTGTCAAAAATTGTCATCATGAATCTGCACCTGTGTGGAAACCCCATGCTTCTTGGCGTGGGGCAGAGCACAACTTGCTCAGCCATGTGTGGGGATCCTTCCCTGACCCTGTGCAGGCTGTGGGAGACGGGGAGGTGGAGAAGTGCTATCCCTCTGCATGGCAGCGGCCTCAGGAGGCCAGTTGGGGCAGTGATCCCTGCTGCCATCCTCCGGGAGCAGGGCCAGATTGGCTTGTTAATGGTACAGCGGCACAGGCCTTTTTCCTCCATAATGCACCCTGACAAGGACCATTAGTGCCATTTGGAACCTCTTTATCAGTGGAGCTGCACACAGGCCGCTTCCTCCAGTCCCTGCCTTCCCCTTCCTTCCAACCGCTGTCATGTAGTTTTTTCCTCTGATTGTTCTCAGCGCACACCCGCCCCTCCTCCTCCACTGCCTGGCCCTCTTCATCCTCCTCCAAGGGCCCCCTGTAGCCAGCTGACCTCCAGCTCCCAGCTCCCAGGCCTGTAGTCCCCAGACCCCCCAACCCTCACTCAAGCCCCTGTCCTGAAAACGGAGTTCCTAGTTCCTTGTTGCTGAGGCCCTGTCCGGGTCCCTGCCATGCCTGGGTGCCTCACGTACCTGTAGGCTCTACGCCTGAAACCCTGGTCAGTTTCTAGGGGCAGGGATGCAGTCCCCCATTCTTGTCCTGTTCTGGCTCAAAGTAAGGATCTGGCCGTGTCGTGGAGCACAAGACCTCTGGGGGCCACCTGACCCCTGCAATGCTTGTGGTCTTCCGGGCTACCTGTCGGTGTCACCCTGGGTCCTTCTCACACCTTGCTGCCGGATGTCTTCCCAGCACCTGCAGCAGGTGCTCTACTATTTCGACCTTCAGGACACTTGTGCCATCCTAAGCTGTGGCTTCTCGTCACCTGGGGCCTTGGCCACTGCTCGAAGTGCAGTGCAGAGCTCGCCGCTGCTGCAGGAGAGCAAGCCCTGGAGACAGATGGGCACCCGGCACCACCAGCTCAGTCCGTCCAGGACTGAGTGCTCCTCTGGTGGGTGGGGCAGGGTGGTCAAGCCCCAATGAAATCTCTCCTGGATGAGCATATCACACCAGGGTGGGAGAAAAGGAACCCACTGGTTCATTATCAAGTCTTTCTTGAGTTCCTCCACCACCTGGGGATATGAGGACACCCAGCTCCTCAGTGTGCTCACATCCCGAGGGCAGAGCCACACACAGAATCACAGACCTGCAGGTTCTGCTGACGCCAAGGTTGGTGTGAGGGTGGTGGGGCGCCAGCTGGGATTCACCCTGTAGGACAGGGATGCCCTCGGGGAGGAGGGGTCTCACTGAGGAGGGAAAGGCTGCCTTCCATGGAGGATGTGGCTCACGTAAAGCTGTGGGCTCCACAGGGCCTGCTGGGAACTGCAGCAGGTCAGCACATGTGGGGCTGCAGGTGCAGAGGTTGGTCCGGCCTCAGAGTCTGTGGAAGAGCTCAGGCAGCAGGGAGTTTGAGCTGGGGCGTGACACACCAGAAGGGAATGAGGCTGGGGTCACAGCTCCCTTTGTGGGAGCCCCAGACACTAAGACTGGCCTGAGAGCTGCCAGCTGGACCCTGCAGGAAATGGGGCCTGTTATGAACAAATAAGAATTTGAGGCAACAGTAGAGACTCTGAGAAGGACTAGGCGGAGGTGCTGGAGGAGGTGGAGACGCCTAGCCCTGGTGGTGCGGGCCAGACCCATACCTGGCCTCGGGAAGCAGCACGGAGCTACCACCCAGACTGTCCTAGTGGTTCCCTGACATGGGCCTCAGTCCCCCAGGAGGGCACATGGCCTGCTCTGCTTCTCACCAGGTTTTCTCTGTTCCTATCCTGGGTTTGCCATGCCTGGAGCTGGGGCTCGTGCCAGTGTATGCCCAGGTGGGCAGGCACAAGCGACCTACTCTGAGAAGCCATCCCCACCCCAGACCTGCTGGGAGGATTGGGTTTTAGAGTATGGTCACCTTGGTCTCTGTTTTAAATCAAGGGGGGGGTTAAGCAAAGCATCCTGGCTCTGCACGTGACAATGAGTGGTGGCGGCTGCTTACCCAGACATGGGTCACCAACTTGTGTGACTCATGGGGTGGGGGGAGCTGCTAGTGTGTACCAAGTCACAGATGACCCAGGAAGATGGCTTCTCCTGCATGTTGGAGAGAGGCACGGGTGCTTATGGTATACTAATGGAGAGTGCCCACTGTTTGCCAGCCATCGTTCTGAGTACTTGACTTGTATTAGCTCATTTAATTCTCAAATCAACTTCATGATTTGATTGCTCTTAAGTTCATTTCACAGAGGAAGAAGCAGGCACAGAGAGGTTGAGTAACACGCCCAAGGTTAGTTACACAGCCTATTAATGGTAGATAGGGATTTGAAGTCCCAGGCAGTCTGGCTCCAGATGCTGTAGTTAATGCCCCCACTGAGGTGTCCCTGAGCAGCAAAGGTGAGCGATGTTCTGGACTTTTCCTCCCCTTACAGCTTCCTGCCCAGGCATAAATGCTGATGGAGTGGAGGCAGACTCCGTCTCCATCTTGTTGGAACCATGTCATCTGGGGAATGGCCACTTGAGCAGGTCAGGATGCAAAGAGTACAAGTTTAAAAACAGAGGGATGCTGCCAGGTGCAGCGTTGTACACCTTAATCCCAGCAGCCTGGGAGGCTGAGGCAGGAGGATCACAAATTCAAGGCAAGCCTCAGCAACTTAGTGAGACCCTTTCTCAACATTAAAAGTAAATAAATAAAAAGGACTGGGGATGTGTCTCAGTGGTAATCTCCCCTGGGTTCAATCCTCAGTACCAAAAACCAAGCAAAATCAGAGGGACCCTATTGCTGTGGAGCAGAGAAATGGTGTAAGGGTGCTAAGGCAGAGCCCAGGAAGGCTTTCCCGAGAAGGTGACATTTGAACTGATTCAAAGGTGAACAGGGCTGGGTACAGTGGTGCACGTCTGTAATCCCAGTGGTTAGGGAGGGTGAGACAGGAGGATCAAGAGTTCAAAGCCAGCCTCAGCAATGGTGAGGCCGCTAAGCAACTCAATGAGATCCTGTCTCTAAATAAAATTAAAAAAAAAAAAATAGGGCTGAGGATGTGGCTCAGTGGTCAAGTGCCCCTGAGTTCAATCCCTGGTACCAAGAAAAAAAAATGAACAGGAATTTTGGCAGAACAAGCTTAGGGAGAGTGGCCCTTCCTGGCTGAGGCAACTGGTGGGAGTGAAGGTAGAGAGGTCAAGGGTGTTAAAGTGGGACCAGTTGGAACCATAGCTTCGAACTGGCTGTCATTTCAGGAGGAGTCAGGGCAGTGGGGAGCCTGGCAAGGGCGAGGTGGTGCCTAGGTGAAGGAAAGGATACCTCCACTACTCCATGCCCAGGAAGGGAGGTGGTCTCTGTTCCCTCATTACATTGACCTCCCCCAAAAGGCTACTGATTTATTTGATGACCCTGGCAGTCATTGCCCCCTTATGCAGGATGTTCCTAGCTTGTGCTTCTGAGACTGGGGTATAGAGAAAAGAAAGGAATAAGGCCCAGGCAGAAGTACCTCTGAGCCAAAACCTCTGGAAGCAGCAGTGGTGGTCAGCATACCCTCCACTGCCACTCTGGACTGGAGACAGCCTCGCTAGGCCCTGAAGCATCAGTGCCCAGAAGAGGAGGCGGAACTTTATACTTACTTCTTTAAAGCCTAGAGACTGGGGCTCTAGTTCTGGGGCCCTGGTCCCTAATCCTCTGCTAACTTGCTGTGTGACTTGGACAAATCAAAATCACTTGGCCTTTCTGGGTTTCAGTGTTGTTATCAGAAGCATGGGGTAGAAGTGGAGAAGAGGACCTGCTTTGTAAGCATGTCTGAGGACAAAATAAATGAGGGATGCGACTTCACAGACTGCAAGTCACTGGCCAGTGTGAAGGCTTGAGGGCAGATGAGACTTTGCTTCTGGGGATCATTTGCCAGAACAGAAGACCAACACACACTGACCTTAGTCTGCAGCAGAAAGACCACAGCTCTGGGGTGGACCCTGCTCCTTGTTCCCCACTCATTTGTGACTTTGGTCCCTGTGACGTTGAACAGGTCCTTTCCCCTCTCAGCCTTCATTCCTCACCGGTACCAAGAGGGCACTAATCCTGCCTGGCAGGACCCGCACTTGACCCCTCTCCTCCTCTGCCCTTGCAGTGGGAGCGCCTCTGGTTCCTGCTCCTCACCTTCACCTTTGGCCTCACGCTCACCTGGCTGTACTTCTGGTGGGAAGTCCATAATGACTACGACGAGTTCAACTGGTGAGTGGGGGCTGGGTCCTGGGCATCAGTGGCTGGGACCTGGGGGCTCCAGTTTGAGCCTCTCTCCCAGGTTGGATCTGATGGCTCTGACACCTGTCCTTCCTGTGGCCTTGAGCAAGGCCCACCCCAGGAGCCTCTGTCCTACCCACCTGCAGGGCCTCAGTGAGATTGGGAGAGAAGGGGGCGTGGTGTACATCCCAGGCTGGCAAGAAAGATGGAGAGGAAAGGAGACCCCTGCCCTGAGGGCATTCCCACTGGGACCTTGGGAGGCACAGGAACAGCCTTCAAGGACGGCGGGGACTGAGCCCATGGAACTCAGTGCTGGCCCTCAGACCTTTGGTGTTTATGTGGGTGACTCATCCTGCATGGCCTGCCTGAGGAGGCACGAGGGGCACCTGAAAGATCAATGGAGGCAGGAGCGGAAGCACACCATACGGGCTACAGGACACCCCTCCCGGGGCTATGCCAGGGAAAAGAGGAGCGGAAGATGGGCACAGCACTCAGCCCAGGCCGGACCTCTGGTCATCTCCTTTTTAGACAAGAACTCCGAGGCTCAGAGAGACCAAGGCCTCCGCGGAGGAGAAGCCCCAACCCCAGACCTCCTAACTCTCTGAGCCAGCCCTGGGCATGGCTGGCCATGGCTATGGTCTGGGGACAGCTCAGTCTCCTTCGTGGGCACCTCAGGTCCAAAGGCAGGGGCTGTCTGAGGCAGGTACCTGGGTGCAGAAGGGATACTGTCTCTTCTCGCCCCCAGTCCTCCCCTGGAAGGCACTGGGTTGATCTGAGGTAAAATGGGAGGGTGGGTGTGGGAGGCTGCCTCCCGGGAGACCAGGTCTCCAGCTGGAGGGTGCTGTGTGGGGGCTGTGGGGTTCCTCGGACTCGGCTTTTGATGGGCCATGTTTCTGGGATTCTGTGGGGATCTGAGACTCCGTTCATGGACCGTGGAATCTGGCTGTCCCCCTTCCTCTGTACAGCCCCAGCCTGTGCCCCTGTTATTAATGAGCACAATAAAGGACGTGCTGCGGTCTCACTCCTTCTCCACAGCAGCCCAGAAAGATGAGCCAGAGCCCTAGCTGGGTCCCAGAGGTGGCCTCTGGTCTTTATTAAATTCCATAAATCAATTATTCGTCTGCTCAGGTATCCAAAACATGAGTACCATTGTGAACATTTCCTCCTGGGCCTCAGTGGCAGACCCTGGATAGTTCTGCTGACCTAGGAGATCAGAGGGTGTACCAAGCACAGATGGGGAGACTGAGGCCCAAAGAAGAAGGGGACACATTCATGGTCATATGACCTGTCAGTGACAAAAACACATATTTGAGGACAGTCTGAGGAGACAGACACAGAGAGATGAAAGGGCCCTTGCAAGGTCATATGTGAGATGCGGGTGGATCTGGCACAGGACTTGGGCTTAACTATCATGTTGTCCACGGAGCCATCCACTCTTCACAGAGAGAGCTCCCTGTTCCTGGGAGATTCAGCCGAGGTTACCTGCCTGCCTGCCTTGGTGGGAGACTGCAAGGAAAGGCCTCCTGGGACTGTGGAGTGCCTGGGAGCTGCAGCTCTTTGCCTGTCACCCCAGGGTCTTGGAGGCTGGGTACCAAGGTTCAGGAGATCCTGACTCAGTCCTCATGGTCTTACGAGCTTTTGGGGTTAGTTCATGTAGTAAGAGATGATGAGCAAGACCCAAGGAGGCCCGTGCTCACCAAGTGGGACTGAACTGTGGTGTCCTAGAGAGCCCCAAAGTGGTTGAATTTGAGACACTTAGGACCAGAATATCTTTCAGGAACAGTTACAGGGGAAGCCCTGCCTCAGTTTCCCCAACTGAGCAGCAAGATGACTGTGCTCATGATCTTCCAGGTAGTAGGTCCTCCTGGTGTCCCCTACCTGCCCCCTTCCAAGGCCCAAGGTGACAGCAGGCTGAACTGGCCTGGTGCTGATGTTGGCTCTCTAACAACCCTGAGCAAGTTGCTGCCTCCTTTGGGCCTCAGCTCTCCTAGCTGTACAGTGAGGACGTGAGCAGTTCCGTCGTTCTGAGAGCGCTAAGCTGCAGAGAGTCTTAAGAAGCTCATTCCCTGGACCTTATAATCCTTCTGGTGGGGATCTGTCCTAAGGGCATAGCCAGAAATACAAAAAGATATGCACAATTTTTTCATTTTTGTGCTAATTTGTAATAGTGAATCAGTGGAAACGATGAAGTGCCATTCTAGGAAGTTGGCTATATATGGCACATGGATTCAATAGAGGACCACATGGCTGTTTTTAAAAATCACATTTCCTCAGCACTTTTGCAGACAGCAGTAAACACTGTGCTGAGAAGAGTCTGTTGAGTGCTCACCATGTGCCTCGCCTCTTTTCCTCCTCTCAGAACCCTCCAAAGGGCACGCTGCTCTTATCTGTCCTGCAGATCGGGGACTAAGGCCCAGAGAAGTCAGGGATTACATTTCATCATCTCTGAGACCCCACATTTTCACATTTTAACACTGGGGTGGGGGTGAGTGTTACAACCAATGGCAGAGAAGCCTGTCACTTCAAGGGCCCATTAGCGCTTCAGAGGCAGAGTGGGAACTGAAGCCAGCATGTCCACGGTGCCCAAAGCCTCCTGCTGTGGGTGCTCCTGTGTGCCCAGGGCCCAGCTTCGCTGTTCAAATACATAGGTTTGGGGGACCCACAGGAAGAAAATCCTGCAGTCTTGGTGACAGTTATTTCTGGACAGTAGAATTGAGGGGAATTGTTCTTTATATGTCTTGGTCCCCCTTGGTGGACACTGGGAGACCAAGAAGCTGAAGAGCATTAGTCATGTTCTAATGATGAGGGAAACGCTGATTGCCACTACAGGGCGAGCAGGGCCTGGCCGCTGGACCAGCCTGTGGGCCACCCAGCTGCGGCTGTGGAAGACCCGAGATCATTTTGGTTCCTGAGCCAGGCAGTGGCCCTGTGGAGGTCTGACCCCTGCCCCTTCTCCTCCCGGCAGGTACCTCTACAACCGCATGGGCTACTGGAGTGACTGGTCTGTGCCCATCCTCGTGACCACAGCTGCTGCCTTCACATACATCGCAGGCCTCCTGGTACTCAGGGCTGTCTCAGAGGGCTGGTCCCCCTGCTTCTAGTAGGCAGGGACACTTGGTTGGTGCTAGGCCTGCCTTGGTTTAAAGGGGGAAGCTGGCTTTGCTCAGGGTCCCTCAGGTGGCTGCACTTCTGAGACCTGGGTCCCCCAAGGAGAAAGGTTATCTCTTTTGCCAGTCTCTTTCAGCTGCCCATCCTAGAATGTCTGTCCTGCCCGCACTCCTGCCCCAGCCCAGTGAGAGCCACCCTGCTGTCCACTGCAGACTTCCTCTTTCAAGAACTCCACATTAGGTTCCTGCTCCCAGTATCCCAGTGTCAGAGATTCATGTGGACCCCATTCTGGTCTGGGAGTTCTTAGGGCCAGGACTCAAATCTGTCTCAGAATCCTAGGGCCTGGAACTCCCAAAATATTTGATGAATTAAGTTGGGCAGTCCAAGTGCAGCAGGGCCCAGTGGCTGCTTCAGGGAAAAATCCAAGAGGAGGGGCCTGGAGTCCTAGAATAATCTGGAAGGAGGCCAGGCTTGGACAGGGCTGGGCTGGGCATTCCTATCGCCTGTAGGAAGGGTTGGCTGACCCTGCCCTGGGTCAGGCCAGGTCAGGCACCAGCCTAACTGCCAAACTGCGGGCCTCTCCTCAGGTGCTGGCGCTATGTCACATTGCCGTGGGGCAGCAGATGAACCTGCACTGGCTGCACAAGGTAAGCCTGCCTCTGCTGGGCCAGGAGCGGGGAGGGGAGGCTGGAGGCCAGGGCAGTGGACGAAAAGCCTGGGTCCCCCATCCCTGCCCTGGATCACAGCTGCAGCCGCTCCACTGGCTCACAGGGAGCCCTTGCTGCGGGTCAGGCGGGATTCTCAGAGCCAGGCCCTTATTCTGCCTGCAGCCCACACAGGGAGCCTAGGAGGTTGCTCTGACATCATCCCATGTCCCAGTTGGAAAAAATGAGGTACAGAGGGGTTAAGTCACTTGCCCAATGTCTCCCAGTGCTTAAGTGGAAGGTCCAGGATTCCAGCCCTCTTGCCTCGGTTGATCCAGAACATCAGTGGGGGAGGGCGGTCAGTGTCAGAGCTCCTATGGCCGCCCAGCCCACCCACTGACTCTGTCTCAAGTCTCACCTCCTCTTCATTCTTCAGTGAGTTCTTTATAAAACTCTGGTCAGGCGAAGTCATTTCCATCACTCCCAGGGATCCCAGGATGACCTCAACTCCCCTGCTTTCCCACCCACCCAGCCAACGCCTCCCTGCTCCTGACCTGGGCCGGTCACCCTCAGCTCTTGCTGTGTGAGACATCTCTGACCCTCCAGCCCTCCCACCTGCCTTTTCTCCTCTTTTACCCCCTTGCTCGCTGTCTCTTGACTCCTTCCTTGTTACTAGTCCCTACACACCCAGTCTTCTGTCCTAGGGCTCCCCAGTCCCTGTCATCTCCCCTTCTACATTTCGGAACATCCGTGTTGTCAATTTCCATCTGGCTTGCCCACCCCAACCCACTCCTTGGTGCTCCCTGCAGGTCTAGTGCTCCTTGCAGACTGGAACTGGCATTGACCATCTCCCCACCCCAGCACCCCACTCAGGGCTGGACCCAGAGCAGGCAGGCTTCACCCCACCTAGAACCTTAGCCTGCACATCACACGTGAATGCTTGGTGCAATTCCCTGGGTTCCCAGGTGTGGTGCAAACCTGATCCAGACAGCCCCTGGGCCATGGAGGGAAGGCTAGGTCATCTCTTCCCAGAAACTGGTTCAGAGTGGGCACACCACTTAGGAAGGAGCTAAAGTGTTCAGAAACAGCCATGAGCCCATGAGATGGGTCCAGAGTGACTCCAAGTGAAAGGGCTCACTTCCAGCTAGAAGGGGGGCCAGGAAGAGGAAGAGAGCTGAGAGCTCGGGCCTGTGAGCAGTGTGGGAAGGGGTGGGGGTCAAGGTTGGTTAATGACAGGGTCTGGAGCCAGCAGCTACACCTGTAGCATAGCTGGTCTTGCAAGGGTTTAGAGCAGTGAGCAGCCCCTGGGCCCATCCCACCTTTCTGAGGCTGGTGACTCTATGGGAGCTCTCCTCTGAGCTTCCACAGCCCCCTCTGTGAGGCACTTTCTTCTCCTGGCTGCAAAATTAACACTTGAAAGAACTGCACCAGCTGGTACCCTGGGTGGGGCTGGCACATGCTGTGGTCACCTCCTGGGGCCAAGCCTGCCTCTCAGCAGGACAGGTCACATCAGCTTGATCCTGGTGGAGAGGCCTATAGAGCCACTGAGCCAGCTGGAGGCAGCACATCAATGCTATCTCTGCATGGGTGCCCACCCTGGGGGCCAGGCGTGCCCTCCTCTCCCTTCTCCCCTCCATCCTCTCTGTGGGATCTTGGCGTGAGGAGGGGCTTTCCAGGGACTGCCTCGCCAGGGGGAGGGCTCAGGGCTTTTAAGCAGGTGCTGGAAGTTTTCCATATGTATTCTATTTTTTCACGATTCTGTCATTGTATTCTAAGAAAGCTGTCTTTTGTTTTTGTTTTAATTTATTTTTGACCACATAATGCATTGATGTGGTTCAAAACTCATGACACAAAAAAGTACACAATGAAAATTTATTTTTTTCCAGAGATATTTTAAGCACAAACATACATGTACATTTTGTTTTTCTTTCTCTTTAAACACAACACCCTCTGTCCTGCCCCTTGACAACATGCTTGGCACTCCTGTTAGGGACATTAAGAGTAGACCTTTGGGGCCATCACTTTCTCCTGCTCCCTGCTCTGGGCATTCCCAAGTTCCCTAGGTATCCATGCCAGGTCCCTGTTGATGGCCCTAGTTGCTAACCCAGCTGCTTTTCAGTCCACAACCCAGGCAGTGTGGCAATGACCCAGGAGAGGAATTTCTGGGTAAAGAATGTCTACTTTCATAATCTTGATCTTGCCAAGTGCCATTAATTCAGACTTTTTTGGCAATGTATGGCCAGGCCCACAAAAACACCCCTAACCCACAGATGTGAGCTGATTTCTTGACCTTTGCCGATCTGATTGGCGAAAAATGAAACCTAACTATAGTTTGCATTTCCCTTGGGATGAGTTAGAGTCAGCACTTTTCAGCAGCTTGAGTCACGTGTGTTTTCTCTTAGTGTTTTGCCCTTTTTGCTATGGAATTTGCTTTTTACTTATTAATTTGCAGTAGCTCTTTATAGTTTGGGTGATTAGCCCTTTGGCTGCAGATGATTTTTCCTAGTTTATCATTTATCTTTAGACTTTGTTCATTGTATTTGTGCCACAAGGTTTTTTGGTTTGGATTTTTTTTTTTTTCCTAAGTACTTGGATCTGTCATCTCTTTTTATGGCTCCTGGGTTTTGTGTCAGACTTAGATCTTTCTCACTCCGAGATTATATAAAATTTCTCTGTGGTATCACTTGGTAATTATGTTTTCACTTTTTTAACATTTAAATTTTTTTTAATCTTTTTGGAAGTTATTTTGGGGCATGGTGTGATCTTACTTAGTTCTTTTTAGATGGTTTCCCAGTGTTCCCAGCTGTCTTCTCTGAGCAAGCCTGCCTTTCCCCTCTAATCTGAGATGCCACTTTGATCATAAACCATATATTTTAATACATTCTGATCTATTTCTGAACTTTTTACTTATTATCATGTTGCTTTGAAGACTTGAGTTTTATGGTATTGTTTTGTTTTTGTTTTTGTTTTTGTAATACTGGGGATGGAGCCAGGGCCTTGTGCATGCCAGGCATCTTCCACTGGACTGCATCCCCAGCCCTGCTATGTTTTAATCATGACCTATATTTTGAATCTGGGTTTCCCCTGGATCCTGAGGAAGGAAGGACAGAAGTGCTCAGGGACTGGGTGGGGAGGGAGCCATCTATTCAACACCTGGTATTGTGAGAGAATCAAGGATCCCCTGGGGACCTTCTTCCTCCTCCCAAGTCTGCCCAGAGTTCCTGCCTCCCAGAACTCCCTCCCAGGAGCCCAGAAGGTGTGGGGAAGGTTGAAGTATTCTTGGGGGCTTGGCAGTAAACACAAGGCCCTTTCCTTGGGATACCACCGCTGTGGGGTGCCAAAGGCAGCTCCTCCTTCCCCAGCACGTCTCCTCCTCCTGCCACAGGGGATTCAGCCACAGCCTGCAGAGGAGGGTTCTGTCAGTGACCCAACTTGAGGCCAGAGAGGAACACTGGGAACCGTAGAGCCCCAGAGCAGCTGGGCTGGTGTGTCTGCCCACATCCCAGACTCAATCAGGGCCTCAGCTTGCTGACCATCCACATTGCCAGTGAATTCAGGATTTTCTCCAATAGCTAACCCAGGCTCCACAGTTCTGCCTGGTGTCCTGCCTCTATCCCTCCAGCTGTGGCTTAAGAAAGGAACATTCATTGAGAACCTCCTATACGCTAGGCACTGTGTTCATCATAACAGCACTAACCAATGGCACATAAAATTAGGCACTTACTGCATGCATCAGGCACTCTCCACACAGAGTTTCATTCCTTCCTCACAATCATCCTGTTCAGTTGCTGTCACTTAAAATGATCCTACTAACATCCAGGAAGCATTTCCTCTCGATGCTGGAATTTCCTCATTTATCTTCCCCAAACTCTCCAGGTAGGCACTCACTGTCCCCACATCTCAGCTTAGGCAAGATTTATGAAGAGCAGAAGAACCAGGATTTGACCCAGGAGTGGGACTTGGGTGTGGCTCCCACCTTGAGCCAACTTTCTGCCATTGGGATCCCAGAACCCAGAGGCCAGGCACCCCCAAGAGGTCAACCCATTGCCCCTCTGCAGGGCTGGGTCCCAGCACCCAGGCAACCCTCTGGGATGAATGAGCGCACTGCCGCAGCCTCCACCCTCATTGCCATCACAGACCACAGCCCCAACAGGACAGAAATCCAAGACCACTCTCTCAGTCTGTCTCCAGGCCACCAGCGGGGGAGTCATCCTTCCTAGCCAGCCTTAAGGCCCAGGACTCACATTGTTGTGAGTTGGTGCTATTACCATGGCTTAAGGACGCATCAGAGAGGGAGATCCACGCTGAATATTCAGCAGAGCTGCTGAGCTTGTAGCTGCTGCTGCAGCATCTGTAAAACCCAGAGGTGGTCGGATTTTTAATTGTATTAGGATTATGAGGAGTCAGTTTTATTGTCTGTGTTTCCACCAACAGTTACTTATTGTAATGAGATGCTCTCAGAAACGACCCTTCGGGGATGCCAGCTCTCTCCTAAGGCCACAAGGGGGCAGATGTGTGCCTCGAGTGGACAGCCTAGGTGTGGAGGGAGGGGCTTCTCAGGATGGTTAGGAGCTCCCGATGCCCCCTCAACTCCCAGCCCTCCCCACAGCAGCCTGAACTCCAAGAAGGAGCACAGGCAGAGGGGTTTGTATCTGGACCCGCCTCTGAAGCTGTGAGACCAAGTGAGCAGAGCCCGCTCCCTGGGTAGGAAATGACAAGGCCTGACCCGGGGTGTCAGAATACAGGGGAGGACACCCCGAGTCCCGCTGCAGGCAGACCCAGGCACACCTTCTTCCCTTGTCCCAGAAGAGGCATGTCACAACCCATAAAGGCCTTTACCTGTTAGACTTGTTACTGTTTCTTAGGAGAGGACCTATTTTTCCAGGCCAATGGGCTGAAATGACAAGTTTCCAAAGGAAAAGTTAATCCCGGGCAAGAATTCCTCTTCCCTGCGTGGCAGGGAGCAAAACAAGAGGCCGCTGTCCCTGCCTCAGGTCTAGAAAGGCCGCGTAGCCCTTGCTCAGCTGCTGGAGGTTCTCAGGGCGCTGCTGTGAGGACAAAGGGCCTGGCAGGAGGAGAAAGGCAAGAGGACATTGCTGAGGGAGAAGAGGGCTTGAGGGAGGCAGAGAGGCCAGAGAGCAGCATGCCATGGTCCCGGCCGGCTTCCTAGCACCGGGCAGCGGGAGGCTACAGTGGAGGTGTGACTGGACTACGAAGCAGGCCTTGCGCACAGGGGGCTGGATGGGCGGCAAAGTCCAGGGCTCAATGGAGGGTAGCACTGGGGGCTGAGAAGCAGGAAACCTGAGCTTAGTGGCACTTAGTTTGGGGGTTCCAGATGCCATCCATCCTCAAAGATCTCTGTCCCTGAAGTTGACCTTGTCCTCTGTCAGAGCCATGCTCCTCACTTTCTGGAGAAGCTCCCTGCAGGGCAGACCCCTCCCACATTAGAAGCTGCCAGTGCTGGGACCCTGGGGTTGGTTGGCCTTGGTGAAGGAGCCGGTGCTTGCCCTGCCAGCTGTGCCACTGTGAGCCTAGTCCTGTGCGTGGGGCTAGGCTGCACACCAGGCCCTGTCCCTGTGGCCTGGAGCAGGCAGTTTCCTCATCCCATCTGCCCTGGATGCCACCGTCCCTCTGAGCTTGCTGGGAGGCCTGGGATGCCACCGTCCCTCTGAGCTTGCTGGGAGGCCCTGCTGGCCGAGTGCTTCCAGTCTCCTTCTCTCCACCCTCCCTCTTTCTGACTGTCCCTTCCTTGCAGGGTCTGCCTGTCCTCTCTCTCTGCCTTCCCCAGCTGCCCCTCAGCCCATGCCACCTCTTTCCTTCTTCCATCTTGCTTCCTCCAGCTCCCCTGCTTTCTCTATCTCTTCCCGCGTGCCCCTAGGTTCTCTCTCCACCCTTCCTCTCAGACACCCTGGAGCCCACCACCTGCTCTGACACTCTGTCTGATGCTTCCTCCTTCCAGATTGGGCTGGTGGTCATCCTGGCCTCCACTGTGGTAGCCATGTCAGCCGTGGCCCAGCTGTGGGAGGACGAATGGGAAGTGCTGCTGATCTCCCTGCAGGTAAGGGTGTGAGAGGGTGCTCCACCAGGACCCTTGCAACAGGCAGTGCATTTTTGTCTCCTGTTTCTCCATAGCATGGTCCAAAGTTGGTGCAAATTTGATCTGGGTCACACAGCAGGTCAGAGGTGGGGAGGATACTGTAAGCCAGGGTCTCTGGATTCCCAGTGTCCTTATCAGGTAAACAGAGACAGGGTACTGACTTTGTGGGTTAAAGGTGGGCTATCAGCTTGCTTGCAACTTGAGGGCTTGGGCATGTCTGGGAGTCCCAGGGCCCTCCTCCTCTTCACACACACAGGGAACAGCACCATTTCTGCACATGGGGGCCCTGGCTGCCATCACTACACTCTCCTGGATCGTGGCTGGACAGTTCGCCCGCGCAGAGCGGTCCTGTGAGTACTGCCTCCCCACTGACGTGACACCTAGGCCAGGTTGGGCTTCCCCCACTGGACTCCACCTGTGTAGCCTGAGCTGAGCAGGGGCCCTTGTGATCAAAGGGGGAGGGGGGGGTCCTGGTTCAGAGAGGCCTACAGACTCCACCAAAAAGTATGGCTCTGTCAGCCTTGAACTATATCTTTCCTCCAAGTGCACGTGCATGCACATGAGTGCGAGCTCATGTGTGTATGTGACTTCCCAGCAGGAATGGGCTCTACCTCTCAGAATGCTGGGCTCCTACATCCGCCCCTGGCTACCGAGGGTTCCTTGTTGGGAGAAGGTGCTCCCAACCATGAGGTGCTCATGGCCTGTGTCTGCAGCTTCCCAGGTGACCATTCTCTGTACCTTCTTCGCTGTGGTCTTTGCCCTCTACCTGGCCCCTCTTACCATCTCCTCTCCTTGCATCATGGAGAAAAAAGACCTGGGCCCCAAGCCTGCCCTCATCGGCCACCGCGGGGCCCCAATGGTGAGTGCCATCTTAGGGTCCTAAGAGACTGGGTGAGGGGTGAGTGCAGCTGCCATTCCAGAGGAGGAACCTGTTGGGAAATGGATATGATATATGCAATCTAATAATAGGAACGATGCTTAGCTCTTTGGGGGAGGTGTGTGGGGAAGGCTGTGGCAAAGGCCAGAAGAGCCGGTGTGGGCCCAGATCCTGAAGAGCCCTGAAGGCATCTTACTAAAAAGATTTCACTTTTATTCTGAGGGTCCTGCAGAGATGCAGGAGGTTTCAGGCCCAGGCACAGCACTGCCAATTTTCAGGTTAAAAAGGCCCAGAAGAAAGCTTCTGGGTGAGGGGCCTGGGGCTGCAACCAGGCAGCAGGAGAACCCACCAGGCTGGGGGGCAGCAAAGCTGAGGGGCAGCTCAGAGCCCACCATGAAAGGGAAGGCTGTTGGAGCAGACTGAATTGGAAAGAGAGGATGAAATCAAAGTCGAACCCTATTTTGCCACTAAGGTGCCCCACACCTCTGCAGGAGTACTGAGGTTGAGAGTTCCAGAGCCATGCTGTCTGGGCAGGAAGCCAGGCCCAGCCCTGGCCAGCTGTGAGAGCTGGGGTTTCCATCTTCTCTGTTCCTGCTCCCCCATCCTGTGCCATGGGGATAGTGAGCGTGCCTGCCAGGTCAGAGGGCAGCTGTTAGATGTAGTGCCCAGACAGGCTACTTGGGAAGCTGAAAGTAAGAAGAAAGTAAGAAGCCCCCTTTGGACCAAGGTCTCCTCACCCCCTGGAAGATTTGAACCTTCTCAACTGAGGCAATACCAGCCCCCACCCGCAGGGGGCGTTTGGGGATTTCCTGAGAGCTTGGTGTCTGTTGAGACCCTGGTACTCTCCCACCAAGCCATTCCACTGTGCCATTGGATTTCAGGAGAGTTAAAGGGGCCTCAACAAGTCATTGTTTTAAAAGCATGTGTATATGGGCTGGGGGATATGGGTCAGTGCCTAGTATGCACGAGGCCCTGGGTTTGATGGAGCTCTGAATTCCCCTGAAAGTCCTCTCCTACTGTATGAGATAGGTATTATTTTCTAGATAATACTCAGCTGGGAGCAATGACCCACATCTGCAATTCCTGCTACTTGGGAGGCTGAGGCAAGAGGTACATGTTCAAGGCCAGCCTGAACAATTTAGTGAAACCCTGTCTCAAAATAAAAATGGGCTGGAGAGAGTATAAAAGCACCCCTGGGTTCAATCACCAATAATTAAAAAATAAAATTTAAAAATTAATTTAAAAAAAATCACAGAGGACTGTGTTCCTGAGTTGGACCATGGTACTCTCCCATCAAGCCACATTCTGCTTGTTTTCTTGGGGGTAGGGGAGGGCAGGTCATTCACCCCCTTGGAGCCTGAGTTAGGGATGCCCCTGTTGCTGGGTCTTGTGAGGAGAGGTCAGAAGCACTCCCTTGCCAGGCAGACAGGCCCTCGTGGGGGTGGGTGACCTGTCACACTTGCTCTGGAGGCCAGAGGAAAAGAACAGTGGAGGGGCAAGGAGGGGATGACCCAGAAAGGGCGGTTTTCATTTTTTTTTTCTTTTTTTCTGATATTGAATACCACAAAGCTACATCCCTTTTTTTTTTTTTTTTTTTTTTTTTTTTTTTTTTGAGGCAGTTTGCTAAGGCTGGCCTCAAACTTGTGAGTCTCCAGCCTCGACTGCTTGAGTAGCAGGGATTATAGGCATGCACCACCATGCCTAGTAGTTCTTTTCTTTTCTTTTTTTTTTTTTCCAAAATTAGTTTATTTATCTTAATTAGGTATATATGACAGCAGGATGCATTTTGATTCATTGCACACAATTGCAGCACAAATTTACATTTCTCTGATTGTAAACGATTAGTGTCACACCATATGTGCAGTCATGCGTGTACCTAGGGGAATGATGTCCATCTCATTCCACCGTCTTTGGTAATTGTTTTCTTTAGTAGAAAAATTTCCAAACACACAGACATGAAAAAAGAAATATAAAGTATCATGTAATGAAGAACCACATCATGAATCCAATACCACCTTCAATAGTTAGCAATATTTTGCCACTCTTGCTTCATTGGTCCCCATGCTTTTTTGTTCTGTTGTAGTAAAGCAAATCCTAGACATCATGTTACGTCTTATTTCAGGATGTATTTCTGATCCATAAGAACTTTAAAAAAATATAACCACAGTGCTGTTATTATATCCAACCAAATTAGCAATAATTCCTTCATATCTAATATCAAATCAATTTTCTTTTGTTGTCTCAAAAAGTATCTGTAGTTCAGTTATTAAAGTTGAGGCTGGCCATGGTGGTGCACACCTGTAATCCCAGAGGCTCTGGAAACTGAGGCAGAAGGATAGCAGGTTCAAGCCCAACCCCTCAACTAAATGAGTCCTTAAGCAACTTAGCAAGGCCCTGTCTCAAAATAAAAAATAAAAAAGGCTGGGAACGTGGCTCAGTGTTAAATACCCCTGGATTCAATCTCTAGTACCAAAAATCAATCAATAAATAAATTAAATAAAATTCGGGACTATCAGACACGGTGGCACATGTCCATAATTGGGAGGCTGAGGCAGAAAGTTCACAAGTTCAAGGCCACCCTGAGCAATTTAGAGAGATCCTGTCTCAAAATTTAAAAAATAAATAAATAAAAACAGGAATATTTCTCAGTGATGTAATACCGCTGAATTCAATCCCCCACCACCAAAAAAATCAGGACCTAAATGATGTCCACACTGACCCCTAAGTACCTTTTAGTCTATAGTAGTAGCCATCCCTTTTTCCCTTATGCCATTTATCTGTTGAAGATATTCATTTATCCTTAGAATTTTCCACTTTGTACATCTGGCTGATTTCATCCTTGTAGTATTTATTTTATAACCAATCAACTAATTAATTTTAGTTAATATACAAGAATTATGCATATTTATTAGACACAGTGTTTCATTTTCATACATGTATACAAGGCATAGTGATCAAATCAGGGTAATTAGCATATCTATCACCTCAAATATTTAGCATTTCATTGTGTTGGGAACAATAGAAATCCTCTCTTCTGACCTGAAATGCACAGCAAATTCTCATTATATTCCACACTATATGATGTGGAACTCCACAACTAGCTTCTCCTATCTGACTTTAACCTTGTACCTGTAAACCTCTCCCCTCCAGCCTATAATAACCACTATTAAACCCCCAGCCTCTAATAACCACTGTTCTGCTCTTTATCTCTACAAAACCAACTTTTAGTGGTGTTTGAGAAGGCCCAGCCAAGGTCCCCTCTGTGTCCCTGCAAATGCATGTGGATTTGTCCATGGGTCCTCAGGTAATTGATTATCCGTGGGTTCTGACTGTGGTAAGCTGAGTGCACCTCCTGCCTGAGAGGCTGTGTCTGTGTGTCCCAAATGTGCTGTTCCTAGGTGGACTTTCTTATTTGGTGTGACTAGATCCAAAGCTGGGACTCTCAAGCACAGTTTCCTGTTCACTAAGTGAAACAACTTTCCACCCCACCCACATGCACTGTCCTGACAGAGCCCCACTTGGACTTGCCTGAGGCAGGTAGGAGCTCTGAGAGAGGGATTATGAATTCACTGCAGGGATGAGTGTGGTAGCATACACCTGTAATCTCAGCTACTGAGGAGGCTGAGGCAGGAGGATTGCAAGTTGCAGGCCAGCTTAGACAATCTAGCAAGAACTTGTCTCAAAATAAAACATAAATTGGCTGGGGATGTTCAGTGGTATGCTGAATGTTTGACTAGCATCCAAAGGGCCCTAGGTTCAACCTCCAGCACCACAAAAAGAAAAAAAAATTACCCCAGAAGCCCTGCATACTTGGGGAGGTCATCCTGGAGCCCTGGCAAGGGAGGACAGGTTTCCATGCCTTGCTCTAGGAGGCCAGCACCTAACCTAGGGAGAACTTAACAGTGCAGACTCTTCATCTGCCCTCTCCTCAGGGTCTTCACAGCCCTTTCTAGGCTACTTCCTGTCCACCTTCTCAGGCACAGCCCGTGTGCAAGGGAGTCTACACCTCTTGCATGGTCCCTGGTGGAAGGAGAGATGGGTGGGGGCCTCCACCACCCTGCTCTGGGGATGGGGACTCACAATGCCCACTGGACTGGGAGAACAGGTGGCATGTTCCCCAGGCTGGACAAAAGGTAAAGAAAGGTACTCATATTACAGAATTTCTACTGTGCACCAGGCTCTGGCCTAGGGTCTCTGATGTGCTATTTCACCTATGAGGTTGATAGCATGAGCCCATTTTATAGCTAAAGAAACTGAGGCCCTTGGGCATGGTGGTGGCTCACCTGTAATCCCGGTGACTCAGGAGGCTGAGGCAGGAGGAGGCCAGCCTGGGAGGCTCAATGAGATCCTGTCTTAAAAAAATAAAAAGGGATGCAGATGTAGATCGCTGGCAGGGTACCCCTGGGTTCAATCTCTACTACCAAAAACCAAAACAAAGCAAAACTGAGACCCCACTAGGGATGGCATTTCTCCCTCTTGGTCAGCTTCAAAGCCTTTCCTTGCCATTCCCTGGCTCTCTGGTGCCAGGCTGCCCTCCAGAAGAGGGGAATGTGTTGGAGCAGAGCATGGCCAGAGGGACATAAGG
This sequence comes from Spermophilus citellus, assembly GCF_964194105.1. Classification (NCBI taxonomy): domain Eukaryota; kingdom Metazoa; phylum Chordata; class Mammalia; order Rodentia; family Sciuridae; genus Spermophilus; species Spermophilus citellus. Next base: position 192,433,180 of record NC_138183.1, read on the forward strand.
TGGGCTTAGATCAGACATCTCTCCACGTGTCTCCTTCCCCCCTCCCTCCCTCTGCCCACACCACTTGCACTAGGTCTTAGAGGAATCCCTGGTTTGGTGCTGACCCCCAGTGGCAGAAAGCGGGTATGACAGTGTCCTCAGACTACATGGAATCAGGAAGGGAGACTTAGAACCCCAACTCTCCCGGCCTAAGGACCCTCAGAGAGCAGAGAGTACCTCCTCAAGGGGCCACTGGGGAAAGAGCCCCAAGGAGGGAGAAATGCACCCAAGGTCGTAAAGCTAGTTAATGCAAAGTCAAGGCTAGAACTAGGATCTTCTGACTCATGCTGTACAGTTGCCATTTAAGCACCTTCTCTGGATCAGGCAACCTGCTAGGGGCTTTTAATCCATGTAACGAGCGACCCAGGGAGGAAGAGGACATGATATTTCATCACTCCGATGAAACTGTCACCTCAGGCCCCTCCTCTCCCTCCAAATCTTCATCTGGACTGAGCTCAGGGTATAACCAAGAGGGAACATGGCATTCTGCCTTTCCCCAAGGCTACCAAAGAGCCACCAGACTATGGGAAAGGTTTCCTGCCTCCGTGTCTAGCTCAGTGCCTGGGACTCAGTAAGGATAAACTCATGATCAAAGCTACTATTTATTAGGTGCTAGCTCTCTGTCAGACATTTATATACACCCACCCTAACCATCATATCTGCCCCTCCCCAAAAAAACCTGCAAGGTGGACATGACTTAACAGAGGATGAAACTGAACTTCAGAGAAGCTGAGTGGGCACCCAGGGTCACACAGCTGCTCCAGGGAGGGGCCAAAATTAGAACCAGACCTGCCCCAGCCTCCCAACACAAGGCCTTTCTTTGGCTGGGGAGGGGGACATCATTTGAATCCTGGCCCTCCCCTCACCATGCCTTCCTCTCCAGCTGGCCCCAGAGCACACGCTGATGTCCTTCCGGAAGGCACTAGAGCAGAAGCTGTATGGGCTCCAGGCTGACGTCACTGTCAGGTAGGTGTCGGGAAGGGAGGAGGGTACCTCTCCTCCTCCACAGGGTCTCTGCTGGTGGGACCTCCGGCCCCAAAGCCGTGGAGTTGGGAGTGTCGAGGCTGGGATCATCCACAGCAGGGAGGCACCCTTTCCATGCCAGTGAATCTTGTGCCAAACTCCAGGGTATAAGAGAGAAGAGAGCAGACTCTCTTGGTCAGGCAGAGTGAAGGGTAAGGACCTGGAGGCACAGATCCACCTGAAGAGAAGCCAGCTCTGTGTCGCGGCTTCATGGGAGGGCTCAAACGCCCAGATAAGGGAAGTTAGCTGGGGGGGGGGGGGGCAATACTATTACCGTGATGCCAGTTATATTTTAAGGGACCACACAAAGGTGATAGGTACATTTTATAGCTATAGATATTGAAATATGTATTAGTATAAAGAGGAGGAGGAATCCACCCCAATCTTATAACAGAGATCACCTCTGAGAGGGGGAGATGGGCGGGGCTGCCATATAGAGTCATACTGGCCATAACAAGGACACCATATATGTGAGGTCACCATTCCCAGAGTGGACATTGTAAAACTATTTATCATATGTTTCTAGCATGTGGTGGTGACACGCCTTGAGGAGTGGGGGCAGGGCACAGGTGCACTGGGTTAGCTCTTGGCAGCCCTGGTCGGGGAGGTAAGGTGGAGATGGGGTGAGATTCGTAAAAGAGGCCTACATTTGCACTGTTCTCATTATGGTCAATGGACCTGGTCCCAAGACATGTTCTACTACTTCCTGGCGGTCAACCTTGAACTAGACACTTTCCTCACCTCGTCTCAGTTTCTCCATTATGGAGTGACCTAGCACCTATCTTCACGGATGATAATGGTCCCAGCCTTTTCCTACCCTCCCTCCCTGGCAGTTCTCACCCCACCTGACCCGCACACAGAGTGGAGGGTATTAGCCCTTCAGGGTCACCTACCAGCCCCCTGTCCACTATTCAGGTAGGGAGCCTGAGGCCCAGAGAGGGGCAGAGCCAGTACAAGCCCCATGGTGGTTGGGAGCAGTGTGTGAGGGGCTGATTGTGGATGGCAGGTGACTTGGTTGGGTGGTGACTCGGTGCCCCCTCCCCACAGCCTGGACGGTGTGCCCTTTCTCATGCACGACACCACGCTGCGGCGCACCACCAACGTGGAGCAGGCATTCCCGGAGCTTGCCCGCAGGCCCGCCTCCATGCTCAACTGGACCGTCCTGCAGAGGCTCAACGCCGGGCAGTGGTTCCTGAAGGTCAGACCCCAGTCCTAGACAGGGATCCCACACAGTGAGAGAGGCAGGTGGCCATCAACTGGGGTCACGAGGCCAGGCTGGTTAGTGGTTAGTGGGTTCCGCAGCAGCCAGACCTCATGGTTGTCACTGCTTGATCTGGACCTGCCTCCCTGGCTGGGACCAGCTGATGGGGGTGCTGACAGCAGAACGGTTCACTCTGGGACACTCTAGAAGGAGGTCCGTTGTCCGGTCTGAGAGGCTAGAGGAGAAAGGGCTGGGGTGGGAGGTGCTCTGGGAAAACCATTCCCTCTGGAAGCGGAGTTGGGTAGAGGGTAAGGGTGGGGGGCTCTGGGAGGCCGCAGCACCACTTCACCTGACGGACACCAGCGGACTCCCCAAGCCCAGGGCTCTCCACACTTGGTTGCTAGGAAAGCAGGCAGAGGCCCAAAATGGCAGGTGACAGAACCATGTGTGTCCCTGTCTCTGCCAGACTGACCCCTTCTGGACGGCCAGCTCCCTGTCACCCTCCGACCTCAGGGAGGCCCAGAACCAGTCCATCTGCAGCCTGGAAGAGCTGCTGGAACTGGCCAAGGGCAACGCCACGCTGCTCCTCAACCTCCGCGACCCGCCCCGGGAGCACCCCTACCGCAGCAGCTTCCTCAATGTCACGCTGGAGGCCCTGCTGCGGTCTGGCTTCCCACAGCACCAGGTGAGGCCCTGCAGCTACCCCAACCAGCCCTGGCCCAGCCCTGCTCCAACCTCAACTCACCTGTCCCCTCTAGACTTCAGGTTTCACATTTGTAAAATGGGGTCTTAGGCCCCTTGCCTCCTTGCCAGGGTCCTCGCGGGGAGCAGAAGGGAACCAGAAAGTCCTTTCAGATGTTCAGTGGGCAGGAGTGGGTCCAGGATCTCCAGTTACGTCAGTGAAGGGCTGCCCAGGTCACTGTGGTGCAATGATGAGGGACCAGAGAAATCAACACCAATTTGTGACAGCAGAGTAATGTGTGTTTGGGTTCTCCATCTTGACATGACAGCAATCCAGAGTTGTAGCCAGAGGGCTTACAGCCATGGCTGGGACCAAGTGTCCCCTGATAACCATCACACTTAAGTGGTCATCATTTTAACCTTATTCATGCTCTAGTGAGGTAGGTCTTCTTACCCAGAGTTTGCAGAAGAAAACCCTGAGGCTGCCCCTGCTCTTGCCTATAGGTCATGTGGCTGCCAAACAGGCAAAGGCCCCTCGTGCGGAAGGTGGCTCCTGGCTTCCAGCAAACGTCAGGCTCCAAGGAGGCTGTCGCCAGTCTGCGGAGAGGCCACATACAGCGGCTGAACCTGCGCTACACTCAGGTGTCCCGCCAGGAGCTCAGGTGCTTGCCCCACCTGGCCCAGGGGTGGGACTGAGTCTCCCCTAGTCTTGACACTCCTCTCACTGCTGGACAGAGGGCAGGGCACACAGGAGTTCTGCACACGTGGTTCAGAGATGTTGTGAGCAGCAAGCAGAGCTGGGTTGGACTGGGAGCTGGGCCCTGGTATGGGCATTCCTTCCTCCATGAAAAGTTGGTGGCATGAGGCTGTGAAGGGAGCACATTTTACAGGCTTCCCACAGGGAGAAACAGCCAGTGCCTGGAACCAACCAAACTCTGTCCCTGCCCAGGGACTACGCGTCCTGGAACCTGAGTGTGAACCTCTACACTGTCAATGCGCCGTGGCTCTTCTCCCTGCTGTGGTGCGCTGGGGTCCCATCTGTCACCTCTGACAACTCCCATACCCTGTCCCAGGTGCCTTCCCCACTCTGGATCATGGTGAGTTGGAGACTGTTGGGGGGTAGAGGACACCTGGGGTCGGTGTAGAGAGCTGCCTATGGCCTACTCCTACCACTCAGCAAGCTCTGTGCTCGGGGCTGTCCCTGGGGAGGTCTCAGGGCTGGAGGTGTCCCTGATGTGGATGCAGGCTTGAGGCAAGAGGAGAATTTACCTCGCCTCTGGGGCTGCACTAAGGCGCTCGAGGACTCTGGGCCCTACTCACAGGGGGGAGCACATCACGTAGGGGCCCTCAAAAAGCAAATTGCATACTTGGAGTTTTCGTTTGGAGTGTGTTCATTATATTTGATTTTTAAATGAGGGAAAAGAACAATAGGACAAGAATTAGGAATGTTAAAAGTCTTCCTTGAAAATAGTGAATCAAATGGTGTCAAGCTGATGGACTGAGCACCCACAGACTGAGTTCCAGTCCCTGTGCTGCCTCCCAGTAAGTAGCTGGGGAGCCCTGGCTTCCCTCCTGTGCGGCTCCTGCTGCCATCTCCCTGAGGACATGAAAGGCAGACACAGGGCTCCTTATGGCAAGTTACATCTGAGTTAGGATGGACTCATGAGGGAGAGAGAACCAAGTAAGAAGCAGCCCTCGAGGAGAGGAGGAAATGGGGATCCGGGCCATGGCCTGCACGTTAGAACCCAAGGCAGCCTCCAGGTCCCTAAATACCTGCTCTCCAGCTCTCACCTGCCTTTCATCCTTTAAAACCTCCCGAGTTGGCACAAAACCACTCACTACCAGCACGGGTGACAAGCTCACCCCTCCCATCATGCCTGATTCCCAGGAGCCTGAGGCTACACACAGGGCCTTGCCTTTCCCAGCCCCTCAGTGTTCCCTGGGGGGAAGCCCCTACTCTCTGCCCTCCAGTCCTCATGCAGTGAAGCATACTCCTACCCCACACAGGTGCTACACACCTGTCCACAGGTTCGCAGCTCACCGGCCAGTTGTATCACACCTTTACATTCATATGCACATATGTTCAGACATACAGTACTCTTGTTTCATCATTTGGTTCTTGCTTTGAGCCACGGACCCTCCAGGTTTAACATCCATCACTTCTACCCTGAGTATGCGCGCACACACTCACACTCACACACACACATACACACTCTCTCTCTCACACTCTCACACTGAGGCCCACAGTACGCAGAGCCCACTCCTACAAAGTAAAATCATAAGCCTCCATCCCCCTCAAGGTCCTCCTTACCCTCCCTGATGGTCACGTGGGGTCCTCCAGCCCATGGACCCTCGGTCTGGATGGGCCATGACTGGAAGCTGGCCTCGGGCCATCTGTCCACAGCCCCCGGACGAGTACTGTCTCATGTGGGTCACCGCCGACCTGATCTCCTTCACCCTCATCGTCGGCATCTTCGTGCTTCAGAAGTGAGTAGGCGCTGACACTTCCACGGCCTTCCCACCCCTTGGCAGGCCCAGCCCCCACCCAGCCAGGTGAACCTACCCTGAGCCCTCGGCAGGCCAACCAGGAAGCCTGACCAGGAGAGAAGATGGGAGTCCCCGGGGTCCCCCAGCCTTGCCTTCTTCCAGCAGAGGCTGGGTGCCTTCTGGAATGAGCGCCCAGCTAGGAGCCCAGAGCCAAGCTCTGTCCTAAATCGCTGTGTGGACTTTGGCCACCTCGGCCCCTCTGTGGCTTGCCTGCCCCTGTTAGCCGGGGCACAGGTTCCCAGCAGCACCGAGCCCTCAACTGTGCCCGGTGGAAAGCCTCCCCACCTACCCCTCAGGGCGGCAGCTGGGATGTGGGTGGGGTGGGGCCCAGGGGAGGGTTTAGGGCCAACCTGGGGGCCCAGCCCAGCCAGGAACCAAGGGGCTGGGTTTTATTCTTGACTGACGTTCTCTCTCTGTCCCATCCTGCTCTGATCCGGCGCATGTCCCTCCTCTCTCCCCTCCCCCCCTCTGCTGCACTCTGGCACCTCACAGCTATCACTTGATCAGGTAATTCTAGTGTGCTCCTCCTCCTGTTCCTCTTTCTCCCTACTTGCCAGTCCCTTCTCTAGTTCTGTCTGAAAAGCTGCCGTGCACCAAGCTCTGGGCCTGGGTCACCCTCGCCAACACACCCCCTTGCCTGAAGCCGCACCCCTCCTTCTCTCCCCCAGCCCTCCTCCCTGCTCTTCCCATCTTGCCATGTGTGTCCCTCTGCTCTCTGTTCTCACTGCAGTTTTTGCCAGTGGGGACCAGTGTTTCCTTGACAGGTCCCTGACCCTGTCTCTCAGCACCAACGTGTCTCCCTCAGGGAGGGGGTCCCTGAGCACCCCTATCCCCCCGAGTCCAGACCTTATGGGGGCCTTCGCCACCTGCCCAGTGCAGACCCCAAGTTCCTGCCTCTCTGGGTTTCCTCCTCCCTCCGTCACACTCTTTACCTTTCTCTGTGTCTCTCCCATCCCTTCTTCCCTCCTCTGTCTCTGACCCCCACTGCCACTCCTCTCCCTGACATCGCCTCTCCCTTCCCCTGGGAGGAGCCCCACAACGTCTTCCTGTCCTAGATGCAACTAGCTGCAGAGACCATAGCCTGATACCTTCTTGCTGGGTTTTAATGTTAATTTCTAAGATGAGAACTTTGTCTTAGGTATCCCTTGATCAACTGCCTTGGGCCCTCCTGGGTCAGGCACCTTTACTGACCAGCATTTTTTAGGAGGAGAACCTGCCCTCTGGCTATGGGACTGGGGGAGGGACATTTAGCCAGTTGATCCTTCCTCTGTCCACAGAGGCAGTAGACACTCACGATACTGCCCAGCGTCGTGCTGGGTCTTTCAGATACAACCAGGACAGTGTCATTATCCCTGGAGGGTCCGGGGCAGCATCATGGAGAAGGCGACCTGGGGATGAGGCAGGGAGAAAAGATCATTTCCCTGTGGGCCTCATTCTTCTGTTCATTCACTCAACGAGTCCTTGTCTAGCACCCGCTAGGCAGGCACTGAGATTGGCGCTGGGGGCCCACTGCTGGATAAGAGGTGCCATCCCTACCCCCGAGGATTTGCAGGGCAGCCAGCCCAGCCAGCGGGCAGGTGCCTTCCCCTCTGCCTCCTGCTTTCTCCTTGTCTGTCTGCTCTGTCCACCCATCCGTCTGTCCATTTCTGCTGTGCTGACCCCATCCAGAAACTCACAATTGATTTCTTGTGGAGTCTTGGTTCCTTCCACCAGCCCAAGCAGGCTTTGGTCCCCTAGAAGTTTGGGTGCTTGTTTCCAAGCTGCCCTTTTGCTCCATTTGGTGGGGTAGGGTGGGAGGGTCAGGAATCCTTCTGCCTAAATCCTAGGAAACATCCAAGGGAGGCCAGGGATTTGGGGTTAGTTTGGAGGGACTACTACAGCGAAGGCAGTGTCCGGGGCTGGGCCCAGGAGACGGAGTCCTCCCCACTCTCTTGGTCCCTGCGTGCCTTGTGCACGCCCACCTCCCAGCCCACCCTAAGTCAGTGTGTCCACCACCCTGCCCCTCCCAGCCTTCAGGAGGATTCATGCTCCAGCCTGCCCCTCCCTTTAGGGTTGCTGGAGCAGAGCAGCAGACACCCCACCCCAAGTCGCTCTAACGCCCTTGCCTCCCAGACCTGTGAAGATCACTTGTGAGCAGTCCTATTACCCTGCTGCCCTTCCCTTCCCTTCATTTCCGGGTTTCCTTCTGGCTTCCCTGAGCCTGTCATGATGGTGGAGCTGTGGGAGGCATCAGCTGGGACTTCCTGACATTGATGTGGACTTCTGTGCACGTCATGCCTGCTAAGCTCCTTCCTCCCTGAGATTGTCCCAAAGAGCCAGGTGCATAACTGGAGGCACCTGAGACAGAACTAACCAACCAACTTTCTGGGCCGGGTTGCCAGTTTAGGGTTCTGGAGGTTAAGGGAGGCAGGAGAGCCCTGGCCGAGAACCAGTAGACTCTGACACAAGTCCCCACCCTGCCCCTCTCTGGACCTGTTTCCCTATTTGTCCAGTGGGACATGAGTCTTGCCGGTTTCTCAAGCCACATCCAGAGAGGCTCTGGAAGTGGCAGGGTCTGTGCTGCAGGAAGGGGTGGGGAAGGACCTGATGCCCATGGGACCATTTCTGCAGGTGGCGCCTGGGTGGCATCCGGAGCTACAACCCTGAGCAGATCATGCTGAGCGCTGCGGTGCGCCGGACCAGCCGGGATGTCAGCATCATGAAGGAGAAGCTCATCTTCTCAGGTAAACAGCCCAAAGACAGGCGAAGCAGTCCCTGGGCGGGGACTCACACCTACAAGCAATGTCACATAGCGCATGTACGTAGGGACACAGACAGGTGTACATAGCCCACTTGGGTTTACACCTGCACATATACAGAGGCACACACACGGAAACACACACACCTCCACAGGCAGGCAGCTCGGGACCCTGTGGCTCCCTTTCACACCACAGTTGTTGGGCAGGGGCGATGTGCGGGCGGGGAGGGGCCTGTTTGAAGGTCCATCTTCCTTCCCCTAGTTCACATTCAGGCGCACAAATAATGATTTTACCCTACTCGTTGCTAGCCCCTGTTGGCAAGCCCTGTCGGATGGAGGAGGAGGCTGTATGGACAGACATGGAAAATAGAGGGTTGCTGGAGCTCTCCCAATGCGGGTGCTGAGGAGAGTGGGGTCAGAGCTCCCTGGGGCAGCAAGGAAGGTTTTGGTGTGATGATGTAGCTGGAGTGTGGAGACGGTAGAGAGTCCCCGGGCAGTGGGTGGAGGGTGATCCTGGTAGGGGCAGTGTGGGAACACTTTGCCTGGGCACCAGGAACCAGAGAGCATTCTTCTGGGCTGAGCTCCACTCAGCAGACCTTTCCTGAACCCGTCTGTGCCCTGCATTCTGCCATCTCTACAGCACAGATGTTCGGGAGCCACTCTGCTTAGTCGGGTCCTAGAACTCACACCAAATGTGGTAGGGCCAAAGGAAGCAGGGGCTGTCCATGAAGAGGCCCATCCCTCCCTGGGGGACTCAGAGGAAGCTTCCACAAGGGGGACACAACACAGATGAGAAGACTTGAGTCAGAGTTTAGGAAAAGGAAGTGTCCACAGGGACATTGGTCCCTCCCAAGAGAGGGGCCAATATGTACAAAGATCCCCTGGAGACTAAGAGTGCCAAACTCAAGAGGGCACAGGTGGCTTCCTGTGGCTGGAGGGGAGAGTTCCAGGGGATAAGATACTGAGACAAGGCCAGAGCGTTCAGCAGACCAGGAGGGCCTCGAATGCCAGGCTCAATGCCAGCTGGAACCCAGCAGCTGCACCGGGTCTCTAAGGGCCCCACTAGGAATTGCTGCAGGCCACCCTTCCCGCCCCACCTGTCACCATCCTCACCCTGTCCTCCTCACTCACATTCTGTCTCCCTCTGGCCCAACAGAGATCAGCGACGGCGTGGAGGTCTCCGATGAGCTCTCCGTATGTTCAGAAAGCAGCTACGACACATATGCCAACAGCACTGCCACGCCTGCGAGCTCCCAAGGTGGCGGCAGCCATACCAAGACCCTTACAGACCGGGGTGGGCGTTAGCAGAAGACCTGTCTGTCTGGGCCTGTACCTGACCTAGAAAACAGGAGAGCCCAGGAGAGCTGGCAGAAGCGTGTTGGACCGAGAGCTCCGGGAGCTGGCTCCGCAGCCTCTACTTGGGGCCTGGCCCCTTGTCACCATGACCTCTCTTGGAGGGTGTTTCCTCTCCCCTGAGGCCCAGCTGGGCCAGGATTCCAGCCTTTCAGATGCCCCTGCAGGTCTGGGGCTCCTTCTGGGAAGTGTGGGGTCTGGGGCCTGGTCCTGCTCTCACAGGCCTCTCTCACATCCCAGCCAGAAAGCTTTGATGGGTCACTGGATGGTGCCATCTTCCGTGGCAATGAGGATGTGATTGCCCACCTGTCTCTGTCTACCTGTTCACGCCATGGGCAACTGACTTCTCCATTTTTATCCTGCCTTGAAGACCTGGGCTAGGCTTTTACCCCTGGCCCCTGGCAGCTCTGCTCTCCATGTCAGTCTCAAAGCACAAGGAAGTTCTGCCCAGGGAGGAAAGCCGGTGGCTGTGATCCAGATACATCCTCCTTCCCAACCAGCCTCCCACCACCACCACCAGCCCCTGCCCCACCAGAGGGCTTGAACTATGTCCCCTAGGAGGAGCTGGAGATAGCCAGAAGTACAGGCTTAGGGCTGGTCTATCTCACACCCAAGTGTCCAACAGGCCTCTGGGGAAGAAGTGGCCCTGAGGCCCAGGAGATCTACAGACTAATACAACCTCATGTTCCCCCACTGTGGCCACAGGGCAAAGACCCCTTAGGAAAAGTGTTCTGAGCATGATGAAATGTGGACATGTGGCCAGTAGGCCTGCAGTGGAGGGAGCCTGAGGGCCTCGTCCAGGATGATTAAAGCTGCCATCTTGATGTGTGCTGTCTGTGAGTTGTCAGCAGGAGGGTGGGGACAGAGCATACTGGGTTTGGGGCTCAGTTCTGGCCCTGTGATTTGAGGAGGAAATGTTCTCAGTAACTCTGGGATGGTGGCAGGATGGCTGAGCCCCTACCCTGTCAGTCATGATGCCAGGTGTCCTTAACAGCCCTGGCCCCAGAGGTAAAGCAATTGTCTAAGGCCATATAGCTTAGAACAGGCAGAGCCAGTGTCCCACCCAGAGACTGGCTCCAACCCACATCGCCTTCCATAACAGAGGGGGACAGGTAGTTAAATGCAGGGCTGGGGAGTGGGACAGCTGGTCCCTCAGCCATATGGAGGCACTCTGAGCTCCCCTATAGAAGAACAAGCCCTCACCAGGCCTCTGCCCCATGACAGGGGGTGGCTTTGAGTTCTCAGGGCTTTGGACCTTCCTGAGGCAGGTGCACCCCTATGCCTAGCATAATGGGAACACCTGGGCCAAAAATCAAAACGCAGCCCGAGACCACACATGTCCCTTCCTGTTCTTCAATATTTGGGGTGTGTGCTCTCTGCAGGGAGGGGTCCACTGTGGAGTCAGGGCAGATCTTCAACTCTGAGTTTGTCCCAGGGGTCTGTATGTCTTGGGTGTGTCCCAAGGGGAAAGGGTGAGGCTGAACCCCAGCTCTAGCCTGCCTGAAGCAAATGCCACACTTCCCGGGAGCCAAGGGATGTGTCTCATCTCCAGACAAGGGTAGATAGAATTCTTGGGGCCTCAAAGTTTCTGGCACCTTCTTGAAGGAAAAGAAAAGAGTCCCTTCCAAATGTTGACCCCTCATGTTAATCTCTAGGACTATCCCTCTTTCCCTTGCTACTGAATATCTGGAAAATGCTTCTTCCTGGGGCAAGGTTCAGCTCCAGCCTCTTCTCTGGACACAGGCAGTAAGTGAAACTGCTGGGCCAGTGTTGGGGTTGGGCGCATTGCCCTACCCAAAATGCACCCCCCCCCCCGCCATGTTATGCCTTCTCTCCAACCTCTGTCAGGCCCACATAGGAAAGAGAATAAAACTTTCACACCAGTCCTTCCCTATCTAGTCAGTTCCCCCTGCCCCACTGGCCACACTTGGGAACCTTAAGACATCCTGGAATCTTAGGAGAGGAAAGTGGGGATGGAGGGGGCTGGGGTCCCAACTGGAACAGCCAGCCTATACCCCATCCTCCAATCCAGGGCCAGTCCAGCTGTCACCCTTTCACCCCAAATAATGGAGGTTGGAGGGCGGTCCTACCTTAGATGGGCAGACAGCCTGGCTTCTCTCCATCCAAGCCTGCAGCCATGGTCCACCCTGATTCCTCTTATATAACCTGGGAAACCTACCTTCCTGGAACCCTCCACGGCCTCCCCTTCTCTGTAGAGAACAGCCTCGCCACCTACTTCACAAGGAAACAGAGAAGGGGCCCTAGACCTCTGGCTGTCCCCTGTAAACCACTCCTTTCTTCCTTCTGACCTCAGAGGTTGGAGCCTCATCCTGTCTGAGCCCACTTTCCACCTTCTCCAGGCCCCTCTGTGAACCCCCAGTCTCTTCTTCCCAAGAAGAGATATGAAGACCCCCAAATATCTCACATTCTTTAAATAATAGTCACACAGGAAATCTTTTTTTTGCGATATAAGGGCAGTTCGCCATTCCCTGGAGCAGGGCCTCAGAACAGACTCTAGTCAAGCCTCAGGACACACACTTGGTCAAGATCACCGTGAGTGCCCCCATTCTGTCTGAGCCTGCTCTGCCTGGATCAGGGTCTCATCACACCTGGCCTCTCTAAGGGCTTTCACTCACCTTCTTCTAAGCAACCCAATATGATAGGAAGAGCAGGAATCTTGTGTATCCTGCCTGCTGAGATAAAGAGCCAGGCCAAGAGGTGGGCAGTGCTAATCAGGGTCACAACCACCACAACAGTGCCAGACTAGGTCCCAGGTGCCCAGGGTCTACCCAGATTCTTATCAAAGCAATCTTCTCCCCAAATTGCTATCCCCTTCCAAGAGGGCAACCCCTGGATGTCAGGCTCTGTGGGCCTTTGTAGAGGCAACAAATCATCCAGAACCAGCCTGTGGAATCCCCTTCCTTGGCTCCAGGAGGCCAAGTCAGCCCCTCTCCACCCAACTCAGCCTGCCCAGTAACACTATGCCCTACCCCACTGAGCCCCCTCCAAGGGGCCTATCCCCCACTCATACCACACCAGACAGGCACAGGACCACATGCTATACAGACCCCTGTCACACACACAGACACACCATGGATATATAGGCCCATAATACAAGTCTGAGACACTCATGACATACATAAAAATGAACAAAAAGACACAGATACTGAGATAGAGTCAGGCAAAGTCCCACAATGATGTCTGCCATCAAGCAGGGACATGGATACAGCATAGTCACACAGAGGCAGAAGGAGAGAAACCTCAATCCACATCTGTGGCAGTCACATTCTTGGTCACTTCAGCAGTGTGGTCATCCATCCACAAGTCCACACCACCTCAAGCTATAGTCACGCGCTCCCACATTCACACATAGGTACACTGGAACACCAACACGTTGACAACCACCTCGCCTACCTGAGGCACACCACACACACACACACACACACACACACACACACCCCTGTGTATTACTGAAGGACAAGGCCAGCCCAGGTCACTCCCAATCCCAGGCATACCAGATCCCAGAGTTGCACACACAGTCAATCCCACTCTTACTCCCACCCCCTCCCCTCCTGGGGCTGGTCCAAGAGTGGAACAAAAGCCCAGCGTCCACCCCTCCCCCTCCCCCTCCCCTCCTCCTCTCCTGCTGGCGTCCAGCCCTTTTGTCCTCCTGCAGCTGAGCCTGAGTGGGAGTCTGGGCAGAGCGGCAGGGAGGGACGTTGGAGCCTGGCTGCTGGGGTGTAGGCAGCAGGTACAATCAGGAGTGGTCCTCGTGAAAGCATCAGCTTCGGAGCCTCTGGGAGAGGGAGTGGCCAGGTAAGTGCCAGGTAGCCCTGGGCAAGGCTCAGGATGCAGGGCTGACTGATTGTGTGGTAGTGGTGTCAGAAGTCTGAGCTGTGTACATGTGAGTGAGTGTGGGGGTGACAGAGAGGGACGTTGGCATGTTGAGCCTTCCACAGGTGGGGCCTCAGTCTGCGTCACAACCTTAGCCAGGGCTTACTGCCCCACGGAAGAATGCTGACGAAGCCCTACCTGGGAAGCTCTACCTTCCATATTCCAACTGGGTGGAGCCCCCCCACGCTCTAGACTGGGAATCCTCAGGATGGAAACTGGGTCACAAGTCCCTGTGTCCATAGTTCACAGTACCTAGAGTGGTGGAGAGTAGAATGAAAAAGTACACGTGCACTTCCCAGGACAGAACCTCTTCCCTCCTCTCAGGGAGCCCCTCCAGCCCTGGGACATCTCAGCGGGGAGAAGTCCCTCCTTTTCCTGATGAGGCTGACCTCAGGGTGTGGCTTCATCCTGGGCTGGCTTAGGATACACTGAGGGCAACACACTGGAATGACCTGCCTTACCTCCCTCTGATGGTCTCTGGCTGCTCCAAGTCACACCCCCACCCTGGCCTGTGGCAGAGTAGCTAGGCATGCAGAGCCTCTACGGAGCCAGTCAGGGCTCAGCCCGCTCTACTTGGGCAAATATAGTTAACTTCCTTGTCCACCGGGAAGCTTACTTTCTGTGAAGCTACGGTAGGGAGTCCACCACCCAGCCAACCAGGCTGACACCAGGCAAGATCTCACCTCTAGAGGTGGCACAGCAGTTGAAATCAGGAGAAATGGAGGGAGAGGCAAGGGGTCGAGTGCAGAGCTGAGCTTCCCTGGAATAAGACATAAAGGTGTGCTCCCCACCCTAGAGGGGTGCAAGCAGGGGCTGTATGCTCATAAGGTCCAAACCCTAACCAGTGGGGAACAGCTCTTCAGTCTGTGGAGTGCAGCTCTTCCAAACACCCCTCCTTTGCTCCTAGCAGCAAATCTCTGAAGGGGAGGTTCCCTCTGAGTGCTCACAACTTACCCAATCCAGGTCAGAGCGCTAGAGCCAGGTTCTCCCCACTTCCCCACAACAGTAGGTACCTTCCCCTTACTCCTTTGGCTTCACTAATTCTACCCAGCCTTCTCAGTTTAAAGGACCCCTCAGGAACACTTCCCCTGAATCCCCTCAAATTGAGTTTACTACCCATTCTGTGAGCTCCCTAGATTCTTCATACTTCCCCCAGTGGACCTCTGCCAAACTGTGACCTCTGGGAAGTCTCTGAATAAATACTTGTTTCATTACATTCACTCGACTTTGAACAGGTCTAAGCACTTACTATAGCATGATGCTGTGCTGTGAGGGTGGGGCAGACATTAAATAAATATAATCAGAGTTTGGTCAACAGGAAGTACCTACACCTACGGGAGAGCAGCAGCAAAGTTGGAGAAAGGGAGATAATTATTGCGCACCTGTGTGCACATTCGTACGCACACACTGGGGTCCCTAGAGTAGCCTGAAACCCTTAATCAAATACTGCAGCTCCTGTCATGGAACCGTCCTTATAGAGATATTTTGTCCATGTTCCTGGAACCCTCCCTCCTTCAGACCTTGGTGATGAAGACTCACTACTGCTGGTAACCCCGTGGCACTGTTCTATCCCTAAATACTGCTTAGGTTTTTGTAAACCGTTCCTTTATTGGACTCTCCACAA
Source organism: Spermophilus citellus (assembly GCF_964194105.1). Taxonomy (NCBI): domain Eukaryota; kingdom Metazoa; phylum Chordata; class Mammalia; order Rodentia; family Sciuridae; genus Spermophilus; species Spermophilus citellus. The sequence goes on from NC_138183.1 coordinate 192,448,279, forward strand.
ATTACCCTATTTGAGAGCCTGCCATCTGCCTCCTGCGGAGACTGATAGAAAAAAGCTTAGCAAGTCTGAAGAAAAAAGGGCAATATGGCTTTAGTGGGTGTCGGGAGGAGGTGGTACGGATAGGGCAGAGGCTAGATTAGAGCCACGAGTCTGGTTAGAAGAGCGTCTGAATGAATCCAAGCACACGTTACGTTTGTGCGTGCAAGAGTAAACCAGTGAGCGAACTAAAGAATAAGTGGCTGGTTTGGGTCGCGAGTAGTGCCTCCTGATCCTAGGCCAGCCTCGCAGGAAAATTTCCCGACGCTGTGTTCTCCACCCTGCAGGATGCGGGAGGCCCCCGGGCCGCAGGATTCCGAGAGGGGCTGCGAGGCGCGGTGCAAAGCGTCCTGCCACGCGCAGCGCGTCCTGCAGACCCTCAATGCGTATCGGCGAAATGGCATCCTCACCGACGTGGTTCTGCGCGCCGGTGGCCGCGACTTCCCCTGTCACCGTGCCGCGCTCAGCGCGGGCAGCGCCTACTTTCGCAGCCTGTTCGGGGCCGGTCGACCTGAGCGCTGCCTCGCCGTGGTGCCCGTGGTACAGATGTCACCCGAGGAGCCTGGCACCGGGCCGACAGGCAGGGCAGCGGCTGCGGCGCTAGCCGTGGTGCTCGACTACGTCTACGGCGCGGGCGTGCGACTGCGCGCCGAGGAGGAGGCGGCCGCCGTGCTGGCGCTGGCGGAGCGGCTGGGAGTGGTGGGCCTGCGCGAGGTCTGCGCTCGCTTCCTCGAGGGCCGCCTGCGCGCCCACAACAGCCTGGCGCTGCGCCGAGTAGCCGCCGCTTTCTCGCTCGCCTCTCTGGCAGAGCGCTGCGGCCGCGTGCTGCGCCAAGCCTTCTCCGAGGTGGCACGCCACGCTGACTTCCTGGAGCTGGCACCCGACGAAGTGGCGGCGCTGCTGGCGGATCCCGCTCTGGGCGTGGCACGAGAAGAGGCGGTATTCGAGGCAGCCATGCGCTGGGTGCGGCACGACGCGCCCGCCCGCCGCGGGCAGCTGCGGCGCCTGCTGGAGCACGTGCGTCTCCCGCTGCTGGCGCCTGCCTACTTCCTGGAGAAAGTGGAAGCTGATGAGTTGCTGCAGGCCTGCGGCGAGTGCCGTCCTCTGCTGCTCGAGGCCCGCGCCAGCTTCATCCTGGGCCGAGAGGCCGGCGCGCTGCGGGCCCGGCCGCGGAGGTACGGCCGGCCGCCGCTTCCCTTCCTCCCACCCTCCGCTAGTTCCGTGTTCTTCAACTACCCACTCATTCTTTCACCATTACTTAATTCACTTAGTCGTGCGTCTTGAATGAAATTCAGTCATTCGTGCAACATTTCATAGGCCCAGTGCCCAGAATACTGCCCTCCAGGAGATAACAGAGCAGTTGGGAGAGGCACAGAGGTCGTCCTGGAACACACTCTTTTTCTTGCAGATCATCTATAACTCTGAATGCTTACTCTGTAGGTCTTGAAGTGAGTGCTTTGGAAACAACCCTTGCTCTCTAGGAGCCCAGTGACTAGCGATTGATATAAATGGGCGGGGAGATGGAGAGTTAAATAAGGGTTTTACCCCAATCCCCAGAATGCCAGACCAGGAGACTACGGGTGGAGTAGTCCAAGATGATCTGTCACCTCAAGGACAAAAAAAGGGGATGACACTTTTACCCACTAAATCTCTTTAACAGTAAGGCCAGGGCCTTACCGGGGCAGAGATAATTCTTACTATCAAAGGAATAAGGAAACCGCTGAGTTAAGGGTTTGGAAAATCTGGTGAGATCAGAAGCCTGAAGGGTGGAGGGGTTCGGGGAAGGGTTGCTTTGCTGAAAGAGTGAGCAGTCCTATTCAAAGGAATTACCGGATGGCTTGGGGGATGGAAGCCAGAAAAGTGTGAAGAGGATGGATTCGTCTCAGACGAAATGGGATCTGGCTTTGAGCAAGCTGTAGCCTGTGATCCTGTTTCCTCCCCTGTAAAAGGGGTAGTAATCCCTACCTCCTACCATAGTCATAATGATTAAACGAGGTGATTTTTATGGGGAAGGACTTTTTAAAGTTTCTTTTTTTTTTTCTGTAACTCAGAAGTGAACAGAATAAAATTCGTGACCTTTTCCCATTGGTAACTAAAGGGAAGGTTGGCAGTGATGGCGTTCAGTGGGGTCCCTGGAGAGGTGGGTATTTAGGTATGGAAGGGCAGAAGTACTGTAGTGTGGTCAGCAAGAGGGTGAGAAAGGGCTACACCTTGGTTGCTGGTCAACAGGCCTTGGGTTTATCCCCACGCCAGATTCATGGACCTGGCTGAAGTGATCGTGGTCATTGGTGGTTGTGACCGCAAGGGTCTCCTGAAGCTACCTTTCGCCGATGCATACCACCCAGAGAGCCAGCGCTGGACCCCACTGCCCAGCCTGCCTGGCTACATGCGCTCAGAGTTTGCGGCCTGTGCTCTTCGCAATGACGTCTACGTTTCTGGTGAGGGCGGGGCCACAGCAGGAGCCCCACAGAATTGGCTCGGAGCCTCCTGCACACCGCCCCTTTATTTTTCCCCTCCAGTCGGGAGACAGGGGCGGGACTTTGCCTGATAACCTACAGATATTGGCAGAAGAGGTATGTAGTCTAGCAGGGGGACACACTGGTGTAGCTAGTGGTGTCCTTCAGCAGCATAAGTGCTGGGCTTGGGAGCCAGAACATGAGGCATTCAGCAGGTCATTCCTGAACTCCCACGTCTCATGAGTTTGCTTATGGAAACTAGGTATCATAATTCCTGCTTCTCATGGAGGGTTGAGAATGGAAATGAAATCATGAAGGTGAAAGCAGAAGTGATGTAGGATTACTGCCTTACCCTCTACCCCTTCCCCCATCCCTGTGCAGATGGCTGTGCTTTCCCCTGGTCTCCAGAACATTCCTGAAACTCCTACCCTTGCCTAGAGTCCCCACCCCGACATTTGCTTCCCTGAGTACAAAGCACCCAAGGTACCCAGTGAAGATTATCTCTTTCTTCCTTATTCTGTTCCTCAAGAGCCCTAACTCAAGATCTTCTCTTCATTCAAAGCAGTCTGGGATCAGAGGGTCTTACAATGGCTCAGAGGATGTCCTTTCTACTTTCTATCCTTAACCCTTCCTTTGGGCGTCTGTGTTTCTGTTTTTTGGGGGGTGCTGGGGATAGCAAGAGGGCCTGGAGGCAACGGTTGCTTATTTCTCCCTAGGGGGTCATATCAACAGCCGTGATATGTGGATGTTTAGCTCCCATCTGCACACCTGGATCAAAGTAGCCTCGCTGCACAAGGGGAGGTGGAGGCACAAGATGGCAGCTGTGCAGGGTCAGGTAGGCATACAATGTGATTATTACCGTGGGACCCAAGACACAGATGTGAACCATCTGGGGGAAGGCTCTCTATGAACCTCCGGAAGTAAGAAAGGATCTGAGGTCCAAGAAAGGAAAGGGACTTGCCTAAGATCACATAATAATACTAATGCTAACAATAATAGCCATTACTGTAATAATGCAGGCTAGTGGTCAAAGGTGTGAGCTGTGGGGCCAAACAGTCCAGGTTTGAAACTTGACTCTTCCACTTAAGATAAAAACTTCTAGTTGGGTGTTGGTAGTGCATGCCTGTAATCCTTGCAACTGGGGAGGCTAAGGCAGGAGGATTGCAAGTTTAAGTTAGCCTCAGTAATTCAGGGAGATCTTCAGCAACTTAGGGAGATCCTGTCTCAAAGTATAATTATATATATGGTGTGTGTGTGTGTATAGTTGTAGATGGACACAATACATTTTAGTTAATTAATTTATTTTTATGTGGTGCTGAGGATTGAACCCAGTGAGTACCTCACATGTGAGAGGCAAGCACTCTACCATTGATCTACAACCCTAGCCCTCTCTCCTTTTTTTTTTTTTTTTTTTTTTGAGGACTGTGTTTGTAGCTCAGTGATAAAAGTGCCCCTGGATTCAATCCCCAGCACAAAAAAAAAAAAAAAAAGAAAGAAAGAAAAAAATTCTGCCAATTATCTTTATAAACTACATCCTGAATTCAAAAACACAGAAATGCTGGGTTCGGCAGTGCACACTTGTGATCCCAATGGTTTGGAGGATGGGGCAGGAGGATCAGGAGTTCAAAGCCAGCCTCAGCAACATATCAAGGCCCTAATCAACTCAGAAGACCCTGTCTCTAAATAAAATATAAGAAAGGGCTGGGGATTTTGATCAGTGGTTGAGTGCCCCTGAGTTCAATCTCCAGTACCAAAAGGAAGGAAGAAAAAAAAAATCTATTTATTTATTTGGCACCAGGGGTTGAACCCAGGGATGCCACTAAGCCACATTCTCCAGCCCTATTTTGTATTTTATTTGGAGACAGGGTCTGAGTTGCTTAGTGCCTCGTCATTGCTGTGACCCTCCTGTCTCAGCTTCCCTAGCCGCCGGTATTACAGAGATGCGCCACCAAGCCCGGCACAGAAGTGCTTTTTAGCATCGATTAAGTGGAGGTGGTAATACTCTAGCTGTTATTAGTAAGCATCAGGTATTTGTAATCTGCATTCATTAGTCATTTTAGAGACCAGCCTCATTATCCCAGTTCAGGAGAGGAAGCATCTCCGCGAAGTTCCCTAACTGGGTGAAAGATGCCCAGGTGGTGTCTGTGCTTAAGATTTGCCCATGTTAATTTGGAAGCTGGGGTGGTGACAGTTGCCCACTCAGACTAAAGCGGTGGAGCCGCAGATTCGCCTATGGCCCTGACTCCAGACGCGGCTGATGTTCTCACCTACAGCTGTTCGCGGTGGGTGGTTTCGATGGCCTTCGGCGCCTGCGCAGCATGGAGCGCTATGACCCTTTCTTTAACACCTGGACCGCGGCCGCGCCCCTGCCAGAGGCGGTGAGCTCTGCGGCGGTGGCGACCTGTGCTGGTCGTCTCTACGTTATCGGGGGCGCTGGGCAGGATGGCTTCAATACCGACAAGGTGGGTGCAGGTCTAGGGGCGTGGAAGGGGCATTAGAAGTTATAGGAAATCAGCGGTGCTTACTGTGCGTCAGCTGTAAACTTGGGTGTTTGCGTGTGCTGGTCCATTTTCTCAATCACATCAGCAGCCCAGAAGTCAGCCTAAGATTTCAGGCACGGCAATGAATTCAGAGAAATGACCCGAGTGTCACACCAGCAGCACACCTGGACTTGAGTATTCGGGCTGATCCCATCCATATGGGTCTCATAGATTTAAAAATTAAGTGAGGGCAGGGGTAGGATTGAAGTTTTTTCTCCATCCCTCTCCAAAAATACATTCATTGAAAGTCTAGAAGGAAAGAAAGGTAACAGCCCCACCACCTAAGCATAAGTACTACAAATATTTTGGTATATTGCTTTCCAGGTTTCCACAAATTGACTTTTGCTTTTCTGTATTAGTTTTATGTTCTTACTGTAAAATTTTGCATTCTGCTTTCTAGTTTAAGTAAAAGCACTTTTCACATGCTTAGAACTTAATGGCCATCATTTCAGTGTCTGTAACATCCCACTGGGTGGATGAACTATAGTCTACTAATCTATTATAATGTTTAGTTTTTTGTGAATAAAAACTTATCTTTTTCATGGCTGCTCCCTCCCTCCCCTGATGGCCTCATAAGCCTGTGGTCCTGGTACCCAAATTTTTCCCAAATTAGGAACCCTCACTCCTCCTTATTCCCAGGACCCCATTTCTCCAGCAAACCTTCCTGGAGTGGAATAGGGGACACCAGTAGTGGTTGGTGCCATTCCACACCTTCTCATGTAGCACTCATTTATTAAAGGCTATTCTGGGAGGCCTCCAAGGATACAACTGAGGAAAGATAGTAATGGTAAACAGGCAGCCAGCTACAGGTGTGCACCCCTGAAAGGCCTGTAGCAGCTGTAGCAGCAGGCTGCAAGGTGCGTTAGCTGGAACACCCAGAGCACCATGAAAGAGGATTGACAATGTATAAAACCAGGGACAAATCTCTGTTGAGGAAAAAGGAGGAATATGGATAGTACCTTCAGCTAGGACATGAACCTCTCCCAGCTTGATATTGGGCTCAGATGATTAATCTCATTAGGGCCTAATTTCTCCTCCATTAAAGATACTGTTCCTTTGGTGGAGGAGGCAGGAAACACCCCCGAAGGGCTTTAGGAGTGGGTGACATTTGAGCTGGACCTTGAAAGATGAGGAGGCTTTTGACAAAGGGCATCCAGGGATTGGGGATAGAACATAGAAAGCAGAACTAGGCTGATAGCAGGGACAGTAGGTCTCTACATTCCAGACACTAGCCCAGGCCTGGTTGATATTGGTGGTGTGCTGAGTATCCCTGGGGAATGAAGTGGCAGGACACGGGCAATGGGGCACTTGGAGATAAGCTTCACCACCACTGCTTTCCTGCCCCTCAGGTACAGTGCTTTGACCCCAAGGAGGGCCAGTGGAGCCTGCGGTCACCAGCGCCCTTCTCCCAGCGGTGTCTTGAAGCTGTCTCCCTTGAGGATACCATCTATGTAGTGGGGGGCCTCCTGAGCAAAATCTTCACCTATGACCCTGGCACAGATGTCTGGGGGGAGGCTGCTGTCCTTCCCAGTCCCGTGGTAAGTGGAGGATCCCTAGCCTTGGCCCTGGCAATCAATGGTCCATTCAGGAAAGTGGATCTTGGAAGTGGTGGGTCTTACATGGTACATGATTCTCTAGCTCTGTCCTCCCAGTAATGATCAAACTTTCACAGATGAGGCAGCTGGCCTTAGAGAGGCCAAGGCCACCGATTAGGACATATTAAGGCAAAGCCTAGAACTGCAAGTGCTGTATCTTTGAGTGAAGGGTTGATCTCAATGACCCTTCAGTGTGTTTTTTCCTACCCCCAAAGGCCACCAGCTGACAACACGTTGTGCAGTGGGAAGTGGGGGAGGATTCTGCTAAGTTTACTTGCTCCAGTAGTACCACAAACAGGAGGTCCAGGTCAGCTACTCTGGTGCCTATAGTTCCTTGTCTCCTGGACTTTCTATCTCCTTCCAGAGACTCCAGAGACTATAGGGAGGTGTGGTTGGACTGGTGGTCCCTGCCAATCCTGACCTTCAGCATTCCTAAGAACCAGGAGATTTCTGGCTTCTTAGGTGTTGGTGGTGTGATTATCATTCCCGGTGTATTTACTATATCCCAGGCAATATTGCCTTTGCCTCCTAAGGCACTATGTACAATGCTTTACATACTTATTCCCATTAACTGTAGAAGAGTACCCTATGAAGAAAGTACTATTATTCTTCACCCTTTGCAGATGAGGAAACTTAAGGCCCAGAGCAGATGACCTGATTATGCCTCATTTAAGAAGGGTCAAGCCAGAGCCTGAACTCTAATTTCTGCCTCCCTATGTTTGTAGGGAAAGTTTCTATTATCTGGTCTGGCCAGCTAGGATTGCAGTAGGGAGCCCCAGGCTGGACCCCAGAGTTGACTGTCTCTCTTTGTCCATCCAGGAGAGCTGTGGCTTGACTGTGTGTGATGGGAAAGTCCACATCCTCGGCGGGCGGGATGATCATGGGGAAAGCACCGATAGGGTCTTCACCTTTGACCCCAGCAGTGGGCAGGTGGAGGCCCAGCCATCCCTGCAGCGCTGTACCAGCTCCCATGGCTGTGTTACTATTGTTCAGAGCCTGGGCAGGTGATTCAGATTGGGACTGCCTGAGCCAGGAACAGGCAGGGAGAACTCAGGCATACCACTCTCCCCTCCTGGAACCTCCAACGTCAATGGCCCTTTAACTTTTGCCCCCTTTTCTTGTGAAAATAAAACCTCATTCAAAGGTTGGTGTGTGTGTATTCCAAGGTGAGCCTCCATGACCTGGAGATGCAATCCCTAACATCTGCTCCCTGCTTTTATTGTTTTCAAAGCACTTTTATACCATCTTAATCCATCAAGCTGCTGTATCAAAATAACCTTAGACTAAGCAACTTGTAAACAATAGAAATTTATTTTTCACAGTTGTGTAGGGAAGTTCAGGATCAAGGCACCAGCAGACTCAGTGTCTGGTGAGGGTTCTGCTTCACAGATGGCGCTTTCTTGCTGTGACCTCACCTAATGGAAGTGGGCAAGGCATCTCCCTTCAAAAAGGCACTAGTCTCAAGTGACTGCATGAGTTCCCTAAAGGCCAAACCTCACAATACGTTAGGTATTAGGCTCCATTATGAACTTTAGAGGGATACCTATTCTGCCCATAAAACACTCATTACCTCATTTACCTTCAAAACAGCACTGGACATTTTCTAAAAGTATGAAATATTTCATGAAGGATGAAGGGCACCAGAGTCACAGGCCTGAGAACCCAGCCGCCTGGCTGTGCACCTGGACCTGCCAGATCCCCAACATCAATATTAGCACAAGTTCCTGATGCCATTATAAACACATGGTGTGGCCTGAGGCTCTAGGGGCAGTGACAAAACTGCTGGGTAGGTCCTGGTGTGCTTAATAGAGAGGGAACAAAACAAAACCAGGCAGATTTTGAAGCTAAGCCCAAGGCTGGAGGCCCTGGCCAGGCCCATCTGCAGAAGCCCCCTTATTTATGCTCAGATTGCCTTTTGAAGAGGAGTTATCATCTGTTCCTCGTATCTCCCTCCAGAACAGGGCCAGACCCCCTGCCCTCCCCATCTTCCAGAGCCCCAGGGCCTGTCTGCAGTCTTTCCAGCTGGGGCTGGCACATCATAGCCAGACACAAAGACCTAGGTCCCAGCTGGGCTGTGACCCACCGATTATCCCAGATTAGGGAGCCTGTGACCATCTGGACACAACTGATAATGGCAGCAGGGGGAGGGGAGGGGAAGCCCAGACCCACCAACCCTGCCTATCCCACCCCATGAGTAACAGAACAAAACTAAGAAGGTACCACATTATTTACCTATCCAGGAAAAAGGACATCCAGGGCAAACTCTTTCAAAAAGAGCATCTTACCTGAGTTGGATATTTTCTGTGCCAGGCAGAGTGCCCCATTTCCTCCATGCTCACCATTTTGTCCCCAGTGCCAATGTTCTTTCCTATTTTGTGTGCCTAGGCGCACCTGATACCCTACACCCAAGTTACCCACTCTCTTCTTGTGCTCCATATCTGTTGCCCCTCTTTTATCACCCAGCATATAACCCAGGCATTTTATGTGACATCTCTAAGTTCCTAAAACACACCCAGAGGAGGAGGCCCTAAGGCCTGTTGTGAGCTTCACCTCTATCCCTCAGTGCCTGAAACAAGGCCACTTACAAAATACACTCAATCAAATTTCCTGGATTTGTACCTTATACCTTTGAGGTAGGCACTATCACCATCTGCCTCCATCCTCACAAATGAGGAAACAGAATTGTCAAGTGGGGTTGAGGGTATAGCTCAGTGGTAGAGTACTTGCCTAGCATGCACAAGGCCCCCAGCACCACACACACACACACACACACACACACACACACACACACAAATTGTGAAGTGACTTACTTAAGGTTACTGGGATGGTAAACAGTAGCAGAGTGAGGATTCAAACCTGGGCCCAGCCTTCTCCAAAGGCTGCTCTCCATGCTGCCTCACCCAGGCTCTGCTAAGGAAACAATCTTGTTGAGCACACCACAGTTGTATAGAAAAAAGTAGAAACTACCATCAATTCCACCCCGAGAAATCCTGGTCTGATAGGATATTGTCTGCCCTAGAGCCTCTAACTGGATGAGGTCAGACATAGTTTAAGCCCTTAAAGAGTGAGGCTCACCAGAAAATAATCAGAAGGGAACACACCAAGTGTTCTAATCTCCTAGGACTTATTGGTTAGCTAGAGATCATACAGAGAATCTCCTTGGCTCCGATTTCCCTGCCCTTTGTATCCAAGGCTGACTCTTGAATGAAAGAGCCTGTTACCATTCTCTAGGAAGCCAGACCATGAAAATCTTAAGCATAGATAGACCCCTTAGCCATGCAGAGTATTTTGTTTTGTTTTTGCAGTACTAGAGATTGAACCCAGGGGTGCTCTGCCACTGAGCTACATCCCCAGCCCATTTTTTTGAGACAGGGTGTTAATAAATTGCCCAGTCTGGCCTAGAACTTACAATCTTCCTGCCTCAGCCTCCCAGGTAAGTGGGAGTAGCTGGGATTGCAGACATGCACCAACACACCCAGCAGCCATGCAGGTTTAACATGCTCTCCCAGTTGAGAACAGAGGCTTAATAGAACCCCCAGACCCAAATCTAGTTGTTGAGTTCTAGCAATTTATAATTGATATTTTATGTTATTCTTTCTTAGTAGTCTTTTAAAGAACAATAACCAAACTTGTATGTTAAAAATAGAATGGGGGGCTGGGGATGTGGCTCAAGCGGTAGCGTGCTCGCCTGGCATGCGTGCGGCCCGGGTTTGATCCTCAACACCACATACAAAAACAAAAGATGTGTGTCCGCCGAAAACTAAAAAATAAATATTTAAAAAAAAAATAGAATGGGGCTGGGACTGTGGCTCAGTGGTAGAGAGCTTACCTAGCACGTGTGAGGCACTGAGTTTGATCCTTAACACCACATAAAAATAAATAAATAAAGGTATCGTGTCCATCTACAACTAAAAAAAAAAATTTAAATATAGAATGCAGCTCAATTTATCTTGCAGTTACCATAGATTCATAGGATTTTTATAAATTTAAAACACATCAATATTTTGACACTCTTATACCAGGATTTTTATAAATTTAAAACACATCAATATTTTGACACTCTTATACCATGAAAGACTATTTCATCATTGTAAAAATTATTTCATACGATCTAATCCAAACTATGCTAGACAAGACTAAGATAATAATGGAAGAATGATGGTATTACTAGAAGGAAGATGCAATAGTAAAACTGAAATCATCACTATCATATCATCCTTCAGTTTCCTTATTGTGTTTCCCAAAGTGTTGTATCATCTTTTAGAAGTACAGAAACATCAACTGATAATTCAGGATTTCTTATTTTTCTAGTCATAATGAAAAAGGAGAAGAAAATTGAGAGAGGACATCATATAAATCAGAAAACGAATGTAGACACATAGCAGCACTCCAGAATGGTGGTGCAATATTCACATAAACAAAAATATTTCTTAGATTCATGAATGAATTATGTCTAAACACACAAAAAATGGTATTTTCATCCAGTTTATTCATAATAGGAAGATTTTATTGCTCTTTTTGTAACAAAAACCTGGACCATCCTGTTTTGCTAAAAAGTGGTGTGACAATATTTTTTCATCTTTACAGTTACTATGCATAATTTACTAGGTACAATTCATAGGCAGAGAAAGGCTGAAAGCAGTTGTGCCCAAGGTGACTAGAGGGAAACAGATGGGATAGAGAATTTTGTTTTTAATACTGGGGATGGAACCCAGGGGTGCTGTACCATTGAGCTTCAACCCCAACCCTTTTTATATTTTGAGACACAGTCTTGCTAATTGCTGAGGCTGGCCCTCCAATTTAACAATCCTCCTGCCACAAGCTCCCAACTTACTGGGATTATTGGCATGTGCCTTGTACCTGGTTAGATATTTTTTTTAAACTATGGATTGATCATTACAATTGGCCTTTTTAAGTCTAAAAAATGTTTTATAATTAGGGAATAAAGAAAATGGTTGCCATCTCAATAAAACTATGAGCATCAAAAATTTCAAAGTATTATTTGCTGAGGATACAAGTGCAAACACAAAACAGTGAAAGCAATGATAAATCAGAGCCTATTAGACATGTATTTAGAATCTGAAATCAGTAGTTACAAGATGAATATGTTCCAGTTTCATGCATGGCAGACTACTTCATTGCATTTAAGGGACAGTGCTCATTTTATCTCCAAAGACAAGGAATACATGAAATTATCTGCTGTTTTAATTTACATGCACACACATATATCTTCACATAGATATATATTTATGAACGAAAACCTTAAGGAAATATATTTCACATACCATAAAATTCATCCATTTAAAAGGTCCAGTAATTTCTAGTATATTCAAAAATATGCTGTATTTGTTAAGATTTGAATAGTTTTGAGTATTTGAATGCCCGTTAAACCTTGCAATTATTTTTTACTATCACTCTTAGTTCTGTAAATCATTTGTAAAATGACTTAAAACATAAATGGGGGTGTCCATTGCACCAAAACAGTGAACAATGATGACCACCTTTCCTGGTATGTTGAGGGAAAAACCATAGAGTCAGCAATCCATTTCCTTTGAACCACCCAAGCAGGAAAGCAGCCCTATCATTGTGCCTATTCTCTCCTTTTAAAAGGAAAACATCCTTAAACAAGAAGACCAGGGAGCTCTGTCCTCTCTAGGCAATTTTGGATGCAAAGATTTAGCTCTTTGGCTCACCACACAAAGGGCTAAGGAGCAGGTTGCTCAGGACAGTGGATGGCCCACCAGGGAGAGTGAAATAAATCTATCATAGTATACTCCCTGCTCAGTGAACAAAGGCCCAGCTGCACCTGGCCAGGTTAGGCTGTTGATAAGTCATTCCTAACCTAAGATTTCATGTGACTTGTTCTCAAATCAGAAATGAAAATTTTGATATCCTAAATATTTTCAATGCCTAAGAGAAACTGCCATCCTCCTAAGATATATACTGCATGAGTTAAACTGTCAACTAGGGTTAGTAATGTAATCTGCCTGTTACAGGAATGCTGGACAGATTAAATGAGATGTTAACAGGATGTAAATTGTTTCCTCACCGCAGCCATGCTGCTTATGTTATAAATGTAGTTTTTTTTTCTTTTTAGTACTTTGTAGACTGTTAGGTGCTTTACTCTTTTTTTGGTTGTCAATGGACTTTATTTATATGCAGTGCTGAGAATCAAACCCAGTGCTGCACACATGCTAGGCAAGCATTCTACCACTGAGCCATAACCCCAGCCCCTATAAATGTAGCTTTGATTAACAGAGAAAGAGCTGGTAGACAAAACAGTAAAAACAATCTTTGAGGTTGAAAATGCTGATTCCAATGGCACCTAAATATTTTTATAATTCGGTGCTGGCAAGCCCCACTTTGAAATGTAACAGCTGCATTTGTACATAGCAACATGGGAGCTCAGGAGTCAGCAACTGGGTCAAGGCATGGCAAAAGGCATAATTTCCCACTTATAATATGGGGACATCGATACCTGCCTACCTGTGACCCTTGAACAACACAGGTTTGAGCTACATAGGCCCATTTGTTTGTTTATTTATGTGGTGCTGGGGATTGAACCCAGGGCCTTGTACATGCAAGGCAAGCACTCTACCAACTGAGCTACATCCCCAGCCCTTCCATGGTCCACTTATACATAAATTTTTTTTTTTTAAGATTTGTGAGAACTTGTAAAAGCTTGCAAATGAACTGTGTAGCCTATGAATATTGAAAAAAATTAAGACATACAGGTATGTCATGAATACATAAAATATAGTCTACTTTGAATACATAAAATATAGTCTACTTTATCATTACATGAAATACACTTGTCTATTACAAAGTTGAAATTTATTTTTAAAAAACTTAGAAACTATACATGGTATAAAGATGTAGCACTTGTCAGGTGTGGTGGCACACACTGTAATTCCAGGAACTCATGAGGCCAAGGCAGGAAAATCAGATTCAAGGCCATCCTCAGCAAGTTAGTAAGGCCTTAAATAATATAACAAGAATTTGTGTAAAATAGATAAAAAATAAAAAGGCTGGGGATGTGGTTCAGTGATTAAATGCCCAGCCCGTGCGGCGTGCGCACACTCTCACACACCAAAGCCCAAAAGATGCAGCATTAAATAACTGCATAAAATTAACTAGTTAATACTGTACAACTGTAATAATTTCAGAGCCATGTCCTGTTGCTCTTGCAGGGAGCTCAATTATTGCCCCACTTAAAATGCCCTGAAGTGCTTCATTCTTGAATGAATGAATGACTGGTATCTACAGTAAATTGCTTTACTGCAGTAATATAATAATATGCAAAGCATGTGTTCATTGTTTGTTATCAGTTAAGGATTTATAAAGCTTTTAGGGAGTCAAGTCATACTGAGATTTTTCAACCACATGGGGTGTCTCTAACCCCGACACTGTTCACAGATCAACTGTAGTAATAACAGCACTTACTGGGCACTTGCTGAGTTAGGCAGCGTGCTGCATGCTAAGAGCTCTACATGCAGACAGTCTGGAGTAGGCAGAGATGTTAACTGATGTGTCCTGCTCACATAAAAAGTTGTGGACTGGTACTGAATTCAGACTGGCTTAAAGACTAGGGTTCTTAACTATTGCTATTATGTCTCCAGAAATACATTTTATGTGGAAAGGCAGATCCCAGACACAACTGGCATCCTTGGTCCCAGTTAAAAGTGCAAAACTGGCTGACGGGAGGTGGTGAGCTGGGGTCTGTGCCTGAAACTTTTTGGCCCTCCCCCTGGAGATACAGTTGTGGGGAGGCTCCACAAATAATCACTTCACTGTGTGCTCCAACAGACTTTGTGATAGTGACAGTTTGCAAGCCCAAATACTTCCCCCTTTAAAACCCTTTCCCCACTGTCCTCACCACATTTTCTATGCTTCTCCTGGTTCTACACACTGATGGTGCCATTTTGGTCTTCAACATTCACATCCAGGTGCTCTCTCCTTGCTTATGGACAACTGATTTAGCCATGAAAGTCCTGCAACCTGTCACCAGCTGCCAAGAATCCTAACAACCTAACATCTAAGAGCCTGACAGTAACCTATTAGTGGAGAGTCCACAATAGGCCTCAGCACTTGTCTTCATATTGCCTCATTATCACCAGTGGGATCCAAGGACAATTTTACAACAAAACTTTAGCTGCTCTGCAATAATACCTTACCTATTGTGGGGACAGAGACCCTGTGCTATAATAATCATCATCATCTGCAGTTTTCTATGTGCCAGTTCATTGACCCTGTGCTATAACTCTGCGGCCGCCGCCATCATCATCATCATCTGCAGTTTTCCGTATGTACCAGTTCAGTAAGTTTTGTTTCTTCCTCTCCAAGCTGCTATTTACAGCAGTCTTGTTACAACATCACCTGCTGGGAAGTTTATTTTGTCCCACAGACAAAAAACTTCCAATTCTAAGTGGATTGATGAGGTTTGCAGAAAAATCATCAGGAAAGTAATTTACCACTACATACAAAGATCTGTAACTGGCTGTGCCAGTACTAAATGCTAAGGTCTCAGATGACAACTGTCTTAACCTGTTTGCATCACCCAGTTCTCTATGAATACTCCAATTAATTTTAACACATTTCACTACAAATAATGTCTCAACTACATCAGCACAGGCTAAGAAATAACAGGAATAAAGCAGCTTAGCTTAGTGAAAATATTTGGACTTTTGATAATAGCTCAGTGGGACAGCCCTTAACCAACACGCTCAAGGACCTGGATTTGACCCCTAGCACCACCCAAAATACAATAAAACCCCAACATTTTTAGCAAAATTTGCAAAACACCTAGTTTTACCTACAAGGGATAAGTAAAACTTTCCCAGTTCTGGTGGAAGATAAGAGCCAAAGAACTGCCTGTCAGTTTTGGGGGTAAGCACACAACCATTTTACACATGCAGTTACCCCGACAGGCAGCCTTTACAATATCTCACTCAAATCTTCTCAGAAACCTTTCATCAGTTGAGAAGGCTCATTCTTAGGATAATGTTAGCCCCACTTATTTTTGTTAAGTCAGGTTTTAGTTTCTAGACATAAGGTATTACAAAGTAAACTCACTCAAGGCCAGTAAATGGGTCACTAACACTTTAGTTATGCCAATGATTAGAGAATTCAGAAGTCCTTACAGGTTGTGCTTGCTATCCATGGGTTTTATGTTCAACCAACCACCGATGAATTAATAAAAATAGATTATGCTTATACTGAACATGTATGGAGTTCTTTTTAAGACATAAATAATCTAGATGATATAAAGCATATGGGATGATGTGCTTAGATTACATGTGAATATCATATGCCATTTTATTGAGACTTGAGTAAAAGAGGTCTTTGGGGGTCCTGGAACTAATCCTCTACAGACATACTGTGTAGGCATTAAAGGTTCTTCCACAAGGGGAAGACATGTCTGCAAGACAAAAAGTTCTAGAGATATGTTGTACAACAATGAATGTACTTATAACACTATAGAAGTGTACACTTAAAAATGGTTAAGATAGTAATTTTTATGCTGCATTTGAAACAAGTTAATGGGGAACATGGATACACATGTCCTGTGAACACTATTTAATTCAGTGAAATATTAAGCCCTTACCATAACAATGTACAGTGCAGGTGCTCGTTCGACTCTATATAGTTAAGACAACCAAATAATCAAACAGCACTTCTGAGGCAATCAATGGAACCAAGTTTTTTATCACCAGCCAGATAGCATTTCCATCAGGATGATGGAGCCACCTGACTTGGCCTCCCATTCCTATAACAGCTGTCATTAGGAAGCTGTATGTAGTGGTAAATTACTTTCCTCTGTGACCAATCAAAATGGTCTACCAGTCTTATGGGATTTTTCAAGCCAACTTTACCTTCACCAATTTCACCTAATCAAAAACATCCAATTTCTTACAAAATACAATCACTGTTAGCAAATATTTCTAAACAGATAAAACTGTAGACAATTTAGGTGTTTTAATAGTATTCCAGGCTATAAAAGCTAACTGCATAGGACTTAGGATGTGGACTCTAATGACAGTTTTACACTACTTAAGGCAATTCACTTCTAAGATTTAAGCACAATAGCACAGTCAAATCCCCTTTACACTTTAGAGATGCTAAGAATTCAGATAACACACACACTTAGCACAGGATGGCAAAAGTATGTACTTATATTTACTTTCTATGTGCAATACAATTTTCCTTATACAGCAGGAAAAAATGATCTTAACCCCCATAGCTCAGTGGTGGAGTGCATGTCTACCATGTGCAAGGCCTTAGGCTCAATCACCACCTTCCAAACCAAATTCTTCTTCTAAACCTGTAATCCTGAAACATAGATAATTAATCAAAGTGCTGCCTGCCAGCTGTCAATCTTCACAATCTCATCTTTCTCTGGTTAGCTCTGCTTGGTTCCTCCAGTTTTGGCCCTTTGCAAATATTGCAAATATGGCTTAAACCAAAATGATATGTTCCACAGTCCAACATAACTCAGCTTGAATAGTGGACAGAAAGTCTAGTCAGGCCTTATGTCTTTGTACAAGATTTTATTAAATGCCTTTAAAGAGTAACATCCAGACTCCAGATACAGCTGCCAAGACGACCCTGAAACCAAACAGAGCACAATAGTAAGTGACACTGTACCTCAGTATCAACTTCCTTCACTTATCAAATAGGTTCACATAAAGATTAACAATACAGGAAGGCATAGTGGTGCATGCCAATATCCCAGGAGGCTGAGGCAGGAGGATCACAATTCTAGGCCAGCCTCAGCAACTCGCCAAGATCTTCAACAACCTAGTGAGACCCTGACCCAAAACAACAATTAAAAAAGGGCTGTGGATGTGGCTTGGTGATAAAGCACCTCTGGGTTCAACTCCTAGTACCAATAAGAATAAGAAGCAGCATCACCACCAAGAAACAAATAAAACCCTCAGATACATAAGAGGCTGCTTGTCAGGGAGCTGCTGAAGAACACCAGCCAATTACTAACAAGAGTGCCTTGAAAATCTTGAGCAAGTATTTCAGATAACAGTAAAAGTAGGATCTTCATTCTTAGATCAGCCACCCCAACAGAACTGTGAATTAAATGGGCCCCAGATTCCAACTTAGTCAATCTCCAGAATCCAATTTTATTCACCAAGTGCTTATTATCAGTTTGATACCAGTGTATACATGTGTGATCATGCATATGCACACACACGCACAAGGAATAGGAAGGACACTGCAGACTTACCTGTTATGCTGTAGGGACTGGCTGGGGCATGGCAGGGGGCTCTGGCTTCCCACCCTTCTGTTCTGAGATGGGGGTGGTGGGCAGGATCTCATCTTTGGGTTCCACGATGCTCACGTGGTCAGGCAAAGGCTTCTTAGGGCCAATCTTACCACTTGGGTCCCAGGGCAGCATGATCTTCACTTTGATGCCTAACACACCTAGAGGACATCAGACAGGAACTAGATAGTGCTTCACCAACACCCCCCTCACACACACATATAGGATAGAAAAGAGCAGTTTTCTCGAGCACCATTGGATCTGGCCCCTTCTCAGACAAATGCCTCTAACTCAATCAATGAACAGGACACTTTTGCAAAAGGAACCCTGCACAGCACCACAGAACGTGGCACTAACAAGGACCAAGAGCAGGATGTGACCTTTCTGACTCGTCATCATATCATCACTGAAGGGTTCAGAGAAGACTAAGACAAAAACAAAGCAATGATCAACAATGCAAATTTTACATCCATGCAGCTAATCAATAAACCCAAGGAGTACTAACATGCCCAGCTATTTCCAAGGTAAATCCCTACAAACACTGAGGTTGTTTATGGAAAACCACATCTGCTTATGCTCTTTGCCCCAAATATCCCCAGCTATTTACCCTGTCTGAGAAGCACGTGGCGCACAGCAGTATCAACATAGTAGTTAACAGGGTCCCCGCTGTGGATCATCAGGCCATCCACAAACTTCATGGATTTAGCTCTCTGTCCTCGGAGTTTCCCAGACACCACAACCTCACAGCCCTTGGCTCCACTCTCCATGATGAATCGCAGCACACCATAGCAGGCCCTTTAAAAGAACAAAAGAAACACACCTGTGTTATTAATACAAAATTCATCTAACCACTCCAGCAAGTTAAAAAAAAAAAAAGACCATCTTTCTTTTCTCTAATGATCCTTTAATGAAGAGCAAATGAGATCACATTCTGACCCCCCAAAATAGTAATTCTCTTCTATTCTTCTCATAACTAATCTTAGGCTAATTTTCCTTAGGGAATTAATGTTAAGTTCCAAGCAACAAAGTGAATTCCAACCATACCTGCATATCACTTCAGAAGGCTTTATAAAAACCAAACCCTGATGGCTCTGGGGTGGCAAAGCTCAAGGCATTTTCAAAAGTGGTCCCTAGGTAGTTTTCACATACAACCAAAGTTGAGAACTATACTGTAAAACTCCACAAGTACAGCCAGGCACATTGGCACATGCCTGTAATCCAGAGACTCAGGAGGCTGAGGTAACAGGATCCCAAGTTTAAGGCCAACCTCAGCAACTTAATAAGGCCCTAGATAACTTAGTGATACTGTTGCTAAATGAAAATTTAAAAGCTGAAGATGTAGCTCAGTGGTAAAGCAACCCTAGGTTTAATGCCCCATGCCAAACAACAACAACAACAAAAAAAAACCCACAAACCCGCTCTTAATAACTTGGGGTTCTTCCATGGTTTACTGAAATATTCAACCCCTAGAATTCATACTCAGAAGTGAACAAGAGTACTATATGGGAACCTGGCTGTTTTGATATCAGAGTGCCGGAAAAAACTTTAGGTCTATAAAACTCAATCTTTAAAAACACCTGCCCTTGCTGCTCAGTCTCATCCATTGCTTTACACCATAAGAGATACCAACTGGATTATTAACCACTTCCCACCCTTTCTCAATGTCATTCAATCATCACAACTAAGGACAATTGGCATAATGACCTTTATTTAAAGGAGATCCAACGGTCAGAGAAACTCAGTAATTTGATTAGGTTGCAGAACTTCCAAGTTAACTTTAATGTCAACAAAAATCACATGGAAGGCTTATAGCAGAGAGCTGGGCCACCCCCCCCCCCCAATTTTTCATTCAATGGGTACTAGATAGAAACAGTTTTTATTTCTAAGAAGTTCCCAGTGATGGCAGTAATGTTAGTCCAGAAATAAAACTTCAGGAACACTGTTATAACAGCGAACTGGCACTCAAATCAGGTTGTCTTTTCCATGTCCTTGACTATATTACCCAATCCCACAGACCAACCTTCCTATAGCAGAACATTCATGTCATTCCTGAGCTGAAAAACATTCCTTCCTCCAGGGCTCTGTAGTCAAGTACTGTCTAAATTCCAAACAACAAGGGGAAGACACTCCACAAATAGTCAAACTGCACAAAGAGCTTGTCAACCAACTCCCTATTGCCCTTTATACCTTTATCACTCCTCATTGTCCTAACTATAGTTTATAGAGATTAAGTTTCTAGATTTTATGCTGTCTCCCACCAGGAATATGTTCTCTTCACAGCCCCCATAAGGGTGAATTCATTAGTGGATTTGCATGGCTTCTAGCTGGCTTGAATGGAGGTATCCTACAAGTGCTAAAGCACACTTATTGCCTATAGATACATAACACCAACCTAGTTAATACGAATTACTCCTTAGTGAGTGGAGGCTGCAGTTCTATTTCTATTCTACTCTCAAAGTACACAGAACACTTCTCCATTACAGCACTGACCACACTTTATGGCTTTTGCTTCTTTACTAATCTTGTCAGCCTACCAGTTCAGCAATGGCATGGATTACCAGTATCTTCAGAGACTAGATGATCCTATCACTTAATAAGAGTTCATCTGCTAAATCAACAAAATGGCAGATACCATATTCTGATCCACACAAAGAGTGCATAACCATCAAGTTTCATGACACTCACCTCCGTACAGCAAGCCCTCCTAGGAGTTTGTATCGCAGAGACTCTGCCTGGGCAATGGCACAGAGACCTCTTGTGGCCACCTTTTCAGCATAAAGCTTTAAAGAAAGCAAGACACATGTGTTACCTTCACTGTTTCCAATTATAAGCCAGCACAATCATCTTTTTCCTACACCATCATATATTATCAATGTAATATCCCTGAAGAACTGAAGCACTTCTACCCACACATGGTACACAGGTACATAGTGACACAGTTCTCACTGTGTTCCCACCACTGGCTCACCCTAAAGCCACACTAGGAAGACCAATGGGGTAGCCAGTCTATCCTGTGTTACCTTTTCTATACTCAAGTGGAATATAAAAATTCTTTAGCCATCAAATTAGTTGAACAGACCTATAAAATTAAGCCCACTACTGATTAAGAACTTTAACAAAACACAATATTTGTAATACTCAATAAACACAAATACATTAAAGTTTCAAAGGTTACATCAAGGTTTTCTTTAAGTACCATTCTAAAGAGCCATTTCCAAGTCCATAATAATTTCTGGCACAAACCATGACCACTCACCTCTACACTGCCCTCAGGGAAGCCAAATCTCTTCTGAACTACCGCAGTCAATTCCCGGATCCGCCGCCCCTTCTCACCAAGAACATTCTGTGTCCTAAAGGAAAAAAGGTGACAATTCATGATTCTCACAAAATTCTAAACCTAACTTCAAATCTTATGACAAAATTCTAAATGTAGCTTTAAGTCTTGCACTTATGCTTTTTTTTTGTGGTACAAGGGATTGAACCAAGGGGTGTTCTACCACTGAACTACACCCCCCAACCTCACCCACCCCTTTTAGAGAGGGTTTCACTAAGGTGCCGAGGGTCTTGCTAAGTTGCTTAGGCTGCCTTGAACTTGGGATCCTATGTCACTGAGTCTTTCAAGCTGCTAAAATTATAGGCATGTGCCACTGTGCCCAGCTTAGAAAGTATAAATTTTAAATAACAAGAACTAAGATAAAAATTTTTAAATCCAGCTTTTAAAAAACTTGCATCCAGGGTGCAGCCAAGTGGAGGACAAACAGCGCCTTCCCCAGTTCTCTAGCAGTGTCTGTTCCTGTCTGTCCATCTGGCTCAGAGCTCTGGGAGGGTAGAGTCATACCAGGATTCTCCCAGACTCAGCATGAGAAATGTCAATAAAGGACCATTGGCTAACCAGGTGCAGTGGGGCCTAAGTTCAAGGCCAGCCTGGGTACTGTAGTGAGACCCTCTCTCAAAAAATAATGAAAAATGATATAGCTCTGTGGTAGAGCACCCCTGAGAACCATCTCCAATACTGATGGGGGAGAAAAGCATTCACCAAGGCCAGATTCATTGGTTGTTTCCAAAGTTTACACAGAATAAGTCACCTTAGTATATATAACAATCATAGGTAATGACCAATCAAGTGAGTTTTTACCTGGTAGCTAAGATAATGATTTCTGTCCTGGTTGGTGTAACTCGGACCTCAACTCCAGAGTAGCCATCTTCAGCCAGCTCCCGAGTGAGAAACTCATTTAACTCAGCTTTGAAGATGCCATCAGCAACAAACTAACACAACCACCACCACCAAAAAAAAAAAAAAAAAAAAAACAAGTTAAAAATTAGGAAACAAGGGTTACATTCCCCTGAACTGGTCTAGTTTATCAGTCAATTAATCACTCATTACAAAGCAACACTTCCAACAAATAACCCATCAATCATCCTATTTTCTTTTGTTGTTGTTGTGTCAGGGACTGAACCCTAGGACAGCTTAACCACCTAGCCACATCCCCACCAATTTTTTTTTTTTTTTTTTTGAGACAAGGCCTCACTAAGTTGCTGTGGCTGAGCTGGAACCTCAGCTTCCTTGGTTGCTGGAATTAAAAGCATGTGCCATCACATTCAGCTAATTCTCCCAACACTCCTATTCCAACAGCAATACAGGAACCCTTCTCAGACAAATGCCTCTAGGTCATCTTTACTTAGTTTCTTCTACCAGGGTCCTTTAAACTGTGCCACAGAACGTAGCACAGAGTAGGGCCTCATGGCCAAAGATGAACCAAGTCAGACTCGTCATCATCTCTTCATTGAAGGGTTTAAAAATTGGTACTTAAACATGTAAAATAAAAAGCTGCTCTGAAGTGGCGCATATATATATATATATATATATATATATATATATATATATATAAAAAGCACTGCGAGGACACCTACATAACTTGTCAAAGAAGCAGTGTGGGCTGAAGATAGCAGTGTCACATGGGGACTGCAACTTGGTCGCAAAAATCCCAGCCATGTTTACCCGGTCTTAACGTACTTGTGAACTGATCTATCGATAAAAACAAACCGTCTATTTCCAAAGCTAATGACTTTTACAGCTCTTTACTCTGGGAATGACAAAAAATTGAACCCGAGAATCTCCAGGAAGGAGCAACTATCAGTAGCCTCTCCAACTGAGGTCTCTGGAGTTGATACACTGAGACACTAAGCAAGGAAACCAAACTACACTGTTGTCGCTCCTTCCCAAAGCCATGGGATGAGTTGTGACGCCTCATGCCCTCTAAATGCTACGTTTACTATTTTGTCGGCCTAAGAAATGCTCACAAGCTCCTTCTCCCGGGCAGGTGGGGCGCCCAGCTAAGTCGGGAACTGGCGGAATCTGTATCTTCCCCAGCCACACTGCGCTCGGCCGTCGCGGGCCTCGCCCTCAATCCACTGCCATCCGCAGCCCGCGGGAACCCAAGGCAGCCATAGCCACTTCCTGGAACAAGGCACGGAGCTGTGGGTCTCTCAATAACACCCCAAGAAAATCCTGGGCCCGTGCATCCCCAGAGTTTCCCGTCCTCGGGCCCAAAGGCTCACCTTCCTCTTCTTGGAAATTTGTACCGCCATCTTGCCGCTGCAAGCCCCGAAAGGAAAGGAAGTCTGGCGGGCGGAAGTGAGTATAAAGGGCGCGGAGCGACGGCGAAAACACTGCGCGACGTCGACGCCGCCGGGCGCTCATGGGAAATGCAGTTTCACGTAAAGAAGGCGTTAAGAGAAGAATCGCAATAGTGACACCTGTAGGCAGAACAGAACAGCAGAGCAATCTGGAGTCTAGTTCTTACCGCTCACACACGAGCAACGTGTGGCGTAGAGATGGAAATTACAGGTATTAACTCTCAAAGCGACAGAACTTGATCAGCGGAACCCTGGTTCCTACACATTCTGGTCCACAGTAATGAAAATCTGCCGGAAGCCCTTCAATGAAATTTATTCAAGCACCCCATCTTCTCCAATCTGTGTCCATTTTCTCCGTTCTAAATGGATAATAATACTTAGCATTTATTAAATTCTCTAGGAACTGTTATGTGATTTTTTTAATGTTATTAACTCATGTACCCCTACCTCACTTTCATAACAATCCATTAAAATTTGTATTGGACAGAGTAGTGGCTCGCCTGCTCATTTTTTTCAACCAAAAAAAAAAAAAATCCGTTTCGATTTATTATGAAAATGTCTAGCAAGGTGCAGTCACACACCCCTGTAATCCCCAGGGGTTTGGGAGATTGAGGCGGGAGGATTGCAAGTTCAAGGCCAGCCTCAGCAATTTAGCAAGCTCCTGTGTCAAAAAATAAAAAGGGCTGGAAATGGTAAAGAACCCCTGTCCCTGTTAGATGAAAAATAACTTTTCAGTGTACCACGGAACTCACTCACTTCACTTGAGTGAAGTCTCTGGAAGCTTCACTCAATTATTTCCTGGGCTTAGAAACCATTTTGAGTATATTTAATTCCAGCACTAAAACAACTCTGGTGCCAAGTGACAAGTCCTATTATCATAGACTTAACAGTTCTGTGACAGCTGAGACCAAATGAAGAGGAAAAGAAGGGAATGAACCAGAGATAGGATAGGTGTGGACCTGATATATCTTGAATGTGGATTGAGGTTGAAGGGAAATTGAAAATGAAGCAATTATGCTGTGGCTATTTAAGAGAGAGAGAGAGAGAGAGAGAGAGAGAAAGCAAAAGCAAAAAAATAAAAAATAAAAAAAATAAAAAATGATACCATGGTTCCTGATTTCAGTGGTGGATGCTTGGTGACAGCACTGGCTGAGATGAGGAAAACAGAAACAGGTTTCTAATCCCCTCTCCATCTGTCATATTCCTCTGTTCTTCACACCTCTTCCTGCCCAAGGTCTATAAACTAAGTGGTGTCAGGTTGCCGAAACCATAACCTTGGTGAATTTGCCAGTGTGACTTCTCTCTAGGGTCATGGGTACTGTAGAAGAGCACCCTACCTTGAATCCTGGGGACACAGTGGTCCACTTCAAATAGGCTAGTCCTTTTAGGTGAATTTCCTGCATTTTCCCATTCTGATGTTTATGTCTCTTTCTCCCACAGTGTCAAATATAATCTTTTTCAAATCACAAACACCAGCATTTTCTCCTCACTCTGAGAAGTTAACCTCCCTCCTGATTCCTTCCCCCCCATACAGATTGTATAGGCAACAACTGTCTTCCACCCATCTTAAAATTCTATGTACCCATGGTCATCTTTTCTTCCTTAGTTTAGGAAAGAAACAGTCTTCCTACCCAAGGTCAGCCTCACCTTTGTGTTCTCTTTCAAGTTTCTTTCTTTTCTATATATTTTTTTAACCCTGGGAATTGAACCCAGGGGCACTCACCACTTAGCTACATCCTCAGCCCTTTTTATGTTGGGACAGGCTGCTCTCTATAAGTTGCACAGGCTGACCTTGAACTTGGTGATCCTCCTACCTCAGCCTCCAGAATATTTGGGCACCACCATGCCTTGTCTTAGTTTTGTTTCTTTGAAATATTGCAATCATTCCTTCCCTTTCCTGTGATACTCTTCCTTCATACTAGCTCTTTCCCTTCTTTGCCATCCCTAATGTTAAATATGCTACACACTTTCTCCAGGTGATGCCCCTGCTCGTTGCTTTCATAGTCTTCTGTATGACCCCCACCATGTCACTCCCCTCACTAGGTTGGAATGGTCTGTTGATGTGTTTCTCTCACTAGACCCTCAGCTTTGTAAGAGCCTGGGCTAAGTCTGCTTTGTTTATCATATCGAGAACCTAGGATCTGGCCAGGCTCAAGCCCAGTCAATACAAGTCTGTGAGCAAACAAATCCATGAATTCATGATTCTGAATTTTAGATCAGTTTCTGGCAGTATTGTTCTTAACAAATTTGCTTGCAAGTACTGTTTCTTTTCTGGGATGTTCATGAAACCAATTTCTGAAGATTCAATACTGGGGGCTGGGATTGTGGCTCAATGGTAGACCACTCGCCTAGCACGGGCAGGACCCAGGTTTGATCCTCAGCACCACATAAAAATAAAGGCATTGTGTTGTGTCCATATACACCTAAAAATAAAATAAAGATTCAATACTGAAGATGAAACCATAGCAAGTGCTCTGAGGTAAATACCTCTCTGTGGTTCCGTGATACCTCATCTGCTGCCCTTCCCCAGTGATGCAGACGGCTGCCTAGATATCATCCTCTGGTCCAACAGAAAAACCATAAAGGAAGACTTTGTCTTTATTATAATGTTCTTTGTGTTATGTAAGACTGACATAAGAAAAATGACATTCTATTAATCTAAATAATGCTAAAAATTACAGTGCAGTCATAAAGTTCTAATGAAGAGCGGACTGTAGGAGTAGTGCCTTCATTTCTCCTGGGGTATCCAAAATGTAAATAAGGTTTTATCCAGTTAGCCCCAGTGTCACAGAATTGTCCTTAGATATGCGAAGAAAAAAGACTGTGTCTGAGAACACATGAGACTTTGTGGCTACACTTGGGCCATGCCTTGGGTCTCATGAACACCACATAGGTACTTTCCTGAAATTCCTAAAATCCAGAGGTGAGAATTGCTGAGGTTGAATGAACACAGCCCACAGTTTCTGAGAGTAGTTTAGTGGCTTCAAGACAAGTAAAACAGAACCTCACAGAAAGCATTTAATTTACCTAAATCCAGCTCCAGGAGCCTGACAAAAAAGGGAAGTAGAGTTTAAGCAGTTTATGTGGGTGGGAGAGGGAGTGCCTTCCTCCCCGCCCCAGGAGGGCCTGGATCAGAGCCAGGCAAGAGGACAGAGGAGTTTCATCTCTTGTTGCAGGTAGTCTAGGCTAGCTATCCTGTGGCCTCATTATGGGGTGAACGTCTAATTGAGCTGGATGTTCAAACATAGATTTTCTTTTTCCGAAAAGATCCTGAACAAGCTAACTACTTTATCTAGTGTTTAATTTAAAAAAAAAAAAAAAAAAAAAAAAAAAAAAAAAAAAAAACCTTACCAATACTGGAGGAAGATCTAATTCTCAAAGAGAGGAGAGGATACATCTGTTCCCACTAGGACTGCTCTTAAAGGATTGCTTTTTCAGGGTAATAGTGATCATATTTGATTGTCACTTACTTTTTTTTTTTCTTTTTCTTTTTACAGTCCTGGGGATTGAACCCAGAGTCTTGCACATAAAGATATCCTACCTTTATGTCTCCAGCCCTTTTTATTTTATTTTGAGATAAGATCTTGCTAAATTTCCAAGGCTGGTCTTGAATTTGCATCCTCCTGCCTCAGCCTCCAGAGTAACTGGGAGGAGCAGTTTCTGTTGTTGGACTCTTCTTATAATGAAAATTTATTCACATAGTACTTGCAAAATGAAAATGAAGAAAAAAGAAAACATGCAAGAAGCTACAAGCATACAGAGTTTTGATCACATGGCCTCTTGTGAAATAGTGTGGCTGTCTCTGCCTGCAATACCAAATCCCACAATCCTTTCTTCAGAAAGTTCAGTGTCTGTTACTAGTAATATAAATCTATACTAGCCAGGGGGGATAGTAGAGGATAGGAAAGGTAGCAGAAAACAACAGTTACTAATATGGCATTATGTAAAAATGTGGATGTGTAACCGATGTGATTCTGCAATCTGTATTTGGGGTAAAAATGGGAGTTCATAACCCACTTGAATCTAATGTATGAAATATGATATGTCAAGAGCTTTGTAATGTTTTGAACAACCAATAAAAAAAGGTGAAAAAAAATAAAACAGCCATATTTCATGAAAAAAAAAATCTATACTAGCCACATGGGTCTATTATTCACTGAAAGATTGTTACTCAGAGTGGAAAAGTGTTGTTAAGTATAAACAATACCAGTCTTCAAGAATAAAAAAAATATAAAATATATAATTTTTATACTGATTACGTGTTAAAGAATAACATTTTAGATATAGTAAGTGAATTTTTAAAATATAATATTGGATATTGAACCCAGGGGCATTTAACCACTGAGCTATATCCCTAGCCTTTTTTAAAATTTTACTTTGAGACAGGCTTCTGCTGATTTCCCCGACAGCCTGAGATCCTTCTGCCCCAGCCTCCTGAGTCACTGGGAGTATAGATGTGTGCCACCATGCCTGGCCCTAAAATATGTTACTAAAACTAAGTTTGCCTGTTTCTTCTTTCTTTTGTTTTTTTTTACATGACTACTAGAAAATTTAGTATTACATTTGTGATCACATTTGAGGCCTTTATTATATTCTGTTTTACTGTACTTCTGTAATCTTTTCAACTCCAGGGATCAAAGGTGTTTTACTTGACTGTTTCCATGAGACACGACACAGTGATTGGCCGAGGATCAGCATTTAGTAAGACTTAATGGAAAGTCTTATTTTCACCACAGACTTAATGAAAATAAATGAAAGGTAGCAGAATACAACAGTTACAAAGGTAGCAGAATACAACAGTTACTAATAGGGCATTATGTAAAATTGTGGATGTGTAACCGACGTGGTTCTGCAATCTGCATTTGGGGTAAAAATTGGGAGTTCATAACCCACTTCAATCTAATGTATGAAATATGATATGTCAAGAGCTTTGTAATGTTGTGAACAACCAATAAAAAAATAAATAAAATTTAAAAAAAAAAAGAAAAAAAAGAAAATAAATGGTTTACAAGGAGTTACAAGGAATGTTAAAAACTTATCTTGTTTCTTCTCTGTTTGCTGGGAGCCCTGGGAAACTTACAGCCAAGTTTCATCCTCTATTGAGTTCCGGGGACCCCTCACTGTGGCCCAGAAGATCAGCTCTGGAAATATGGAGGAAGCAAATTAAGAGGATTTAGGAGGGCTGGGGATGTGGCCCAAGCGATAGCGCGCTCCCCTGGCATGCGTGCGGCCCTGGTTCGATCCTCAGCACCACATACAAACAAAGATGTTGTGTCCGCTGAAAACTAAAAAATAAATATTAAAAGAAAATTTAGGGTTGTTTCTGGATCCAGGGAAATGAGACCATCACAGTCCTTCTTCCCTATACACATATCTTTTTTATAAACTGATGTCCGATTGGTCCAGTGAATGAATAGAGATGAACTCAGTGAGAAAACCACTTGGCCTTGTCCAATTTCCCTGAACAATCTGGCTATGTGGCCACTCAGCATCTATCTAGTATGGCAGAGTGTTTAAGGTCACAGACTTGAGATAGACAACTTGAGCTTATATCCCTGATCTGGTTGGTTCTTAGCTATGTGACCTCAGGCAATTTATCTCTGTATCAGTTTCCTCATCTGTAAAATGAGATGAAAATAATAATAAGTTCCCATTATGGCATAGTTGTGAGATTAAATTAATTAATACAGGCAAAGTGCTTAGTATGTGGGGCATGAAAGTGTTCAATTAGCATTAGTTATTATTACTCAGAGCAAGTTTCTGTGCCTGGACCCAGGTTCACTGATGAATCTGATTTAACTCTTGCCTCCCAAGAATTCAAATCTGGGGTCAGGGGTACAGATAAATAAATATGATAGGCATCTCAAGTGTCATGGTAGGGATAACTGGGCACTGAGGGAGCATCTAGGAGGGCAGGGAGTAGGAAAAAATGTCACAATGCTCTAATTCTTGAGCTGAGGCTCCCAAGAGATACGTGTGTACCAGACCATGGGACACATCAGGCAGAGTGCATGGGCTAAAGGCTTTGGGGACAAAAGAACATCTTGAATTATGAAAATAGTTTCCTTTTTCTGATTCAAAATAATAAAATGTTTTCATTAAAAAGGGATTTTTAAAAAAAGGAAGAAAAATGACCCAGGAAAATAAAAAAGATACTGTGCTAGTTAATGAAAACTTTGGGCGCATGAGATCTCTCCCTAGGATCAACCTTCAGTATGTAGATGTGTTATCACCTGACCCAGCCCTGGGACACATAATACACAGGTACATGGGAGAGGCTGGTGCCATGCTTGGAAGGTGGAGACAGAGTGACAGGTTAGGGGAGGTGGCGAGGTAGGGAAATCTGCAGCCAGCTCAATGTGTTTCACATTCCAGTGCTGCTACTTACAAGCTCTGTGAGGTCAGGCAAGTCATTTAACTTCTCTGAACCTCATATTCTTCACCTGAAAAGCAAAGAAATTATCATTACTCTCACAGACTTTCTGTGATTGATTGAAATGATATCTGTAAAGCTCTTAGCTTAGTATCCAGCACATGGAAATTATTTGTTAGATGGGACAGATTATCATTGCTGTTAAAGCCAACAAACACCTAAGCATTTAGGTTTACGTTATTAATCTTCAATGACTTTGGTTAGGGCAGGTCTCTTTCAGCAATGCCAACATGTGGCTCATAGACAACCAAAACACCACTGCCTTTCATTCTCAAGCACACAGGACACTCACTATTTTACTACCATGCAGCAATTCCAGGCTGAGTATATAGCCTAGAGCCCTAGTCCTCAAAAAATTTGTGCATTTTCCCTTCAAAAAGGACTCAGGGCTGGGGTTGTGACTCAGTGGTAGAATGCTTGCCTAGCACATGTGAGGCACTAGGTTCTATCCCCAGCACCACAAAACAAAAACAAATAAAGGTATTGTGTCCATCTATACCTAAAAAAGATTTTAAAAAAGAATTTGAAGGATTCAAATTTCTTTGACTCTCTTTAAGAGAGTGTGTGTGTGTGTGTGTGTGTGTGTGTGTGTGTATATATATGATTTATTTATTTATTTATTTGTGTTTGGGCTGCAGGAGATGGAACCCAGGGCCTCATGCATGGTAAGCTGATGTTCTACCACTGAGCTACATATCCAACCGAAGTTATGTAGGACTTTAACATAGGTAGACCTTTCATCATGAATTTAAATAAACTTGCAAAAACTATAGTTTCCAGTATTAATGTCAATATTTGAAATAAAGCAATCACTATTTTTAAATGTCCCCTATCCACAGGGAACATAAATACCACAGAAATTTGATGCAATTATCCACTTAAGAATAAGTTTTCCCAGAACAGTAGCACTTATGTTGTTATGTTTTCCTCTCTAACTTATATTTCCATTCCACACAACCCTGGGAATATCTTTGTGTACCCTTGAAAATCCACAGTTCCAGTGGAGTTGATCCATGACCTCTTCCCCAGCCACTCCTCTAGTCCTAGTTGGCAGAGCTAACTCAAGTTCAGTCTAGATGGGTCATTTTCCAAGAAGACCCAGCTGGGTATTTTCCCAGCCTAGTGATCCAATGAAATTTAGTTTCTTTCCATTCCCTTTATTTACTTATCAAGAAGGTTCTGAACCAGAGTCCCAGCATGCAGGGACAAATAACACTCTTAAAAGATTGCTGCTTATATAAGTAACAATTTCACATATTTAATAGCTACAATAACTGAGAGTTTATAATGTACCAGGAACTGCACTAAATACTTTTTATATATTATGTTTCCATAATCTTTATAATGCAGTTTAACCTGTTATCATACTATTAACACTTTTTACCAACAAAAGGATTCTGTCTTGAGATCAAACTCCTCGTTCACTAAATCAAATTACCGGAATTTAAAGGGAAAGGTAGCATCATTTTTCTAGACATAATTGAACCAGAAGCAGCACATGAAGAAGTTAAGAGATACTTAATGCATTTGTTTGTTTGTTTGTTTGTTTTTGGTGGTGCTGGGGATTGGGAGATTGAACTCAGGGCCTTGTGCATATGAGGCAACCACTCTACCAACTGAACAATATCCCCAGCCCAAGGCATCTTAATTGTATTGATACCTGTTGTGAAAGTGATGGATCAAGA
The DNA here is from genome assembly GCF_964194105.1 of Spermophilus citellus. Lineage (NCBI taxonomy): Eukaryota > Metazoa > Chordata > Mammalia > Rodentia > Sciuridae > Spermophilus > Spermophilus citellus. The sequence continues at coordinate 192,479,933 of NC_138183.1, forward strand.
CCGTGAATGGTGGGGAGGGGGAGATAGTAAACAGAAACCAGGAAATGACCTAAATTCCTTCTATCAAGTGCTTTTTTCCTGGTGGCACTGGGGATTGAACCCAGGGCCTCGGCACATGATAGGCAACAGTTCTACCACTGAGCTATACCTCTAGCACCCTATTGGATGCCTATACATAACTAAAATGATAGTAGGTAAGAAAAATAAATGATTTGGGACCACAAAGTGTTTCAGGATAGCAAGTCCAATACATTTCCATCCATGAAGACAGGATGTCGCTTAACAGCCGTAGGAACGCTTGGAAGACAAACCACTAGAGGGCGGCAGAGGACAGCGGCGGGGTGGTCCATCGCCGGTGCCCTGGGCGGTCCAGCGGCAGCCCTGAACCTTACTGGGGGACACTTCCGCCTACCTTCTCTGACGCGGACTCAGCTTCTCAGGCAGTGAAAGGGAGGCAGGTCACCTGCAGGCAAGGTTATGGTCCAAAGTTGTCCAATAGAAATATAACGTGAGCACATATGTAATTTCATGAGCTGAGCACGGTGGTACACTCCTGTGAATACCAGCTGAGGCAGAGGATTGCAAGTTCAAGGCAGCCCGGGCAAATTAATAAGACCTTGTCTCCAAAAAAAAAAAAAAGGAAATAGAGAAGAAAAAGATGATTTTTCCCCCCAGTATTGTAATTGAACCCAGTGGCTTTCTAACACTGAGCTACATCCCCAGTCTTTTTTTTTTTTTTTTTTTTTTTTTTTTTTTTTTTTTTTCAGACAGGGTCTTGCTGTCTTGAATTTGGATTCCTTGCCTCAGCCTCTGGAGTAGCTGGGATTACAGGCCTGGCTAATAATATTTTTTTTTCTTAATCACATAAATCCAAAATGTACTTCAACATACAATTAACATAAAACTTATTCTGATGTCTTACTTTTTCTTTTTTTTTTTTTTAGTATTATGTCTTTGAAATCCGATGTGTGTTTTCTTTACAGTCATTCTCTCTCTTTTTTTTTTAAATGAATTTTAATATTTATTTATTTTTTAGTTTTCGGCAGACACAACATCTTTGTTTGTATGTGGTGCTGAGAATCGAACCCGGGCCGCACGCATGCCAGGCGAGCACACTACGGGCTTGAGCCACATCCCCAGCCCCTATTCACAGTCATTCTCAATTTGAACTGGTCACATTTCAAAAGGGCTCAATAGGCACTTGTGGATACAGTTAATTTTAATTAGGCAGGTGCCTGCTGCAGGACAAGTGAGGCCAAGGACTCCTCCTTGTAGCCTTGACCTCCAGCCCCTGCCACTCACCACCTGTCACAGATATTCAGGATGCATTGACAGCTGTCTCCTCACCCCTCAGGCCACCTCTTGATACACCAGAGCTGCTTTCTAAAATGCAGCTCAGCCTATGGTGCCCCAGATTAGGACATGTTCACAACCCCTCTAGCCTTCTTCCTTCAGTTTGAGACCAGAGATGTTCAGGCTAGATTTAGAAGGTTCAAGGGTTCAGCAGCTTAACTTCAAAAAGGCACAATGATTGGGAAGGCACTGGTGACAGTAACTGGACTCTTGATCCAGTTTCACATGGAAACAGCAAATCTGAAAAGAGGTGAGAGAAGGCCGGGGACTCATGAAGCCCGATGTGCATCCCAATCGTGTGGCCTTGAGCAACTCGCTTAAAACTTTCCCTGTGCCTCAGTTTCTTCATCTGTATAACAGGAATAATAGTACTTGTTATAGTTTGTTGTGAGATATTTACATAGTAAGAGCGAAATAAATGTTAACTTTTAAAAATCTACATTTGCAGCTCTAATGTATCAAGAGGTGGCCTGAGGGGTGAGGAGACAGTTGTCAATGCATCCTAACTGTATTTCAACACTTTTTAATAATTACTGTTTGGCCATATGTATAAACTACTGAGAGCTATCTCAGTGGCTGTGCTGCCAGGGATCAAGACCATTCTCTGAGGTTCTTCGACTGGGCCATTACAGCATCACCTTCTGTCCCATTTAACTAAGTAGAGCCCATCATTACCACTCTCTGCCAACTAAAAATTTTTAACAGAATACAGAAAAAGATTGTCAATTTTAAAAAACCTCTTTAAAACAATTTAGTTGTTTGCTAATAAGTGGATACCACTTATTGAGTACTTGCCAAGAGTCAGATATTCTCCTACTTTGCTTTTTTAAAAACATGCTTGAAATACTCCATCCCTATTACAACTTTGTAAATCACATTCTGTATTTTACAGAAGGGGAGACAAGTCTTCAGCTAAGAAGGGGAAGAAGTGAGACTGAAATCCAAATGGTCTGACTCCAGAGTCTGAGTTCCACTCTGCGCCACTTCTTCAGTGTTCAGATCCCCAGATAAGTAAGTGATCTCCCACTGAAGAGCCAAGTGTCTGACAGCCGCCTGTGAGGGGTTCTTCACCACCTGCCTGAAACACACCTTTCCAGCGTTGGCCCCAGACCAGCTTCTGCTCTGCACACATTTATTCTCCTCTCCGGAGCTGATTTTCCAGTTTCTATGTCTTTGGGAATGTTGGTCTCTCCCTGCTGAGGACCCTTTTCTACTTATCAGCCAGATCTGCTCCTCCAATATTTAAGCCTCACCTGAAAGGCCCTCCCTCTGTGAATCTTTTTCAGACCCTTGCCTCTGCCTGACCGGTCCCTGTGCTCTGGGTCTGTGCTCTGGGGCACTGGTCACATGACATCACCGTGAGTTACCCTGGAATCTAGTTCCTCATACCAGGTGTCAGCTTCCTGCATAGTAACAAGGACCAGGATCAGGCCAAAGCTAGAGCCTGATAAGCCAAGGCTTGGTTTCTGGCTCCCTCACCCACTCTTTGGTATCTTTTTTTTTTTTATTTTTTTTTTTTTAAGAGAGAGTGAGAGAGGAGAGAGAGAGAGAGAAAATTTTTAATATTTATTTTTTAGTTCTCCGCAGACACAACATCTTTGTTGGTATGTGGTGCTGAGGATCGAACCCAGGCCGCACGCATGCCAGGCGAGGGCGCTACCGCTTGAGCCACATCCCCAGCCTCTCTTTGGTATCTTAAACAAAGGGCTTAATTCACGGTGTCAGGAATGTTTTGATAATATGTGTACATTCCTGACGCATAGTAAATGTTTCAAAAATGATGATCTCTTATGATCAAAGACAATGACTATGTTATATTTTTCTCTGAATTAAAATATAAGCAGATAGTTTCTTCATAATCATTAATATGACAATCAGTAAATTGATATGGAAAGAGATTTGGTAATAACCTTAAATATGTTAAATACATTAACCCTTTGACTCAGAAATTCCACTTCTTGGAAATTATCTTACACATATGTGAGAAATATATATGCATAAGAACAATCAGTGAAGCAAAAGATTGGAGGCCACCAAAATTTCCAATGCTAGGGCACCGTTTAAACAAACTATAGTACGTTTACTGAATGGGAGGGATACTAGAAATCATGAACAAGAATGAGATGGCTCTGTGAAGAGTGGGATAAACTACTTTTTAGGATTAAGTTTTTAAAAGAGCAAAATGCAGAATGGTGTAGAAAATGTTATAATTTGTGATAGGTGCAGTGGTGTATGCCTGTGACCCAGCGACATGGGAGCCTAAAATGGGAGGATCACAAGTTTAAGGCCAGGCTGGCCAATTTGGGAGAGAGATCCTATCTCAAAATGAAAAATTAAAAAGGCTAGGGGTGCAACTCAAGGGTACAGTTCTCCTGGGTTCAATCCTTAGGACTGCCAAAAAAAATATATATATGTATGTAAAAACTGGAAAGGCAATACATATAAGTGCTTATATATGCACCAAATATCTCTGAATGGAAACTCTAGAAATGGCTGTCAGACATGGTCTCTGTATAGAAAGTCTTCAGGGGCTTAGCTTCAGATCCACGGGAAAGAGACAAACTTTTCTTTTTTGGTTTTTGTTTTGTCCAGTACTGAGAATTGAACCAAGGGCCTTGTGCATGCTAGGCAAGCACTGAGCTATATCCCCAGCCCTTTTTATTGTATTTTGAGATGGGGTTTCCCTGAATTGCCAAATTGTCCTCAAAGTTGTGATCTTTCTGCCTCAGCCTCCTGAGCAGCTGGGATTACAGGAGTGTTCACCATGTCCTCTGTGAATGTTGTATGATGTGCATGTATGCCAATTAAAATCTTGATTAGAAATTTAAGATCATTTTTTTGCATTTGTGCATTATCATAAACCTTTAATTAACTTAAAAATAAAAATAGGGTCAGTCACAATGGCACATGCCTATAATTCCAGCAGCTTGGGAGGCTGAGGTAGAAGAATTGCAAGTTCAAAGCCAGCTTTAGCAATTTAGCAGGGCCCTAAGCAATTTAGCAAGACCCTGTCTCAAAATAAAAAACAAAAGGGGCTGGGATGGGCTGGGGTTGTGGCTCAGTGGTAGAGTGCTCCTGGGTTCAATCCCCAGTGCAGAAAATAATAATATTTAAAAAAATAAAAATAGGGCAGTGGTAGAGCACTTGCCTAGCATGTGCAAGACCCTGGGTTCAGACGCAACACTGCAAAAAAAAAAAAAAATTAAATAAAAATAAAAGTGAACACCTGAAACTATTCAATCCCCCCCCCACAATAAAGGAAATGCAAATTAAAACAATGAAATTATACTTTTCAACTGTCAGATTGGCCAGCATTTTAAAGCTGGTGTCACCAGGCATAGCAGCACAGATCTGTGATCCCCTCAGTTTAGGAGGCTGGAGCAGAAAAATTGCAAATTTAAGGCCAGCCTTTGCAACTTATCAAGACCCTATCTCAAAAAAAAAAATAAATAAAAAAAAATAACTAAATAAAAAGGACTGAGGATGTGGCTCAGTAAAAGAACACCCTTAGCTTCAATCCCCAGTACCAGAGGGCAGAGGTGGGGGGACTAAAGCCTGGTGTCAAGTACTGGCTCACTCTGGTTCTGTCATACCTCCTGGTGGTAGAGAGAAATGGTACAGCTAATTATAAAGCCACTAGGCAGTATCTAGTAGAATGTACTGGCTCCCTATGACCGGGTAACCCCATTTTCCAGTGTCAGTTCAAAGCTGAAGGCAGAGCTGTGTCCCTGCAGTGCTTAGCATCAGCCTTGCAGCGGCAGTTACCTGTGCACTGGTCTTGGTGTGTCATTTCCAAATTTGTTTTAGTTTTTTTTTTAAGTACTGGGAGAATATCATGCATTATTTGTATATATTAAAGGTCTAAAAGTTTAGAAATATGAACCAGGTATGGTGGTATATGCTTGTAATACCAGTGACTCAGGAGGCTGAGGCAGGAGGATCTCAAGTTCAAGGCCAGCCTGGGCAACTTAGTGAGACCTTGTCTCAAAATAAAATATTAAGGGCCAGAGATATAGTTCAGTGGTAGAGCACTCGTTTAACATATGCAATTTCCTGGGTTTAATCCCCAGTACTGAAAAAATAGTAAATAAATAAAAACATACGTATATGCATATGTGTGTGTGTGTGTACCTGAATAATCCTCTAGTTTTCCCTTACCCTTCATTGTCAGTTAGTTGGTTGACTTTGGGTTTCAAGTTTCTGGGTTGTCTGTTGATATTTGAGTAAGAATATATACACACACACACACACACACACATATATGTGTGTATATATATATATATATATATATATATATGTATATACTTGTATAAATAAACATATATTATCTACATAAACAATTTATGACATGGTTCTCAGGAAATATTAGGGAAGAGAAAAAGGGAAATGAGAGGGAAAAATATTTCTATCGCTTAAGTTCACTACCCTGACATTTTAGTCGTTTTTCCTCCATTTTTTAATGCATGGTTTACCCCTGTGCAGTGTTGAGAAAGTACACAGTTTTGCAAGATATTTTTTTCCATCAACTTCCTAATTTGGTATTGACTAACATCTGTGACAAGTAGTGCAACTGTCCCTGTACATCTCTCAGTTGCTTGCGGGTGGGAAACAGGGGGGCAGGTTGTGAGGGGGAGGTGGGGGAGAGCTCTCTGTGCTCTGGCTACACACCAGGGCAGAGTTATTCAACCTTGGCACTGTTAACGTTTTGATCAGGATAATTCGTATAGTGCAGATGAAGCTTTGGGCTAAAGTCCCAGAAATGAGATTGCTAGGTCAAGGAGTAAGTGCACTTATACTTTTGTCTTACTGATTAATTGTTTTTTCCTGTTTCTGACTAGCTTGTAAACTACATGAGAGCACGAATTTTAAAACTTTTATGCATTGCTATATTCCCCAGTTCTTCAAACAAGACTTGGCACAGAGTAGTTGCTCAGTAAATACATGTCGAATGAATGAATGAGCCTCTTCCTGGAAGCCTGGAGATGTGCTCCTAACAACCATTCCAAACTTGGTCTCCTTCCCACCCTCAGGGCTACAGATCTTTAAAGGCAGCAGATAGTCACTGTCTGGTCCCATTGCCTCTTCCAGAAGTCTCTAGCTTTTTTTCCTTTGCTGCTAAAGGACTGTCGTTCTAAGACCTGGTTATTCTCTTCCTCTGTTTCCCTTTCTTTACCCTAGAAGCATTAAAAAAAAAAAAAAATCCTTCTGCTAAGCAGCACACATCATTTCCCCTCTAAATTCTCTTCCCTGACTACAGTTTCCTCTTTTCTAAAAATTTACAGTCACCAAATACTTGAAGGTTTGTCAGGTGGCAGAGAAAAGGGGATAATTTTCAAAACATAAACTCATTCATGAAGTGGTATTTTTGTGCCAGGCCCCTTATTGGCAATGAGATGAGAGACATAATGAAGACTGTTCCTGCACAGGAAGGCAGCGCCCATGAACGGCTTCCTCAAGGGAAGGGTCTTATCTTCTCATCCTGGAGTCCCGGGTGCTTAGAGCAGTGTGTGGCATATTCAAGATGTCCACCTGTCCTCCTCACCACCACCAAAAAAAAAAAAAAAAAAAAAGTTAGCTGGTTAATATTTAAGTCCCTTAGGCATGCGTAGGGTAATAAAAAGGTTGACCTGCATAATTTTCTGGCTTTCCCTCACCCTTCATTGTTAGTTGGCTGGTTGACTTTTGGTTTCGTGTTTCTGGGTGTGTCTGTTGATATTTGAGTCAACTATTTAACTGCAGGAAACTTGGCCATTCTGATTCCAGGCATTCCTCTTCTCAGTGAATACCTAAATCAGCGTTAGGGTTTCTCCCTGGGCTTGCAGATCCCATGGGAGTGGGCAGGGAGAAGAAGGGGCTCACATTTGGAGCCAGTCTGATCTGGATTCAAATTCTAGCTTCACAACTCAGTAGCTTGGCAGTCTTGGGCAGCTCAGACTAAAGCTCTCTTCTTCTTGGGTTCTAACCCTGCCTGCCTTCTCCTCCCACCCCCATGACCAACCACCCTAGCGGAGAGGGATGGGGGTAAAGTCCAGAGCCCGTGACTCAGGACTGGGCAGGAGGCAGAGCTTCACAGTGGCAGTCTGTGGGCCCAAGGTCAGGCTCCCAACTTCATCTTCAAGGTTGAGTAGGTTCTATAACAAAATCGGGAATCCATGGCCATAGATTATTTCTGAGGATCTTTTGTGGCTGCAGCTCTAAACACCTTTTAGCTCTTAATCTAAACTTCCTGGATTTTCTGAGAGGTTCAGATATAAATTAGAGCACTGTTTGAGTGTCTTTAATCCTATCTGGCACTCAAGTATCCATAGCATGTGTAACCAGGAGAGCTCTTAATAAACTTAGACAAACAAAACAGTACAGAGGATTTATAGACATTGGATACCTTCCTCGGTGTTTATGTTGGAACAGGGGAACCCATATTTCTGTATTGACTGGGCCACCAAAGAAAGGTCATGTAAGACCAAATAAACTAGAAGGTCTTTTAATTTAAAAAAACTGAGCACACCTGTAATCCCAGCAACTTGGGAGGCTGAGGCAGGAGGATTGTGAGTTCAAAACCAACCTCAGCAAAAGTGAAGCACAAAGCAACTCAGTGAGACCCGTCTCTAAATAAGATACAAAAAGGGCTGGGGATGTGCTCAGTGGTTAAGTGCCCTTGGGTTCAAACCCTGGTTTAAAAATAAATAGGAAAAAAAAAAAGAAAAGAAAAGAATGATTTTCCTGAAGATTTGGCTGGCATGGTGGTGCATGCATGCAATCTCAGATCTCAAGTTTGAGGCCAACCTCAGCAACTTAGTGTGTCAAAATAAAATAAAAAGGTCTGGGGATGTGGCCCCTGGTTTAATCCTCGGGTACAAAAAAATAAATAAAATAAAGAGACATGTCAACTCAATGCAATCTGTAGACTATGTTGGATCTGGATTTCAGCACACCAGCTTTAAAAAAAAAAAAAAAGGAAACACATATGCTCAGAAGCATACACATGTGGCATTTAGGGAACTTTGGAAACTGATATCTGAGATTGACCATATCTTGATAACTGCTGAAGCTGAATCATGGGCACTAGGAGTTCATTTTGCTATTTTTGCTACTTCTGGATACGTTTAAAATTTTCCACAATAAAATAAAATAAAGCCAGAAAAGAACAATGAAAAATATTTCAAATGCTCATGTCAAATATTTCTTTTTCCTTACATGTCATCAATTGCTTAAGAATCTCACCACTTTTTTATATTTGAATCACAGTTTCTGGTATAGATTCATGTTTTTCCTGGAATTTATTAGCATCTTCCCCATTTTTCAGAAAAAAACATGTGCTTTCTTTACCTTATGACTAAGAGAGTCTATCTTCTTTAATTGTATTGTTAACTGAAATTCACTTTTTTTTCTTAAAGACATTATTATGAGAGCCTTCTTTTTCTGTGTTCTAATTTAAATCCAATACATGTAGGCAAACAATTCTCACTGCAGGGTTTCTTTTCTTTTTAGTATTGTTTCTCTTTCAAAATATTTTTTCAATGTTTGTCAGATTTGTTTTATTGTTTCTTGATATGTTTTAGGTCAGGCTCCCCAGAAGCAGAGCCTCAGGTAGTGTGTTAGTCTGTTTCTGTTATTATAACAATATGCCTGAGGCTGGATATTTTCTAAAGAAAAGAGGTTTATTTAGCACACAGTTCTGGAGGTTCAAGGGCATGCTGTTGGCATCAGCTTGGCTCTGGTTAGGACCTCATTGCTGATGGCGTCAAAATGGTGAGATGTAGTTCAGGGGTTAAGAATCTCTGGGTTCAATCCCTGGTACCACACCCCACTGCCCTGGGCAAAAAAAGAAAATGAGGTATATGTATATTAATCAGATTTGTGGTATAAGCCATAACAGCTCAAAGCAGAAAAGGTTATAAAACAGGGTTTTCTACTTTTGTTTTTTGTCCCCTGCCACTTCCACTCCCCAGATCAGAGATTGAGGCCAGGGCCATTCTACCACTAAGCTACATCCCTGGTCCTTTTAATTTTGTGTTTTGAGACAAGATCTTACTAAGTTTCTCAAATTGGTGATCTTCCTGCCTCAGTCACTGGCCTGCAAACAGGTTTTCTTTAGAGAGGAGGTGAAGAGCACGGGAGGATAGGTGGAGGGGAACTTTAAATTTTTCCTTACATTTGATATTAATCATGAATAAAAGCATTATTATAATTATTATTTAGTTGTTTTATAAAAACAACTATAATGTCTGTAATTGTTGGGCAGGGATAGGAACCGGTCAATATAGATTGTGTGCAGGAAGGAGGGCCTTGGTAAGGGGTTCCCAGAGAACAAACTCTTTCCTCTGCTTCAAGGTTCTCATTGATCGAGCAGTTTGCCCAGCACTTGCTAAACTCCAGACCCTATTTTAGACTGAAGCTACCTGGGGAGCCACCTTTGCCCTTGACCTTTAAACCACTTGTTACAAAAAGATTGCAGATAGGAAGGGTACAGTCCATTCACGCTTCCCCTGAAAAAGTTGGGGGATTCCCAGAAAACATGGTGACCAAGCTTGCTCAGGGTTGAAAAAGTTGGGGGATTCTGGGAACATGGTGACCAGGCTTGCTCAGGGTTGTTCAAGTTTTAAAATTCCAAGTCTAGCATCAGGAAACCCCTTTGTTCTGGGCCAACCTGTGCAGTTGCTCAGCTCCCCTTTCAACGGACTCTTCTGAGAGGGCGATTCCAGTCCAGCCTCTCATTCTTCATTCATCTTGCTTCTGCTAGAGGAGGCCAAGGAACCCTTAGCTTGTGAGTCTTTAGAAGTATGTTGTTGGGTCTCACTTTTTTAATTATTTCAATTGGAATGTTTAGTCTATTTCTTTTCTTTTTCTTTCCCTTCTTTTCTTTGGGAGCTGGGGTTGAACGGGGCCTCACATATGCTAGGCAAATATTCTACCACTGAACTACACCCTCAACCCCAATTTCTTGTGTTTTTAAATGGGTTGCTCTCAGAATTACAATGTGCATTCTTAATTTATTCAGTTTAGATAGAATAAAATATATGAGGCTGCAACAATATAATTCCATTTGTTCCCTGCCTTTGATGCTATTATTGCCAGACATTTGCCTCTACATGCATTAAAAACCCTACAATAAAGGGGCTGGGATTGTAGCTCGGTGGTAGAGTTCTCGTCTCGCATGTGGAGGGTGCTGTTCGGTCCTTAGCACCACATTAAAAAATAAATAAAATAAAGGTATTGTGTCCATCTACAACTAAAAAATATATATATATTTTTTAAAAAGCCCTACAATAAAATGTTATTATTTTGGGCTTAAAAGTGGAGGATGAAGCCAGGTCTGGGGAACACACCTGTAATCTCAGCAACTTGGGAGGTTGAGGCAGGAGGATTGCAAACTGAAGTCAATCCTCAGCAATTTAGCAAGACCCTGTCGCAAAGTAAAGAACTGTGACTGTAGCTCAGTGGTAAAGGTCTCCTGGGTTCAATCCCCAGTGTGGGATGACAGGGAGTTGAGGGGGGGAAAGTCTTATATTTATCTATATATTTGCTATTTCTGGTGCTCTCATTCCCCTCTGAAGAGCTCACTTTCTACCTGATGTCATTTTCCTATAGCCTGAATAACTTCATTTAACATTTCTTGTACTGCCATTCTGCTGGTGACAAATGTTCTCTTTCATTTATCTGAAAATACCTTTATTTCAGAAGATTGATGGGTTTCTTTGTTTGGTTCTGTTTTTAGTACTTTAAAGATGGTACTCCCTTGTCTTCTGGCCTCTGTGGTTTCTTGGTTTTCTCCCTCCCTCTCTTCTTTCCTTCCTTCTTTTTCTTTTTTCTTCTTGGTACTTCAAATTGAATCCAGGAACCCTCTACCATGGAGTTACATCCCTAGTCCTTTTAATTTTTTTTTTTTTTTTGGAGACATTGTCTTGCTAAATTGCCCAGGCTTGGGATCCTACCTCCTCTGCCTCCCGAGTAGTTGGGATGATGACCAAACTCTTTACATGGCCCTCCAGGCTCTGCATGGTCTGCCTATTTCTCTATCTTTCTTAGGAGCTCGAAGCCTAGGATTGATGGATATGGATTGAGGTGGCAAGGGATGAGTCAGGATGACGGATTTCTGGTTGGGCGGAGTTAGGAAAGTGCCTTGGTTTCTTAACCTCTAACATCTCAAAGGAAGGCTGCAAATCTTTTCATGAGTGGAATGTTGAAAATTCATCATTCACTCCTCAGCTCACTCCCTCTCACTTCAGTTTGACATTCAACTACCGGGCCAGCCAAGCAGAAGCTTGGGTTTGAGCACTAGCTTTATCTTGATACGTCCTTGACTTCCACACTTTCCCTGTTAGAGCTGTATTTTCTCACATGTAAAGCAGGAATTATATTTCCTTTTCTCTTTTTTTTAATATAATAAATTATTATTAGTAGCAGTAGTAGTAATAGTACCAGGAGTTGAACCCAAGGGTGCTTGCTTAACCACTGAGCCACATCCTCAGCCCTTGTTTTTAATTTTTTTATTTTGAGACAGGATCTCACTAGTTTGCTTACAGCCTCCCTAAATTGTGAGGCTGGCTTTGGACCTGTGATCCTCCTGCCTCAGGCTCCCAAGTCACTGGGATTACAGGTATGTGCCAGTGCTCCCTGCTAACATAAGAAATTATTATTGCAAGTGGTAAATTTCAGGTATGTGACAGCTGGGCCCTAGCTTGAGATGACCATCTCCTCTGAGCCTCAGTTGTAGAAGTCATCTGCCTTTTTGGAAAATCACTCTGGTGTTCCGACAGAAGATGCACTGCAAGCGGACTGGGATAGGAAGGACAGAACTCTGTTATCCTCTCAACCCTCACTTCCCTTGGAGAAATTCATGGAGAGGTGGCCTTCATGGACTATGGAACAGACTCTGCCCCAAACCTCTGAGTCAGCTTTGATCCTCCTATCCACAGCTGGTCCTTCAGCAGTTACTGGTGACTCTGCCTGCAAAACACCCAGGAGCACTTTACCGTCTTTGTTTCTGCTGCACCCACACTAGGCCAAACCACCATTGTGGCTACTGTACTAATGAGATGCCAGCCTCTGCTCTTCTCTAGTGCCAAGTCATCCTCATCCAACAAGGCCAGTGTGACCTTAAAAAATGTAAAGTAGATACTGCTATTCATCGGCCTAAACCTTCTCCTTGAACTCGCTGCTCCAAACTTCTCACTTCTGACCTCAAAATGATCTGACTCCTGCCTGCCCCACCTGGCCACTCCTCCCGGGTTATCAAAACCCAGGCACACTGTCCTGGTTCCCATAATTCTGTGGTCGCTGATCCTTCCGCCTGGGCAAGTCTCCTGGGGCATGCCCCTCACCTTATTGGTTTCTGGTCTATAGATCTCAACCCAAAGGTCACCTCCTTGGAAGGCCTTTTCAGTGTACACTTGTCCCTATCACTCTCTTTCATTACTGTATTATTCATTCCCAATATGTATAATCCCTTGAAATTAAATTGTTGACACATAATTTTTCCTCAACATTATTACTTTTACATTTTTATTAATTTTGATATAGGAAGAATACATAAATATGTTTTCCATAGATCCTGACAGGTAAAGCAAAGTCCCCTCTTAAATAACCCCTTTTCCCCTGTCCTAGATTTCTTCCTCAAATGAAAGCTGTTTGTCCTGTTTTCTACTGACTCATAAATTTCTAAGACCACGAGTCACACATTCAATAAACAGCTATTGAATAAACATTAAATCAAGGGTCAAATTCTGGCTCTACTTTGTATTAGCTTCCCTTTGGAGACTGCTAGAGGAAGGGAGGTTAGAGGCCAAGGTCAAGAGGAAGCAATGAATGTAGGCAAACTACTTAGCTTCTGAGTATCAGTTTATTCATTTATATAGAAAAGGAAAGAGTATTAATTCTCAAAGAACTGTGAGAATCAAGTTGTGCCAGGCACACCACAAACATCCTCACAAGGTTTATAGGCTAGTGGGGATGTATTTGACATCCTGCATGTTGACTCCACAGTCTACCAATCTGTTCAGTGTCCATAAATGCTAGAGCCACACTCTCCAAACTGGGCTGGAAAGAGTTCTGTGGGGGTGGGGGCTAACCTGAAACCATCTGGTGCATCTTTCTGGACTGTTTGTTTTACTTGGAAGTAATTTAAAACATTATTTGTTATAGTAAAATAAACACAAATACTTATTGAGTAGAATGAAGAATTCGCCTGAATTTTAAAATTCAGGTGCTTTGGACATCAGCACCAGTGGAGATCATCTGCTTTGGTGGAAACTGTTTTATAGGTGGGGAAGCTGGGATGTGGCAAATGGCAGGACCAGGCCTTTCCATCCTGGTCAGGGGCCTTTCTGGCTTACAAAGGGAGTCTCCTGCCATCTAGGAGGACTTTAGTTTGCTCCTCTCCCTGAAGCCCTGTAGGAACAGCAGGTGGCTTCCTCTCCTTCTCCTCTGGGGTGGGGATGGAGTCCAGAGGTTAAGAAGGGACACAATCAGGTTCTGGGCTTTAATCCGTTTTCTCCTGGCTCCTAATGTTGCCCAGACATGGACCACCCTGCCAGCCAATCAGCCTCTACTCCCCAACATCTGGACATAATTATAGTAATTATACTGGGATATCATTACCAACTCTATCTACACTGTATAAACAATACATTCTATATAAACAGCATAGGTGACTGCTTTTGAGCATAATTACAGGAGATGTTTGCAGACCCACGATTGCATCTTAGTAAAAGATAGCTTCTCTTCCTCCCATTAATACTACAATATTAGGGACCTATGGGGTGAATTAGCCAAATTCCAGGGGTGATGGATGAGAAAGACCTCCCACTACCGGCACAGCAAGAAGGGACCTCCGGCAAAGCTGAGTCCCTCAAAGAGCCAAAAGAAAAATGGATTAAGGCCCAGAACCCTACCAGCCCCTTCTCCTCTGGACTCCACCCTCACTCCTACTGGGGAAGGAGAGAAAGCTCTCTCTGCTGTTCCTGCAGGGGTCAGGGATCTTGAGAGGAGCCAGGATTTCCAAAGACCAAGAAAACTGCAGAGAAGGGTGGGCTAACCTCTGCTGGCAGCTGCTGTTTGCGAGTCCCACCTGAGACCCGCAAACTCAAGCGAGTCCACGCGAGACCTTTCCACCTATCAACAAGTCAGTGGGCTGAAATCACTTTACAGGTATGGAAATCGGTTCTAAGGGGGCTGGTATCCAGGGTCCCAGCAGCAGACCGTGGGGCTGGGCCTTGGCGCTTTCCACGTTGTGACCCTGCCGAGCCACACGCACAGGCCGGCAGCAGACCAGCTCTTTGCCCCCTTGCTTATCTCCTTCTCACAGCTTCCTCTTTCTGGCTGCCACCGACTGTCCCTGCTGGCCTCCGGTACCCCTCCACCCCCACCAATTCCCTAACGTCAGCGCAGTCTGCGGCCCCTACACCTCCTCTTCCTGTCCCTGTTGGGTGGTTAAGTGTTATCTCTCTAGAAGGGCGGGGGTGGGGATGGGGAGGGTGGAGCGTGGGGCGAAGGCCTTGCTAGGCATCCGGAGACTCCCACTGTCCCAGCGCAGGGGTGCCGCCGGGAGCTCTGCAGCTTGGCCTCAATTCCCGGACCCGGGCTTCCACCCACCCGAACACACAAAGGCTGCCCAGGCGTGCACGGGAGAGCGCGCTCGCACCCACGGCGGTGCGCACACACACGCACAACTGCACAAAGACGTGCGCACCCTCCCATCCACACAAATACACTCCTGACAGGCCCGCGCACAGCCGTGCACCCGCACCTATACACTGGGTGCGCACACGTCCCCCTCGGTGTGACAGAGGGGCACGAACTCGGGCAGACCCCCGCCCCCAACAGCGAGCTCTCGGTCTGGAGGCTTCCCACCGGCTCCCTGGGCTCTGCTGTGAGGCGCGCGCACACGCAGACACGCACACAGAGACAGGCACACGCGCGCACACCCGCACCGCTCCACGCCCCTGGCCGCTGCCCGGGAGCTGTGCGGCGCGGCGGGCGGCGGGCGGGCGGGGACCCGGGGCGGGGGCGGCGGCGGCGGCGGCAGGGAGAGCGAAGGAGGCGGAGCGGGGAGCCCGGAGCGGGCTGGCCAGCGCTCCTCCTGCCGGCTGGGGATTTTCCAGACTGGGCGCTGACGCCGCGGACCTCCCTGCGGCCACCGCGGACCATGGGCGACAAAGGGACTCGGTGAGTGCGGGCGGCCACCCGGCCCCGCGCGCGTGGGGGCGAGCTAGGCGAGAGCACGGGCGGGGGTTGCAGTCTGCGTTCGCGGTCACCCGAGGACCTGGTACCCGGCTGTCCACCGCAAGTCTCCTGTGTGGTCGCTGGCAGGAGCTGGGGGGCGGGGGTACTTAGAGGCCAAAGACAGGGCCACCCCATCTGGCTTGTGGCCGCTGACCGGAGACGCACACAGACTCACTGACACCCAGCACTGGCCGGCAGACGCAGAGACTCCTGGGGCAGGCTGACACACAAAACACACGCTCATATGGACACACAGACACACTCATGATAGCACACACACTGAGAGCCACTGCCACACACTCTTCACATACAGTGACAGGATGTCACACACACTCCCTGGCACACATTTGCCTGCTGACACATTCCTACTGACAGCCCTGTTGGCATACGCTGGTCATACTGCAACACACACCAACTCTAACACACCCTCATGATGGCACACACATGTGCTGCACACTGATGCACACATACACTGTCACTTGGACTCTAACATTCAGGCTGGCACGCACACATTGTCACCCTCACATGACACTGACATGACATGAGGCTGGCATATGTCTCACCATCACAGTGGAAGGCCAGTGCTGACCCCCACAGAGGCACATCAGACTGATGTCTGCGGGGATTAAGCACCCAACAGGAGGGAGCTGCCAGACCTGGGGCTACTGACACCCTCATACCAGTACCCAGGTGACAGGAGTGGAAACACACAGCACACAGGGTGGAGGCAGCCCCTCTAGAGTCTGGGAAGGCAGGTTCCCATCCACTCTGGTTCCTTTCCCTGTGACCTCCTGAGGCCTAGGGGTTGGGGGGGGGGGTGCTGGCAAGGGGCTGTTTCAAGAATGGAGGTGGGGGTGTTCCTGTGTCTTAAGGCCTGCTCTGAAAGTCACAGAAAGGGATAGATGTGCCTCTGAAATGGGAAACTGGGACAAAAGAGGCAGGGGGCTGGGCAGGACAGCCTCTGGGGTCAGCCCTTCTGAAGGAGACAGCTTGGCTGGCCTCCTGCACTGTCACCCTCCCCACCCCTGGAAGTCCGGCAAGCAGCCTCTCCTGCGCTCCTCTGCTCACCCTTTCTGCACCTGCTCTTTTTTGTTACTTTCTTTCTTTACCCTATTCTATTCTCCTGTCCCATTTCTCCCTTTCATCTTTCTATCTCCCCCTCCTTGCTTCCAACATTTATTTATTGAGCTCCTGCTGTGTACTAGGTGTAGTGTGGGGGATCAAATTCGCGCCTCCCCTGAAAGAACCAACAGACCAAAGAGAAACCGCCCACTGTGGTCATCACATTTTGAGGCCCCTGACAAAGTGATTCCTCACCCACTGCCGCCTGATACTCAAAGGTCCTCCAGAGATTATTCCCATTTTCTAGGTGAGGAAACTGAGGCTCAGAGGTAACTTAGACTCTTACTATTGAGAAACTGCTTCTCAGCCATCCTCTTCCAGTAGGTTCATTTTCTTCTTCCTGTTTTCCCAAAGAGGAACCAGAGGGTTAAAGAGGTCACCTGACTTGTTTAGGTCAAAAGGGGGTTGGAGGCAGGGCAGAGGCCAGAGCCCTCTTGGTTCCTGTCTCTGTGGCTCTCCTTTGGGTACTGTCAAGCCCTTCAAGCGCCCCAAGTATGTGGGTGGGCAAGGTGCCCGATCTGTGCTGGAGGCTCAGCCTTGGGGAGACTGCAGAAGATC
Source organism: Spermophilus citellus (assembly GCF_964194105.1). Lineage (NCBI taxonomy): Eukaryota > Metazoa > Chordata > Mammalia > Rodentia > Sciuridae > Spermophilus > Spermophilus citellus. Next base: position 192,497,186 of record NC_138183.1, read on the forward strand.
ATGAGGTGTCTGCATTCACCTTGACAGTTAGTCCCCATTGCAGCCACTGGCCAGCACCACGATCCAGGTCTCTGTCTTAGCAGGAGGGTGTGTGACTCCCTTCTCCAACACGTCAGTGTCCCCCAGAACCAAGACCCCCCTGGCCTGTGAGGTCAGGTTCTTTCCCTGCAGGGCACAGCAGGCAGCCTGAGCCATTGCTCTTCTCCTTTGTTCTGTGCTGCTTGGCAATCAGGGTGACTCAGCCCCTCTTGGGCCTCTCTCTGCTGCTCTGTGACTTGGGGAGAAGTGTCATTGCTCCCCTGCTGGCATGAGTTGTCAGCAGGATGAGGACACCATGTGCTGCCAGGCACCTGTTGGAGACCCTGTCTCTGGGGTCAGGGCTTTTTCCTTGACTCCTCCTGCTCTGCCTCAAACTCACTGTTGGACCTTGGGGATGTTGGGCAATTGCCTTTCTCTTCTGACCTTAGTTTTTCCATCTGTAAATGGGAACTATCAATATTGACATTTTCCATGGGTCTTCCTGTGTTTACTGAATTCGCTGGGCATGGGAGGAGGTGCGCCTATAGCCTAGAGACAGGTCTGACTAAACTAGCCCGCTGGTGGCTCTGCATGCCCTCCTCAGCCTCCCTAGCAGCCCCATGAGGTCTCCCTCTCCCTTTCCAGACAGGTTCTATATAATTGGGAAGAGAAAGGCAATCTCACTAATGGGCCATGTCTTGTTCTGAATCCACGAGATTCTACTTGATTAATTGAAAGAGGAAACTGCAAATATCCAATACACTAAGCATCAGGCGTCATGACATCTATCTCTCCATCTGGGGGTCCAGAAATCAATGAGTCCACTCTGTTTCTATCCCTTACTAATTTCTAATGACAACATCATGGATAGAAACATCATGCGTCATCTTACTGGATTCTCCCCATGATCTAGAGTAAAGCAGGTGATTATAATGCAGGGTGACATGTACTTTGAAAGGCCTGGGGAGGAGTCCCCAACCCAGTCCTGGGCCGTGGGCATGGGAAGGAGCTGGCATTGGAGTTCCTGAGTGTCATCTGGAAGGATAAGGAGGCCATGGGTGCAGGACTGGTGACATCTTGCCTGACCAAAGGTGCAGAATGCGCAGAGGCTTAGAGGCATGAAGCACTGCATAAGGCCTAGGAGTGGGTTGGGGATGAAGGGTGAGCCTGAGGGGGTGAATGAGGACAGTCTGCCAGCCTGGGAATGGCAAGAGACAAGATTTTTCTCTCGAAGCCTTCGGTGATTCAGGCAGGGGTGTGTGGGGTGGGGTGGGCTGGAGCTGATTTTCCTTTCAGAAAAGTGCCTCTGGCAGTGGCCAAGAGTGTAGATGGGAGGCGGGGAGGCCCATAGGGGGTTCCCTGAGAACTAAGGCTTTGAACTCAGAACTACAGCTCTAGAGAGGATGGAGCTGAGAAATAGAGTACCAATAAGGAAGTAGAGTCTGTCGGACTTGCTGGTTTGTTGGACCTTCTTGCTGAGTGACTGGTATGTGCTAGAATTATGTGCATCATCTTATTGGATTCTCCCCATGATCTAGAAATGTAGGGATTGTTGCTGTCTTTATGCAGTTAAGGAAATGGACTAGGAGAGAGTAAGTAATTTGTCTACTGCCATGTAGCCAGCAAGCATCTGAGCCAAGGCCTGCCCACAAAGCCCTTTTGGCTACTTTCTAGTTCCACTCAGAGCAAGGGGAGTTTGTTTGGCTCATAGTTGGCCTCCCCAGCAGTGCCTTGCCTCAAGTATCCCTTTTGGGTCTTACTGTTCTTACTAATTTCTAATGACAACATCATGGATCAAATTTAGACAACAGGAGGGACTTCCTGAGAGTCAATGGGGTGGAATAGAATTTCCTTTCCTGCTGATGTTTATGAATTCTTTTTTCTAGGAGAGGAGGGTGGTTGTGATGGGAAAGTGTAATCACCAGCTCTCCGTGAACCTTGGCTGTCATTTCTCTTGGTGGTTAAGCCCTGCGTGACCTATCTTGGCTGGGAAATGGGGAAGTCCTGTGGCTTTGGCCAGGACTGCTCCTGGGACTGCTGGACATGGTAGTGGTTGAGCTGGCCCACTGTCTCTGAATCCAGGATGACCTCTGGGCTTCCGATGTTTCCAGCGGCTCTCTCCCTTCCACGTGTGGGCCTCCTCACCTGGGGCTGAGGCTTCTCACTGGCATGGGCACAGGGGTCCTGAGTTGTCGGCTGCCAACTCCAGGTCTTTTGGTACCTCAAGCTGTGGCAATGGAAGAACAAGATACTGGGAGTCAGCACACCCCAAACGGCTGCCAAGCCATCTACTGCTACCAGAGCGGCTGTGCATCTGGCTGAGCCCCGTGGAGGGTGCACATGCAGCAGTGTGACAAGGGAGCAGGACTGCTGGCCACAGGCTGGCAGTGAGGAAGGTGTAGGGAGGCCTCTGCCCAGATGGGATCTGGATCCTGGTGGGAAGCAGGAATTTGGAAGTCTTCAGAGTAGAGTCGTGGGCCGTTACCTTGGGGAATGTGGATAACAGTGTGTGGCGAGGCGGAGAGGATGCTCAGGGTCAGCGGGGCCGTGGAAAGAGTCAGGATACAGAGCAGCTGGGTCCTAGGGCCCAAGAGACTGGGAAGGACCCACAGAGGAGGGGCTGCAGCAAGACCCCATGCTTAGCCAGAAGGCAGTGGAAGGTGACCTGGGATTTGGGTGGAGTGGGGAAGCACAGTCGAGCCACGGAGGCAAGGGGAAAAGTGGCGGACCCTGCTTTCCCATATGCCTCAAGTATGCCCTGGGCTGGGAGTCAGAGGGGGCTGTGGTCATGGGGCCCGGGTGGCCCTATCCACCCGGCCCCTCTGCCTTGTGTCCAAAGGCAGAAGATCACTGCCCTGCACTGTCCTTTCAAAACCAGGCTGCAGGGTAGAGGAGACTGGGTGGAGTATGAGCTGGCCTCAGGGGAGACATGTATTGTGCTGGCTCTTGAAAGGAGGGTCCTCTGACTCAGGCTGGGGCCCTTGGGGAGGCTTCCTAGAGCAGGTGACCCTAGATGGGTGCTGGAGCATGAGGAAGGCTTGGGCAGGGGCAGAGTTGTTCTGGCCGGAAGGAAGAGCCTCTGCCAAGGTGCAGACACTGATCAGGTGCGAGAGTGAGGTGCCAGGCCGCAGAGGAGGTGGCAGCCCTGGTCAGCAGGCCTTGGGTACTGGAACAGACAGGGGTCATGGTACTTTTTCCTTCATTCATACCTTATGTGTCTTCATTACTCCATTGGTGTGCTTTATTATTATTATTATTATTATTATTATTATTATTATTATTATTGCTGTTTTGGTACAAGGGATTGAACTCAGGGGCACTTGAACACTGAGCCACATCCCCAGCCCTTTCTTTTTTTCTTATCTAGACACAGGGTCTCGCTGAGTTGCTTGGGGCCTCACTAATGCTGAAACTGGCTTTGAACTCCGATCCTCCTGCCTCAGCCTCCCCAGCCGCTGTGCCACCACGCCCGGCAGTGTGCTCCTTTTGGTTCAGGGCTATCCACGGACTGGATAATGGGCCAACAAACAGGTTCCTGTTGATAGGAATGTCTCGCAGAGGCTTGTTGAACTGGACCAAATTTTTTCATCCCTTCTTGCTTCTGCTCTCAGCCCAGGGGCTCCATAAGTGATGAAGTGACTCTTTCCCATTGGAGAATCCCCGGTGTGAAAGGGATGCTTCCCACATTGGACTGGAGGCTCAAGGGAGGGGGTCATGCTTCTCCATCAGACTGGAGGCCTTTGAAGGGAGGATGTCTCCCCATCAGGTGGAGGACTCCTCAGGGTGGGACCTTGGCTCTTGGGATTAAACTAGGTGTAGTCTAAGTGGTTTCCAGGCGCCCTCCCCCACGTGCAGGATAGGTCCTGTCCCAGAGGTGGCGGGGGTGGGGTGGGGTGGAGGATGGGTTGGGGGTAGCAGGACAGGGTGGCTGCTTTGAGAGGGGAACAAAGGCCTCTCTTGTCCCTGCTCCCTCTCCCCCTCCCTCACTGAGGGACCTTGGCTGGGTCATCTCTCTGGAGACGGGCTCCTCCTTCCTGGGACTGGCCCATCTTCAGTCCTACTTCAGAGGAACTGCTTGTTCCTGCCCAGGAGTCCTCATGCCAGATGAGGCCCCCCAGAGGCCTGAGGGACTATACTTCACAGGTCCCTGGGGCTCCTGTGACTGAGGTCACCATGGTGATGGAGCAACTTTCCCTCTGCCTAGGGCTTGGGCCAGGCCTGGCTGAGACCACCATGGAGCTTGGGTCTCCTGCATAAGAAGGGTCTGACCACTGAATTTCAAGAGCCTTCAGCAAGAGGAGTGCTGTGACTTTGTGTCAGGCCCACAGGAGGCAGGACTCTTTCAATGTCTGAACCATTCAGGGCTGGGTGAGGCAGGACCTCCCTTTCATGCTGGCCCTGGGCCTCAGGAACCACAACCGGTCCTTTTGATTCTTTTGCAGCTTTGCCCCGGCTCCTTGCCATCAATGGGCATGGAGTTTTGGCAAAGAGCCAAGAGAGAGGTGAGGAGTAGGTGACTGGAATATACCATCCCTGGAAGGTCCCAGTGTTTGCTGTACTGCTTACTCATTGCTGTGTGACTTTGAGTGTGCCACTCACTCATTCTGGGCCCTGGTGTCTCTATGGAAGTCAAATCAGACAGCATGTGTGAGGCCTTTCTCTTGTGTTCTGTCATGGGGTTAGGGAATGACCTGTCTTCCAGGGACCAAAGATGGAGGATTGGGCAACTCAGTCTTCTGCTACAGACCTGTGGGTGGGACTGAAACTGGCAGGGAGCCAGGTCCTAGGTTGGGCTGGTGGTGGGTGCTGAGGGCCAGGAATGAGTCACCTTCTGCTTGAAAGTGTTGTCATCTCTCGTGGGATCAGATCCTTTTTTAATTTTTAAATATTTATTTTTTAGTTGGACACAATATCTTTATTTATTTATTTATTTATTTTTATGTGGTGCTGAGGATAAAACCCCAGGGCCTCGCACATGCTAGGTGAGCGCTCTACCACTGAGCCACAACCCCAGCCCAGGATCAGATCCTTTTTCACCTGCTGTTTCTACCTCTCTGGTCACATCTCCTGACTCCTCCAGGGACACCATCTTCATCTGCAGTAACTGGCAGGTCCTCAAAGATCATTTGACTTTGCTCAGGCTGTTCCTTTCTTATGGACACCCTTCCCTTTCTTCCCTTTAAGGTTTTGCTCAGGATCATTTTCTTCAGGAAACATTCTGTGAGTCTCCAGGGTGCTCAGGGGCCCTCAGTGATCTGATTACCATAGATTAGAAGCTGATTAGCTTAGTGGTTAGGCTCTGGGAAGAACCAGATTTCCTGGTTTCAAATCTCAGCTCTGACTGTCCTCAGCTGGGTGACTTCAGCCAACTTTTTAACCCTTTCTGTGCTATATCTCCCTCATCTGTAAACCAGGGTAAGAGGTTGTCTTGAGGATTAAATGAGTTAAATGGGTCTAGCTCAGAGAGTCCCTGGCACAAGCTTAGTGCTATAGGAGTGTTAGCTCTAGGACATCCTCTTCCTGGGTCTGCTTCCATCACCAGGCTGAGCTCCCCCAGGGAGGGACCCTGGTTGATTTCCAAGGCATGTCCCCATACCAGGGATCGGGGATGGACCCAGAAGTGCCTTGATATTGAGCTACATCCCCAGGTCTTTTTATTTTGAGACAGGATCTCAGTAAATTGCCCAGGCTAGCCTTGGACTTGGGACCCTCCTGCCTCAGCTTCCTGAGTAGCTAGGATTATAGGCATGCACCACCACACTCAGCTTGCCTCAAAGGATCCAAAGTACTCAGCATTATCCTATATCATTGTTGGTCCTTTGTACCCAGTGGGTGACTGTCACTCGAGAAGATCTCCGACTAGAAGAGGGTCTTGGGGAGTTCCCAGAGAGGATGGGAGACCTCAACTCAGGAAAAATGAGGGTCTTTGACATATGTGATGGAAAAGAATGTCAGCACATGTCAATAGAGGCACAGAAACTTATTTAGGAAAGCAAAGCATGTCACCATCAGGTGGAGGACTCCTCAGGGTGGGACCTTGTCTCTTGGGATTAAAGTAGGGGTCAGTCTAAGTGGTTTCCAGGCACCCTCCCCCATGTGCCATGGGAGAATGTGGGCCATTCCAAGAGTGAGAGATGCATTTTGGGAGGTCCCGGCTTCTAAAAGAAAGTTAAGGAGGGGTGAGTATGGGAAGGTTTGTGGGGAGAACATCAGTCTGATTAGCTGGAGATGGTTTGTGGTAGCCTGGTCATTCTCAGGATCCTTAGGCTGATCAGTAAATAGTGCTAGCAAGTCTCCTAAATTATAGGTATCTCTCTTAAGGTAATGATCATAAGTGGGTTATGGTAACTTTAAGATTTACAGATTTCCCGGAAATCTGGGAGTGATAAGCCCAGAGAAGAGATGGGCTTGAGGAGTAACAGGCCTGGAAAGGTATGCAGAATCTCAGACTATATTTCCTGCTCCCTCCTTTATGCCTCCTTTCTACCTGTTTCTCCTATCCTACCTTGACTTGACTCATTCAACTCCATTCCCGGGCTTCAAGGCTTTGATTGCACGTGTCATTCCAGGAATCCCTAACTGATCTCCAAGTGCTTTTTGGTGGCCTTTTCCCCATCTTCTCTCTTGCACACACTTGTCCCTAAGTCCCTCATTGGATCTTGATTATTTGCACACCTGTGATATCCTTATATGAGGTCAAGAATTCTTGAAAGGCACCTAGCCCCGGTCTGCTTGTCCCTATCCGCTGTGTAGGCCTGCCCTGGCCCTGAGCTCCATAAATATTTGTTCAGACAAGGAAGCTGAATATAAGGGTTTCACTGGGAGAGGATCTACTTGGGGGGTGGGCAGTGTGGTTCGTGGGAATGATGGGACATTATTGTTAGTTTCAAAATATCGCAGAGTAGCCCAGAGACGCAGGGTTTAGATGAGTCTTTTTAGCTCAGAGGGCAGAGGTCACTAGATGATTGGCTTTCCCTTACTGGGAGAAAGTGTTTTCTGACCACCAGAGCTTCCTGGCAGGAGGATTGGTGGCTCCTTCCAGCCTCTGGGCTTTTGCGCCTATTGCTGCCCTGCGCGAGTGCTGTCCTAGTGTCTCCCTGGGTTCAAATCTTCCTTCCCATAAGCACCCCAGAATGGAGACAGGCTCTGCTGGCTCCCTCAGGGTGGGCTCCGTTCATCATCCCATCTTGGACATTTACTGAGCCTTTCTGGCTCTGAGCACTAGCACGGGAGAGTTGGGAGTCCCCTCTTTAGGGTGGACGTCTAGGTCTGGCTATAGTATCCCCAGTGTGGTTTGACCTGGCCTGAGCAAGGAGCATGCTTCCGCCTACCTGCCGTGATCAAGGAGCTCTTTATGCAGCTGGAGAGCCCTCCCTTGGCGGGCAGAGCCCAGAGTTCCCCATCGACTGCCCACTGGGCAAGTGCTCAGAACCCACCTCATTACTAGGGACAGAATTCTGGGCACTGGATTCAGAAGGCTGTGGTTATAATCAGCTAATTAAACCACCCAAGAATTGCTCCTTGGCCCAGAGGAGTGGAGGGAAGGCGGAGGCTGGGAGAAGTGCGAGAAGATGAGAGCTGGCCTGCTGTGGGCAGAGCTAGGAAACAGAAAGGAAGTGGGGAGAGAGGCTGGGGGACAGGGGGACAGATGCAGGGAGTGTGCCACGTGGGGAGATCAGGGACCCCACTTCTTCACTAATTCCAGGGCAAACCTCTTCTCCTCTTTGGGCCTCAATTTCTCCATGTGTCAGGCAGGAATAGAAGAGGCTTCCGTCTGGAAGGTCTCTCAGGCTTCTCCTCATTCACTGAGGAGGGGAGAGGCCTAATCAGCAAGCTGTCCTCCAGAGATGCTAGGGCCTCTGCCAGCCCTGCCTCTGGGAGGGCGAAGGTCGAAGGTCGTGGCAGTTGTGTGAGGGAGGGTGTGAGGGAGGGGCTGCTCCCACCTGAGGCTCAGTGCTGTAGGTTGATCCCAAGGGAAGACTTGTTGGAGGCCTGGGGCCTCCCTGGCACATCCTGCCCTCAGGCCGTGGTCCTACCCAGTCCCCGCCCTGTAGTAGGTGTTCTCAGGGAGGGACTGTTTAAAGCTCGGGCTCCCTCTCTTGGGCTCAGCAGTGTTTTTATTTTTTTATCTGTAGGAATTTCCCAAGTAGCTTCCCCAGTGTACCTAGGGGAGGAACTCCCTCAGAGGCAGAGCCCCCAGGTTTGGAGTATGGATTTTAGGGTCTGTCAGATGGGGCTTTGCTGTCCAGCTGTAGCTCCGTCACCTTGGCCAAGGGTTTTAGACTCTCTGGGCCTCAGTTTTCTCATTTGGGAAATGGGTGTAATAATGCCACCCACCTCCTGGGATAGCTGTGGGCAGAGGGTAAAGGCACATAAGAAGTCCTTGTTTTCTAAGACTGGGGGCAGAGCTCAGCTTTTGTCTTCTCTTCCCTCCTTCCTCCTCCCTCCCTCCCCGCCTCTCCCCAGCCTGTCAGGACTGCACACAGCTGAGTGCCCAGGAGAGGGGGCCCCAGAGGCCAGAGGACAAGCTCACAGGATGGCAGGAAAGGGAAGTGAGATTGCCCATGGTCAGCACTAGCAGAGTGGTGTGGTGCTGCCGGCCCCTCCTCTTGGCCCCTCACCCAGAGCAGGTTTCCTAGGAGGAAGCAGGGAGAGACAGAAAGCTGGAAGCGGTTGTGGAGGGAGGGCCCTTGGCATCCCAGCTCTGGGGGCCTCTCTCCCTCGGTGCTGTCCCTGGGTGCAGAGCCTAGAGGCTGGTTTCCTGCCAGGGAAGCCAGCCGGCCACTGTTTCACACACTCAGAAAACAACATCCCTTCCTGGTTCCCAGCCCCTAGCAGGAGGTGCCTGCCGCAGAGGACTGCAGAGTCTGGGGGAGAGGTGGCAGAGGAGGGGAAGGAGGCCTCCTCTCCCTTCCCCTCCCCCTGCCTCTCCTGCCACCGAGCAAGCGCTGGGCTCTGACTTGCAGGGGCCTCCCGACTCCCAGGAAGCTGGTTACATAAGTCAGCATGGCTCTCTGATCCCATCCTCCATTCCTCCCCAGAGGGGCCACACAGGAGGAGGCAGGCGCTGCCACGATCAGAATGCCCAGGCCCAGAGGGTCACGGTGACTGTCCCCATCCTGGAGTGGTGGTCCTGCTGCCTGCACCCTTTGGGGAGGAAGCCGAGCGTGCTGCCTCAGCGCGAGCCACGGGGGGTTGGCTCCGAGCACTCTCTCCTCCCACACTCCTGGGAGTTGAGCTGCAAAGGGGAGAAGCCTCATTAGAGGAAACACAGTCCTGAGATAATTTGCCTACAAACTGCCCCCAGAGAGGAGCTGGCCTCTCAGCAGCCTGGGGAACAAATAGCCAGCATTTTTCAGTTTGTTTCATTGATTCCACAAACATTTCTCTAGCTCTGGCTGTGTAACTGGCAGGGCCCAGACTTCCACTACAGGCATGTCCCTGAAGTGGCCCGGCCCACCACGGTGGCTGGTGAGAAAGCAACTTAAGGATCAGTTCTGCATGTCTCCCACCTAATCCTGGGCCCTTTCCTTAGGTTAGGGTCCTGGCCTTCCGGGGGACCACTGTGACGGAATGTTGCCTCCCTGGGCCTCTGGGGCATGAGTCTCCAGGTTGGTTTAAATCCTTCCTGTTAGGCCACCCTGCCCACAAGGGGTTCCTGAGAACAAAGGTTTCTCTGAGTACCTGCCACATCCCAGGCCCTGTGCTGGACACTTGAAATACTGAAATATGAAGAGGAAACAGAGTCTTAGCCCTCGGGGTACTCTGATGTTTTGGAGGAGAAGAAGTTAGAGGCTCACATCATGCCGTCAGGCCAGGGGTAAGGAGGATCCATTTGTACCTGGGACAGAGCAACCCAGGGTTAAGGATCCGAAGCTCTTCAACAGAGCAGTCTATGGAAGGTGCATCTGATGGGAGCCAGAGGCGAGGCTTGTCTTGGAGGCATTTCTGTGATGCTAGGCTTCCTCAAAGACTGTGCCAGGCGCAGGGTCAGGCCCTGGCTTCCTTGCTGTCAGTAGGAATGTCTTGGGAATGCAGACTGCTTGAAGACAAAAAAAAAAAAAAAAAAAAAAAAAAAATCTGGGGTGAAAAGTGAAAGTTCTTCTCAGTGGCTTCACAAACTTGTGTGTGTGTGTGTGTGTGTGTGTGTGTGTGTGTATGAACTTGGCAGGGAGGGCTCTCTATCACTGAGTTACACCCCAATCTGTCCTTCCTTCCTTTTCTTTCTTTCTTTCTACTTTGAGACAAGGTCTTCCTCAGTTCCTCAGGCTGTCCTCAAACTTGCGATCCTCTTGCCTTAGCATCCCAAGGCATGGGATTGCAGGTGTATGCCACCATGCCCTCCAGGTGTATCAGGACTCACCCTGATAAAACCTATCATTGGAAACCAGATCTGCTTGGGTCCACCCTGTGGCAGGCAGGGAGAGTGAGCCCCCGCTGAGCAGACTGATGGCTGTTCACAGGGAAGCCAAAGGACATGAGATGGTTGGAGAATCAAGTTTAGGAGATACAGTTCTGGTTTGGGGCCATGGCCTGATCTCTACAGCTTGGAGGGCTGCCTTTGGGGGGACATTGAGCACCGTGGGGCAGCAGGCTAAGGTTCTCACATTCCCCTACTAGTTTTTCAACATCTGGGGAGAATGTTTTCCCCCTTTCTCTTTAGTATCTTTTTTTTTTTTTTTTTTTTGTACCAGGGATTGAATCCCGGGGTGCTTAACCACTGAGCCACACCCCAGCCCTTTTTAGTATCTATGCTAATGAAAGTGCCCTGCACTTTAGCAGAGCTCATCAAATAGGTCCATCTAGGCCCAGAGAAGTGTAAGAAACCTGGAGGCATTTAAAAACTCAGCAAAGAGATTTTTTTTTTTTGCAACAGATTTTTAAAATATCCTAAAAATGACAAAGAGGATGACATGTCATAATCAAGTGGTTAATATGCACGTTGTCGCTCCTCACATGTTGAGCGCTGCTTTTTCCACAGCAGCCATTCAGTAGGCAAGCTTGATATGAGCCAGCCATCTCGGATGTTCACCATCTTGCAGAGTAAACGTTAGTGTAAAAAGAACTTTCAGAAGACCACGATGGGGCTGCCGGTGAGCCTTGGCCAAGACACACACAGATAGGGCTTCTTCCACCTCCAGCGTCCATTTGAGTATAGCACTGGGAGAGGGGTGCTCTGGGCTCCATCCCTCAGAAGAGAAACCCACTCCCTCCAGCAGCCCCAGCTCCAAACTGAAGGGTGAGGAACACACCTACCCCCCCTGTACCTTCTGCTGCAGTTGGCTGAGGTCAGCTTCTGACCTGGATTGGTGCAGTGGTCTTCTCCTACCCGCTTGCTCAGTCCAAACTCTGAGTCATCCTCTTACTCTGAAATGTACATCTGACCATGTCCCTTCCAGCTTAAAAACCAATCCATTACTTCCCATCCCCTACAGGACAGTCCACATATGTTAGGTGGCCCTGGAGGCCCTGCTGCATCTGTCCCTAACTTCCTTCCCAGTTCTCCGCATTACACAGCCAGCCTTGGGGCTGCACTGACATGCCTGCATATTTCTCAGCAGTCATTGTACTTTCCACACTTTTGTGCCTTTGTTCAAGTCAATCTCTTTGCCTGGAATGTTCTTCCACCTCTGACTGGTGAAATCTTCCTTACATTTTTAAGTTTAAATTTAAAGATGCCTCAAGCAGTTCTGGGAGCCGTCACACTGGGCTTCAGGCAGGGACCCTTCCCTTGGCTCCATGTTCCCTCTTAAGTCTAATGGATGCCCTCCTCCTGCTCCCCCAGTACCTTGCAGGCTTCCCTGATGCCACTTTGTACTGCTGGTGGCTGACCTGTTACTTTTCTCCATCCTGATGATAGAGTTTGGCACAGTGTGGGGCCAGAATTAGGGGTAGAGGGAGTGAATCTGGGAAGATTTTTCTAGAGGAAGTGAGCCCTGAGCTGCTGACCCAAAGGAGAAGCGCTCTTTCCCTCTTCTCACTTTCTTCCTAGTCCTGATGCTGAGAGAAAACAGAGAAAACTGACTTTAAAAAGGGAAATGTGTATATTTTGAATTGAGGGGGTGAGCTCCCGAGATGATTAAGTAAGGCATGGTGTTCCACCCGGCCCCCTCCTTCCTTCATGCACTTCCTGAACACCTAGGACGCGAAGATGTGGGCTACAGGAACGAATTGTGTAAAGCTTGTCTGAATGTGTTCCCATCACCTTAAGGTTCGCACTGGACTCGACTCTTTCTTTTATCTGTCTCACTGGATATGAGTTCAAGTCTCGACATGCCACTTGTAGCTCTGTGACTTCTGGCAGGTCATGTTACCTTTCTGAGCCTAAGTTTCTTATGCATACCATAGAGGTGATAATATACTGGGGATTAAACCCAGGGGCACTTTACCACTGAGCTATACTCCAGTCTTTATTTATTTATTTATTTATTTATTTTTATTTTAAGACAGGATTTCATTAAGTTTTTTGGGGGGTCTTGTGAGGCTGGCCTCCAACTTGCTACCTTCCTGCCTCAGGCACCTGAGTCACTAGGATTACAGGTGTGCCACCACACCAGCTTTCAGAAGCTCCTTGAGGGCAGCAACCATGTCCAGTTCATCAGTGCCTAGCCCAGGGCCAGGCACACAGTCCATTAGGATGATCAACCATTCCAGCCTACCTGGGACTGCCCCTGTCCTGTATTTTAGAAAGCCCCTCAGCTCAGTTCTGGACAAAATGGGACTGGAGGTCCCCCTAGGGTACATTTTGCATAAAGGTCTGTGGAATAAGTATATTGATGAATTAATCATTAGTGCAGGACAGAGGTGGACTTGGACAAACAAGAGCAAGTACTGGGTGCTCACTTGTGTGTGAAGGGAGACTTGTGACACAGGAGATGGCAGAAGTGTCTGGAAGGCCCAAGAGGTAGATAATGGGAAATGGGAAGCGCTTGACAGGGTGTGGATAAGACCCAAGGCCCAGCCTGAGTCTGTAAGGTTGCTGCTCTGAAACAGGCTTCAGACTCCCAAGGCCCACGGCTCCTCAGACACATGCAGAGAAGGCAGTGATTGATTTCCGCTTTTCCGAGAAGGCCCTTAATGAGCCCCCAGATGCTCCTCTGCCTCAGTAACTGAAGGCGGCTCACTAGCTGACCCACTGTGTTTCAGCAGGTTGGCCCAGGTCCTCTTTTGAATTGTCCCCTTTGGGCTGAGAGGACCCTGGGCTGGATGAGGAGAGCAGGAGTGCAGGTCCAGGCTCAGAAACCGAGTGAGCCTCAGTTTCCCTGCCTGTCCCATAGGGACACAGCCTGCCCCTGGGTTTCACTTGTGGAAAGCCCATCCGTCTATTCGGTACATAGTAGTGCACAGCAAGAGTCATTTGTTTTCACCTCTTAAAACATGGGGACAATAGAACTTGCCCTGCATACCTGCCAGGGCTGTGGTGTGGGCAGCTGGGATGTGGGATGTGGGAACACTTTGCTAGAATGCGACACACCCTACAAATATTTGGGGGTGGGGTATAGTAGGGCTGCTCCTGCCAGCCAGGGTTCCAGGCCTGGGAGCAGGTTGGGGAGGCGGGCTGCTGACCCTGCCAGCTCAGGTGTGGAAGGATCTTCTTGGGGAGGGACTCCAGGATCAGAGAAATCCAGCGGTGCTGCCTGTCCGAGAAGCAGACGCTGTGGGCAGGTCCTGGACTCGTAGGAGCTCCACTGCTCCTGAAGCCTCCACAAGAGACAGACTGGACCACTGCAGGGAGGGTGGAGTAGCAGCGGGACTCAGTGACAAGAAGAAGGATTGCCCTCTGTCCTGGAGCCTCTTCTGTCTGTTGGGCTGGGGGCAGGGCCTTTGTGAAGGCGGGTTGTGCTCAGATCGCCTCTGGGCCCTTCCTCCAGCCCCGAGGCGGACTCACCGGACTCACCTCACCGCGGCCACTGCACCTTCAGCTCCAGGCCTTCACGTTCTGCAGCCCTCCAGAGGCTTGGCCATGCATCCACAAGCTCAGGGTTCTTAGGAAATGTGCAAAGGAAGACATTTTTGTATTCTTTTAATTTTTGGAAGTGGGCTTCCAGACTCAGTAAGCTTTGAGCCCATCCGTTGGGCTCTGCCTCTGCCCTGGCAGGCGCCGGGTAGTTCTTGGTATGTCCTCCGGGCGCTCTCACCCCACATCGGGGACCTGGTCCTGGGTGAGAGCCCTCTCTTCCTGCTGAGGCAAGACCTGAAAGGCATTGGGAAGCCAGTCCTGGGCCAGGCTGAGCAGGTAGAATCTGTTTGCTGTGCAAATGAGGGACTGGAAAGGTCTCTCTGGCCCCACTCTTCCTCATCTGCAAAATGGACGTAATACCTACCTGGGAAGGCAGAACCAATGATCCACAGGTGGAGCTGCCTGGTGTGGCCCTGGCTTATCTTGGGAGTTGAGGAGTGTTGGTAGGCTGGATGCAGATGGCTCAGGACACTGGTGGTGGGTCCTGGGATACAGGCTGGGGCAGGGGTGTGGGTGGTGTCAGATGCACTAAGAGGGTGAAAGCATCTATAAACCGTGCGTTACAGCTTGCTTGGGAAGGGTCTGTTGGAAACTCAATGGGACCTTCTGTAGGGGTGGGTAGACATCTGGACGGGCCTCCCCTGCTCCTGGTCTGGTTGAATGAAGAGTCTGACTGTTTTGTGTACGAAGAAGCTCAGCCTGAAAGCTAAGTTGCTTTCCTGCTCAGGAAGAGAGCCAGGCCAGAGGGTGTGCCGCATCCTCTGCTGTCATCATCGGGGAAGGGCATTTTAGTGGCAGGGTCAGTTTGCCTCCTGTCCTTCTCCAACATCAGTGCCCCCTTCAGGGAGGGGACGGAGGTGGAGTGGGGTGGGGTGACTGAAGAAGGAGCAAGGACCTGGGTATCAGGCTAATTGTCAAATGCTGTTATTTTGTTTTCTTTCTTTGTTTTGGTACCAGGGATTGAACCCAGGCGCACTTAACCACTGAACCACATCCCCAGCCCTTTTTATTTTTTACTTTGAGACAGGGTCTCACTGAGTTGCTGAAGCTGGCCTTGAACTTGAAATCCTCCTGCCTTACTTGGAGTCAGTGGGATTACAGGTGTGCACCACCATACTCTGCTGCTTGTCATGTCTGTGACCATGAGACAGTTATAGAATCTTTCTGAGCCTCAGTTTTCTCATCATTAAAATGGGATCATAATATCTTTTCCCCACCCCCATAGGGTTGTGGTAAAGCTTAAATGAGATAACATAGAGCTGGCACTTGTTATTTTTGTATTCTTTTAAATTTTAGAAGTGGGGTTTCCCACAAGTGCCACTTCTGGCACTTGGTAGGTGCTCAATAAATGCTGATTGTGCCTCTTGCCTGCTTCATGACTTTGATCAGCCTCTGTCTTGCAGTCTACCCATCTGTCTGTCCTTCTCCAACATCTGTCTGTGCCCTGCCTTGGCTGTGGGCTCTCTGAGGTAAGGGCTGGATTTTGTTCATCCATAAGGGCCTTCCCCTAGCTGAGTACAGAGCCTTTAAGACAGCGGGGATTGGTTGGCAAGAAGCCAAATGAACCCGGGGAAAGGAGCATTCCGTTTTAACTAGGGCCTTGCTTACCACATACTCCCTGTGTGCTCCTGCCAGAGGACTACTGTGTGGACTTCCCGTGGCCACTGTGACTCCCACTTGGCTCTTCTCAGAGCCCTTAGCAGCCCCTGTAGTCACATCACTATTTGGTGAGCTACCAGCATCTGCTTCTCCCCACTGGAATGCAAGTAAGTGCCTCGGGAGCTGTGTCACCAGTGTTCCAGTGCCTGGCACCCGGGGCACGCAGACGTGTGCAGAACACATGGCCATCTCTGTTTTTCCTTCTCTGAAGTCAGGCCTGTTCTCCCTTCCAGCACAGCCACTTTCTGGTAATGGCAAATCCCCTGCCTCTTTCAGCTCCACTTCCCTTGTGTCTAGAACGGGAGAAAGAGCAGAACCAGACGAATCCAACATTCATCCGGGCCTGGAACTAGTAATACTGTAATGTCAGCTGCTGTTTTTCCAAATGTACTCCAAGGGTCCCTCCAGTTCTGACCTTCCGTGCTCTCTCTGCCTTTGGCTGGGAGGAGACAGGGGAGAACATTCCATTCCGAACAGACCCTCTCTCCAGGCCTCACAATGGATTCGGGGCTCTGTACAAATTGTTTATGTTTCCCCGGCAGAATTTATTACCCAGCCTGGCCTTCTGCAATTAATTACCCAGCCAAGCAAATAACTTGTCCCCGGGAGGCTGGGCTTGGCGTAAACATTTACATACAGCTGGGGGCCAGCCCAGGGGCTGGGCTGTCCCAGCAGATTTTGAAACGGAGGGAAAGAGGATTAGGGTGGAGTAGGGCGGACAGCTTTCCTTCCACTAGCAGGACTCCTCAGCCTTCCCAGGGGCTGTGCTTATGCTTTCTCTTTCAATCTTTGCGAATACACAAAATAGAGTCCCTGTTGGCAGCTGGGGAGGCTCAGGGAGGTTAAGCACCTTCTCCCAGGCTGCTCAGCTTGCAGGGGTGGCAGGATCTGAGGCTTCACCCGGCAGCTATGTAGGTGAGTGGATTAGTAGAAAGAGGCTAGAAATTCGGAAATGGAGAGAGATTTTTCTTTCTTTCTTTCATTCAACATGTATTTGTTAGGCTCCTGTCACATGGGATCGGAGGAGGCAGTGGTGACTCTTTGTGACCATTTGTCCCTTATGCAGAATTCCAGAAACTCATCCAAGATGGTCCCATTAGCAGCCAGAAAGGGGGTGGCCTGGGACCAAGTAGTCAGAGCCACTTCATATACAGAGGGAAGGCTTAAGCAGTCTTCAACAGCAGGGGCTCTGTGAGGTCAGCCGTTCCTTCTTCCCAGGACCCAGAATTCTACTATCCTTCATCCAAAATGCTTGGGAACCAAATGAAAATGAATTTCAAAGTGAAAATGAAAGGGTTTCCAATTTCAGAGTTTGGAATTTTGGCATATACATAAAGAGCTACCTTGTGGCAAGTCTAACAATGAAATGCGTTTATGTTTACTCTATGCCTTGTGCACATAGCCTGATGGCAATCTGTACAATATTTTTAGTGTACCTCTGTTTTTGTTTTTTAATTTTATTTTTTATTTTTAGGTGGATACAATATCTTTATTTTATTTTTATGTGGTGCTGAGGATCGAACCCAGTGCCTTGCATGTGCAAGGCGAGCACTCTACCACTTGAGCCACAGTCCCAGCCCGTGTACCTCTGTTTTGACTGTGACCCATTCCATGAAGCCAGAATTTTCCACTTGTGGCATCCCATCGATGCTCAAAAAGTTTTGGACCATGGAGCTGGATGTGGTGGCGCATCCCTGTTATCCCAATAGCTCAGAGGCTGAGGCAGGAGAATCGCAACTTCAAGGCCAGCCTCAGCAATTCAGCAAGGCCCTAGGCAACTTAGCAAGACCCTGTCTCAAAATAAAAACAAATAAATAAATAATAGAAGGCTGGGGATGTAGCTCAGTGGTCAAGTGTCCCAGGTTCAATTCCCAATACCCCTCACTCCCCAAAGTGTTTTAGATATTGAAGCACTTTGGATTTTAGATTTTCAGATTGGGGGAGGGCTTAGCCTGTGTCCTTGAGCTCTGCTTTTGGTAAGAGATGGCTCAAAGCGGTTGGTTTGAATTTTCACAGCAGGAAGGGACAGTGGAGACACCTGAAAAAATGTTTTTCTTGGTGCATTTATGATTAAGAGGCAGTCACTGATAACGCGCCAAACCACTCCCACACCCCTCCTCCTTCAGAGCCCTGAGTTCTGCTTTCTGACAGCTTCCAGCCCAGCCATTCCTGCTCAGCAGCCTTGCCCTGCAGACCTCTGGAGCCCTCTGCTGGGGACCATCTTCCCTCCTTGCAGAGAGGAAAACTTGAGACCCACCAGGAAAGGAGCTGGGTACTGCTGGCCTGTACCCTCCTTCGAAAGGGCGGGCCTGCCCCTGGCCCTGCATCCTGGAACCCTTAGCTGGTCAGGAGCCCCTCCCAGAGGGTGGGACCATAGCCCTGGGCCTCTCTGGCTTCAGGCTCTGGTGGAGTCTGGGGCTCAGCTTGAGACATCCAGGCCAGGGGGTCAGTGCCCTGTCAGAGCCTGGCACGTGATAAGTGAGGCCCAGAAAAGGTGCAACACGTGGGCTGGGAGAACGCTGGTAGGAGGCCACATGGGAAAGGGTCCTGAAGTTTGGGAGGCAGGAGGTTTGGGTCCAAGTTACCATCTAACCACACATGAACCCAGCGTTGTCTTCTGGGAATAGAACAGAACAACAGTTCTCGCAGGTTTGGGGTGAGGAGGGACAGGCAGCATTTGACTATTCGCTAGTGGCCAAAATGTGGGAACAAAGTTGCCTTAAATGTCCGTCGCAAATTGTGGTATATCAGTGCCACAAAATATTATTCAGCTGTAAAAAGAAATCAACTATTGACTCAGCTATAAAGTGAATGAACCCTGAAAATATGAGGCTAAGCCAGAAGCCAGACACAAGGCCACACATTATTTGGAAAAGTTTATCCCAGCAATTCAGGAGGCTGAGGCAGGAGGATGGAAAGTTCAAGGTCAGGCTCAGTAACTTAGTGAGGCCCTAAGCAACTTAGTGAGACCCTGTCTCAAAATAAAAAATAAAAATAAAAAAGGTCTGGGGATGCAGCTCAGTGGTTAAATCCCTCTGGGTTCAATCCCTGGTGCCAATAAAAGATATGTGAAACAATTTGTGTGAAATATCTAGAATAGATAAATCCATAGAGACTTAAAACAGACACTGGTGGTCACCAGGGGTGAGGGACAGGAAAGAATGGGGAGAATAGGCAAAGAATATTCTTTTGGAGGAATATTTGGAAATCTGTTGGAACTAGATAGAAGAAGTAGTTCACCAACCTTGTGAAGATATTAAATATTGCTGAGTTTTTTTTAAACTTTAAATGGTTAATTAATTGTATATTATGTAAACTTCAATAAATCTCCTTCTTGTGTGTGTGTACGTGTGTGTGTGTGTGTATGTGTGTTGTTGTTGTTGTTGTGGATTGAACCCAGGGCTTCAGGCATGCTAGGCAAGCACTCTACCACTGAGCTGCATCCCTAGCCTCAACAAATTACTTCCTAAAATCAGTAGTAATAATAATAATAATGGCAGTATTGAGCTAAGACATGGGTGTTACTATTGGAGAAAGGGTGATGTGGGCTGTGGCAGGCTAAAGGTAGGATCAGTTTGACAGAGAGGTTAAGACTGAGGTTCTCAACCTTTCTTAGTCTGTTTTCTATTACTGTCACATAATACCCAAGGCTATATACTTTATAAAGAAAAGAGGATCACAATTCTGGAGGTTTAAAGGCATGACAGTAGCATGATCTAGACTCTGGTGAAGGCCTCATGGTGGATGGTGTTGTGGTGGGAGTGTGTGAGTGAGATCACATGGTGAGACAGGAAGCCAGAAAGTATTTCTGGGGTCTAGCTTGCATTACTTATTTATTTGTTTGTTTATTTATTTCATCACTGGGCATTGAAGCCAGGGTCTCATGGCTACTGGGCAAGTGCTTTATCACTGAGCTATATTCCCAGCCCATTTTCTTTTGTTTTGAGACAGGGTCTTGCTAAATTGCTGGGGCTGGCCTAAAACTTGTGATCCTCTTGTCTCAGCCTCCTGAGTTGCTATGATCACAGGTACAGACTATTGTGCCTGCAAGGCTTGCTTTTTTATGACAATTCTCTCTTTCAAGAATGAAGTAATGATCCCAGGAGAATTACCTTAATCCTGTCTGAGGGCATAACTGCCTCCCACCAGGCTTGTCTTTCTTCTTTCTTTCTTTCTTTCTTTCTTTTTTTTTTTTTTTTTTTTTGGTGCTAGGGAGGAACTCAGGGCCTCGTGCATGTGAGCATGGGCTCTACCACTGAGCGTCAGCCTCAGCCAGCCCCACCTCCTGAAGTCACATGCCCTCTCACCAGGACCACACTGGGGACCAAGTTTCCAGTCTGTGAAACCCTGGGGGACATATCCAAGCCATAGGAGTTCTAGAACAAGATGCGAGGGTTCAAAGCTACGGAGCGGTGGGCAGCTTTTTTATCCTCTGTTTTAGTTTCCCCATCTATAAAATGGGAATAATGAAAGTGTTTATTCTGGGAATTTTAATCTTTTATCATGGGAATTGTAAGACTTTCACAAGGATCACACACGTTCATATTTGTAAAGCGTTTGGCACAAACTCGAAACTATATTAAATACTTTATTATCAGTCATTCACATTTTGATTTACTTGTTCATTTATTGAGCTAGGCCCTGGCGGGCTCCTGGGGACACAGCTGCGTGCGTGACTCAGTGCCTGCTCTCAGGCGCTCCCTCACATCCTGGTGGAGGAGTCAGCCCCGCCACCCTCGCCCCCTCATGGCACCTGCGACTTCAGCTGTTAATGAACATGTCCGTCATCTCCTTCCAGAGCTGTGGAGCAGGCTTCCCAGGTGGGCAATCCTCCCCTGTGGTCTCAGGAGGGGACAAAATGAGCAAAGGCGCTGCAGGAGGGGAATGGTCCTGCGGAGGCATGTGCTCAGCCCTCTGGTTCCCAGAGCACCCAGGTCTTCTCCCCACCCCTGCCCTTCCCTCACGTAGACCCAGGCCTCGGGAGCTGGGCGCCACAGTCAGAGGGGCTTCCTGGGGTAGGATACTGGTTTACTCATCCCTTGGTTCACTCATGGCCTTTGCTAATAGCTCCTTGGTACCCGGTGCTGTTCTGAGCTCAGGAGACACAGTGAGGCCAGATCTCATCTCCACCTGGGGGCTGAGAAGGGCAGCTGCATGGGCTCAGGACACAGTACAGTCCAAGGGCCATTCATTCAGTCCCTCTGCAAATGCTCACTGAGTACCTGCTGTTATGTGTCAGGCCCTGATCTGGCGCTGGGGCGTCAGGCCAGCCGTGAGCAAGCAGCGGGTCCTCCTCCTGGAGCTAGTGCCTGGTCTCCTGCAGCGGACACAGCCCCAGTGCTGAGGCGTGTGGAGAAGAACTAACCTAGATCTTTCAGAAGTTCCCTAACCACAGCAGCAGCAGAAACCCTTCCCAGCAGGGCACAGGAGAGGATAGACTCATCCATAATCTCATCATTTAGAAAGAACATTTAAAACAATTTGTAGTGTTTGTCTTTGCTCTTTGTGTGTGTGATTTTGTGTGTATACACCTGAATTTCAAGCACAATTTGTGTGTGTGTATGTGTGTGTGTGTGTGGTTTTTGCAGTGCTTAGGATTGAACCCAGGGATGCTCTGCCACTGAGCCACATCCCCAGGCCTTTTTATTTTTTTATTTTGAGATAGGATTTTGCTAAGTTGCTGGATGCTGGCCTTCAAACTTGCAATCCTGCCCCCCAAGTCACTGGGATTGTACGAAGCATGCCACTTCACCCTGCTCCAGCCCAATGTGCCCTGCTCAAGCTCAGCTGTGACTAAACTCTTTATAAGATTTTTTTTAAAGATAGAGAGAGAGAGAGAGAGAGAGAGAGAGAGAGAGAGAGAGAGAGAGAGAGAGAATTTTTTAATATTTATTTTTTAGTTTTTGGCGGACACAACATCTTTGTTTGTACGTGGTGCTGAGGATCGAACCCAGGCCGCACGCATGCCAGGCGAGCGTGCTACTGCTTGAGCCACATCCCCAGCCCCTCTTTATAAGATTTTAAATGCTGATTTTCTTTTTCAACATTTTCCATGCCGTTGATTCATAGCATCTACTCATATCCCACCGTCCCACATGTGTGTGTGTGTATTTACACATATTTATTTATTTTTATCTTTTTTAATTTTTTTTCAGTACTGGGGATTGAACCCAGGACCTCATGCATGCTGGGCAAGCACTCTGTCACTGAGCTGCATCCCCAGCCCAGCAACCATATTTGTTAGTGACTGCTTGGAGTCCCTCTTGTGGATGCTCCAGTTTATTTTATCCTCCCCTTATTTGGCTTACATTATCTCCAGGTTTCTTGTTATTGTAAATGATGCTGAAGTGATTTGTCTTCCAGCTTTTCAATCACTTCCTGAAGGTAGGGCCCTGGAAGCAACAGGGGCCTGGGCATGGTTTTTGCCCCCTCTCTGGCTGCTGGCACATCTTTCTGCTTCTTTCCTGCTCAGCAGCTTCCCCTTCTTGCCCCTGTGGGGAGAGGAAGTTTCCTCTAGGTAAATCTCAGTGTAAGTTGTTCTATATCTTTTGCTATATAACCAATCACTCCAAAACTTAGTAGCTCAAAATGACAGCTTTCATTTCATTATTGGTCATAGTTTCTGAGGGTCAAGAATTTGGAATGAGCTCAGATGGGCAATTCTGGCTCAGGTCTCTCATACAGTTTCATATGGCACAGATACTGAAGCAGCTAGGCGCTGGGAACACCTGTTGATGATATTTCTGGAGTCAACCCCCCACCCGACTCTGCACCATTGCTAGCTCCCTAATCTGGACCATCTTTATCACCTAGATGAATAATATTGGCTTAAACATACAGCACTCCTTGTTGGCTTGATATTGTTCCTATTTATATACATGAAGTTGTCATTTAATCCCTACAATAATCCAAGGAGGTAGATTCTGTTGTGATATTAATTTTACAGAAGAGAAAACTGAAGTTCTGAGAGAGTCCGTATCTAATAAATGGCAGTTCCAGGACTTGTTGTTGTTTTTTTTTTAATAATTTATTTTAAAATTTCAATTTGTTATATGTGACAGCAGAATGTATATTACACATATAGAGCACAATATTTCATATCTCTGGTAATACACAAAGTAGAGTCACACCATTTGTGTCTTACATGTACTTAGGGTAATGATGTCCATCTCATTCCATTGTCTTTCCTACCTCCATGCCCCCTCCCTTCCCTCCTTCCCCTTTGCCCTATCTAGAGTTCATCTAATCCTCCCATGCCCCCCCCCAACTCCATTATGAATCAGCCTCATTAAATCAGAGAAAACATTTGGCATTTGGTTTTTTGGGATTGGCTAACTTCACTTGGCATTATCTTCTCCAGCTCCATCCATTTACCTGCAAATGCCATGATTTTATTCTCTTTTATTGCTGAATAATATTCCATTGTGTATATATACCACAGTTTCTTTATTCATTCATCTACTGAAGGGCATCTAGGTTGATTCTACAGTTTAGCTATTGTGAATTGTGCTGTTATAAGCATTGATGTGGCTGTGTCCCTGTAGTATGCTGTATTTAAGTCCTTTGGGTATATACCGAGGAGTGGGATAGCTGGGTCAAATTGGGTTACATTCCAAGGTTTTCAAGGATTCTCCATAGTGCTTTGCATATTGGCTGCACCAATTTGCAGTCCCACCAGCAATGTATGAGTGTGCTTTTTTCCCCACATCCTTGCCAACATTTATTTTTGTTTGTATTCTTAATAGCTGCCATTCTAACTGGAGTGAGATGAAATCTTAGAGTAGTTTTGATTTGCATTTCTCTAATAGCAAGAGATAGTGAACACTTTTTCATATATTTGTTGATTGATTGTATATCATCTTCTGAGAAGTGTCTGTTCAGTTCCTTGGCCCATTTATTGATTGGATTATTTGGGGTTTTTTTAGTGTTAAGACTTTTGAGTTCTTTTTTTAAATTTTTTTTAGTTGAACATAGATACAATACCTTTGTTTTACTTATTTATTTATTTTATGTGGTGCTGAGGATTGAGCCCAGTGCCTCACATGTGCAAGGCAAGAAAGCACTCTACTACTGAGTCACAACCCAGCCCCAAGAGTTTTGAGTTCTGTATATACCCTAGAGATTAGTGCTCTATCTGATGTGTGAGTGGTAAAAATTTGCTCCCATTCTGTAGGCTCTCTATTCACCTCACTGATTGTTTCTTTTGCTGAGAAGAAGCTTTTTAGTTTGAATCCATCCCATTTATTGATTCTTGATTTTATTTCTTGTGCTAGAGGAGTCTTGTTAAGGAAGTTGAGGCCTCATCTGATATGATGGAGATTTGGGCCTATTTTTTCTTCTAATGGGTGTCTCTGGTTTAATTCCTAGGTCCTTAATTCACTTTGAGTTGAGTTTTGTACATGGTGAGAGATAGGCATTTAATTTCATTTTGTTGTGTATGGATTTCTAGTTTTGCCAGCGCCATTTGTTCAAGAGGCTATCTTTTCTCCAATGTATGTTTTTGGTGCCTTTGTCTAGAATATAAGATAACTGTAGTTAGGTGGGTTTGTCTCTGTGTCCTGTATTCTGTACCATTGGTCTACAAATCTATTTTGCTGTTTTTGTTACTTTTGCTCTGTAGTATAGTTTAAGGTCTAGTATAGTGATGCCACCTGGTTCATTCTTCTTGCTAAGGATTGCTTTAACTCTTCTGGGTCTCTTATTTTTCTAGATGAATTTCATGACTGCTTTTTCTATTTCTATGAGGAATGTCATTGGGATTTTGATTGGAATTGCATTTAATCTGTATAGTGTTTTTGGTAGTATGGTCATTTTGACAATATTAATTCTGCCTATCCAAGAGCAAGGTAGATCTTTCCATCTTCTAAAGTCTTCTTTAATTTCTTTTTTTAGTGTTCTGTAGTTTTCACTGTAAAGGTCTTTTACCTCTTTCATTAAGTTGATTTCCAAGTTTTTTTTTTTTTTTTTAGGCTATTGTAAATGGGGTAGTTTTCCTCATTTCCCTTTCAGAGGATTTGTCACTGATATACAGAAATGCCTTTGATTTATGGGTGTTGATTTCTGCTACTTCACTGAATTCATTTATTAGTTCTAGAAGTTTTCTGGTGGAATTTTTTGGATCCTCTATGTATAGAATCATGTCGTTGGCAAATACTGATAGTTTAAGTTCTTCTTTTCCTATCTGTATCTTTAATTTCTTTTGTCTGTCTAATTGCTCTGGCTACTGTTTCAAGAACTATGTTAAATAGAAGTGGTGAAAGAGGGCATCTCAGTCTTGTTCCAGTTTTAGAGGGAATGCTTTCAATTTTTCTCCATTTAGAATGATGTTGGCCTGGGGCTTAGCATAGATAGCTTTTACAATGCTGAGATATGTTCCTGTTATCCATAGTTTTTCTAGAGTTTTGAACATGAAGGGGTGCTGTATTTTTTCAAGTGCTTTTTCTGCATCTATTGAGATGATCATATGATTCTTTAAGTCTATTGATGTGATGAATTACATTTATTGATTTCTGTATGTTGAACCAACCTTGCATCCCTGGGATGAACCCCACTTGATCACGGTGCACTATTTTTTTGATGTGTTTTTGTATTTGATTTGCCAGCATTTTATTGAGAATTTTTGCGTCTATGTTCATTAGAGATACTGGTCTGAAGTTTTCTTTCTTTGATGTGTCCTTGCCTGGTTTTGGAATCAGGGTGATATTCACCTCATAGAAAGAGTTTGGAAGTGCTCTCTCTTTTTCTATGTCACCAGATCCAGGATTTGAACTCAGAACAACCTTATTGAACCTGCTCCCTTTCCTGCCTGGTTCTCCTATTCCCCTCCAGCCTCTCCACCTTTCCATTCTCCATCCAGCAGCCAGAGTAAGCATATTAAAACAGGACTGCATTGTGTCAAGTCTGGGTTGAACCCCTGCCTGTATTGTATCATGGTGACAAGTAAGATCCAGCTGTCTGGCCAGGCCTCTTGGTGACCAGGCCTGCCCTCCAGCCCTGTTGGCCTCACCTCATTTCCCTCACATCTCCAGGGAGTCCTACTTCTTCCTCCAGAGTCTCCTGCTATGTTGGATTTCCATGAAGCATCCTTAGCCCCGGCCCCTTTCAGAGCTATTACTGCTTCTCCAGCTCCTAGTCAGATGTCCCTCCCTTGGGAAAGCCTTTCCTGAGTCCTCAGCCACCATGCTGGGCTCTGGGATCCCTGGGCATACTTCCATGGGAGTCACCATGTTCTTCTGTTGGCTGGATGTCAGTCCTACAGGGCTGCTGTTTTGCCCACTTGCAGGAGATGCACTGTGGCCTGTTCCCATTGTGGTCCACACTGTGGCTCCGCCTGGAGTTGTGTAGTGCAGAGTCCTGCTATCTTCCCCGCAGAAGGGAAGCTTCACCTAGGCAGGTCCATCGCAGGAATCCTCCCTGGTCACTGTAGGTCTGGCAGCCAACAGGTCTGATGTACAATAGGCATCAAATCAGTAAGTGTTGGATGTTATTAATAAAAGGAAGAACTAACATGCATTACTAGGTGACAGACACTCTAGGCTCAACCCTGAGAACTGCCATCCTCACTTTACACTTGAGGACTCGGGCTGAGAGACAGGAGGTCTATTGATGGACGCCCTGTAGTGAGTGGAGGTTTCAGCCAGGACCGACTGGTTCCCTAAGATAAGAAACTGAAAGGAAGACTACTAAATTCCAGCAGCCTTGAGCAATTGGGATGAGGATTAGAAGAACAGGACCGATGAAAATCATCCCAATGTCTCACTTCTGCCACTGGAGGCCTGTCCTTTACCTTGTGCCTCTGCTGCCAAGAAGAGAGCCAGGAAGGCCCCCTGCTGCTGGCAAGGGAACCTGGGGAATCAGACACCTGGAGAATCAGACAGGTCAAGGATCTCTGGGAACAGGCTGAGATCCCAGGAAGCCTCTCAGGCCCCAGCGCTGAGTGTGCGCTTGTGAACGTGTGCACACGTGTCCAGATGGTGGTGGGGACAGGGGCAAAGACAATGCCTCCCTCCTTTTGCTCAGTCCCACATTTCCCCCTGTCTTCTTGGCCCAGTCTGCTCTCCTGCTAGGGCAAAGGCTTTCATGCCCATTTGTGATGGATGGAGGGTGTGGGCCAGTCTTTTCTGGTCTGGGAGTCCATAGTGCCTCTGATCCATACTCCCTCCTTTGGGCTTCTTGGGTTCCCTGCAGACTCCGGACTTTCCAGAGTTTAGGCCTCAACTCCCATCTGACTAGTTTTGTTCTACAATATGTTTTCAGTTTGTGCTAATCCTTGTGTTAGAGCCCAGCCCAGAGGTGAGGTCGGGGGCTTTAGGAAGTGTTGGGAGCCTGAGAGGGGCTTGAAGAGGAGTAGAAGTTACCAGGTGGAGCCCCCTTCCCTTTCCCAGGGAGCCTTCAGCCCTGGGGTACAGAGCTGGACAGGTTCCTGTGACTACAGGGCCTCCCCCAGACTTTCCCATCTCTGGCGGGCCTACCCAGCTCTGAGGCTTCCAGAGGCTCCAGCCCCAGGGCCACCATCCCGCTCCTGCCCCTGGGGCCCGGACTTCTTCCCTCCCTCCCTCCTTCCAGGTCTCAGTGTGCTGGGGATTCTGTTTGGGTTGGAAGGAGGTGTTGGAGGAGTTTGCGTGTCTGGCTCTTTCCTCCTCTCCTGTTCCTCCTCCCCTCCTCCCACTTGCCGCTCAAGATGTTTCCTCTGCCAGCCTGGCCCTGCTCCAGGCCCTGCTCCAGCCCCTGCCCCGCCTTGGGCAGGCAGCAGCCATCCTCCTGCGCCTGGGCTTCTGTGGGCTGTGGCTTTCCAGAGCCACCCTTGATGCCTTCAGTCGGGTAGACGGGCAAATCCTCAGGGTGAGGGCAGGTCACCTCCTTTCTCTCCACTGTGTAAAACCCACTTCTCCTCTGAGAGAAGGCTGAACGCCCACTCCAGAGCTGCCTTCTGCTTTGGGTGGACTCCGGTCCATCCTTTCCCCCTCAGGGCCTCTGTTTCCTGGGGAGTCCAGAGCCCAGGCACATAGCAGGCCTTGTGTTCATTTGGTAGTTGGGGCTGTTGCGCCAAGCATCTTCACCTTGGGCTTGGGTCAGTGGGAGGCCTTTCCCCAGCCTCAGTGGTGGCCTGCAATGTAGGATTTGAGGTTAATCCCCAACTGAGGTCCCGTCACCCCTGGGGACACTCACAGCCCCCTCTCTGAGTGCCCCTCCTGGCAGAGGTTCACAAGGATGTAAGCAGACCCACACCCTGGCTGACAGAGCCCGGGCTCAGCCTGTATCCTCAGAAGTTTGCACCATGCCCAGGACCAGAGCAGATGCACAATAAATATTGGTGGGATGAATGGCTCCAGGAGCAGCCGGGGAAGCAGAGAGTGGCGTGACGAGAAGTGAGGGCAGAGAAGGTCCTGAGGGAGCACTTGCCAGAGGAGGTAGAGCTGAGCCAGGTATTGAAGGATGAGCAAAAGTTAGGCAGAGTGTGGAGGGCGTTCCATGCAGGCAGAAGAGCCCGTGCAAACTCTGAAGCCACGTGATATGACCTGGTGCTTAGGGTATG
This sequence comes from Spermophilus citellus, assembly GCF_964194105.1. Lineage (NCBI taxonomy): Eukaryota > Metazoa > Chordata > Mammalia > Rodentia > Sciuridae > Spermophilus > Spermophilus citellus. The sequence goes on from NC_138183.1 coordinate 192,525,358, forward strand.
TGTGAGGAAGTGGCCACAGAGTCTGGAAAGAAGGGCCTAGATGTGGGGGGAAGCCCCAGTCTGGGGTGAGCACCCCGCCTATTGGAAAGAGACCACCAATTAACCCCCTGGGCTGGTCCTAGGTCTCTGTGCTGAGGCCAGGGCTTGGAGGGCAGGCAAGCAGTGGAGGGGACGATCCTGGGGCTTGCTGGGCTTGGGGATGTGCAGATCCTTCCTGAGGTTTTGGTTCTACTTTCCTGGGTGAGCAGGTTGTGGGATCCGGGCCAGCTGTGGTTGAAATAGGCTTGTGCCAACATGTAAGACAGAGCCAGGTTCCATTCTGGTCTCTATACTTGTCTGGCTGTGACTGAGCTAATTATTGACTTCCTTGTGCCATCACAGCCTCTGTAATGAGGACAGTGGAACCTCCCAGGCCAGAGTGTTGGAAAAGCTCAACAAGACAGCCTGTGTAGAGCTTTCTTTCTTTTTAAAATTTCTTTCTTTTCTTTTTTCTTTTTTTTCTCTTCTTCTCTACTCTTCTCTCCCCTCAGCACTCCTAGCTCTTTGGACTGAGGCCTAATAATAATTCGAAGGACACTGGGCAACCACGGGCCCAATAGCCTGGTTCTCAGTGTCTCTGGGCTACACCATCAGTGTCTCCTTTAGAAATGCAACATTGAAAAGTGCAAATTCCCAGGCCCTTGCATATCTTCTAAATAGGAGCTCTGCAGGCGGGGCCCAGCAAGCTGGGCGTTAAGAGCCTTCCAGGTGATTCCGACCCCTGCCCATGTGTGAGACCCCCTGCCTTATAAGACTTATGCCCTTGAGCACCTCAGTTGGAGGAGCCTGGCTTTGGCCTTGCCCAGGGAGGGAACTGGCCTCCTGGGAGGGCATTTGCACAGGGCCTGTGCTCAGCCCTTGGTGGGTTTTAAATGTTCTGCTGTATCTGTCTTGAAGTCTGCATAAGGAGCCCTGCATTTTCATTTTGCACTGGGCCCATAAGTTGTGTAGCTGGTCCTGGGTGCTGGTCCCAGCTGGGTTCCCCATTAGTTGGGTAATCTCAAGGAAGTCACTTTCCTTCTGTGAGTCTTCCTGTCCTTCTCTGTGCGGGGTGGGTGGGTGGGTGGGGGTATGTGATAACCCCCTTCAGGGTATAACTGTGAGGATTAAATGTGATGCCTGGTGTAGCTCTCAGCATGGGGCCTGGCAGAGGCCAGCATGGAGTGACATCCTGAGGCCAGGTGCCAGCACCATGCATGTCTCTGGGGATACAATAACCACCACATGGACACCATCCTTGGCTTTGTGGGGCTCATGATCTGTAGGAGGGAGACAGCTGAGGGGCAGCGGAGGCCTAATGTGGGAGTCTGACCTTGTTGGGGATCATTGAAGGCTTCCTGAGGAAGTGCCAGGTGAGCAAAACTCCAAGAGATGCAGTGGATGTGAACTGGGCGTAGGTGGGGGTGACATCCCAGCAGAGGCAACAGCATCACGACGGTCATCAAGTTATTTATTTATTTATTTTGGTACCAGGGATTGAACCCAGGGGTGCTCAACCACTGAGCCACATCCCCAGCCCCTTTTTAATGTTTTATTTAGAGACAAGTTCTTGCTGAGTTGCTTAGGCTCTCGCTAAGTTGCTGAGGTTGGCTTTGAACTTGCGATCTTTCTGCCTTAGCTCCCCTAAGCCGCTGGGATTACAGGCGTGTGCCACCGTGCCCAGACATTAAGTTATTAATAATAAGCCTCTGGGGAAGCCGAGGTGAGATGAGGGACAGGGAGGGTGGAGATGGGCCACCAGAGCTGAAGGTAAGTCAGAGGCTGTCTCATCCCCAGGTCTGGGCTCCTTTCCTTTCCAAAGGCCTTAGACTGCATCCTGTTAGAAAGGGAACAGGTCCCTCACCCAGAGCTCCTGGAGCAGCCGGGAGGATGGCTTGGCCAGCTGGTGCCCCAAGCAAGTTGTTTAGCTTCTGGAAAGCTTGGCTTACATTCCTCCCTTCTTCCCCTCCTCTCTCCCTTTGTCCCCAGTACTGGGGATGAACCCAAGGGTGCTCTGCCACTGAGCTACATACCCAAACCTTTTTAAATTTTTTACTTTGACATAGGGTCTCACTAAGTTGCTGACACTGGCCTCAAGCTGACTGTCCTTCTACCTCAGTCTCTGAGTCACTGGGATTACAGCCATGAACCACCACACTGATCTTTGGCTTTTTCTTAAGTGAAATGGGATTAATCAACCCCTCTCATTGGGCTATTGTGAGATTTAAGTGAGATATTGCATGAAACTCAGCACCCTAGCCCCAAAGGTAGTACTCAGCGAATAGTTCATTTCTCTGTATCAGTTTGGAAGCGGGGAGTCCCATTTTGGATTAGGAGTTTGTCTGCCTCAGGCTTGCCCTCTCAAGCCAGTGCTGAAGCCCTTGTTTAATTGTCAGGAAGATGAGTTTGATAGTACCTCTCTAGAGATGATCAGATGAGAGCAAGAACTAACCAGACTTGAAGGACCAGAAGCGGTGGCTGGTGACAGCTGAGTGTCCTCCTCTCTAAGAGACCCTGCTGATGGGTCCAGCCTAGGAGTAAATTAAATCCACTGGGCTATATTATAGAGGGGGGGGGTGTTGTTGGGCATGGTGGTGCACACCTGTAATCCTAGCTACTTAGGAGGCTGAAGCAGAATTGAAAGTTCAAGGCCAGCCTGGGCAATTTAGCAAGACCCTGCCTCAGAATAAAAAATAAAGGGGTTGGGAGCATAACTTAGTGGTAGAATACACCTGGATTCAACCTTCGCTACCAATAAAAAAGGGGAGGGGTGTTATATTTTTCTCTGATTTGATTTTGAGACTCTCTCTGGAGATTAACTATAAACTCTAGCCCTGTCCTGCCAGGGCTTCAGAAGAGGTAGACCTGATTTCAATGTGCTTTTCATGCATGGGATAATTTTTTTTTAAGTACCAAGAATTGAACTTAATCACTGAGCCACACCTCCAGCCTTTTTTTTTTTTTTCAATCTTTTATTTAGAGACAGGATCTCATTAAATTGCTTAAGGCCTCACTAAATTGCTGAGGTTGACTTTGAACTTGCAAATCCTCCTGCCTCAGCCTCTGGAGCTGCAAGGGTGCATCATTGCGCCAGGCTCCAGATGGTGGGTTTAGAGCAAGGAAACAAAGTTCCCTATGACTGAGAGGGGTCACTGTGGTGTGTCTGCACAGTCCAGAGTGGGCACCAGAAAGCACTTCTGTAAGGCAGACACTAGGACTGAACATAATAAAGACTGGGAGGAGGCACCAAACTGGAAACTGGGTGGAGAGTGACTGAACCCTGCTCCTGGCTTGAGAAAGTCTGACTTCTGCTCACAGCAGAAGCCGAGGAAACATAAATCTCTAAGACTTTGCTGCTGGGTGGTGGAATGAGCTCCCCACCCAGCAGTGGGCACTGGTGGCAGCAACTGGGAGGCAGGCGGGAGAGTCCAGGCCCAGCTCTGTCAGTGATGAGCAGCTTTGTTTTATCACGGGCTTCACTGCACCTCAGGCTCTGTGAGTGCATTAAAGCAAAGAGGTGTGTTACGTTTCCCGTTTAGAAATGGAGAACACAGAGACTTGGTCCCGGCCCAAAGTTGCCCAGTTAGTGAACTCAGGCTCCAAAGCCTTCACCACCATGAACCGACTTCCATAGTGACACGCTGTGGAGCCAGGGGGCAAGTCTTACCCTTCTGGAGGCTTCTGTGTTGCCATGCACGCCCTGGGGTGGGTGGGGGGCATGTTCCAAGAGGCTCCCTCAGCTCCAGTATCCTGGCATCTGCCTTTCTGAAAGGGCCTGTCCTCTGAGACCTGGGTCCCCACACCTGCCTCACCTGCTGCTGCCTTTACTGTGTAGGAAAAGACCGACTTACTTGGACCCTTTCACACTAGTATCCCAGGCCATCTAGGGCTGATCCCTGGCCCCTGAACCCTGTCCCTTCCACAGGAAAGAGTGGTGGCCAGGACCTGTGGTTTTTGCACTCTGGGACTGATGGGGCTGAAGCCCTGTGGGAGGGCCCAAAGTGGGAAAGAGTTTGGTGGTGCCCCGTAGCTGCCCTAGATCAGTGGGCTGGAGGGCATATGGGGGGCAAGGAGCATGTAGGGAAGAGGGGTCTGAGGAGTGGGCAGGGGCCAGATTATGATGAGCTTGTGGGAAGGGGCTAAAAGTTCTTATTCAGAGGAGGGGCTCCATCAGGCTTGCATTTAGAGTGATTGAGAAAATACCTGTGATAGTAAAGGCAGCCTTTGCCTTCAGTAGCCCTTAGTCCCGTACTGGTCATTATAAATTCCCAGATTCTGAGGCCTATTATCCAGGAGAACTTGGGCCAGTCACAAGCTCCTGGGATTTATTTTCCTTACCAGTAATGCAACAGGAAAAGGACCTTCCCAGGGATTTTATCAAGATCAAAGGGAGACGATGAGAGATTTTATTTAATTTCAGTTAACCCTATAAACATGCAGTCATCCATGTCCAGCTGCATAGCCAGGACCGTCCTCTGTGTGATGGTCAGGATGTGGCAGGACTCAGACATGTGACAGGACTCAGGGCTCTGAAAGGGCCGTGTCATAGCAACCATCCCCTTGTGGGCGCAAAGCTTTACTTCCTCCAGTTCCCTGCCCTACGTCAACCTCGGCCCTGCAGTAGCACATCTTATCTCCTCCTCAGACTCTCTCTCTAGCCTCAAAGCCCCAGCTGGGGCCTTGCAGCCTTATGAGCCCATAGAGCTTCCCAGTAAATGAGTATGGTGTGGAGGGGAGTGTGCAGGACCCAAGGAAGTCACAGCCCTACTCTGAGCCTCAGTTTCTGCATCTGCAAAATGGGAATGAAATACCTACTATACTAGTCCTCTAATGTTCCTATGGCAAAGTGCCATCAATGTAGTACCTCGAAACAACACAGTTATATTCTCTTACAGTTCTGGAGGTCAGAAGTCCTAGAACGGGCCAGCAGGGTTATGCTCCTTCTGGATTCTTCCCAGGGGGGAATCCCTTCCCATGCCTTTGCTGGCTTCAGGATGCCGCCTGCACCCAGTGACTCCTGACTCCATCCTCCAACTTCAAAGCCAGAGCATCACATCTCCAATCTCTCTCAGTGCATCTGTCACCACATCTCCTCTCTCTCAGAGCCTCCTGTTTCCCTCTTATCAGGCCCCTCGTGACTACATTAGGCCCCTCAGTGGGCATCTATCTCCCCACCCACCTCAAGATCCTTAACTAAACCACTCTGTCCCTTCTACCACGTGAGGGAGCAGAGCTGTAATCTTAGCCTGGGCATCAAGTTGTGGGCACCTCAGGGCCATAATTCAGCCTCTCAAGTCAGCTGGGAGGAAATAGACTTGTGAAAGCCTTGTGTGGTGCCGGGGACTGGCGTCAGCCCCAGTGGGCCTGCCCGCCTTCCTCTCTGTGGCCTCTGGCTCCCCACCTGTAAGATGAGCCTTGCCCACGGCAGTAGTCAGAACCTACCTTCTTCAAGGTGCAGCACAGATAGGTGGGCTGTGCTCAGGCAGAGTGGGGCTCAGAGGAAGCATGGGACTGAGCCAGTGCCAGGACACCCCCTCTCATCCTCCATGGGGCAGGTCTCCTCTCAGTTCCTGGCCCAAGCATTTCCCATCGTTCCAGGGATGGCTGATGGGAAAGACTGAGCTCACTGCTCCTTGGGGAGGGCCAGGGTGGGGGAAGGAGAGTCTGGCGCAGCTGCGGCTTGGAGAGAAAGGGAGAGGAGTCTTAGAGCGGGAAGGTCCAGGTTGTCAGCGCTCGGGGGAGTTGGAATGGTGTGCTCCTCCTCAGCTCCTGGGCCTCCACGGTGCTCTTCTGCTCCGCGGCTGGCTTCTCTGTTGATGGGGACAGGTCCTGGAAATAGGGGAAGGTGTCAGGGTCCAGCAGGGGCCAGTATGAGGAGTTGCCTGGGCAGGAATCCCCCTGCCTGTGAGCATCCGTACATTGCTTTAATGTTTTGTGACTTTGGGCGAACTCTTTGCTGTCCTTCAAGTCCCAGCTTGGCTGCTGCCGACTTTCTGTCACTTTCTCAGTTGCCTTCCGGGAGCTTGACAGCCCTCTCCCTCGTGGGAGAGGGAGGCTAGTTACTGGTTTGCACATCTGTGCCCTCACCCCTCCATGTGGGGGGCGTGTTCATAACAGACCCCAGCTTCCCACGGCCACTGTGGGTGGGTGTAACAGGCAGCGTGGCAGGATGACCCTAGATGGCCTCCTGGGGTCTGGCCTGGGTAAGGTCACCTATGGCAGTCCTGCCCTGAGCTTCAGCAGGCCTCCACGACTGACTCACCAGAGACCAAATCGTCTAGGTCCTTCACTTTCAGTGATGTGAATGCCCATGCTCACGGTCCTGGACCTCCTGTGGATAATCAGGACACCAAGAGGGCGTGTTAGTCATGAGGTTTCCCGATGAGGGTGAAATCTGAGCTATGGAGGGGTTGAAGGAGAGTCTGTTGAAGACATAGCGTGTATAAGCTCCAAACTCTCTCAGGAAGCCCACGAGGCCCACAGGGACCACCGTGCAAGTGCTGGGAGACAGTGTGGAATGGGGTAAGGCTCCTCCACTTCCTGGCCCAGTGTACTTCTGTGGGATTTCCTCACCACCCCTCCCCACCCTGCTGCCTCTGGAGGCCCTTGCAGCCCTGCTCACCTTGGTGCTTCTGTGCCTCTCTGTGCATAAGCCTCCCGGATACTGAAGCCGGGTTATGTGCCAGGGATGCACACGGCTCAGCTCATTGACCACCCTCAACACCCTGAGGCCGGCGTGTCATTCCATGGTCCAGCTGAGGCAGATGCCATGTGAATCAGACAAAACCGATAAGTGCCAGGCTAGAGACCTTGCTCCTGTTCCAACTGCTCTTCTCCACCTCCTTTTCCAACTGCGCAGCTCTCTCTGGGGTTTGGGAACCAATGACCTGAGTCTTGGGCCGGGGCAGCAGAGCTGGTTCTGGGGTTGTCACTCCAGATGGGTTGGCAGTTAAGAAGGGGTCAGCTCTGCTCCTCTTGGCAGGCTTCTCACAACCTCTACTGGGGTAATAGGAGGAGTAGGTGCAAGGTGTGAGGGTGGGCGTGGAGGGTGTCTGTTACCAAGTCAAGGGGGTGGTTTGGAGAAAGGTCCAGAGATGCCCTAGAATGCTCCTCTCCCGCATGGCACCTCACCGGGTGCAACAGCCCTTGGCCGGCTTCCCTGCACCCCATCACCTGCAGGCCTGTGTATGCGTTTCTTAAAAAATGCTCCATAGGTCAACCTTGTCCTACTACCAGGCCTTCCCCTCTGTCCAGCACTGTCCTCCCCAGACTCCTCATGCCCATTATCTCCTCTCGGCTGCCCAGGCTCCCACCAAGAGCTGGTGAGCCCTCTGAAGCCTCAAGGGACAGGGACCTGCCCAAGGCCACCCAGCAAGTCGGTTTGCTGTGGTGCTAGTTATCATCATCACCACCTAGCTCCGTGCCAGGGCCTCACATACACTCCAGGGCCAAAGTGCAGGACCCTGATGCTGCAGGCCCGCTTGCCCTGGCTGTGCCCTTTCTGAAGCACTTTGTCTGTGCGGACCACTTTCCCTGCCCTGGAGGCTCTCCCACCCCAGAGGGAAAGCACCCAAATGGATCTTGGCAGGCTTCTCACAACCTCTACTGGGGTAATAGGAGAGTGTAGAGATAGGGGCCTTCTACCAGGGAGGGGGGCTGGAGTTCCCTCTCCCAGGGCTCCCTGCATTGTGGTTAGGCCTAATGGAAGGCTGCCTGAGCACTTTGATGTTGGCCATTCCCATTGTGACCTCTGGCCTCCCAGGCCACCTTCTGAGAGCAGAGGATACATAATGGACAGAGGGAGCATCAGGGGCTTTGGGGCCGATGGGCTGGCATTGCCTCCTGGAAGTTGCTGGCTGACTGTGGTCTCGTCTCTGTCCATCTCCGGATTCCAGTTCTGTAAAATGGGGATAATGCCTACTTATCGCGTTCCTCACGACAGAAACACTCAGGGTCACTGCAGGGGAACTGGGCTGCATGAAATAGCCACACAAGAGACGGAGATACCTTTTTCTTTGGGGTCCTGTGACAGCTCCTATGACCTTAAGGGTCCTCAGAAAGAGAGAGAGAGCCAGCACACGCTGACCCTTTTATTGAGGAGAAGCCATTCAAATGAGACCAGGGGTCAGGTTTCAGGGGGTTGAGTCTAGCTTCATGATGTCCACTGTCAGAAGGTTGACTGACATCTAGGAAGGCCACACCCAAAGGCAGAGCAAGAGAAGGGGACACACAAAGGGAGTTTCCATGGAACATTCTATCCCAAACAGGGCAAAGGGGTAACATCACAGAAACAGGTGAGTGTAGCTCAATCCATGGGGCTGCAGGCCTATGTCTGAAGACACATCCTCAAACTTTTGGGACTAGGGCTATGTTCAGGTCACTACGAGAGTGACGATCAGAGCCTCTCTGTCCGCTCTCAGGAAGGAGAACGCGAAATTATTCAGACTGGCTGCCCACACCTACCCCCACCCCAAGTTGTCCTCAAGATAAAACACAGTAGGGGCTGGGGATGTGGCTAAAGCGGTAGCGCGCTCACCTGGCATTCGTGCGGCCCGGGTTTGATCCTCAGCACCACATACAAACAAAGATGTTGTGTCCGCTGAGAACTAAAAAAAAAAAAAAAAAAAATACTAAAAAATTCTCTCTCTCTCTCTCTCTTTTCTAAAAAAAAATAAAATAAAATATGAGCCTTTAAAAAAAAAGATAAAACACAGTAAACAGGCAAAGCTCCCAGCCCATGAACAATTAATGATAAATCTTAAAATAATAATATTTTTTTCCTAGATTCAAATAAAATCACTCAGTTGAAAGTTTCAAAAGAAGAATAACTGATTTTAAGATGTGTGAAAAGCATGTTTTATATTGCTAATACTCTTTTGGAGTAGTATTACCTCTTACCTCCTAAACTAGACCACAGGGTGTGGAATCATGAATGTTTTGTTTGGAACACACTTAGGATAAATTGTGTCTTTCAAGGAATATAATAGGGATCCAACCCATATGCTAGGCAAGCATTCTCCCACTGAGGTGCATCCCAGCCCTGTTTTTACTTGTTAATCTATTAAGCAGTTGGTTTGAGCTACCTACATTTTCTATTTCCTGCACTGTGACCTTGGGCAAAGTATTTAACCTTCTGTGTCAGTTTCCAGTTGGGTATAATAGGAATATATTGAGTGAGCATACGTTGGATAGAGTTAATATGATTATCTACTTTACAGGATTCTTGTATTAAATGGGTTAATAAAGTGTTTAGAGTGATGTTTGACTTGTATTAAACACTTAAATATCACTATTAATAATAACAACATCAACAATGATAATGATGTCTTTTCTTCATCTGTTTTTTTTTTTCTTTTCTTTTTCCCCCCTTCCCAGTACTGGGGATGGGACAAGGGGTGCTGTACCTCTGAGCCACATACATGCACAGCTCTTTTTAAATTTTTATTATGAGTCTCACCAAGTTGTTGAGGCTGGCCTCAAACTTGTGATCCTCCTGCATCAGCCTCCCAAGTTACTAGGATTACAGGTGTGTACCACAGGGCTGAGCTAATAATAATAATTTCTGAATAAAAATATGCACTCAGATTTTTATTGAAGTCCAGTCAAATTGCTATTCAGTAGATGTGCATTCAGCTCACATTTACATAGTGCTGGCTCTGGGCTTGTTTGGACTTCTCTTGGGATCTGATTTCATCCTTTTTTTTTCTTTTCTTTTCTTTTCCGGGCACTGGGAATTGAACCCAGGACCTTGCACATGCTAGGTAAGTGCTTCATCTACAGCCCTTGGAACCAGACCTCAAATGCTAGCTCAGCAACTCCCTGGCTCAATCCAGTGGCCTGGGCTCCTGGGTCTTAGTTTCTGCCTCTTCTTCCCAGCCCCCTGGGACTGGGTGAGGCTGAGCTCATAAAAAGTGTCAGCAAAGCACTTTGTGGATCGATGCTAACTAATAGCAGCTCCCAGGAGCTGGTATGAGTAGGGAAGATGATTGTGGAGCTGCTTGGACCAATCTCAGGGCAGCACCCAGGGAAGGCCAGTGTTGTCCTCAAAGCAGGATCCAGGAAGGGCCCTATTCTACCCTCTGCCTGATGCTTCATGCTGCTCTGTAACCAGGAGGGGTTGCCAGCATGGTTTGGAGGTGGGATGGCCGCAGGGGAAGGGTTTTCTCCAAAGAGACCAATCCAAGGCACACGTAGAGATCCATCCAAGCCACACACCTGGTTGCATTGAGGCCAGACTGAGTGCATGGAGTGACGCGGGCATCCTCTTGTCAGGATTCCCCAGCTGCCCCATAGCTATCTCTCTAGAAGTTGTTGGTCCTGATTGAAATAGAGGGCCTCTGATCTTCACCCAGACACGAGGCTGTCTTAAGTATGGCATGGAAGCTATCAGGGATGGGAAGTTGGCATGGGATCCTATGCAGGGGAAGATGGGGGAAAGGCCCCTCCCAGGTCTGCCCTAGAGGGTAGCCCACCTCGGTGTCTCAGACTGAGCTGACGTCGGATCTGGGAAATGCTGTGGGGGCAGCAGATGGTGACTGTGCTTTTTAAGAGCTTCTTTCTGAAGGAGGAGGCATGGCCCTATGTTCCAGGAGAGAGAGGGTCCTGTGTGATGGGGGAACATGGCTTCTGTTCCCTGGGACTCCTTGTCACATGGAGGGACATGGTCATCTTGTGCTCTGGCACTTCCCTGTCTGAGGAATGAGGCATCACCTTTATCCTGAAGAATGAGGCATCACCTTTATCTAATCTGATGGAGGAGTCATGGCCACTCCCTTAGAGAGATCCCTATGTGAGACCTGACCAATGCCCTCAAGAAGGACCCCTGTCTGATGGGGGGGTTCCTTTTTTGTCCTCTCACTCAAGAAACCTCATTTGATGACCTCTGCCTGGGGACCTCCTTCCCTGCCTGATTCATGGACAGCCCAGGCTCCACAGGCAATAGGCACAGAATGAGCTGGGCAGCTAGGGAGTTGGCTTCTGTGGGGTGGCAAGTGAGGGTGACATGGAGGGCTTCCTGGGGAGGTGTCTTTGTGGCACACTCCTGGACAGGAGGTGCTGGCTGAAGATAAAGAGCAGAGGCTCCCTGGGACTGGGGAAGGAAGCTTGAGGAGCCATGCCAGTGAGCTCCAGCCTCACACAGACTACACTGCTGGAGTAGAAAGGGGTCCAGGAGACAGACCCTCGCCGTGGCCTGTCCCTGCACAGGCCAACTGCTGCCAGCCCAGAGACATCCGCCCTCCTCAGCTCGAGAAGCCCAGAGGAGGAGAGGAAACAGGACGCGTATCAGGAACGCCTTTTCCTTTTCTTTGTAGCTTACCCCTCACTCAGGGCTGGGGAGAGCGATCTGCAGGGCTAGCCCTGGCCTGGCCACTGCTGTCTGCAGTCCCCAACTCTGGGTCTGACAGGCCGCCCTGCTCCCTGCGGACCCTGCTCTGCTCTGCTCCAGGGCTGGCCCTGGAACACCACAGAATCTCAGGGATCTTAGCTGCAAAATGGGGTAAGACTTCCTATCAGCCTCACCGGGAAGTTGATGCTGTTTTTCTCGCTGTGGGATTTGCATCATTATTTCTTGATCCCTGAGATGTGCATTGAGCACTTCCTTTGTGCCACCTCTGGGATGGACAGGGACAGGGAGCACAGGGGAGTCCCATGGGGAGGAAGTTTGTTGGGATTTGTCTGAGGAGTTGGGGGACTTCCAAGTAGTGATGTCCTGTTGCTTGTGGGCGTGGGGTCAGAGAGGACCTGGCTGGAAATGGAGATTTGGGCGTACCAGGTCTGGTGGCAGTAGAAGTGGTCTTGTGGTTGGAATTCCCAGGGTACTGATTGCCATGGGCTTGGGAAGGTGGCAGAGGCCAGATTCAGCTCTGGAGCTACCGAGAGCTGGACATGGAGCAGGGCTGAGGAACCGCTTGGCCAGGGGTTCCAGAGGTACTGAAATGGGGTCACTTGAATCGGTGCCTTTTAGAGGAATGTTGAGAATGTCATCTTAGCAGGGAAAGGTGTGGGGAAGGGTAGACCCAGAGGGTGTGGAGGAGTACGAGAGCCTGGACATTAAGGAGCGCAGTCAGATGGACTGGTGTTCTTTTCTGTTTCTCTGGTCATCCAAGTGATTCCTCCACTGGGCAGAGGGCTCCTGGGGGGGAGTGTCTGTGAGTCTGTGTGGTGTGTGTATTGTGCAAGTGTGATGTGTGTGCATGGGGAATGTTTAGCATTTGGGGGTGTGCTATGTGTGGTGTACATGTGTGAAGTGTGAAGCATCAAAAGACACTTGTGGTGTGGTGGGGTGTGTGTATGTGTGTGGCGGGGTGTGGAGTCTGTGCACAGGGCCATGTTCAGGTTCTTGTTTCAGACTGCAGAGCAGGCTGGTGCTGAGCCGACCACCGGATTGGAAACTGGGAGGGCTTGTGAACTTTCTTCTGTCCTTAAAGTGACACTCAGTGGTATGCTGGTAGCAACTGGCCCTTTGGAGAAAAAAAAAGGAAGGTGGAGGATTGCAGCATTTGCCAATTTCAATGGTGTAAATACTCCTGCCGCAGATGCCTGTTCAGTGTGAGGCTATTGAGCATGGATTTGAGGAGCACAGGAGACACCATTACACAGGATCCGCCCCCCACCCCACAGCTATCATAGACATAGGGAACCTCAAAGAAGATAATAGGAAATCCCATAGGGTCATTAGGGAGTGATAAGCTTGAGCATGTAGTCCCTTTGTTTTTAATGTGTTTTAATTAATTGCGTTTACTGGGATTTCTCAACATCCACACTGCTAACACTTGGGCTGGAGATCCTTTGTTGGGGCCCTGGGACTAGTGCTCTGTGCCTTATGCAGGCAGCATCCTGGCCTATATCTGTTAGAGGCTGGGGGATCACTCCCCCAAGTCAAGACCTCCACTTTGTCTCCAGAAATTGCCAAATATCCCCTTGGGTGCAAACTCAAATTCCTTCTCCCCTGTTGAGAACCACTGATAATGACTTTGTGTAACAACTAACTCAAAAATTCCTAAAAATCTGGTGACAGTCAACTCTTAAGGATCTGGACAAGCCAGCTCCAAGCCACCACAGGGACCATATCTGGCTAAAGATAGGGTATACCCCTCTCCCCACCAGTTCTTTCTCAGGAAAAGAGCTGTCACTCGGGCCTTAGGCCTCAGTCCATGCAAAGGCCCTGGGCACAGAGCTCTCAGCAGCCTGACCCACCTACGGAACAGCTGATATGAGATGAGCCCCCAGAGTAACACAGGAAAGAAGTAATGTTTCTGAACTAGTGTCTTGTTCTAATATACTATACTATGTTATTTTACACACCTACAAGCTTGTACATTTAAACTGGCAAAAGTTAACCCCCCTCAAACCACTCCCCATGTCTGCTTTTTATTTTTGTTGGTACCAGGGATTGAACCCAGGAGAGCTTAGCCACTAAGCTATATCCCAGCCCTTTTTATTTATTTATTTTAAAATTTTGATACAGAGTCTCACTAAGTTTCTTGGGGCATACTTAATTGCTTGAAGGCTGGCTTTGATCCTCCTGCCTCAGCCTTCTGAGCTGCTGGGATTACAGATGTGCTCTGCTGTGCCCAGAAGCCCTTTTATTTTTTATTGTGAGACAGGGCCTCTCTAAGTTGCTAAGGCTGGCCTTGAACTTGCAATCCTCCTGCCTTAGCTTCTCGAGCTGCTGGGATTACAGGCGTGCACCACCTCACCTGGCCCAACCCCCTTTAAATAAAATCTTCCTGCTGGTTTGGCGATGGGCTGTCGGGTGCACTTGGTCTCTGCAGGTTCCTGCCGAGGCTGTGCGTCATCCTGGTGATTAGGCTGCCGCCTCTAATTTATTTTTTGGTCCGGGTCCCATTTTTCCCCAGCTTTGAGCTCAGGGTTTGGCTCTGGTTGGTTCATTTCTTCATTCATTCAAAATATTTATTAAGCACCTACTGTGTACCAAGAAAAAATAATGACTGAAGGAGGCTGCGGTTCCTGCTCTCTGGAGTTTGTCATTCTTCCAATTCCATAGTGTCCACTAAGGAGCAGCAATATGCAGGCCCCTGTGGATGCCTAGGGGACAGTGGGGAGGGGGAGGGTAAGGGGCTGATTAGGCCAGAGCCCAGCTGGGCACATCACGCACTCTGCTTCTGGGGGAGAATTCTGTGTGTGGAGTGTCTGTGCCCCCATCCCACCTCCATCCTGAGCGTAGGTGCCCAGGTATACACACGGGCCACTGGGACCTGGATCTCCTGCAGGGAAGAGCAATGCCCAGCGTTTTGGAAAATAAAAGGAAGGAGAAAAGGGAGTCCAGAAATGTGTCCAGGAATAAGAAGGATGAGGGGCTGGAGTTGTGGCTCAGTGGTAGAGTGCTTGCCTGGCATGTGCGAGGCCCTGGGTTCAATCCTCAGCACCACAAATAAATACATGAATAAAATAGAAAGACATTTACAACTAAAAAAAAAAACCAATTAAAAAAATAAGAAGGATGAATGGAGGGAGGGAGGGAGAAGCCAAGCCTCGGGGGGGGTGGGGACAGAGCAGTCAGGACAGGAGCTCTGATGATTCTTGGTGACAGTTGGGAAGCTGGTGAGCATTGTCATGGAGAGGCTAATGGAAGGAGGGGCAGGGCAGGATGAGGACTGGCTGGGCATGTCTCTGGGGATTTCTGGAAGGTGGGGATCTAAAAGGGGAAGTGAACATCACAAACTGTGCCTTCCATGTGAGACTGGCAGCTAAAAAGGCTTCCCTGTCTCCAGCAGGGGCCACGTAGCCACGCCTCCTGTCCCAGGGCCTCCTAAGGGACATTTAGGGGAGGGCGGGGACTGACAGGGTGATGATGGTCATGATGGAAATGATATCAACAATGTCAGCTCCCCTTTTTTGGTTCCCTGCTGGCTACCAGGTTTTAATATTGTTCCCAACCACCAAGGGGGAGGCCACCCCCCATCCTCCAGAATTGAGGCTCAGAGGATGGGAGACTGTCCAGAGGTCATGAAGGACTAGGCGGGGTCTGCCTGCCTCAGCTCCTGGCTCTTTCCTCCTCGGCCTTTCCTTCCTGCCTCTCGACCCTCGGGCAGGCTCAACAGCGGTCAGGGCCGTCTGTGGGTCCTTGGTAGCCAGCTGCCAGCCGCTTGGTGAGATTTTTACCAGCCTTTGGTTTTCACATCTCTATTTCCATAGGTTACCAGAAAATGGGCCAAGCTCCTTTAAGTAGCCCTCCCCTCTGTCCATGGCCACCTGGTGGCTTCCCTCTTTCCTTCATCTGTACCCTCTGAAAACTTCACGAATCTGGATCGAGGCCAGAATAGTGACCGTGCGCACACTTGCTCTGCCTGGAAGCCCTCAGGAGCTGGACTTGGCCAGTTTGGGCTCACCTTTACCCCTCAGGCCTCTAGGCACCACCCTGTGCCCCAGGAGCCCCGGGCAGGCCCAAGGGGGACAGAGTGGGGGAGAGTGGCCAGGGGCAGCAGAAGCCTGGGGTGCTCCTCTCGGCCCCAGACACCTCTGGCCCGTGGGCTTTGATTTCTCCATCTGGGAAACAGCAGATTGTTCCTGTAAACAAAACCCTATGGCTCCCTAGAGTTCGGAAATGTGTGAAACGGGGTGACATTTCCTGTCTCCCCCCCCCCCCCCCCCCCCCCCCCCCCCCGGCCGTCCAGAGAGGCAGGTGAGCAGGCAGACAGGGCTGTGTCAGGGGGAGGGCTGGGACGCTCTGGCAGAGCAGATGAGCCTGTACACAAATAACCCTGCCCCCAGGGAGAGTGTCATAAGGCCTCTCAGAGCCTCTTTGCCTCTGCTGCCACCTGCTCTCACGCCTCCCTGTTCCCTGATGGCTGTTCTCACACCCTGGAAAGTAGGTCAGAATGTAGGGCGCCTGCTTCTGAGAGTGAATGCCCCCTTGCATGGTGCCCACCCTACCCAACAGAGCCATGGCTGCTCTCAGGGCCAGCACTGGGGGAAGCCATCTCTGTATCCAAAATAAAGTTCTGGCCATTGGCTCTCCACCCCTCAAATGTGCATGCCTCCCCAGTGACTGCTGGATGTGGTCCCAGGTCCTTAGCCTGATCCTCAAGGTCCTTCCCAGTCCCCTCTACCCTCCTAGGCCAGGGTCAGCACACAGAGGTGCTCCGTTACTATCTGGGGAGGGAGTGGACCTTTTTATTTTAGCCCACCCCCTTCCATGTGGCTCCTCCCAGGCACTCAGGACACACTCTGGCCACACCCAGCTACTTACCCTCTCCCCAGCACCCAGCGGTTCTCTCCAGGCCCTCACCTGCAGAGCCGTTACCTCCTCCACAGCTCTCTGAGTCCATTAAGATCCCCCTTGTCATACCTCTGCTCCTGAAGTCTTTCTTGGCTTCTCAGGCAGAACTCCACATTCCATGTCCCAGGCAATACTTGGGAGTGTTTAAAGCATGGCTTCTGGAGCCAGGTTGCCTGAGCTCCAATATCTAGCTCTGCTCCTTACTTTGTTGTCTGACCTTGGGCAAATTACCTAACCTCTCTGTGGTTCAGTTTTCTCACCTGTGAAATAGGATGATGGTAGTACACCTTATAGGGTAGTTGAAAGAATAAACGAGTTAATATTTATGATACACTTAGAGTAGGATATGGTACCTGATTTCTCTCCTGGAGGAGTTTTCTGATGTTGACTGAAGATCGTGTGAAGCTGAAGTTCTTCCCATGTTCATTACATTCACAGGATTTTTTTTTTTTATTCTCACACAGGACTGAATTGTTCTTAGCCCTCTCCCAATTCCCTGGTAGTGGTGTTCGTGGCTAGTCTTTCCAGGATGAGTTTTCTGTGTTAAGTAAGATATAGTTTGTTCGATGGTGTCCCATCAATGATTCTGTGAGTTTTCTGATACTGGCCTTGTGACTTTGGACAAGGAATTTGGCGTCTCTGAATCTGGAGTTTCTGCTCTGGAGAACTTAGATGGACCAACACAGCAATATGCATGAAGTGTTTGGCTCACACAGCACCGTGCCTGGCTGGTGGCCCAGTGCCTGGTGGGTTTCTCTGACTTGGCCTTGTGTTATGTTCGTTTCCCCAGGTGGCGGTTCTGGTAGGGCTTGGAGCAGGTTTAGAGCTAAGGGAATGATAGACCGGTGGCCTTGACCAAGGCAGCCGCCTGTTTGGTGTGTATCAGCTGCAGTGGAGGCTCGGCCTAAGGTGTGACCCTGCCCCTGTGAAGCCTTTCCTAAGCCCAATGCCTGCTGATCCCAGAGAGTGAGATGGAAGTGAGACCATAGAAACCCAGGGAGGGCACTCACCGGGAAGGAGGGTCACCACCACTGTCCTTTAATCTTCCTCCATCTCCACACTTGACTCCTCTCTTGAGGCCCCTCATTAGCAACCTGTATTTATTGAGCACCTGCTGTGTCCCAGGCACCATGCTATACCCCAGGGACCCAGGGGCAATGCTGCAGAGAAGATCTGGACTCTCATTTCTGTATAAAAGCACATCAGAGGGGATTTAATGGACTATTACATTGCTGCTAGTAGAGTGTGGAGTTGGGGCCTCCTCCCAGGCCTGGAAAGGCAGGGCAGGCTTCCTGCAGGAAGAGGTGGCTGAGCAGAAGACAGATGGCAGGGGTGGTGGCAGTGGCTGCAGGCCTGGGGACTCTGGCTGCACATTCCAGACAAGAGACTCTGACCTCCAAGCTTTCAGACGTCTGGATCCATTTTTTTTTTTAAACTTCTCTTACTAATTTTTTTTTCCAGACTCTCCTTTCTTTAATATTTGGGGCAGAACTTGTAAGGGAGCTCCAGCATCTTTACGAAGTGATTTATGATCACTGGAGAACATAGGAAATTAAGAGAGATAAAGACGTGGGTGGGCGACTGAGTCCTCTTTAGATCCTGTTAACATAGAGGCACATTTCCTTACCTTCCTTCCTTTCTCTCCTCCCTCCCTCCCTCCCTCCCTTCCTCCCTCTCTCCCTCCTTCCTTTCTTCCTTCCTTCCACATTGAGGTAGAACACCATGACATTCACATTTTTAGTGCACAATTTGGTGAGTTTTAGCATGTTCCCAAAGTCGTGTATCCCTCACTACTATTCAATTCCAGAACATTTTCATCACTTCTCCCAAAGAAATCCCAAACCTTCCTCCCTACCCCTCCCCTCTCCTGGCCATCACTGATCCACTTGCTGTCTATGCATTTGCCTCCTCTAGACATTTCATGGAGGTGGAATCAACACTATGTGGCCTTTTGTATCTGGCTGTGTTCACTTAGCATAATGTTTTCAAGGTTCGTCTATGTTGTAGTATGAGTCAGTATTCTGTCCCATTTTATGGCTGAATGATAGTCATATTTTATGTATATGCCACATTAAAAATACATTCATTAGTTAATGGATATTGGCAATTTTCCCCACTCTTTATAGCTATTTTAGATGCTGCTGCTATGGATATTCATGTACAAGTTTTCATGTGGACACGATTTCCATTTTCTTTTCTTATGTGGACATTTCTTTCCAATTTCCAAAATCAATGGAAATTGATTTCTTCCAAGTCCCGGGAGTGGACTTTCTGGGCCATGTGAACTCTGTCTTGTTCTCCGAGGAGCTGCCAAGCTATTTGTCAAAGTGGCTGCACACTTTGCATTCCCACCAGCCATATGCGAGACTCAGTGTCTCCTCGTTCTTGTCATCATTTGTTATTGTCCTTTTTTATCACAGCCATCTTACTGGGTGTGAATTAAACCTTATGGTTTTGAATTGCATTTTTAGGATGACTGATGCTGAGGAACATCTTTGCATGTGCTTATTGGCCACTTCTGTGGAGACTGGTCTATGCAAATAAATCCATTGCCAATTTTTATTTATTTATTTATTTAGTGGTGCTGGGTATTGAACCTATTTGTTGTTGACATTGTAATAGTTCTGTATATATCCTGATAAGACCCTTTCATAACCATTATTTGAGAATATTTTCTCTATTCTACAAGTTGTCTTTTCACTTTCTTGATAATGACCTTTGTAGCACCAAAGTTTTAATTTTATCTATCTTTTCTTTAGTTGCTGGTCCTTTTGGTATCATATCTAAGAAATCATTGCCTAATCCAAGGAAATGAAGATTTACCCCTATGGTTTCATCCAAGAATTTTGTAGTTGTGATTTTTACACTTAAGTCTTTTATCTATTTTGATCTAATTTTTATATATGATGTGAGGTAAGGGTCTAACTTCATTCTTTTGCAGGTGAATATCCAGTTGTATCATTATCATTTGTTGAAAAGACTGTTCTTTCCTTACTGACTTGTGTTGGCTTCCTTGTTAAAATCAATGGACTGGCCAGGCACAGTGGCGCATGCCTATAATACCAGCTGCTCAGGAGGTTGAGGCAAGAGGATTGCAAGTTCAAGCTCAGCTATGGCAACTTAAAAGACCCTGTCCCAAAATAAAAAATAAAAAAGGGATGAGGATGTAGTCCAGTGGTAAAATGCTCCTGGGTTCAATCCTGTGTGTGTGCGCGCAAGCGCGTGCACATGCACACACACACACACACACACACACACAATCAGTTGATCATAAATAGATGTAATTTTTTCTGAACTCTCATTTCTCTTTTATTGATCTATATGTTCATATGCAAGTACCATACAGTTTTGGTTACTGTACCTTTGCATTAAGTTTTGAAGTGAGGACATGTGAGTCTTCTAAATTTGTTCTATTTTTTTTCCCAAGATTGTTTTAGCTGTTCTGGGTCCCTTGCATTTCCATGTGAATTTTAGGATCAGTTTACAAATTTCTGCAAAAATCCAGCTGGGGTTTTGATAAAGATCACATTGAATTTATAGATTAATGTGGGTCTTCATAAATCAATTTGAGTATTGTCATCTTAACAACATTGTTTTCTCATTCTTTCTCTTGGGTATTTATTGAATATAAAGTTGAGTTTAAAGGGCTGGGAATATAGCTCAGTTGGTAGAGTGCTTGCTTCTCATATACAAGGATCTGGGTTCAATACCCAGCACCAAAAAAAAAAAAAAAAAAGTTGAATTTAATGCTAAATAGGCTGTTTCTGTTTTGATTCCAGATTTATTCTGCTTAACATTCTATTTTAGTCATTTCCCTGCATTATGAAAGATGAGAGCATATTTCAGTGCTGTATTATATTCTATTGCTTAGTCATACCATACAGAATTATAAGTTCTATTTGTTGGGGAATCTGTCTTAAAAGGTACTTCATCTGGGTCCATTGTGGTGTAGCCCTTTCCCTGACAGGCACAAAGGGACACTGGAAGGACTGATGAGCCAGGGATAGGTTATGTTGCAGGACAAAGAGTTATGACCCTTGCTGGTAGAATTAAGGTTGCTAAACCATTGACCTACAAGAGGGAGATTATTCTAGATTATTCAGATGGGCTCAGTGTAATATTAAGAATGTTTAAAAGGGGATGAGGGAGCCAAAGAGGAGGTCGGAGTGATGCAGTGTGAGAACTCCACCACTTTTGCTGACTTTAAAGGTGGAGAAAGGAGGCCATGAGGCAGGGAGTGTGGGCAGCCCCCAGAAGCTGCAAAGGGCAAGGAACAGATTCACCCAAAGGTCTCCAGAAACAAACCTGCCAATACCTTGATTTTAACCTAGTGAGACCCATTTTGAACTTTTGAACTGCAGAATTGAGAGGTTATACATTCATACTGTTCTAAGCCCCCAAAGTTGTGGTTATTTTTAATTGCAGCCATAGAAAATGAATATAAGGGGCATGGAGATTCATGTACTGGAATTTAAATGCATCTGCCTGGAAGTGACATGTGACACTTCTCCTGCACCATTGGCCAGAACAAGCCACATAGGCATGTCTAACTTCATGACGCTGTAGGAGATAACTCCTACGTAACTCCTTCGGCCCAGCCTTAGAGGGGACCTGAATATTGGTGAATATGGCCATATGTGTTTATCCTTCCTGCCTGCATTCTATTCTATTCTGGTTCATTAAAAAACCAAAATTCTCTTGGGTTGATTTCACTATCTGGTAGTGGGCCGTAACCCCTAGTTTGGAAAACACTACCTCACCAGACCCTCTTCTGCTCCTACCTCATGGACCATGTGACACACCCTGGGCATGGCTGATTGGCCCAGGGGTGAGATACCTGACCAAAGCTAACCAATTGCTAACCGATTTGGAATGGGGCCATCCAGCCAGTTAGGAGCGGGAAGCTGAGCAAGAGGCAGAGTAGGAACAGGGTTGGGGTGTGAGTCACATGCAGCCAAAAGGATGGAGGAACAGAAAAGCCCCGAGTAAGCAGAGACACGGGTCCACAGAGACAATGGAGCAGCCACCCGACAGCCGTGGAGCTGGGAGCACATGCAGTCCTGGGAGGAGAGGTGCAGAGAGGGAGCGGTCGCCTGAGAGCTCATGGCTTCCCGGTTCCTGGGTGCAGCCCCGGTGTGGCCTGCCTGTGCATCCTTGTGAGAGTCTTGTCTCCTTGTAGTACCCCTTCCTTTTCTTGCGCTACCCTCAGTTGATTTCTGTTCCTGTGCAGTGAGCCTTGGTCAGCCAAGGTGTTGCTCTGGCTATGGATCAGGCTGAGGGGCAGAGTGGACTTGGCGGGGGGGGGGGGGGGAACCAAGCCCAGTCTCCCACAACCTGGGGTTGGTTTCTTTTTCTTCCTTATCTTTTCTTTTTTTGTGCCAGGAATTGAACTCATGGGCGCTTAACCACTGAGCCACATCCCCAGCCCTTTTAATTTAATTTAATGTAATTTTTTGAGACAGGATGTCACTAGGTTGCTTACAGGCTTGCAAAGTTGCTGAGGCTGGCTTCGAACCTTCCATCCTCCCACCTCAGCCTTCCAAGTTGCAGGGATCCCAGGTGGGCACCACCATGCCCTGGCTGGGGTTTGGCTTTGACCGCCAGCTTGTGTTCTTCCAAACCGGCAGGAGAGTGGTCTGTGTGGTGTCGCACTGTGGGGTCCTGGGAGACTGGGATCACCC
Source organism: Spermophilus citellus (assembly GCF_964194105.1). Taxonomy (NCBI): domain Eukaryota; kingdom Metazoa; phylum Chordata; class Mammalia; order Rodentia; family Sciuridae; genus Spermophilus; species Spermophilus citellus. The sequence continues at coordinate 192,547,300 of NC_138183.1, forward strand.
CACAGGGGCCTCTTTTCTGATGGTGTTGGGGGTGGGAAGCTGGAGGAGTTTGGGGGAGGGCTTGGTGGTGTGAAGGAGGGGGTGGGATGTGGGCTCTGGAGACAGACTGTGAGTCGCCTCTCTAACCCTTAATTTCCGCATCTCTGAAATGGGAATGTCGTGAAGTTCAGCCGTGTTCTGGGAAACATCCCTGGAGATGTCCAGGCCATAACAAACATGCACTCAGGGAATGAGAGCAGCTGCTGTTGTTTTAGGAAGCTCTGAGTCCCGCTTCCTGAGGGAGGTGGCCCCATGCTGACTGAGAGCCAGGACAGTCCCCACTGCTGGCTGTGCTTCCTGCCCCTGGTCACTCCACTCTGCCCCTCACCCCCACTCACCCTTTTATTTCTTCTTCCCTTCCCCTTTCCTGTCCTCATTTCCCCTCTCTTCTGTTATTCCTGATGTTGATAAAAACACCTGCTTTAGGAAACAGCGGGGCTGGATATAAAGCACCCAGCCTCTGGAGGCAGGCAGACAGAATTAGGTCTGGATCCTGATCGAGTCCCTTGTTTGCTGTGTGTTCCTGGGCAAATTACAGCATCTCTCTGAGTCTCAAGTTAATTATTTATAAAAGGAGGGTTATCATATCCATTTCACAGGGCCATTATGAGAAATAATTAGGCACTCAAGAAATGCTAGCTCCTTCTTCTTTCTCCCTGCCTTCTTGAGTACTGCTCCTCCCAGCCTGGCTTGGGTGCCGCTGGGTACCTCTTATCCTTCCCATCAGTCACTGGACTGGCTTTCCCTGGCTCAGTTATTCATGCCCTGAGGGGTGTGTGGCTTCTCCTTTCCCTCAAACCCTGGGTTTCCTAGGTGTAGAGAAAGACAGAGGTTTCTGGAAACAGCTGAGTTCCCTGTGGACTGTGCCACTTTTCTGGTCTCCTCTGCAGGCCTAGTCCCGCCTGGCTTGGGAGCTGCTGGTTCCAACCATGTGATCTGTATTTTTTCTCACTTGAGCAATTATCACACCCCTGCCAACTGTGGCATCTTCACACTCCCAACACTGATAAATATTGATGACAGAGGAGAGCCTGGGGCTCCTGGGGAGGGGGGAGGGGTATGAAGCGATGCTCTGACCCCTCAGTGGTCCCTGGGGGCCCGGAAGTGAGCAGAGGAGGAACAGGGGCCAGGACTACAGAGGCCATACAGAGCCAGCCCCTGCCCCAGAGGAGGAGCCACGGTCTTGGGATGAGGTGGCCTTTGCCTGGGCTTCCTGCTGGGGGTTAGGTGACTCGTGTCCCTCTCAGCCCCCTGTGGACCAGCCTCTGTTTGTGACCGTCTCTCTGTCTCTATTTACCTCTGTTCCATCTCTTACTTCACACCCACTGTCCTCTCTCTTCCTGTCTCCCTCCTTCCTCTAACACCTCATCTCTGGGTCTCTTTCCTCTTTTCCCTTCCCAAAGTTACCCTGAGAAGTTCTGGGCTAGATGATGGAGAGTCTGTGGGGGGACTGGGTGGCCTGGACACAGCAGGGGAATGGGCAGCAGGAGCTCTGGACGCATGCATGTGGCGCGTTTGAGGAGTTGGGGGTCTGTCACTGCCTGATGCCCTGTGCTCTGCGGGGTCACCCTGGGTCTCAGTCGCCTGCGGCAGTTCCTTTCTTCACCGACTCGTTCCTGCACTCTTCAGTTGGTGTTTCTAGGCTTGCCGCCGCTGGGACCAGCAGTTAGGGGTGCCATTGTGGGCACCTGGGATGTGCGCCTGGGCAGAAGAGGCAAAGATCCCTGTCCTTGGGACGCAGGCATGCCAGGAGAGTGGACAGGCCAGCATGGAGTGCACAAGGAAATTATGTAGCAGGTCACAGCGATGATGTGGGAGGAGGAAAAGCAGAGCGAGGGGAGGGTTGTAAGGGAGGCGCAGGCTGAAGTGGGGCTGGGCTGGTCGATGTCTGGGTGAGCATCCTGTGGGCAGGGGAAGGTGCTAGAGCAAAGATCCCGAGGCAGGAATCACCCTGGTGGGTTTGAAGAGCAGCAAGGAGCAGGGAGGCAGGAGAGGGGTGAGGGACAGTGGCTCAGACCCTACGGGCCCTTGAGGCTTCGCCTGTGTGTAAGCAGGGGCATCTCACATTGTGAGGTTCCCTCCACTTGCTGTGTGACCAATGGGTGGCCCGAGGACTGTAATGACAACCACTGTGGCTTAAATGGAGGTCGGGTACAGATGGCAAGAGCTGATGGCGCTGGGCATCGTCTGGACTCTCCAAGTGCCTGCAAGTCTCTCCAGAGCACATCTGCATTGGGCGTGGAGATGGCCTGCAGCACCCCCGGGGGCTGTGCTAACCCTGGCTTCACCTCTCTTTCTCTCCACAGAGTGTTCAAGAAGGCGAGCCCCAATGGAAAGGTGAGTCGGGCAAGCTGACCCAGCTCCTTCCAGAGCCCGGACTCTGAGGTCCTTTCCTGGGCAGAGAAGCAATGGTGTCTCCATGGAAACGCATACCTCCCAGGGACAGAGCAGCCATGGCTTCCTGTCAGGGTGACACAGCTCTGTCCTCAGGAGCCCTCCATCTAAACAGGGAGGGGCCCTTTTGAGGGACTGACTGCCTGGACCTCAGGGAGCCTCAGCTCTGGTCGGGGAGAGGTGGCCTTCGCAGACCCCAAGCTCCATCCTGCTTTCCTCTCGGCTCCACAGATATAATTACTGGCTTCATTTCATGCCAGGTCTGGGCTGAGCCAGTGGGGATCAGGGCTGGGTGTGCTGAGATGAATCAGGCACAGTGCTCACAGCCAGACGGTGGGGCAGACGTGGAAATGGATCATTTCCGTATGAAGTGCCAACTGTGAGATCCAGGGATTCCCAGGGGCTATAGGACCAAGCCTGGGTGGTTAGGGACAGATTCCTCTAGAAGGGACACATTTCCAGGCAAGGTGAAGTGAAAGGAAGGCAGGAACATGACTTGGGAGGGCATAGGGGACATCTGGCAGCTGAGTCCTGGAGTGCGGAGATGGAGCAGGAGCGGAGGCTGGGGCAGCTGCAGGGTGGGGTCACGGGAGTCCTGTGGCTGGGCTTTGGAGCTTGACCCCTGGCCTGGGTGGCAAATAGCCACGTGCACGTCCACATCCCCCTTCGGTGCCCACAGCAGACATCACCCCTCCCTTTTCGCCCTTTCCCATTGTGGCAGGATTTATTTTGCATTTCTTTTCAATCCAGGCCCCTGGGCAGCTTCCACCAATCCATCAGAGTTGGCACTTGGAATGAAAGCCATTTGTCATCCTTATCTCTGGGCGCTGAGGTTTCTCAGTTTTCAGAAGTGGCATGGTTAGATTTGCATTTTACAACAACCAGTCCGGCTAAGGAGGGGAGAGCAGCCCAGAGCTTAGAGCAAGGGGGCTACCCATCAAGTCTCCTAGACAAGGGTGGCTGTGGGGATGGGGAGGGAGGGACCTGAGAAATACGATGGGGGTGGAATCACCAGGACTGAGGGATTGTTGAGGAGCAGGAAATTCTAGGATGGTGCTCGGGATTCGTCTCTGGATGGAACTCTGGCATGCAGGTCCTTCCCGCAGGCTGGTTACTGAGTGGAAACTGGCTTTGCTCATCTAAGTGGCTCTCTGCCGGGCTGCATTGGGGGGAGCAATTGAAGAGCATAGGGCCAGTGTCAGTGCCTCTGGGGCCCTACCCAGGCCCCCCACCTCCCTCATGCCCCAGCACTGCCCCTGGCTGCTAGCTTTGCCATGGCTCCTCCTCTCTCAATGCTTGTTTGGCATGAAGACCTCTTTAGGCCTCAGTGGCCTCATCTGTAAAATGGGAGTTATCTAACTCCTTCATCGGGCTTTTGGAGATGAGGTGCTTTTAAAGTTTTGCAGGGATTTGCTATTCTTAGCATTAAGGTTGGGGCAGGGCTACAAGTCCCATTGTGATTTTTTAAAATTTTCTTTTCAGATGCTGGGGATTGAACACAGGCCCTCCTGCTTTCTAAGCAAGTGCTCTACCTCTAAACTACATCTCCAAACCTTTTTTTTTCTTTAATATTTATTTTTTAGTTGTAGCTGGACAAATACCTTTATTTTATGTGGTGCTGAGGATTGAGCCCAGGGCCTTGCACGTGCTAGGCGAGTGCTCTACCGCTGAGCCACAACCCTAGCCTCATCTCCAAACCTTTTTAATTTTTTTTTTTTTTTTTAATATTTGGAGACGGGTCTGGATAAATTGTTGAACTTGTGATCTTCCTGCCTCAGACTCCTGAGTTGCTGGGATTACAGGTGTGAGCTACCGCACCCAGCTGAATTTGTGATTCTTATCTAAGCCTCCCTAGTAGCTGAGATACAGGTGATTACAGGCATGTGCCGTCCAGGCCTGATCCACTGTGATTTGAATAAGGGTTGGGGTTGGGTGTCTGAATCTTAGCAAATCCCAAGGTTTGCTCCAGGGCCTGTGCCCTCCTGCCCTTACCTTCTAATGCACCCCTGCCTCTCCTCCCCAGCTCACCGTCTACCTGGGAAAGCGGGACTTTGTGGACCACATCGACCTTGTGGACCCTGTGGGTGAGTCCTGGAGGGCAGGGAAGGAGCCGGGTTGGTGGGACTCGCCCAGAGCTCCAGGGAGAGCCCTCAGGTCTCCAGAGGGCGTGCAGCTTCTTCTGAGCAGCTATTTTCAAGTGTCGCCACTCAGGGAACTGTGGGAGGGACAGACATGAGAAACAGGGAAGGAATCCTGATGTTGGGTGGTGGATAAGGGCGATGACGTCAAGGCTTACTATGCAGCGACAGTGAGAGTAGTTATCTTTGTTTTTCCGGAAGAGGAGAAGGAGACACCATGAGAGGCTCCATTACTTGCCCCAGGTCACAGAGCTAAGTAGGGAGAGGCCCCAACTGGGCCTCTGTAGAAACCCTTTGTTCTTGTTGCCTTCTGAGGGCATAGGTGGGAGAGGGAAAGAGGGAGAAACCTTTTTGAGGTCTGTGTACCTGCGGGTCCTACCAGAGGCTGGGTAGGTGGCTGAAGTCACCTTCCAAGGTCTTACTCAGGTTCAGTGTTTCCCACACTCAGCCCTGTTGACATCTTGGTTCAGATAACTCTTTGTTGGTGGACTCTGTCCTGAATGTTGCAGGGTGATTGGCAACATTCCTGGCCTCTGCCCACTGGGTGCCAGGAATACCCCACACTCCAGTTACAATGATCAAAAACATCTTTAGATTTTCCGAGTGACCCCTTAGGGGGCAAATCACTCCTGGTTAAGAACCACTGCTCAGGCTGGGGTTATGGCTCAGTGGTGGAGCGCTTGCCTAACACATGTGAGGCATTAGGTTCTATCCTCAGCACCACATAAAAATAAATAGCCGGGCATGGTGGCATGTGCCTGTAATCCCAGCGGCCTGGGAGGCTGAGACAGGAGGATTGAGAGTTCAAAGCCAGCCTCAGCAAAAGTGAGACACTAAGCAACTCAGTGAGACCCTGTCTCTAAATAAAATACAAAATAAGGCTGGGGATGTGGCTCAGTGGTTGAGTGCCCCTGAGTTCAATCCCCAGTACTCCCCAAAACAAAAAGAATAACAAAAATAAATAAATAAAGTAAAGGTATTGTGTCCATTTACAACTAAAAAAAATACATATTTTAAAAAAAGAACTGCTGCTCTTGTTGGAAGAGCCTTGGCTTATTGCCTCTTCCCACAAGGGAAGGGAGGGAGGCCCAGAATCACCCCCATTTTATGAATAAACAAAGTGAGACCAGATAGGTAGCTTTTTTGTTTGTTTGTTTTGTTTTGTTTTAAGAAGGACATGAACAAAGTAATGCCAACGGAGCTAACAGGTTGTGAGTGTCGGGGTTGGAAACTGTGTAAGGCCGAGGCTTGGAACTAGCTCCAGAGAACGTGGCCTCTTGTTTTGGTCAGTGGCCGAAAGGCCTGACAAGAACAATGTTAAAGGAGGAAATGTTTATTTGGCGCTCACAGTTTCAGAGGTCTCTGTCCATAGATGGCTGACTCCCTCGCTCTGGGCCCGAGGAGAGGTGGAACATCCTGGTGCAAAGGTGTGGAGGAGAGCAGCTCAGGATACAGCATCAGGAACGAAAGAGGGAGAGAGAGAGACAGAGAGAGAGAGAGAGAGAGACAGAGACAGAGACAGAGAAACAGACAGAGAGAGAAAATATACCCCAAAGGGATACCCCTAGTCACTTACCTCCTCCAGCCACACTTTACTACCCTGCAGTTCCCACCCAGTTGGTCCCCGTCAGTGATTAGATCAAGGTTCTCACAATTCAATCATTTCCATCTAAACTTTCTCGCATTGTCTAAAATATGAGCTTTGGTGGGCCTACCTCCTATCCCCACACCCCGCCCCTTTCTCTCTCTCTTTTTCTGGTACCCGGGATTGAACCTAGTGATGCTTAACCACTGAGCCACATCCCTAGACCCTTTTTTTCTTTTTAAATTTTTTATTAGATAGGGTTTAAAAAAATTTTGAGACAGGGTCTCGTTAAGTTGCTTAGGGCCTCAGGGCCTCAGGGCCTCCCTAAGTTGCTGAGGCTGGCCTTGAACTTGCGATCTTCCCAAGTCACTGAAACACAGTGCCTGGCCAGGGGACACCTCATATTTAAACCATATCACCTCTTTGCTCTTGTCTCCAGGGGCTGTCCTGGGGCCAGAGGTCAGGGAGGACCTGTGTGGCTCCTGAGCCAAGAGCAGAACTCATAGATGGGGCAGGTTTCAGCTCACCAGGGGCAATTCCTTGCCAACACTGGGACCCCTGTGCCAGAGGAGTGTGAACAGGGCCCGGCAGCTTCAGGGAGGCCAGCTCCATCCAGACCTCACCCTTTATGCCCAGGGGCAGGATGACTCCACTCTTCCTCCCAAGCCAGATCTGGGGACTGTTTGGTGTCTTCGGAGGCTCAGTGCTTCCCCCTGCCAATTGCATCTTCTCCCTGAACTGGCCCCGAGAGGCTGTGATCGACTTTGGGCCATTATTTCTAGAGGACTCTTGAGCCCAGAGCTGAGCAGCCCTGTTGAGGACAGCAGCAGAGGCCGGAGGAGAGCAAGGGCAGGAGGGGACCAGCTCCCCAGAACATGCAGTCACCTGAGAGCTGTCCAGCAGGTGTTTACAGAACACCCACTTTGTGCTATGGGGACCCAGAGGGCTCTGGGGTGTTGTCCAGGGTTGATTGCATGACACACAATAAGAAATGCTTTGCCCATCATGACATTTTCCTCTGGCTTGATCAGATAATATCCTCCCTATGTTCCCCATCAAACCTGGGTGCTGGTTCAAACCTGGCCTGGATCAGGGGACATTTGTCTTTTTACGCGGGCATGGGCACTGGGGAATGTAACCCAGGAGCACTTTACCTGGGTTACATCCCCAGTGCTCTTTAGTTTTGATTTTGAGACAAGATCTCCATAAATTGCTGAGGGTCTTGCTAAGTTGCTGAGGCTGGCCTTGAACTTGTAGTCCTCTTACTTCAGCCTCCCAAATTGCTGGGATTGTAGGCCTATGCCACCGTGCCTGGCCCAATGGGATATTTATGATCTTCCCCTGCCTCCAGTATCTGCTCCCAGGCCTCAGAGCCATGCCGTTCCTCTGCCTGCCTTGGCCTAACCCTTAGTCATCCAGTAGACAATCCTTGCTTGTCCTTTGAGACCTGGCTCCAGCCTCTCTCCCTAGGGAGCCTTTCATGACACCCCTGGTGGGGTGAGCTGCCCTCACTGGGGCTCCCTATGTACTGATTATCCACTGAGTCCTGGTGTCCAGTGCAGGACATAACACAAAGGACACATCACCATGAACAGAAGGAAGATGCCTGGATAGGCTGGGGGATGAGTTGGGCATGCACTGACCAGCTGTCCCAGGACCTGTCCAGGATGGGCTGGACCACTGAGTGAGTGTCTTGGCCTTCCAGACACTCACTTCCCGTTAAGTCATCTGAGATTCCTCAAAGGGTTGGCTGTGGGGGTGACATGGGCTTGGGTGGGTAGTGTCTCAGGGTGTGGGTGGAGAGTGAGAGAAGGTGTAGGGAGAGATGGGCTGGGGATGCCAGGCAAGGAGATGACCCCGAGCCAATGCTCCTGGCCTCCTGGAGTGCTGGGCCAAGAAAATGTCCTCTGTGTCCAGCTGGGCACTCCACTTTAAGAAACAGGCTGGAGAGGGACATCAGGACACATTCCATACCCTCTGTCATGCTCATATGTGCTGGGCTCTGTCTAAGCACTGTCCACACATGACACATTTCACACTTGTGCACATTGACACAGACCACCCACCTGTCCTCAAGTGGATCACAGTCCCGGATCCACAGATCCCAAATCTAGAATGCTCCGAAAACATAACTCTATTCCTAACTAACTTTGATATCGAGTTCATCTATCAGTAAACTGAGGCTGAACTGATGTGAGGCCTTTGTTAGTCTTATGTGTCACTTCACGATGGGGACATGTTCTGAGAAGGGCATCACTATGTGATCTCGTCATTGTGGAAAGTTATAGTGCGCATGCATACAAACTAAGACAACCACTATGTCACTAGGTGGTATCATCTCATGGGACCCCCTTCTAAGTGGGGTCCTCTGAAACATTACATGGCATGTGACTTTATCTGTGTTTCCCTGTAGAGGTACTCCTGGCTTCTCTAGCAGGTGTCCATCCCACAGGGGGAAGTACCTAAAATTCAGAACATGTATCGTATTGCCTCGCTATAATTCAGAACTTCTGAATTCCAAAGTGTACCTGGCCTACAGGTTTCAGACCTACAGTATTCTTAGAAATAGATGAAGAAACACAAATGAAGTAGCCTGCCCAAAGTCAATGGTGGGCTCTTGGGCATTCTGGGGTGGACAGAGGGTGGGCACAGTTGGGACAAGGCTGGGAGGTAGAGTGCCACTCCTGGGTGCTGCTGGCCTTCCAATTTCCTATGCTTTTGGAAGGAGAGATGGCTGGTTTGGGTGGGTGTTGGGGAGGGAGGCCAAGTTGGGAGGGTCTGCTCACTCTCTGTCTCCCCCAGATGGTGTGGTCCTGGTGGATCCTGAGTATCTCAAAGAGAGAAGAGGTAGGTTGTGGCCCACCCTCACCTGCCAGGGCTTCTTTCCGCCAACCTCAGCCAGGGTCTTCCTGACTGCCAGGCAGGATATTGGCTAATCTAACTGCCCCTCCCTGCCCATCTCACTGGTCCCATTCTGCAAGCACACACATAGGTGCTCTTGCCTCCTCCAGCTGGGGCAGCCCTGCCCATGCCCAGGCTAGGAGACCTTATCAGCGCCAGAGTACTTTTCTTATACTGTGTCATGATGGTGACAAGGCTGGGGTGTCGAGACGGCAGGACTCAGGGTCTTCTTTCTCAGAGGAGAAAGCGGAAGAGATTGTGCCCAGCCAGCAGGGAGGCAGGGCAGGGGCTGGGCTGGGCTGAGACCCTGTGTCCTGGACACTGCCCTGCACTTGCTTCTCATGCTCTGCCAGCCCCTGACCCCATCAAACAGTCCATGACCTGTGACCCTCACACATGGGACGGGGACAGGGAGGATGGAGCTGGCTGAGCAGGCAGCCCTACTTCCTCCTGGGGGCCAGCCAGGGGCCATCCTTCCAGGTCTTGAGTAACAGCCCCTCCAAGGGACAGAGCACGCCCGCTCCATGGGAGCTTGGGACAAGCCTGTGGCTTCCAGTCGGCACTCTCGGGGTGAGTGGGTGGATGCGGCCCTCCCGGCCCCTCCTTAGTGCTTCTTGCTCCCCACAGTCTATGTGACACTGACCTGCGCCTTCCGCTATGGCCGGGAGGACCTGGACGTCCTGGGCCTGACTTTTCGCAAAGACCTGTTTGTGGCCAACGTGCAGTCCTTCCCGCCGGCCCCCGAGGACAAGAAGCCCCTGACGCGGCTGCAGGAGCGCCTTATCAAGAAGCTGGGCGAGCACGCCTACCCCTTCACCTTTGAGGTCAGGGACTGCCAGCCCCGCCCGGGCCCCGGTCCAGAGGGGCCGCCTCCAGGAAGCGCTCAGGGTGGGCACGTGGGGGCAGCGGGGGCAGCCGCTCTGTGTCACCCAGTTCCCCAGGGTACGCTGGGATCTGGGGCACTGTCACTTACACTACCTGGTAAGTGTCTCTTCTCCGGCCACTGCTGGGGGTGTCACCCTTACCTCTGGGCTATTCCTCGGACCTTCCCAAGCCTGGGTCACTGGTGGGAGAAAGGGGGGCCCAGAGGTGGCTGAAGAGAAAGAGCCCTGGGTTGTGACAAGGTGTTCCCGCTCAGGTCAGTTGCCAGTGTGCCCAGTGTCGACCCAGCTCATGGGGGTGGGGTGGGGGTGTAGGGGCTGTACCTCTCTGTCCTGCCATCTTTCAGTTCTGAGATTCCAAGGTTCGCATTTCACAATTTCTGTCTCGTAGACTCTGATTCTGTGCATCTTCCCCGTCCCGTGAGCAGTCGAGAATGGAGGGGAGGCACAGAAGCATCTTTTCATGTGGATGTATTAGTTTCCTTTGGTTGCTGTCATAAGTGACCACACATTGGTGGCCAACCAGTTAAAATGACACACATTCATGACCTTACCTACCATTCTGTTTCCACGGGGCTAAAACCAAGGCGTGGGCATGGCCGTGTCCCTTCTGGAGGCTTTAGGGGAGCGCCCATGCCCGCAGCTTCTCCAGCTTCACATTCCAGGGAGGCTGCGCACACTCCTATGCTCTTGGTCCCCTTCCTCCACCCTCAGAGCCAGCAATGGTGCCTTGAGCCTTTCTCCATCCTTCACTCTTGCACAGACTCTTCAGCTTCCTCTTCTGTCTCTCATGAGTACATTGGGCCCACCTGGACCATCCAGATGCCTGTCCCCATCCTAATGTTCTTACCGTAATCACATCTGCAAAGTCCTCTTGTTGTATAATGTAACATTGGTCACATGATTTGGGGATTAGGGTGTGGACATCTTTCAGGAGCCACAGTAGACATCATGGAAACACCTTTCTCAACCATTGCTGTGAGGAGTGGGTTGGGCCAAACCCTTTAGATGAAGAATACTTAAGTCCTTGTCTTCACTGGAGGGGCCTCTGGCCCTGGATGGCACACGGTGTGGCGTGTTCTGATGGGGGAGATACAGCCTATTCCAGGGACCCCTAGTCTGGTGGGGGCAGATGGCCTGTCCTTGGGCCCTGGTTGGATGAGTGTGTGTGGGAGTGTGGGAGTGTCAGGGATGTGGAGACCTGGGGAGGGACAGTGGTAGATGTGACAGATGGCTGATTCTGTCTTCTAAACAGATCCCTCCAAACCTCCCATGCTCTGTGACGTTGCAACCAGGGCCTGAAGACACGGGGAAGGTAGGTACCCCCTGAAGGCATCATCTCTCTGGGTCCAGGACTCTCCTGTCCCCAGGTCCCTGGCTTTCTCCCTGGGAGGTGCTGAACATGTAGAACCACCCTCCCTGTTAGAGACTCCTAAGGTCTAGGCCTGGTTGATCCCTCCTGGGTCAACCAGTCTCTTCAGACCAGGTTGCGGATATAGTTAGCTTCACCCCGACATCCCGTGATATGTCCCTGTCACTGATCCTATTATTGGCTGCAACTGGACCAAAATGTTTTGAGGATCTACCCCTAGCCTCACAACCTTGTATGGCGGTGCAATCACCACTGTTCCTCACAGAGGAAATGGAGGCTCAGAGAGAAGCCACACCTGCAGTGCCCCAGGCCTCAGACCTCCAAAGCAATTTCTTTATCTGCCAGGCAGAGATAACAGGGTGTGCCTTTTCATGTTGTTAGAGGGCTGGGGGGAGACACTGGAGCAGGGTCTGCATATAGTAGGTGTCCCCGGCAGGGCTGCCTATTGTCATTTCTGGGCAGCTGCTATGATGAGGACAGCCAAGGGGCTGAGGCTGGAGTCCAGGGAGAAGGACCTAGACACACTGGTTTGGACTCCTGGTGATGGTGGAGTCAGGAATAGCTCAGTGGGAATGTTGGTAGAGTAGGCAGCTGCAGAAGGGAGCAGTGCCGTCCGGGGGCTGAGTACAAGGCTTTGGCGTCATACCCAGGAGCTGTGGGCTGCAGGAGCTTAGCGTCCCTTCCAGTGTCCTGGTTTGTAAAATGAGTGCAGGCTGGCTGTGCCCTGGAGACCCTGCCTCTTCCAAGGCCCTGGGGTCAGCTCCGCCTCCTCCACAGGCCTGTGGTGTGGACTATGAAGTCAAAGCATTCTGTGCTGAGAACCTGGAGGAGAAGATCCATAAGAGGTGCGTGAGGCGCTGGCTGTGGAGAGGGAGGGGACAGAAGGGAGGTCTGAAGAGTCTGAAGAGAGCTAAGTCACAGTACCTAGAAATTTGCATGGAAGGCTGCACACTCCAGCCTCAGAGCTCTGGGAGGGCACTCTGGAAGGCAGGCAGGTCATGGAAGGCTTCCAGGGGGAGGTGGCCTCAATTGCTCTGGCTCAGGATCCGCTTCTCCTTTGCACCATTGTACCAGTTCCCTCCCTCATCTTCCTTCCTCTAGTCTCATCCTCTCCAGACTGCTGGTCTTTTTATTTTTGGAAAAAAAAAAATCCTAAATTCAGATTGTGTTCAATGCTGAGCAGGATGTCTGCAGGCTATCATTTCCCGGTTTTCTTCCTGGGAGGGGATCAGCAGGAGGTGGAGTAAGTGTGTCAGTAGGGGCCTCTAAGCAAGAGAAAGAAGTGGGGAGAGCGAACCCCTGTCTCAGAGAAGGGAATGCACTCTCCTGAAGTCCCCTATAGAGAGAACCCATGTTGGCAGCCAAAACAAAGCTAGCCCTGACTTCATGGATGCCCTTCTTGGGGTCAAGTCCTGTCCTGCTTCCTGGCCTGATGGACCTTAGCCAGCAACTCTGATGCCACCACATCCAAAGCCTGTTCCTACTTACAGGAGGCTGGCACCAGTTAGGCAGCCTTTCTAGGGAGTGGTTCAAGTTTGCCAGCTGGTGGCCACAGGGTGTACTACAGGCGTTTCCATCAGCAGCCCTGGCAGCTCATGGGCATGAGACTAGAACCTTCTCCCTCACTTCATTGTTCCCCTTTTTCCTCTTAAGACCTGAAACTAGTAGTAGGGAAGGAAGGGTACTGTGGGTGTGGGAAGGAACTTGACCAGAACAAGGGAAAGGAGGCAACACTGAGAGCCACCACCCTCATCCCACCACCAATGGGACCTTTAAGTCCACATGAAATGAAGAAGTACACACGGAAGACTTACTAGTGATAATGAGATAGTAGCTATCATTTCTCAAGGGCTGACTAGGTGCCAGACATGCTCCGAGTGCTGGGCAGCTGTGGACTGGCTTAGCCTTCATAGCAGGCCTGAGGGGTGGGTCCTGCTGTTGTCAACATTTTACAGTTGAGGCGGCTCAGGCTCAGTGCAGTGACTCAAGGCCACACAGTTAGGGAGAGGAGGGGTAGGAGTGTGACCCCGACTCTCTGGTTCCCGGGGGTGGAGGTGGCTTGTGGCTTGTCTGAGCAATGCCAGCACTCCCTGCATGCTACAGAGATGGCCTCACTGAGTCCCCATCCCTTCCTCAGCTCTGTGTCCTCACTTCCTCTCGGAGCTCTGTCACCTTCACTGAGCCCCTCCATCTGTGGGCCTCTGCCTCCTCACTGAGGGTCCCCTTTCATTGTCCTGCAACCCTCTGGCTGAACCCCACACCTCCCAAGCCCCTGTTTCTTCCTGGGATCCATCCTCTGAGCATGTTTTACTTAAAGGGTCTTCACTCCTTGGCAGGCACTGTCATAGCTGCTAAAAACATAGCAGTAAACAATTTAGACAAGTCTCTGTCCATAAGGGCTTACATTACTAGGTGACATGAGGAGGCAGGAGGTGAAAGCAGTTCCTTCCTTACCATCCTCTTGGGTACCAAGACACAGACCCAAATGAGGAGCTTCCATGGAGTGGCTCAGGGACAGAATGGGGAAGGATGGAGTGGGCCAAGTGGTGACAGTCTAGGTCAGCCTCTCTAGTTAGCTGGCAGTGGGCGCCCTGGCAGCCTCTTAAGTAGGAGAGGGATGTAGAGGTTGCAAAGAAAGGGGTTGAGGCAGGTGACCCTGGCATCTTTCACTCCACCCTTTCCACCAGGAATTCTGTGCGTCTGGTCATCCGGAAGGTTCAGTATGCCCCAGAGAGGCCTGGCCCCCAGCCCACAGCTGAGACCACCAGGCAGTTCCTCATGTCGGACAAGCCCCTGCACCTAGAAGCCTCCCTGGACAAGGAGGTATGAAGCTTGGGCTTGGCAGGGGTGGGGCTGCTCCACAAGGGCCCTTATACCCCACTGACTCCCTGCAAGCCAGTGGTAAAGGTAAAGAGGGGTACAGAGGGGCCCCGTAGACTCCCTGCCATAATCTTGCTTAGCCCTAAACCATGAGGCAGCACCTGACAAAGGCGGGGGACTCTAATCCAGCTGATTGATACCTGCTCTGAGTACAGGGGGCTTCTCCTCGAGGCATGGACACCCTCTTTCCCTGCAGGCAGCTGGGAACAAGATGTGGGTTGAAACCCTACAGTGAGAATTCAGAGCCGGTTCCCTCAGGGAACTGGGCAGCCCTTCCTCTCCTTTCCAGCTCCTTCCAGAGCCTCCTGTGTCCAAACTGTTGATCTGGCAAGGACTTGAGACATTCCCTAGTTCAACCCCTGTTGTATACAGAAGGTTGGGCTTCAGCCTTCCTTGCTACTCAGGGTAGATGATATGAAAAAGACTTTCAGAGGCTTAGGCAACCTGTCCAATATCACATGGCTATTATTATAGTCATCCTTACTGGTGGCCGGGACAGGACTGGTGCTGGGAATATACCTTCTAATTCAAATACCTCTCAATGGTCCCACAAGGGAACTGAAAGCTAATATACTTGGTGGCTTCAATGCTATATTTGCATTAATGGGAAGTGGCTGAAGCCCTTGGGGCAGTTGTCAGAATAGCTTAGATTTGAGGAGCTTGGGAGGGCTGTTTCGGGAGGGCTGTTTCTTCTTTCCCTTTACCTAGAACGTTGGTGTCTTCCCAACCAAGGCTCTCCTTTCTTCTCCCAGATCTATTACCATGGAGAACCCATCAGCGTCAACGTCCACGTCACCAACAACACCAACAAGACAGTGAAGAAAATCAAGATCTCGGGTACCCTGGGGAGAGGGTCAGCTTGGGGTGGGCAAGAGGGGACCCTCCCAAGGGTGGAGAGGGGGTCACTAGAGGCTCTCTTCTTGTCATGATCCTTGAGATAACTACTGCCAAAGACTTCTGAAGCCTAGGGCCTGCCCTGAGCCAAGAGACCCTTGGAGGCTGGTGCCTCAGGCTGCTCATGGCAAGTTCAGGCCATCCCTAATCTCAGGTTTCCTGGGCCCTGGACACGGCTGTCCCTACAGGGATGACCTTTGGCTATGGAATGAAATGGGTATTTCAGAGGCTACATTTTGGGTGGAAGATGGCGGTGGTGTCCTACAAATTCTCCCAGGTAGACTCTGGCTGTTCCCTGGGGCTAGGCATCCCACCTCAGGCAGCCGGGAATACCCCCTGGGCTGGGCCCCCTTGGTTCATGCGCCCTTCTGCCTCCTTCCCTAGTGCGCCAGTATGCGGACATCTGCCTTTTCAACACAGCCCAGTACAAGTGCCCCGTGGCCATGGAGGAGGCTGAGTAAGTGAGCGCACGCTGGGCCTCAGGAGTGTGGGGTTGGGGGGCAGTCCAGTCCCAGGCCCAGCTGGCTCTTCTCCACCTGGAGGAGGGCTGGGCCTCAGCCTTCCTTGCCACTCAGAATAGATGATGTAGAAGAGACTCAGAAACCGTCCACCTGATTTAGTTAATAGTGGTAGAGCACTTGCCTAGCACGTGTGAGGCACTGGGTTCGATACTTAGCACCACATAATAAATAAATAAAATAAAGGTATTGTGTCCATCTCTAACAAAAAAATAAAATTAAAAAAAGAAAATGTACACTGCAGTCAAAAGACTCCATAAACCTTGAACAACAAAACAAGAGCTAAGGAGTGAAAGGAAATTGGGTTGTTGAGTGAGAATAATGACACTGTACCAGAAACCTGGGTGGAAAGGAGAAACTTTTGCTCTGAGCTCCTGAGAGCTGGGGCAAAAGCCCTGGGTGTACAACTTTTAGTAATCCCCCTCATTGGGTAAAAGGGGTATATGTGGGAGGGTACAGAATAATTGTACAGAAAACAAAAAATGTCCAGGTTTGAGGAGAGCTGCTACGGGTGAGCATGGAACTTTGTCCCAAATTAATTGGCAGATAAGATGTGAGGAGAGATCTTAAGAAAGGCATCTTATCTAGAGGAAGTGAATACTCCCAAAAGAAGACACATCTTTCTTTTTTTTCTTTTGCTGTTAGTTTTTGGGGTGGGGTGGCAATTGCATTGTATTTAGTTTTACATTTATGGGGATATTTATTCATATATAATTACAGTCAATATTTTTTGCAACTTAAAGACATTTTAAGAGTTGGTGTGGCCTGTATGGTTGCATATGCCTGTAATCCCAGCAGTTCAGGAGGCTGAGGCAAGAAGATGGAGAGTTCAAAGCCAGCCTCAGCAACTTAGCAAGGCCCTAAGCAACTAAATGAGACCCAATCTCTAAATAAAATATAAAAAAAGGGCTGGGGATGTGGCTCAGTGGTCAAGTGCCCCTGGGTTCAATCCCTGGTACCAAAAAAAAAAAAAAGTTATTATGTGATCTCAGAGATAGTTTTTAATGTGACTGTGGTATGAGTAGATCAAATATTCCCTCCTTTTGGTTATTTCCTCTACCCACTATTGATAGAAAAAATAAAAAACAAAGCCATGACGCATAGATTCCTGGTGAAGGGTGCAGTGAGGTGACCCAGAGCCAGAGCAGCCCGTATCCCCAGAGGGGACATCCTCAGCTCTGCCAATGTGCACAGGAGCACAGGGCAGCCAGCAGGGACAGCAGGACACTGCTGCTCCTGTGGATGGCCTGCCTGGTCTCTTTACTTCCTGCGGAGGCCTGTGAGGTGGGGGCTGCTACTGTCCTAGTATGATGATGGGGAGATGAGCTCAGAGAGCTGTGACCTGCTCAGCTCACGGAGCTGACAAGAGGCAAAGTTGAGGCTGGCTCCAGGGCTGCCCCGGCCCCATCTGCTGCACCCCTGCTGTCTCCTTGAAAGGGGGAGGGGATGGAGCAAGCACTAGAAAAAAACGGAACAACCCAAATACCCTGCACCATGGCTAGATGTGCCATAAAGCGAAGTTTTCATTGCGTAGTCTGGGTGGGGGGTTCATGGTGTCCCACAGCTTCATTCATGGTTGCAGGTAGCTGTCATTTTAAAGGCAAATGTACTGCGTAGTGCTGTGCTGTTTCTCCACCCTGGGGTCCCTGCTGGGTATGGCATAGATGTGCCTCTTTTGGGTGGCTGTGGTCTCCCTGCCAGAGCCAGGCCTAGCCCAAGTGTTCTCTGCAGTTGGGGAATGGAGTGTTGGCAGAGGGAACTCGGGAGCAGGCCTTGCTAGATGTCCTAACTGGGTTGGGGCACAGGGCTGGGATTGGCTGTGGGTAGGGCCACCTCCACACCTGCTTCCCTTCTTTCAGTGACACTGTGGCACCCAGTTCGACGTTCTGCAAAGTTTACACGCTGACTCCCTTCCTGGCCAATAACCGAGAGAAGCGGGGCCTCGCCCTGGATGGGAAACTCAAGCATGAAGACACGAACCTGGCCTCCAGCACCCTGTGAGGACCTGCCCTCCTGGTCTCAGGCTCCTGCTGCTGTCCTTAGTCCCAACTGTCAAGGAAAAGGCTCAGGCTGCCCTCTTCCCTCAGCCTTGTCTATGGCCTGTCCACAGAAGCTTGAGTGGTCAGGGAGGCTGTCCCGCTTCGCCCACCCTCCTGGGGGGACCCAGAGGACAACACAGGCCACTAGACCTGGCTCATTCGGTCTGTGCCAGCCCTGGTAGTTGGTCTGGAGGAGCAGCCTGGAAAGGCTTCCTGTCAGAGGCAGCAGATCCTGACCTGGTGTCCTCAGTCAGAAGGGTGTAGCCTGAGGCCAGCAAGGCCAGAAAGAAGGAGGAACTTCTGGGAGGACCCCAGCAGAAGGGGGACTGGAGAGCTCAGGACAGTGAGCTGGGTGGACCAGACATGGCGCATCCCTTCAAGTCAGGGACCCCTGGGCCGTGTGTCACTACTGCCCCGTGGGCATCACTGAATCCTCCAGGTCACCCTGCTGTAGCAGAGCCTCGGGGTGTGGGGTGCCTGTTGCATCCTCCCTGCTGAGCCTCGCCCTCTGGCTGGGCTCCAACCTGCCTCTGCACCCCCTGCCCACCCCCACCCCCCCACCCCCCCCGCTGCCAACCCAGGCTGCCCTTGGACCAGCCTCTCTTCCTCACGCCCTGCAGAGGCTGCCCACTGACCTCCAAGATTCCCACCGGCTCCTCTACCCTGGCTCTAACCCTACCTGTCCTCAAGACTTTGTCAGGGCACCAGTCACCAGTCACCTCCTGACCCTTGCCCACAACTGCCCCCAGCCTCTCCAAATTCCCAGCCCTTTCTGCTCACAAGTTACTGAGCACTAAACCGTGGCTGGGAGAAGCTGGACTCATTAGCGAGGAGTTAGAGCCCCGCCCCTCACAGCCCTGCCAGACACGGGCCACTCAGGGGTTGGGAGCTTACCAAGCACACAGTGAGGGCTCTCACCTCCAAATCTGGAACTTGGGGCTCCAAGTTCCAGCTTCCTAAGGGTAGAGGTCTCCTTTTCTCACCTCCGCTGGGACCAGGATGGGCCACTTACTGGGCTCCATTGGACATGGTAGCTGAGTGGCCAGGAGAGGGATGGACAGTGCTGTCCTCCACCGCATCCTACCACCTGCAGTATCTCACCCATCAGAAAACCCTGTGGATCAGCTTCCCTGTATCACCTTGCAGGTTGAGGGAAGGCGCCAACCGTGAGATCCTGGGGATCATTGTTTCCTACAAAGTGAAGGTGAAGCTGGTGGTGTCTCGGGGCGGGTGAGTGTTCTAGCCCAGCCCAAGAGCCCAAATGTGGAGGGGCCCGCAGCCCCCCGCCCCATTCCTCCTGTTGGACCTTTCAGCTGTATCTCTTGTGGAGGAGGAATGGGGCAGGAGGACTTCTGTTCTTCTCCTCCTCTCTGTTCCTCTTCTCCTCAACTCCCTTTCCCTCTCCTCCAGTGGCTCTGGGCCGTCCTTCCCCGTCCAGTCTTTTCCCCCACTCTCTTGTCCTCTTCATGGCAGGTCAGGACCTTGTGCTGAGTACTGTGCCTGGCCCAGGAGGGAGAGCAGGTCCTAGAGGGCACCACGATGCTCACACACCTCCAGACATAGCACCCACCCACTCTTGCCCAGGCTGATCTGCTGGGGAAACAGCCAAAGGGGCTCAGAACCCCTGAGCTGGATTGGGGATTTGCTAGCTCAGCTGACTCCCATTTTATAGATGGGGAAACAGAAGTCCAAATGGTTCCTGAACTCTCCTCCCTGAGCCCTGGGTCACGGGCTGGGTGCTGGGGTCCCAGTAGTGGACTGGATGTATTTCCTGTCCTACAGCATATAGTTTGGTGGAAGCTTAGAAAAAGCTCCCATTGCCCCATATATTGGGGTACATATTATAAATCAAGTATTAAGGCTTCTAATTTGTTAAAGGGATTCCCCCCACCCTTAACTTAGTTCATAAATGTCTATGGAAAGATTGAAAAATGAAATAACATTAGACATTGAGTCTCTTTATTATTAAAATAATGACTCTTTGCAGGTGACAGTGTGTGATACTGACTGTATATTATAGGACCTCTCTAAATCCCAAATCCCATGTCATGTGACCTTGAGGACCCACAATTTTCCATATGCTTCTGGGATCCCCCAAAGTCTTCCTTCTGCCATTAGCTATTCCTGGCGGGGAGATGTTCTTACACCTCCTTTACAGAGGAGGATCCAGGGGCCCACCTCGGCCCCTGGGTAGGTAGATGCCATGTCACTCTCCCTGGATAAGCAGTCAGAGCTGTGCAGGGGTCGGGGGTGCGTCCCTCGGGTCCGTCTGCTCTGCGGGGCAGCAGAGGAGGTGAATAATGTGTTTTTTCTTCCTCTCTGCACTCTCTCCTGACCACTCCTCCTGCCTCCTCTGGCCCACCCAGCCTGTTGGGAGATCTTGCGTCCAGGTAAAGTCCCTCCTTCATCCTGCTTGAGCCACCTCTCTGGAGGGCCCAGAGACAATTGGCCTAACTGGTCAGGACCACAGGGCACTGGGTTGAAAGGAATCTAGTGGTCATTTCAGGACTTGGGACCAGGTGTGTGCTGGGCTAGACCCTTCTCTACGGATGAGGGAGACCTGGCCTTTCCATAAAAACCTTGCCATGCTCTTTCATCCCATTCCAGTGACAGGGACCTTTACAGAGAGCAGTGATCTGGGGAGTGGCCACCAGCAGAGCTGACTGAATTCTAATCACCTGATTTATAGGCTGTTTAGGAGAAATGTAGGCCTCGTGGCTTAGAAACTTCTACACTAATGAGAACGAACTACTGGCTGCGTGTTGCTAGGGACAGGTCCTCAGAGATCCAATTTTGTAGACAAGATTCCCTTGTAATTGGTTGGATGGATTTAACATTCCAAAAATGCCCCCAACATAGCCATTTGGCTTCCCATCACAAGATGGCAGTGTCACCCGTCCTAAGAAATCTTGGTCTAGTTTGAGAGATGACAATAATTCAATTCAGTTCTGTATAATTTGGCAAAGACTTTCTGAACCTAGACTTGTGCCCAGCTTTATGCTGTTCTCCAAAGTCCCAAAGAGGAGTCAGAAGTGTCCCATTTCCTATCCCTTATGTCTTGGGGGAAAATTAAGGTCCAGATCCTTTCAGCCATATCCTATAGTGGTCTCCATGAAGGCTGGCCAATTCAGTCTTCCATTCACTTCTATCTGATGGCTCACTCTTTCAAGTGAACACTTTGGAAGCAAAAAACAAAACAAGACACCACCCCCCCGTGCCCCCCCCCACACACACACACCAGAAAGGAAAGGAAAAAGCCAATGAAAAAGAAAGAGCCTTCAGGAGGCTGAGGCAGGAGGATGGTGAGTTCAAAGCCAGCCTTAGCAAAAGCAAGATGCTAAGCAACTTTAAATAAGATACAGAATAGGGCTGGAGATGTGACTCAGTGGTCAAGTGCCCCTAAGTTTAATTCCCAGTACCCCCTGCCAAAAAGAAAAAAAGAAAGAAAGAAAAAAGTCTTATAAGACCCTCATGTTGCCAGGCACAGTTATACACGCCTGTATTCCCAGCAACTCCAGAGGCTGAGGTGGGAGGATTGCAAGTTCCAGGCCAGCCCCAGCAACAGTGAGACCTGGTCTTGAAATAAAAAATAAAAAGGGCTGGAGATGTAGCTCAGTGATGGAGTGCCCTGGGTTCAACTCCTAGTACCAAAAAAAGAAAACCCAAAACAAAAGACCCCTGTGTTCCCATGGAGGGGAAGTACTGGTTCTGACAGGCTCACGCTTCACAGTTTAACCAGATCTTTTACCTAAAATGTCTGCTGGAAATTCCAGTGCTTCTAGAAGGTAGGCGTTGTTCTCCCATGTTTCCAGATGAGCTGAGTGGGACTCAAGGCTGTAAAGTCCTCCACCAATGAGAGGGAGGCTGGCAGAGCCTTTCTGATGGCATAACTTGTGCCCTAACCACTCCATTCCCTGTCCCTTCACCCTTCCCAGCTGCCTTGAGCAACAAAACCAATAAATGTGGCTATGCCTGGAGGCACTCAGGGTTTGGGGGGTGTCCTAGGGTGATGGCACCCAAGCTGAAAGATGCCTTCAGGGCTGCTTCTGTCAGTCTCAATTCTGCTGTTGTCACAGTAGTTAAGGGAGTGAATTATGGAGCCAGAATTTTCCATCACTTACAATTAATAGTTGTATGTAAGAGACTTTAATTTCCTTGTGCCTCAGTTTCCCAATCCATACATTGGGGGTGAATAATAGGGTTGTTATAAGGATTAAATGAGTTCCTCTAAGGAAGGGGCTTAGAACAGTCCTTGGCACAGTCACGCCATGCAAATGTCTGCTTTTATTATTCTGTCAGGAGCAAGGGAGAGAGGCCTTGTCAGAGGCACTGGCCGGTGGTCGGTTCTTCCCCATAGCCCCTCCCCTCCATCTTTCACAAGGCTTCCAGACTCTGTGCATGGTGTAGATAGCCCTAGTCCTGGGCCTTCATAGTGCTACATCCAGATTTCACATTGCCAGGAGCTTCTTGAGGCATGGAGAGATGGAGCAAGGGCAGGAGGGGTCCCATCCAGGAGTTGGGAAGGGCAGTGTCAGGGAAAGTTGGGTGACTGTGATGACTTGAGGTGGGCAAGGTCCCAGAGCACTGCTAGAGCCACCCCATGACCACAGTGCACACTGCCCTGGGTCCTCCTTTCCCACCCTATATCTGCTTCTGGCCCATGGAATCTAGGGATTCTTCTCGGGACAAGGGAGGTTTCTATTTCCTTCTGGAAGCAGGAGAGCAGGTCTCCTAGTTCAACTCCTAGAGAGACAGATACTCACCGAAGTGTGGTGGATCTCCCTCTAACACAGCTCTCCCAGTTCTCAGACGGACAGGGCACGGGGACTCACAGCCTGAGGCTTGGCCCAGGGCTCACTGTGTTTGGGTCTGTGTTTCAGCGATGTGGCTGTGGAACTGCCCTTCACCTTAATGCACCCCAAGCCCAAAGAGGAACCCCCACATCGGGAAGGTAAGCAGGCCCTGTGGGTCATTGGGGTGGGGGGATTCCAGAGAGCTAGTTTCCTTCTCCACCATGTTATCCCCTCATCCTACATCCCTCTGAGCTAGCCTTCAGCCTAGTGTCACCCTTTCCCAAGCTCCCCAGGTCTTTTGTGGGGCCCAACACTCATATTTGCTTCTGATCTGCTAGGAGTCAGTGAGCGCTGGCTCCTGCCTCTGTGGGAGAGGAAGAGAGAAAGTTCATTGCCAGGCATCCAGGGATGGGCTGGGGCCCGCCTGGAAGTGGGGGAAGGAGCCACACAGATGAGATGACCTGTTGATACAGCATTTCCTTTTTAAAAATTTTTTTCCCCAATTGATAACGGAGTTTTTACACTTCTTTGGATCTAAGGCTGTTTCCCGAGGGACTGCTTTTTGCATATACAAAGGCAAACAGTGGTCCCACGATTAAGCTGAAATGTGAAATGTCATTGATTTTTTACACTCTGCAAATTCAGAGAGGTTAAAATGTGAAAAACAAATAAAAGCAACAAAACCCAGACCCTCTTAGAGAAACTTAGGCAAGCTGGAAATGAATTTGTCATATTGGAGACCTGTCCCAGGAGCACAGGATCAGAGGTTCAAATCTGCTGGGACTGCAGTGGGCATCCAGGACCCTCCCTGTACCCTCCTGCCTTTAAGATGATTTGGGGTGTTTCAAGACCTGGGATGAGCTCCTTTTTGCCCCCCCCCCCCAATCTTAGCCGGCCTGTCCCCAATTCCACACTAACCCCTGGGCACCTTGCCCTCATTGTGTTCAGTTCCAGAGAACGAGGCGCCAGTAGACACAAATCTCATAGAACTTGATACGAAGTAAGCCAAACCCTGCCTGCGGATGTTTGGGGGGCGGGCCAGGGGGCGGGGCGGAGGGTTATTTGCATATATGCTTATTAACCCTTGAGGATCAGCTGGTCTAACCCCGTCTGCTGAGAGCTGCCTCTGCTCGCCTCTTCAGCAACCCGCTTGCCTGCATGTGACTTGAAGGACCCTCCGTGCCTGTTCCTCTTCCTCCTGCCTTGGTGGGGTCTGTCTTCCTCCCTCGTCCTTGCACGTCCGTCCGTCAGTCCGTCCGTCCATCCACAGCGCCTGCTGGCCTCACAGGGCTGGTCAGGGCCCTGGGCTTGGCTCTCCTTCCGGCTCTCACCAACCCATGGAGGCAGGCTGAGGGGTGGGGAAGGGTCTGGGTCCCGTTGCATCTGACTCCTGAGGACCCACCAGTGCAGATTTCCCTGCAGTGAAAGGCCTTGGTGGCACCGGACAGTGGCTGGCGGGGGAGGACCTGGGCCTGCTGCACGAATCATCTCCAGGGCCAAGCAGCTTTCTTGCTCCAGCTGCAAAAGCCACCCTCCCTTGTACCCCAGGAGAAATGTGGGATATGGGGACTCCAGCATACCTTGAGGATGACCCATGTGTGGCTGGCTCCATGGGGCAGGGGACATTTTGTGGGTCCCTACCTGGAAGTGGCTGGCTTTTATGCCAGAAAGGAAGCAGCCCTTAGTCCTGCACCCTGCTCAGGTACCCCTTCCCCTACCCCCCTTCCTCTGCCCCTGTGTAGATTTGCTAGCTCCCCTATCCCAGTCCCTCTCCTATCCAGGATCCCTGACAGCAGCATGTGAGTGACACTTTTCTGGAGAAAGGGCCTTTGTGGCTTTCTCTCCATTAAGCCAGCCCCACTGCTCTCTGGAATGCTACCTAGGGGTAGTTTTTTGGGTGAGTGGGTGGGGTTCTTGGGCTTGCTCTTGAGGGATTCATAATACACTGTGAGGATGTGGTGGTCTGGCCTATCATGGTGGGATGATTTCTACCTCTGCCACAGAACCACACTACTCCCTGTATTTGACATGCCCCCACCCCCTCCAGAGTTAGGGTCCTTTCCTAGGCCTTAGGCACAAGAGTCAAGTTCGTGACCCCCCTGGCACTTTTCAATTTCTCCAAGTCCAGTTGTGACTATCCCCAGAGCCTTTCTGCCCCAGGTTGGCCCCAGAGGCCAGAGACCTTGGGGAGTGTGGTTCTGTCCTGGGTCCCTCTGTGTCACATGTGGTCAAGCCTGTGGATATGACCTCTCTCCTTCTCCCTGCCCTTGCTAGCATGCCACGTTGTCCTTGTTTCTCCCTGCAGCGATGACGACATTGTGTTTGAGGACTTTGCTCGCCAGAGACTGAAAGGCCTGAAGGACGACAAGGAGGAAGAGGAGGATGGCACCGGCTCTCCACACCTCAACAACAGATAGACTGGCGGCCCGCGCCCAGCAGCTCCGGGCCACTCTCTTGCACTAGGATGCTTACTTGTCTTCTTCCTGTTCTGGTTTCCCTCCCCTTTGTTCTTCCAATTCAACTAGGGGACCCCAAGTGGTCTTCCTGGTCACGGTGATGAACCTCTGGCCTCAGGACTGGCCCCACATCACCATGCCAACAGTGCACCACCTTCACCTCTCTCTGCGGTCACCGCTCCACCCCACCCTCTTTTCATGCTCATTCCCACAAAGGCCACCACAGCCCTGGCCTTGGGATTGGGCTTGAGATGGGGAGTGGGAAGGGCAGGGTGGGGCTGGAGGGGCTCTGTCGTGGTGGGTATGAGGGCTCGGAGGAGTGGGCATGAGGGCTCAAGACACATGAGAAGATGTCCCCAGTTCTACCTGGTAATGGTTCTGGCAGCTAAAAGATGACTATATTGAAGGCCACCCCCTCCCAACTGGAGGGGCAGAACCATGGAGAGATTCTCAATGCCTTTTTGCAGTTTGGACCCACCAAAGACCTCTCCCCCTCCACCTTTCTCCTTGTCCTGTGTCCCTGTGTCTGATAGTGGCATTGGTGAAGCTCGTGAGCTCATAGACCCAGGAGTGGAGAAAAGCAACGAAATGACTTCCTTACCAGCAGACACCTAGATGGAGGCGAGCCGTGTCAACTAGCCAGTTTTCTTTGGGACTTGTCAGGATGAGCACCTTAGCTGCCTTGTGTTGTGGTGGTGATGGGGGGACTGGGTTCTCACATGCACAAAGGTGGGGCTCTTCAAGCACCAGCCCCTGCAGAGGGAGTTTCTGATGGGGCTTTCAGAGGTGGGCAGAGGTGGGAAGTTGAGCCTCCCCTTCTCCCTTCCTTCGCAGACTTAAGACTTTTTTATCACCAGGATCAAGGTGGGAGGTCCAGGGACAGCTGGGGCCACCAGCGTCCCCCTCTTTCTCCCTGTAGTCTTCCATGACTAGGCTGGGTTGGCCCTACAGGTGGGGAGAGTGGCCACTGTCAAAGGCAGTCCTTCCCCAGAAGGTAGCAGGCTCCATCAAGATGCCTTCCTGCAAAGGGAAAGAGGCTGTGTTTCTTTCCTTGGGGAATGGAGACCCTAGTAGTTCCCAGTGTTAAAGGTACCTAATACCCATTGGCTGGTGTTGGTGTGATTGAGAACTGGGGCCTTTCCCAGGGCAATGGGGCAGACATAGTGATAAGTGGCAAGTATTGAAAGGTATCCTTGTCTGGTCTTTAATGCTAACTTGCTGTATGATCTTAGGCAAGTTTCTTCCCCTCTCTGGGCCTCAGTTCCCCACTGGAAAACCCAGGGACTTCTGGCTTTGAAAATTTGTGAACATTTGAGCTCTGGTCTGCTGGGTGGAGCCAGGGCTGCTTCCTGTTCCATTGGCTTCTAGAGGGGATTCACAGACCTCAGAAGCAGCAGGACCCAAGAGAGCTTCCGTCCAAACTCTGGGCCTAGAAAGACCCTTTTTGGGCTCCCGGGGTGTCACCTGATGTCAAGCCTTGACCATAGCCTGCATGAACTACTCTGCCCTAAGGCCTGGGTTTGCTGAGACTTGATGGGGGGCTTGTGATAGGTTCTGCAGGGCTTCACAGCCCCCGGAGGATGTGGGCAACATGAGATTTACCAGGCAAATATACTAATTAGCAGAACGAGGGGGATTTCTTCTCAATTTCTGCTTACTTCTGTCTTGGTCCCATATTTTCCTGAAAAGGGAGACAACACGACTTTTTATACAAGTTGGATCCCAACTCTTTCCAACCCAGCACCTCTGGGGATGAGCTGCACAAACCTTTCCCCATGGTGAAATGACAGTCACCAGCCTGGCCCCATGCCTGCTAAATCTCATGAATGCTCAACTCAAGGGACCTCCTTCCCAGGTCAGAACCAGGTCAACTGGGGGCAGTCACATTATCCAGGCCAGTCCCATGGTCCTAGCAGCAGGTGCCCCAGGCATCCAGCCCCTGCTGGAACCGGGTCGCTGTGGAGCTGGACGCACAGAGCATGTACCCTTCAGTGTCTTCCTCTGAAACTTGGGGCTGGTACAAGACCCTTTAGCATTGGGGGTAACTTCTCCCCTCAAATATCTTTTCCCCCATCCCTAACATGCACACAGAAATTTTGTCAGGCTGGTTTTTGAAGCTTCCTGCTTTTCAAAATCACACTTATAGGGATTTTTCCAGTATTAATTGAAATTTCTCCAGCTGCAGGGGAGTACCAGGGCACTATCTTTTTGCTCTTTGAGCCAGGACTGCACAAGAACAATGGTAAAGTGTAGTTGAATTCAGCTTCACCATTCTTTGCTGACAGTTTCTGTGCTCTATGCCCAGCCTTGGTGGCACAGAGATGGGTCTATCCCAGTCTCTGTTCCTGGCCAGGGGAAAGTCACAAAGGCATTGCATCCAGGGCTGGTTCATATAGTGCCTTGATGTGAGTTAGAACACAGTGCCCTGCCAAAGGGACTCAGACCACAGCAGAATGCACAGGCCTGTGAGTGTCACACAGGTTGGATTTGGTTCCACGTGCCTATTGGCCAGGTGCCCCTCTACTCAGCTTTGTGCTGCAGCCCTGAGAGACACAGGCCAAAGCATTTCTGTGGTCTCTTCTTGAAGAGGAGGACCCATATCATCTTTCCAGGTTTCTGGTCAGCTCCAGGCACCATCTCTGAACTCAGCACCTAGACATGACCCAGTACTTCTCTGCAGGGCCCCTCTCCACCCTGGAGTCAGCCTGGCCAGGTGACACCTTGGAGTGATAGTGGGGGTGGGGAAGCCTTACTAGGCCCCAGGACCAACCCACAGAACTGGCTCTTGTTATGCCAAGTGTTTGGGGCCTGTGCTTGCCAAGCAGCCCACTTCCCAGTGGGTCATGGGGCTGGCAGGATGATGCCAATCTGGGCAGGAAGGAAGAACTTGGCCTGGGTGAAGCTGCACAAAGCAGAGGGCCAGCTGGGCTTCCTCAGCACCCAGCCCAGAGAGGAGTTCAGTCTTGGGAAGACAAGGACTGAGTCCTTTGGCTGGACCCCAGGGCCTTCTCAGCCTCGAAGCCCAGATAAGCTAGAGTGGGCTTGCCCTGGTTCTGGTCCAGCTGGCTCCCACTCGGTGCAGCGGAAGCAATGCCAGGGCTGAACAGTGCCCAGGGCTGCTTCTCAGGCCTGGCTGTCACCAACCAGTTGGGTTGCCTTGAGCAAGTCCCACACCTTCAGTCTCAGCTTCCCTAACTAAAATGGCACAGAACTTCCTTCCCTGCCTGACTTAGGAAATGGCTGTGAGATGAAAACCAGTGACCCACACTCTATAAGTTGCAAACAGCCACCAGGTGTGACCTGCAACTTCAAGAGCACGACCCAAGGTCACACAGGAAGTTAACTGTGCGCCAACCCACCTCCTGCTGGTCTTCATCTCTGGCCCTGCTTCTCACTTAGGTAACTGTCAACCAGAATGCGAAGCAGCCAATGTGGCCTTGGTGACCCAGCTGAGAGAGAAATGCAGACACTATTTGGAAACACCATGATCACCAACACGCAACCGAGACAGAAAAGATGTGCATGTTTTCAGTGATTGGGGAACAGGGGGGTTCTTGGACCCTTCCAGGCCTGTAGTCCCCTACATCTCCCACCTCTCAGACCCCACAGAGGTCAAGAAGGCTTGGTATGGAACCCACCATTGCTCTGTAAAAGAAATCCAAGGGTGAGGGGAAATAGAAATTGCCTACTCCTGGCCCTCAAAGTAAAAGGCCCCATTCAGGATCAACAGAGCTTCCTGGTGATACTTGAGAGGGCCCTGGGCCCAGGGAAAGCCCAGATCTCTTGCCCTGAGCCCTGAGCCCCTGCTGATCCTCTCCCAGTGGTTTC
The DNA here is from genome assembly GCF_964194105.1 of Spermophilus citellus. Lineage (NCBI taxonomy): Eukaryota > Metazoa > Chordata > Mammalia > Rodentia > Sciuridae > Spermophilus > Spermophilus citellus. The sequence goes on from NC_138183.1 coordinate 192,576,018, forward strand.
AGCAGCCCAGAGAGGCAGCTTGCCTCCTGCCAGTGCCAAGGGCCTGGGCACGCCCTACCCATCCAATCTTGAACTCTTTTAGGGTCCAATCTTGAACTCCTACAGGGTCTCATGGATGCAGGCCTAAGCCTGTCCTGACATTTTTCTTTTTAAAATCAATAGGGACCAAAAGAGGCTCCCCACTCCTCCCTCATACAGCCTGCCTGGTGCAAGCAGCGCCGTCTCCTTTCCCTCCCTCCTGGACTGAAGAAGCCCCGCTGTGGGGCAGACCCCACCTGGCTGCTCCTGCAGGCTCACTGCACAGTAGTGAGAGGCCATGTGGAAGGGGGTGCACCCTCCACCAACATTCTCTCCCAACTTGTCACCCCAAAATGGAAATCAAAGCACAGGTCCCTGGGACCCATGATCCGTAGACACTGATAGTGGCTTTCCAGCCAGTTCCACAGGGTACCGTGGAACTCCCACAGGGCCTCGTCAGCAGCTCTACGGGGGGAAGGCGGGGGCAAAGGCTGAGTCTCCAGCCCTCCCCACTTCCCATTTCACCAGAACAACTCTGCTTTTATCTCTCTTGCCTGTTGTGGTTTCACTTTAAAAATTTTTGTTTTGAAGAAAAACTTCAAACCACCATTCTGAGGTTTGATCTTAGACCAGCAAGCACAGAGTCTATCCTTGCTTTTCATGTTGGCATGGCTCGGGCTTTCCAATACAAAGTGTATTCATATTGGAGCTTGGGTCCCAGACCAAGGCCCAAGTGTATGCTTACACACACGGGTGCACGCGCAGACACATTTCATGTTTTGTTTTGTTTTTTAACCAACCCACCCCGAAGCTCTGGCCTGGGTTTGACTTGGGCAGGGGCTGGTGATCAGAAAGGTTAGGGCTTAACCTAGGCCACATGGGAGACCATGGAGCAAGGGAACAGGCCCAATCCCCACCCAGGACTCTGTCTCCACCCCTGTGTGACACCCTACTTCCCAGCCCAGGCCCTCAGGCTGTCAGGAGGATCAGGGTGACCGGAGAAGGAGAATCTAGAGCCAGGTTCAACTACATACAGTGAGGGAGATGGACACCCAGGTTCACACAAAGGCATACTGAACGAGGACTTTATGACAAAAGTCTCTTCCCTGAGGCCAGGAGTCCCCCAGAGACCTTTCAAGCACCAAGTTTCCTTGAGTAATTCCAATAGGATTCTATTACCACAATTGTGACCAACCAAGCATGTGGACAACAGGAGATTTTGTGCCCCAAAAGAGGCTGGCCCCCTCAGGAGGTCGCCTGAATTCTTTCTCTGCCTACCTGCCCCTCTGCCCAGGCCCCTCATGGGCACTCAATAGCAGGTGGGTACTTTTGGACCAGCCCTTGGCACAAAATCCCACCTCCCAGGACATTCTAGATGTGAATGTGAAGCTCAGGGCACTGCAAGCCACATGGCATGGGAGAAAGAGCGTGCCATCGGATACTTTGTGTTCAACCTGTGCCCTTGGAGACCCTGCTGGCCTCAGTTTCTACATGTGTAAAATGGGGCCAGTACCAGGTTGTGCTCACCTTCATAGGGATTATTGCAAGGGCCACAGGGAGGCATGTAGGCGAAGAGGTAGTATGAAATGGCAGCATATGAGAGGTGCCTTACAAACTTGGGGTGAGGTCCTGTCCTGGGTGGCTGATCTGCAGAGCCCCCAGGGAACAGGTGCAGAATGTACTGTCCCCCTGGGCAGCTGTGCTCAGCAGTGAGGTCTGGTCACAGATGCTCTGGGACTACCTCTTCCTATGAGTGAGCCTGTGAGTCCTGGGCTGGTGGAGGATGGGTGGCTGGGTGGGTCTCCAGGCCTGTGGCCCTTCTGTGAAGTGACTGTCGGTTATTCTGTGGCCCTCTCACTCCTGGACCCCTCCAGGTGAATCGGTTGCACCTGTGGCATTCCTTAGTTCGTCAGATAAGTTATTCCAGTTTATTCAACTCCAACAGAACAAATGAACAAGAGAACCACAAGGAGGGGGCCAATAAAGGTCTTTTGTGACAGAAGATGCTGCTGTCCTTTTATTTCTGTCTCCTAAGCCCCTGGCAGGACAGAGAGCAGGAAGTGCTGTCCTGCTGCCCTGCTGCCCCAGACAAGGTTTGCTGCCTTCTTCCCTTGTCTGGCCCCAAATCCAACCTCGTCTTTATATCCCTTCTGCTGCCAAGAACTTCCTTCCTGTCCAGTCCTGCCATTGTCCAGCATGGGAGAAGCTGCTGAGCCTCTGATCCCTCTCAGAACCCACGGGACGCCATGGCCCTTGGGTGAGACCCTTCTTCTATCTTTAATTCCACTGCGCTCATTTGGAGTCAGTCCTAAGCCCTGCCTTAGCTCCGGCTCTTGTTCTTTTCCCATCTCTTGTTCTTCCTGGACTTCTTCCTGAGGTAACTTCAGGTTTTGAAGCCTTCCCTGCCACCTAGGCTAACAGAACGCATGGAGAAGTAGGGATCTATGTGAGGAAGAGTTCACATTTTTTCCTGGTACTGAGGATTAAACCCAAAGGTGCTTAATGAGCCACCTCCCCAGCCCTTCTTATTTTTCATTTTGAGAAAGGGACAGGGCCTCATTAAGTTGCTGAGGCTGCCCTCGAACCTGTGATCCTCCTGCCTCAGCCTCCTGAGTTGCTGGGATTACAAGCATGTGCCATCGTGCCCAGCAGGCTGATGGCCTCTTGACACAACAATAACAACAAAATCAACATCGTATAGAGGATTATAACAGGATCCAGAGTCTACACAATAAAACTTTCACAATGTCCAGAACACAACCTGAAATTACTCAACGTACAAGGAACCAGGAAACTAGTGACAGAAAACTAGCCTCCATCAACCGATGCCAACTTAGGACTTAGAATTCTGTTTCAAATTAGCACAAAAGACTTTGAAGTGGCAATTATAACTTGAAATGGAGGGGACAATCATTGTTTACAGCAGAGAGTTGAAAACGTAAAAAAAATATAGAAAAAATTTTTTTTTAAAGAGAGAGTGAGAGAGGGGAGAGAGAGAGAGAGAATTTTTAATATTTATTTTTTAGTTCTCGGCGGACACAACATCTTTGTTGGTATGTGGTGCTGAGGATCGAACCCGGGTCGCACGCACGCCAGGCGAGTGCGCTACCGCTTGAGCCACATCCCCAGCCCAAAATATAGAAATTTTAGAACTGAAAAATGTAATATCTGAAATAAAATATTTACTGGATGGATTCATAGCAAAATGGAAGTGGTAGAGAAAAGATTTAATGACCTTGAGATAGATCAATAGATGTTATATCTGGAAAAAAAAAGAAAAAAAGTTGAAAAAATGAACAGAGCCTCAGGGACCTGTGGAACGCCACCTTAGGGTCTGAGATTCATGTCATTTGACTCCAGAAAAAAGGAAAAAGAGACTGTTGAGGAAATAATGGCAAAATTGGGGAAAGACGTGGATTCACATATTCAAGAAGCTAAACGTTAAACCCCAAGCAAGTTAAACTCAAAGAAAACCACACAGATACCTATGATAAAATTGCATATAATGAAATCAAAGATAAATAAAAACAAAAAAATTCTTAGATAAAATAACACATTCTTGTATGTCTTTCCATTCAAAGAATTGCCATCAGAATTCTCAATTTAAAACACAGGAGCCAGAAGGATGTGAAACAGGTTTAAAGTGGTAAAAGAAAAGAATTTTCAACTTATAAATATCCTTCAAGGCGAATGTAAAATATGGAGTTTCTTTTTCTTTGTTTTCTTTTTTTCTCCCTGCCTCACCCTCACCCAGTGCTGGGATTGAACCCAGGACCCTAGTTCATGCTAGGTGAACACTCTACCACTGAGCTAGACCTCCTTCCCGTACGGATTATCAGTGAAGGAAAACTAAGAAATTGTCACCAGCAGACCAACTCTAAGAAAGAATCCTAAACAAAATTATTTAGGTTGAGCCAATCATGGTGGCACACACCTATATTCCCAGCTACTGCAGAGGCTGAGGCAGGAGGATTCCCGGTTTGAGGCCAGCCTCAGCAATTTAGTGAGTCCCTGTCAAAAATAAAAAGGGATGGGGATATAGTTCAGAGTTAGAACTGTTGCCTAGCTTGTGTAGAACCTGGGTTCAATCCCCAGTACTGAAAAGAAAAATTAGGTTGAAGGAAATTGATGCCAGAGATAAACCCAGATCTTCAGGAATTAAGAGCACAGAGATGGTAACTATTTGAGTAAAAATAAAAAATATGTATGACTATTGAAAGGAAAAACCATAAAACTTTTGATGGGGGCTTATCAATGTTGATAAATAGAAATATATATGACAACTATAAGAGACAATACATGAAATATAGATGGCAACTAGAATGTGAAGATAAAGAGATTTATGTGGTTCATAAGTTTTCTATATTATGCTTGAAATGGTACAATACTAACCCTAAGTAGACTGTGAAAGGTTGCATATGTACATTGTGATCCCTAGAGCAACAACAACAAAATAGAGCCAAAAATACAAATTAAAATAGAAAAAAACCAGACTAAAAATTATTCAAATGCTCTCTTTAAAAAAGGCAGGAAAGCCAAGACAACAACAAAAATAAACAGATTGGAAAAACAGAAAAATAAAGATGGTAGGCTGTTATGCTCTGGAGGTGAGGTGTCCCCCAAAAGCTCACGTGTGAGACAATGCACGATGGTTCAGAGAAGAAATGATTGGGTTACAAGAGCCTCAGCTCAGGGCTGGGGATGTAGCTCAAGGGGTAGCGCGCTCGCCTGGCACGCGTGCGGCCCGGGTTCGATCCGCAGCACCACATACAAACAAAGATGTTGTGTTTGTGTTCGCAGAAAACTAAAAAAAAAATAAATAAACATTAAAAATTAAAAAAAAAAGAGCCTCAGCTCAGCCAGTGAATTAATCATCTGATGGGATTAATTGAGTGGTAACTGAAGGCTGGTGGGGTGTGGCTGGAGGAGGTGTGTGGCTGGAGGAGGTGCGTCCCTGGGGGAAGGTATGTCCCTGGGGGGAGGCTTTGGGGTATATATTTGTATCTGGCTAGTGGAGTCTCTCTCCTTGCTTTCTGATCATCATGTGAGCTGTTTCCCTCTGCCACACTCTTCTGCCATAATGTTCAGCCTCATCTTGATCCCTGAGGAGTGGAGTTAGCTGTCTGTGGACTGAGATACTCTGAAACTAGGAGCCCTCAAATAAACTTCCTCCTCTACAGGTGTTCTGGTCGGGTCCTTTAGTCTCAGCAGAGAAAAAGCTGACTAAAACATAGTAAAACCAACCATATCAATAACTACATTAAATGAAAATGGTCTAAATACAATAATTAAAGAACAGAGACTGCCAGATTGAATTGAAAACATGATCTAACTATATGTTGTCCACAAGAAACCCACTTTAAATGTAAGACATAGGTTGATCGCAAAAGGATGGAGAAGATCTACGATACAAAAAAAAAAAAAAAAAACAATCAAAAGAAAGTTGAAAAGCCCAAGTTAATATCTGCCATAGACGACTTCAAAACAAGGGATAAAGAAGGACAGACATAATAATAAAAGTGTCTTACCAAGAGGACATAATAATACTAAAAGTAGAGGCATCTGATCATGATGCTTCCAAATACATGAAGCCCAAGGTGGTAGAACTGAGAGCAGAAATCTACAAACCTGGAACGATCCTGTCTTGGTAACTACTAGAGTAAGGGGAGGAAATGTTGCTGAGCACACAGACTTGAGCACCCATATCAGTTAATTTGACCTAACTGACATTATAGGATATTTTACCTCAAAACAATAGAACATGCATTCATTTCAAGTGCGTAGTAATTAACTATTCATCAAGAAGGACCATCTTGGGCTGGGGATGTGGCTCAAGCAGTAAGGCGCTCACCTGGCATGCGTGGGGCACTGGGTTTGATCCTCAGCACCACATTAAAAAAAATAAAAATAAAAATGAAGATGTTTGAAGATGTTGTGTCCACCGAAAACTGAAAAATAAATATTAAAATTCTCTCTATATATTCTCTCTCTCTCTTAAAAAAAAAAAAAAAAGGACCATCTTCTGAGCTTTTCAACAAAACCTTAACAAAGCAAAAGAAACTTAAGTCACAAAAAGCAGATTCTCTGATCACACCAGAAATAAACTAGAAATTAAAAACTGAAAGGTATCTGGAAAGTTTGTCCATATTTGGAAATCAAGCAACAATTTTAAATGGGCCCAGTAGAAAATCACAAGGAAATTTAGAACAAATATTAGAATTAACTGAAAATTGAAAACAAGCATTCAGATTTAGGAGATGTAGCTGAAAACAGTGATTATCTCAATATATGCAGAGAAGGGCATCTGACAAAATTCAGTATTGATTCATGATCACAAAAACCTCCTTAACCTGACAAAGGACATCTGCGAAAACACTCCAGCCAACATCACAGCTAATGCTGAGAGAACGAGTGCTTGTCCTATAAGGTAGGGTCTAGGCCAGAAGGATCACCCACCACTCCTTCCCAACATCAGACTGGAGGTCTCGCCAGTGTAGAAGGAAGCACAAGATTCAAAGGGAAGACTGATTGTAAAGGAGGAAAGATTGTCTCTATTCACAGACAAGTCCACTATCTCATTAAAAATACCAAGAAATCTAAAAAAAAAAAAAAAAAAAAAAAGGGCAGGGGAGTGATTTTTGGAGGCTGATAGAACTATTCCCTATCTTAGCCATCAAAACTCACAGAACTGCCTGGTGCGGCAGTTTACACTTGTAATCCCAGTGACTTAGGAGGCTGAGGCAGGAGGATCGTGAGTTCAAAGCCAGCCTCAGCAACTTAGCAAGACCCTGTCTCAAAATAAAACTTAAAAAGAGCTGGGGATATGGCTCAGTGGTTAAGTGCTCCAGGGTTCAATCCCAGGTACCCCCCCCCAAAAAAAATTCCCTCATAGAACTGCATGCCAAAATGTAGATTTTATGCTGTACAAATTTCAATAAATAAGGAACAGAGAAAGAAACTGAACAACATAGAGTTCGCAGCTGTGAAAAGTATTTATAGAGCATGCGCCATTTGCTGGCTCTTGTGCTGGGACCTAAAGATGATAAGATAGATAGATCAAACAATCCTTTCCTTCAAATTGCTCACAAATTCACTGGAACAAGAAACAAGGATGAAGGTTTAGATTTGCTGGTGAGGGTGACTGCAAATGGGACCCTGCGCTCACAGTATGCTTCCTACGGGAAGTAACACTAGGACTGTTTTGAGAGGATGATAAGGAGGTAGTAGGTATGTGAGGGGGGCTATGAACATTTCAGGTAGAAGGGCAGCTCCTGGGGAACCTCTAAGGGTGAGACAACCTGGGACCTCTAGGAAACTGTAAGGGCTTTGTGTAGTTGGGGTAAAGGGAACTGGAGGAGTTTGCAGGAAATTGGACCTGAGGGAGGGGGTTACAGAAAAATCAATCCAAAGGGCTTGGCTTATATCCAAAAGAGAGTGGGAGGGGTTTTAGGCAGGGCAGTGACAGGACAGGATTAGATTCATGCATTTCCAGGATCTGTAGGATTGAAGAAGCCGCAGGCAGGGGGATCAGGGAGCAAACTAGTCGTGAGATCCACAAAAGAGATGCAGAGGCTGGGAGTCGGGTGGCGTGGTGAATTTAGAAGAAGGACAGATTGGAAAGGTGTTTGGAGATAGAATAGTGAGAACTTGCCTTCTACCCAACTTTGGAGCATTTGGTCTCAGCACCTTCACACTGACCACTTCTGCCTGAATTGATTTTTTCCTAGGCTTTTGACATAACAGGTTCCTTTTCCATTCTTTAGGGTAGGTTGCCTTCTCAGAGGGTCTTCCTCCCATTCAGAGAGACCCTTCCCTGTCACTCTCATTTTGCCCTGATTATTTCTCTCATAAGAAGGATCTTGCTTATTCATTTACTTGTTTACTGTCCAAGAGCCTGACTCTGGCCAAGTGACCTTGAACAAGTTGTCCATACGCCTTAGTTTCTTCATCTGTAAAGTAGGAATAATAATACCCACTTCACAGAATTGTCATCAGGGTAAAATGGATTAATACAAGTAAAATCCCCATTTTGCCCTGGGGATTGAACTCAAGGAGCTGCACCACTGAGCTACATATCTAACCCTTTTAATATTTTTTTTTAAGAGAGAGTGAGAGAGGAGAGAGAGAGAGAGTGAGAGAGAATTTTTAATATTTATTTTTTAGTTCTCGGCGGACACAACATCTTTGTTGGTATGTGGTGCTGAGGATCGAACCCGGGCCGCACGCATGCCAGGCGAGCGCGCTACCGCTTGAGCCACATCCCCAGCCCCCCTTTTAATATTTTATTCTGAGACAGGGTTTCATTAAATTGCCCAGGCTAGCTTCAAATTTGCCATCCTCCTGCCTCAGCCTCTCAAGTTACTAGGATTATAGGCATGCGCCATTGCTCCCAGCTTACCAATTTCTACATAAATGTTAGTTATTACTATTAATATATCCTAAGGGAAGTGACTTTTGTCAGTTTTCTTCAAAATTGTACAACCAGCTTTTTCCTAGCAGGGTTCGTGGAGCATGAAAAGTATTTCATGAATGATTGCCTAAATGAAGGCACTTTCCCATGGCCACCAGCAGATGGCGCAAGTATGCAAAGAAAAGTTGGAGCTGGCTCCGCTCCGACTCAGATTCGCCAACAGATGTCGCGGCAGTTTCCAGAAGAGAGGAATTCAGGTTAAGTCAGTGGCAGATGCTGTCCACACAGAACCCTGGACAAATATTCCAGAGGCCGGCCTGAACTCTGTAAGAGTATTAAAAAGCCCAAGTGAAGAGTCTAAGGCTAAAAGATGTTTTGCAAGATCGCATATTCTGAAACTGCATATTTTTTGTTTACTCACTTTGCTTGGTTTTATTTTGTAGTACTAGGGATTGAACCCAGGAGTTCTCTACCACTGAGCTGCATCCTCAGCTTTTTTTAAATTTTGAGACAGGGTCTTGCCAAGTTTCTGAGCTGGCCTCGAACTTATGAACCTCCTGCCTCAGCCTCCCAAGTTGCTGGGATTACAAATATGGGCCACTGCACCAGCTTCTTTGCTTACTCACTTTGTAGAACAGTAAGCAGGAACAGCCACCCAGGCATCTTCTACCATTATAACCTCAGTTTAACGAAGGGGAGGCAGTGAGAGTTAAAAGAAATGTAAACCTTCAGAGCAGAGAGGGAGGCCATAGTGCCCATCATGGTGCCTCTCCCCCTTTTATTTTTGTGGGACAGGGATCAAGGGAGTTCCACAAATCTTCTCTGTGCACAGGATTAGGGAATCTAAAAGTGAGCCAGCCCAGCCCCTGTCCTGGGGGAAGCTTATGACCTGGAGCAGACAAGGGACAAGAAAACTAGTCAGTACAAATAAAGGTCTGGAAAAGGGCAAGCTCAGGAAAGCTGAGGGGACCCTTGCCCAGCCTGAATGCTCCCTGTGCCGGAAAGAGGGTACCATGTGAGTCAGGGCACAGCACAGGGATTGTTACTAAGATTGCATGATCTGGGGTGGCTGGAAAATAGGGTCAAGGAAGGGGGTATGTTGGTCACATAGTGCTCAGAGACTTTCTGGTCTGGCAGTCTAGCACTTTCTCTTTCCCCTTCCAAGTCTTATCAAAAGTCACTGGTGTCCAGGACCACTAGTCTGTGAAGCCCTAGTTTATTCTTGTCCCCATGTAATTTCTCCCAGTTGTCCCTTTCATGCTAAAGTGTGCCCATTTGGTGTCTTTACTTAGGGGTCTCCCTGGGCCCCCTCGGCTTCCTGGGATCTGGTTCGTCCACATAAACCTCATGCTCAGCCACGCTCAGCAGAGAGGAGAGACTGAGGAGGAATGGGCTGAATGCGTGGGGACCTCAGAGCTTAGGAATCCCAACCAAGCCCCTTTCTGCCTTGGGGAGGGTGGACTGCCCCTGGCTGGAGCAGGACTACTGAAGCCTGTGAGAAGCTGCACAGGTGAGTTTGTCCTGCTTCACTATTACTTTGTTTTTACCTCCTCGGCCCAGCAGGACCCGGGTCTGGCTGCTGGAGGCAGTGACCATAGTGTGGAGCTCCTCTGTTAGGAAGTGGGGTGGCCCTGCCAGGCACTCAGAGCAAAGCAGGGATAGCCCCGGAGGCATCCTGGGCCCTGGATCTGCTCCTGACCACTGGGTGACCTTGCTGGGCTCCTGTGCTCTCTGAGCCTCAGTTTCCCCACCATCCGAGGAAGGGCTGGTTTAGGTGGTCGGAGAGAGGCTGGAGGACTCCTGGTAAATGGCCCTGAGGCGCCGCTGTGGGAAGAGGATGGGTCAGTGAGGCGGGGGTGAGGGGTGGAGGAGGGGCCTCGGAAGGAGACCAAGTGCATTACCACAGGAATATTAACTGCCCCCGTCACTTCGCCCTGTCTGGGAAAGGCCAGGGCCATAAATTAGGGCTGAGAGTCTGTCAGGCAGAGACTTAATGAAGAAGGAGATGGACTTCGGTGAGAGCAGCCAGTGCCTCCAGAGGTCACAAGTCCAGCCTCCGCCTGGACAGAAAGAACCTAGAGTCAGAGAGGGGCAGGTCGTCCAAGGTCAGAGTGCTGGGCTGGACCAGAAAGGCAGCAGCCAGCTCCGCATGTTCCCTGGCGCCCAGCACACAGCAGGGCCTCACCAGTATTTCTAACTGACGAGGGACCAAGTGACACGGCAAGGCGGGTGCTGAGCTCGCCCTGAAACCTCGGACTGCAGTTAGGCTAGGCCCGCCCTGGTTCCCACTCCAAGGGGTTGTAGAGGTGAAGGGCCTCTCTGAGAGGTGTTTTTGAAAGGCAGTTTCACGCTGCTTACAGGGTCACAGAACCCGGGAAGTCTGCCATGTTCAAGGGCTCAGCTGGTTTCGTGTCTGCCACATTCCTGACATTACATCCACACCTTCCCTCTCTCTCTGCCGCTCTCTACCAATCTGCTCTTGAAGGGGACATCCTAGAAGTAGTTGTTTTCCCTTTGCCATTTGGGCCCTGTGGTCCCCAGGCCTCTGCCCACTTCTCACTTCCAACACCTGCAGAACCAGGGCAGTGCCAACCGGACCCCTATCTCACCTTTCCCCGCAAGGTCTCTTCCCTTATCCCTCCCCCCTTGCCCTTCTGGCCTCCTGTGGGCATGGCTTAGGTCTGGTTCCTCTCTGTGTCTCTGGGGTCCAGCATGAGGCCTGGCCCCAAAACGAATAAGCAGAAGGAAGGAATAACCAAGTAAGAGGCGGGGTCCCTCTCCCCTGCCCACGTCTCACATGCCGCTCCTTCCTGACTTCTCCAAGGATAGCAGTCCTCTGTGCTTCTTAGTGGAAAATGCAGATCCTTATCTCTTTCTCTCTCTCTCTCTCTCTCTCTCTCTCTCTCTCTCTCACACACACACACACACACACACACACACCCTTCTACCTATTTGCAGCCAGGGTTTGTTTTCTTCAGTCCTCCGACTGCCAAGATCTTTCTGCCTCCAGACCTTTCCACAAGTTGACCCTTCTGATATTTCTGGTTTGCAAACTCCGACTCATCCTTTAAACCTCAGCTCAAATGTGACTTCCCCTAAGACGACTCTGTAAGCTCAGCCCTTCCTCTGAGCCCTCATAGTTTCCTGGGATTTCTTTTTCCCTAGACTTTGATCAAATGTGATTCCTTCCTAGCTTCCCTAGGACTGGCAGAGTTGTACTTAGTAAAGGCTGAAGGAATGGCTACTTTTGCAGAGGAGACAAGGCTGGAGAGCCCCATTAACAATCCTATAAAGCCAAAGGCAGATTGCAAAGACGGTGGCAGACCAGAGATAACTTGTAATGGGAACCAGGGAGGGCACTAAGGTTGAACATCAACTGGTGTATTGTAGGCACTCTATTGATGCTTAGTAGTTCAATAAAACTAAGTTCTTAGTACTTAGTAGCCTGCTATAGTAGTTCTCATATAAAAGCTTCAAAGGTTTTTGCTGACAATAAACCCACAGCTAATAGCATGATCCTTTATTTGCTAGGTTTTATTGCAGTCTTGGGCCACCTCACCAGAGGGCACACCTTTGGTAATGAGGTGATCTGTTAGAGACCCAGTTCTCTAACCTGTTACAGACCATCACTACGTTGTCCTAGGGGACGGTCAGGGCATCTTGTGAAGGTCACTGGCTGATAGGAATACTTCTAGAGGATTTAATACCTTCTTAGGGGAATGACTGGGAGATGTGGTAGGGAACTTGCTGGGACAAGATGAGGAGACTCACGCATGGTCTCCAACTGTGTGCAGAGGTGTCCTGGGTAAGGCATGCTCCCGGCTCCCAGGCAAAACTAGGACTGTCAGAGGGTTTCAGCATACTCCTCTGGTACTGAAAGGGGTGATTCCAAGGAGGGGAAGTCTGCTCCTTGAGACAGCTTAGGAGGCTTCCCACATTACCCTGAGGTCCTTTTCGATGTTTAGAAGGCATATATTCTAGAATATATGCCTGGACCCTGACCAGTGGATGAGATTCTAACATGCCAGAATTCTAGACTTCTGCCCCATGGTTCTAACTTTGAATGCAAAATAACTCAGTCTGATGACCTTGAGGTGGGAGACAAGCCCCTTTCCTGTCTCCTTTTTCCACATATCTCAGGTGGTCATTTTACCTACACCCCACCTCTAGACTGCTGCTTCTCTCAGCCTCTCTTACCCAGCCAGCCAGGAGGGTGCGGCATGACGCAGGAGTATCAGGAAACCCATCCAAGGGGGTGATTCCAAAGCAGCAGACTCCTCTTCTTCACAGCTGGATTCCTCCTCAAGAGCTTCAGCTGAGGCTAGGGTTGATTAGTCCAAATACACTTTCCTTCATCCTCCAAAGTGAGGGGGAATAAAAGAGGAAGAGGATGTAGAGGAAGTGTAGGATCCCAACATGGCTGTGGATATCCCCATTTCAGAGCAAAAAAAGCAAACTTGTTTGGAGATCAATGTTATCCCAATGGGAGGTCCCACGTTGGGTCTAGCCTCAACCCTCTATGCACAATCACAGCCCATTTCTTCTTTCACATTCCCAAGGGTCACTGCCCTACTTTAGGGAGGCCCAAAATGCCCTCCCACATGTCACCTCCCACCCCCATCAATGCCTCAAGGTCAGCAGAAATGACAAAGCACCACTTACAAGAGCACAGTATCTGAGATTATTGCAGACTTTATAGAAAACTGCCCAAGGGAGGTCCAGATTTCTTGGGTGAGGGGTGGGAGGGCAGGTCTCAAGCCAATATATTAAAGGAGGGGGATTTCCTGTGTGCAGAGGCAGCACAGGCCAGCCATTCTGTCTGACCCAGGGAGTGGGAGTCAGGGAGAGGCAGCCCCCTCCCCACTCACCGATTGTGCTTTGGGATCATGCAGAAGGCAGGGCGCTGAGGCTCTGACCCCGAACAGGAGAGCTTGTGTCTGGGACAGGAGGCCAGACCCCCATCCTCTTCAGGAAGGCATTCGGGGTGGGGTGGGTGGTAGCAAAGAGTCCCCAGAGGAGAAAAGCCACAGTGGGTGAGAGGCAGCATGGAGGGATCCACAGGCAGCAGCTCCCTTCCCCTCCCAACTCTGGAGCCTCCACGGCCTAGTGGTCCTGGTTCTTGGGTGCCATCATCCCTTCACTCCTTCCTGCAGTTTCCTGCAGGAAGGACCAGAGAGCTCATTCTAGGAGAAAAGGGGGTGGCGTATCCCAGGGGTGGATTCCTTGGGCCCTGACCATTGAATGCCAGGGGTGGGTATAAATGCAAGTGATGGGAATCCAGGGAATAGAGAGCCTAAGATTTAGGTAGGGGATGGAAACAGTCGGGTGGAGGGCTGAGAGGTTAAAATTGGGAGCAAGCTCTGAGTATTGGAGGATCAGAGCCCTGGTGTGAAAGGCTGAGGATGGAATCCACCCTAAGGCCAGAATGGGGGTGTGCTTGTCCCTGGAAAGGGAGAGACAGACTGGAAGCGGAGCCCTAAGTCCGGGCCAAGGATTGGGAGGGAATGGCCAACCCATAGGGACCCAATGATGAAGGTCTCCAAGCTCAATAGAGGGCTTAGAGCTCTAGATTGGGATAAAGGGCTCAAAGTTCACAAAATCCTAATGGAAGTGCGCTGCTTCTGAGACCAGAAGGGAATATGATGGCCCCTGAGCCCTGAGAGGGAGGACAGAGGGCTCTGAGTGGAAGATGGGTCAGTGCAGCCTAGGGTGCAGGGGCCCAAGCAGAGTTTCGGAGTCAGTCTCAGAGCTTTTGGATTGAAGGACAGGGTCTCCAGGAGAGGCCAGAAAGCGGGAGGGACTTTCAGAGCCCGAGGTGGGCGAGTACAGTTTCTGGAATCAGATGGGGTGTCTCTTGGCCTTTGGCTGTGGGAACTCTCAGAGGCCAGGGAGAGAGGGTACAGCTTGGAGCTTCTGAGTGGGAGGGATGTCAAGATACAAAGGTCTCCAGCTGGTCTGGAGCAGGTCTCAAGAGATCCAAGCTTGCGGGTGTCTCATCTCCAAGGCTTCAGGCGAGGCAGGGGCAGCCTTCAACCCCCAGGCAGTGAAGCTCAGAGGCCTGAGCCAGGTGAAGTGGCGCGGGAACTCGCAGGGGCAGACGTGGCAGGTGCGCGACGCGGGTCGGCGTCCTGCTCATAGCGGTAGTGGTAGCCCTCCATCTGGTCCCGGCAGGCCTCGCGCAAGTTGCGCATCCAGCGCTGGATGCCGCGGCGGTTTAGGTAGAGCACCATGAGGAAGATGAGGCCGATGAGTGCCAGCACCAGCCCAAAGAAGACGTAAGAGGCTTCCAGCTCCGGGCCGGTGACATCCACCTCTTCGCCACGACCGTCGGCGTCGCCATCTGCGCAGCGTAGTCGCGCCTCGTCCAGGTCCAGCAAAGGCTGGTCCAGCAGCGCCCGTGGGGTGGCGCAGCGCAGGCGGCGCGCGTCGGGTACGCGCTCCGTGGCGTTGCGCAGCCAGGCCAGCAGGGGGCGCGCAGCGCAACCGCAGCGCAGAGGGTTGTCGGCGAGTAGCAGTCGCGGCTCGGGCAGGCCGCCATCGCGCTCGAGCGCACGCAGCTCGTCGGGGCCCAGGCCGGCCAACGCATTGAGATGCGCGTCCAGCTGCTCGAGGCGCGGCAGGCGCAGCGCGGCGGGCGGCAGGCGGCTCAGCGCGTTGCCCGACAGGCCCAGGAGGCGCAGCTCGGCCAACGGTGCGAGCGCGGCGTCCAGTGCGTCCAGCAGTGCGGGGCCTCCCCGCGCTAGCACGTGGTTGAGCTGTAGCGAGCGCAGCGCTGGCAGCCCGCGGAAGGCTCCGCTGCCCAGGGCGCGCAGCGGGTTGTGGCTCAGGTCCAGTGCCGCCAGGCTGGGCAGCCCGTCGAAGGCGCCGTCCTCCAGTACTTCGATGTTGTTGTGCGTGAGGCGCAGCGCAGTGAGGAACGGCAGGCGCACGCTGGTCGCCACCGCCTCCTCCCCGTCCGCGTCCCCGCCGGCGAAGGCGGCCGCGCGCAGCACCGTCAGGTTGGCGCCCACGATGGTGAGATTGCGCGCGTCGGGCGGCACATCCCGCGGCGGCTGCCGAAGCTCTGCGCCCGACGCGCAGCGCAACAGCAGCTTGGGGCCGCCGAAGCAGTAGCACTGGAAGGGACAGGGCGCGGCGGGTCGGCTCAAGGCCGCCGCCACGAGCAGCAGTCCCGGCAGCAGCGGCCCCCAGAGCCCCGGCTGTCCCGCACGCGGGGCCATCGCGGCCGCCCCGGCATTCAGCGCCCGGGCCGCCGCGCTCACCAGTGAGTTGGGAGCGCCTGGGGGGAACACGGGTGGGGCAAGTCCTTGACCTGGAGCGGCTAGCAGTCTTGGTCGGTCTGTCCGCTGCCTCTAAAGTCCAAGGAATCTTCACTTTCCTCGCTGGGGGTGAGAGGGATCAGGCGGGAAGCAAAGCCCCCCGCCCCTGGTGCCCTCCTTGCCCTGCGCGCCGGCCTCCGACTTCCGCGGCCGTTCTGGGCTCGGAGCCGAGTGGGCAGGGTTTGCCTCCCCCTCCCCGCCTCCTGGCCGCCTCGTCCGCCCCCAGCGTTGTCTCAGGGCCCTCCTAGCCGAGGGAGGCGGGGTGGGAGGCTCTGGAGATTCAGGGTTTCGGCTGCTGCGCTCTCGCTCCCCGCTCGTCAGCCTCAGAGCTGCTGAGAAGTTTGGCTCCCCGAGGCTCTGACTTGCTTCCTCCCTTCCCCCCATCCCCCATTTATAAGCTGGTTCATTCCTCCTCCCTCTTTGGCACGTGTGGGGCGGGGCCGGCTGGGGCGAGCTGTCAGGTGGGTCTTCACTGGCGAGAATGTGGGAAACGGACTTTAGTGCTGCCCCTGCAAGAGGAGACCGGGATGAAGGGTGGTCTGAGAAAGTTACTCGTTTTCCAACCTCTTTCTCATCTCTTTGATCGGGGAAAGGGGCTGTGCTAGGAGGGAGAGAGACTGGAAAATTCCCAGTCTCAGCCACTGGCTCTGCGACCCCAGTTCCATTAGGCACATCTGTGTTCTCACCCTTGCAGGTCCTATACCACCAGCCTTTGTTTGACCCTGTCCCACGCCTTTGGAAAGTCTGTGGCGCCCCAGTCCCATGGCCCCCAACTCTAGCTGCTCTGCCCTCTCCCATCTGGTTCCCTCCAGCAGGCTGGAACCCTCCCAAGCACTCTCCTAGGCACAGGGACGGGATAGATGGAGTGATTCAGCTCTTTGCTTTTCCTCCCTGCCCCAGCACCTGGGCACCCCCAGGACACCATCAGCCTGCCCCTTCTTCAGGCTTCCCCACCTGTCAGTGGTGAATGGAGGTGTGTAGTGGAGGCTCCAGAGGCCAAGAGAATGGATTTTGCAGCATAGAGTGGGGTGTCTGAGGGGACCAGGACTGAGGTGGGGGCTGAGCTGTTTATAGGTTTGTTTTGTTCTGGATTTTACTTATTTATTTATTTTTTTGCAGAACTGGGAAGCTCCAGACTTGATTTAAAGAGACAGGCTCCTGAGAAGGAGCATTCCTGGCCTTAGCATGAATTATTCAGGTTGGAGAAGCTGACATTTGATCTGCAGGCCACTCGAGTATCAGGGAAGCTTGTTGGGAGAGAGCCTCCCCCCCACCCCACAAGAAACAGTCAGTCAGTCTCTTTCTTTTGAATTGGGAGTGGTTGTTGGGTTGACTTCTCTGAGGTTATATATAACAGATCGACCAACCGATCGAAACCACTTAAGGAGAAGACACAGACCCTGCAGTGGCCTGGGTCTCAGACAGGGAACAACATTAAGGACCAAGGCTGGTGATACTGGGGTTCCCCCAGTCCTCCCTTCCCCTGAGTCTTCTCTTCTCTATCCCCATTATAGATCTCCCAGTTACTAGCAGAAGACAATTGCACATACCAGGATGCACTGGACTTGCACATGTAGAGTTGGGCATGTCTGTACAGACACACATGAGGTTGTACATACACATGTAAAGGCAAGCTCAACATGAACAGACCTAGGTGTGTCCACATGTGAACATACAGACTCATGTTTACTTAGATATGCACTCACATGTAGGGAAAGGCTTGTCAAGCTTATGCATGGTTCCAGGCAGGCTCATATGTGTTTCATGCAATACATGCACACTCATTCATACATGTGCATGTAGAGAGAGAGATTTGAGTGCATCTTATTTTGTGTCTGTAGTTTCATAAGCACATACATGCTTGGGTAGGCACCCTGCTGAGCACATGCAGGTTCCCAGGTGCACTCTCAGAGGGGCAGGCTTATAAACTCATGATGCAAGCATATGTATCCAGAGACTGCCCAGCACTAGGAGCCCACTCCTGCCCTGTACTGTGCCCTTGGTCTGTGGAGAGCACAGGCTGATAGTGTCTTTTCTCACATGGGCATAAGTTCTGAAAGCCCCCAGCTGTTGCACTCCCCTCAGTCCTGGCCCACATCAGCTACAGACCCTAGCTCTGACATCTCCTGGGAGGCAGGGGTACTGAGTCTTCTGCATGACTCTATTTCCAGTAATAGGGGCTAGCACAAAAGAGGGTACAATAAACGCTTAGAGCAGATCCACCCCCGCCCTGCCCCATGTTGCCAAAGGTGCTTCAGGGCAGCAGGCAACCTTGATTGAGGCCCAGGAAGAACTTAGAATCATCAGGTGCCAGAGGACAGAGCAAAGGTGCTCTGTGTTGTTCAAGTAGGGAAATGTTCTATTCTCTGGAAGAACAGTCCTCTCCATCTTGGAGTTGTCAGTGTTGGGTATGCAATAGGTATTCAATAAATGTGTAGCCAGTTGAGTTTCAGACTGTGTTTATTCTCTGCTGCATTTAATGGAAATATCTTTTCTTGGACTCTTTGCCCATCTGGGTTGCTCCCCTTGACTGTGCTCCTTCAGTTCTAGCCCATTCAGCCCCTCCGGGCTCAGCATAATTTTTGCCCCTTGCAGGAAGCCCTCCAGGCTCCCTTCTTCCTCTTTGGAACTTTGTTTAGTGGTCAGGGTACTGGGACTCTTCTGAGCTCTTTAGCTGTCCTCAGCTGGGACTCAAGACTGATCTGATTTCCTGTATTGTCAGGACACAGCAGAGGGCTCAGCACAGAGAAGGCACCTTAGAACATTTGCTGAATGAAATAATGGCTTTTAAAACTCTGGCTTGATCCTCCCATCTCTGTGAGGCCAGCCTGGTGAGGATCCCCCATCTATACTTCACACCAGGTGACAGTCCCAGAAAGGTTAAGTGCTTCCTCCAGGTTGCACAGCTGTCTGGGCGCTGAGCCCGACAAGAGCTCAGGTTTCCTGCCCATCTCCTTTGTCGCTGCAGTCCTCCCTGTCGGAGGCTGCCTCTCTCCCTGGAGTGTGACTAGGGACCTTGGGCAAAGCTCTGGCTTGCAGGCTTTCCTCAGGACTAAGGGCAGTGAGACCCCATGTCACCCAGGCAAAGTGACTGACTGCCCTGGACCCACACAAGAATTCCCCTTTACAGCCACACTGGACCTCAATTTTTTTGTCTCCACTAGATCCCAGAATTCCTCTTTGAGCCTTCCAAGGTATTGTCCCCCCTGTGAGCATCAAGGTCCTTCATCTGAGCCCCCTTTATCCTTGCAAGGATCTTGATTTCTGTGAGTGCCACTGAGCCTTTGTAGAAAGCACAGAGAAGTTTGGTGACTTTTCTGAGATCACTCAATAGGTAGTCCCTTCCCCATTAGGCTCCAGACTACTCAAGTCCTTGGGCAAATCTCTGCTTTTCCAGATCTTATTTTCCCTGTCTGAAAGAAAAAGCATGTGTATATGGACAGAGAACCTTTTCATCCTGTGCTCCGTGGCTTTTTAGGGATGTAGGTCAGAGAGGGGGACAATGTACTGTGAGTTTCCCAAGTTGGTGTCCTCACTTTCATATATGACCTTGAACTTGACTGCACCCAGTTCAGGCCTTAATTTGCCTAACTAGGAAGTGGGAGTCCTTGTAGGTGTGATGCTGTCTTGTCCTGTAATGCAGGTTCCTTTATCCTGGTTGCCTTCCCGCTGCCTGCCCTTTCTCTCTGCCCCCCCCCCCTTTCTCTCTGCCCCGCCTCCTCTGAGGTAAATGGAGAGCAGCTGGCAGGCCTGCCACGGTGCAGATCAGTCATTAGGCAGTGGGGGAGGCCCTGTGTCTCTCCTTTTGCATAGCTTCTGCACTGGCCGGGAGGGGAAAACTTCACTGTGGGCCTTGCTGTTCCCATTTCTCACTACTGCCTCCCTCCAGCCTCCACTGTCCCGAGACATGGGAAAATCCATAGGCCCAAGATTCATTTTCTCCGTTGAGTCAGCAGAGGCCACAGTCTGCTTCTGAGGAGCGGGCAACTGGCTTTTAAATAACTCTCTGATATTTAATACCCTCCTCCTCCACTCTGTGGCCTAGGCCTCTGGGGAGAGGCTGATATAAATGAGTGGGATGAGTCTTCTGAAAGTCCTATGTGATCTTAACCCATTCCCCCACCCCCAGACTCTCAAGGCACCTAAAAAGATGTTTCCCTTACCACCTCTGCACTGGACTTCACAGTTGACAGATGATGCTCCATGCTGGGCTTGTTATCCCCATTTAGAATTGGAAGCTGAGTTCAAAAAAGGGGAGTGGGCTTACTCAGCTTTTAGTCCAGGTCTATACTGCTGGCTGACTGTGTAACTGTATACATGTCCCTGTCCTTCCCTGGGTTTCTGTTTACTCATTTATGCTACAAGGTAATTCAGCCAGTGGGTTGCCACTGGTCCCTCTCCAGTTGTGAAATTTCATGATTTGTTGTGGTCTAGGTCTCTTTCCCTCATAGAGCCACTGTGTTTCTACACTGCTAAAGGACAGAATAACTGGAGCTCAAGTTCAGGTAGGGTCTGGCCTCAGGACTTTAGTGTAGACTCCAAAGCGTTAGGCGGGAGTAGAGTGGGGAAAAGGGAAAGAGTAGAGTTGGGCCTCTTCCTTTCCCTTTCCTTCTTTCTTTTATAGGTAGAAATCAGAAAAGATCAAGGGCAATAGCCTATTTGCATCTTGGTTTCATTAAATCCAGGATCTAAGAAGTTGTAGATGCAGTTGGAAGACGTGGAATTAAATCCCTCTTCCCCAGATGCATCAGAGCCCAGGCTCCTGATAATGAAAATTAGAAAGTTCAGTTCTTTGGGCTTTGCCACTGTTCTACCTCATTCAGAAAACAGGGATTGGGATCTTGTTTGGCTGAATGAGAACACTGGCTGATTAAGAGCTCTATGCAAGGGACTGGGGATGTGGCTCATTGATAGAACATCTGCCCAGCATGCGTTGGGCCCTAAGTTTGATCCCTGCACTGAAAAAAAAAAAGCCTGTGGTTGGGGTGACCTCAGATTAATGATGAAACAGGGCCTACAATCTAGGTTTACTGATTCCCAACTTGGTGCTGATGCCTCTGCCCTAATCCAGGCAGGCCTTGGGGACTGATGGATGGGGGTGGGAAAGTCAGGTGGGTATCCGCTCAGGTCTGAGAGTTGACCTTACTTTGCCTAATTTCCTAAGCCTCCTCTTAGGGCCTCATGTTTTTTCATGGCTGTACTGAGCCTTCCAGTTCTAGAAGCACAGAGTCTTGGAATCAAAGCATTGAATTCTAGGAGCAGACTTGGAAAGCCATAGAACTATGGTTTCTTTGAATCAGAATGTAATATGAATCAGAATGGTAATATGAATGGTGGTGAGTGACACATGTAGTTCCTGCAGTAGGTTGTGCCATCTCTATTCCCAAATGAGTCCTGCCTCTCTGTATCCATTTTTTTTTTGTGATGCTTTCCTGCTCTAACTTTAGTATGGCCACATGACATCAACAAATTCAATGCAAACAGAAGACTAACAAGTGCTTATGCACAGGGGCTCCCCTCTTGTTTCCCTGAAATTGCTACTTATGGCAACCCAAGTGAGCCTCTTAGAGGAGGAGACTGGAAATGGTCCCCTAGACCAACCTGCTCCCAGATGATCTTATACCTGGCTTCAGCTGCCTGTGTGACCCCAGGCAAGAGCAGTAGTACTACACTAATGACTCAAGCCCAAATTACTGACTCAGAATTGTGGACAAAAATAAATGTTTATTGTTTTGAGCTACTGAGTCTTGAGGTGATTTGTTACACAGCAGTAGATAACTGATGCACAGCCTTTGAGTTAGAACCGTAGAATCTTAGTCACAGATTCCATATGCCCCCCCCCCCCACCAAATCACAACATCACAGAATCCTAGGACCTGAAACAGGAGCCATTGGTATAGAATCTAAGGAAGAGAAGAGTCACCTTCTTTAACTGCCATCCAGTGCTACCCTCTTCTCATTCACAGACCAATAGACCCTCTTGTCCTCTTTCAACACTGGGTACCCCCACACACCCATAGTGGTACCATAGTCTTCAGTGTTCTGTCCATTCTGTCACAGTCTTCTTGCTCCACCCAACAGCTTCTCAATCCCTTCCTTCTGGTCTAGGAAGACTTCTCATGTTGATCTGCTTGCTCTGGCCCCAGGAGCTAAAGGTGGACTTGGTGGCAACATATCCCATATCCTGGTTCCTGGCAGCGAGCATTACCACCACCACAGAACCATTCTCACTTCAACCTGCTGGTGCTCCTGCGGTCCCCTAAGCATGCTCCTTGCTCTGTCCATGGTGCTGAAAATCTTTATCCTGATTGCCACTGCCTGTATGGGAATGGCTACTTTCCACATCCTAGTCCCTGCTGCCCCACCCCCGGTTAGATCATCGGACTAGACTATTTGATGCAAAATTATCATACGTGGTGATGGTTAGGTATAATAATTAAGATTAAGGTTCCAAATGTCCAAAATAACAGTCTCTTAAATGATACAGAAATTCATGTTTGTTCTCTCAATCAATACATTTGGTAGTTGACAATCTGAATGGACTCTCCATAGTCACAAGGAACTCATGCTCATTCCACTCTCCCACTCAGCCTTCCTGAGGGTATAGTCCTTATTCTGTGGTTCAGATGGCTGCCAGAGCACCAGCCACCACATCAGACAGCAAATTGAGGAAAAGGGTAAAGGCTCCATCCTGTTCTTTTATGGGTACTTCCTGTGGTTTCATTCAACACTTTCACTTGGATGGAACACCTAACTATCTTCAAAAGGCCTGGGAAATATGAGGGAATGTTTCCAGCAGAAAGTTGTGGTCCTTCTAACTGTGAAGGAAAGAAAATAGCTATTGAAAAGCAACCGCAAGCCTCTGATAGTGGAGCAGTGGTGCTGATGGTGACAGTGATTGTTGTATAATAGTTGCAGTGTTTACAGTAACGGTGATGGCAATGGTGGTGGTGATGATGATGGTTCTGGGGTGACCATAGTAGTGATGGTGAGGAAGAAGGAGATAATGGTAAATGTAGTGATGATAAATCCTGTGGCCAACATAAGCTCAAATTGAGGAGCACACACTTACTTAAATATTATCCTGGACCAGGGCAATACCGGGACATGGACTTGGTGACCCAAAGTGTGTGGAGCCTTGTAGCTTGCTCCAAGCCACTTGGGTATGATTTCTGGCACCCCAGGTGCTTTGAAGTTCATCGGCTATGACCTCCTCCGTTCTTGAGTATAAGCCACTCCCAGCAGAGCATGAATCAGATTCTGCCTATTTTGGCTGGAAATAACTCCGGAATGGAAACTTTAGGCCTTTGGGAGGTGAAGCAATAAATGGACTTCCATTTATTAAACAATAAAGACTGATGAAATTTGTTGTTACAGTCAAGGAAAGGGTTGCTGTGATATACACAGAGAAACACATGGATACATAGCTTCAGCCATAGAGACAAGTCATTATAAAGACAGATGAGCAGACGGAATTACAGATATGTAGACAGGAGCAGGCCACAGCCACATACCCACAGGGACAGGCACCCTTGTCTCACACAGATGCCTAGGACAATCTCTCTCCCCAAAGAGGACATCTTATTCCAGAGGACAGCTTTCATGTGACCACCTGGGTCCCCAGATGAAGCCAGAAATGACAGTGATTGAGGAATCAGGCCAGTAGCCAATCAGAGAAGGAGCCAGTCTGACCTTTGATGCCCCTCATCTGGAGCAACACTGCACTGGTACACCATGGCCTGTACCAGGCTCTGTAGCTGAAGGTGACCAAGGGGTGGGGCTTGGATAGGAGGAGGTGTGTCCTCCAGGAAGTCTACCCCCAGGAGCCCAAGGACACACCTGGAAGCCATTAGCAGAGGGGCCAGCAGGCAGCAGTCCTGGCTCCAGGTGAGAGGTGTGATGAGAACATGTGGCGGCCTTCTGCCCGCCAGAGCTGGTTCATGGAGGACACCTTGGTGCTGAGTGGTTCAGCATCACTCCCCTAGCACCCGCCAGGAGTGCAGAGCCCGGGGGCTCAAGATTGTCAGCCATCACGCTCCAATTGGCTTTCCAAACCTTTGACACCAGATCGCCTGACCTTGTAGAAACACCCTCTTCCAGGAAGCCTTCCTGGTGCCCGCCTTGCCCTCCTTGGTTTCTTTCTTCCTCTCCTTCTATGCAGAGCTCCCATGTGCTACCCCCTTGCAATTTCCTAGCATCTCAGGTTCAATCCTTTCCTAGAGATTGGAGATGTTTGGGTCCCACCTTGGTCTCAGTCTACCCTTGCTGCTAACCTTGGCTCTGGGTCTTATAACATTTCCAACTACTGGCCTGCTGGAGCCCCCAGCTCACGATGGATCCTCCAGACAGCCTGCTCTTTGCAGACAGATCACCCACTTCCAGGTTCTTGTTACCCCAGCCTCATGTTACACATTTACAAGGATGCTCTCTTAGTTGGTTTCCCTAGTGACTGTGGTACTGCATCAGCCTCAGGTGGGGTCTGGGATAGCTCCCCCACTCCTCCATGGAGTTTGGTGTCCTTGGGGATCTCTGTGAGCTCATCACACTGCAGAAGGCTGTGGCTGGGCAGGAAAACCTCAAAATCTGGTCAGAACATTGATTCTTGCTGCCTCACAAATACCCAGATCTAGGACAGGAACCTTGGGATGATAGATGAACAACAGAGCAAGCAGGCAAGAAGTTCCCTGTTGGGGAGCCTCAGAGTCTGCCTCAATGGTCCCCATGGCACAGCCAGGATAAGTGAGCTCTCACCCAACCTTGGCACAGGGTCTGGTTGCTCGGCCATTTTATCCCCAGCCCTCCCTGGGAAAGGAAAAAAGAAGCCAGTTGGAAGTTCAGAAAAGGAAAGGCTAAAAAGGAGCCTACAATTGGCACTAATGAGAGAGAGAGAGAGAGAGAGAGAGAGAGAGAGAGAGAGAGAAAGAGAAAGGAGGTCAGAAGACTGAGTCTACTTTAGAAAGAAAGTACCTGGCCCGCAGAGCATGCCCGCTCCTTGCCCCCACACTGCCCATTCTAGGGCTTGACCCCCCACCCCCTTCTGACATGGGCCTCTACGGCCCCAGCTGGGGGCAGGGCTCCAAGTCTGCTCATAGACCCTGTTCTGGCCTCTCTGGAAGAAGCAGCTGGCTGAAGGGAAGAGGGGGAGGAGCGGGGAGGGGGAGGCAGGCAGACTCGACTGAGCCACTGAGCGTCCACTGTGTGCCTGTCACTGAGCAGAGAGCTTGTCACACACAGTTGCATTTAATTTTCACAATGACCCTGAGATGTAGGCTCCTTGCTCCTAATTTTTAAATACAGAGGTGGAGGCTCAGGTAAAGTTGTTGACCCAAGACCACAGGTTTAAAAGGGGCTGTTTTGGGTGCCTTAGAATGAGCTCCTGGAGGGCAGAGCCCTGGCCTACGTCATCTCTGTGCCCCTCACCTGTCCCCTCCTCAGTGCTCAGCCCAGGGAGGGCAAGGTTTGTGGCAAGTGCTGAGAAGAGCTGTTGAACTTGACAGACAGGAGAGGCTGAGCCAGAAAGTACAGAAGAAGAGGGAGACAGATGGAGGGATGGTGGAGGTGGTACAGAGGAAGGATCACTCCTATCCCAAGGGGTGCCCTGCAGGGGACCCTGGGGGAGCTTTCCGGGGGCCCAAGATGCTGCTTGACTGAACACAGTCCTGTGCCCAGCCACAGGGAGGGTGCAGGGGAGGAAGAAGGGCAGGAACAGAGCATTTCTTCTCATCTTTACCAACCCCCACCACCCCAGATGGTTAAGCTGAAACAGAAAACAAAATGAAGAACCTTTAACCCTTGATGGAGGCAGCAGATCACTCGTGGGCCAGCTGGTCACAGCTGGGCTGTGGGTCCTAGTTGGGGGATGGTCACTGGGCAGGAGGGGCACCTGTGGGCACTATGCCTCTCCACATAAGCTGAATCTTTGGGCCAAATATCCCTAACAAAGAGGTAAGGAGATGGGGAAGATGACTCTTCTTTGTCCCTGCCTGTGACTGGGGAGTCACAACTGGGGAATAGGAGAGACATATGGTAGATTGGACAGATGTCTCATAGGGCTGACTCAGTTCCCACAACCACCACCCTGAAAGGTGGTGCTGCTCAACCTTAAGTTGAAAGATGAAAAAACCAAGACACAGACGAACTTGCATAAGGTCACGGTTTGAGTAGGGGACAGCTGGGATTCCACCTCTGGCTGTTTGGCACCAGGCCTGATCTTAATCAGTATACTCTCCAGAGAGGAGCAGCCAGAAGCTGGCTGTCTGCACCCACCAGCTATTAGCAGCCCCTTGGTATAGTGAAAAATGTCGGTGAAGTGTGTCTGATTAGGCTCATCAGTGCCCAGCATGGGACACATGTGTTTTAAAGATGGATCACCATTATCCTTGGCTAAAGTGTCGCGTGGGGTTTTCTAATTACAAATTATTCCTGCTGGATTTCATTATACTTCCTCTTGTACTGGCTTTTTGTGTTCTCAATAATCTTCCAAAACTTTGAAAATCATGATTGGCCAAACTTATTTTCTAGGTCCTAAAATATACAGTAAGTTTTTTATTATTATTATTAAGACACATGTTGTTATAGTTTTAAAAAGCAAATGCCTGACTCAATATTACAAGGAAGTAATTATTTGAATTTCACCATTCCACACTTAAATGAGTCTAGAGAGCAGGACAGATGTTTGCTTTTCTGGAGAAAGCCTTCATTAATTTAGAAAGCAAATTTCCAATGGTAGAGGAGGCATTCACTTAAGTATTTTAAACTATTTCAGCCAACAGCCAGCTGTTGAAGGCAAGTAGCTACAGAACCACTGTGCCTTTTTAGGTTAGACTCTTCCCAGATCACTGAAAGTTCTTCGACTTTAACAGCATTAACAAAGGCAGCAGAAAATATGATATATATCATTAAAAATAAAGGCAGAGGGGCTGGGGTTGTGGCTCAGTGGTAGAGCACTTGCCTAGCATGTGTGAGGCACTGGGTTTGACTCTCAGCACCACATATAAATAAATGAATAAAATAAAGGTCCTTCAATATCTAAAATAAAATAAATAAAGGCAGAAAAGGTAGAGATCATCAGGGCCCAGCTGAGGCTTACTTAAAAGAATCAGGCTAATCTCTCCTCTCTGCTGCTTTGGGAGGACCCAAGGGCTCTTGAAATTTTGAGAAACTTGATTTCAAAAAGGCACTGGGGCCGGATGCAGTGGTGCATGCCTATATTCCCGGCAGCTTGGGAGGCTGAGGCAGGAGGATCCCAAGTTCAAAGCCAGCCTCAGCAACTTAGCAAGTCCCTAAGTAATTCAGCAAGACCCTGTCTCTAAATAAAATACAAAAAAGAGCTAGGGATGTGACTCAGTGGTTAAGTGCCCCTGGGTTCGATCCCTGGTACAAAAAAAAAAAAAAAAAAAAAAAAAAGCACTAGGAACAGAAAGTGAGGGGCAGGATGCAGCATTATGCACTAGGAGAATCCCTAGTTGCCTGGACAGCAGGTGGAGGAGAATGGGCTGGGGAAAAAATAGCAGCTTGGAGCAAAAACTAGGGAGTCCTGCTTGGGGCTCAGGCCCCCATGCTGCTGTGCCAATCTGATGTATTTTTGAAGGACTTGGACAAGGTCAAATAAAAGGTGATTATCAAATCTGTAGGTGGCATAGTGACGAGGACAGAGGCAGGACTGGGTTTCAAAATGATCTGGATTGGTCGGATCCATAAGTGATGACCATAGGTTCAAGTTCAGGGAGGTAAATGCCAACTTCCCATCAGGGCTCAGAGGTTGGGGTCGGGGAGAGGAGAAGGCACTGCTGAGCACATACTGCATGCTGCACTCTTAAGATATCTTATTTGGCCAGACGCTGTAGTGCACACCTGTAATCCCAGCAGCTTGGGAGCCTGAGGCAGAAGGATCGTAAGTTCAAAGGTAGCCTCTCTAACTTAGCAAGGCTCTAAGCAAACTCAGTGAGACCCTGTCACTAAATAAATTATAAAAAAGGAGGGCTGGGTTTGTGGTCAGTGGTTAAGCACCCCTGGGTTCAATCCCCAGTACCAAAAAACAAAAACAAACAAACACAAAAAACTTACTTGATTGCAAAATCCGGAAGAGGAGGATGTTGTTCTCATTTTATAGGAGAAGAAACTGAACGCCAGAGAAGCTAAGCATTTGCTCTAGGCCACAGAGAAAGTAAAAGATGGAGCTTAGATTAAAAACACAGGTTCATCAGACTCAGGATAAAGAAATCAGAGCTTAATAACATTGAAAATAAGAACACATTTAAGTGATATTAGTCCTGAATTTGAATGCAGAACCTTTCCAGAGTCTTTTCTGGAACCATTCTTGAGCCAGCCTCAGGGTGTAGAGGTAGAAACTCACAGCTCCGGCCTGGGAGAAGAGAAAGCCACTCTACAACAGGTGAATGTAATGGACTGGGCATACAGAAAGCTCCTGTGGGAGCCAGGAAACCCAGGGCTTGGGCTCCAGGGAGTCCTGGTGAGCTGCAGAGCAGGGGGTGTCTGAGGCAGACTGGCTTGTCTGGGAGCTGGGGAAGGTGTGGTTCGAGACCAGGCAGAGTGAAGCAACCTGGGGAACCTCACCTCTGCCACTCAGTGGTGAGGCCTACTGAGGCCCCACTCCAAGAGAAGAGAAGAAGGATGGCCAACCCTGGACCTCTGGCACCCAGCCTGGAAATGGGGAAAGAGAGCAGAAGGCAAGTGGGAGTCCTGGAAGGCTCCTACAAGCCAGTGAGGGACGTGCCTCTGGAGAGGCTGGGTGGTTCCAGGAACTTCACCTCCAAACACAGTTATCTGCCACCCCCTGCTGCATCTGCAGCTGTTCCTTCAGGTGGAAAGGGCTGGAGACTGGTGTTCAGGGGTAGGGAACATGTAAGGAACAGATGTCCTGGGAGTCATTTGGTAGAGGAAAGAGGGCAGCCCAAATCTTTGTGCGCACAGGAGAGACAAGGTGAATAACATGGACAAAGGTTTCTAAGGTGGAAACCAGGTCGGAGAGGGATCACTAAGGTTAGCAAAGGCTAGGCCATGTTGGGTCCTGCAGGCCTTGTTAAAGTTTTTAACCTTTATTCCAAAGGCAAGGAGAAGCTGGTGAAGGCTTTAAGCAGAGAGGTGACATTATTTGCATTTTGGAAAGACTGTTCTCACAGCATGATTGAAAGGCCTGAGGATGAGAAGACAGATGAGGAGAAGCTTGGAGAAGTGCGGGTGGAAGGCAATGGTACTGGGGTAGGGGGGTGGCGGGGAGGTGGGGAGACCTTGGGGGTTGAGGTATTCAGGCCTGGTGACAAACTGGATATGGGGCTTTGGGGGGTGGGTCCTGGGTTTCTGTCTTGTGGATGGTGGAACTTTCACTGAGCGAGGGAAGGCCAGGTGTGGGGTGGGCAGAGAATGTGAACACGGATTGTTCCTGATGTGTTAGAGACACTGTGACGTCCCATGGGGAAGGGCTGGATGGGCTGTTGGATATTTAAGTCTAGAGTCCAGGCCCTGAGTTGGGGCTGAGAGTTCAGAGCTGGGAGTCATAGGCATCTGGACAGTAATTGGAGCTACAGAACCACTGTGCCTGTTTTTCCAGGGCCCCCCTCAGTCTATCACCTGCTCTAGGAAGCTGCCCATGACCCCACCCCACCCTGAGGCTGATCCAGGCCCCCCCTGGCTCCCACAGCTTCTCCATTGCCATGTGTCTGCTGGCTCCCTTGGATGGCAGGCTCTTTGGGGACATTTGCCCTCGTGTCTCCAGAGCACAGCACAAACCCTGGCACAGAGGAGGACTTAGGGACAGTTTGGCAATGGAGGCATAAACTATCAGCATAAAGGGCTACCATAGAAAGTAATGAACTCCATGTCCCTGAAGGCCTCTGACTACAGGCTCTACAGCTCTTGGGGGATTGGGGAGATTCCCATATTCAGCAGGTGTCCCCTGGGTACCTACCTGCTCAGCCCTGGATTCTAGTTTTCCAGGACCTGAGTCACCTCTCCTAGGGAGGCAGTAGTGTTGTTTCCACCAATCCCTAAGTCTGGGATTTGTGCTCAGGTTCTCTGTGGTTTCCTCCTCCAGAGAGGTTTCTGGAGGCCATGCTGACCTCAGCAGGATATCCCCTCCCCCCACCAGCCTCTCTGGTCCTGGGGCTGCCACCCAAGCGTAGATGCCTTGCTAGAGTTTAGCAGAAGCTGCTGATGTGGCGCTGGCTTGGGCTGCTAGGCTGGCTGCCTGCCCTGCCCAGCCTCCTCGACCTCGGCCTTGGCCTGGGCCCTCCTCCTCCCCAGCTGCCTTCACTCCGCCCCACTGTGTCTCACAGCAGTGCTTGGCTACAGGAGCCAAAGTGTCCAAGCCTGGTGATCCTAGGAGCCCACCAGAAGGCAGTATACCTAGAAAGAGTAGGAAAGGGAGTGGATTGGTAAAGATGCTGCTAGGCAGAGGGGAGGGGAGGACCTGAGAAGGGATGAGGGCCAAAGAATGTCACACTGGGCTGGAAGGGCTTTGAGATTATCCAGTTCCCTGGCTTTGCCCAGGAACACAGAAGAGGAGCAACTTGCAGAAGATGCACAGGATACAAAGAAACCTTGCCCTTAGAAGGGGGAGAAAGGAGGAGGCGGGCAGAGAGCCCTGGAGGCCATGGGAGGCCATGACAGATGTTCTGTCCAGCCTGGAAAGGGAATGTGGAGCCCTAGGTGTTGGGGAAGAGAGTTCAGGAGTCGAGGTTGGCTGAGATGGATTTTTTGCTATACAAATCAGCCCACTCTCTCTGGTTCCCAGTCCCTACCACACTGAGAGCTCCCGGAAAGCTGACGGCTTCTTTCACCTAGCTGGATGTCCTTAGCTAAGGCAGAGAAGAGTTCTCCTGTTAGCCTCAGTCCCCTGAGGCCTCGAGATTGGCCCTCCTACCAGACTGGGTCAGGGCCGGCCTAAACTGTCCACGCAAGGTACTCAGCACCACTGTGGGAGGAAAGGACGCCAGGGGTTCACAACTCAGACAGGAGAGATTCTCGGGGGCCTCCAGGGGCCCATAGTTCACAACTGAGCAGCCTTGTCCCATTCGCAGAGGGGACAGTGAACCTCAAAGCCTGGACAATAAGGGATAAAACCAGCAGAGAGGAGAAATCTGGCCACCCAGAGCTGGAATCCTCTCGGTGTGGAAGGGCCTGATAACATGCGCATTTGTTACAAGAGATGGGAGCGCTGGGCTGGTCCCACCCTGGCTCAGCCTTCATCCTGAGATAGCCAGCGTTCCTGCCTGCAGCGCCACACAGCTCTTGCAGGGACCTCGGTGGGAACCGCCAGGCAGCCCAGGAAACGGCCCCTGCTTCCAAATCACTCCAGGCTCTGGCCATGAGGACTTGGTGGGACTGAGACACGTCAGTACCATGGCAATCGCTTTGCTTGGATTTTAAATAAAATTTATTTTGCTTATTTTCCCAGTGTGTGTTCACTATAGAAAATCTGAAAAGAGAAATAGAAGTTGAAAGAAATAAAACATGCTTTTTTGAAGAATTTCCTTCCAGTCTTATTTTTTCCTGTATTTTTTTCTCCATAATTATGCAGACACTGCTAAAATCTTTTAAACTGTTTTTACTTTATTTTCTCTTCTGATTATTAAGCTCAAAGGTGCTTTTTTATTTTTAAGTAAACATTAAAAAGCAGGAAAAATGTTACTCGTGATCCCATTATCCCATCAAGCACTGTGAGTGGATATTGGAATATTTACTTCCAATCCTCTCTGAGTCACAACCTTCTTCTTTTTAACATGGTGGGAACCTTAGGTGCAGGTGCTCTGTGTTTATAACCTAGGAGGTGGCATGATATTTATTAACAGCAAAAGTCCACCTGTGTTCAAATCCTGGCTCCATCACTTACCAGCTGGGCAACTTTGGTCGCCAAAGTCTGCTAAGCCTCAGCTAAGTAAGCTTCAGTTTTTTCAGCTATAAAATGGGACCAACCCCTATCTAGCTTACAGAGTCACTTTGAAAATTTGTATATATAAAATTCTTGGCAATGCATCCAGCACCTGGTAGGTCTTTAATAAAAGTGTAGTGGACATTTGTCACATTTTTTTTTTTCCCTGAATAGGACTATTTCATTGCTTTGTACATTGAGTTCGTCTCCCAGTTAGGCAAGTTCTTGTGGAAGCTAGGACCGTTCTCCCACTTCAAAGTCAAGGTGGCCAGATTAGCACCCCCACCCCTCCCTGTGACAATTTGGCCAAAAGGGTGTCTGGCTCAGGATTTGGTTTGAGAATTAATGAGGTGGGGAGGCTCCTTTAGAATGGGTGTGTGTTTGGGTCACGCAGCCCTCAGGATATGCATCTGAGTGATGCTCAGAGGCCAACGCAGTGGGGTCAGCTGTTCCTGTGGTGTGAATCTGGCTGTGAATCCAGCTGCCCGCTCACTTGATTCTCCAGTGTTCTCATCCCTTCTGAGCTGCCTGGTGGAACTGCCAGCAAGTTTTTCCATTTTGTTGAGCCTACATCCATTCCTGTTGCTTGCAATCACAAAGGTCACTTCTTAAATCTTTTCAACAATAGAATACACTAGCTTCCATTCCCAGCCCAAGTTCTCATGAAGAAAAGTTCTGGATGTGCTGTGCTGTGCTCAGTGCTGGCCTTTTGAATAAAGAACAGGGTGACCCTCAGATCCATGCCCCTGAGCCCAGCCTGGAAAGGGGAGGAGCTGCAGAGGAAAGAGTGAAGCACCGGAAGGTGTGAAAGGAGGGCTTCTGCCTGGTGAGGGGGCTCCTGCAGGCACGGTGTGTGGTCCGCTGGACTCCTCAGGTTCCTGGGCCTCAGCTGATGAACCCTGTGATCTGAGCAGCCGGAAACACAATTCATCTCCATACCCTCTGACCTCGGTGCTCTCATGTTTCCCAGAGGACATTGGCCTGGTCCAAGATAAAAATTCTAAGGATCATCCAAGACCCTTCCCCGGCTCTCTTCCTTTGCTTCCAGTGGGTCCTGGTGAGCTCTCCCCTGCATACCTTTCTGTCCATGCCTGGCCCCCATCCCCAGGATACCAGTCCACCCTGTCATTAGCTCTCACGTGTATTTGTTCACCAGGCCCTTGCTCATCCCAAGCAGGTCTTCAGAAGGGGTGAGGAGCACGTCCCTGGAGGTCCACTCTCCTTTGACCAAGACTGCTGGTCTGGGTATCTCAGGCCTAACCAACTTGATAAGGGAGAATATTGGTGCCCCCTTCTAGAACCCCTAGGGCCCAGCCTGATTTGGGTTCATCTCTGTTCTCCTGTTTCCCTCCACCAGTTCCATCACAGGGCCTGGCATGCTGTCCGTGCTCAGGGAGTGTGGGTTGATCAGGGACTCTGGGATCCTTGCCTCAGGCCTTTCTTGGCATATGCCATCAAAGTGAGACCCGGATCTGGCTACTCTCCTGCCTCATCTCTCCCTTCCCTGCTCATCCTCTAGGCTCTGTCCACAAGAACTGTTCATAGTTCTCTGAATGTGTGCCAAGCTGTCTCACTGCCATGCCTTTGAACATGCTGTTCCCTCCACAGCCAGGGCAGCCTGATGAACCCCACTAATCAACCCTTCCTTTACGACTCAGTGAGTGCTGGCGCTGCCTCCTCTGGGAAGCCTTCTGGAGCTGGCCCTGGGTCCCTCACTGTGCCCACTCCATGCCCTTCCCACACAGGACTCTGCTGTACCACTTGGCACAGCCAGCGCTCCTGGAGGAATGGGTCTGTTTCTCTCTGTACCTCCTGGCACAGAGGGTACCAGGACAAGATGGCTTCTTCTCTGCCTGCCCCCACCCTTCGGTGGCAGAAGATGCAGCTAGAGAGGTTACAGGGCTTTGAATGCCTGGCTAAGGAGAGAGGCGTGGCTAGGTTGGCTTTGTTGAAGGATTCTAGTGGCTGGGGCACCCTCATTTGGAGACAGGATAGTAATTTTTCAATTTGGCCCTCTTCCAGCCCAGAGAATAGGGGATTAGATCTCAGCAGGAAGGTGGAAGATGGGTCTGGGGTCACTGCTCCCCCTTCCCCTTCCCTCCCTTTCCCCCTCTGAATTTGCTCTTAGTCCTGGGAGTTCCCCTGCAAAGGAATGGGGTCTAAAACCCACCCCCATTACTCAAGGGTGGAATCCAAACCTCAATCCCCTGTTATGTAAGTGAATTATCCTCTGTCCCCAACCAGCGCCAGCCAGATCTCCTCCTCCTCCTAATTGATTTAATCTTCTCATACCAGAGAGCTAGGCTGGGGTTGAGGAGATGGCATTGATCAAGAGCCAGCACATCAGTGACGTAGATGCATTAATTACAGAGAATCTGGGTCAGGGATTGGCTCTG
Source organism: Spermophilus citellus (assembly GCF_964194105.1). Classification (NCBI taxonomy): domain Eukaryota; kingdom Metazoa; phylum Chordata; class Mammalia; order Rodentia; family Sciuridae; genus Spermophilus; species Spermophilus citellus. Next base: position 192,610,050 of record NC_138183.1, read on the forward strand.
GACGGCCCTGATTCTCCACCTCCCACACCCCCCGAGTCATTTGGGTGTACAAAAGGACATTTCCAGCAACTCCGAATTCCTCTAGCCCCAGTCCTATGTATAGAGAGTATCCCATGATACCCTATCTGTCTCTCAGATCCCCCCAAACCCCAGCTCTGGGCAGAATCTCCCTGTACTCCAGTCTGAGCACAGGACACAGATGAACCTAATTTACTGAAGAATGAAGAGAAGAACAGAGGACTAAATTTTAGTGTAGGAAGAGACCTTTCTTGACTTTCCACGCCAAGCAAGTGTCCACTTTGCAGCTTTCTTGAAGGAAGATGCCAGGCCCTTCTCGTGCACCCTCAGGAGTGGGGAGCTCATTCCCCTGGGTCGGCCTTCCCTTAGTGATAGCTCCACCTGGGAGAGAGCCCTGTCTCATGTGGGGCTGTGGCTCCAGTCTTGTGGATTCCTCTGGAAACCAGCTCTGCCTCTGAGACCTCAGGGCATCAGACCTCATCTGCCCTCCAGATCCAGGGACACGGTGATCACCACCCCTGAGTTTGTGCTTCTCCAGGATGAACACTCCTGGTTCTTTAACATTTCCCCATGTGTGGACTTTCTAAATCACTCCCTACTGTATTTCCTGTGTGCATAAGCTATGGATAGCATCACCTCTCTAGATTCCGAGAGCAGATCAGACTCTAATGCAGTATGAATAGCTCAGGTCAGAGCAGGACCATCAGTCTTTTTTATCTCGTTATTGGATTTATATTGATACAGCCTGAAATTGCCTGAGATTTTTTTGAGGGGGGGCTTAGCACTTAACACTTCTGATTCAGCTTAAGCACCCAGTCAGAAAACCTCCATGGTCATTTTTTTCTGGCACTAGCAATGAATAGTCAGTCTCCTTGAAATTGACATTTGTGACATTAGGAATATCTCCATGTTTCCTCCTCCATATTTCCTCTCTTGACCTATGCTGAAATTTTTCTTCCCATACAACAACACAATTATTTATCTACTTATTCACCCACACAACTGTCCAACTATATATACATCAATCCATCCATTTACTGTCCCTACTATCCGGTACACACCATTTGATTCATCTGTCCAAAGATTCACTCATACAGGCAGTCACCTGTCCATCAAACTATCCATCTACAAATCCACTTACTTTTCATCCATTTTATATCCTCCTATCTAATCATGTACTTTATCTGTCCATCCAGTCACCCATAAACCCATCTATAAACCCACTCTCCCATCCACATGTTTATCCTGCAATCTTCTCTGTGTCCTAGTCACCTATGCATCGAATACTCATCATCCATCCATCTATTCATCCATTCAATATTTAATGAGACACTCTCACATGTCAAATCTTGTATTGAATATTCTGAGGAATTTGAAGCTGAATAAGATACATTCTCATACACACACACACACACACACACACACACACACCTCATTATCCTTATAGAAGAGTATAGGAGCAGATAAAACAAATGGTGCTAAATACTATAAAATAGAAACTAAAATAAAGTTTGAGATTTTAGAGGAGGAAGAAATGGCATCTGAATGAGGTTATGGATACTTTCCTGGTAGGAGAAATATTTGGTGTGGGTCTTGGTTGAACAGCAGTATTTGGATACATGGGTGCATTGGAAGGAGTCTCAAGTAGAAACAGCACATCAAAGACGTGGTGCCTTGGGAGCAGAGTTCATGTCTTATTCTTCATATCCCTGACAAGGTGCCTGTCAGAGGGCTGAGTACACTAAGAAACTCAATACAGTCTTGCTGATTGATGTTATCCTTCTCTTTTCTGACAGGGCACCCTTATACTTGATTAAGATAAGAATTCACTCTTTACTTTTAAGAGTATTCTATAGTTGCCTTGCTGGATGGCCTTGGGCAAATCCCAAAACATTTCTGAGCTTGTGTCTATGGGGTGCCAGGCGTCATTCTGACTAAACTGTGGCTCTCAATAGGGTCTCTTTACCCAATCACCACATTTCAGTCTCCAATCACAGCCTCTATCTCTGGAGAGCTTTCTCTTCCACCTCCATCCCCCAGGAAGAAACGTGAGGTTTCAAAGTGTCTGGCTGTGTTACTGATTCATGCCTGGGTGGGGGCTGGGCAGGCAGTATTTAAGGGCAAGTATTCCCAGCCTAACGGAGTTAATTATGTTCATCAGGAAGGGAGAAGAGAAAGGAACAAGGCGCTCTGGTTATCTACTGGGCTTTAATCAAATTGAGAAATGAGGAAATCCATCACCCAGAGGCTGAGGCAGTTGGAGAGCTTCGCTTCCGCTGGCTTTAAGTCCTGTAATGGGTTGGGCACTGTCCAAGGTGCTGACATCTCCACTTGCTCTGCGTTCCTGGGAGGATCTGGGAGAGGACCACTCCCAGCATAGGGCTGGCAGCTTCTAGGAGAGGGCTCAGGACAGACCAAGAGAGGGTCTGGACATGTTGGGAGAGGCTGGAGTGTCTACTGTCCTTCCTGAATCTTCCCTTTTAAATTTATCTCTCTTTCTGTTAAGGAAAACATCCCTTTTGTGGCCAGAGCCCTGAGGAGGGACTGAGGAATCTACAGAGAGGGGAGGCCCTAGATTTCTTGTTGCCAGGGAGACTTCTGAGTCCATCTGAGAGTGGAGGCACAGTCCTTGACCTTGGGAACTTCCCTATCTTCAGAGAACACGTGGATTCTGCTCTTATGCAATCCTCAGTTTAATGACAGAGACATAAACTTGCCTTTGGGAATTTATTGATCTGGTGGAGGAACGTCATTCAACCTCTAACTCTAACCCAAGTATATCGTTAGGGAGCCATGGCCTATGTCTACATGGAGCCTCCGTCCTGATAGGGAAGACATGGTCTTCCTTTGGAAAATTCCCAACCAGACTGAGGAGACATAACTCTTGGTAGAAGGGGAAGTCTCCCACATAAATAGGGGAACAGCTCAGAGCTTCACATTATGATTGAAGTTATTGCTATTAGACATTTAGTGTCAATCATGGAATTCTTCCTGGTAGAGGTGAGTTTGAGTTGGGTTTAAAGAAAAGCAAGAGATCTGGGTCCTGGGTCCCTAGATCTTAGGCCCTTTGAGAAGCATGACCTAGTCTTCTCATTCTCTCTTATCCCCTTTGGAATAAGGACAAAGTTGGTGATAACAAAGGCTCTTGTTTAATGAATGACCACTAACATACAGGGAGTGACTGCACCCACTTGGTGACTTGAGAGACAGCAGAGTGGGGGTGGGGCATGGATCCAGGAGGACAGTGGTTAGAGTGCAGAGCCTGAGACTGGGGTGGGAGATGGAGGGCAGAGAATATAGTGGGCAGAGGGAGGAACCCGATAAGTGCCCAGGCCACTGAAGCATAGCATTTGAGGCAACTCCCTCATGTTTCTGAAGCTGGTGAGAGACACTTTATTGAACCTTAAATTGTTAAAACTAGAGTATTAAATTACAAAAATCATAGACTTCTCAGCATTTTGAATCATGGAAAAGTATTAAAACCATAGCATTTTACCAGGGAAGAATCACAGTGTCTTGAAATTATAAAACTGCAGAAGATTAGAGTCAGAGAACTAAAAATCCATATTGGAGAATCTTAAAGTCCAGGAATTTCAGAGTCAAATCAGGGGTGGGGGAGACCCCAACAGTTCATTGACCCCCTTTATCTGTGTCAATTACAGTGCTGGGAGTATTCTCATGTTATCCCATTTAATTCCCACCACAAGTCTTAAGCCATTCATTTCCATCTCCACTCAATGCCAGACTTCTGACAAAGATTTAACAAACACAGGCTTGTATAACCTCCATGAAAAGGAAGTCATTACATCTGGGCATAGCTCAAATGGCAGCTGGAGGGTTCTCCCTTATATAAGTTGACTGTCTCCCTATAGTGTTCCCACACTGGTCCAGTTCATATCCTCTGAGCTACCCTGTGCAAGTCTAATCTCCCACTCACATGACAGCTTTTCAGATGGCTAAAGACAGCCCTCATTGCTTTCTTCTCTAGGATAAGCTGGCTTGTTGATCATCTAACTAGAAATGGGACAGCAAATCAAAGAATATTTGAACTGGAGAGGCCCTTAGAGGTCAGCCCTTCTAGAGACTTCCTTTCACTGTTAGGCAGTATGGCAGGATGGGTGGGAGCCTGAACCTGGGGGAGACCAGCCTGGCTTTGCAATGCTGAGATCCAGTTCCAACTTGCTGCGTAGCCTCTTGTCACTTGGGTCTTCGTTTCCTTATTCCTAAAATAAAAAGAATAGTAACACCAGCACAATAGAGTTGATGTGAGGATAAACGAGATAATGCAAGGGAAGCTGTTAGAGGGCTTGGCACACAGCAAGCAGTCAATAAATATTAGCTATAATTATTGGAGGCCCAGTCAGGGCAGGGACTTGCTCAAGATCACAGAGCAGCTCAGAGGCAGACCTGGGGTTAGACCAAGGACTTCTGCCTTCCTGCCCAGGGGCCTTCCCATCCAAAACATCTGTCTACCTTCTTCAGAAAAAAAGGAAAGAGCCCAGAGGGAGCAGGGGTACTTGGCTCCCTGAATCAGTTAGGATGCAAAGAAGGGACCACCTGCCTTAGGCATAAGCTTCTTGTTTCCTTAACAAGAGGCCAGAAGAAGATGGCGCCAGGGATGGTCTGGTGATTCAGCGTCTCTGATGACCTGAGAGTTTCGGGTCCTAAACTTGGGGGAGATAGCTCTTATGATCACAAGAAGATTGATGTGCATCAGTGCTCTGTCCTCCCAAGCCAAAAGGGTCTGGTAGCTAAAAGGGTCTGTTCCTTCCCCTCTTAGCCACTCATTCACCCAGAAGGAGTGCTTTCCCAGTCAGGGAGCTCTCACATCTCATTGGCCAAAATAAGTCACATGTCTACTCTTAGCCCACTTGCTGGCAAAAGGGAAGACACTTCTTTTCTGGCTTGGTTACCTCTGTGGGTAGGCACCTTACTACTGCAGGGAAGAAAAGGCGAAGGACAACAGGAAGGCAACCAACAATGGCTGTGACACTCACCTTCCGTCTTCTCTCTGGATGGCCCTCTCCTCCTTTCTGCCTCTGCCAGGAAGTCGTCTCCCACTGCTCTCATTGGCCAGCATACCCTCTTCTATCATGCAACTGAGCGTTGCCTAATTCAAGTTGCATCCTGCTTTGTCAAGTTTTCTCATCTTCTCATGCCCAAATCTTGTCTTCCGAGCTTGGCTGGGATCATTGTGAGAGTAATAGTAACTACTAATGCATAAGGACCTCCTGTGCACCAGACATTATTCTAGGTCCTCGTGGGAGTCATCTCCCAAAGGCTCCCAATGATCCACATCTCCTGGCATTCACACACTTTACTTTCTTCTCCCACATTATACCAGGGTTAGCATGGGTGACAGAATATGGCAAATGTTACAGTGTGTCACATCCAGGACTAGATGATAGAAGATACCATGGCTTCCATCTTGGTAGCACACATTCTCTTTTTGTGTGTGGGGGGGTGGTGGGTATTAAGGATTAAACTCAAGGGCACTTGGCCACTAAGTTACATCCCTGGCCCTATTTAGTATTTTATTTAGAGACAGGATCTCACTGAGTTGCTTAGTGCCTTACTGTTGCTGAGGCTGGCTTTGAACTCACGATCCTCCTGCCTCAGCCTCCCAAGCTCCTGGGATTACAAGCGAGTGCCACCGTGCCCAGCTTCTTTCGTAGGTCATTGATTCTAGGGGAAGTTAGTTTCCGTGTGAGGAGTGACCTTATTTAGAGGCCTGTGTAAGAAAGAGTAGCAGTCTGGCCAACTGCCAGCAAGGAACAGAGTGGGCTGGGAGGAGGATCCTGCAGCCCCAGTCGAGCCTTCAGATGAATACAACCCACCGCTGACACTTGACAGCAGCGTCAGGAGTGATTCTGAGCCAGCCCCACCCAGTCAATCGACTTGTGGGTTTTTGACCCTTGAAATCATGTGAGATTAATAAATACTGGTTGTTTTAAGCTGCTAAATTTTTTTGGGGGGGGGTAATTTGTTACTCAACAACAGATGACTACTGCAGTGCTACACTGTCACATTCAATTCTCACAATTCCGATGGATTGGAGTTTGTTTCTCTCCCTTCTGGATGGAAAAAACAAAGCTCAGCAGAGTGGAGTGACACCTAATAAGTGGCAGAGCTGGGATTTGCCCTCCTGTCTCTTGGTTTCCAAAGCAGAAGGCACCTGTTTTATCAGCTGGGATGTCCCAGCATGAAGGTTGAAGAAATAGGATATGAAAAAGTGGTCTCTTTCTCTCATGCGTCCACCCCCCTCCTTTTTTTCCATTCCAACCAGATTAGTTAGCTGCTACTCTGTCTATCTATCCATCGTGTAGTGATTCGGGGTCAAGCTGGCTTACCGCAAACAACATGGGAAATTGAAAGGGGGATGGATACCTAAGCTCTTGAGTGACCTTGGACAGGTTCCTACACTTTTTGGACCTTAGTTTCTTTACCTAATCCATAGGAAGAATAATCTCTCCAGGGGGCCAAGAGAAGTGTTGTAAACATGGGGAGGTTTGCTTTGAGGAAGGAGCAGCCCTGACCCGGGCTCTCTGCCCAGCACATCTACATCTGTACAAGTGGTGAGGCACCTTTTCCTCTCCACCTGCGTCCAGGTTCAGGGAATAGAGGCACTGGGGGTCTGTCCTGACCGGCTTCTTGAGCCTCACCTCACCACACCCTCTCTCTCAGACCAGGCTGCAGCCCTACAGCACCAGTGGAAATTTCCCCAGGCTGCCAGGAGCTTTCTGTGTGTTGAGACTTTATCTCTGCCGTGTCTTTGGTCTAGACACCCTTCCCACCTTCTCCACTGGGCGCGCTCCTTCTCAGCTTTCAAGACTCAGCGTAGACATCCCACTTCCAGAAAGCTGCTCCTGACCTGGATCAAAGCCTCCTACTTCTCTGGATCATTGCTCCAGTCTCCTGCCTGAGTTCCTGGCTTCCAGCTTCTCTCTTCCACTCAAAGCCCCCACAGTGCCCCCAGCGCCTTTCTAAAATACAAATCTTTGTCTTGTCATTCCCTGCTTAAAATAACCCGTCAATGGAATAATCTATCAATCAATGCTTCAAGGGCTCCTCCTTGCCCTCAGGAAAGCATCCAAAGCCTTCGGCTGGACCTCAAGGCTTGGTCCCTGCTGCCTCTTGGCTCTTTCCTTATTGTGCTGCTCAAGCAGTACACGCCAGCCGCATTGCTCTTGCCACCATATTCCAGACATATTGCTCTGTCTTTGCCATCCCTGTTGTTTCTGCTGTCTACCCCCATCTTCTCCAGCTGGGGAAGCCCTGCTGAATCTTTAGGGTCAGTCCTGCTATAACCTCCTCCAGGAAGTCTTCCCAGTTGCACCCAGGGAGAGCCACGGTTTCCTCTTCTCCCCTTTCCTGTGTAACTGCTTGTGCTTTTGTTACTATTTGTCAGCTGTCTGCTTCCAGGAGGAGTTTCCCGAGAATCAACTCTATCTGACACATGGTTGCGTCCCAGCAGAGGGGCACAGAGCTGACACGAAGGTCGTGCTGGCTGGTTGGGGAGGCGAATGAATGACCGGATCCATCCTTGAATCACCACTCCTCAGCCAGTCTCAGAACTTGTGCTTCCCAGGGCAAACCCACTTTATAGCCAAAGGGGAAGGAGAAGGAAGGGACTGAGCTGGAAGGGAGAAAGAAAATCAATAAAAATGTAAATCTAGTGGAGAAAAGCTGTCCCAAGCTGGCTGTGGCAAGAGATAAGACTGGGACGGCTGAGCCCTGGCTGACAGCGGAGGAGAGATTAGGGGACAAGCAGAGCTGTGGCCAGGGCAGGGCAAAGGGAGTGTGCCTCCTCCCCATCTCCTCCACCCCCTCCCACTCTCTGCTCCATGGGCTCATTAAATCCTTCCAGGCGCAGGGGAAGGGGAGGAGTCTGACAACCCCGATCATCAGGTGCCCCTCCTGGGAGCCGGAGGAGCATTATTTTATCTGGTTTGCACATTCTGTGGGGCCAGACATCCTGATCAACCTTACTTTGCAGGTGAAAAAAACTGAGTGCAGAGGAGCTGTCATTTGTTCAAGTCACTCCAGGAGACTAAGGTCTGCACCTAAATCTGACTGTCTTTACAATTCTCATCTTCACATTCCTTGAAGGGTCTGGACCTGAGACCCTGGATTTGCAGGGGTCTCGCTCAACCTCTGAAATTGCACATGCAATTGTATTTGTTTGTATGTGTGTTTGTTTGTTTGTTTGTTTGTTTAATTATGAAGAGTCTATGTCTTTAATCAGATCCCAAAGGTGATTGCTACCTGTTCCCCTTCCCCGACCCACCCATTGCCTATCATATGCCTCTCTGGAGGTGGTGACTTTGAACTGGGCCTAGAAGGTTGGGTAGGAGTTCATGAAGCAGGGACAGAGACAAGCAGAGGGGTAGGGGTGGAGCAGGCCGAGTGGGCGGAGGAAATGGCAAAGCAGCACGGTCAGGGGAAGAATTCCACATGTCCAGGCCTTGGAAAGGCTGCTCTCTCCTCACTCATTAGTGTGCCAATCATGATTCCTGGCTCCCAGCTCCTGAGTGGCGTCTGCCTGACTTGGAACTTCCCGGCATACATGTGCAAGTAAAGGAACTCGCTGCCGGGAGTCAGGACATCAGTCCCCGTCCAGTCTTCTGCTGGATTTTCCCACCAGTAGACTCCAACAGTAAGACTTAATATCCTCTCCTCCCACTCCGGGAGTAGGGGCAGGAGCATGAGCAAATACTGTGGCTCTTTTTTAAAAATATTTTTTTAGGTTTATTTTTTAGTTTTAGGTAGACACAATATCTTTATTTTATTTTTATGTGGTGCTGAGGATCGAACTCATGCATGCTAGGCGAGCACTCTACCACTGAGCCACAACCCAGACCATACTGTGGCTCCTCATTGGCCACAGACTATACTGGGGGGACTGATCCCTAAGGGACCTCCAGCCCTTCTCTGCTCCATCCCTTGGTTCTTGGTCCCATGTCCCCCTTTCAGTGACTCCTGAGCCTCTTCACCCTTACCAGTCTGGAAGACTTCAACCATAGGGACAAGAGTCATCTCCTCCAGCTCCAGTTCAACCCAGAGTTGGGCTCCCTGTGAGGTTCATGAATTTGGGGCGTAAAAGCCTTGGCCCAGGTCCAGGTTATGCCTCACCAATGACTCATATTGTCATATTTTTGTGAAATTTACACAGGTAAGACACTCTGACCACAATCCAGATTGCAAATTTCTTTCCACTCCAACATCCCTGTGTCTCAATGACACAAGGGACCATTGACATTTCTGGGATCTGGCCAAGGGGGAGTCATGTTGGGGGTAGATTGAATTCGGGTCCTTTGGAATATGTTTATGTGGATCTCAGATAGTTCTGTGTACAGGTAAATCACTGTAGCCATCTCTGCATAAGAATGGCTTCTAAGAATAGCCCTACCAATTGTCCACCTCACTTGGCAACATGACATTAAGATGTCATATCATGGTATAAATGTGTTTTGTTTCTTGTGCCTTGAAAATATATGGGGAGAGGAGGAGAAATGGGAGATACAAGGTTTGAAATGTGCAAAGCCAGAAGCTGGTCTGTGGAAATGTATTTTAGACATATGCATGACAGTTAGTTAATAACTATTTTTCCAAATCATGTGTAGAATTTTTTTTTCTCATTCTGGGTAAATATTCACTTTCTTACCTAATTTTGTTCAGGTTCAGCATCCCTAATCCAAAAATCCAAAAGCTGAAATGTCCCCAAATTCAAAGCTTTCTGAGAGCTAATGTAGTAGTACGAGTGGAAAGGTCCATACCTGACCTTAGATCATGGGTTACCATCAAAACACAGGCTAAGTGGGTACAGTGGGGCACACCTGTAATCCCAGCAACTCTGGAGCCTGAGGCAGCAGGATCATCAGTTCAAGGCCAATCCCAGAAGAAACTTAGCAAGGAGGGCAACTTAGAGAAACCCTGTCTCAAAATGAAAAACAAAAAGACCTGGGGATGTGTCACTGAGACATATTGGTGAGGTCATGCCTCACCAATGGTTAAGTGCCCCTGAGTTCAATTCATGGTACAAAAACCAAACCAAACCAAAAACCAAAACCAAAACCAAACTACCCTGCAGGCTATGTAGATGAGGTGTCTATGAAACAAAATGAATTTTATGTTTAAATTAGGATTCCCAAACCTAAGATATCTCATTATGCATATGCAAATATTATAAAATCTGAAAACAATCCAAAATCTGAAAGACTTCTGGTCTCAAGCATTTTGGATAAGGGATCCTCAACCTGTATTCATAATTTTGAGCTCTTTTTATTAAAGAGGTCTCCCCAAATTGTATTAGCTTCAGTTCCCAAAGATCTGGATGCAACCCTGATTCCACCCTATTTTTTTCTGTGTGATCTTGGGCGAGTCGCTTATCCTTTCTGAGCCAGTTTCTTCCTCTGGAAAACGCGAATGACAATGTGGATAGGTGAGGACTCGCACAGCCTCATGACTTCATTTGAATCATTCCTGAAACCATTACTAGAGGATATAACCCAGCCAAACGGAAATTAGACCAGAATATAAAGAGAGAGAAAGATGCAATATACCAGAAATAATGGTGCGCACTGAACCTAGTCAAACTTAAATCTAAATAACTGGAAATAATGTGGTTGTTGCAGACCTCTAATGCAGTTTATAAGAAGGGATTTTTGTAATAAAAGAGACATTATGCATGAACAAATTTAATAATAAGCTGTATCTATAATTTCAGATTATTTCTGTGAAATTTGGGCAACAGGAGGGAAGGAGAAGAAATATAAACATACTAAAGGCCTCATCTGGTTGGAGGAGACTTTGAAATTATTGGCATTGATAAATGCAGGTCCTGCTATTTGTTAAACATTTACAGTCAATCAGTAGAATAAAGCAGGCCTGAGAACATCTATCCTTCCTTCTCCTTTCTCATGGGAAGGCCCCGGAGCCCTGGCATGGGAAGCTGTTCAGGGGACCTGAGCCACATGTTCCCAACCCCAGCTTCTCCCCAGCCCCCTGCCCAGGGCTGGGCATCCAGGGGTGTGGGAGTCTCTGCCTCCCCAGCAGCAGGTCCTAGCCAGGTCAGGGATGTGGTGGCAACAGAGAGTCTGGGAGCAGATCAGGAGACCTTTCTTCCTCCTGGGAAATATGCAGGCCAGATAAGCCAGGCCAGAAACCCACGCAGGCCTGATAAAGCAAAAGATCCCGTGGTTCAGACCCAAGCGCTGCAGGGTAGCTGTGTGCAGAGCTGGGCACTACTACTCCTAGGGTGACAGGTCCCATGTCACACTGATCCAGGCATCCCAGAGAACCAGATGCTGCCCTTGACGTGTCACTGAATCAGACATTGTACAACCTCAGTGATACAGACTCGGGAACAAGGCAAGAAACGGAGGAACTAGGATTCTATTCACAAAAGTCACAAAAGTGGCCCCTGGTCAATGTGTGAGACCTCCGCAGTGCAGAAAGAGCTGTGAGCAGGACTGAGTATGTGCTGGAAGTTGTTAGAATGTACCCACATGTGGGGAGGGGTCTCCCTCTGCATACCAGGACCCCTGGGGCAAAGGCTAAGCCTCACCCCTAAACGGTGGCCCCCTGAGGATGAGGGCTGGAACTTCCTGAGCCAGAGAGTGAGTCTCCCCCTCAGCTAAGGCTCCCTTCCCCTCCCCAGGCCCAGTGGCCCTGAGTGGGGCTAGCTTCCTCCTCCCCACGGGGCTTCCCTTCGAGGCCAGCACCAGTCTTGGCCTCCAGGGGGCGCCAAGTGGACACATCTTGAAGGTGGCCTGGGGCTGGGGAGACCTGAGTTCATTTGACCACACAGATGGTCAGAGCCAAATGAGCCTGGCAGCTGGCAAGCTCATTCCCACCTGACAGAGGAGATGCTTGGGACTCAAGATGCTGGGCTGTGGCCTGGTGTGGAGGGCAGCCTGGACTACTGTGGTCCATTTCCCTCCCCTCAGGCACAGGAGAGATATGCAAACTTTCCACCCAGGAAAGTTTGGTTCCAGGTCAGCTGTCTGGCAGGGGAAGGAACAGGGAAGACCCTCTTGCTTTAGAAGTGGCCAACACAGCAAACCCCCAAATAACTCCTTGGTTCCAATAAGCAAAAGCCCAGAGTGGGCCGGTAGCTTATCCAAAGTCACACAGCAATTTAGGGAAGGAGCTGGAATTGAAACATAGTGCTCCTGACACCCAATCTTGGCCAAAGGACTCAGAGGAGGTACCTCTGTTGACCATCACTCATGGACAGGTGAGGCCAGGGGACAGCTCACACACTGGAATCCTCTGGCTGCTTCTTTGGCCCTGACATCAACCGTTGCTGCTCTAGGCCAGGGCTGGATGTGGTCGATTTGTGCCCTGCCTCTTTGCTCTGCTGCCTCAGGATGGCCAAAACCAAGGCAAAGCAGACCAGGGAGCCCGTTTTGAAGAAGAACTGGAGTCCAATGAACCTGGGGAGAAACAAGGGACTCTTGGACTCAGGAGCCCCAGGTCCAGGGCTCAGATGTCCTCGGGCTGGGGCTGAGTGGAGTCAGCTGATACCACTCATGGTGCCATCGGAGACCTTGAGGCTGGGGGTGGGGGGCACTGACTCCCAGGGGGCCCTACCCTGGAGGAGGCAGGGAGGCTCTGCAGAGGGAGCCTTTGGCGGGGCAGAAGCCAGCAGGTCCTCCCCACATCCACCCTAGACCAGAGGCCTTGGAGCCTTCAGGTTGCTTTAAGCCCCCATTGTACAGATGGGTAGACCGAGCCCCAGTGAAGGCAGACAGGGCTTTTCCCCAACCCCACCCTCATCTCTCTTACAGTTGGGCAGCTACTGATTCTCCTCGTCTATACAAGAGGGAACGGTGTCCCGCACCCAGGACTGGGGAGTTTGCACTGGACATTTTAATGGGACCTCCACTCTCTGCTGGTGTCCTGCCTGGGATTCTGAGGGTCTTCCCAGCGCCTTACCCACGTCCCCTGGCCCAAGTCTCACCGGTTCCGGAGCAGGTCATTGTCATAGTAGCGGCAAACAGCTCGACGCCCACAGCTCAGGGCCCAGTGCACACAGGTGGTATCAATGGCGCTGCCGTGGATCACAGGGCTGGGCATCCAGGCTAGGGGAGGACGTGCTCAGGGGACAGTAAAGATCCAGCATTCCCAGGCCCCTCACAATCTTTCAGGGGCTCTGGGCCATGGTGGGGGCCTCTAACCCACCCCTTTGCTATGAATCAGAGGAAGCCCCCATCAGACTGGCCTCTACTTGCACCTGGGTTGGGTCTGCTGCCCCCATGCACCTGTGCCCCTGCAGTTTGGCACACAGGGGACATCTGGGTCCCCATCACCACCACCAAAGGGCCCAAGACGGCTCTTTACCCAGGACTCTCAGGAGCATGAACTGGATCCCCACAGCCAAAGTCTTGTCTTCTTTCTTCACTCCCCTAACAAGCAGGGACACGGCAACGTGAGGGCCGGCGGCTGTATGAAGGTCACCATGCCCTTCTCTGCCACCACCCAGGCCAGCCCCCTGCCTGCCTCCTGGATCCCTGTGTCTTCTAATATCTCTGAGGGGTTTCATTCCTTTCTAATTTTCTACAAAGTAGATAGAGAATAAAATAATCCCAACAGAAGGAGGAGTTGGAATGATCTTGCTCCAAGGTCTCCTCATCCCAGCCTCTACCCTGGGGGACCTCGACTTTGGACTCAGGTGACAATCTGTCAGGCCTGGAGGGCACTGTCAGGACAAAGGCCAGGAAGATCTTGGACCAAGAGGCAGTGCTGGGCATGGGCTGGATCTGTGATGGACGCTATCTGCTTGTGACCTTGGCGGGGCCTCAGGGTCATGGGCCTCACTTTTGCAGTTTGGTCTCCTGGGTGCAGCCCTTGTGGCTCACCCACTGTGGTCAGGGTCAAGTGGAGTCCGCCTCCTCCTTACTGAGTGATGCCTCACTTGGGGGAGGCCAGGCCAGGGCCTTGGGGGCGGCGTCCCCTCCCCTGGTGCGAGGAGGGGCCTGGCTCTGCTGGGACCCCAGTCCTACTCCCCACCCCACACACTTTCTGTAGAACTGGGGCCAGTCCCTGAGCTTCCCACTGTGGCGAGGGGCCTCTTGGTACACCCCCCGCCCTGCCTCGGCCTTCACCTTAGAATGAGCATGAAGGAGGGGGTGTGGGTGAGGCTGGCCAGCGCCGCCCCCAGGCTGACCAGGAGAATGAAGGGCAGCACCAGGTGGCTGCAGGCCGAATCGCAGGAGCCCGCAAGCACCGGACCATGCCCGCTCACGCAGCTGCAGTTGGTGTAGAGAACCTGGGTGGGAGAAGGGGGAGTGGAGTCTTCAGAGCCTCCAAGGGCAGCAGCTGGCTGAGGGACTGAGGCTGGAGGAGGTGCCCCAGAGGCCCAAGGCCCACAGCCAGCTGGGCTGGCGCTGGCTGGAGTTGAGACTCTGGTCCCTTAGCAGAGTGCAGATGGCTGGAGGAACCACGCAGGTGCCTGGACAGACTGGGCAAGGCCTGGGCTGTGGCTACTGGCAGCGAGAGAGAAGCAGAGAAAGAAAGCAGGAGGGACTGGGAATAGCAGCAGCCCCAGAGACGCACCCAACGCAGGGAACCGCCCTGGAGTGGCGCCGGGTGTCTGACCACAGCCTGTGTTCACACTCCCTGGGAGCCTGGGGACCTCCAGCCAAGGGCTCTATAAGAAGTGGTCTGGCTGCAGTGAACTTGGGCACCTGACAGGAGCAGAGCCAAGCCAGGAGGCTGGGCTTTTCTTTTCTTCCCCACAGATCAGCATTTCTTGATGGGTGTGCCCAGAGTTGCAGGTGGGCACAGGTGTATAGGGGTGGGTCCTGTCCACTCTCAGGGCAGCCACGCTGCCCTCTGCCTCTCTCCTTAGCCATGGCAGCCTCAGACACAGCCCTGTGTGAGCAGGCTGGGGAGTCCTGAGGTGGAACCTGGCTGGGGGGCCTGGAAGTATTTGAAGCCCAGTAGAGATGGAGCTGAGGGTGCTGAACTAAGGATGCCCAGGAGGCTGCTGGGAGGGGGAACTGGTGGGGTGCAGGAGAAGGGCCCCATTGTGGGTCAGGGTTGGATGGGTAAAGGAGTTTTGATTTGAGATTATTTAGGAGGTAAAATTAAAGAAAGGTCCACGTGCATGAGAGAGAGAGAGAGAGAGAGAGAGAGAGAGAGAGAGAAGGGACTTCAGTTTGGGTAACTCTCGGATGCTCTTTCCAGTGTCCTGCAGAGCTCATGTGCAGGACAGGGCTGTGCTGCCACATGTGTGTGACCTCCTAAGTCCACACCAAAGAGCTAAGACCACCTTCCCTGTCATACTGCAGGGAAGGTGGTCTTAGCTCTTTGCTACTGGCTGAACAGCCCTCTGGCTGGAGACACAATGGAGGGACAGGTGATGGGGAAGCGCGCTAAGGCCAGGTTCTGGCAAAGGGATGTCCTGCCGCTGCTCCTTGGCTCAGAGGCAGAGGCTCTGGGATGGACACCAAGGCCAGACTTTTCTCTCAGGATCTGCCTGACCCTGAACTCATGTTTATCCAATCTTGGCAGAAATTCTTCTCACAGATACTCTCTGTCTTTCCTGCTGCCTCTGACTCCCACTCCTTGGGCGCTCAACTTCATCCTTTGAGTCTGAGACCCCCATAACACCCACCTTCCCTCTCTCACTCCATCACTCACTCGTTCATGGAGCACAACCATCCTGTGCATGGATCCACCCATCCCTAAGCCCAGGTGCTCTCAGTGGGCCTGAGGAGGCACATGTGCCAGGGAAAACTCGAGCCAGCATGACCCCATGTATTGACCCTGACTAGGCCACACCCTCCTTCCAATACTATACCATACCCCAACTCAAACCTCTGTGGTGGTCCAAAGCGGGCTGGGCTGGGGGAGAGCCTCAGGATCTAGCCCCAGCTCTGGTGTTAAGATTCTGCAAGCTGGGTGCGGTGGGCACGCCTGTAATCCCAGCACCTTGGGAGGCTGAGGCAGGAGGATTGCAAGTTCAAAGCCAGCCTCAGCAACTCAGGGAGACCCTGTCTCTAAATAAAATTTAAAAAGGCCTGGGGAGGTGGCTCGTTCATGGAGCACAACCATCCTGTGCATGGATATTATGTGCAACCCAGGTTCAATCCCCAGTACAAAAATAAAAAAAGAAAGGAAAAAAGAAAAAGAAAAAGACTCTGGGTGCACTGCTTGGTCTTTTTCTGGGTCTTCATTTCCCATCTGCACAATGGGCATAACAGGAGTGGTACTGAGTGCTTCGAATCTCTAGGCACAGTGCCAAGTGCTCTTACGGATGATGCCATGTGGCTCTTCACTTACTAATTAATGAATTCACCCAGGAAAGCATTTATTTAGCCCAGGCCCCACGATCTAGAAGGCATTCCATAATACCATCTCTGTGTACAGACTAGGAAACTGATGCACAGTTTAAATAATCTGCCTAAACCAATGGAGCCAGATAGAGGCAAAACAGGGATTTAAGCCAGGTGGCCCGGCCCCTCAGTGTTCAGGGACCCATAACTGTAGGAGTTTGCCACCTACCCAGGATCTTGTCCTGGGCCTGATGGTCCTGGAAGAGTTTTCAGAGAGGTCAAACGAGGTCAGAACAGTGAGAGCTAGGAGGCCCCAAAGACTGGGACAGCCGTTATTCCAAACACCAACAACTGACACAGCTGTGGCTACCCCTGGCTGGCTTCTGAAGGCCCACCAGCCACAGCCACCAGCCAGGTGTTTTCCTCTGCAGAAGCTGGGGCCCTTCATCTCCCTGGAGGAGACTTGGGCTTTGGTGCTCATGCCCAGCACTAGAAGTTCTGCCCAACAGGTGGGGACTCTGGAGAGGGGAAGATGTTGGCATAACAACCAGGCTGATACCCCCCCACACACATGCTTGAATATAGCCAGGGCCTAAGGAAGGAGGGTATTAGCCCCATTTGTCATTTGGGGGAGCAGAGGAGAAAGGGGAGGGGCAGTAGTGGGTCTTGGGCAGAGGCCCAGGTCTGCACAGAATGCTGCGGCTGCTCACACTGCCCCTGTTTCCCTTCTGGGAGCTCCCTGAAGGCCAGGCCCCTTGGCTGTAGGTCCTCAGTCCCCTGCACAGGGCCAGACACAGAGGAAGGGCTCTGAGGAAGCTTCATTGAGTGACTGGCTGGGTGGCCTGTGCCAGCCTCCCCACTGTCTCTGTGCCTCCTGCCTCTGCTCCTTCCTCCATACCAAGGCCTCAGGTGTGGTTGAGCGCAGATATGATGCTGCCACTTCCCTGCTTAAACCCTCCAGGGCTCCCCATGGATCTGTCCGAAACGTCCCCACTCTTGCACAGGCATCCACGGCCCTTCCTTTTCTGAGTCCACCCATCAATTTCTTCCAGATCTTTTTTGCAATCCTGGGATTGCTCCTGCTAGACGAGCAGTCTACACTGAGCTACGTCCTCCCACCCCGCTGTCCCGCCACCCGCCTTTCTTCAATTTTGAGAAAGCAACTCATTAAGTTTCCTAGGTTGGCCTCAAACTTGCAATCCTCCTGCCTTGGCTTCCCGAGTAGCTGCGATGACAGGCATGTCCCACTGCACCAGCCCAAATCTTTACATATGCTGTTCCCTGACGTGGAAAGCCCTTCCCACCCAAGTTCCGGTTTTCCCATCCATCCTTAAAGGTCTGGCACAAATGCAGGGCCCTTGGAGCCCTCTGGGACTCACTGGAGTGGGTGGTGTTTCCTTCCATCCTTGCAGGTACTGCAGGGAACACTCTGCCCGTCAGCACCCCTGGAATTCCTGAGAGCTCTTTTCTTTGCAACCTCCCTGAACAGAGAGCTGGGGGCCAGAACTGACCCACCTCCCGGGGCCAGGCCGTGATGTAAGCTTATTGAGAGAATAATGTTCTACATCTGCCAACAGAAGGAGAAAGAGACAGAGGCAGAGCTCCAATAGAGTGGGAGGGTTCAGAGGAGCAGGGACAGGTCTGCAGAGATGCAAAGGGCAGAGGCCCCAAGGGGACAGTTACGCCAGACGCTGCCTCACCTGGCTTTTGTCCAGGCCCTCCTGGGCCACTTGGCTTGTGCAGCCGGCGTGGCAGGGCGTGATGTACTCCACTTGGGTGCTGGGGTCGCAGACAGGGTTAAAGTCCTCTAACCGGCAGGAGCAGGGCTCTGCACAGCCTGGAAACAGCTCCAGCCCGGGCTGCGTGCTGATGGGGGAGAAGGACAGACGGCAGGGTTGGTCCAGCTCTCCTCCCTGGGTCACGAGCTGGAGCCACCCTGGCAGCTCCCTGGGAGCAATGGCCAGAGACCCGAGCTGTGGCTGGGGTTTCTTGCTGTTGGGTGACCCTGTAGAGGGGCCGTGGTGAGCTCCGGCAGCAGGGGGCGTGGGAGCGGGGAGAAGGGTAAAAGTTCTTGAGGTCTCCTGACAGGAGAAGGGGGGAGTCTGGGCTGGAAGCCATGGAACCTCTTATCTGCCCCCAGTCCTAAGGAAATATCTCTGCTCCTCAGGGGCCCTTCCCTAGGGAACGCAAGGGTAGTTCCTTCTAGAACTTAGTGTTAGATCAAGGGGCCATTCTCGCTGGGAGCTGGGTAGCTTCTAATTCTCAGAAAATGACAGTTATACAGGGGGACTCATGGGAGACTTGACCAGCTGTGGGATCTCCAATGCCCCTGCCTCGCCCGGAGCCTCAGTTTCCCTGTCTGTCAGCGGGGCCAGGGCTCCTTCCTGCCCGTCACCCTCCCAGTCTCATGACCTTGCTGCTCACTCTACTGTCCTGATCACTGGGCCCAGCCCCATCTGCCTCCCTCCTGAGGGCCTGCTACCAAATCTCGGGGATGTCCCTACTCCAGGGGGTCAGGGCAAGGTGGGGGTATACAGGGGCAGAAGGTGAGAGAAAGGCTGAATCCATGGGGGCAGATCACTCTGGGAGGGGGACAGAGACAGGGAGATGTCTCCCTGGGATGCAGGCTATGGTCTGGCTTCATGGTAGGAGGGAGCATAGCACACCTGGCAGGAGAAAGAAGCCCAGAGAGGCTAATGCTTTGTACAGGGTCACACAGGAGGCCAGCATCGGCCAGGCTGCAGAGGAGGGAAGTAAGGGGAAGACTGGAGGTCCCCACCTTGGGTTTGGGGAGGGAGTGGGGCAGAGACCCAGGCTGATGGCAGGTCTGGCAAGGTTAGCAATATCTCAGTTCCATGGAGAAGAGGAACTGACAGGGCTGGGGAGGCCAGGAGAAGAACAATGACTGAGATGGGCCTCTGGAAACCTGGGAGGGGGTGGCAGGGAGGTGCTATCAGGGCAGAGGTGAGCTTCTCCCTCCCTTAGGTGGGGGTCTCCCCTGAGCCTGGGGGGTAGGGGGCATCACCAGCACAGCCCTTTCCTTCTCCTCCCTGTCCCACAGGCCTGCTCCCTTCCTGGCACAGCTCCTTTGGGAGGGGATACAGGTTGGTGCTATCTGAGCCAAGCCGAGGACTCCTCAGGAGACTGTGCCTATGGGAATCTGCCAAGGGGGAGGCACTTCCCAGAGCCATAGGCCAGCAGCTGGAAGGCTGAGCAGGTGAGAGCTGGTGGAGGTGGGGGCTTCCTCAGTTCCACCTCTCTCCTTGGATCTCATTGCTTCTGTGGGGAGAGTGCTGGCCCAGGCTTTGCCTTCTCCCAGCTGGCTGGGTGATCTTGCCGCTCTGAGTCTCACTAAAATGGATAATACGGGGGCCCACTGCTGGGTTTAGTGGGAGACTCTTGACTCTTGGGAGCTGTCCCTGCCTCTTGTGAGTCATGCACAATGGTGCACATCTGTAATCCCAGCAGCTTGGGAGGCTGAGGCAGGAGGATTGCAAGTTTGAGGCCAGCCTCAGCAACTTAGCAACTTAGTGAGGTCCTGAACAACTTAGCAAAACCCTGTCTCCAAAAAAAAAAAAAAAAAAAAAAGTGGATGTGGCTCAGTGGTTAAGTGCCCCTGGGTTCAAGTCCCAGTACCAAAAACAAAAAAAACATGAGAAGTTTGACTTGCTCAGTTGGTCCCTAAAAACTTCTTTAGTGACTTAGAACTCAGAACTCGGTGACTAAATTGCAAGAATGTTGATGAGAACTCTGGTGAGATCAGATGTCAAAGCCAAGGAGGGAGAGGAGAAGGAAGGAGAGAGGGCAGGAGGGAAGGGCTGACTTTCCCCAGTTACTTAAAAAAAATTGTGATAAAAATATTCATTTAAATATTAAAACAATTACTTTTTGATATAAAGGAAATCATTGAAAGAAACTGGGTCCCTCCTCCATCGAGGGGTTTCCCACAGACATGGCTGCAGTGACCAGACTGGGCTCTGTACACTCAAGGCCCACATCAGACAGCGAGCTGCCTCGCTGTTCTGTTTGAGAAAAGAAAGGAGAGAAGGAAGGGGATGGAGAGAGGCCCGAGGACAGGACCTGGGATCCCTTGGCCCTGAGCAAGGCCCCGTGTAGCTGCAACCAAGTGGAAGAATCCCCAGGTGAGGAAGGCTGGCACCTGGGTGCAGGAAGGAGATGCCAAGCAGGAGGCGGGTAGAGGAGGTGGGGATTTCTTGCTGGGTGTTGGGCCAACCTAAGCCTGGAGCAGTTTCCAGGAAAAATGAGATCATTCTGGGACAGAGGCCGGAATGGAACTTCCAACAACCTCTCCAAGAAGGCTCCCAAGGGGAGGCAGGCACATGTGATGTGGGAGGGGAAGGAAGTAGGAGGGAGTGGGGGTGTGGGAAGAAGTGGGAGGGGCATAGGCATCAGGGACCTTACTGTGGAGGAGGGGGCAGTGCTGCCCCACAGACTTAGACAAAGACTTCTGCAATGCTAGGATCATGGGACAACAGAATTGTAGTTCCCAGGATCTAAGAACCAAGAATCTCAGAGACTTCCAGCCTTTCCATGCATAAGTCCCTTTGACAGCATCCTTGGTAGGGGCCATTGACCCTCATCCTCTCTCCCATCTTAGCCCAAGGGCAGGGCCTTGCTTCCTCTGGGCAGGCCTAACCTCTGGCTGGGAGCAAAAGCTTTCCTCTGGGTGAGCCGGGTCCTACCTCTTATGACATAGCCTTCATTCACTTACGCTGGCCCTGCAGGGCACGGCCACTCTGGAGATGCCATTGCACCAGTGGCTTTGCCCCAACTCAGCCTGCAGCCCTCTGCCCTTGAAGTTCCATCTGTGCCCCTTTTAATGGTGCCTGCTGCCTTCCCTGGAGCCTTCCACAGAGAATGTCCTGTGCCTGAACCTTAGCCGAGGGAGGGGCTGGAATGGAGGATTCTGGGGCAGAGGTGGAGAGACGGAGCTACGGGGAGGTGAGAGTAAGGTAAGGGATGCCCCACTGACCTGGCTTCTGCCAGGTCCACTGCCCTCCCCGTCCCAGCCTCCCCACGCTGGCCCTCACCCCCCCTGCACACACACCCACCTGGGCTGGTGGATGATGCCTGCAATCTGGTGGGTAGAGCAGCCAATGAAGAAGAGGGGCAGGTTGAAGAGCAGGCAGAGCAGCGACCCCAGCAGGCAAAGGGCACCACAGCGCATGGGGCCCAGGTGGAGGCGCTTGACCAGGACGCCTCCCACCACGATGCCCACGATGGCTGAGGGGATGGTGAGGCCCCCAATGAGCAGGTTGGCATAGGAGGCTGTGATGGAAAACTGGCGCTCCAGGAACTTAGGCAGGAAGGTGGCCATGCCCGCCACCATGCACGACATGCACACCTGGGACAGGACCACCAGCAGGAAGATGGGGTGGCGCAGCGTCCGCAGCAGCACCCTGGGGAAGACTGTTGGGTAAGTGGGAAAGAGGTGGGCATGGGCAGGCCGGCTCTCCACACCCCGTGCCTGTCCATCCCCTCCTGTTCAGTTCAAGCCATTCTGTTCCTTTCCATTCCTTCCGCCCATCCCATTCCATTTAATTATTTTGCATTCATTTCTGATCTATTGCATTTGACTCCATTCCATGTAATTCTATTCCAGTTTTGAAATTCTGTTTCATTCCTTCCATGCCATTGAGTTAGACTGCATATTATCCAACGTGTTCATTTCCATTAAATTCTATTCAGTTCCGTACAGTTCTGGTCCATGCCATCCCTTTAGATTTCATTTCATTATTTACTCCATCTGATCCCATTTCATTCTTTCAATTCTACTTAATCATCCCTTTTCCCCAGCTAGGCCCCTTCCATCCTGTCCTGCTGTAGCTCTTTCCAAACTGACCCAGACCTAGTCCTCCCTCCTGGGTCCCCAACCCAAGCCTGCATCCCTAGTTTCTCCAGAACATTTTGCCTAACAGATTACACATTTTCTTCATTTAACTGTTTTATTGTCTTCTTGACCTGTTTTTTTTTTTTTTTAAGATCAGGTTTTTATTGTTGTTGTTGTTGTTGTTTTGTTTTGTTTTCTAGACTGTTGTGTTAATTACTGAACCTCCAGAGCAGGGGCACAGGAGGCACTCAATACACAAATGAAGAATGAATGAAGAAATGAAGGAATGACGATGAATATGTGTTCAAATATCAAAATGTCTGGGGCCGAATCTAAGGCCTCTAGAGAAGGTGAAACCCTAGAAGGCGTAGTACTGGGAGGCTTCCTGGAGTTGGGACAAACCTAGAGGGGTCCTGGAGAGGCAGACTCTGAAGGAAAAAGAATTCTGTAGAAGCCCAGCATGGCCCAAGCTTGGAGCGTGGAACAGAGGCAGCCGCTGGGGCACTGATGACTCTCCCGCCCCCATCTCCTGTCCCTAAAAACAGTGCTTTGCCTCACTGCAGGTCTGCTAACCTGTGTGGAACACAGGGATGGATAAGTCCCTTGCCCTCTGAGGTCCAGTGCCCTCATCAATAGGGGCAGCCCAGGGAACATCCAAAGGCACTTTCTGTGTTCACATGTTCCCCTCTCCACTCTCAGCAAAAGAGGGAGAGCTGTGTTTCTACCTGCAGCAGGCAAGACTGAAGTTAGAAAGGGGTGAGGGAGGAAGAGAAGCAGAGCATTTGCCAGGCTGCGGGGCCAAGCCAGCTGGTGCCCTAGTGCCTTGGGAGGGGAGAGGAGCTGTTTCTTTAGAAGCCAGGAAATAGAGATGGTCCAGGTGGGGTGGGAGGGGGCAGGGGCTATGGAATTCCCCCTCTGTGCAAAGCCCATCCAGCCAGTACTTGCAGTGCAGCAGCATGGCCTGGCCTTCACCCCAGGTGGCTGCTGGGCCTGCCTCTCTCCCTCCCTCCCTCCCTCCCTCTCTCCCTTCTGTGAGCTGCCTGGCTGGGGCATCTGAGGTCCTGTATGTGCCAGGGGATTTTTGCTATGACTTGACCCAAGTTATACAGACTCAAGTTATACCTTCACTGCAAGGTGGGGCCCAGCAAGGGGCAGGGACACGCCCAGGCCCAGGTTCAACCAGAGCAAGGCCAGGAATTCCCCAGAGTCCCCTGACTCCTACTGCAGTGCCATTCTCCCTGGATCCCCTCCTCCCTCCTGCTCCACTCCTAGCCTCTCTGGCAGCCTGACTTCAGAGAGTTCCAACCACTGATGGTTTCTTGCACTAATCACTGCAGTGAACTATAGGCACATCCTCCATCTCAGAACCCACAGCCATCTCCAGAACAGATGGAAAATTCCTGGAGGACAGGGCTATGCCTTTCACTCAGCACTACCTGAAAGGGAATTCTAGGGCCTGCCTCCAGCTCAAAGGCAAGTCTTCCTGAAAAGACAGGGCTTCCCTCAGCTCAGCACATGGTCTCCACCGTCAGACACACCAGGGCAGACAGTCACTCGGTGACAAAGCCAGGGGCCTCTCTCAACTCAGAGGCCTGTACCTGCCTCAAATAGGACAGGCCCACTCAGTTTAGGACTGATCCCATGGGCCAGGGGCTTTCTTTAACCCAAGGACAATGTCTCCCTCATTAGTCAGTCTCCCTCATTAGCTTCCCCCAGCTCAGGAACCTTGTATCCTCCATCAGACATCCCCCATGATTCCAGGTGGTCAAGGCCAAGCTGTGGGTCAGACTAGCCCCTGTGGAGCTCAGTAGAAGCCCAGAAACCAGGCTGGCTAACTGGCCACAGGGCCCATGGTCAGCCCTGTCATGGTCTCCTGCAGGCTCATGTAGAAGCTTAAACTACCAGAGACAAGCTGGCCTAGAACCCTAACTCTAAGATTCAATTTCAGCAACTGGCTCCAACTTCCCTCTGGGCAGGAGCCAAAGCAGTGATTAATAAGCTCTTCCATGGTGCAGTGTGCTGAGGGCTTCCAGCAGCTGGGGATGACCTGAGGTTAGGGAGTCCAAGGCCCTGCCTCAAGGCTCAACCTCATGGAGTCCAGGCATCCCTTTTCCTGGGAGTGCTGGAGATCAGGGCTGGGGGATGGGGGCTAGATTACTAACACCCCCAATGTCAAGTCTTAAGAAGCTCTTCCCAAGGATTGGGCCTAATTCTTCCCTGTTGAAAAGTCCCCAGTGAGGTATTATGAATGACACCATCCTGAACCACAGGAAGCTCCATTTACTCTTCTAGGGTTTGGTCGTAATGAGAACTATAGGGTAGGAGTGGTGATGGGAAGAATTGTTCCTTTTGGAAGTACAGTTTTAAAAACAACGTATAGGGACTTTCCGTTTATCATCCCATTTGATTAGGGCTATCATCCTTGAGAGTGGCAAAGATTACTGACCCAATTTTTCAGATGAGGAAACTCAGGGAAGGAAAGGAACTCTACCAGACTGTACACTGGCTAGTGTGGTGGGCCGGCCTCAAGTCCAGGTTGTCTGACTTGCCATCCAGGGCTCTCCCAGAGCCTGCCACACAGCAGGCACTCAATCAGTGTCATGGGGTTGGACTCTTTAGAAAGGACTGTCTGGTCTCTTGTGGACTCTGGTGATGGGATTGATCCGAGCTACATTATTCTTATCTCATTGAGTCTGAGTCTTACTGTATTGAGAAATTGCATGGAGGACACTGAAGCCCAGAGAGAAGCAAGGACCCAGAATAAAAGCTCAGGTCTCTAGATCTCAGCCCAGATCTCCCTCATCAGCCTAGGACTTTAACAAGTATTTACCGAGGCCCTGTTTGCAGGCTCATTGGTGGGTGGGAGAGGAAGAGCTCAGGCCTTGACCTTCAGAGACTCCTCACTTAGGGGAATTGCTGGATAAATACATGGCACAGATCTGAGCTGATACAGAAGCTCTGAGGGTTCTGAGAGCCCAGAGGAGGGAGGGAAGCAGCCTTGCTTGCTAGAGAGCCAGGCATGCTGAAGCAAAGAGTGGCTCTTGAGCTCGACCTAGAGGGACAAGAAAGATTTTGACAGACAGCAATAAAAGCAGATGTTCTGGGCAGAGAGCAGAGACTCACAAGATGTTCCCAGCCAAGACTCAGAAGGAATGTGTGGTGCTCATGACAGGCCTGCAGGAATAGAAGGTGAATGGAGAAAGGCAGGTAGGGGTTGGGTCACACATGGTCCTCTGGCCCTGCCTCCCCAGCACCTGGCCTGAACTCACTCACCTTTGATGAACTTGATCACAGACAGGTTTGGTGCAATCTGAACTAGGCCATCCTGCTTCTTCAGGGACTCCCCAGGGTTCTGCTCAGAGGGAGAGTTCTCACCCTGGGGAAACATACAATCAAGGGTAGTCAGCTGGATGCCAGAGATCCTACCCAGAGATGGCTTTGGACTCAAGGAAGCTCTGTGGGAAGGGTGGGGAGAGGGGAAGCTCTGTCACTTCATCAGACACAATGGAGGCCAACAGTGTTCCATTTGTTCTTGGCCCTATAGGTACTCAACAGAGGGTTTTAAAAGAGGGAATAATGGTGGGGTGGTTGGCACACATCTGTGATCCCTGTGGTTTGGGAGGCTGAGGCAGGAGGTTTGGAAGTTCAAAGCCAACCTCAGCAAATTAGTGAGGCTCTAAGCAATTTACAAAGACCTTGTCTCTAAAATAATAATAAAATATGAATACTAATAAAATATGAAAAAGGGCTGGGGGTATGGCTCAGTGGTTAAATGTCCTTGGATTCAAATTCCTATAGCTAAACTTTGTCATCACCATCATTAGCATATTAATAGTCACTAACTCGACCATGAAAATTACCACCATAACTATCATCATCAGTATTATTCCTGTTACCTTAAAAATCGTCCCAAATCATATCTCCAATACCCTGAATACATGACCAGTTGATTCGAAACGATACTATCATTACAACATGATTATTACTACCATTGTCTCTGTCATAGTTCCCACCATCACCAGCACAACAATTGGGATTGTTATCACCGTCACCTGAACCAATATGATTGTCAGAATCATCAAGAACATGATCATTGTCTTGAACACCATCATTATCTTTGCCAGGGTCTTCACCAGTATCAGTGTCACCAACCTCCTCTTCATCACCACCACCCATATCACCACCAGTGTCACCAGGAACACCGTCAACTCATGATCCTGTCATCATCACTACTCTCACCACCAATTAGCTCCATTCCTCACATCATTATTAATGTCACTCCTACTGCTGCCATCAGTGGTGTCACAGCTACCCCAACACCACCATCATCTGTGTTGCTGTCACCATTAAAATCTTTTCCACTCCCACCACCATCAGCTTCACCAACATGATGACAACCATATCTCTCTCTTCAGTTATTATGTCATTCATGACTGTCAATCACCTGGACAGTCACCAGGAGCAAGTACCTCCAGTGAGCTGGGCTACCATGAGGTGGGGATGGTGTGGGTCTCCGGGCCCATCCTGTTCTTTACCGTCTTCTGGGGCACAAT
Source organism: Spermophilus citellus (assembly GCF_964194105.1). NCBI lineage: Eukaryota > Metazoa > Chordata > Mammalia > Rodentia > Sciuridae > Spermophilus > Spermophilus citellus. The sequence goes on from NC_138183.1 coordinate 192,636,755, forward strand.
GGGAGCTGGAGGGTTAGGACAAGAGAAAACAGCCCCCTTTCCTCCCTGGGAAAAGTCAAGCCACCCCTGGAGGATGTGCTCAGCTCTGGGCCAACGCTGTGAGGATGCCCACCGACACCACGGAGAAGGAGCCGCAACCTGGACAAGGATGGCCTCCACGCAACTCCTGAAGGAGAGGTCCGGGGAAGAGAAGGCTTGTGTGGGTGGGCACAATCACCATTTTGGAAGGAAATAATAATAAGCAGTGGTTAATGCCTATGACATGCTTGCTCCATGCACTGACTACACAGTTTTAAGGACTTGCACAGAACTCACGGTGTCCTCCCCACAGCTTTCAAAGTAGATGCCGTGAAAAGCCCTTTTATTCACATGACCAAACAGACACAGAGATGAAGTAACTTTCCTCAAGTCACACAACTAGAAAGTGGCCCACCTAGTGTCAAACCCGGACAGACACCTCCACTCCAGAGTCTGAGCTCTGAGCTGCTACAGCCTGCAGGAGGGAGGCAGCCAAGGCCGCTGAGGCCCCGGGTGATCCTCCTGCATCCCAGCCCAAACACTGTGAGGCAGATGCTATCACTATGCACATTTTTTAGATGAGGAAACTAAGTCTTGGAGAAGTTGGTACTGATACAGGGTCATTCGAATGTCTAAGTGACCAAATGGGGCCTGATTTCATACGTTCCGCTATGCAGCGTGAGCTCGGAATGAGAAGGAACCAATTCTATGGAAGACTATGTAAGTCCACGATAAAGAATAATTTGGAAGAGGCTGCCCTGGGAGCCAGTCAGCTCTCCATAACTAGGAGTGTGGTCCAGGAGGCTGGGTGCCATCAGGCGGGTGGGCTGGACTCCTCAGGTTTTCCCTCTTGTCTCCCTGAGTTCCCTTCAGACCTGGGCACCCTTTGTCAGGGTCTGACATCTTTCTTCTCTGTATTTTTAGTGGACCTCATGAGGCAAATGCTGGATCTCCCCACATTTCAGAATCCTGTAGGGATGGCCAGCATCCTCATCCTCGCCTTGCTCCCTGGGCTGGCTGCTAAAAGCCTGTCCGGTCCGCAGGGTATTCATTCAAACCTTCATTCCTCACATTCCTCTCCCCAGGGGTTTCCCTGGCTCCTCCCTTCTTTCATTCCAGCAGAGAGCAGGCTTTGGGTTTCCTGGCCTCAGGGGACTTTTGTGGCAAGGCAGAGAGCACTAAAGAGTTGCCAGGTTTTGCCTCCTAGCTTTTGTTTTCAAAGCTTGAGGCCATTGGGAGAATTCTGTGGGTTGAAGCAGGGGGTGTGAGGAGAGGGAGGCCTGGGAGAGTGAGCAACAAAACTCTGGAAACCAGGCTGCAACAGACACTGAGCCCTCTTTGGGTTCTGTAAGAAGTTGGGAGCCACCCTCAGAGATGAGGCCCAGGGAGGCAGGTCACCTCTGAATACCAGGCTACAGGATGCCCTAGGGAGGTTGGGCCCCTATGGTCCCAGCCACACAAGACTCCTCTGCTCCAAGCACACTGATAGGTACCATAGGGGTCAAGATGGCAGGTGGGCATGGCTGTAGTGACATGGGTGGTGTGGGGCCTACCTGGAGCCAGGGCACTAAAAACCTCAGGAACTTTGCTTCAACTTGGTGGGAGATCCTTGAGAAGGGCTGAGGTTTAGTTTTTGGCAGATCTGGCAGTATAGGCCTTTAGAGTAGAAGTTATGTTGATTCTTAGAGAAAATAAATAATACCTGCTTATCACTATGCGCAGTAGCACCCTATAATCTGTGACTCGGGAGGATGAGGCTGAAGAATAGCAAGTTTGAGGGCAGCCTGGGTAACTCAAAAGAAAAAAGAAAAATGGTTAGGGATGCAGCTCAATGGTAGAGCACCTCTGGGTTCAATACCCAGTACAGGACCAAGAAAAAAAAAAAATCTACTTTATATACACTTAGGTCTGGGTTAAACCTTGCTCTGTGTCTGTCTTCCCTGCTGGACTCTGAGCACTATAAAAGCAAGAATCATGTTTATCTTGTTCTCTGTTGAAACCCTGGTTCCTAGCACAGGGCCTGGGGCAAAACAGTGAGCATCAGACAAATTCCCATTAAAAGAAAGAGTATAAGAGACAGCTCCAGCCAGCATTGCCAGGTTCTTGGAAGAATAATGAGAACATCAAGAGGAGATGCACATGCTGGGAGGGAGCTCTAGCACTGTGATGTTCAGAGACCAGCAAAGGGTTCCCAGAGCACCCCAGGGGCTAGCAGAACTGAGATTCAGGCCACAGGGATGTGGACCAAGGGCTTCATGTGCATAAACCTGCTCCATCTTCTCTGAGACCTGCAGAAGGAGCCGGACACTTCTTCACATGTGAGCAAACAAGCTCTGAGATTAGGTGACTTGTTCAACAACACACATTTTGAAAGCAGCAGAACTAAGACCTGAGCTCCAGCTTGCAGGTAGGAAACTCATGTTTTCTCCTGTAAATCCTCTGAGTCAGCTAGCTGCCCTGGTCAGGACGGCAGCATTAGGAGACATCTTACTAGTATGATTTTTTTTTTAGTTGTTAATGAACCTTTATTTTATTTATTTATATGCAATGCTAAGAATCAAACCCAGTGCCTCACACATGCTAGGCAAGTGCTCTACCGCTGAGCCACATTCCCAGCCCCAGTAGTATAATTTGAAGGGGCCTAAAATCTCATCATTGAATTTTTCTTCGGGTGAGACACCTGGACCTATTCACTTATACCTTAGAGCCACATCTGGCTGCTAAGCACCTAAAATATGGCAAGTTCAAATTGAGATATGTCCTAATTGTAAAATACTCATTATATCTTGAAGACTTAGTGTCAACAATGGAAACGACTTCATTATTTTTTTATATTGGTTATATGCCCAAATTAGAATATTTTAGATATTATTCTATATACTATAGAAAAATGTTATTAACATTAATTTCTTTTACTTTTGAGTGTGGCTGTTAGAAAATTTAGAATTAGGGGCTGGGGTTGTGGCTCAGTGGTGGAGCACTGGGTTTGATTCTCAGCACTACATACAAATAAATAAAATAAAGGTCTGTAAAAAAAAAAAAGAAAAAAGAAAATTTAGAATTATATAAGGTGGCTCCTGGGTATTTCTTTTGGCCTTGTTCTTGCAATGGGAGAGTGGCCTGGGAAGGACACCACGGTGGAGCCAGGTGCTGCCCAAGGAAAGGAGAAGCTGGAGAGAGACTGAGAGCTTTCCAACATTCTTATCAGGGTGATTTAGGCTTATCCTTGAAAAACAAGCAGAATCTTGGTGAGTTCCTCATCTCCAGGTAAATAGTAAAAATATCAGTAGTGTCATCTGTTCCCACATGTACATCCTTATAAGGTCTACACAGTCACATCCACCATGTCATGAAATTCCCACTACAGCCTATTTGATGTAGGCATCATTTGTTTACCCACTTTACAGAGGAGAAGTCTGAGGCCCCCAAAGAGAAATGTCACCACAAGTTATTGGTAGATCAGGCTCTCAAAGCCAGGCTTTCCCGTATCCCTGACTCTTGTTGTGAAAAAGAGCATGGGGTGTGAAGACCAGAAGGGAGGGACTGATCTGGGGGGCCAGGGAAGGCAGAAGGAGTTGGTAGGAAGGAGTTGGGTTGGGACTGAGTAGAAGGGAGGGAGAGGTGATTTGAAGCAGGGCTTAGTATAAACTAACATATGGTAGTGAGAAGAAGCCTGTATGGGGGCAGGCAGTTGGGACACCAGCCTGATTACAGCAGGTGACTAGCTGGGCAGCAACTTGGGGCTAGAGAGGGACTGGAGCCAGATCTACGAGGCTTGGGGCCAGACTAAAGGATTGAGCTTTATTCTGTGACTATCAGGAGCCCTAACTTACCCCTTGCTCCTGTCCTCTGTGTTCCCAGTAGGTTTCCGCTTCTTATCCCTCATTTGTTTTGAGGACAGATGACTAATAGTGGGTTCCAAAAACAGGAAACATTGTATTTCTGCTCAAGGGGAGCTTGGAGTGGGACCCATCTGGGCTGTGGTTTCCCCGGGTCAGCAGGCCTGGGCAGAGGGCTGTTGGAACTTCCCCTCTGAGGGCTCTGTGCTGACTGTGGCAAGATGTGGGCACAGCACACTATGTAGCTCAGCCCACGGAGGCTCTATTGGCTGTTGGGCCTCCAGGGATCCTGGAGCTAACCTGTGCACGGAACTGAGTTCCAGAAGGTCCTGTTCTGGGGTCCCCAATCCCATGGAGCTTGGGCTGTCTTTGGTGGGCAATATGGAGTCCACTGACAGCTCTCAAATTCCATCTCATATCACCATGAGAAGCAGCCGTAGGAGCAGGGCACCTGTAAGACTTCACAGCCCTCTATGGCGGGGAGAGGTCTTTAGCAGAGCACCCGCGAGTGTGAGCTTCTATGAGGAATGAACTACGCTTCCAGCTTTTTTTCAATGAGATTCCTGTAACCAGTCACTCTTTTCCCTTTGGCTATTGGAAAACTCAGGACCAGCAGGGCCTGGTGATGCAGGCCTGTATTCCCAGCTACTCAAGGGGCTGAGTCAGGAGGATCACCAAGTTTGAAGTCAGCCTAGAAACTTAGCGAGATCCTTTCTCAAAATAAAATAAAAAGGGCTGGGGATGTAGCTCAGTGGTAGAGTGACCCTGGGAACAGCGGGCGGGGAGGGGGTGTGTAGAAGCATCATGGCACCACCTGCTGCAGTTAGAATGGCTATTATAATAAAGACAAAAAGTAACAAGGGCTGTCTAGTAACCAGAGAAAAGGGAAACTTTTACACTATTGGTAGGAATGTAAATCAGTATAGCCATTATGGAAAACAGTATGGAAGTTCCTCAAAAATTAAAAAGAAAAAAGGAACTACAGCATAAACAAGCAATTCTACTACTGGATGTATTTCCAAAGAAATGAATTAATATATTAAGGAGACATCTGGTTCTGCCATGCGAGAACACAGCAAGAAGGAACCAAAAGCCCTCACCAGAACATGACCATGCACCCTGGCTCAGACTTTCAGAACTAGCAACAAGAAATGTTTGTTGTTTTAGCCTGGGGTGGGATGGGGTGGGGAGATGCATGACCATGCTTACTGCAGCATTTTTCACAGTAACCAAGATTTGGAATCAACCTAAGTTATGATAATGAGTAAAGAAAATGTGGTCTCTAACAACAGAGTGCTGTTCTTAGAAAAGAAGGAAGGCTGCTATTTGTGACAAGATGGATGAACCTGGAGTATATTATGTTAAGTGAAATAAGCCAGACCCAGGAAGACAGATACTACCTGATCTCATTTATATGTGGAATCTGGGGAAGTGGAACTCAGAAGCAGAGAATGGTAGTGCCCAGGCCTGGAGAGGAGGGACAGGGAGATGTTGATCAAAGGACACAAAACTTCAGGTTGTCAGGAGGAATAAGTGCAAGAGATCTATTTTATACTATGGTGACTACAGTTACTAATATGATATCGTATACTTGAAAATTGCTAAAAGAGCAGAGTAGATTTTAAGTGTTTTTACCATACACACCCAAAAGATAAGTATGTGAGGCAATGCATACATTAAATAGCTTCATTTAGTCCTTCCACAATGCATGTATTTATCAAAACAACATTTGCTATGCCATAAATATGTACAATTTTTACTTGCCAATTAAAAAATTGAAATAATTCAAAAAATTAAAAATAAATTAAAGCATTTTAAAATAATATTAGAAAGAGGGTGGTCTTTTTTTTTTTTTTTTTTTTTTTTTTTTTTTTAAGAGCGGGCCTAACATGAGTGCTCTACCACTAAGCTATACTCCCTACCCTTTTCACTTTTTTCTGTAGTGGAGATTGAACCCAGGGGTACTTTACCACTGAGCTACATCCCGAGACCTTTTCACCTTTCATTTATTTATTTACTTATCTTGTGACGTTGGGGATTGAACCCCGGGCCTTGTGCTTGTGAGGGAAGCACTCTACCAACTGAGCTATATCCCCAGCCCCCCATCTTTCATTTTGAAATAGGGCCTCACTAATTTGCTTAGGACCTCACTAAGTTGTTGAGGTTGGCTTTGAATTTGCGATCCTTCTACCTCAGCTACTGGGATTACAGGCATGTGCCACTGCTCAAGGCGCTTTTTACTTTTTATTTTGAGACATATCTTGCTAAATTGCCCAGGCTGACCTTGAACCCTGATCCTCCTGCCTCAGACTCCTGAGTAGCTGGGATTATAGGCATGTGCCTCCACACTGTACCCACCTGGCTACATTCCTGTTTTTCTGAGCCTGTATGTTGGACATTAAACCACTTGACCTTCACACTTTACCTCATTATATTCTTATAAAAACTCCGAACTGAAGTTATATTCATTTTACAGATTTCAGAGTTAGTAAGTAGCAGAGCTGGGCTGATATGATGCAGGGCACCTAATCCTGCTGGGCTGCCTCCTGCTTGAAGCTGCAGGATTCCTCAGGTGCCAAGAAAACTCACATGGTACCTCTTGGGTCTGATCAGTTACCTGTCATCTCTCTTCTTTAACCTCAGTCTTCTCTGTCAATGGAGGTATCACACTAGATCAAGCGGTTTTTAGTAACAGAATGCTTTCCCTAATTGGAATCTCATTCTAAAGACTGGTGTAGTGGGCTGGAGGTGCAGCTGAGTGGTAAAGCTCTTGCCTAGCATGAGTGTGAAGCCCCAGCACAGGGGAAAAAAACTGCCATAAAGTGTGTGTGTGTGTGTGTGTGTGTGTGTGTGTGTAAGAGAGTAGAAGACTCTTAGCTCTGCTTGGGGACATCCCTCTTCATTTTCTTTATGGTGAAGTTTTGAGTGGTTTGAAAACTACATAAGCAGACCCCCCCCCAAAAAAAGGGCTCCATCCCTGGTGTATGAGGAAGCTGTATGGGGGGCTAGGTGAAGGGGAGCCTCTTAGCCCTTTGGGGCCAGAACCTGGCCTCATACAGATGGGTGCAGGGGCCACCAAATTGGATGGTCTCTCAAGTCTATTGACCTTAGACAGCAGTGGGGTAAGGGTGGAGACACAGTCTGGACTACCAGGGGTGGGAAGGACACAGAGGGCCCAGGCTGGCCTGGGAGGGGACCTGCTCAGGGGACAGGAAGGCCTGCAAAGGCTGCAGTAGGAAAATGAAAGTCCCAGAAGAATGTGGGCAGATCCTAATAGAAAAGCTCTAAGTCTTGAGTTTTAAGAACCTCCACCACCTCGGGCTCCTGTCCCCATTCCTGATCATTCTATTTCCAGTACAGAACCTCAGAATACTAAAACCCACGTACCTGTGAATCTCCAACTATTAGAAACACAGAACTTCAAATCTGAATAGTTTTAGAATCCCAGACTCTCAGAGGTTTCCCAGAAATAACAGACACATAAACTCCTGGTAAAGATGACCCAAGAGAAAGTCATGGATTCCAGTGATGCTCACAGGCCAAGCAAGGCTGGGATCCTTCACAGAATGGGAGCAGCTGGCTGGCCCCCTCCTGGCCCCTGGCCCAGCTCCAGGGGCAGGTTCTCAGAGGAGGAGCACTGGCTGAATAGGGACACCACCACCCCAGGCACACGTGGGAACAGAAAACCTGGAGCCCCTGAGCTTGGACCATCTTTGTTCCACAGACTCTGCAGAGCCCTACCCCTAGGCAAAGAACCACTGTCACAGCCACAGCCACTGGAGAAACCTGAGCTGGCACTTAAGCATTCCTGATTTCCCTGCACCCATCCTTCCTTCACTATGTCAGAGCTCCTCGAGGCAGGGAGTGTGGGAGTCACCCCTCAAATTCCCTATAAAAATGCTCAGAGGAAACAGCATTGAACCTGTCAGAGCCACCAGACCTTGAAAAATCTACTGCCCAGGATACAGATTGGGAGACTGAGGCCACAGACCCTCTCTGGGTCACAGAATCCTTATATTATGTACCACCATCTCCTGGATACCTTTAAAAACTGCATTTACATCTAAGGACACAGGGGGCCCTGAACCTTAAGCTTAGGAAAGGATGTTGAAGGAATTTCCAAGTGCAATTTTTTCTCCCCTTGCCCATTCCTTCTCCCTACAGAAGATACATGTCCCTTTCTGGGGACCTGGACTTTATGGCAGCCAATTCTGCTCTTTGGGGCTATCCTCCCACTCCATGCACCTCCCCATCAGTGGCCCTAGTGGGTCAGGCCCCCAGCGCTACTGCAAACAGCCTGACCAGGCTGCAAACAGCCTCAAGGAGGCCAAGGAACGATTCCTCCCACATCAATATTTATTGCCTGAGAGCTGCTGGAAGCAGATCATCATGTTCTCGGCCTTCAGTTCTTTTTTAAGAACCTCTCACCCCCTACCCTCCCCATTCCCATCCCTGATGTGCTGACAGAATAAATGCAGACAGCCAGACAGGTTCACAGCGGGGGAGCTGGGGAGCCAGAGAGCCGGGGTTTCAAAGCATCATCACACGCAGCTCTCAAAACCCAACTCTGGGAATCGCAGCAGCTCCGACTCAGGACTGGCACATTCTCGGAATCCGAGGCACAGGGAGTGTTGCTCCAGGCACCTCACACACCAGTGTAGACTGGGAAGTGGCTTGTTGCTCAAGGTCGTACTGCTGACATGTGACCCAGCCTCACACAGGCCGCCCCCTCGCTCCTTCCACCTATCTACCCCATGGCCCACTGGTGTTCTCTTTCAAATTTAGGCTCCAACTCAAGAGTATCTGACACAAGCAACCCAGCCTCTTATCCTCCTCTGTGATCACGTTCACTTCTGGGAACTCCTCCCCAATTTCCATTTCCTCCAAACTTTGGCCCTGAGCTAGGCAGAACCGGGAAGGAGAATGTGAAGTCCCCAAGTTGTCTTCTTCCCCTGAAATTGGTCCTTCCCCACACCTGCTTCTGTCTCTGAGACAGTGCACCCCGTCCACGCCTCACTTTCTGGGGCCTCCACAGTACAGCGGCACCCACATCTGGGCGGTCCCACTCCCAGGCAGCACGTGGATCCAGCCCCATCCCCTCAATACCAAAGTGCTGCTCCCTGCCTGCTCCACTGCGCAGCTGCTCACCCACCACCTGACTTCCACACACCCCTGGTCCTCCACAGCCCTCTATCTACCCAGCACTGAGATGGACTAGAGGACCCGCTGCTTACACTTCTTCCCCTGAAGCCACCAGTAAAAACTGTTCTGGCCCCTGCTGGCTGTTCCAGCCTGTTTTCTTAGATCCATGTCCACACGCTCTGCTCCAGCCTGGGTGCTATGGGAAGGTTCTGTGGGGCAGTTGGGCCAGGAGTCAGGCAGGCTTGGGTTCAAACCCCAGCCTCCCCAGGCAGAGACACTTCCGGCCTTCATCCTGGCCCAACCTTCCTTGCTCTAAGGAGGCCCATGCAGCAGCCAACTTGCCACGTGAACCAGAACTCTCCTTGCTGCAAAATATCCAACAGGATTTTTTAAATCGCCCTTCAAAATTAGAATTACTTAGCAACAAGTAGCTTACTTAATTTATGATTGTGATTTTTCAACAACTGCTTTCTATGCTTGGGAAAAGAGGAAATCTATTGCATAAATTTTCAGGATGTAACGACATGTAGTGTGATTGTTAAAGAAGAATTGGTAAAGTTGTCATTAGTGACATAAAATTAAACTTTTAAAAAGCATTTCTTTTGCTGGGCATGGTGACACATTCCTATAATCCCAGCAACTCAGGAGCCTAAGGCAGGAGGATTACAAGTTCAATGCCACCTTAGACAACCTTAGTGAGACCCTGACTCAAAGTAATATAAAAAAGGCGAAGGGTCTAGCTTAGTGGTCACATCCCCTTAGTTGATTTCCCAGTACTGAAAAAATAAATAAAACGAAAAGGGCTGGCGGTGTAGGTCAGTGGTAGAGAGCTGGCCTAGACGCTCAACGTCTTGGCACTGCAAAGAAACCCAGGATTGCAAAGAAAAGAAAAAAGCATTTCTTTCTCCTCCTCCTCCTTCTGTCATTTTCTTTTTCATTTGGAGTCAACTTATTGTCTTTTATACCCTGTGTTTTTTGTGAGTTACTAGAAAACGTGGAGTCCCCTGGCTCAGGATGGTCTCTCCCCTCTAAGGCTCGCAGTGTCCTGCCTCTCAGCCAGCTTTGTGACCTTAGGCAAATCCCTGCACCTAGTTAGGCCTCTGAGAAGCCCACCCGCTCTGAGAGTTTAGCAGGACTGTCTCTGTGCATCCTGCCCACTGCTGGTCCTCACCCAGGAGTCTTCTCCTTGCCATATGATGCCCGCTTTAAGGATAGAGACCGTGTACTGACCTCCAATGTCCAGTCTGGATCCTGGCCCAGAAGAGGCACTCAGTGCACATTTGTCCCCTTCACTATCCCCAAAGAGGTCAGGTTCACTTCTATAGCCAACCTCTCTGTCCTCCACCCAAACGGCTGCCCCTCTCGTTTCTGGGCTTCCACCCATCCTTCACATCCAGCTCAGGTCCTTCCTCTTCCAGGAAATCCTTCCAGACCCATCCTCTGTGCCCGGCAGTCCTTAGCCTTCCTACAGAATTTATAAAACTAAGTGAACAGCTCGGAAGGACGTGGACTCAGGCAGGCCTGGGTGCTCCCTTGCCAACTTGGATCCTGGGTAAGTCACTTGCAGCTCTGGGCCTGGAGCTCCTCAGCCATGGAAGGAGCTGATGGCACTGGCTGTGGGGCTGGGGAGGTGCCCCAACAGAAAGGATCTTGGTAAGCTTGACACACAGGGCCCCGGAGGGAGGACGTTCAGGGCTACAGAGAAAGACACATAGGTGGAGGGCGGAGCCTGGGCTGGGGCAGGGACACAGGGGCTTACCTTGCTGACAGGTGACGCTGCACTTGCCAAGACCTTTCGCCGACACCTAAGCTCATGCGTCTCCTTGGGCATCTCCCTGGGGAAGAAGAAGTAGGGGCTGGCAGCCAGTGCCACCATGCCAGCTGAGATGAGGAAGCCCAGCCACCAGGCACCCACCCATCGGGGGTCCTTTGAGGTCAGGTTGATACCACCTGTAAGAGAAGACCATGGAGACATCGGGGTCAGGTGGTCTGTCATATCTAGGTCACCACCCTGGGTCTGGCTTTTGAGACATGAGTCAGTGCCAGCTCGGAGTCAGGAGACCTGCCTCCTGCTCTTGATTCTGCCATTATGTCTTGTGTGAACTTGGGCAAGTCCTTGACCCTTTATGGGCCTTAGCTTCTTCACTTCTTCTGTGCAGTGGTCAAGATCATGGACTTTGGAAATGGATTACTGGGTCTGGATTCCATTACTAACTTATGACCTTGGGCAAGTTACTTCACTTCTTTGAGCCTTAGTTTCTTCCTGTGGTGACATACAGATATTAGTAGTTTTAGGGGGAGTGCTGGGGATAATAGCTTTTTTGTTTCCTATCATAGGGTTTTTGGAGAATTATGGAAACTAATACATGTAAAACTAAAAGAAAAATTTAATTAAATTTTTAAAAAATCTACCAAGAAATACATGTACTTAGAAAAGTAGATATTATATAAATATTTGCTCCTCCTCTTCTTTTTCCTTCTCTTCCTATTACCATTACTTTTTTGATTATTAATATATTAAATAATGGTCGAGACTCAGGCCTACATGAAATTCCGGGGCTGCTGGTCAAAACTACTTGGCTTCCCAGAAGTCCTACTTGGAATGACCAAGAAGTGGGGTGGGGGGTGGAAGGTGACCTTTAACAAGTTCCCTGGATGGTTTTGATTCTCCACCAGGCTTAATTAGGATTGGATTATCCCTGATGTACCTGCTGGCTGCAGTGCACAAATCTGCCCTGGGACTTCTTAAACCCCAGGCTGAGTTGGGGACCTCCCCCTTCAATATCCACAGCATCTGCAGATATTTATAAAACTGCCAATGCATGATAACAGCAACCACCAGTTGTGCAGCTGTTTCCCCAGGTGCTTGGCCTTCAGCGGCTCCTGGGCAGGGGCCAGGGCACCCAGTTGGCACCCAGCAGTCTGGGAGAGCTGTGGCTTTTGCATTCACAGGACTTGGTTTGTTCGTCGCTTGTTATCTGCCTTGCCTTGGTGCCAGGCTGAGGCGAGTTCACACGCACAGCTCCTCGACTCCCCCGCTCACAGCATCAGTCTGTGCCTGAAGCAGGCAAAATCCTCCCACCTTATGAAATCCCCCATAAAGAAAGAGGGACTTGGGAAGTGGCATGTCGGTCCACAGAAATGTGTCATCTGCCAGTGGAGCTGCCTCGTCTTCCAGGATGAATGCACACACGGTCAGAAAACACATCCTCTTCCTCCAGAGCAGAGGTGTATCTGGCAAACCTAGGTAACCCCTGACTCCCAGGGAGGAGAGGGGTTGCAACCAGAGCCCAGGTCTGGCTTTGGGGCTAGAAGAAAGGGAGGCAGGACATGACTGATCCTAGTGACTGCTGTACAGAGACCCCCAGACCCATCCTTGCTGAGGCACCCATGGACAAGAGCTAGAGAAAATCCAGCCAGCCATGCGCATGTCACCCAGGGCTTCTAGGACCTGCTGGAAAGTCTCCAGGGGAGGTAGAGAACTTCTGAGCAACAGTAGGCAGAAGGCCAACCTGAAGCTCATAGCTGCTGGTGTGACAAGCAGGGACATGAGAAGCCACAGTGACATGCTCTAACAGGAATACCCTTCTATCCCCTCCCTGCCCCAGAGCTCCAGAGCTGTGGCAACCCCAACACCCGTCCCCCTCGCCACCTCAGACCAAGCTAGAGCCCAATCCTTGGTGCACTCTGACCTCCAGCTGGATCAGAGACTACTGTTTCCCAAATGGTGCCCCCAGCAATTTCTCAGACTCTGAGGTGATTAGAGCTAGAAGGTTCCCTAAGGCCCCCCCCCAGCAATGTCCCCCTCAAAGTGACACATGAGTCATTGAGTCCTGCTCATTCTTCCGTCGTCCTCTCTGTTCTGACTGAAACTTGTACCCCACTAAATACGGGAGCTTCCCACAGGCCAAGAGAGCCAGTTCTCCTTGTCCACAGCAATAGCGGGTCAGGGTGGCGGCCTGGAGGTGGGTGGGCAGGTGACAAGGTGAAGACTTGTGACAGCGAGCACAGCTCTCATTAGATGGCACTTTACAGTTTCTCTTCACTACCTCACTGGATTCTGGTTGCAGCCTTGGAAGATAGGACAGAGATGACCTCAAGGATGAGGAGGCAGAAGCTCAGAGAGGGTAACAGGTCAGTGGTGCGGCTGGGTTTGAACTTAGGTCCCCCGACTCAGCATCTATACAACCAGCAGTCAGTGAGCTAGCATCTGTATACTCCTGGGGACAAATGTTCATGCCTGAGACTCACCTTCTGGCATCCGGTCAATGTCCACATAAAGGCGAAGCATGAGGCTGCCCAGCCCATAGGCCATGCCTGGCCCCATCATGGTCACTGCAAAGAGGATCCCTGCAACACAAAGCCTAGGTTAGGACCTTCTGGCCCTGGCTTTCTTCAGCAGGTTGGGGCCTGTCTAGTCCTCAGTGGGCAAGAAGTGCCCACTCCCACTCTCAGAGCTGGGGACTCTCCAGGGCTTCTCTGGACCTTTACTGGCCTGATGGGGTGGAGGTCAGGGACTCAACACCCAGCCCCCACCCCAGGCCTCTCTTTCTCCTACCTGATATTGGCCTGACCCTCAGAGCCCAAGGAGTTGGTGGGTCCTCACCAAGGTAGAGGGGCGAGTTGCTGTGGTGGGCAAAGTCATCGATGTAGGAGATGCCGAAGGGCTGAATGGGCACTCCACCCACGCCAAGCAGGGTCTGAGCTATGAACATGATCCCCACCACGCTGAGGTGCTGGGCCTCCGTGTAGCTGGAACAGCTGCCATTGGAGGGAGTGGGGGCCGGGGCTGAGGTCATGGGCAGGCACAGGGAAGCCTCAGAGTCCTGTGACATATCCTCTGAGAAAGAATAAAAATGGGATCACTGCTAAGACAAGAGCACTTACCAGACTTTCGCAAATCACTGTTCTAAGCACTTTATACCGATCATTTGATCCCCTGGCAAACCTAGGGTACAGGTGCGCTCAGTACCCCATTTCACACACGAGGAAACTGAAGCTCAGACAGCAATCAGCAAGGGGAAGAGACAGGACAGGACCCCTGGTGCTCTGGCTTCAGAGTCCCTGACCTCAGAGCCCCTGACCTCAAACTGCCCTGTGTCAACTTTGTAAGCAGAGGCATCCGGAAGAGCCATGCAATGGTGGGGTGAAGAGGTCAAAAGAGGTAGAGTTTCTAAGTCCAGAAGAACAAACAAACAGGATTTTCCAAAAAGAGAGGGAAGGGCAGTGTTCCAGGGACAGGTCACAGTACAGGCAAAACCCTGAGCCGCGTGAGGACTCCGTGTCGGTAGAATGAGAAGTTCAGAACGGTGGATCATGACGTGGGAGGGGCCAGACCAGGGCTTCTGACAGGGCCAGGCAGGGAAGGCAGTGCCCTTGTCACTCATTCTGGGGAGGGAGCACTGTCAGCTCAGGACACAGACGCAGAGTGCAGGAAAGGACAAGTTCTTAATTTAGTACCAGATGCCTGTTCCCTGTAGCTCACCAATATTTGGTGAGCAAACTTGAGGAGATCTTCACACTATTATCATCTCAGGTTTTTTGGTATAAACATGACCCTCTCTCTGCAGACTTCCTTTTGTGGGATCCAGGACTCCAAGGGCCACTCCCTCAAACTGGAAAGAGCCATGGATCCAGGCCTCTATCAGAGGCTGCCCCGGCCTTGCTGTGTGACGTGGATGAGATCCCTCTGCTCCTCACCTCTGAAATGGATCTCCTAGAACTGATTCTCTAGAGATGAAGGACTCAAAAGCAGAATAATTCTGGAGTTCAGAGCAGGGCTCTGGGCACAGTTGACTAGCTGTGGGCCGGGGAGCTTCTCTTCTCTGAACCTCAGTGTCCTCACTAGTGAAGAAATAATGATGGCACCTGCCTCTCGGGGAGAATGGCGCCCCCGCCCCGGCGTCTACTGGACATTAGATAATGGTGATTATTCTAAAGATTGTATTTGCCTTTCCCACCCCTGAGTCTCCAGTGGCTCACAGATGGCCTGCCACATAATACTGAGCAACATAAATACTAGAGGAAGGGGAAGGATGAATGAAGTAGCCAAGAGTGTTCCAACAGGAAGGGGGCTCAGAGATCATGAGTCTCACCCACTTGTTCAGCCAACTGCTTGACCCTGCACAGAAAAGCTGTGTTAAAGTGGAAATTCTCAGCAAAGAAATGCATGGAAGTATTATTTTTCAGCCTTCCAAGAAGCCCTGTAGGTAACCGTCCATCAGGCCTGGATAACCACCCACATACTTCAGGTGCACTCTACTTCCCCACTTCTCTGGCCCTGCCCATGCCCCGCCCTCCTCCTGCAATGCCCACCTTTTCTCCAGGGCAGCCACCGCCCACCTCCTGCCAGCTCCCTGCAGCTGGGAATGTCTTTCCTCAACCCAGACTTCTAATGGCTCCCTCCCAATGTCTCCTAAGGTGCTGGGCTCTGGACCTTGTAGCAGAATCGTCCACGCTGACCCCAACCCGCACTGAACTGGGGCATGTCTGCTTCATCTTCTCATCCCTGGGCTTAGCAGCTCCAGAGGTGAGGGAGGACGGGTGTTCTCCGACAGCTCTCCTGCCCTGGGGAACTTCCTGATGCTTGGCAAGAGCACAGCTCCCTCCCTGGCCTCCCTGCATCCCTGTGTCTCTCTCCTCCCACAACTGACACATTGGGCTTTGTATTTGTCTCTTTCCCAGACTGGGAGCTCCCTGGGGGCAAGGACGGAGTCCCTCAGAGGAGGCAGCACGGAAGTTTTGTTACAGGCACTTCTGGTTGGCTGGTTGGCTGGGTGGCTGGGTAGGTGGGAGGATGGATGGGCAAGTAGATGAGCAGGAGGGTGGATAGGTGGATGAGCAGGCGGTGAGCCGGAGAGTGGGAAGGGATGGAGCGAATGCTCAGCTGCTTTGGTGGTTCTCTAAGGGACAGGTGTCTGACTGTTAAGGAAGCCCACAACAAAATCCCACTGGGTTGAACAAGGTGCCGCTATTCCTGACTTAAACTCTTTCATTTTCTTATTTGTTCTCTCACTCATTCCTTCTTTCTTTCACCACTGTCTTGTGGGGATAAAATGCACGAATACACAGAAAGTGCTTAGACTGGTGACCAGTGGAGAGGAGCTGCTGTGGGATACTGTTAATTTCTACAAGTATTTCTGAGCACCAACAACATGCCAGGCCCTAAAGCAGGCTGCATGGTAAATTGGCCTCTACCTCAAATAAGCTACAGGGGCATGAGCCGGCCCTGACCAAGAAAGGCCTGCAAGGGTTCACCCCTTTACCCTGGGGCTACCCCCTGCTTCCCTCCCCAGGCCTGCCAGAGACACCTACCTGGGCTGGGCCTGGGGAGACAGTGGGGGTGGATGGAAAGAACTGGGAAGTGTCCTGGGAAGTGGGGACCCATCTTGCCTAACGTGAGCCTGCAGACTGGCCCTGGTGCACAGGACTGTCGGGCCTCTTGTTGGTCTCCTGCCTGGCCCCTCCCGCTCTTACCAGGGTTGCTGTGGTCGTAGCGGTACGGCTCCGAGATGAAGTGCGGGAGAGTCATCAGCAGGCCTGCCAGGGCCACCAGGACAGCCCCACAGCCAATCATACGGGGCCGGTGCACTCGGCTGCCGAAGTAGCTCACAAACACAATCAAGGCTGTGTTCCCCACCTGCAAAGGGATGAGGTGACCCATCAGAGTGGAGCACCAGACCCAGAGGCAAGGGCCTGCACCTCCATGTTCCTATCTGTGTAATGGACTGGCTGGATGAATAAGCATTATTTTGATCTCTCTTATAAACATAGATTCTGGGTCCTCCTAGGAAGGATCTCACTGCCCCTTTAGGGAAGAGAAATGAGCACAAAGCTAGAAGATCAATTTCATTTAGGACCACGGAGGAGAATGGGCAGTGGAGAAAAATTTTTGATTTTGAGCTTCAGGACTTCATGAACGAGAGACTCAACAGAGAAAGTCTGAAGCCAGAGAATTAAGGCTTGGAATTTCAAACCTTTAAATCACAATTGTAGGGTGCTATGCTAGAGGGGACTTGTGGCCAGGTGTGCGGGCTCACGCCTATAATTCCAGTGACTCAGGAGGCTGAGGCAGGAGGATTATGAATCTGAATGAATTATGAATTATTAATTTGCATGGGCAACTTAACAAGACCCTGCCCTAAAATAAAAATTACAAGGGTTGGAGATGTATTCCAGGAGTAAAACAATCTGGGTTCAATCCCCAGTACTGCATAAAAGAACAAACAAACAAATAAATATATTTTAGAAAGGATCTGTGAGATTGCAAGGGAAGGTGTACCTTTGCCCCCCCACTTCTGGCCAGTGACTGTGGGCAAGCTCCAGGGTCCGGGGGGTGAGGGAGTGGGGCCATATCAGCACAGGTTGTTGGTGGAACTGGCCCTGGGAAGGACGGTCATTGTCCATTTTATGGATGAACTACCTTTCCCTTCTGAGATTTGGGGGTGGGGTGCTGAGGCACATTCTGGGACACTGCAGCTGGAAGGCTTTAGGTCCGGAGGAATATGACACAGTACCCAAGGGAGGGAATTTCACAGAAATCTGCAGGGGAGGGGTGGAAAGAGACTGATTCCTTCTCTGAGGGTGAAACATCTGTCGGGGTGGAGGGCTGGGCACAGCTGGAATCTGATCTCCTAATCCACCAGAGCAGCTATCCACTCCTCCTGTCTGGCTGTGGGCTGCAGGCAGAGGCCTGTCTGCTGCTCCCAGGACAACTCTGAGGACAGACACTCCTCCAAGGCATCACCCTGCCACACTCCAAGGTCGGAGAGTGCCCTGGCTGTAATTAAAGCCTCTCTGGAGACAATAGAAGTGACTTTCTCGAATTCCTTCTTGGGACAGCCAATAGCTAGATGTATGAGAAAGTAAAGGAGGCCAAAGATGAGTGGATGGGTTGGGGACCTTGCCTAGCTCTAAAACATCTGGTGCCCTCCAGCCAAGTGCTCCTAAGGGCAAGTCCACAGGGCCTCAGAGAAAAGCTGCTAACAGGATGACAGTTGGGGGCAGGAGGGGCCTGCTCTGTCTGCACTATGGCTGGCCAGTTTCTGGGCCAGGACAAGGTGGGACGAGAAAGCTAAGGAGGGTTTCAGGGAGGGCAGTGTTGGGGGGCTGCTCTGGGCCTGGGAAGGAAAGAGTAGTAATAGAGGAGGTTGGTGGAATCTAGGGGTGTGAGCCTCCTTTGGGGTCCACCCCTGTGGCTGGACCAGGGCCAATACCTCGTTGAAGGCGGCCAGCAGCCCCGAGGTCTGGCTGGAGAGGCCAAAGCGCTTCTCCACCGTGGAGATGGAGCTCTTGAGGTAGCCGGAGATCATGAGCTGTGCCAGCTGCAGCAGGCTGTGGCATAGGACGAAGAACTGCAGGAGGAACACAGAGGTGGCCACGGGTGGAGGGACCGGGAGACAGCGGAGGATACAGTCGGAGACAGGAGGTGGTGGGGAGACAGAGGGATGGAACAGAGGAGGATGAGGACGGGAGAGGATGAATGAAGGGGTAGGGATGGGGGAACCAGAGTCAGACAGGTGGACAGAAAGGGAAGGAGAGAGAAGAGAAAGGAGACAGAGACCGAAGTGGATGTGTCAGGGTGGGGTGGGAATGCGCAGGTGGGGGTGGGGTGGGAGTGGGGGGTACTTAGTTAGTTATTGGAATAGCCCAAGGCGTCTCACATAGGCCTCAAAACTACACAAACTGTCCTGGGGTCTAGATCCATGTGGCTCAGAGTAGAATCTCCACAGGGCTGGGAATGGTGGGGGCCTTCTTGACCCTTAGAGATCCGCTCACACCGACCTGGCCCTTTCCAGGAAACTCTCCCAAATTGGCCCATCTCCTTTCCCACCCCACTGTCACTCAGTTCTCCCTAGAGCTACTGCACTGGGGACCACCCACACACACTGAATCCCCAAGCCACCCAACCCTACCCCACCCTAAACATCCCGGCCTGTCTGTGCTCCTCCTGCTAAAAAACTGGCAGAATTCCCAAGAAAACTTGCTTCAAAGAATTAAAAAATAGAGTATTTATGTCAGAGCTTAATCTATTCACTTTAAGCCGCATGTGGTGGTGCACACCTATAATCCTGGCTACTCAGGAAGGCTGAGGCAGGAAGATAGTAAGTTCAAGGTCAGCCTGAGCAACTTAGTGAGTCTCTCTCAAAATAAAAAATAAAAGGGCCAGAGGAAATAGCTCAGTGGTAGAGCACCCCGGGATTCCAAAAACGAAAAATCATGCACAAATACCACCTGGCACAGGGTCTGGCACCCAGAAGGTGTCAGTGACAGTGATGCTGGATGATTAGTGCCACCCTAGTGGAGCCAGGCCTCCTTGGGCACTTCGTTTCTCTAGAGAAACAGGAGGTGAGTGTCCTGGTCCTCCACTGTCCACAGGACAACCCCTCTTTCATCGCCGGAAGGAAAGGACATGTTCTGGACACTGTCTATGAACCCCAATCCAAGCTAAAAAGCGTTTTCAGAAATTGTCCCCTTGATCCTCACAACCAAGGGCCCTCCAGGTGAGGAAACAGAGGAAGGCAGAAACCAGCCTCATTACACAGCCCAACCTGCAGGGCTGGAGGCCCCACCTGGCCCGAGAGGTACCTTGATGCTGTGAAACACACGAGGTCTCAAGTTCTGAGGCTCTGAGCTGGCTTTGCTTCCATATGTGTCTTCTATGTCCATGGTGGCCTTGCTGTCCTTGTCTGGCATCTGGGGCCCCTCGCCTGCTGGCCCTGTGGGACAACAGCCAGGGGATGAGATGAAATTCCAGAGAATGGCCCTAACCTCAGTTTCAGGGGGAAGGGACTTTGGAGGTTGGTGGGAATCTGAGAACCAGAGCACTCTCAGCCTCCCTGGCTCCTAGTGCTGGAAGGGACCTTCCTAAGAGGGGGTGTGTGCCCTGTGTTGTGAGCCAGATCTCACTGAGGACCATCTCCTCTACACCCTCACTGTTCCCAGCATAAACCTCCCTTCTGAGGAGAGGCTGCAGAGCTCTGCACACAGCAGGCCCTTGAGCAGTGGCCCTGTCGCATCGCAGGATGAGCCACAGGGTCTCAGCCACCTTGGGCTTCCAGCTAAGGCAGTCTGTCTGTCTTCTTGCAGGCTGAATCTGGGCTTGGGTGGGTCTGGCTCAGTCTAGGACCAGGGGTCTGGGGTCAAGTGTGGGGTTAAGGCTTGGCTCAGAGTCAGGGAATAAAGGCTTGGGTGTATTTTGGAACAGATACCAACCCCCCTCCATGATCCCACCCTGCATGTGGTCAGAGCTAACCAGTCCACTCCCTGGATCATGCCATGAAACCTGGTCAGTGCTGAAAGGACCGTCAGAGCTCAACCCATTTCACCCCCTTCTGGACAAACAGAGACCAAATGGGATGATGACTCAGAAGGCAGAGCTGTCTTGGCCCCTTGGGCTCCATTGCTCTTGTTGACTTTCTCTCCCATGGTAACTATGGCAACCATGTCAGCATCCTACTCTCACAGTGAGAGCAGCCAGATGGCCCTCAGAGGCACCCCTAGGCTCTCCTGACTTGACTCTTCATGGGGAGCCCGGAAGTCCAGACTTGGGAGACAGTCTGGCCATTTAGATGGAGACCACCTGCCTCTCCTGGCAGCCCAGGCCTCCCATCCTCCCCTCGGAGGCTCCGCTTCCTGCAGGAGGCCCCTCCATTGTTTCCCGCCCCTCCCACAGCAGGCAGCAGCTTCCCCTCATTCAACAGGCTTCTGAAACCTGGAAGCTGACCTGTGGACACTCTGGCCCCAGGGACTGCCTCCCACCCCGTCTCCAGCCTTGGAAGAGTAACTTGGGGAGGGCTACCTAGGCCCAGAACCAGGTTTTGTGCCCCTCACACAAGGTACCTGGGAGCCCGAGAACTCTTTTTAAACATTGAGATTTAATTCCCACGTCATAAAATCCACTCTTCAGAAGTTCACAATCCACTGGTTTTTACTATATTCACAAGCTGCACAACCATCAACGCTATCTAATTGCAGAACATTTTATTACCCCAGTAGGAAGCCCCATATCATTAGCAGCTGCTCCCCATTTCTCCCATCCTACAGACCCAGCAACCACTAATCCACTTTCTGTCCCTATGGGTTTGCCTGCTCTGATGTTTAATACAATGAAATTGTACAACATGTGGCCTTTTGTGACTGGCTTCTTAACATAGTGTCTTCAAGGTTGGTCTCTGTTATAACTTGTATCAGTGCTTCATTCCATTTTATGACTGAATAGTACTCTGTTGTGGGCATAAATCAGTTTATTCATTAATCGGTTGATGAACACCTGGGTTGTTTCAGAGATTATAAGGATTCATGTACCAAGTTTCTGGTGACATACATGTTCAGTCCTCTTGGGTCTATAACTAGGAGTGCAATCACTGGGTTGTATGGTAGTTCTATGTTGAACTGTTTGAGGACCCACAGAACTGTTTTCCACAGTGGCTGCCCCATTTCACATTCCTGCCAACAATCTATGATGGTGCCAATTTTTCTATACCTCTGTTAACACTTGTCACTGTCTGTCCTTTCACTGATAGCCATCTAGTAGGCATGGCATGGTGTCTTCTGTGTGGTTTGGCTACTGATGGTGAGCGTCATTTCACGGGCCTCTTGGCCATTTGTGTAGCTCTGGTGGGCACTGTCTGTGCCAATGGCTT
Organism: Spermophilus citellus; assembly: GCF_964194105.1. Taxonomy (NCBI): domain Eukaryota; kingdom Metazoa; phylum Chordata; class Mammalia; order Rodentia; family Sciuridae; genus Spermophilus; species Spermophilus citellus. The sequence continues at coordinate 192,658,398 of NC_138183.1, forward strand.
GAGGAATTTGAGGGAGGAGATGGAAGCGCATGTGTCTGGGGAAGAGCTCTGTTTTTGGACATAAACACTTGGAGGAAATAAGAAAAACCAATACCTGGCTGGGAGGAGCCAGGGGGTTGGCCTGGGAAGGGAAGTGTAGGGAGATTCTGCAGAGGGCACCTGAAGGACAAGAGGAGATAAGGCTGTTCAAAGCCAGTGTCCCAGAGACTGACAGGACCATTTCTGAGCCTCAGCTTTTCTCATCAGCAGAGACCTGTCATCTGCCACCATCTGGATTCCATGCCACAGGCTTCAGCCCAAGAACCTATCCAGGGGTCTGTGCCTCTCAGACTTTATTGTCTGTGCTTCTAATGAGGTTACCCAAGCTCAGAGGAAAACCATTCTGCTGGTGGACCCTTGTCCAGGGGCTCAAGCTTAACATCCCTTGATGTCCCTTGAAGAGGTTTGCAGAGGGAAGGAAGCACAGTCCTCTTCTCTGCCTTGCCCCACCTCGTAGGCCGCCCCGAGGCCAGACCAATGCTGGGAGGGCCAAAGACATCAACCTGAAGCCCCGGCTCCAAAGGAAATTCAGGAATGGATAGGGGAGGGACAGGCCAGTTGAACACATGTGGCCCCTGGGGCACAGCGGAGGTCAGGTGACCACCCTGAAGCTTCTACCTCACCTCCTCTGCCAAAGCTCAAAGTCTTCCTGGGATTCCTCTACCTCTAGCAATATGGCTGCTACCAAGGACAGGGTCCACAGCCTTAGCCTCTGGATGAGGGAAGGAGCACTGGCCAGGTCCTGGGCTCCAAGAGCAGCGATGGCCCCCAGCATCTATCAGCTGGAAATCTCATTTACTAGGCAGCTGGCTGGCCAGGGCCTCCTGTGCGGCCACCCCTGTGAGCAGGAGTCTGTATGTTTCCTTCCAGCTGAGTCCAGTGATACCGGACAATGTTTCAGAGACCAGCCTGAAGGCAGGGCCCCTTGGCTCTGCCTGGTCTCTGATGAGAAGCTCAGGACCTTGCCTCTTTCTACTTCCTCCACAGGCAAAAAGCAAATTCCAGGAAAATGTGGAACTGAGTATATATAGGCTTTCTGCCCTCAGACTGTGTTGGAATCCCCGCTCCAGCACCCTGGGCTCTGTGTGAGCCTGACACACCTCTTGTCTTTCTCAGCCTGTTGCCTCACCTGTAAGGAGAAGATGATTGTATCTACAAAGAGGGTTTAGGATGTGCTACCCCCAAATATGGCATGTTGGTATTTGAGAAAGCAGAAGCAGAAGGGCCTCACCAAACCTTGTCCTTCTCCCTTCCAGCAGATATAAGACCTAGGAAGATCACTGACCCTTCCCCTCTCAAGTATGTTATGAAACCCTCATTTGAAAGCTACCTTCCCTATATACAGAGAGAAGGCACATCCTTATCTTTGAAGATACAGAGAAGACTCAAAACAAACAAGTTTGCTAAATTCCCCTCAGTTCATTACTGTTATCTCATACAGCCTTTGTCCAATCATACTTCTCCACATTTATAGAGCTCTTCATCAAACTTTGCATAAAAAATATACAGGTTTCCCCATTTCTTTGGATCATCATTATTGACCTGGGCGCCTGCGTCCCCTGAAACCACACCTTCCTCTCCACACTGCCCTGATGGTGTCATCCCTTGTTTCTCTTCCCGGCCTTCCTGGCCCAAGCAGACAGACAGACTGTTCACTATGGGGTCTTCATGAAAGTCCCCGACCAACTCATCAAGAGAACCCATCTGTAAACTGCTGGCCTTTGAGTCCCTTCCCCAAATCTTCTCCTTGCCATAGTTTCCAACGCTGATCCCGTCCGGATCAACCCCACCTTCTATCCTGCACCGAAAGGCTTCAGAACACAATTTGTCTTTCTTCATAAACACCCACCTTCCTCACCCCCGTGGTGGAGCCCGTAGTGCTGTCAGCAATACACTTTGCCGCGTGGACAGGTTGTGCTGGTCACGCCTGGAGAGCCAGCAACGACAGGATGAATGTTGGTGTTCATTAAATGTTGCTCCTTTCCCTATCAGGCGGCCAGTCCTTCTGTCAGCTGTCTGTCCTTCTGCCACAACGCTCCCCCTCCCCCAGCTTCCAGACTTGCTTTGTGGCAGCAACAAGCACTGCTACATGGAGAACTGGAGAAGCAGGCGAGAGTTCAGCTGCAGAGGCTGGGGGAGGGGGAGGGCATCATGGAAGCCCGAGCTGGGACAGCACTCTTCAGCTGCCCTTCACCCCTACAGAGTGCGGTCTTTGAACTGTAGACCAGGTGGCGGAGTTTGTCCAGGCATCTTGAGCTCAGCAGAAGCAGAGACTGCTGTAGGCCCAGCATCACCATGTCCAAGGAGGGCTGGGCACACGGGCCCATCCTCCTGCCAGTTTACTGAGGGTGCTGCTAGGACTCCATGATGCAGTTGAGCAAACAGGTTCAGGGAGGAAGCGGCTTGTCCAGGGTCCCAGGACGGGTATAAATGGCAAAGCCTGGACTGGAAGGCAGATCTGTCTGACTCCGGGGCCCCCAATGGCATGATGGTGGCTGCATGTGTGGCCTTAGAACAGATCTAAAGATAATCCCTAGGTGGTCATTCCTTACTCTGGTCCAGCTGCCCTCTTGTGAACTGTCAAAGGCGATTGCATGGGGATGGCCTGTCATCCCCCAGTCCATCTTTTAGCTTCTCAGTCAACTCACTGAGTGTCAGTGCTCTTCCCACAGCCTGAGGGAACACTGTCAGGAAAGCGCTGAGACAGAGAATGGCAAGAGAGACATGTGGCCTCCAGTCCAGAGGCCTGTACTATGATGGCAGTCCCCGATTCACAACTCAGGCCTGGATTGGAAACTCAGGAGAAATATGGCAACAGGTTCCTAGAAATGCCAAGAAAGTGCCCGAGGGTCCACACGTCCTGAGGACAACTCCGGGTCAGCCTCTGGAGGGCAGACTTAGGCCACTGTCCAGAATGTTCCAGCCTATCTCCTCTCACAGACAGCGAGACTTAGGACCACTCAGCAGCGGTGTGCCCTGGGCTAGCTATAGACCTCTCCGATCCTGTAAGACGGGAATAATAAGGCTCACCTCTCATGCTGCGTGAGGGCCGCCCTAGGTCAACTCCAAGGTGCCTCACACAAGTACCAGCCTGGTCAGTTTTTGCCCCACACTCACCCAGAGCGTTTGTCTGCAGGCCTGACCACCAGAACTCAGAATAGCTTATTTTCCTTCCTGTGGGGAGACTCACCCCTGCTCTGCTCTCTCACCTCCTCCTGGTCCTGGACACAGCACAGCCCCCTTCTGCAGGCTGGCTCCTTGTCCCTTCCCCCGCCATCTGTGTCCCCACCCTGACTCCACCCCGTCCCTTCCCAGTCCTCACCAACTGCATTCCAGGACTTCTTTGTTTTTTCCTAATTTTCCTGTACACAGAGAAAGGCCTCTCCCCACACTGCCCCTCCCAACACCAGGACAGTCCAGCCGGGGCCGTGCAGCAGTGCACGGGGACCATCATTTCTGCAGTTGTCCTGACTGAAGACACATTTGGCCTTCGGTCTGCTGGTGGGGGCTGGAACTTGCACAATGCTGGCTCACTGAGCCATTTTTAGTTGCCAGCATTTAAAAATCAGGAAATTTCACACAAAACTCCAGATTAGGGGTATTTTTATTGAAAGATCAGCAGTTCTGGCCACACAGTCCACACTCCCATGTGATGACCCTCAGCTGGTCCATGGTAACAATTCACCCTGCGGGAGCCTGGCTGAGGGCAATCACCAGTGGCTTTCCCTGCTCTCCTCACCTCCGGGCTTCCCTGTCCGATGTCCCAGTGTCACTGGGGACACTCCTGGACAGGAATCCAGGACCAAGCTAACCATTTTGAAGGGGGAGGAAATGGGCCAAAGAGACCCATAATCTGCCCAGGGTCACCACATTAGGGACAGAGCTGGCACTTAGCTGATCCTCAAAGTGAAGTGAAAATTCATTCTACACACACTGACAGGCCTGGAGCCCCAGGGACAGAAAGTCCAGTTCCTAGCCTTGGGGAGCTCTGGTGTGTGAGTTGAGGGATGGGGACGTCCAAAGGCACCAGTGCCAGTGCTCAGTGCCGTGACTCTAGGTATGCGAAGGCTATTATGGAAACAGCAGAGAGCCCTGGCCTGGACAGGAAGGGTTTGTAAGGCTTCCTGGAGGAAAAAACATCAGAGAAAAGGGCAGAAGTATGAAAGGGTAAAGATTGCTCAGGGGACAAAGAGTGGCAAGGTGGAACACTGAGGTAGAGCGGGGGCCGGAGCTGAGGAGGAGAGGGACCGGGCAGTGATGTGAGGCTGGAGAGAGGCACAGCTTTCTGTCTGGGCCAACCGTCGGTGAAAGCCAGGTTCACAGGATGGTGGTGTGCTTGGCTTTGGACGTGGTGTGTTTGGGTGGCAGAGGCACCAGAGGGAGATGCCCAGGAGATAGTGACTCCAGGAGAGAGGACGTGGGCTGGAGACGGAGCTCTGGGGGTCTGGGAGGCATAAGTGGATAAAGGTAACAGAAGCCACCGTGGCCAAACTTGCCCAGTGAGAGGGAGAAACCCTTGCCATGACTCCAGTGATGGAGAATGGAATGGAAGGAGGTGTCCACCCTGCACTCATGTTTCAGGTGCAGAGGAGGGGGACACTGTCACTGAAAAGCCACCAGCCTCTAGCACTAACGTGCCCACAGCCTGTACTCAGAAGCATGAGTATTCCCAGCAGCAAATGGCAGGCAATCCACCCCTCAGGATGGTGGCAGACACCTCTCTCCAGAGTTGTAGAGTGGCAAGGCCAGTTTTCTTGTGGCTAACCCTTGCCTTGAGCCCTACCTTCTAAGTTGCCCGGGGTCCCTCATCTGCCATCCTCTGCCTAGTTCTGAGGCCCAGGTCAGCTGTCTCCTCCCTCCATAGCACACTTCTCCCAGGCCACTTACCAAGGCTGCAGTTGGTCCTTCTCTTGCTATTTATGTCTTTCTCTTATCTGCTTGATTTGGTGGTAAGCTCCCCCAGGGCTGGGACTGTCCTCTCCACCTGTCCTGATGGATTATGTTAGATCTCTGTTGAAACTCTCTGAGTCAGAAGACTTTGGATCCAAATATTTATTCTGCCATATTGTAGCCTTTTGACCCTGGGCAGCTTATTTAATCTTCTCTAAGTCCCATTTTCTTCTCTCGAGAGCATGCATGTCTCATCGAGGATTGGTTAGGACGGAGGGAAAATGTCCCAGGCCTGGCACACAGCTGTCCTCAGACCCTCAACGATGGCTGGCTCCCTTGTCTTTTCCCTGCCCACCTGCAATGTGGCATCCAGACTCCCTGGTCTCAAGATCAAGGCTACTGGGAACTACACATGTCTCATCTCCCTGCCCTGAGAGGATCCTCACCATTCCCCAAATCCATCATGTTCCTCCCCACTTCTAAGCCTCTGCACATGCTGTACCCTTAGCCTGGAATGTCCTTCCTCTCCAGCAAACCACTTATCTTTCAAGGCCTGGCCCAGCTGAAGAGCCCATTGTTGAGTTGAGCTAAACATGAGGGAAACGAGAAGGCCAGAGCCTGGGCTAGAGGCAGGGGCTGCCCAAATGCTCATAGGGTGGGCATGGGCAGCGGGGCCTCGGGGCTCCAGTTTCTGGTTTGACCCGGCCCGGCACTGTGGAGGGGAAATAGTCAAAGGCAGGAAGGGGGGTCCCTGAGCAGGCACCGGGCTTGGCTGTCGTTCTGGGGGAATTCCTTCTGGCAGGACCCTTGGGTGGTCATTTGGGAGGACAGCGACATGCTTGAGGTCCAGTTGTTGCTTCTTTAGGGAGATCTGTCTGGCCAGACATTTTCTGGTGGTTTCCGAGCTGGGTCACAGACCCTATGTTGGGACTTTCTGTTCCCAGTTCTGTCTCCAGCTACCCCATCTAGACCCATGATGACCTTAAAGATAGGGAGCAGGGCCTGTGGGGGAGGGTGAGCCCTGACCCCTCAGAGAACCCAGGCCAGTTTCCTTAGGCCTCAAACAAAGAGATAAGGCTCGTGTGGTGGAATACCTATAAGCCCGGGGTGTCCTAAGGCTTCCTGAGGGGTGGATTCTGAGTTCAGTTCCTTGACTGTGTAAGTTACACTGAGGCAGGAGAGAAAGAGAGAGAGAGAGAGAGAGAGAAGGATATGAGGCTCAGAGACAGGCAGCCAATGACCCGAGGCCATTCTGCCTCTCCCTCCCTGTGATCCAGGCTCCTGTGTCTGTGTCTCCTTAAGGGCCATATTTCTCAACCTCCCTTCATGTCAGGAGGTTCCATCCTGGGTAAGGCACAAGGTCATCCAGATATCTATTTGAACACTGCTGACTCCAAGATCTGAAGATCTTGGCCCCTCAGGCCTGTGTCCACCAGGCACAAGCTGGACACATGGGAGATTAAGATCTAGACTCATCAAGAAAAAAGGCAAGGAGAGGGCCAGAGAGGGCCCTGGCTCCGTGGGAGGCTCCAGTCACAGCTCTGGTTCTGCCACTGACTAGCTGCCTGACCTGGGGCAGGTAAATGGGCTCCTCCTGGCCTTGGCTTCTCCATTTGTAAGATGGACATGAGAGTACTCTATACTCATAAAAGTGCTGTTCACAAGAGTGGGCTTATGAGTGTCCCCAAGGCCCAAACTCCCTGTGCCACTGAAGCATGGCCACTGCCTTCCTCGCCTACCTTCCATAGTTCCCAATTGCTATAGAATGACAAAATCCATATACCTAACTTGGTATATGATGGGGCCCTATCAGCTTCAGCTTAATGTTTTGAGATATCGCCAGGGACCTCCCCTACTCCAACTGCACCCCACAAACAGGTCTATCAATGCCTCTGACCCCTGGAACATGCATCCTGTCAAGCCCCCATTGACGCCCACTCTCCTGGAGTTCTCCCCAACCCCCAGCCCACGCTGTCATGGATTGGGCCTTCCTCTGGGCTGGCCAACTTCCTCCCTGTTTCAAACCTTGGTTTTGTTATCCATGGGATGTGTGTCTGACTCTCTGGTCCCCTGGGAGCCCCTGGGGGGACAGATCCCTGTCTGATTTCATCCTGGGTCTCCTTCATCATCAAGGAGCCTGGCTCAGTGCAGGCTTCAGGTCTTCAAAGAAGCCTGGAGGGAGGGAGGGGTCATGGAGAGGTGGAGGACAGTTTATGAACTGCACTTTCCCACCACCCTATCTCTGCCCAGCCCTAAGCTGGGCTCAGGGACCCCAGGAATGGATGAAGCAGGACCCAACTCCCAGGGAGCTCCTGCTGTGCTGAGGTGGGCATTGCTATCCATCATATCAGGCATTAGCACTTAGGTGCTGGGCTGCAGTGTGTGAGGAGCAGCAGCTGAGGCCCAGGCCAGCACCCCAGAGATAGCCAAGTCCCCAACACTGATGGGAAGACCTAGCCCTGCAACTGTGGAGAGGCCTCTGCCACTGCTCCCTCCAGAGACCAAGTTTATCAGCAAAAAAAGGAACAAGTGACCACTTGGCCACCACCTTCCACTTCCCATCCATGCACCCATGGAAAAACCAAGTCACAGAAAGAGTCTGGGCACTGAATGCCTGTTACCCTTTGATGAGTCTAGGCCAGCTCACATCTGGCTCTCAGCTGCCTAAGATCCAATAGGCAAGGCTCAGTGCAGCCTGGGAGTGAATAACCCCCCTCAGTCCTGCTCATTCTCCAATCATTAGCCAGATGTGGTGGCACACACCTGTAATCCCTGCAACTCGGGAGGCTGAGGCAGGAGGATCGTGAGTCCAAGGCCAGCCTCAGCAACTTAGCGAGGCCCTAAGCAACTTGGTGAGACTCTGTCTCAAAATGAAAAATAAAAGAGACTGGGAATGTAGCTATCTGGTAAAGTGCCCCTGGGTTCAATCCCCAATATCAAAAAAGAAACAAAATAAACAACAACAAAAACCCACATATAATGCAGACCTGGGATTTGAACATAACGCTGCTGGTTCTTTCCCTCATTCCACTCTCTGCCCTGGGACAGCTCACATTTGAACACAGATGGGCTGCAGAGAGTACCAGCAGCAATTCTGGGAGCCAGGAAGGAAGAACCTCACTGAGAAGGTCATGGAGCATATGGATGTTGACTGGCGAATGCTACCTCCAGCTGGGAGAGTCAACCTGGGAGGCTTCCTGGAGGAGTTGGTGCTTGGAAGAATGGGAAACAAGGCAAATTTCACCAGAATGGGATGTGACCAGGGCCCTTCCCGAGCAAGAGTGCAGAGGTGGGAAAAGGGGTTCTCTGGCTCATACCGTGGGAACAGCACAGAGAGATTATGTTCTTCAGCTCCTCCCTGCACAGACAGGGAAGTTCGGCATGTTGCCTAAGGGCACAAGGCCAGCTGGTGGTGGGGACACATCTGACCCTCCCTCCTTCTGTCTGACCAGGGCGGGGGGACAGCAGGCCCTTTTCTGTCTGGTCAGCTGGGCCCAGGATTCTTTCCAGGCTCCAGGCCCTGTATTCTCCCTCATCTTTCAAAGGGCACGGTGACCCTGGCCACAGCTCAGGTGGGGCTCAGAAAATATAGCTAGAGGTGGCTCTGGGAGCCCAGTGGGCAGATGTGGGATCAGCCTCCCGCTACATGTGTGGCAGGTCAAAGGGCACCTAGAGAATATTCCAGAGCTGGGCCTTTCAGAGGCCAGAAAAATAGTCACGGGGTAGGGCTGGAGGCTGGGAGCAGGTGCAGGACAATCAGTGTCTGGTAGTTCCCACCTTCCGGGTCCCCAACCCTCCCATCCATACGGAGCCAAATCTGACAGCGAAGTTGGTGAGTCAGCGGCCCAGCCACCCTCACAAGCCACCCCCTCCATGTGACCGCATTCTCTTTTCTCCGGGAGGAAGCGTCCACCCCACTCTTCCTACCATGCCATGGTCCCCACGCTGTGGCTGCGTCCACCTGGAGTCCCTGGGCCGCCCCTTGGCTGGGTCTGTCTCCTGGGCTTCCCCTACAGCCCTCACTGTGGAGCTCCTGGGAACAAGTCCACCCTTGCCTGAGTGGGTGTGAGCCTAACACACCAGGGCAAGGCAGCTGGGAAGGAGGCCAGAGATGAGTTCTGCAGGGAGACCAGCTGGGGATCTAAAGGCTAGAGGCTAAAGACCCTTTGTTTCTTTTCGGTCCTTCCTTGCTGCTTGAGGTAGGCTGGGTCAGGCGCTCAGCTCCAGAAACATCTCCCTTGCCCCTAGTATACCTTGTCCTGCTCCAGGTTGGGCTTCTGGAGGCTTCTAGACCCTACCCTTCCAGCCTCCTCCCCGCCCTCGGGGTCTCTGTCTGGTCAAGCGGTCTGTTTGGGTTTCCTCCAGCTGGTGTCCCTTCCAGTTCCCTGGGCCATCGCTTCATTCACTCGGAGCACCCTGCACCTTCACGGGGCTCTAGCGCCACCTCACTCTGTGCAGAGACCTGTGGGCCCCTCCTCCCCAGCATGCCCAGCCCCCACTTCCCACGCCTTCTTCACCTCGCCTGGACTTACCTATCCTAGGTCCCATGACTGCTGGGGTGCAGTGAGTTCCAGACTCTAATTCAACCTCAGGACTTGGAGTTTAGCAGGAGGAAGGAATCGAACCTGCCCTGGGGATCCCGAGGACAGCAACTGGCGAGCCACAGCAGGGACAAGTCGATGTTAGGGACCGCATGCACTGGGCAATGCTTCTTGGGCCACACTGGACAGACAGCAGCCACCTCTCCAGGCAGGCTCAGGGGTTCCTGCTCAAACTCAAACTCACCCCTCTCCAAGTGCCTGTGTTTCCCGGTCCTTTGCTCCTTCTCTGTCTGTCCTGACCCCCACCCCCGCCCTATTTCTCCCTCCTTTGGTTTTCCTCCAATCTCTGGCTGGGACAGCAGTGGGGGGAGAGGCAGAGTGGAGGAGGAGGCTGGGTTTGTTTGGGTCCAGGCCCTGCGGGGGTGGGGGGGGAGGCTGTAGCCCCGCCTCCCCCTGGTTTGGTCTGCCCTCCTCCCCAGCCTCCAGCAACTGCCTTTCCCTTGGATACCTCCCCTGCCCTGCTAGGTGGAGAGGTGGGAGTGCGGGTGTGCGGGTGGGTCTCCCTCAGCCCAGCACCTTGCACCATCAATTCCTCCATCTCCTTACTGCACTCCCACTCTCCTCTGAGCTCTGTCTCCTACTAAGCCCTGTCCCCCTTGCAGAACTGTTATGAGCCCACATAACTGTGTCCCCCACACACTGAAATGCCATCCTTTCTGGGCTCTTGTCCCCTCTCATACAATAACCCCCAGGTCTCCAGCCTAGGTGGCCCCTAGAAAGCACAGTGACAGCCCACTTGTAGGTCCATCACAGCCACCTAGATGCAGGAGGTTGGGGAACAGAAGGGCCACTGTGAGATTCCCAGAGATTTCTGGGCTGAGCACAGAGGATGGAGGTCTTGCTGCCAGATGGGCAGGTCTGGTCTCAGCCAAGTGGCCTCAGTCAGGTACCTGTACCTCCCTGAGTATCAGCTCCCTCATCTCTAAAGAAGGCAAAATAACCATCGCTTGTAGGACGTTGGGAAAGTTCAGGAAGCTATACAGAGGCCAAGTCTGGGCCCCTAAGCGCAGAGGGAGCAGCAGGGAGTGGCAGAGGCAGGACTCAGGAAAAGGGAGACTGAGATCAAATCTATCTGCTTTTCCAGTTTGCTCTGCACTTCTACACCAGGCTCCCCTGGCTGGCCGTGGCCCCCCAGGGCAGGTATGCCCCCCTTTTACAGAAGGGATGCTGGTCTCAGAAATTTGCCAGAGATCACCCAGCTACTGACTGTGGGCCATGTTTTGGATCTCTGACATTAGAACCAGGCTTCTTCCTCTTCCCAGTTGTCTTCTCAGAGGAAGACCCTTGAGTCCCCCCAAATCCAAGATCCCACTCTAGAAATAGGGTCTTTGCATTGGCGGGGATACAGGTTCAGAGAGCCCAGCACTCAGGGCAATGATAGAGAAGCATCCTGCAGCCCCGCTGGGTCCCAGTAGCTGCATGAGTGCATTCGTAGGAAGTAGGGAATAAAATGCTTGAAATAATCACAGATCTGCCTGCACTTAGTAGGCATTCAGTGAATGCCTAATGTTTGTTTAAATGAACGCGTCTTTGAGAAACCAGACACGTGAATGCATGTTCATTGAGAGAGGTTAATAGTTAGCAGACACGGAGCCTGCCTGAGAAAACTAAATTAGTTCTTTCCATAGTTCTTTCTAAATCCTTCAGTCTAAAGTCTGCACTGTGGGTCTTCATAGAGATTAGTGGAGGTGGAACTTTCCAGATTTCAAATTGCAGGTGCACATTTGAGAGGGGGAGGTCCTTTTAGAAGCATCACTGCCCCATCTTGGCCCTAGAAACTGAAAAAAAAAAAATGTATACATAGAATACTCTGGGACCAGAATATTCCTGAACTCAGAGCTGTGGAACTGGAACAAGGATCCTGGCATTTAGGTTTAACCCATCCTGGGTTAGTCCCACAGAGAGGTCCCACTGTGGATGGCCCTGGCTTAAAGTCTGACCACACTGGTTGGCACCCTGGCTTGGCCACTTGCCAACATGTGGCATTTGCTGCGCCCTGTGCTTGTTATGGGGCCCCATGATGTGTGTGGATCCCAACGCCATCTGTGGATTCCCACAGTTAGCAAAACCTGATGCCTTTTTGAGAGTCCGGTGCTGCTGGCAGAGCCTGGCATGGCTTGTAAAACTCTGCAGCTCCCAGGGCTCCGTGATGCTGGCACAGCCCTGCGTCTCACACTAAGCCTGTTGTTGTTGTCAAATCCTGGACAGTTGGCAAATCCCAAGCCCTTCCCCTCTTAGTCAACCCACTTAGAGACGTGAGTTTTGTAAACCAGGCAAAATAGGAGACTCTTCATCTTAGAGAACCACCTGCTTTGGGGTACAAGGGAAGGATTCTGGGTCCAGATTAGAGAGCTCAATTCTGTTGCCAGCTCTGCCACAACCCTGCCGTGGGACTTTGGACAAACCTCTCCCTGCATCTCAGTCTTCCCATCTGTTAAATGGACACCATGACGTCATATTACCTACCTCCAGGATGGTCCTGAGGGTCACTGTGAGATTGCCCAGAAGATGAGGGATAGGGGGAAAAGAGGAAGAATAACCAGAGGCTTCTTCCTGAGAAAGGCTCCAAAATGCCTCGTCGGCACCTTTGACCCCACTTCCCTCTGGTCTGCTAGCCACGGAGCGGATATCTATAAATGAGCCCTGGGCTGGGTGGACAATGAGGGCCTCGGTCAGGGTCGTGACCTTCCCCTGCTTCAGATGCCACCTTGGGTTCAGACCCCCAACTGTAGACACCCCTGCCTGGCTCATTGGCTCTGCCCAAGGAAGGCAATGTCAGACTTGGTTCACCCACAAGGACACTGCCACTTGGAGGTGACTTGCTCAGGGCTCTGCATTGAGTCTGCACACAGCAGGGGCTGGGGTGGCAGCCAAGGACTGCAAAAGGCTGGACGCACGGTCCCCAGAGGTCAGAGCAGGAAGTATGTGGCGTTCATTTAATTCGACTGGTCCCTTTTCCAGATTTGCCCTCTGAGGCCTGGACAGTGCGGTGACCATGGGGTGGTTGCCGTCTCCCTCTCCCCGGGTTCGATTTCCTTGGCTGATGGATGAGAAATCAGCCCCAGCCCCACCTGCCGAGCCTGCAGGGCTTCCCCACTTCACTGGCCCAGCTCCTTCATCCCCACGTGGCTCATTTCCCAACCAGGTGAGAAGCGCGGGCTACAGACCAGGTGGGGGTCCAGGAGGGGTCCAGGTTGAACAGCGCCACCCACCTTGGCCAGCCTGGCCAGCCTTTGTAGCAGTTTAACCCTGCCCAGGACCCCACACCTTCGGGAAGCTGTCCTCCACTCCCAGGCTCTTTCATGCCAGCAGTGGCCTTCTCCTGGGCCCCAAGGCCTGCAGACAATGCTCCAAACTCTACAGCCTTCCCTGGCGGTGGTAGCCCTGTGTCCCAGAAAAACATGAGCTTAGGCACCAGACAGCTCCATCCTGATCCAATAAGAAGCTCTCTGAGGCTCAGCATCCTCTGTCAAATAGGAAGACAAGAAACCTCCTGATAGGACTGCACCTGCCATCATCTTGCCCTGTCTTCTCCCTGTGTACTTGGTAAGTGCACAGCTTATCTCTTCAGGGAGACTAACCTCTAGAGTCTGAGGTCTTGCTGGGCTACTTGGGGCCAGTCCCTCTCCCTCTCTGGTCCTTCATGCCCTTGTCTGTGCAATGCCTCCCCAGAGCTGTCAAGGCTCAGATGAACTGATGGATGGATCAGTCAATGCTTGCTAAATTCTGACAGCTGAGCAGATGCAAGCCATTGTCAATATGGCAATGAGAGTGAGGGTGATGACTCTTGTAGTTCTGGAAGCAGAGAGTGAAGGGGAAGTACATCATAGCAGGTGTTTGTCAGGTCAGTTCCACCTGAGTGACAACCCATGGGAATAAAAATCACTGGGAAGGGCTTCCTGAGGTGGGAGGGAGCTCAAGGGCAAAATGGAGGCTGTGGTCTCTGATAACAGCCATAGCTCTGCAGATGCTGCCAAGCTGTGCCTCTCACAGGGCTCCAACTGGGCCTGGGCTGAGCTGGGCCCCCAGCCCTGGCTTCAGCCCTGCCCCCCATATCCTGGTATTACTCAAGTCCTGTCCTCTGCCTGGTCCTCAGTTTCCTGAGGGGAGGGGATTGGAAATGGATCTTTTCTGCCCCTCTTTTGGAAGGACCACATGAGCTAATGCATGTACCATTGTTATTGTAAAGTGTCAAGCATGGGGTTACAGTTATTAATAATTGTGTCCTTGGAGAAAGTACATTGATGGAGGGTGGTACGACAGGCTGGGAGGGGAGACACAGCTGGGGTAGGGATTGGATGGGAGCAAGCATCAGTCCAGGCTGTGGACAGTTGGGAGCAAGAACCAGGCTCTCAGAAGACTTTGCAACACTGCCCCCTGGAGGCGGAGTGGAGTTCTGTGCCTTGACTTTTCCTCCAAGACTCCAGTCAGGGAGGAGGGGACCTCTGGGAGCACCTCTGTCCATGGGGGCTTCCAGAAGGAGCCCAGTGAGAGCAGCCATCGCCTGTTCCTCCCTCTCCCTGCACGCCTGCCTGTCCCTTTCCATTCCACTGCCTCTGTCCCGGTCTCTGCCCCCAGCATCTCTTGCCTGGGCTCAGGTCCTCCCTACCTCCAGTCTTACCTTCTACTCCAACTTCCTGTTGGCTAGAGGGAGCTTCTAACCTGCAGACCCCACCAGGCCCTCCTGCCTGAAACCTGCCACAGATGGGCGTGGTGACACTGCCTGAAATCCCAGTGACTCAAGAGGCTAAGGCAGGAGGATCACAAGTTCAAGGCCAGCCTCAGCAATCTAGCAAAATCCTCAGCAACTTAGCAAGACATTGTCTCAAGTTTAAAATAATAATAATAATAATAATAATAATAATAGAATAAAGGGCTGGGGATGTAGCACAACAATAGAGTGATAGATACTGTATTCAATCCCCAGTACCATAAATAAATAAATAAATATTTTTTAAAAATCCTGCCATAGTTCCCTCTCCCCCACATAATCCATCTTCCTCAGCCTGACATTGAGTGGCACCTGTCCTCCTGTCCAGCCACATCCAGGTCACTATCTTCTCTATCTGTCGGGTCACTATCTCCACTTGCAAGGGAGACAATAGGAGGATGTTATGAACGGGGTGCGTGGGCAGGACTGCTTGTTGTGACCTCCAGCTCTGCCACTTGGTGTTACTCCTCAGTTTGTAGTATTTATTTTAGTGTCGTAAGATACACACAACAGAAAATTACCATTGCACCCATTTTTAAGTATACTATTCAGTGATACTAAGTACATTCACAGTGTTGTGGGACCCTCACCTTCGTCCATCTCCAGAACTTGGTCATCTTCCCAAACTGAGATTCCAGACCCATGTGCTACTTGACTCTTTCTGCCTCATTTTTCTCATCTGAAGGATGGGGCTGGCACTCAGACTGGTGCCTCTCCATGCCTGGTAGGTGGCATAGGTATTTGTCCATGACGGTGTGGCTGCTCTGTGAAGCCAGCGGGAGATCTCTAAAAACTCACGGCCCCGCCACTGCCTGGGATTCATTTATGAGGCTCGGGCAGCTTGTGACGGACAGCAGCTGGGAAGCACACCATCTGCTTCCTCTAGGAAGATGAGTCACTTCCTCCCCTGATGGACCACAGCCTGGGGAGGGGAAGGCAGGAAGCAGGCAGAGCTCCGCAGCTGCTTCTGGCCAGCCTGGCCCTCGCCAGGGTCCGTGCACGCTGCATGGCCAGAGAGGCCAAGGGATTGTGCCTGGCATCAGGGTGGAGCGGGCCAGGGTAGGTCACACTAACTTGCCTCTGCTCCCCCCCAGGAGGCCCAAAGCAGCATTTTATTTCCATCAGGGCTGCAGGGCTGTTTATTCAGAGCATTGTCAGTTTGTGCTTGGCTTGAGTCCCTCCCATCACACCCGGACACACGCCCTCCACCCAGCTTGCTCTCCAGATCTTACTCCCACTGTGCTGGGGTCCTGCCTCAGGTTCTCCCACACCCTCCCCCCCAGTTAAATGCATGCCGTGTGTGTGTGTGTGTGTGTGTGTGTGTGTGTGTGTGTGTGTGTATGCATGCACATGTGTGTGCATGCTACGTGAAGCACAGGCATGTCCTACAGGCAGGGGGAAGACCATGCCTCGGGCCTCACAATGGAGTGGCCTTGTCTCTGGCCAGGGCAGGCAGGGGTCACTCCAGCAAAGAGGTCTGAGCTGGGCCCAGACCAGGAGCCTAGATGGCTTGTCTGCAACTAAGTGTCCTCTGTGGGGGACTCCAGTCTCTTAAGTTAAAAACATCAATCATCTGCTAGAAATAGCCAGCAAGGGAGGCAGTTTAGCCTAAGCAAACCAATTCAGTCTTTCCAGTGACTTAGTTCTGAGCTCTGCCAACAACTAACTGGGGGTGGTGGTGCGGGGGGGGGGGCATTAGGCAGTGACTTTATTTTTCAAAACCTCAGTTTATTTGACTATAAAACAGATGTGGTGTGACTGACATTCACTACATGTCAGGCACAGTTCTAAGTACTTTATTTGCGACACAGTCAATATTGCCAACAACCTATTATGATCCCCAATTTACAGATGAGGAAGCTGAGGCACAGAGAGGCTAAGACATTTGCTTAAGGTTATACAGCTGGTAAGAGGCAGACCAGGATCTGAACCCACACAGTCTGGCCCCAGAATCCAGATCCCTAGCCATGACCCTGACTGTCTCAGAGAGCTGGTTTGAGGACTCTGTCACCAACCTTAGTCCCTAAGCCTTGGGTTTGAACGCCGAGTTGAGTACTGAGCTAGTGCTGTGGCTAGGTTCCAGTCCTGTTCTACTGATGACCATCTGTGTGACCTTGACATGTCACTTTCCCTGTCAAATTTCAGGTTTCCCTCCCACAACAGGAAGGGCTTGAATCCTGGCTGGTGACCCCCAGATCTCTGCTGCCGCCCAGGGCTCCTCCTGAGCAATTCATGTCCACCCCCAGGGGCCCCCTCAAGCTTGGTGGAGCTCCTCACCCCGTGGGAAAACTGCCCTCCTGCCCAGTCCCTGCTGAGCCACCAGTCTCCTTGGCCTCAGGAACAGTGTTCCTCCCCTAAACCTGTGTGACAACTCTGTCTCTCACACTCTTCTGTCTCCTCCTGGCCCCGGCCCTTAACTCAGAGCCCCGTCCTCATTCCTGCAGGACACCTGCACCGCGTCCCCACTCTCCTGCGACCCCCTCCCCTGTTCTAACCCACCCTCCACATTCCACCAGACGCCTTCCAAACACTAAGCTCACAGTGCTGACGATAGCATTCAAGAAGACCTTGCCCTTCTTCGGGAGCAAAGGTTTATTCCTTAACCTGACATTCCACACTCATCACCACACACCTGTAACCTTCCAGCCCCACCCAGTCACCGGGCCCCTCCTGTCTCCCTGCCTCTGGCCAGACACCCTTCCTCACCCTCCGGCCACCTTCACCCCCACCCACACCTGAGTGTTTCTAGACTCCTCCGGACGCGGCCCAGCTCACCTCCTACTTCTCCACAAGTCCTCGATCACGGAACAGCCAGCAGCTGACCCAGCCATGGAGTCCCCGCGGCCAGCTCCTTGGCCCCCGCCACCCTCTTCCTGCCACTCCTCTAACATCCCTCCAATGAGATAGAGTTCTGATGTTTCTTTCTCTTTGGAGCCCTGTTTAAGAACAAGGTGACCCAGGAAGACCCATCCCAGGACCAACACGGTCCCAAAGAGAAACAGTGGAAGAGTCTCAGCCTTTCCAGGGTGAAAAGCCCCAGAGGAAGGGACACATGGGGGTGGCCTCTGTGTGGCTGTGGTGGTGACAGTCCCAAGGCACTTCACAGTTTGCAAAGTGACACAAACTATGTCACTACACCTTGACTGGAGCCACTCTGCTGGTCCCATCACCCTCGTCCACAAAGGGGAAACAAAGGCAGAGGGAATGGAGTCACCTGCCCAAGGACGCACAGCTGCTTAGTGGTAGAACTGGGATTTGAACCCAGGTGCTTGTGGCCCCCACAGCAAATGCCCTTCCCTCAGACCACACTCCCCCTGGTGGCAGCGAAGGGCATGACAACACTGGGCACTGATTCTGGACTTTCCTCCCCAGAGCTCCACCGTGCTCCTGCCCAGGCTGGGGAAGGCAGACCCGGTTCTCCCTGGATGCATTTATAACTTCATTTTCTTCCTTGTCACTTTTGCATCTGCCAAGGCTTCATGCAGGTGGCAAGGGGCAGTGGGAGTGAGACAGGGAGAGACAGATTGTCACCATTTCCAGCCCTTCCAGGGCAGAGTGGTGCCAGGGCCCGGCACAGGCAGCCGGTCTCTGCCTGGGCTGAGGGCTGGGCTATTTTTCTGTTTTGAAGTTTTAAATATTCCTGAGATGTAGGCTCCTTCCAGAGATGTCACTGGACCTCCCCACTTGCTGAGGAAGGAGAGACAGTGGACAGTGAGTATATGAACCTCCCCAAAGAGAGGCTTGTATGATTTGGGTGGAAAATGTTTGTGCCGCTTTCTTGCGACCTCTACAGCATTTTAACCTGTAACATGTTAGCAGCGCTTCCACACAAGGAGTGCCGGAGCCCCGAGTGGCCCACAGGAGGCTAAGGCAGGAGGACCGCAAGTTCAAGGCCAGTCTCAGCAATTTAGTGAGACTCTGCCTCAAAATAAAAAAATAGCTGGGCGCGGTAGAGCACGCCTATAATCCCAGCTGCTCAGGAAGCTAAGGCAGGAGGATTGCAAGTTCAAAGCCAGCCTCAGCAAAAGTGAGGCACTAAGCAACTCAGTGAGACCCTGTCTCTAAATAAAATACAAAACAGGGCTGGGGTGTGGCTCAGTGGTCAGGTGCCCCTGAGTTCAATCCCTGGTACATAAATAAATAAGTAAATAATAAAAAGGACTAGAGGTGTAGCTCAGTGGCAAATCACCCCAAGTTCAGTTCTCAGATCTGAAAAACAAAACAACTTACTGGATGAACAAACCCTCATTTCTTTCTTTCTTTGTTTTTCTCTTTTGCAGCACTGTGGATTGAACTCAGGGCCTTAGCACAGGCTAGGCAAGCACTCTACCACGGAGCTATATTCCCAGCCCTTATAAACCCTTATTTCACAGAAAAGGAAACAGATTCTCAAATGTGCCAGACTTGAATCCAAATCCACCTGGCACCAAGATCTGAGCCTTATTCACTCTCCTGCCCTCAGTCCTGTTTGGTGGTGAACCGACACTCCCAGCATCCTCAGGGGATTCTCCCATAAATCCCCTGAGGCTTGTCCCCAGCCCCCAACTCACAGCACCAGGTCTGTCAATCTAACCTGTAGTCCACTCTGTTTCTAGTCCCTTCTCTGCCCCTGGAGACTCCTGTAAACCTTGAGAGTCAAGAGGCACCAGCCTTGGAGAGGGATCAAACTCTAACTCTGATAAAGGCAGGTTAGGTGTCTGGACCTCTCTGAGCTTCCTCATCTGATAAAACAGGGGTAATAAAAATTACTGCTTGGATTAAGGGAATGAAGTATGTGACCAGGGCACAGCCGTTAGCACAAGGAAGCACTCAACAGGGGCAGCCTGTTATTGTTATGACTCTTCCTGCTCCTTCTTCCCGACAAGCTCCCTGGCTGGACTTCCTCCTCTAGCCTCTCCTGCTCTAATCCACTCTCCTTGCTGCAGTGGCTCTGAGCTTTCTGAAACGTGTCACTATGATGTTAGTGTCCCGTCTAGAGGCTGCGTCTAGCTTTCCAGTGTCCTCGGGCTGAGTTAGTACTCCTTAGCTTGGAATTTGAGACCCTTCTCCCTCTGGCCCCCACGGACCCCTTTCGCCTCACCTTTTGAGACTCTCAGCCTCTCCGTCTACCCTGGATTCCAAACAAACTTCCCCCTAGCCCCCAACACGCCTCCTGCCTTTTCCCCTATGGTGACTTTGTTTACCCCTTCCTTATTGGCCTGGGACAAGGCTCCTCATCTGCTTATAATTTGGGATTTGGAAAGCTGCCTTCCCTGAGACAGGCCTGCTTTGTCCTCCCCTCCTCTGGGCCTCGAGACTCCTGAGTCGCACAGCTCACAGCGTCTGTGGAGGCCAGCTCTTCCCTTGGCCACCCCACTGGCCTGTCAGATGGCTGTGACGAAATGCCCCGTGTAAAGCTAGTTTCATTCAATGTGGAATGAATGTGGAGCTGCAGTTTGAATCTTAAAATGGTAGCATCAGCAGTCAGGCCTGGTTAATCCAGAGGGGAGAGCTCACTGGGGCTGGAGGAAGAGGCCATCACGGAAGGCTCCCTGGAGGAAGATGACTTGGAATGATAGGGCATCTAGAAAGGGCAAGAACAAGAAAGAAGGAGAGAGTGTGAGCAAACGGAGAGAGGGAAGGCTGGGGAGCCGAGCGGCCTCTGCTGTCACACTTGCTCCTTTAGCTTCAGAGCATGCAGAAGGGCCTCGCAGCCCAGTGGTACGCACACTTCATGGTCACAGAGAGAACTCACAGCCCTTTCTCGCATTGTTGGTGGGCACAGAAGTTGGACTGGGGGTGAGCAAATCTGAGGGTTCAGATCTGCTTGGGCTTGGGTTGCTGTGGCCAGGCCACCCCCTCCACCTGAGCCTGTTCCCTGTCTGTCACCTGGCAGTGCCGATTATTGTTCAGTCAGCCCCCATAGACCATAAGTTTTATGTCCCAGTGAGGACTATTAATCTTGTTGTTCGAATTATCAACAAGGCCCAGTGGTAGCTGCTAACAAACCACCTGGGAGTCCCCCATAACGTTACTCAAGGTCACAGTGGAAGGGGATCTCAGGGGGTCAAGGCCCCGGCAGACAGGGAGGCATAGAGCTTGGGAGTTTAGTGCCACCAGGCTCAGCCCTGAGCTGGATGGGGAGAGGAAGGAGCCACTGCAGAGGCCTGGGTAGGACGGCCAGTCTGGGCCAAGGTGCAGAGGCACGGGGCAAGAAGGCTAAGGGGACGTGGCCACAGGCCCAGCAGGGACCCAGCTCCAGGAGGGCGGGGTGTTGGGAGGAGGCGGTGAGGGCCCTTCACCCAGCTCTGAGGGGCGCTGTGAAGGAGGGAGCAGCTACTCTCTTTTTGCTCTAGGTTATGGCATGCTGGGCTGCCTGGCTCTGCTGCTGAGTTGCCAGCTGTGTGACTCTGACCAGGTTATTACCCTCTCTGGGCCTCCCCATCCCTTTGGCAAGAATAAGGGAGCTGGACCAGAAGCTCTCGACAGAGCTGATGGCCTCTTATTATATTGCAGGGCTGGACAGAAAGCCCTGAGATTGTCAGGATAGCCAAGGCCCTATCTCTGCCTCTGGAAAATTAGGAAGCAAGGTGCCTATGCCCCACTGATGTGTTGGCTTTCTTGAGAGGGGTCAGAATGAATCCCTGGCCCAAGGAACCCCCAGGCCTAGAGAGAAACAGATGTGTATGTGCACAACAAGCCCCAGATGAGCTGGGCCTAGGCAGGCGGGCTTCAGTGCCTCTCCCATGCCGAGCCTTTAGAAGCCCTGGGCAGGGAGCAGTATATGGCTTCTGGTGAAAGTGCCACCAGCTCTCTGTGTGGCCTTAACCAAGTCTCTCCCCTTGCTGACTCATTTTTATTTGAAAAACAGGGGAAGTGGAGATTAGGCAACACTGTTTGCTTAAGGCTCTGGTGTTCTGGCATTGCCCAGCAAACTCTGCACCTTCATGGTCCTGGTGGGTGGTGGGAACAACTTCTTACAATTACTTAGAGAAGTGTGGTTTGTATTTCTTTAGATGCTGTAAGAAAAATCTCCACTGACTGGTCCATTAGGGAAAACGTTCAGTTTAACTCATGTTAACCCTTTCATTTATTGATTAATTAATTTTTAAAAATCATTATAGAGGGTTTATTAGGTGTCAGGAAGCAAGTGTAAAAAACTTATGCTCAATGTGAAGCTTGGATGCCCAGAACTTTTTTTTTTAAATGAAAACAAGCCCAATCTCTCTCTTCCTTAAGTCATTTCTCAAAACAGCATTTTCCTAGCTATTTGCAGCCTCTGCTTAGTACTCAGTCCATCTGAATCTATTTTCAAATGCCCTCAGAACAAAACTGATTTGTAGCTGTCTCTGATGTCAATCTAAGAAATAGAGGAAAATAAAACCTTTCCCCTAATTTTCCATCTGGTGGAAATCAGAACTTCCAACTTCTCTAGGTAGCCTGAGCCAGGAAGCCTGGTTCTAGGACCAGCTCTGTCATGGGCCAGCTGTTGTCCTGGTGGCAACCCCTCTCCCACCCCACTCAAGTCCGATTCCTTCATTTGTGAGGAAGGGACATGGACGCCATTATCTGTGGGGCTGTTTCCACTCTTATATATTTTGCAACATGAGAAAGATTTTGTTAGAAGGAGAAGTCAAAGGTGGTGTTGGGAAAGCCCAAGGTGTCATCAGACTAGAAGTGGCAGTGTTCCAGAGGTCACATTACCCGGCCCTAGATAGCAATAGAGGGACAAGTCTTCCCTCAGCTCAGTTCTGTGGGTTGAAAAGTCTCACTTTAGAGGTCGTGGGCTGCTGGGAATGCCCAGTTCATTTTCTGTTGCTATAACTGAATAGGAGGCCTGGACCACAGCCAGGTGGTCACAGAAGCTGTGATAGATGTAGAACTGGGAAATAAAGAATAAAGGTTTATTCAGCTCGTGGTTCTTGGAAGTCCAAGAGCATGGTGACAGCATCCGCTGGGCATCTGGTGAGGGCCTTCTGCTGGGTAATGACGAGATGGAGGGATCACGGTTGGAACAGAGCAACCTATTAACTCTTCCTTTTCTTAAACGTCACTAATGCAACCATGGGGGTCCCACCCTCATGACTTCATCTGGTCTTAAGTATTACCCAAAGGCTCTGCCTCCAAATGCATATGACTTTGGGGGATGTCTCAACATGCATTTGGGAAAGGACAAATGACCAGACCATCACACTTGGTAACCTTCCTCCACAGCCTCGGGTGAGAGGAACGATTCTCTGCAGTGATTGGTCTTCTCTTGTGACACTGGCTCTACTACTTTTCAGCTCTCGGTGACGCCCTTTGAAGTAGGACAAAGACAGGAAGCTCTAGGGTAGTGCAGGAAGCCACTAAACAGCAACATCTGCAGCAGCCAGGAGGAGGGCAGACTCACAGAGCAACTTGGCGGGATGTGGGGCCCGCTTCCCCGCCATGGGAAAATAGAATTCAACTTGAATGCCATGAGGGGACAAAACTCCTTCTATCAAGGACATATAGCAGTACAAAGTCAGCCCTCTGGGGGTGTCGATGGTCTGGGAAACCGAGGGACTTTCAATGTTAAAACCAGGACAGCTCTGGGCAAATCAAGATGTCTGATCACTGTACCATATGACAAGGGACTAGATACAAAGGCAGGTCCCAGGGCACCCAGGTAGTGTGAGACAGACACAGAAAGCCCCAGCACAGGGGCACAGAAGGGGAGTCCAGTTAAAGATAAAGATAGCACAGGACAGGGGTCCTCAAGAGGATGGACAGACAGAGACAAAGGGCAGACATGGCGTCCCTGTCCAGATGGAGCTAGAGGATGGAGTCGGGCACAAAAGAAGAGGACTTGAATCCAAAGCAGAGCACAAGTGGCTCTTCCGGCCATCCCTGAAGGAACCCTCCAATTCCTCAGAGTTCACGGGCACAATTCTTATGGAGGCTGTGGACAGTCCTGGAGGCCTGGAGGAGAACCTCTGAGTAAACCGCATGGCGTTTTTCTCTAGAACCTGACCTCAGGCACACTCAACCAGTGCATCTGTTGTCTTCAGAAAGTCTCGAGTTAAAGAAGTCCATTCAGGAGTTGTGAAGAGCTCCCTGGACTGGATGGGCGTGTATTAAGTGACGGTAATCAAGAGCACGGTGTGACCGTGGGCAAAGTCTGGCTAGTGACTGCTCAACATTTCTATGCCCCGAATGTTCCTTCAGCTGTGGCTGCAGCACCAGCCTAAAACATCAGGTCCCCTTAAAGGAGCTACTTGATTTTATGGTTGACATTTAAACATTGGAATGGATCCATCTCAAGTCTTTTTCTCATTTGACTTCCAATCTCACAATATTAGGAATGTGGTTCATGCATGAAACTTTTTTGTTTGTTTTAGAACCATTAGATCTAGGCTTAGAAGGCTGCTTAAAGGTTTTAATCTAGCTCCTATCCAAGTATTAGATCTCTTCTGTAGCATCCAAAACACTCCACCCTGCATACATGT
The DNA here is from genome assembly GCF_964194105.1 of Spermophilus citellus. NCBI lineage: Eukaryota > Metazoa > Chordata > Mammalia > Rodentia > Sciuridae > Spermophilus > Spermophilus citellus. Next base: position 192,682,088 of record NC_138183.1, read on the forward strand.
TGTTACACGGAATCCACTGATTTCCAAGCTATCTTCTGCCTTATGCAATAGTTCTGATGGAAGGAACCTTCTTCCCTCTGTGGGCTGCACTCTGGGTCCCTGAGTCTGCTGCCACTCTTGGTGAGTGTCCTTCCTTCTTCCCATAGCCCTGAAGGCATTTGCATGCACCTCTTTTCCTCACTCAACAGGACCACCTCTCTCAACCATGGCTGTTGGACACTTCACAATCTGGGCATCTTAATTGTGCAATGAAAATCCTGACACAAAGAAAATGTTGGATTACCATCTATGGTTGGAAAGAAAAAAGTGCACATGGTAATTAAAGTATCCCTGATGTGTCCAGACATGTCCTAATGTTCCCAGTTCTGTCTGTAGACACAGGGCTGTGTCTGATCCACTGTAGGAGACACTACTTGTGATGGATCAGAGGCCTCCTCGACTGTCTCTGCTTGGTGGACATTCCCTCTTTAAGAGTCCCTCTTCCCTCCCCGTCTTCTTGATTTTATTCTTAATCTACCTGCTCATCCAGATGGGTAACGCCCTGCTCCCAGTGGCTGAGCTGGCAGAGGCCAGCCTTCACAAGCCCCGGTGCATTGCATCTTTCTCTCTCTCTCTCTCTCTCTCTCTCTCTCTCTCTCTCTCTCTCTCTCTCTCTCTCTCTCTCTCTCTCATTCTCTCTCTTTTCAGTAGTGGGGATTGAACCCAGGGTGCTCTACCATTGAGCTACACTCCCAGCCCTTTTAATTTTTTTTTGTTTTGTTTTGAGGCAAGGTCAAGTCAAGTTGCCCAGGCTGGTCTTGAACTTGCATTTCTCTTGCCTGCCTAGTCTCTGGGATTGCAGGTGTGCGCCAACCTGCCAGATCCATGCATTTCCTTCTGATCAACCTTCCCAGTCCTTGTAACCACTATCTCCAAAATGCTGTCCCTATTTCAGTTGGGGATTGCTTCCTCTGTTTCTCCACCTACTTCTAGCAGATGTAGCTTTGCCACAGCTACTGCTGCTCAGAAGCCTTCCTCCTGGTGGTCATGGCCCATGACTGCTATGTGGCTGTCTGTCGCCCACTGCACTCTCCCGTCCACATGACCCCTCACATCAATGCTGCACCGGTGACCAGTGCCTGGCTCACCACCCTCCTCCTGCCCATCCCAGCAGTGGTCCAGACCTCCCAGATGGCATTCGACAACACTGCCTACATCTATCACTGCTTCTGTGACCACCTGGCTGTGGTCCAGGCCTCCTGCTCTGACACCACCCCCGAGACCCTCATGGGCTTCTGCATCGCCATGGTGGTCTCCTTCCTCCCCCTTCTCCTGGTGTTTCTGTCCTACGCTCACATCCTGGCCTCGGTGCTTCACATCAGCTCCCAAGAAGGACATTCAAAAGTCTTCTCCACCTGAGGTGATGGTGGACATCCTCTGTAGTTTGAATATTGGGTACACCACAGAGGCTTTGTCCCTAGGGTGGGGCTATTGGCAGTTCCATGAACCTTTAGGAAATGGGGTCTTGTTGGAGATTCTGAGGTCATTGGGGATTGTGAGACCCTGGTCTCTCTCTCTCTTTACTTCCCTAATCACTTTGCTCCCACACAACCTGCTATGAATGCACCACCCTTGCCAGAGATCTAAACTGATGATGCCACTTCATCTTGAACTGGAAACTCCAGAACTGTGAGCCAAAATACACCTTTCCTTTTATAAATTAATTGTCTCAGGCATTTTGCTATCATAACAGGAAGCTGACTAATACAATGCCTGCTATTCATCCCTTGCCATTGCCAACATGGCCTATAGAGCCCACCTGCTGAGAATGCTCTGTGCCATTCTCATGCCTGTGCTCAATCCTCTCCGCTACATGCTGAAGGACTTTCATTTGCAGGCAGCAACATGGAGGAATCTCACTTAGTGTTGAGCAAATTAAGACTCAAAATGATATAGTACTCATCAGTTATATAAAGTTTAGGACCAAGCAGAACTAAACTACTTTTTTAAAATCAATGCTTACAAAGGTCATAAACCATGAAAAAAGAATAACTATCATAAAAACCAGAATCCTGATCACTTTTAGGAGAGGAGGAGGGTTGTAAGCATTGAGAAACCCCAGGGGCTTGTGAGGTATTACCAGTGTTCTGCCTGAATGGTGAAACAGGGGTTTGTTTTAAATGAGACTGTACACAGTGGTGTGTTGCTTAACAGGGATAAGTTCTGAGAAATGCGTCACTGGGGGATTGCATCACTGGGCAACATCACAGAGTGTGGCCAGCTACACCCCAAGGCTATAAGAAATGTATTGCTCCTGGAGAAAAGATGAGCAAGAGCATGAGATTAAATAAAGTATTAGAGAATATGATGCAATCAAAAGAAGAAATAGATACAAAATACAGGGGGCAGCCTCCAAAGCAGCCCAGCACACTGGTCACAGTAAACTTTTTTTTTTTTTTAAAGTAGGACTATACACTACAATAACTATTTAAGAGTATAGTAAGTACCTAAAATGGTAACAGGCATTTATTAGCATTATCAAGCATTATTCTGTATAATTGTGTGGGCTACACTTGTATACAGCTGGCAACACAGAAAGGTTGTTCACACCAGCCTCACCTCGGACCCAGGAGGAAGATGTGGCATTATGACCCTCTGATAGCTATGACATCACAAGGCAAAAGGAATTTGGGGGCCTCATTAGAGTTTTGGGGTTTTGTTGGTTGGTACCAGAGATTAAACTCAGGGGTGCTCAACCACTGAGCCACATTCCCAGGGTTTTGAAATATTTTATTTAGAAATGGTCTCACTAAGTTGCTTAGGGCCTCCCTCAATTGCTGAGGTTGATTTTGAACTTGGGATCCTCCTGCCTCAACCTCCAGAGACACTGGAGGCATATATCACCATGCCTGAGTTAAGCAGTCTTTACTGAACTTTTGAGCTCGAGGCCCAGAATAAATCAGAACAGTCACTGCCCTCAACATGCTCCCAGTCCAGGGAGGGTTACAGATGTGGGTGCAAATAGCACAGGTGTTTGTGCTGAGGAGATAGGGGTGGAATCCAGGAATGGTGGGAGGGGAGGTTGGTGTTCAGTCACAGTAAGCATGTCTCTTAGGAATGTTTCAGCCCATGCCCCCTTCTACTGCCTGTTCCGAATCACAATTATCACTATTTTAAGTCAAAACAATGAAACAAGGCGCAAGAGTATCATTTCTCTAACTATGTTTTATTCTTATTTGTTATACATGACAGCAGAATGCATTTAAATTCATAGTACAGATATAGAGCTCAATTTTTCATGTCTCTGGTTGTACACAAAGTAGAGTCACACCATTCGTGTCTTCATACATGTACCTAGGGTAATGATGTCCATCTCCATCTTTCCCACCCCCAACCCCTCCTCCCTTCCCCTCCATCCCTTTTGTTCTATCTAAATTTTCTCCATTCCTCCCATGCTCCCCACCATCCGCATTATGGATCAGCATCCACTTATCAGAGAAAACATTCAGTATTTGGTTCTTTGGGATTGTTTAACTTCTCTTAGCACGATATTCTCCAACACCATCCATTTACCTGCAAATGCCATGACTTTGTTCTCTTTTAATGCTGAGTAATATTCCATTGTGTGTATATACCACAGTTTCTTTATCCATTCATCTAATGAAGGACATCTAGGTTGGTTCCACAATTTTGCCTTTGTAAATTATGCTGCTATAAATATTGATGTGGCTGTGTCCCTGTAGTATGCAGTTTTTAAGTCCTTTGGGTACAAACTGAAGAGTGGGATAGTTGGGTCAAAAGGTGGTTCCATTCCAAGTTTTCCAAGGAATCTCCATACTGCTTTCCATATTGACTGCACCAATTTGCAGTCTCACCAGCAATGTATGAGTGTGCCTTTTTCCCCACATCCTCTCCAACACTTATTGTTGTTTGTATTCTTAATAGCTGCCATTCTGACTGGAGTGAGATGAAATCTTAGAGTAGATTTTCTTTTTTAATATTTATTTTTTAGTTGTAGTTGGACACAATATCTTTATTTATTTATTTAGTTTCATGTGGTGCTGAGGATCGAACCCAGGGCCTCGTATGTGCTAGGCAAAAGCTCTATTGCTGAGCCACACCCCAAGAGTAATTTTGATTTGCATTTCTAGCATATATTCTTGAGGTAAATAAAATACTTACACCAAATTCTTACTTGGGACTTTCTGTTTATATTTCAAATAGCATGGTTCATTTTATTGTCCCCTTACTTTTTCTTAAAAGTATCTTCCCAGACTTGTTCACACTAACTTTACCTAGTTTCACTTTTGAAGACTTAGTTATTTATAACTAGATTTTTCCCTAAGTAATATGTTTTAAATTTTATCATTAAAGTCATAAAATCTCTGTCACTGAATGCTACTTCCACATACATGTAAAATCAGACCGCTTACTCTGAAAGAACCAATGGATCAAAGAAGAAATCATCAAGAAAAATTAGAAAATATTTTGAAAGAAATGAAAACAACCTACTATAACTTATGGGATGCAGCTAAAATAGTAACTAGAGAGAAAATTATAGCTGTAAATGTCTACATTATAAAGAATAATCTCAAATCATTAACCTTTCATTTTAAAAAATTTGAAAAGAACATCAAATAAAACTTGGAATCAGGTACAAAATCAGAGCAGATAAATGAAACAGAGAATATATAGAGAAGATTCCAATTACTAAAATAAGCAGTAAAATGAGGGGCTATTACTTCTTATCATATGGAGATGAGAAATGTTAAAGGAAAAGACCACCACTCAACATCTGAAACAAGCCTAAACAAGCCTGTAATTCCAGTGGCTCGGGAGGCTGAGGTAGGAGGATCAAAATTCCTCTCTTGAATAGAGGGAGTAGACACAGAGATGCTAAGCAACTAGTGAGACCCCGTCTCTAAATAAAATACCAAATAGGGCTGGGGATGTGGCTCAGTGGTTAAGGGCCCCTGGGTCCAATCCCCCCGTACAATAAATAAATAAATAGAATCTGAAGCAAAGAGCTGGGTTTTCACTGGCTTCTTTGTGGAGATGCTGTGGTTTACAGCAGTCTGTTTCCTAGTGACCCAGGGAGCTGCTCCTGTACAGGGCTGTGGAAACGTGGACATCAGGGGAAGCTGGGCTTTGGGCAGGGCTGTTTAAGGACTGGTCTGCCTTCACTGTGGAAGCGTGGTGACAGAGGGAAGACATTCTGAGTGACTTTGGAACGTGTGTGAGCTGACATGAAGCTGTCATTGAACAATAAGCAGGTTTAAAATAAGTTCTGATAAGTATTTATTACCATGGCTACAGAACAACCAGTCATTTCCTAGAAATAGGAGAACAATTTTATTCTCAGAGGTAATAAAATTGTATTCCATCCTATGACGCAATGATAGCAGTTCTTTAGAAGGTTAGCTTTTTCCAAAGAAGTCTCCCCCAACATTTTTACTCTCCTATTTGGTTCATTTCCTAATAGAAAACTCAGTAAAACAAGAACCCTCTTAAAAAGGGATCTAAACTTGGATTTTGTTTGATTTTCTCTACTTTCCACAATTCTGCCAATGGTGGCACTCCATGTGGGTTCTTCTGGCCCAGGCACCCAACTCTTTTTATCAGTTTCAGCCACACATCCCCCAAAGCCTTTAGTCATTCTTGTGCTGCCAAAAAAAATGGCCTTTAAAAGTTTATTAAAGATCTCTGGGGCTGGGGATGTGGCATGTGTGCGGCCCGGGTTCGATCCTCAGCACCACATACAAACAAAGATGTTGTGTCTGCCGAAAACTAAAATAAATAAATAAATAAATAAATATTAAAATTCTCTCTCTCTCTCTCTCTCTCTCTCTCTCTCTCTCTCTCTCTCTCTTAAAAAAAAGTTTATTAAAGATCTCTATTATGTCTGAGAATTAGGAAGCAGAACAAAAAAATTCCACCCATCCATCTGGCAATTCTGCAGGATTCTTTGCTTTTAACTGAAGAGTGGTTAGATCTTCACCCCCTAAAACATTTTCTGTATTTACCTTTATGGTACTAAAGCAAAGATCCATACATACATTTAGCCCAACCCAAAATTCCTCTCTTGAATAGAGGGAGTAGACACAGAGAAAAGAAGGTGGTACACATAGTTTCTGCTTGTTCCAAACCATCTTCAGCTCCATCATGAACTTCACTAGATCAAAAGGAGAGCAATCTCTGCCCTGCTGCCAATGGTTTAGTAATCCCAGTTTGCCGTTGTAAATCTACAGTCACCAGACGTCTATTATGGAAATCTCTGCTACGGACTGAAATGAACCCCTTGTGCATGTTTTTCTCCTGGTTCTGGGCAGAAGCATCAGCCCCTGGTGTAAGAGGATCATGACAATCATTGCTAAAACTTGGTGTTCCCAAAGTCTTTACATACGGGTAAGATGGTTCTACCCATGTGTACCTGTGCTGTTTTAAGATGTAATAATTGTTTGGCACAAAGTTCTACTTCTAGGGATCTACTTCTTTAAAGATATATTCTGGCACATGTAACCCAAAATGCATGTTAAAAGGACATTCATCACAAACTGTTCACAGTAGCAATAATTGGATCCAACCTAAATGTCCCAACAGGTGACTTATTAGAGAAACTACATCCTTATTATGAAATACCAAATATGAGATCAAAAGAATGAAGTAGATCAGTCATAGAAAGATTCTAAGATTTATTGTTGAATTAAAACTATTTTACACAATAAGTACAAAATGATTCGATTTATGTTAATAGAAAAACCACACACTCACTTAGAAATACCTGGAAGAAACAGAACATCAGTGATTAACTGTGGGGTGGGAAGGGGGAATATGGAGAAGGGATGGCGTGAGGACTTCCCAGTTCACTCCATAAAGCTCTGCACTGGTTAAAATATTTTATAATGACAATATATTTATTAATTGTGAAATTTCCAAAGTTGATAAAATTCATATACGTATTAGTGAAAAAGTGACAGAATCAGAAACAGAGCAGTAAAGCCAAAGGAGGGAAGGAGAGAGATGAGGCAGAGGGGTCTGAGACACATGCCTTTGTCCTGCCTGCGGTTAAGATGTAGCTTTCTACCCTCACTGTCCTTCCTCAAAACCTTGGCATACTTGTTATGGCACAGCAGTGGCTGAGTCTGACTGTTTTGCTTCATTAAATATCAGCTCCTACTTACTGAGTGCTTAGTGATTGACAGGCTCCCGACTAAGCAACCCAGCTCCGCCCAGCAGCCTGTGAGGCAGGTGGTATCTCTCCACCCTCTCTACAGGTGAGGAACCCCTGCAAGACTCAGGTCTCAGCTCCTGGATGACATGAGCCAGGTCCCACTCCTAGCTCTGCCATGGCACGCCGTGTGACTTTGAGCAAGTCACTTCACTTCTCTAGATCTCAGTTTCCCCAAACGAGCAATCTCGACTCTTGCTTTCCCCGGTGGTTGCGAGGACCAGTTGAGGAAACAGGAACAAGACTGTTCCCCTGGTGATCAAGTTCGGAGGCCCTTGAGGGTTGCCAGCGCTGCTATTTTCACCATCAGCCAGGTCTCCCGCTTCACCCTGGGAAGTCGCTCCCAGCTGGAGGCAGGTCTGTGGTCCCAGAGGAAAGCCAGCTGGAGGTGGGGGGGACCCCAGCAGGCATGGCTGCCAGGAGGCGCCTGGGAATTTAATGAGCTGTGGCTCAGCTCTTACCTGGCCCTTCCCAACAGAACCAAGTGTGACTCCACAGAAGGCACTCAGGAGAACCAGGCTTGGCTGGTGAGCTGGGCTGGGGATGGAGAGTGCAGATGCAGACAAAGGCTGGGGTGGAGACAGGTTCGGGAGGAGTGGCCCCAGTGCAGAGTCTGGGAACACACACTGAATGACAGGGTCTCAGAATTTACGTCAGCTGTGCACACAGTCCTTGTGACTGTAGGTCAGACACAAGCAGGCCAGAACAGGGATGTGCAGTCACCAGCAGGAGGCTGCAGATCTGGGAGGAGAGTCTCACCAGGAGGCAAAGCCAATGACAGCAAGAGACATGGGGATGATTAATGAAGCATCTGTCAGCTCTGCAAGAGTCACAGGCAAGGGAAATGTGGTACAGGCAGGGAAAGGGGAAAGCAGGTCTGTTTAACTCCAAAGTTAATGGACCTACATTATTTACAAGTATTGCTCCCCCGATAGGAACAGCACGGTGGGAGCCTCCTGACCAAATTGCACAGGTTTGGAGGTTGCCATCTCTGAACACCTCCCTGTCCAAACAGAAGGGATGCACAAAATTTTATTTTTACCTGAAGAAGAAAATTTTTCTAAAGGCTTTATTTATTTATTTATTTTTAACAGATGGAAAAACTGAGGCTCAGAGACCCAAAGTCACAGCGAGTGAGCAGCAAGGCTGGCCGAGGAGCCAGGACTCTTGGTTGCCAGGAGGGGTCAGACCTTTGTAGCAAGCTGGCTGCAGAAACAACCTTTTTTCTCATCTTTTACCAGCCAAGGCCTTGGATGAGGGCCTTCTCTGACCTCCAGTTTCTTCATTGTTGAAGTAGCACAATCCCTCCTTGGCAGGGCTGTGTGATGACAGAAGTTGAGATGATGTTCATAAAAGTGCAGGTTGAACATTCAGATGACTGGCTTTTCTGACCTTTCTCTCCCCTATCGGTACAGTACCTGGCTCTTAGGCAATCTCTACAGGGAAAAGCCTATTAAGGAAATGGTCCCCGAATAATTCCATTAATAACCTGAAGCATCAAAAACACTCATGTCATTAAAAATAAAATCCCTTATTCTAAATGAATAAATAAGTGTAAAGAAGTAAAAACAATGTTCTGACTTTTACCACAGTGTTCCCTCAATGCTCTTTAAAGATATCAGGTACCAAATTCTTTCAAAAACATTTTTTGGTGTTGCTTCTCATCTAGCTGGTGCCCTAAGGACACCTTTCACTTGTCTGTCACTCAGGCCTGCTCTCCAGAACAGTGGTTCAGGGGATCAAAGTGTTCTAGTGCCTTTGGGGTAAGCACAAAAACCTGGCTGGTGTGTTCTGTGGTCCCAAATAAGTAGGGCAGCTCAGGCTCCTGGCTGGATCACCCCTGGCTCAAGGCTGATAATCCAGCCTCCTGGAGTCTAGATCTAGTGCTGTCACCCCTCTTACTGTGTGTGACCTTAGGAAAATCACAGCCCATTTCCCAGCCTCCCTTCTGTGTCCCCATCTATATAAAAAAGGGGTTAGACTAAAACTGCTTAATCACTAATGGCTCCTTCATGCCTATTTTATGATTCATCAGCAAAAAGAGGCAAATTGAGGGAGCTGCATTCGGCTCCCATCTCTCCAGCAAGAGCTCCTGGGAGGAGCAGTGGTGCATTATTAAATAGAAAACAATCAGCCCCCGTTACTGCCCTGAGAGTGCGCTTGGTCTGGTAAAGTCATAGACACATAAATAGACCATGACAACCCAGTGTGATCAGAAATATGACACAGGGCAGTACAGGAAGTTCAAGTTTGGAAAAGAGGCCACTGAGCCAGCCAGGACCATGAGGCCTCACAGAGGAGGTGATATTTTGAGTTGAGTTTGGCAGAAGCACAGGCCAGGTCGGGGGTTGCCATGGTCTAGGGGAGGATGAAGTTGCAAGGTGGTGGGTTTGGCTGGCAGGCTATGGAGTCATCTTCCCTAATGGCTGGGAGTCCGGACACTGGGTTCAGGACCTGTACTTCTGGTATAAATTTGTTGGTTGACCTTGGAAAGACATTCTGTATTTCTGGGCTTCAGAATCAGCAAATGCCCCCACTGTTTGATGGAAGTGAGGAAGATAAGTTTTGGTAAAATGGCACTCAGTGGCTCTGAGTTTTAGTCCCTCAAATGTCATCTCAGCCTAATTCAGTGATATTTAATCCATAGTTGACTTTTCTGAGCCATAATGACATTCAGGGAAATATAGCTAGCATCGGTTTTGGGTTTAGAAAAAACACAGCGGTGGGCTTGACAGTTGGGTGTGTTAACAGGGTTAACCCTCTTCCACAGAGGTGCAGGGGTTTTGGTTTCCTGCCTGGGGAATGGGGCCGACCCTTAGAACTCTCTTTCAAGGGGGCATTCACAATAGAGTGACTGTCCCATGTGTCGTTTAGAAAGACACTTTACCAGCCTTCATTCTCTAATGGAGAACCAGGCCACATGCTTAAGAGAAAAAAAAAAAAAAACTCTGGAATGTGGAGATCAGGAAGTGAAATGGCACTAGCAGCAAAGAAATGTGGAAGGGAAGAGAAAACCTGTGCCTCAATCTCTCGTCTCATGAAAACCTCAGCTTCCCAATTCTCCAGATTAGAGAAGAAAGAGGAGTGATGGGGAGAGGGCTGGACTCCAGTCCTGGACCCATGACTGACTGGCCACAGGAGCTTGGGCAGAGCCTCAAACTTTTTTTGTCATTTGTCCATTTTTGTAAAGGAAAAAGCTGACTGGACATTTTCAGGTCTGACATTTTTGCAATTGAGTGCCATGACAGGTATTTTATGGGAGCCAAGAGAAATGGGAGAGTTCTGAAAAAATCAGGGAGGCAGTAATCTCAAAATCATCGGTACTAAAGAGGCAATGATACCCATGTGCACACAGGCTCGCTCCTGGCTCGTTTATTCAGGAGAACATCCAAAATAGCAGAGAAGTCCTATTCTTTCTCAGTTAGAGACCCCCAGATCTGTGGGTCCATAAGGGGAAGCAACTTCTTAGGTGGGGCTTTGGCCTTTGGGCTCTTGTCACAACACTGTGTTATTCTCTAGTGACAATGGCTCCTAAGTCTACATTACTATAGTACCTACCTATCTGTGGCAAGGGAAGTCAAGTCATGAAATGGTCAATTGGAAACACCTGCTGAATGACAGTAGCAGCCAGGAGGAAGGAAAAACCACAGTATCACACAAGGTTGCCCTTCCATCAAGGGGGCAATTGGGCATTCTGTGTAACGTTGCCGACAATACACCTGTAACTTGGACTCCAATCAGAAGTGACTCCTCCCACAAAAAGCATCCTCTGCTGTTCCTTTTATTGTAACATGACAACAGTCACATACTAGAGGCAAGCAATATATTCAGTTGTATGTGTTTAAGGAACACAGAAAAATAAAGCCCTCAAATGTTAGGCATAGATATGGCTATTTAGAGATCAGCTACAGATATAGCTAGATAAATAGCACATTTCCAGCAACCTAGAAGCCTCTCTGCCCCAGACCCAACCTATCCTCGACCACAGTGTAGCTGCTGTTGCTACCACCATCATCATGGACGAACTTTTTCTGGTTTTGATCTTTGTCTACATGGAATCATGTAGCACGCAATCATTGGGTCTGGTTTCTCTTATTCCATATTATGACTGTGAGCTGTATATATTAAGTCGCATGTAACAGTGGCTCATCATTTTTCATAGCCATTTAGTACCTCATTGTATGACTATACTACCATCTGTCCATTTTACTGTCATGGATATTTGGGCTGTTTCATTTGGGAACTGTAAGTAAAGGCTGGTAGGTACATTTTCTATTAAGGCAAAATTTATGACATAAAAATTACCATTTTAAACTATGCCGATTAATGACTTTTAGTACATTACACAATGTTGTACACTCATTACAACTATCAAATTACAATACATTTTCATTACTCCTATATCCCTTAAGCAGTTCCCCCTGCACCCTGCAACCCCCATTTTTTAGTTTGGCAATCACTAATCATTCTGCCTCTATAGAGGCCTATTCTGGACATATTCTATAAATGGAATCACACAATATGTGCTCTTTATATTTGGCTTCTTTCATTCAGCATAACGTTTAAAAGATTCATCCATGTCTTTTCCTTTTATGACTGAGTAATATTCATGGATAAACCACATTTTGTTTTTCCATTCATCCATTGATGAATATTTTAGTATTATACTTTTTGACTAACATATAATTCTGCAATGAACATTCATGTACAAGTTTTTGTGTGACACATTTTCAATTTTGGGGGTGTATTTTTAGGGCTATGGACATAGCACTCATTTTCCTTGGCTATGTGTCCAGTAGCAGGATGGCTGAGTCACAAGTTCTAGGAGGTTTTGCCAAACCATTATGCAGAGTGGTTTACCAGTTACCAGCAATGTGTGAGAGCACTCACTAATCACTCCTAATTTCACTAACACTTGGAAGCTCTTCACATATTAGCCATCCTGGTGAGTATGTAGTGTTATCATTATGTTTTAATTTACATTTCTATGAAGGCTACAGATGTTGATCACTTTTTCCTGTGCTTATTCACCATTTGGATGGTCTCTTTGAGGTACCTGCCTAGTCAAGTCTTTTTCCCATTTTTCTGTTAGTTCATCTGTTCCTTTCTTATTGCTTGTGGGAGATTTGTATATATGCTGTATACATGCCCTTTGATATATGTATTGAGAATATTTTCTCCCATCCAAGATCTTACCTTCTCACTTTGGGTTGTGTGTGTGTGCGGTTTTATTTATTTATTCATTTATTTGGTACTAGGAATTGAACCCAGAGGCATTTTACCACTGAGTCACATCCCTAGCCCTTTTTATTTTTTATTTTGAGACAAGGTTTCATTAAGTTGCTTAGGGCCTTTCTAAGTTGCTGAGGCTGCCTTTGAACTTTTGATCCTCCTGCCTCAGTCTCCTGAGCTACAGGAATTATAGGCATGTGTCATCACATCTGGCATTGTATTTGAATTGACATAAAATCTACACAGAAGATAATGCACAGATTTAGGTATAATTCAATGTGGTTTCATAAATATAAACAAACATCCATGTAACCACCACTCAACTCAATATATAGAACATTTCCATCATTTCAGAAAGTGTACTCTGACCACCTTCTTGTCAATCCTCACCCCTGTAAGCAATCACTGTATTGACTTATGATACCATAGATGAGTTTTGCCTGTCAGTTAATATCAATTAAATTGCACAGCAGCACTCTTTATCTCTTTCTGGGACTTTATTTTTTTCCACTGATCTATTTTTCAGGTCTCTAATGTGTCTTTCATTATGTTCAGTTTGCTACTAATGTTTATCCAATGAATTCTTAATTTCAAATATTGGATATTTTTATTCTAGAATGTTTGACTTTTAAAAATAGAATTCACTCTTCTGTTGAAATTCTCTATTTTAAAGTCCATTTTGCTAACATTTTCCTCTATTTTCTTTAACATAGTTATACCTAAGTCCTTGTTTGCTAACTCAGGTATCTGGATCATTTGTTTGTCAATTTTTATATTATGTTTTTTCTCTTAACTCTTGGTCACGCTTTCCTTCCTTTTGCATATCTAATAATTTTTATTGTGGATAGAATGTTATGTTAAATTCATGGAGATCCTACATGACATGTCTCACCAGATATATTTTCCCTTTTCTCTATTAGGCAGGTTGAATAAGGAGCTTATCACATTGATCCTTGAGTTAGGTCAGGCTGGGTTTTAGTTCTAGTAGGGTTTACTAAATTTGGTCTGTTTCTGTTCCTAGGCATGACTGTCCTGTATTTTGAATTGATAACATTATTGATCTGTCCCCTTAGCCCTGAAAGACTAGTAGATTTGTTTCTTCCTTTGGAGGGTTTGAGTAGCTCCTTGGCTGCCCTTTACCCCCTCCATGGCATCCACCCCCATTCACATAGCTTTAATGCTTAGGGAATCTTTTGAGGGGTATAATAGTGTGTTTGAGGCAAGCCCTCTTTTATTTTTTATTTTTAAATGATTTAGCTACTTTCATTTTCTCACTAGTCTTTTAAGCATCACAAAATCATGAGAGATTTTGTTTTTTTAGAAGCCCTTTAGCTCTCCAGCCTCCCTTGCATAGCTCCAGAATTCAGATGGCCCATTTGAATTTCTAATCTATTTTGCGAGACTTTCTTTGACTGATAAAAGGTTTGCTTCTTTCTCCCTCTGCTCGGTCCAAGTTCAAAACCCATGATGGCCCTCAAACCAGACATTTCCAGAGAAACAAAGAGCTGGTGATTATTGCTGCTGAAAAAAATTTTACAAATGGATTTCAATGAAATTTTGGTGAATGGATCCTCTCACCAGTCCCAGTTTGCTCCCCCAAATTGGTTTTGCTATGTCCAATGGCACTCTTGCAAGAACAAGTGGTGATTGTTAATTTGCTTTGAAGCCCCCCAGGTCCCAACCTGAAGAGTTCAGTTTTATTCTTAATGCACTTATGTTTCTTCAATTTATTTAAAAATGTGATTTGTGTAATTTATCCAGGTTTTCCTAGTTGTCGCAGTGGAAAAGTTCAGCTACCATGATCTATTACATCCTTGACAGTAGCAGAAGTTCAGACACCCAGATTAAATGGAGTCAGGAAGGACCACAACTCAAGGAACACAGGGAAGGGAGAAGCTTACTAAGTATCTGAGCAGCGTATTACAGTGAACCTTGGACACAGGAACCCCTCCAAAGCCACGTGGTGGATCTTGAAGTGAGTGCAAAAGTCAAGACACAAGCTTAATGACTTGATTCAAGAGATCTCACAACACAAAACCATGCATCATGCAACCTAAGATGGGAACCAGAAAGTCTTCCCAAAGAATTCAGTCATGATTAAATATCCAACTATTTAGGTCTGATTTCCCAGTAAAATGTAAACTCTCAGAAAACAGGAATTTTGCCTTTCTTCTTCACCTTCAGCATGATCACCTAAACACATCATAAAGCCTTCTATCTACTAGATCATTGATTAATAATTAATATTTGACAAATTCTGGATTCACATGATAGAAATCACAGCCCACCCTCAGCCCTCAAGAGTTGGTTATAAATAATTGTGCTCATGTTAACTACAGAGTAAACATTACAGAATAATCACTTGAAAATCTTTTGTTGCTGTGGTTTCCAGATGTTCTCAGTGTCCAGATATTCCAGCTGTCCATTTCCCAGAAATCCAGCTCTATCTCACTATGGAGGCCACAACCTGTAACGGCTCAGTGGACAGCACCCCCGTCTTCTACCTGGTGGGCATCCCCTCTCTACCAGAGTTCTTCTTCCTCCCCATGTTCTTTATTTTCCTCCTGTTCTACCTTCTCATTCTCACAGGTAATGCCCTGATCCTGGTGGCCGTGGTGGCAGAGCCAATCCTTCATAAGCCCATGTACTTCTTTCTGATCAACCTCTCAGCCTTAGATATTCTTTTCACCACAACTACCGTCCCCAAGATGCTGTCCCTGTTCCTGCTTGGGGACCACTTCCTCAGCTTTCCTTCCTGCTTACTGCAGATGTACCTCTTTCAAAGCTTTACATGCTCAGAAGCCTTCCTCCTGGTGGTCATGGCCTATGACCGATACGTGGCCATCTGCCGCCCACTGCACTACCCCGTCCACATGACCCCACAGACTAATGCTGCACTGGCGGCCAGTGCCTGGCTCACTGCCCTCCTCCTGCCCGTCCCAGCGGTGGTAAAGACTTCCCAGATGGCATATAACAACATTGCCTACATCTATCACTGCTTCTGTGACCACTTTGCTCTAGTCCAGGCCTCCTGCTCTGACACCAGCCCCCAGACTCTCATGGGCTTCTGCATCGCTATGGTGGTCTCCTTCCTCCCCCTTCTCCTGGTGCTTCTGTCCTACGCTCACATCCTGGCCTCGGTGCTTCGCATCAGATCCCGAGAAGGACGTTCCAAGGCCTTCTCCACCTGCAGCTCCCACCTCCTGGTGGTGGGCACCTACTACTCGTCCATTGCTGTGGCCTATGTGGCCTACAGGGCTGACCTGCCCCTGGACTTCCACATCATGGGCAATGTGGCCTATGCTATTCTCACACCAATTCTTAACCCGCTCATTTATACCCTGAGAAATAAGGATGTCAAGGCTGCCATCATGAAAATTGCATATCTCAAAAACCAGGCAGGGACAGGAACATTTAACCTTTAAATGCAGCCAATTCTGCTCCCAGTATTCCTAATAATGATGCTTAGCTTGGAGTGGAAACTCAATAAATGTTGTTGAATGAATAAATTAATCATATAAAATAGTAAAATAAAATTCAGCTGAGCAGACAGTTCCAAAAGTGATTTTCATACTTTGGTCCAGGGTTTTTCCCCTGGTGCAATGGAATGATGTGAATGTGCACAGGAATCTGGAGTTGTATAAAATTTTCGCTACTGAATAATTCAACAATAATTTGCTGAAATAAAAAAAAATCTGCACAGCAGGGGAAAAAACCCTTTATAAACAAAGTCAAAAAGTAAAAGACATAGCTCAGGAAAAGAACAACTACTTATAATACATGAAGAGCTCTTCAAACTTTAGAAGAAAAAGTCTAATATTTCAATATAAAAATGGGCACAATGTGAGTAGACAGATGACCAACGCCTGGCCTTTACACAATGAAAAGGTATTTCATCTGCTGTCTAAAATGTATACAAAATAAAACTATTCCTAAATGCTGCATTTTACTTACTTAGAAAAGCAAAAACCTAAGATCTTGACAATATTCCTGGAAAAAGTAGAAGTCTCATAAGTCTCTTGTGAGGATGAAAAATTAGTACAGTGCTACTATAAGTAGCCATCAAAGGTACTTATCCTCTCCCCTTTTATTCAGTAATCTCACTCTAGGAATCTGTCCCAAAGATTGACTGGCAATCATTCTTTAGCTTATACATTCATCAATAAGGGCCTGGTTGAATAAAATATAAAAATGTATAATGCACTTACATTTTCCTTTTTAGGAAAGGAAATGAGTCAGGAAAGGAAACAAGTAAGCTCTACATGTTGACATGGTGTCATTCTTAAGATATATTGTTAAGTAAGTAGAGGGAGCAGTTGGGCACAGTGGTGCATAGCTATAATCCCAGTGACTTGGGAGGTTGAGACAGGAGAATGGAAAGTTGGAGACCAGCCAGGGTAGTGAGATCTTGTCTCAAAATAAAATAAAGTAAGAGCTGGGGATATAGCTCAGTGGTAGATCACCCTTAGGTTGAATCTCTATTAACACGACACCCACGCACATACACACACACACAAAGCTACAAAACAGTGTTTTCACAAGGAAAAAAAATTTAAAACTTGCTTAAATTTTCTGAAAAAAAAGAGCTTTAAAATATGATTCTATGTTATCCTCTCTTTTAGCTTATTATTGTTCTTTAGTGGTTGTCCTTGGGTTTATGATATACATTTTTAGTTAATTACAACCTAACTTTTATGTGTAAAAGAAACTTGTACCAGTAGATCCCCCATCCTGTGTGCTGTCTCAAACCTTCTACTTTTATATATGTTCTAAACACACAGAACATTGCTACTTTTGCTTTTGACAGTCACCTTTTGAAGCAATTAAACAAAGAAATTAATTGCATTTTGCTTTAGTTTATTCCACTTGCACCACTCTTCATTTCTCTATTGTTCCAACAAACCAGTTATAAAACGGCCAGGGGAATTCAAAGATGAACTAGAAATTTATGCTATCAACTTTATTGAGGCAGACTTTATATGCAACATTAAGGACATCTCTTTAAGTGAAGTTTCCAAAAATCTTGACAAATGAATACAATGGTATAACCTCCATCCCTGTTGAGATAAGAGAATATTCCATCACCCTGGAGGGTTCCCTGCATCCCTTCCTAGTCAGCCCTCCTACTCTGTCCCTTGGCAAACACTGATTTGTTTTTGGCAGTGAAGATCAGTTTTACATTCTCCAGGATTTCATATAAATGAAACGAACCTGGCTCCTGTTGTTCACCATAGGGTTTTTTACATTCACCTGTTTTATTGCTTGTGTGAGTGGTTTGTTCTTTTTTACAATTGACAAATGCTTTTCCTTTTGCCTTATTGTTTCACATTTTCCTTTTAAAACTTTAAAATTTCTCTTTCTCTTATTGTTTTTTCTTATTACACCAACTAAATTTTCCAGTACAATGTTGTGAAAGTGGTGAAAGCTGATATTCTTGCATTCTTATTCTTTATAGTAATCTTTCACTATGGTGCTAAACATTTTTTAAAAATTTTAATTTGTTATATATGACAACAGAATGCATTACAATTCATATTACATATATAGGGCACAATTTTTCATGTCTTTGGTTGTACACAAAGTAGAGTCATACACATACTTAAGACCTTCATGTCTTCATACATGTACTTAGGGTAATGACGACCATTGCATTCCACCATATTTCCTACCCCCATGCCCCCACCCTTATTCTCCCTCCCCTTTGCCCTATCTAGAGTTTATTTAATCTTCCCATTACCACCACCATCCCTGCAGCATATTATGGATCAGCATCCTTAAATCAGAGAAATCATTCAGCATTTGGTTTTTTTGGGGGATTGGCTAATTTCACTTAGCATTATCTTCTCTAGCTCCATCCATTTACCTGCAAATGCCATGATTTTATTCTCTTTTAATGCTGAATAATATTCCATTGTGTATATATACCACATTTTCTTTATCCATTCATCTACTGAAGGTTGGTTCCACAGTTTTGTAGAACAATTGAAAACCAAATATAAACAAACCACTTATAGGGGCTGAGGTTGTGGTTCAGTGGTAGAGTGCTCGCCTAGCACATGCGAGGCACTGGGTTCAATCCTCAGCAACACATAAAAATAAATAGATAAAAATAAAGGTATTACAAAATTTTAAATACAACTTATAATAGCAACCAAAATAGGAAATACTTAGGGATAAAGTTAGCAAAATAAAGTTAGCAATACACTTTACTAAAACTGCAAAACACGGCTAAAAGGAAGTGAAGAAACAGGTGTAACCTTACTATAAAACTACAGTAATCAAGACAGTAAATACTGTTGGCATAGGAAGAGAAATATAGATTTATAGGACAGAAGTTTATAAATTGGCCAATATTCACTGAAGAAGGAAATTCTTAACAAATGGTGTTATAACAACTGATAGCTGTTATCATTCCCTTAATTGCCAACTCTGCAAATGCTGTGAAAAATAACCTATATGGGCATGGGACAACAGGCACCTTTTCCTCCCAAAATTCCTTTGCACCTTGTCATCGCCCCCTACCTTTGCATACACAAACATAGCTCCTGAGATGGTCTCCTAAGGAGAAAGATTACAAATTTGTCCTGTGAGGGAGTTGGGAGCGAGTAGGATGTTTCAGATGATCTAAAGAGTCAAGTATCCTCAACTCTTCTTGCATATCCACATCCCGATTGTCAGATTTGCAATCAAGGACTTAACATTGACCACAGAACACATCTTTGGGAAATGGCCTCAGGCTGCTGTTTGACAGCACACGTGACCAGGTTCTGGATGGGGCATCCTTCTTGCTCCAGCGTTCCATGGCCAGTCCAGGTTCTTATTTGCTTCCAGTTGGCCAACCTAATATTGGGAGATTTTCAACCACACTCTGTGAGAAATAGTCAACCCTCACCTGTATGAGTACACTCTTTATTCTCTTAAAATTATCCTAAGGCCACAAAAACTTCAAAGTCTTGCCCTTCCTTGTTAGGAATGTGACTCTGGAGACTACAGGTATTAGCCACATAGGTCACTTCACGACGCATCCTCAGAGCTCACTGGCATTCCATCCTCAGAGGTCTGCAGACTCCGTCCCTGGCCACTCTATAACCCAGCCTCCACCGGTAACGTCTTTACTTTACCTCCTTTTTTCTCTACAGTTTTTTAAAAATCAATTTTATTGAGGTAAACTATTTAAACAATAAAATGCATCACTTTAAGTGCACGATTTGATAAGTTTTCACAAAGGTGTACACCCACAGAGCCACCACCACAAGCAAGTGGTACTCTATTTCCAGCAACCCCACCAGTTCACTATGCCCATTCCCAGGCTCTCTTCCCAACTCTTGCTCCGGGCAACCCCTGAGCTGATTTTCATCTCTATAGATTAGACTTATCTTTTTTTTTTTGTTTCTTGTAAATCTAATTCTACAGTATATAGTATTTTGAATCTGACTTGTGCTCAGCATATTTTAAGACTTCACCCATGTTGTTTCATATATCAATAATTCATTCCTTCTTATTGCTAGAATTATTTCATTGCATGGATATACATGTTCATTTACCCATTGATGATCATTTGGGTTTGGGGTATTATAAATAAAGCTTCCAAGAACATTTTTTGTGTGTGTTTGTGTGTGTGAGTGTGTGTGTGTGTGTGTGTGTGTGTGTGTGTGTATGGAAATACACTTTCATTTATGTTGGGAAATACTTAGGAGTGGAATTGCTAGTTCATGTGATAACTATTTAAGTTGAAAGTAATTCTGAAACTTCTTTCCAGTGTGTTCCATCTGACAGTTATCCCATGTCCTTCCCATCAGTTGGTATTATCAGTATAAAAATTTTAGCCATTCTAATAAATGAGTAGTTGTAGTTCAACTGTGGTTTTATTTTGCACTTTTATGATGACTAATGATGTTGGGCATGTTTTCATGTGCCCATTAGTCATTCATATCTTGTTTTTATAGTATATGTTCAAATATTTTGCTTATTTAAAAGTGAATTATTTATTTTTAACTAATGAGTTGGAGTTCTTTATTTTATGAGTCTTCTGTTAGGTTTATACTATTTTTCCCCAGTTTTTGATTTCTCTTTTCATTTTCTTAATGATATCATTTGAAGGGTAGAAGTTTTTAATTTTGATAACATCTAGTTCAATTTTTCCTTTATGTTTTATGTTTCTCATACCCTATTTAAGACATGTTTGCCTACCTCAAGTTTTCAAAGATTTTTCTCCCATGTTTTCTTCTAGATGTTTTGTAGCTTTGGGTTTCAACATTTAATCCATTCTGAGTTGATTTTTGAATATGGTGTGAGGTAAAGATCAAGTTTCACATCTTCCAGGTAGATATTCTGAAAATCATGTTGCTTAAGTCCTCCCAACTTATTATTATTATTTTTTTTACTTTTATTTTTCAAAATCATTTTGGCTCTTTCAAGTCCTTTGTATTTCCATATAAATTTAAAATTACTTCAGTTGCTACCAAAAATGCCGACTTGGATTTGATTGAAATTGCATTGATTCCATAGAGCAATTTGGCATATTTGACCTCTAAACAATGTTGAATCTTCTACTTTATAATCATGGTTTATCTTTCAATTATTTAATTCTTTAATTTTTAAAATTTTCTTTGCAATGTTTTATCATTTTGAGTACAGCCTTGCAAATATTTTGTTAAATTTATCTCCAAATATTTTATAGTTTGCCAATGTAAATGATATCATTTTCATTTTTAATTCATATGTAATAATTATATATTAAAATTTTCTTTCCAATAGTTTATTTTGTATGTAGAAATAAGGTATATTTTGTACAATAATTTTGTATCCTGTTATCTTGCTAAACTCACATATTAATATTAGAAGCTATTTAGATCCTTTAGAATTTTCAACATATTTGATCATGTTATTTATGAATAATGACTTTATGTATTCCCTACTAATATAAATGCCTTTTATTATTTTCTTCTTCCCTTTTTTACACTGATTAGAACCTACAGCACAATGTTGAATAAAAGAAGCCAGGAACAGTGGTTCACACCTCTAATCCCAGTGCCTTGGGAGGCTGCGACAGGAGGAATTCGAGCTCAAAGCCAGCCTAAGCAATTTAGCGAGGTACTTAGCAACTCAGTGAGACTTTGTCTCTAAATAAAATATAAAAAAGGACTGGGGATGTGGCTTGGTGATTAAGTACCCCTGGGTTCAATCCTCAGTACCAAAAAAAAAAAGTTGCGAGAGAAGACATGTTGTCTTGTCTTGACCTTATGTAAAATGTGTTCAACATTACACCATTAACTATGATGTCAGTTGTGGAATTTTCATAGATGTCCTCAGACCAAGCTGAGGATGTTATTTTCTATGAATTCTGTTTGTATAGGATACTTTCAGTGAGTATAGAATTCTAAGCTAGAGATTTTTCCTTTTAGCATTGTGAAGATGCCATCCCATAGTCTGTTGGCTTCAATAGTTCTTGTTGAAAAGACAGCTGTCAGTCCTATGTTGCTATATTAAACAAAATGAATCTCACTTTCTCTATTTTTCAGTTATTCCTTGTATCTTTAGTTTCCAGCAGTCTGACTCTGCAATAATGTGCTTCCTTTTGTTATTGTTGTTTTGCTTTGTTTTAGTTTGTTTTTGTATTGTTTGGCCTAGAATTTGTTGAGCTTCTTAAATCTATGAATTGACCTTTTAGAGTCAGTTTGGAAATTTCTCAGACATTATCTTTGTACAAACTGTTTCTTTTTTCTTCTTTTCTTTTTCTGGTACTGGGTCTGAACCCATAAGTACTTTATCACTGAGCTAAATTCCCATTCCTTCTTATTTTTTTTTAATTTTGAGGCAGGGTCTCACTAAGCTGCTTAGGATCTCTCTAAGTTGCTGAGACTAGCCTGGGACTTGTGATCCTCCTACCTCAGCCTCCTAAATCACTGGAATTGCATCCATGTGCCACCACACCCAGCTGTCTAAATTGTTTCTGCATCACTCTCTTTCTTTTCTACTATTGGGACTCATTAAGTACATGTTAGAACTTTATGCTAGTTCCTATAACCATTTTTATCCCCAAATATTTTTCCTCCTGTGATTTGATTTGGATATTTTCTGTCTTTCAGTTCATTTATACTTTCTTATTTATAACCATCTAAAAAATTCTGAAGTTTGCACACTATATTTTTAATTATGGAATATTCATTTCTTTTTTTTTTTGATAGTTCCAAATTCTGTCTTTAAATTCTCTGATTCTTACATATTGTCTCTTTTTTCTTCTTTCCTTTAAAAATTATTAATAATAGTATTTAAATTTTCTGGCTGATAATTATATCTGAATCACCCACATCTGTTTCTACTCTCTCTTCCTCTTCTTGTTTTTGCTCACTGACTTGTTTGCTTGTTTGTAACCATGCATCACACTTTTAAGAAATATTTGTTTATTTATAGAGGACACAGAAACCAACCCACAAAACTACAACTTTCTTATATTTGATAAAGGGGCTAACAGCATGCAATGGAGGAAGGATAGCATCTTCAACAAATGGTGCTGGGAAAACTGAAAATCCATATGCAACAAAATGAAACTGAATCCCTTTCTCTCGCCATGCACAAAAGTTAACTCAAAATGGATCAAGGAGCTTGATATCAAATCAGAGACACGGCATCTGATAGAAGAAAAAGTTGGCTACGACCTACATACTGTGGGGTCGGGCTCCAAATTCCTCAATAGGACACCCATAGCACAAGAGTTAACATCTAGAATCAACAAATGGGACTTACTCAAACTAAAAAGTTTTTTCTCAGTAAAAGAAACAATAAGAGAGGTAAATAGGGAGCCTACATCATGGGAACAAATCTTTACTCCTCACACTTCAGATAGAGCCCTAATATCTAGAGTATATAAAGAACTCAAAAAATTAGACAATAAGATAACAAATAACCCAATCAACAAATGGGCCAAGGACCTGAACAGACACTTCTCAGAGGAGGACATACAATCAATCAACAAGTACATGGAAAAATGCTCACCATCTCTAGCAGTCAGAGAAATGCAAATCAAAACCACCCTAAGATACCATCTCACTCCAGTAAGATTGGCAGCCATTATGAAGTCAAACAACAACAAGTGCTGGCGAGGATGTGGGGAAAAGGGTACACTTGTACATTGTTGGTGGGACTGCAAATTGGTGCAGCCAATTTGGAAAGCAGTATGGAGATTTCTTGGAAAGCTGGGAATGGAACCACCATTTGACCCAGCTATTCCCCTTCTCGGTCTATTCCCTAAAGACCTAATAAGAGCATGCTACAGGGACACTGCTACATCGATGTTCCTAGCAGCACAATTCACAATAGCAAGACTGTGGAACCAACCTAGATGCCCTTCAATAGACGAATGGATAAAAAAAAATGTGGCATTTATACACAATGGAGTATTACTCTGCATTAAAAAATGACAAAATCATAGAATTTGGAGGGAAATGGATGGCATTAGAGCAGATTATGCTAAGTGAAGCTAGCAAGCCCTAAAAAACAAATGCCAAATGTCTTCTTTGATATAAGGAGAGTAACTAAGAACAGACTAGGGAAGAAGAGCACGAGAAGAAGACCAACATTAAACAAGGATGAGAGGTGGGAGGGAAAGGGAGAGAGAAGGGAAATTGCATGGAAATGCAAGGAGACCCTCAGGGTTATACAAAATTACATACAAGAGGAAGTGAGGGGAAAGGGAAAAATAATACAAGGGGGAGGAATGAATTACAGTAGAGGGGGTAGAGAGAGAAGAGGGGAGGGGAGGGGAGGGGGGATAGTAGAGGATAGGAAAGGCAGCAGAAATACAACAGACATGAGTATGTCAATATGTAAATCAATGGAAGTGTAACTGATATGATTCTGCAATCTGTATACGGGGTAAAAATGGGAGTTCATAACCCACTTGAATCAAATTGTGAAATATGATATATCAAGAACTATGTAATGTTTTGAACAACCAACAATAAAAAATAATAATTAAAAAAAGAAATATTTGTTTATTTATTTACTTATTTATTATTAGAGCTTTATGGTTATACATAGTAGTTGGGTTCATCCCAACAAACTCATACCTGTATGGAAATTGAATTTGGTTCATAATCCTCCCTTTTCTTTCCCTTCCTCCCTTCCTTCTCCCATTAGTTCATTTGCACATTTATTGATTTGGGTTATTATTATTTATTGCTGTTAAGTTTTTGAGTTCTTTTATATTCTGAATATTAATCCCTTATTGGAGGGGTAGCTGGCCAAGATTTTCTCCCATTCTGTATACTCTCTTTGCACTCTTAATCATTCCCTTTGCTGTGCAGAAGCTTTTTAGCTTAATGGCATCCCACTTATTGATTCTTGATTTTATTTCTTGCACTGTGTGGGTCTTGTTAAGGAAGTTGGTACCAGCACCAATATGATGGAGTGCTGACTCTATGGGTTTTTTTTTTTTCCTAGCAGTTGTAAAGTTTCTGGTCTAATTCCTAAGTCTGATCAGTTTTGATTTGAATTTTGTGGGGGTGAGAGATAGGGGTCTGATTTAACTTTTCTAAATATAGCCATCCAATTTTCCCAGCAACATTTGTTTAAAAGGCTGTCTTTCTCCAAGATGTGTTTTTGCAAGCCTCATACCCTTTGATTGGGTACTAGACATTGAATATTTTTTAAAAAAATTAATTTTGGGATAACTTATTCTCCTCCAGAAAGAGTTATATTCTTTCCAGCAAATAGTTCTAATGGTTTGTCCTTGTGCCTTAGTTTTAGATTATGACTCATTTATTTCCATTTTCCTTTTTCTTTTGGATTTGGTCCTTATTCCTAGAGCCTGGTATCCTCTCCATTCAAATGGTGCTCCCCAACCCATGAAAACTGCTGACTGATTCTCTAGCATCACATGGCTGTTAAACTATTTCTGCAGCTCCTTGGCCTCCCAGCTGCTGCATTTTTTTGGATCTTTCAAGTATTTCCCTGTATTTACATAATTTAGAAGTTGGTCAATGACTTAAGGGAATTTATACACCAATTTTGGCATTCCTTCTCTGCAGTGTCTTCTTTTCCAGGAATTTGACTCTAAACTTTCATTCACTTTGGCAACCCAAATTCAAACCTGTTTATCTTCAGCCCAACAGGACTTCTGTTTCCTAATTGGACCCTATTTTCCCATCTCACAGATTGGGAAGTGCCCTCAGGTGAAGAACTGGGGACATATGGAACTCCACCTCTTGGGCCTCCCTCCTCCCAAGGACTGAAGTCTTGAAGGCCTGCCCTGGGTTCTCTCCAGAGCCTTCAAACAGTTGTTTTATATATTTTGTGCAGCTTTGCAGGTTTGGTTTTTTTTTTCCGCATAGTTTAATCCAAACAATCCTGCTTCTCTACCATAGCCCAAACTTTAAAATCCTCTTGAGTTTTTGAGTAAACTATTGATAGGAGAATCACAGTCTCCTAGGATTTTAGCATAAATCCATATTTTGTTCTGTAGATAACCATCTTTTGAGAAATAATTCCTAATCTTGGTGCAGACTGAATGCTTGACCAGGGAACACTAAATGAATATGGGTCCCCAACTTTCCATTATGAATTAGTTATTAATTTGAACAAATGTTAAAATTGATCACATCCCACCATCAAGTGAAAGTAAGAACTGTTATATTATGTTCAAGCAGATCATGAGGACACTAGCATAAGCAGGTGATACAGACTCCAGTGACACGCAGTCTTGTTGCAATTGTCATCTTTCCATCAACTCTAACACACAGCCTCATGGGAAATTCCCTGTAATCAATTCCCTCAGAAAGAAAAAATTCAGGCCTTCCTTTCCTTCCTTCCTTTCTTTATATTACAAATATTTCTTTAAAATATGCTTGTACTGCCCCAAAGTGGACTGTTGCTGCCTTACAGTGCCATTTGGGAGGGCCCGGAAGGGTCACCAGGGAAGTAAACACTATCAATGGGCAGAACTTGTGGCTGTGTATCTGGTTCTTTCACCTGGAAACTTCCTCTCACCTGGAAAAACAAGAGGACTTTGAGGCCACTGGGCAACGTAGCAAGACCCTGTCTTGAAATAAAATAAAAAGGGCTAAGGATATAACTCAGCAGTAGAGTACTCCAGGTATAATTCCCCATGCTGGAAAGAGAAGGAAGGAAGGAAGGAAAGTGGGTGAGGTGAAGGGAAGGAAGAAGGAAGGAAAGGAAGGAAAGGGTGGATGAATTGATGGAGAGGAGGCTGAGTTGAGGTGGTAGACCTCTCAGAATGAGTGCAAATGATGGAGATATTTACATCTCCCAAATCAGCAAGAGTAGGAAAAATCAAGTAGACAAGATGATCCATCCCGTGGATGTCAATCAGTGTCTATCCTAGCTCTTCTTTGCTCAGTATATTCATGGGGAAAAATATCACAGTAGTGTGGATGGGGGGTTGTACATGGGTTCATCAAGGCTCATCTGGCTTTGTTTCTGATAAGTATCAAATATGCCACGCACAATGATGTGAACCGTCACTCAAGGACACTCATCCCCACGGGTGGCAGGTTCATTTCACTGGATCTCTTTCATCATCTGGGGGAAGTGGTTTGTCTTTATTGGAGTAGAATCCTATTCTGGGTATGAATTTGCCTTTATTGCTCACAGTGTTTCTGCCAGTTTCACCTTCTAAAGATTTAATAAATGCCTTATTCATCATGTTGATATCCCATATGCCCTTCTTTTGACAAAGAAACTCAATTTATAGCAAAAGAGGTGAAGCAGTAAGTCTCATGCACATAGGAATCACTGACCTTACAATGCATCCCATCTCTCAGAAGCAACTAGATTGGTTTAAGAATGGAGAATAACCTGCACTCCTAAAGACAGTTTTGGGTGCTGGCCAGATAGCAATCCCTGGCAGGTATGGGCACAGCCTGACAAGCTGAACTAGCAGTCAAAATGCAGAGCAGAATATATGGCCAGAACACACAAGTCTGGGAACCAAGAAGCAGGAGCACCTCTTCTCACTAGCCTTAAGAACTCAGTTGCAAAATATTTGCTTGCTTCTCCTCAACTTCAAATTCTTCTAGTTTATACCTTTTAGTTCCTAAGTGTGGAATGCACCCACCTTTCTTCCTTTCTCTTTCCCTCCCTCCCTCCCTCCCTCCCTCCCTCCCTCCCTCCCTCCCTTCCTTCCTTCCTTCCTTCCTTCCTTCCTTCCTTCCTTCCTTCCTTCCTTCTTTCCATTTCTGCCAGAAATGAAATAATCATTTCATTGAACTGTAAGTGGAGATAGCCACCTAAGCTTTAGGACTCCTCATGCAACTGAATTAACAGGCAAAGAAGGGTACAACTAATATATCTGAGGACAAAGAGGGAACACAATTGTGGCTATGTAATGGGAAGGAGAATTATTTCTAGAACCAGAGAACTCTCTGGAGAATATATTAGTACTTCTATGTGCGATTCTAAAAGTTAATGGAAAATCAGCAAACCAATACAGGAAGATGTTTAATAATTAATAGCTCCATACCCAATCCTCTTGACCAGTATGTAATCCCATTGTAGAGATGAGGACGCACGGAATAGGGCCCTAGGTCTGAATACTAGCTCTGCCTATAGACACCAGTGTTAAAATGGACAAGTTATTTCAGCTCCTGGACCTCATTTTCCTTCTCTTGGACTTTCTATATGCCCTGTTGTTTCTTCCTTCTCCTCTACCATTGAGAATATCAAATGGGTTAATGAGAATAAAAAATACACTAGTGTAAAATTCCACACCCTTGAGGGCTGTTAACAATGATTTCACTATCATCAAAGCCTGGGGACAAATCCTAACTGCTCACATTATTCATGCTCTAGGAGACGCCAGGATGTGATCCCTGAGGGATGGTAGGTGTGGTGCCGGGGGAGCACTAGTATTAGGGAAAGTACCTCAAGAGGTCTGCCTGAAAGGAGGGGCCCAAGGGTTTAATGGGCCATGGCTCAGTCCCAGCCTGCTACTTCCATCAAGGCCTCACGTGGAGAACTATAGAACACACCAGTGTGGACCAGGCTCAGCAGGTACATGTTGCTGGGGATGGAGTGCCCAGAGACAGGCAGAGAAAGCTGGGATGGAAAGACAAGGACAGGGGGACTCACGGGCTACAAACCCGGGCCAGAGGTTAGGAAGATGAATTGGATATACACGGAGGCAGGCACCCAGAATCCAGAGCTGTGAAACTTTGGGCCAGATATCTCAATATATCAGGGGAAGAGAGGTGTGTTCACTGGAGGAATTCAAACCATCTTGGCTAAGGCCTTCCCACACAAAGAAAAAGCTGACCACAGCAGAAACCATTGAAAACATGGAAAACCTTGAGCTCTTACAAGTTCCAAGCTCTTTGTAAGCACTGCCTCATCATTCTCTCCATAGAGAAAACCCTATGAGGTTTCAGAGAGGGAAACAAGGCTCAGAGAGGGGAAAGTGAATTGTCCAAGGTCACACAGCTGGAGGTAGGAACAGGGATTGGAATCTAGCCCTCTCTAGCTCCCAAGTTAGAACCACTACGCTGCATGTGGCATAATGAAGGTGAGGTTGTAGCCTTGCAGAGAGAGCTAGCTAAGCCAAAGAGCACTCTCTCTTCCACTTTGGGGCATGGATCATGCAGCATCTGTCTCAGAAAGCTCTGCTCTGCCAAACACAGAGAAGACAATGGCTCATGGAATTGGAAGCCATCCAGGGATCCTTTCCTCAAACCCCTCACTGAACAGACTAGAAAACAAAGACTCAGGGGCTCAAGGTCACAATAAGCAAGCAGCAAGACTGCTCTAGGAGCCAGAATCTTGGTTTCTAGGAGGGGCTCAGCCTTTTGCAGCAGGCTGGCTACAGAAACAACCTCTGCTCTCGTCCCTCATCAGCTGTGGCCTGTCCTTCTCTGACCCTCAGTTTCTTCATTTGTTGAAGCCACATAACCCCTCCTTGGCAGGGTTGTGTGAAGAGAGGAGATGCTCATAAAAGTGCAGGTTGGACATTCAGGTGACTTTCTGTCTTTTCTCCCTATAGCTGACTTATAGATAATTCCTACAGGCAAGATCTGTGCCTTGAGATAGAGTCCTTTTGGCCCTAAGCACAGGATTGTATTGCTTAGAGGTAGCATAGGAATCAGAACAACACAACCTTGAACTGTAAAATAAGTGTTAAAAGCCCAGCCAAATTCCAATATTTCCTATGATGAACTAGTTGACTATGCTTTGAAGTATTAAATGTTAAATCTTTTGAAAAGTAGTTTTGATGACTCTACTTTGCTGGTGACCTAAGCCTGGGCTTCCTGTTAGACGGTCCAACAATGAAAATCCATGGACCATCTCTCCACCAGGATCTTAGCATCTGAAAAAAAACAAGTGTACAGAGGAGAGAGGAGGAAGGACAGCTAGACTTGGTGGCCTACTAGGGTCCCTTTAGTTTTGAACTTCTGAGTTTCTGTTCCTCCAATGTCCCAATTCAGCCTAACCCAGAAACAACAGCCCATGGCTTCTTCTAGGTGCCACAATGTCCAGGGAGGTATGGTTTGTGTCCCTCCTAGTTATAGAATCTGTTTGAATGAGGTCTGACTAACTGAGGAACAGCCCTCTGAATTTGGGACAAAGCAGTCTCATTCTTTTGCCTGGTTCTAGGACATTACTTCAAGGAAGCAATTGGCATTGCCAGAAACCAATTTAGTATCTACCATAGAGAAACCCAGAGGAAAAGTTGAAATTTGGTTTTGTCTGATATTAACAATTAAAAAAAAAAAGGAAACAGAATTCTTTGTCCTAATGTTTTCCCCTTGGAAATATGAATCCCAGTTTAAAAAATGTAGATTCTCCAGTAAAAAATGTAGAGAAGAAAAGCACTGTCCTGGGAATCAAGGATCTGGCCCAGTTCCTAGCTATATAGCCAGTGGCTGTAGCACCTGGGAAAGCCCCTGCCCTCTCTCTACACAGTCTCTGGCCTATGGGAGAAGGTATTAAAAAAAATTTTTAAGTATTTTCCAGTTTTGATATTGTTGGTTTTACACATGAGAGATTTTTTGTTAAAAGAATGGAACGTTAAAAGTGACTCTGAGGAAAACTGCACATGGGATCATCAGAAATAAGGAGAGAATGATACAAATTTGACATGAGGGTCACTTGTCCAAAGGACAAGCCTACAAAAGAGAAGAAATCAGTATTTCCTTTAGCTCAAAATCCCTAGGTCCTTGGGTTGAAGCACTCATTTCTGATTCCTCCAGGAGGGATCCTTTTGTCTTGGAGCAGCTACTGGGAGCAGGTCATCTCTATCAGGGAGGCTCCCCAGGGCGCCTGCTGGGCAGGGTTAGTTGAGTGGTCAAGCACAAGCTCCTGCTGGCTGCAGCAGTCACTGAGGAGGAATATTCTGTGAAATTGCAGAGATTGTCTGGATTCTCTTAGCAGAATTTTGGGAGAGGGTATTACCCAGACCCCAGTCAGGAATCACCCTTCCTGCCAAGAGTCACTTCCTTCACTGTTAACAATGAAAAGAGCCCAATGCCAAGAGACAGGACCTGAGGACTCAGCTTAGATGGAGACAGAGGAACCACGACCCCAAGCAAACAAGAGAAAGAAGCCAGTCCCTGGTTAATAATTATAGCAGGAAGGCAGAGTGCTGTAGAAAATCAGTTCTCCCTAGCTACAGTGTGACAAAAATGTCCTTTTATTAAAAAAAAAAAAAAAAAAAAACTTGAAGTGGTGCCAAAAGAGAAAGGGAATTAGGGTCCTGGCTTAAGAGATCTGATATCCCCCAAAGGGTCATATGGAACATGAAAAAGAACACAGAAGTTCTTTCACAGCACTTAACACAACTGCAATTAAGTAATTATATGATTCATTGCTTAATGTATTTCTTTGCTACTAAAATTTCAGCCCCATGAGGTTAGAAACCTTCTCCTGCTTGTTCCACTTCTCTACTGTATGCCCAGCAAATGAAACATGGTTGTACATTGTAGGTATTTTTTCTATACTTAATTTTAAAAGGAAAGAGGGAATTACAGAATAGGATGAAGAGTCGGGGGATAGGACAATCCCATTATCTATCCGCTATAATTACTTGTCAATAAACATGATTATATTAATTATAGATCGATTACTCTGTAATTCTCATTCCGGAATTTTGGATTGTTCTCTTTCCAGTGAGCCTGGTTCCCAGATGTTCCCACGACTCACCTCCTGAGCCTCCAGCATTGACCCACCATGGAGATCACACCCTGTAATGGATCAGGGGACTCCTCCGTCACCTTCTACCTTACGGGCATTCCCTCTCTTCCAAAATCACTCTTCCTTCCTATCTTTTTCATCTTCCTTCTCCTCTACCTACTCATCCTCGTGGGCAATGCCCTGATCCTGGTGGCTGTGGTGGCAGAGCCCAGCCTCCACAAGCCCATGTACTTCTTCCTAACTAATCTCTCAGCCCTGGACATTCTCTTTACTACAACCACTATCCCCAAGATGCTGTCCCTATTCCTGCTTGGGGACCGCCTCCTCAGCTTCCCGGCCTGCTTTCTGCAGATGTACCTGTTCCATGGCCTCAGCTGCTCAGAAGCCTTCCTCCTGGTGGTCATGGCCTATGACCGATACGTGGCCATCTGCCGCCCACTGCACTACCCCGTCCACATGACCCCACAGACTAATGCTGCACTGGCGGCCAGTGCCTGGCTCACCGCCTTCCTCCTGCCCATCCCAGCAGTGGTCCAGACCTCCCAGATGGCATTCGACAACACTGCCTACATCTATCACTGCTTCTGTGACCACCTGGCTGTGGTCCAGGCCTCCTGCTCCGACACCACCCCCCAGGCCCTCATGGGCTTCTGCATCGCCATGGTGGTCTCCTTCCTCCCCCTTCTCCTGGTGCTTCTGTCCTACGCTCACATCCTGGCCTCGGTGCTTCGCATCAGATCCCGAGAAGGACGTTCCAAGGCCTTCTCCACCTGCAGCTCCCACCTCCTGGTGGTGGGCACCTACTACTCATCCATTGCCGTGGCCTATGTGGCCTACAGGGCTGACCTGCCCCTGGACTTCCACATCATGGGCAATGTGGCCTATGCTATTCTCACACCTGTCCTCAACCCCCTCATTTACACACTGAGAAACAAGGATGTCAAAGCAGCCATTGCCAAAATAGCATGTCCCCAGGAGCCAAAGAACATTGGGATTCCCTGACTCAGAGGGGCAATTCCGTCTTTTCTCATAAACACAGCAGTACAGAGAAAAGTAGAAAATTCAGGCAGCGAGGCAGAGCAATGAGTCTCACAGTATGTCCTAGGTATTCCTTCATTATAACCGAATAAGAGTATTTTCCTTCATTCATAGTCAGCATGGTTTAAGCAATAAGTCCTAAATGTCACAAGACTGTAAATACAATTGGGGTCACATTATCATTAAATCAATGTTCATTCTCAGAGACGCAGATATTCAGCAACACATTTAGTCTTTCACTTGAATCTCTTCTTTCAGTATTTCTGAAAATCACCAGCTTCTCTGGCACATAGGTATAAATCACTCTTGTTCTTGGTGGAGAAGTAGCTCACAAACACCCCTCCCAGGAAAAACTGAACCGGTTATCTCAATCCTCAGTGGCTGGCTGAAAAGTCACTGCCACTAAAAATATTTCAATGCCATCCCCCAGGAGGTCTATATCCGCTATCTAGAACCTCAGGGTGTCTTCAAGGCAGGTCTTAAAGGTGTCTCCACCCAGCTTATGCTCAGTTAAGGGTGTCCCTGAGCACACCCATTTGAACAAAAAGTGTCACAGTTGTTTTAATTCTAAGCACACTGCGGTTTCCCTACCCATGACACTGGGTGGCTAAGTAGAGAAATTTCTCCTTATCAGTAGCATGCTGTTCCCACAGCCAGCATTTTTTTCTCAAAATATAGTCCCCAGTGTTCCTCTTTCTGGCCTTAATAGTCAGCCCAGCCTCTCAATCCCTTCCTCTATGCTAAGTTTCCTCTTAAAGACCTGTCAGGTTTGTCCAACCAGGGAAATAAGAGAACAGTAAAAAGTATTTGGTGGGGAGATGGGTGACCCCAGTGACAGATGTCCTCCTCATCTTTGGCTCTTCGCAGATAATCTCATTCCAATTTCTAAGGTTCCAGTTTTTGCTAATCAAAGCATGAATTTTAACCATTTTCCTATTTCATAAAACCCAATGAAGATGGAAATTCAACCAACGCAATTCCACAAAGAATATGATTTGCTCCTGAATTCATCTCTCAGAGGTCTCAGAAATCCTGCTACAGTCAGAAAGGGCTTCATGAAGCAGAGTGATATAAAGCCACTGAGTTTCCTTGTTTGCCACCTGGGAATGGGACCCCTGTTTTCTATCTAAAATTTATTCATTCGATATTATGTTTATTCCTCGCTCTTTGAAATTGGTATCTAGACCTCTCTGGTGCTATAATCCTCAAGTTCTAAAGGAGACAGAATAATAAACTACCTTGTCCCTGAGTTCCATGAGCTATTAGAATTCAACCTAAGGATGTGAAGAGGAATATTTTTCTCTCTTTACTCCACTATCATTCAATAAACAACTCCAAAATTACCCCCATTTTACTACAGAAGTTCTGTTTGGGGCTCCTCTGTTCAGAACTTATCTTCTGGTAGCAATTTGAGTTTCAGGTGAAACTGGTTTGTTGTGTCCCCAGATCATGACACCTTTTCATCTTCAGCAATCCTTGTGGATGGAACAAAGAATCATCTGGAGAGTGAACTGTGGTGATAAGGAATACCCAGATAGTTTACTCACTATTTTCTTGTGGCTCCTCCTAAACATTTATCACAAGTAGACAAGAAATAATAACAATGAAAACAATATTTTCATCTGCAGTCATGTAATTGGCACATTTTCTGTATTTGGCACAGTTTCTGTATTTCCCATGTATAAGTAGTTTCAATTTTTGCACATTAAAGAACATAATCAAGGGCCTAAAGTTGTAGCTCTGCAGTAGAGCGCTTGCCTTGCACAGCTGAGGCACTAGGTTCGATCCTCAGCACCACATAAAAAAATAAACAAGCAAAATAAAGATATTGTGTCCTTAAAAAAAAAAGAAGAAGAACATAATCAAGAGAGTGAAAAGCAACCACAGGATGGAATAAAGTATTTGCCAGTCACATATCTAGTAGAGAATCAATATTCAGAATACATAACAAAAAAACCATCCCTCTTTAAAGATGAGAAAGGACTTAGACATTTCTCTAAAGAAGATACAAAAGGCTGATAAGCACAAAAAAAGATGTTCAACATCACTACTCTCTAGAGAAATGCAAATCATTTCTCTGGGATTGTGGCTCAGCGGTAAAGTGCTCACCTCACATGTGCAGTACTCTGGGTTCGATCCTCAGCACCATATTAAAAAAAATAAGTGAAATAAAGATAATGTGTCCAATTACAACTAAAAAAAAATTGCAATGAGACACCAGCATCTAGTATCTCACCAATGACTAATATCTGGAAAAAAAAAAAGAAAAGAAAAGAAGTGCTTGCAAAATGTGGAGAAATTGGAACACTTGGACACTGTTGGAAATATAAAATGGTAGAGCCACTATGGAAGATAGGACATATTCTCAAAAAATCAAACAAAATTAACATAGGCTCCAGCAAGTCCACTGCTGGGCATATATCCCCAGATAATTAGGATCCCAAAGAGATATTTGTTTACCTAAGTTCAATGCAGCATGAGTCTCAATTGTCAAGAGGTGGAAACAATCTAAATGTCTATCCACAGATGAATGGAGAAAATAAAATGTGGTATATACATACCATTATGGTTTAAATAGGAGGTGTCCCCAGAAGTTCATGTGTAAGACAATGTAAGATGTTTAGAGGTGAAAAGATTGGGTTATAAGAGCTTTAACTCAATCAGTGCATTAATCCACTGATATGGATTAACTGGGCAGTAACTGTAGGTAGGTAGGGTGTGGCTAGAGGAAGTAGGCCCATGGGGTTGTGCCTTTAGCATCTATATTTTGTCCCTGGTGAGCGGAGCCCTCTGTTTCATGATTGCCATGTCCTGAACTCCTTTTCTCCTCCATGCCCTTCTGCCATGATACTCTGCCTCACTCGGGCCCAAAACTATGGAGTTGGCCATCTATGAGCTTAGACTTCTGAAACCATGAGCCCCAAATAACGTTTCCCTCCTCTAAAATTATTCTTGTCAGGTTTTTGGTCATAGCAACACAGAGATGACTAAAACACATACAATGGAATATTATTCATCCACAAAAAGGAATGAAATTCTTATACTTGCTGCAATATAGATGAACTTTAAAGACCTTATGCCAAATGAAATAAGCTAGTCATACTTTCACTTAAATAAGTGAAGTTCATAGAAAATAGTCAAGTTCATAGAAACAGAAAGTAGAACAATAGTTACTAGGAGTTGAGGGGTGGGAATAATGGAAAGGTTTTTGTTTGGTTTTTTTGTTTGTTTGTTTGTTTGTTTGTTTGTTTGTTTTTTAAGGGTACAGAGCTTCTGTTTGAGATGATGAAAAAAATTCTGTAAGTGGATAATGGTAATAATGGTGGGATAACATTGTGAATGTACTTAATGCCACCAATCCATAAAAGTGATTAAATAGTAAACTTTATGTCATATATATTTATCATAGTTTTTAAAAACTTTAAATAGTTTCAAACTAGGCCACAGGTGGGGTCATTCAGTAGCCTTGGGATTAGATGCCCTTTTGACAGATGTCCACCTCTGTACCAACAAGCTGTGGTCAGAGGGAGAGGGATGGAGGGCAGTCATATGGTTTAACACTGACAATCAAGAACAGAGAAAGGGATGGGTGGGGATCTTGGAAAGAAACAAGTCAAAGGATTTTGACTTGTTCAAATTTTTAGTTATTCGGGAGGAATAAGTTCAAGAGATATATTTGCAATATGGTGACATATTGTATACTTGAAAATCATTAATAGATTTTAAGTGTTCTCAGTGCAAAAAAATGAGATAATATATGTGTCAATTAATTTGATTTAGCCATTCCACAATGTACACATATTTCAAACATCATGTTGTAAACAACAAATATATACAATTTTTATTTGTCAGTGAACTAAATAAATAAACTAAAAAGAATCACTGGAGCAATTTGCCTTGAAAAGATGGGCAGGCGGGCAGGTAGGCACCTGAGGCCCTGTGCACTCCGGGAGGGACTTCCTGGTGGCCCTCAAGTAGAGGCTGTGAAGATGTGAGACAATGGGCAGTCTCCTCTCTTCCCTTCTCCCTTCACCCTATTGCCTCTCACCCCACCCATTGGGTAGGTGTCACCCCTTCCCTCTCCTGGCCTCTTCCTGTGCCCCTGCCCCAGGC
This sequence comes from Spermophilus citellus, assembly GCF_964194105.1. NCBI lineage: Eukaryota > Metazoa > Chordata > Mammalia > Rodentia > Sciuridae > Spermophilus > Spermophilus citellus. The sequence continues at coordinate 192,718,815 of NC_138183.1, forward strand.
ATCTTCCCTGTGCCCCTGCCCCAGACCATGCAGAGGCCATAGTGGGGCTTCTTGACATGCAGATATGGTCACTGACCACCTTCCACATGACTTACAGGCTCGCTGTATCTGGCATTGTGATCCCTTTGCCTTAAGTCACCCAGTGGCTTCTCACATGACCCTTCTGACCTCCTTCCAGCTTTTCAAACACACCAAGTTCTCATGGTCACCAATAACAAACTCTCCTTTTCTGGAAGCCCTCTTTCTCCTAAGTCAAGTCAGTCTCCTCCTGAAGCATCTCTGCTCTGGCTCATCATCCTGAAAGGTCAGACAGGCATCATTCTCGCAGGCCCCCAGCACTGTTTATTCCCCATTATAGCTTTTGTTTCAGGCCTTATGAAAGCAGAGCCCAGGGCACAGTGGACCCTTGAGCTTCTGCAGGCCCCTTGCTTGTTCACTTATTCTCCTCTTTCAATCTTCTTTCCCACCAAAGCATTCTAATGTGCTGGATATAGGTCCATAGATAAAAGTATATCTTTGTAAAATATGCAGTGTTGTTTTGTACCTGTGTGTGTACTTCTAATTTACATAACAGACTTATCATAAGTCCAGTTATTTCTGACCTTTTCTTTTTTTTACCCAATTCTGTTTTTCAGATCCATGTTGCTTTTATACATCTAAAGTTCTATTGGTTCCAACTGATGCACAATCCACTGGATGATTTCATCACATTTTACTTTTTCCTGGTGAAGGACACCCAAATTGCCTCTAACTCTTTACCACTAGTAGATCTTGATGAATGACCTTGTGTATATCCCTTTAGGGACCCACAGAGGATTTGCCCTGGAATATATGCCAAGGAGTGAAACAGATTAGTCATGGGGTATGCATCACCTTGATTTGTAGAGTCCACATTTGCAAATTCACCTACTCCCTTACCCAATACCAATACTCAGGAAGATTCAGGGCCCTGAATTCAAACTTGCACAGGGCCGTTCTCAAACTTGCACAGAGCAGCCAAACTGAGTCCCCTAGGAGCAGTTTTTCAGCTGAGATCAAATAATATGGCCTTCTGCCTTAGGATGTCAGTCCTTTCAGTGTCTATCTAGAGTCACTTTTTTTTTGCATTTTTGCACTCTTTTGGTGATTTCATGTTTAAAACATCCTCCAAGCATGATGCCAAAGTGTTGTCTAGTGTTGCCAAGTTAAGAAGGCTGTGATGTGCCTTCTGGAGAAAATAGGTGTGGTAGGTGGGCTTTGCACAGGCATGAATTATAGTGCTGTTGGCTGTGAGTTCAATGTCAATGAATCAACATTTGTTAAATAAGGTGTCTCTTTTTAAACAGAAACACATGTAAAACAAGACTATGTATTATTTGATTGACAAAAATATTGAAACTATAGGTTCACAGGAAACTAACCCTGTATTTCCCTACAACTATTTTTCACTGTTCATTAATTCTGTTTGCAGCAACTTTACAGAATATAATTACTGCAAATAAAGAAAACTGTGCTTTAGATTGTTTCCCAGAATGATTGTGCCATTTTCATATCCTCACCAAAATTGGCTATATTCAACTCTCTAATTTTTTTCTCATCAGGATAAAAAAACTACTCATTCTGAGTTGGGACATGCCTATAATCCCAGTGCTTGGGTGGCTCAGGCAGGAGGATCATGAGTTCAATGCCAGCCTCAGCAGTTTAGTGAGGGCCAAAGCAATTTAGCGAGACGCTGTCTCTAAATAAAATATACAAAGGGGCTGGAGATGTGGCTCAGTGGTTAAGCACCCTGGGTTCAAACCCCAGTACCAAAAATATATATATATATATATAAACATAGCAATAAATTTGAGGGGAATTGCATTCTACTACTCCTCCCACTTGTTTGATATATCTCTCCATTTTTTTTCAACCCTTTTGATGTCTATCATTTAAGTTTTTAATTTTTCAACAAACATGGTCGTGCTTTTGGTAGCATAAACTTCCTTATTTATGTAACTGTCATGAAAAGCATTTAAAAGTTTTTCTTGTTGGTATGCCAGTGGAAAACCAGTTTCTAGCTAACAAAGGGTTCCCAATCATTGCCCTATGGCACTAAATTCTAATTACCCTGTTGTGACTTGTATGGAATCTTCATTGGAGGAGTGAAGCCAGGTATGGTGGTGTCTGGAGAGCGTAGGTGCTGGGCCTTTTTCATGTCAGTAGCTCCACACCTTTCATAGGGCCTTAATGAATGCTTCAGCCCTTGGCACACAGTGTCCCTTAGCATTGGTGCCCTGCCTCTCTCTGAACAATCATCTCATCAGATCCCACATTGTAGGATAGATACACTCATGTCCGAAGAGCAAGAACATGCATTTCCTAAGGACTCAAGGTAAATGAAAAACAAACAAACGAAAAAAACAAACAAACAAAACCTGGAGCCACAGCCCAGTTCTAATGGCTAAGATCCTTCCATTTCCGTTAAGTTGTCTCTGCTCATTAAGTATCCCTACCTTTTAGGAAAATGAATGGTAGATTCATACTCAATAAGTGAAAACAAAGTCAAGGGTTCATTTTCCTCAAAAGGCCCAGGGAACTGAAGGGTGATTCATAGTGACAGTGTGATGGAGACGCCAGACCTGGTTATGCAATGAAGTTATAAGAATATTATGATGAAGAATCAATGCCTGGGGAAAGGGTTGGTTTTCCTATACTTTGTAACTTTCTGAATTCAGTGGAAATATAGCTACATCACCTAATTGCTTGGCCAATTAACTGCTGTCTAAACCATATCCTTGTAGGCTTAGTTCTTAGAACTATAGGGTTTTAGGGAGGAAAACTCAAGTTATCTCGAGTTACTGCTGCCTGTGGTGAAGGCCGATTCGCCATAACACTGGCAGGTGTTTTACTGTCTTTGTTCTGCACCTGTGAACTACTTATCTTAAATTAACTTCCCTGTGCATGGTCTTGGGTCACATAACCCACCCATGTTGTAATGGTTAAAAAATGTCAAATTTCCTATAAAAGCCCCCCTTTAACCTTAGCTCAGGCCCAGAACTTCAGAGCACTAGCTTATCCGATTTCCGATTTCCCAGGGGCAAATAAACCTCTGAGTTCTCCAACCTTCTGAGTGATGCTTGGTCTCTTGCTGAGCGCAATTTTCCATAACAACCAGCAATACCAAGCTGCCTCTGGAACTTCAGTATGCCTGGAAATCCTCCTAAGGTTTCTGGGCTCCATTCTCATTTTTCCATCCAGTAGGTCTTAGGTGGGGCCGAATATTTGCAATTCTAACACAAATAAGTGGACAGCAAGTACTCAGTAAACACTGGCTTTTAATAATATTGTGCAGAACGACAAGTTGAACACAGTGTCCATTGTTATACTCAGCATTGCCCTCTGAGTTTCTCCTTAAATGCAGTGGAAGAAAAGAGTTTTATCTAAAAGTAAACTACTGTCTTTTCTTTTGTCAGGTAATGGAATACTTCATACCCAGCCAAATTCTTTTTTGCCTGGCTGACAGGAACTCAGAACCTCTTTCTCATCTTTTGCACCTTTCTTTGTCAAGAACCTAAAAATATCTATTTCTCTTCTCCTTCCCTCTAAATTATTTTTGTTGTTTTGTCCTAATTCACCTTGTCTTCAGTTCCTAAGCTATCTCAGATCCTTCTTATACAACAAATATAAATAAACACATAGGTATTATACATAAGTGTTGAGATATAATTATGAAGACCCCTGCTTAAAACAAAATAATGACCACCAGAAAAATGTGAGGACTAGATACTATTTTGCGTTACCTTTTCTTTTCAGTAGATTGTTTTGGATGATATCCAGTTTCAGGGAATCTTCCTTTCCCTAAACTGTTTAATTAATGATCCTCAGGGAGAGTGGGCCATCAGACCTGAGCAACCATCATCAGGGAAGTGTAGAGTGATACTGACTACCAGCACCTAACCAAGCCAGCAGCTGCTCCTATGGTGTGAGGTAAGAGTCTGATGAGATTTCACTGGCATTTCTCTCTTACTGGGGACCACCTTTGGCTGGAATCTCCATTCATTTCAGTTGCCAGTGGACCAATATTCAGAGATGAATTTTATTGACCCAGAAGACCCTTGGAAAAGGTCTGAGAAGGGGCTATTGCTCTCTCCTATTGACTCATCTGCCCAGATTTGGACCCTAACCATGTTGACTGATTACCAGGAAAGGCCTGGGCATATCAGCCCCTCATGGAGGAGAAATATCCCTGAGGAGATGGAGTGACATAGGGTTGGGGGGGGTTGTCTATGCATGTTTGAAGCCTTAGGGAAGAGTAATGAGGCAACTGGACAAGGGGAAGTTCAGGTTCAGGTTCAGAGCAGAAACCAATCCCTAAAACTGCAAATTTACTGCCCCCCCCCCAGTGCTTCCTAAAAAATTCTGAAGTGCCAAATAAATGTCTTTCCTGACTTTAAGTCCCTGATGGATCAGAGGCCCTAGGGTCAAGAGACCAAGAGTCAGAGCCCTAGCTTCTCTTATTCTAAATATTTATGATCCCCAAGGCAAGATTTTGAGAGTAAGATTCAAATATTCTATTATCTTAAACCATTTTCCGATTGTAAGATATTAAAATTCCAAGGTTTGAGATTTATGGTTTAAAAAGTGAAGTTTTAAAACTTAGACAAGATGATCACAAGGGCAAAGAAGTAAAAATCTAAAATTCCGTGAGTTTAGAGAGCTTAGATTCGTAGAGTCTAAAATACTAAAACCTTCAGAATCTAAGTTTGTCAATGACTCCAAATCCTTAAAAGTTGAAGTCTAACAATAAAAAATGGGATCTGCAGTTTTATGACTTTATACCTAATCACTGGTGGCACTTGAACAAATAAATCCATTTTCCAGCCCATCTACCAAGAAGTGATTTACACCTTCCAAGATGGTGCTCAGAATCGAACCTAAGTGAAGGTCATAGCTGTTCATTCCCAGCAAGCCAGTTCCTCATAAGGCCTGATCATTTATGATGGCGGACCTCTTCTCCACCTTCCTACCTTCTCTGCAGTGCAGGAGTGGACCCGTGTTGCTTTTCTGTGTGCCTAGGATCTCTTCTTTTTAGGAAAATCCCTGCCCCACTCATGTGTCTGTAGTGAGGCTATTGACCACACAGGTGGGCACGTGACTCAGTATGATGAGAAAATCTCCACATCCTGAACACAGTGAATCTTCTACAAATGAGCTCAGGGACTTGTCAAGAATGATGTATATAATGGGAGAGACAATGTTGAGGACTTCTGTCACCTGGGATGATGAGCTATAAAAACAGTATCAGTGCTGTGAGTCAAGATTTGTTACTGGCCAACTCAGGTGGAAAGAGCCAGGGCTGACTCACCTTCAGGCACAGTAGGTACAGTACCTAGAGTACACCATATTTTTAGGACTCAGATCAGCAATTTCAGAAGTCAAACCATTTCCTTAGAATTCCCAGATAAGTAAACAAGTAAATTCCTTACTCAACTTGGACATGGACATAACCATTTATGTTGGCTGCCCAGAACCTTGCTAGGTTTGAGGAGCCTTTCTTTACTTCCCAGTCTCCCTTGCAAGTAGGGCCCTGGCATGTGGCCTAGCTTCTCTGGTCTCAAAGAGATTCTGTAAGCCACTGATATCCTTTAGGAAAATTATTTGCTAATTAAGCCAGACAGAGTGGTTTTCTGTTATTTGCAGGTAAGACCCTGACAGGTACAGCTAGTTAGAGCTAGGCTTGTCTCTCTGGCAATCAAATGTTTTTGCTAAAACACAGAAGAGCCCTCTTCTGCATCTGTACCTTCCTCTAGGTCTAGAACAAGTCTATGCTCTTTTAGTACCAACAGCTCAGCTCTTTTATCCCTGGAGAGAAAGGATAGGTCAGGCTGAGCACTTATTCAGGGCAGGAGTACAGAAACCAGGATAACCACAGAGCACAGCATGAAAGGTCAGTGTGATTCCAAGACTCCCCAGTGCCTTTATCTTTTCTCTCCTGACTCTAACACCTTTTTATCTGGAACCTTTCCTCTGATATCATCTTTAGAAGGTAGGGTGCAAAGAAAATTATTTTGTTTGCTCCATTCTCCTCCCACAAGCATCACAGTCATTCTCCTGTAAGAAGATGTAAGAGAAGTACCTTCAGGACTGCCTGAATTGATGGACTTGGGGAAAAAATCAGGACCTGCTGTAAGGACAAGCTGCTGATGGAGAAGAAGAAAAGCCCAGGAAAAGGAAATGCAGCCCAACAGGATTCCAGAAGGACAAGGGAAGGGCCTCAAGAGATCCAAACCTACAATTTAGTCTAAGTACCTATAAAGTGGCTTATCTACCCCATAGTCACACAGCCAGCACCATTACCTCATTCACAGCCACCATCTTAGCCCTTGTCCCCAAAGCATCTTGCACACCTTCAACCTGATCTCAGCATCCTGAAGATACTAACTGTGGGGAGCCATTCTGACACGTGATTGGGTGACTCCCGTTAAGGGCCTGAGGCACTCTGGCTGTGTCGGAGTTATCCCGAAGCTTTCCTGATGAGAGAGCCCATCCGTGTGGGGGTGTGCGTAACCACTGACCCTGGAGACCCAATCACTGACCCTGACCTTGGAGTACAGCCCCCCCTCAACCTTCATTGGATGGAATTCTCCCCTGAATCTCTTGTTTCCCCCAAATAAAAGGCTGATCCCCGGCGTGTTCGCTCTCTCTCTCTCCCCTGCTAGCCCAGAGTAATCCTCGCTGCCCTGCTGGGCGGCTGGAGGCAGGGAAACGGAGGCAAGCCGTCTTGGACCTAGCATTAAAATAAGGTACTGTCTGTGTGTTTTATTTTGATCTCTTCTAACTAACTGAATGCCAGAACCTCATTAATGAAACCACTGCGCAGGCCGCGTGGTAGAACTAACAGTCTCCTTTTCTCTTCCACCGGTGGTCTTGTATCCCTGCTACAGTACAGTTCTGACGCTATATTTCTCTATCAACTCCCTTCTTTGATTAGGGGCCTTACTTCCTCTTAGACTACTTGCTTCTCTCAGATTTGCTTTTTCTTCTAACTATGCCTGTGTCCTCTTGTCATCCCTCAAGTCCTGGAAATGGAGACCAAGTATGATTCATCTCCGTCCTTAGAGCTCAGTACAAAGTCTGACAGAACAAGAGCTAAATCTTGTGACTAAGTTGCATCCTAGACAGTAGGTCATCAGTTGATGCTGATTGATTGGTTTTCAACCCTGTCATTTAATAAAGATGTTTCTTGGATTAGTTTACTGATGTCTTCCAGGTTAAGAGAAAGAAAGAGACCATCCTTCCTCCCAATATCTAAATGGAGGGCAGATAATAAGTACGGAACAGCAAGGTTTATCATAAGGCAAGTTGATGTCCTTGAGGTACAGATCCCAGTGAATGCAATGGAAAGAACTTTCAAAGATAAATAGTAGGAAAGTTCCGTGTAATAAAGAACCAACTGTGCTGCATTGAAGGGGAGAGCATATTTCAAAAAAAATTGGTGCAGGAAAATCAATACCTATGTATACCTTGGTTAAGTTATCAAACTCCAAGGATAAAAAAAAATTTCAAGCATTTAAGAAGAAAAATTCTTCTCAGCATTATTCAATGTCACAACATGATGGGACAATGTCTCTGAAGTCATTTAAGATGAAACACAACAGGCAATTGTTCTCAGACATGAAGGAGCTCAGGCAGTAGAGCACCTGTGAGCTCTTCATTAAAAACTTATCACAGGGCTGGGGATGTGGCTCAAGTGGTAACGCGCTCGCCTGTCATGCGTGCGGCCCAGGTTCGATCCTCAGCACCACATACAAAGATGTTGTGTCCGCCAAAAACTAAAAAATAAATATTAAAAAAATTATCTCTCTCTCTCTCTCTCTCTCTCTCTCTCTCTCTCTCCCTCCCTCCCTCCTTCCCTCTCTCTCTCTCTCTCTCTCTCACTCTATCTTTAAAAAAAAAAAAAAACTTATCACAGCTGGGTGCAATGGCGCACACCTGTAATCCCAGTGGCTTGGTAGGTTGAGACAGGAGGATCCAGAGTTCAAAGCCATCCTTAGCAACAATGAGGCACTAAGCAACTCATTGAGACCCTGTCTCTAAATAATATACAAAATAGGGCTGGGGATGTGACTCCGTGGTTGAGTGACCCTGAGTTCAATCCCCGGTACTCCACCCCCACAAAAAAAAAAAAAAAAAAAAAAAAAAACCCGACTACAGTGTTGAAGAGATAGCATGCATGAGGCTATGGGTTCAACCCCTAGTGCTGCAAACAAACCAAAACAAAACAAAAGCTCTGCTATGTAGCCCATAATCCCAGTTATTTGAGAGCTGAGGCAGGAAGATCGCAAGTTTGAGGCCAGCCTGGGCAATTTAGCAAGACCCTGTCTAAAAATAAAAAATAAAAAGGTCTGGGGATGCAGCTCAGTGGTAGGGTACCCCTGGGTCCAAACCCTAGTACTAAAAAAAGAAAGAAAGAAAAAGGACAATGATAAAAAGTAAACAATCCACTTAAACATGGAATCCAGACTAAAGAACTTTGGGGCTTATCACTACAGAATAGAAATTAATGTTCTAAACTTTAACAAAGTAAAATTAATAATACAAATAACAAATAACATCTCTGAAGATCAAAGGGAAGTGAGAATAAGTGTGCAAAAGTTAATATCCTAAAGTTAATATCCTCTAAAATTAAAATGAGAAATTAAAAAATAATGACTCTGAACTCTTAAAGTTTTCATAATCTTTTTATTTCTTATTTCTTATGCTTCTTTTAGGAGTTAATCATTCTTAAGCTGAATATACATTTATCTTAAGTCCATAGGTTTCTTCAGTTTCATTTCAGTTTCTTTTTCTTTTGTTAAGTTTAAGTAAAATAAAATTCAACTGTTTTAATAGGACTTGCTTGTGTTTTAATGAAAAGAAGAGAAAATAAATAAAGGTGTTCTGACTCAGTCACTGAACTGGCGCAACTGCTGATTCCTCCTACCACCGCAGGGAAAAACCTGGATGCTAAGAAAACTATAAGCAGTTCCTGGCGTGGTGGGGGCCATCTGGAGCTGGTAGACTAGAGGATGGGAGCATTGGTTTTGAATAGAAAGTAGCTTTGAAGGATTGTAGGAGACAAAGCAAAAAGGGAATAATTGGAATACTGCTTTGACATCTCTCGAAGCATTGTCTCAGGACAAACTATTCCTGCTCCCTAAAGCAGCAGCAATTTGGAGCTCAATTCCAGGTGACCTCACAAGCAAAATGATGGTAATATAAAAGTACATATGAGAAACTGAGAAACAGAAGTTTAGACAACAGACTTTGTCTGTGCATACTTCCCCACCAGAGGCCTGGAAATGGGTAATTGCCATCTAAGCACAGTCTGATCCTAATGCAGCTTCTCCCAAGAGGTGATAACTTGACCTCCTGAGGAGTGATTTTTTTCAGGGAGGAGGTGATTGAGTATGGTATTCTCCAACCTGGAGTTCCTCTGCTATCCACATCCTGAGCTAATTGGAATTTACACAGTTTGGATCTGACCTTTCCTTGTATGAAGTGACAGATCCCAGTGAGCCAATGTCTTTGCAGGGACAAAACTCCTCTTTGAGGAGCACAACCAATATTAAGGAAAAACAACATACACAGGATTACAGGTTTCCATAGTAGCAAAAATATTGAAGCAGAAAGATCAAGAATCAAGTTTAGCTTTAAAATATTTTACATGGACATAACTTTCCTATGTTCATACACGAATACATGACCTGTATAACTCCATATCATCTACAACCACAAGAATGTTATACTCTATGTATGTATAATATGTCAAAATATACTCTATTGTCATGTATATCTAAAAAGAATAAACAAAAAAGTCACCCCCCCAAAAAAACCTCCTGCCTAACCTACCTACTAAAACCTTCCCACTCTAATAAATCTAATTAAATTAATGAATATTTTATATATATATATATATATATATATATATATATATATATATATCTGGGCATGGTGGCTCATGCCTGTAATCCCAGTGGCTCAGGAGACTGAGACAGGAGGGTTGAGAGTTCAAAGGCAGCCTCAGCAAAAGTGAGACACTAAGCAACTCAGTGAGACCGTGTCTCTAAATAAAATACAAAATAGGGCTGGGGATGTGGCTCAGTGGTCCAGTGCCCCTGAGTTCCATCCCTGGTACACTCCCCACCCAAAAAAGAAAGAACAAACAAAAAAAGAAAGGCTGGGGATGTGGCTCAGTAGTAAAGCTCTCCTGGGTTAAATCTCTAATACCGCCCCCCAAAAAATTACAATTATGAGTTAAGACACTAGCAATTTATAATACAATTGAGGAAACAAAAAAGATTCAAGCAGAAATATTAAAGATGAAAAAGTCAATAGTCAAAATAGAGAATACAATCCATGAAATTAACAATAGAATAAATAGGAAACTGGAAAACCACTTTGAAAAAAGTGCCTACAATTGAGAAATAATTTTTAAAGAAGTATATTTAATGTTAACTATTTTTAAAACCACTTAGAGATATGAAGAATTTCAACAGAGAAACTATGATAAAGACCCAAATAAAAATTCTAAAATTGTAAAATACAATAATTCAAAATAAAATTGAATGAATAAGCTCACCAGCAAATTAGATACCTAAAGAAAAATGTAAACGATCTGCTACACACATCAGAATAAAATATCCAGAATTAGACACAATACAACAAAAAGCATAACAAATAAAGAAGAGAGTATAAGAACTATATACAATGGAGAAAGAGGATCTAACATGGAGAAGTTTTACTATTCAAAGGCAAATGATTAAGAATTTTTCAAATTCTAACTAAAGACATCAATCCATATATTCAAATAACACTACACCCTAAAACTCTAATGAGAATAAATAGGTATATATCATAATAAGGTTGTTAAAAACTAAAGAACAATAAAGACTCTTAAATAAGACAGTTTTTTAAAAAGACAAATTCCCCTCAGTAAACAACCTTTATATACTGGCAGTAGATTTTTTATAGAAATTATGAAAAAAAGACAATGTAATATTTTCAAAGTAGTAATAAAAAAATAATTGTCAACCAAAAAATTTATACATCCTTTAAAAGAACTAAATACAATTTTTTGACAAACAAAAGCTGAAGAATTCATTATCATCAAACCTATTCCAAAGTGTATTTCAGGCAAGAGAAAACTAAATTCAGATAGAGGCCTTTAGATGCAAGAAGTGAATATCAACAAAAGTGGTTAAATACGCAGGTAAATTAATATATGTTGTTACTGCATAATCCCGTAATTTTATCAGTCTTGTTTCTGACAGTGCTGCCATCTGGCTTTTGCAATTCCACAATGGTTCCATCCTAAATGATATTCGTGAACCAAGTTCCACAACAATATCTCCTACTGTTGGGTAGCAGGGGGCCAGGACTCCAATCAAGCTTTGTCACAGCCTTGCCATGTGTCCCTCCCATACCTTGGAGCTTCAGTTCTCTCTCTGTAAAATGAGAAACTTAGACTAAATGTCTGTAAGGGCTCTTCCTAATATGAACCACTAGGATGCTGAAAGCTGCTTATAGATTGAGGGATTTGAATGCCCTTAAAAAGGCCTGTCTTCAGGCTGGGGTTGTAGCTCAGTGGTAGAATGCTCACCTCGAATGTGTGAGGCACTGAGTTTGATCCTTAACACCAGATAAAAATAAAATAAAGGTATTATGTGCATCTACAACATATATATATATATATATATATATATATATATATATATATATATATATACAGAGAGAGAGAGAGAGAGAGAGAGAGAGAGAGAGAGAGAGAGAGTTAGTTAGATATGCACCTGTCTTCAGGGAACATTTTGAATTAAATATTAAATATTTTTCCCACTGCCTTTTTCCTTTGAAGCAATTTGGTAACCATTCATTCACCCAATACACATTTATGAAAAAAAAAACAACAACTATAAGCTAGACCTAACAAGACAAAATTCCTGTCTTTGTGGAAACTACACTCCATAAAAGAATAGAGAAATATAAGCAAGATAATTACAATTTATGTAATGCTATAAATGAAGTAAACTATCAGACACATGTGTGGCAGACCTAGTTCATGATGTGAATTCAGATAGGTTACTTTCCTATTTCTTTCCCTGTAAAAAGATAATAACAATCTTGAGTGGGGTTAGGAAAGGATGAGCACAGGATGGTTTCATGCACTGCACTGCCATGATGGAGAGAGAATCAGCTCAATTGTTGGAGGGGAATACACTTGTAACCTAGCTGGGGAGAGGAGATTCAACTTAGGGCATGGAAGTCAGGGCCCAGAGGAGGGGAGAAGACCAATAATCAATATTGCTGAGAACTTGCTGTGGGCCCTGCATGGAGACACCAGCTTTAGATTATTGTTTCTCACAACAAACTAGTCATGAAGGCATTACAGAGAACGAAACTAGGAGTTTGAGAAGTGAAGTGACTTTATAAAGTGGAAAAAAAAGAGGCTTTACAATCAGATTTCTCTGACTCCAAATCTGATGCTGATTCAGATATTTAAACTTTTTTTTGATGAGCTAAATATAGGTATAATATTGATACTCTGTATTCTTTGAAATGGAAGGAAAGGGAAAATGTGTCAAGTTTGAAACATTAGGAAAGTGGAAAAAAGTATATTCTTATCTTGGTCTTTGAGGGTGAGTGGGTTTGAGACAAAGAAGAGGAAAGAGGCAGAGAGTTTGAGGCACTGGATGAGACCTGACCGCTGGCTCAAGTAAGGGATATAGAAAGGTGGTTCAGGAAAGATGAGGTTGGAAATGTGGACTGACCTAGTAAAGAGCCTGGAGTGCCTCTTTAAGGAATATAGTCTTGGTCCCTGGGCATTTAGGAGTTGCAGGAGATGTGAAAACAAGGTAAGGACATTACATAGGAAATTAGATTTGGGGTCAAAAACCTAGATTGGAGTAATGATTTTCTCAAATATTAGCTGCAGGATTGTGGATTTATCTCATTTCTCTTCATCTCATATACTTCATCAATAACATATCTGACGTATACAACTGTGTTTATCATTGTATTCCTTAGCACCTGACTCAGGACCCATCATCTAACAGGCAGTTAATAGATAAGCTCTGCTGAAATAGGTATAACCCCAAAGACCTAAACATAATAACTAAAACCTCAAAACTCATAGAAGAAAACTGTAGAAAAGCTTTATGACACTAGACGTGGCAGTGATTTCTTGACTATGACACCAAAAGCATAAGCAAGAAAAGAAAAAAATGAATTGGACTTCAGCAAAATTTAAAATTTTAGTGCATCAAAGAACACTATCAACAAAGTAAAAAAAAATAATTCATATAATGAGGAAAATATTTGCAAATCATAGAACTGATAAAAAAAATTGATGTCCTGTGTGTGTGTGTATGTGTGTGTGTTCTTAAAACTCAACAACAAAAGAGCCAAAATCAAACAACTCAAGTAAAAATGGGAAAAGGACTTTGGTAGCCATTTCTTCAAAGATATACAAGTAACCAATAAGCACACACAACACTCAACATCACCAATCATCAGGGAAATGAAAATCAAAACCAGAAGTATTGGCAAGAATATAGAGAAATGAGAAACTTATGCATTGCCACAGGAATGTAAAATAGTTCAGTAACTGTGGAAAAAAATAGTGCAGTCGCTGTGGAAAACAGTATTTCAGTTCCTAAAAAAACTAAATAGAATTATAGATTCCAGGAATTCCACTTCATGGTATAGCACACATATGACAAGAAACACAATCCTTGCAAAAAAATAGTTTGGAAGAGTCACTTCACAAATAAATAACAGTAGCTCATGATAAACAAACAAACAAAAAAGAAAGAAAACTCTAGGGAGAATAGGGAGAATCAGATGTATCTGGTGTTACTACATTATAGTACTCAAAATGTCCAATTATTGACCAAGAAAACTTAAGAGGCATGCAAAAAAAAGTTTTTGTGTAACCCACTCACAGGAAAAAAAATTAACTAATTAACAGTAACTATCCTTGAGGAATTCCAGATATTGGAATTTCTAGAGAAAGAGTTTAAATTACTTGTCTTATATGACCAAAAAGCTAAAGGAAACATTGAGAAAAAAATTAAGGAAACCAGAAAAAAACATGTTTCAATAAATAGAGAATATCATTAAAGAGAATGAAATTATAAAAAGGAACTAATTAGAAATTATGGAGTTGAAAAGCCCAAAGATTAAAATGGAAAAAAATGCTAAATGGGTTCAACAGTAGATTTGAACAGGCAGAATAAATCAATGACTTGAAGATAGATTGATTGAGATAACCCAATATGAGGAGCAGAAAGAGAAAGAAATGAAGAAAAATAAACAGGGTCTAAAAGACCTGTGGGACACCATCTAGCATATGCACCATGAAAGTACTAGAAGAATAGGGAAAAAAAGTACAAAATATAAATAATTGAAGAAACAATAGCCAAATATCTCCCAAATTTGATGAAAGACATGAATCTTTACACCCAAGAAACTAAACAACTCAAAGAAATTCACACTAAAATAAAATTATCAAAAGACAAATAATTTTGAAAGCAGCAAGAAAAAAGTGGTCACATCAGAGGGATTTTTTTTTTGAGGGGGTGATGCTAGGGATTGAACCTAAGGGTGCTCTGCCATTGAACTCTATCCTCAGGCCTTTAATTTAAAAAAAAAAAATTGAGGGGCTGGGGTTGTGGCTCAGTGGTACAGTGCTCACCTAGCATGCATGAAGCACTGGTTTCAATCCTTAGCACCACATAAAAATAAAATAAAGATATCGTGTCCACCTAAAACTAAAAAAAAAATAAATATTTTTAAAAAATTGAGACTGAGTCTTGCTAAGTTCTGAAGGCTGACCTCAAACTTGCAAGTCTTCTACCTCAGTTCCTGGGATTACAACTGTAATTGTAGGTATAACTGATTATCTCAATTACTAATATTATAGATGTGCCACTGTTCAAGGGCTCTTAAATAAGACTTACACCTGACTTCTTATCAGAAACCATGAAAACCAGTAGGCAATAGAATGACATATTTAAAGTGATGAAATCAAGTCTCTCAACCAAATTCTATATTTTGCAAAATAATTTCTCAAAAAATAAATAAAAATTAAGATATTCCAAGATAATCAAAAGTTGAGCTCAAACCTTCCCTATAAGAAATACTGAAAAGGGTCCTTTAGAATGAAATGAAAAGACACTAAACAGTAAGTCAATGCTACATGTAAAAATAAAGGTAAGATCTCTAGTGAAGGTAATTACATACATAAATATAAAATCTAGCACAGACATACATTGTTTTATTGTGCCTCATTTTATGACATTTTGCATATATTGTGTTTTTTAACAAATTAAAAGTTTGTGTAAACCCCTCATCAAGCAAGTCTAATGGCACCATTTTTCCAAAAGCTCAGAAAATTATTAGTATTTTAATTATCTTAAAAAGCAATAAAGTACTTTAAATTAAGCTGTATTTTAGAAACATAATGCTATGCACACTTAATAAACTATAGTAAAGTATACACATAACTTTTATGTGCACTGGGAAACCAAAACTTTTATGAGACTTACTTTATCACAATATTTGCTTATTGTGGTGGTCTGGAACCAAACCCACAATATTTTCAAGTACTCAAATTACCATATGTTGATTTTTAATTATCTTTTTCCTACATTTTAAAAGAAAAATAAATGAGTCAATAATTATTCATCTATACTAAGGGGCACAAAATTTTAAAACATAAAATTTGTGACAATTACATAAAGCAGGAGGGGACAAAGTATACAGGAGCTATTGAAACCAGGTTGGCATCAATTCAAGCTAGACTGGTATAAATTTAGAATGTTAATTTTAACACTCAGGGTAACCACTAGGAAAATATCTCTAAAATATTCACAAAAGGAAATGAGAGACCAGGCACAGTGGCGCGCACGCGCGCACACACACACACACACACACACACACCTGTAATCCCAGCAACTTGGGGGGCTTAGATAAGAGGATTACAAGTTCAAGGCCAGCCTCATTATCTTAGCAAGACTCTAAATAACTTAGTGAGACCCTATTTTAAAATAAAAAGTAAAAAGTACTGAGGATGTGGCTCAATGGTAAAGGACCCCTGGGTTCAACCCCCAGTACCAAAAAGTAAAAAGGAAAGGAAATGAGGAGGGAATCAAAATAGTACAATACAAAAATTAAAAAAATAAAATAAACCCCTAAAAACAAAAGAAGGCAGTAAATTAAGGAACTGAGGAAAGAAAGAGATAAAGGCATATAGAAAACAAATTGCATCTGGTCAAAATCACAGCTGTATTTTACACACACACACACACACACACACACACACACACACATACACACAAGCCAATTCTAAAGTTATATGAAAAGCAAAGGAAATAGAATAAACAAATAATTTTGAAAATAAAGTATAATATTGGAAATCACATAAAAAGGAAACAAATAGCATGATGACAGAAATAAGTCTTTCTTTAGCAGTAATTGATTATATTAAATATAAATGGATTGTACTCTCCAATATAAAAAGCAGAGATTAGAAGAATGTACTTTAAAATAAGTTATAGTTGTAAACTATGAACAAAAGACTGAGAGTCAAAGGCACAAACACATCAAAAGTGAAACCTTAGGTTCAATCCCTAGCATCTCCAAAAAATTCCATGTAAATTGTAAGCAAGAGAGACTGTGAAGACTATAGTAGTATCAGATAAAGGAGACTTCTGTCAAAAATTGTTACAGGTGATAAAGAAGGGCATTACTTATAGATAAAAGGTTAAGTCTGACAGGAAGACACAATAATTTTAAATATATACACAACAAAAGAGCTTCAAAATATAAGAAGCAAAAATTGACAGAAATTGAAGGGAGAAACAAGCAACAATAATTGAAGATATCAATGTCTCATTATTGATGATAGGATAACTAGACAGAAGATCACTAAGGAAACAGAACTTGAACAACAGTATAAACAAGCCAGACCTGATAAACATAGGTATCAACCTCAAATAACATCAGAATATGCATTCTCCTCAAGTACACATGGATTATTCTCCATGATAAAATCAAACTGTAAGCTACAAAAAAGTATAAAGAAATTTTAAAATATTGAAATCACACAAGTACATTCTTGGAAAATAGTAGAGTGAACTAGAAATGGATAATAAACTAGAAAATTCACGAAAATGTGGAAATGAACAACATACTCTTTTTTTTTTAAGAGAGAGTGAGAGAGAATTTTTTTTAATATTTATTTTTTAGTTTTCGGTGGACACAACATCTTTGTTCGTATGTGGTGCTGAGGATCGAACCTGGGCCCCACGCATGCCAGGCGAGCGCGCGTTTGAGCCACATCCCCAGCCCAAACAACATACTCTTAAACAACAAATGGATCAAGGAAAAATCGTGAGGGAGATTCAAAATATATTTAGACAAATGAAAATGAAAATACACATACTAGAGGGGCTAGGGATGTGGCTCAAGCGGTAGTGTGCTCGCCTGGCATGCGTGCGGCCCGGGTTCGATCCTCAGCACCACATACGAACAAAGACGTTGTGTCCGCAGAGAACTAAAAAATAAAAATATTAAAATTCTCTCTCTCTCTCTCTCTCTCTCTCTTAAAAAAAAAAGAAAATACACATACTAGAAACACGGGATGCAGTAAAAGCAGTGGTCAGATAAAAAATTATAGTTATAAGTGCTTTCCCCCTTAAAAAGAAGAAAGATATCAAATCAATAACCTAAGTTTATACTGTAAGGAACTAGAAACAGAACTAAATATATCTAGAGAGAATGGAAAGAAATAATAGAGTTTATATTGGAAATAAAATAGAATGTAGAAAAGCAATAGTGACTCAACAAAAGTTGATTCTTTGAAAAGATTAACAATATTAAAAACCTACATGTATGTAGATAGAAAAAGCAAAGATTCAAACTACTAAAATCAGAAATGAAAGTGGGAATTGTACTACAAACTATATAGAAATAAAAAATATTAAAAGATAATGCTATGAATAATTGTACATCAGCAAACTAGACAACCTAGATGAAATGGGAATTTTTCTATAAACACACACTGTTTGAATCTTAAAACAGAATTAGCTTAAGAAAATATAAAAGATCTCAGCAGATTTATAAAGTGAAGTGACTAAAGCACAACAAACAAAAACTTCCAACAAAAAAAGTCCAGATCAGATGATATCCCTCATAAATTCTCTCAAACATTTAAAGAATAATTAATGCCCCTCAAATGGTATTAGTACATTATCAGATATATAAATTGCAATATTTTCTTCCATTTTGTGGGTTGTCTTTCACTTTCTAGTTGGTGTCTGTTTAAGAACAACTTTAAAAAGTTTTGATGAAAATATTACCATCTTAATAATATTAAATTTTCCAAAAAAAAAATGTGGCTTATTCTTTTTGTGTCCTATCTAAGAGAGCACGGCCAAATCCAAGATCACTAAAATGTACCTCTGTGGGGTTTTTTTTGTTGTTGTTGGTTTCTTTTATGTTTTTCTCCCTAGAGAAAGAGGAGAGGAATGAGAAAAGAGACACAGAGAGGACAGAGAGAAAAAAGAGAGAAAAATAAGAGAGGGCAGAGAGCAAGGACAGAGACAGAGGAACAGGGAAGGCTGGGCATAATGCCATAGGCCTGTAATTCTAGCATCTCAGGAGGCTAAGACAGGAGGATCAAAAGTTGAGGCCAGCCTCAGCAACATAGCAAGGTCCTTTGCATCTTAGTGAGACTCTGTCTCAAAATAAAAAATAAAAAAGGCTGGGGACATAGCTTGGTGGTAAAGCATCCCTGGCTTAAATCCCCAATACCAAAAAAAAAAAAAAAAAAAGAAGAAGAAGAAGAAGATGGAGAAGAAGGAGGAAGGGGGAGGGGAAGAGGGAGGAGGAGGAGGAGGAGGAGGAGGAGAATAATTAAAACCATAAAAATCTTAGAAAAAATATAAAGTTTTTATTGTTGTTGCTGTTGTTAGTACTAGGGTTTTAACCCAGGAGCCCTAGGGGTGCTTTATCACTGAGTTACACTTCCAGCTCTTTTTATTTCTTTCTTTCTTTATTTTTTGTTTTAAGACAGGGTTTCACTAAATTGCTTAGGGCCTCACTAAGTTGCTGAGTCTGGCCTCAAACTTACAATCCTCCTGCCTCAGCTTCGTGAATCACTGGGATCACAGGTGTGCACCTCACACACACACACACACACACACAATGGTTTTAAATTCTTTGGTCCATTTTTTTTAATAATTATACACTGTATTTTAAATAAAATTATGCACTATACTTTTAATTTTAGGTGTGGTGTACAAGGGTCCAAATTCATTTGATTATCCAGTTGCCCCAGCACCATTTGTTGAAGAGACTATATTTTCCTCATTAAATGATTATCTAGGGCCGGGGGGCGGGGTGGGTTAGGGAGAAAAGGGAAGCGACTGCTAAAGATGTCTTTTGAGGACTGATGGGGGTATCCTAAAAGCAATGTGGGCAATGGTTGCACAATTCTAGAAATATACTAAAGACCACTTAAAATGGATAAATGGGTTAAATATATGGCATATGAATTGTCTTTCAACATAACTTTTGTAAAAAATGAGATCATGACTGAGAAAACCCAGCCTGGGGCCTGGCCCCCCATGAATATTCAGTACAAGACAGTTACTATGGAGATGAGGGTGATTTCTGAAATGATGACAGTGAGCTTCATACGGTGCAATACTCGAGTCCTGCTCTTAGATGATGCAAACAAATCTGTGATTATCTTTACTTTTGCTGTAAATGGACAGGGTGTCCCTGAGGTTTACCCATTTTCAGTGGAGGACCCAAAGGGACTGGCTCAAGCACACCAAACATTCACCTACCCTCTTCCCACCTCCCAAGCTTCCAGCTCCTTAATTGGCCTCCAAAGGGGAAGCAGATCATACTGCAGGGCCTTAATTAATCCCTAGGAATCTGGGTCCCCACATTCTCCTCTCACCCCAGCCTGACTCCCCAGTTATTTGTTCCAGACAAGAAAAGAACTTTGGAGGCTCCCCAGGGAAAGAGAGGCCTTGGGAGAGGGCCACATATGTGGTCTGTGCTGACTGTGGTAACAAGGCCCAGGAGACCCTCCCTCAACAAGTCAGACCCAGCGCTTAGAAGTTAATGCCGTTGCCCTTCCCTAGCACCTGCAGAGGGTTGCAACCCACACCCACCTCCACAGCACACGCTGGGTGCTCGTGTTCTCGCCTGGCTTCTCCATGAGCGTCTGTTCATACAGCTCTTTACATCTTGTTGTTCTAGGCCTGGTCTGGGTCACTCCCCTGGAATGGTATCACCCTCGGAGGTCCTGTGTGTCACCTCACACACCTCTGCTCACACTCAGAGGCCCAGGGCAAATGCTCTTTTATAAAGTCTTAGTCAAGTTCCAGGGAAACCACCCTGCCCTAGCTGGGACACCCACGGCTATGGCTCCTGGCAGAGCTCTTTGCCCTGCAGGCCAGAGGCAGAACTGGCCTTGCATGTGTTGCACTTCCAGGCCAGGCCCAGATCTATAAGTGTGCTGAATGAAGCTGGATCTGAGGCAGAGGAGGCCCCAATCTCAGTTCTGCCCTGGAGTCCTCTTTACCCCAAAGCGGAGTGTTTAGCACTGTGTTCGCAGCTGTAACTTAAAAATAACTCTTTCCTTACTGCAGGACACCTCAGGTCCTTTACTGTAACCCACACTACGAATCTCTGAGAATGTTGTAGGTATGCAACTGTTCCTAAACTTTTTCAACTATAGAAACTTTTTTACTCCTGAGTTATCTTATGGGACCAATGTTCTTCAGAATCACTCTGGAAAATTCTGACCTAAATGACAACTCATATGTACCCAGACTAACTGGAGGGAAATCATTTCAGACCTTCACCTCATACCATATACTTAAATGAGCCCAAGATGAGTGAAATAATTAAATGTGAAAATGAAACTATAACACTAAACTAAACAAAAAGAAAATACAGGCAATGCCTTTGGGCCCCTCCCCGCAAGAGGGTGCCAGACCTCACCTCGCCCACGGTGTTCTATATTTATTCATGGAATGAACACAGGGTTTGTAACATCACTAAAAGACATGTTATGGAGGTAAAATTCTTTTTTTTTTTTTAAATTTGAGACAGGGCCTTGCTAAGTTGCTGAGCTGTCCTGAAACTCTCGATCCTTCTGCTTCAGCCTCCTGAAGGTAACTGGAATTCCAAGCCCACGGCATGGCACCCGCTCTCAATTTTACTTTTTAAATACACTTCTTCTGCTATTAGACTGATGAGCTTCCATTGTCCATGTTCCTCCTTCCTCTTCCTCTCCAACCTTCCTAGGAAGTTACATCTAAGAAATGCATAACTTCATGGTTGGAAAAGCTCCCTAAAGGGACCACTTTATGCAACCATCCCATTAGGCTGTTCCCCACTGCTGAGGCATAAACTGGTCTTTCATTCACAGCAGTGATTTCCACCTGCACTGATGGTCTGTTGGTGGTCGGGGAAGTCCACCAGACCGAACTTAAGTCACCCCTTTATTCCTCATCCCCCACCCCATGACCTAGGAAATCTCAGCAAGGCCATCCCCCAGCAGGAGCCAGTCTTTCTAACCAGGATTCATCCTCTTGAAGGTCCCCATGGCCTGGACCCGAGAAACAACCTGTGAGGGCAGATGCATCCTAAGCTCCACCTGGCTGCCCTCACTCCTGGGCACCAAGGAGCCTTGGACATTTAGTTGGCCGCTGATTCCTGCTAATTCTACCTCTCCTATATTCTTCCCTTCCTCTCCATCCAACACTGCTGCAATGATGTAGCCTCATGGGCTCTCCCTACAGGGGTCCCTATCTCCCATATCCAGGTCTATAAGTTGTGAGAGGGCAAGAACCAAGTGTCCCTGGGACCCAACAGAGGAGCTTGTGCTTCTGAGTGGGCATGCGCACTTTCACTCATATGCATATGCACACATATGTGCACCCGTGACTGAGCGGAATGAGGGCTGGATGGTGCCTTTGCATTTGGCCCAGGAGGGGCATGTGCTGTCTGTAAGGAAGGCCTGGGAAGTCTTCCCTAGCCCAAGCCTTCTTTCTGGATTCTGAGCTCCTGCAGGGCAGGCTTCTCTTCGTGGAGGACAAGCTCTTGTGAGCAGTTGCTCTTCTCTCTAGAAACCTCTTGCCAGTGCCTCGTTCAGTGCCCCATGCCACAGAGAGGGAATGTAGCATGAGAGAAGGACTCTCAGCTAGGACCCACAGCCTTGGATTCTGAACACAGGCCAACCCTAACACACTGGGGCAGCTGGGCATACGCTATCCTTCCCTGGGCCTCAGTCTTCCCATCTGCATTCTCCAAAGACTGAATTCAATAGACACCAAGCTTTGATAAGGAATCCTGTACACTGGGAGGGGCCAGAAACCACACCACCTATAATCCATTGGGCCTGGAGAAAAGCAATGCCAGGGGACACCGTATCCATCCCAATTTCTGCGATGTAATGGTAGGCCGAGTACATACCCTACAGAGAATCCTATATTCTCCTGAGCAGTCCTCTGAAGCTCACAGAAAACAAGGTCCACTGTCAGAAGATCTCTAAAATTCATTCTCATGAGCAGTGTCCACATGGAGCCTTATTTTCCTTCTCTGGTGTCATGGCCCCAGTCTTCTCTTGTCTTCTGTGGTTCCCTGTAATCCACTTTCCTTGCTCTATATCAGAGATGTTTCCAGAACACAAGTGCCATACCGTTCCCTGCCTGAAAACCATTGCATCCCCATATTTTGTGGGATTTAAAATCCGAACTCCTTGGAATTGCACTCAAGGCCCTGTCCAGCCTGGCTCCAAACTACTAACTTCAAGTGTTCACACAGCCCAAGGCTAACCCTGAATCACTCCAACAGAGTGTGGAGAAAGGTGGGCAGAGGTTGGCAGACAACAGAAGAGGCTACTGCACTGGTCTGGAAGAGAGAAATGAGGGCTGAGTTGAGGCACTGGCCATAGTATGAATAGAGTGGAAAAGGACTGAATTTAGGAGATGCTTAGATGGAGAGGGGTCAGAACTTGGCAATGACTGGCTTGGGGTTAGGAATCTTAATTGCTTCATAGACTCCATATGCAGATCTTACAGATAGGGTAACTGAGACCTAGGGATGATCAAGGACCAAGGTCACACAGTATTTAGAGATTGGTCCAGAATGCAGGCTTCCTGGCTCCCGTCACAAGCCCTTTCCCCACAATGGCATGAATAGTATAAACAGGACTATGCAGGTTTCACCAAACCTTGAATACCTAACCTGAGAATTTGGACCATTTCCATGAGCAATTGGGAGCTATGGCCCGTTCTTATTATTTGGCAGCATTTCTTGTTTTGTTGCCTTCCCCCAGCAGGAAGCTCTCCAGTGCTATTGCTAAACTATACAACCTAACTGCTTCTATCTCAAACCAATCTCCTTGATCTTCGTTAAATAGAAGAGCCCAGAGACATAGAGATTCATCTAAAGCCACACAGCAAGTTAGTAGTCCAAATTTTCTCAGATCCCAGACCAGTTTTCCCATGCCCTGGAGAGGAGAGGGTTGGGCCCATGCTCATCTCAATTGTGTGCAGAGCAGGGTCTTAAACCCAAGTCAAACCCCAGGGGCCAATACTGTAGTCAGCTAGCTGCCTGTCCTCCATCACTATAGTCCTATAAGAAAGCCTGTGTCCTGACTCCCTCCCTCAGCAGTCATTGTGCCCCCATCTGTCTTGTTGGGACTAGTGCTGAGACATCTCCAGGCTGCCTTCAATTATGAGGCAATAAATATGAAATGTGCTGCGATGAGCAGCCAGCCCCACCCCCACCTCTGCCAGCCTCTGCACCAAGAAGATTGGATTTTGTGTCGTTCATTTTTTATCTCTAGTCCATGTCGGATGGGGAGATACAGGACATGGGCAGTGGATAATTTTATCCTCCTCCACTTGCAACACCAAGATGGGAGGTGTGATGTCCTCAGGTTGCCTACCGCCCTGCCCTGGGGAAGCTCTTCCACTCCCAGACCACTAGCCGTTGGCTCTGGGGCAGAGTGGCATCTGTGGAGGAAGGGTCTTGAGCTGGAAGACAACAGGCCTGGGTTTGAGCCTGGACCCTGCAGCAAACCCACTGTGTGACCTTGGGCAAGTGCCTGAAAATGTTCCAGGCCAACCTCTGAACAGCGAGGCAGGGGACACACACAATCAGACCTGCTCCTGACTTAAGGAGCTGACTTAACTCCAGAAAAACAGACATCCCCATGGCAGGGTGGCTGACACTGTCACTGGGTGGGAAGGATGCAGATTTGTCAGATAGGATATGAGGAGGCGGAGGGAGAGTGGACATCCGGGCAGAGGCAGAGGGAACTGCTTGAATAAAGCATGGGAGCAAGTGACCAATGTGTGGGGAGAGTTCCAGGCAGGTAAGTGTCATGATCAGATCTGCATTTTTGAAAAATATCTGACTACTTTCTGAAAAGCAGATTTGACAGTATGGATAGGAAATGAAGTTAGGGAGTCCAGTACAGAAGCTGATGCCATGATCCAGCAGAGAGAAGACACTGTCCTAGACTACAGCAATAACAGTAGATCCAGAAATAATAATTATTATATTATAATGAATACTATCATTAAGTACTAAATGTTCTCATCATTTCTGATTTTCACAATTATTCTTCAAAGTAGAGTATATCTCCATTTTGAGATAAGGTGAATTAAGAGAGCTGTCCAAAGTCACATAGTCAACAAGAAGTAGAGGCAGGATTTCAACACAGCTCTGTCCTTCTCTAAGGCCTGTACCTGTCCAACCCAGGTCTATCTAGTGTTCTACTTCTGAAAGGAAGGAACAGCTTCCCAAGAATATGTGGGTACATAGGTGATTTGGGATTTTTGTCATTGTTTGGACACAGAAAGCAAAAGACAGGAGAGAAGGATGATGTGTAGGCTTCTGGCCAGGAAGAGTGGGTAGATAGGGATAGCACAGGAAGAGCAGGGGCTTGGGAGGAGCACATAGGTTTGGTCTTGATCAGTTGAATACCTAGGTGTGGAGCCAAAACTGAGCCTGGAGGTAGAGATTTAAAATTTGGCAAGAAACAATAGTCCCAGTTGTATGAGTGGATGTGGTCTTTGGAGAGAGTGTATATAGTAGATGGAAGGTCAAGGCTAGAACCCTGGAGAACTTCAGTTCTCAAAGGGTGAATTCTCAAAGGGTTCTCGCATTGAGAACCAGAGCAGTGCAATCTGAAGTTAGCCCAGGAGGAATGGGATTGCTTCAGGCAGGTCAAGGAATAGTGGTCCCCAGTGCTGCCAAAGGGACAGTACAGTGAAGGCTGAAGACTTTGCCTAGGTTTAGGGAACAGCAGGCAGTGCTGGAGCAGAAATGTTCTGTGCAGCAGTCACTGGGGTCTGTAACAAGTAGTCATCATGGGCACAGTGTTCCCAAACAGTTGGAGGGGTCTAAAACACCCTACTCATGGCCCTGAATCCTCTCTCTATGCAGTAGGCCTGGGGCAGTCTTTTGGCCCTGACACAGTAGTGACTCCCATCCAACCTTTCCCCCAGTTCCTGAGCTATGTGAGAGAAGCAGCACATTAAGAATGAAGACAGAGAAGAGATGGGGAAAGAAGGAGAAAGAAAACTGATAGGAGGCAAAGACTGCTAAGCAGAAATGATAACTGAAAAACCACAAAAAAAGGAGACTTATTTTGATGCTTTTTCAGGTATTACCAAGAAAAAAGTTACAACCCCCCTTAGCTGAAATGACAACTGAGCAAGGAAGGGTAAGAACTGTGTGTACCAAGTGAGATGGAATGTGCAGGGATCAGTCTGTTTTCTTGAAGGACACTCTGGCAGATGTATTTACACTTGAATGGCCCCTGGGCTGGGTATGATATTATAGTACATATGAGCAGACAAGCACAACTCCAGCTGGGTGGAAAAGGCTCGACTGTCATTGCCAATTGAGTTATAAAAGCACTGTTTATCTTTGTTCATCCTTTTAATCTGGAAAGATCTTGCAGAAGTACTAGAGTTGTATCATGTTTTACAATTTACAAAGTTTATTTCATGCTTGATTGTCTGTATTTTAGGACTGTTGAAGGGAATCAGTTTTTTCCCTCTGGAAATGTGGGGTGCAATCTCTATATGCTTAGGGCAGTTTAAGTGGAGGGGCAGGATTGGGGGTCAGTTTGGAGAGGGGTTAGGACGTATGGACAGTCAGTAGAGAATCTCAAGAAATTGGGATGTGATAGTGAGGAAAGAGTGAGCAAAGAAAGAGCCATGACCATAGAGTAAAATGGAATTGAGGACTCTTTAGGGATGGGAAAGTTGTAATCACATTGAATGCTAAGGAACCAGTGGGAAGAGAGGGAGTAGAGGTGGGGGAGTGATTGATGGAAGCGATTCCTGGAGGAAGTAGAGAGAAAATGGGCTCCAGAGCCTTGAACTGGAATGAGGGCAGCTCTCTGACCTTCAGTAAGAGCTTAGAGTGCAGCCAGATGGGCTGGCCCTGAATCCTTCTCCACTAGCACAGTGTGACTTTGATCAACCTAAGGCAGAGGTTTGGAAAATGGGGACACCAAAGGTGCCCAATCTATACAGTTATGAAGATTAAATGAGTTGATATGTGCACAGTGCTAAGGCCAGTGCCTGGAATGTATTAAATACTTGATAAAAGTTAGCTGTTAATAGTCAATAAAAATTATCTCTTAGCTAATTTATCTTATAAAGCTAGAGAGAAGAGGAAAGTTTTGGCACAGTGTATGGAAATTACACTTGGAAGGGAGAATGTGGGAGAGCCCGTACTAACAGCTCTGCTCTCCAGCCAAAGATTTCAAGTTAGA
The DNA here is from genome assembly GCF_964194105.1 of Spermophilus citellus. NCBI lineage: Eukaryota > Metazoa > Chordata > Mammalia > Rodentia > Sciuridae > Spermophilus > Spermophilus citellus. Next base: position 192,745,639 of record NC_138183.1, read on the forward strand.
CAGAGCTGGGTTCACATCACTTCACCATGTTAAATCTGTTTTCCCATCTGGAAAATCTTCCTCTCAAGAGGGGATTGTAGCTCATGACATAAATGGGTAAAGCACTGAGCACAGGGCCAGGCACCTGAGGTGCTCAGTGAATGGTAGCTACTTACAATCCCCACCTACACTCTTCCCAGTGACACAGACCTTGGCAGGAGGTCTGCCAAGAGGGAAAGCAGAGCTGAGGTTGGGAGCTTTAAGTACAAGGTTTGCTGAGGTGCAGGGTGCTCTGGAGAGTCTGGATGAAAAGACCATCCCACCTCAAGTCCAGGCCAGCCAGAGAAGGAAGGGAGGCCAAGAAAAGCAGCAGGCTGGAGGGAAGAAGAAGGGACCAGGATCATATGGTAGAAGAGATAATTTCTGGATTTCGCCCAGTCAAACCTAAGTACTTTGGTGTCAGGTGCTGTGTGTGGCACTTTATAAGTGTGAGCTATTCCAACTCAACCCCCACGCCATCCAGTACCAGGCATATCAATCCAGGGGTCTGTCCCTCCCACAGATCAATGAAGACTTTGTGGCCCCCTGATCAGGTGCAAATCATAAATAGTTCTACAATGTCTGTCAAGGTTGGACGGGAAAAAATGAGCAGGGCCAATCAGATTCCCTCTGAATGCAATAGAACTGGGAAGGATGGGGAGCACTGGTAGTAAGAAAGGGAAATCACAGGAGTTCCAAAGTAAGGGACCATGGAATGGCACCATAAGGAGTCCCTCATAAGCACTAGAGTCATGATTCTGAGCAGGGAGAAGCTCTACGACAGAGAGGAAAGTGCAGGGGAGGAATCATTCTATGAACAGTAGAGGGGAGCAGATGGCAACAGACCCATTGATGGAGATCGAAAGAACTGATCCCCAGGTGGCTTCCCCAACCCCCAATGTTTATGTTCTAGTTCCCACAACTCAACTCGCTCCTAACTCAACTCTACTTTGTCCAAATGAGCTCAAGCAACTTTCTGTTCTTTGCAACTAAAGAAATCCAAACAAAGCCTCTCCCCATTTTGCAGATGGCTGAGAGGGGGAAATGGTGTGTGAAGTCATACAGTTAGCTGGCTAAGTGGCAGAGTTGGAACTGGAATTCAGAGACTCCTTTCTCCCCAATCCACTCTTGCTCTTTCCATAGCCAGTAAGCCAAGGCTCCTTCTCTACATTTCCGGCTCTTACTCTCAGACCCTGTTGCCCCTGAGAAAGTGTCCCGTCAAATTGAACACAAGCCAGAGGCTCTCCTAGCCTTCTGGGGAGAAGGATGGTCTTCCTGGGATGCCCCAACCCCTAGACTCCTTTAGGTTTCCCCATCCTATTAAAGAGTCTTGACATTCACATAGAAAGGACCCATGGTAGCTAAGCATCCAGTTTTAGGGCTCTGAAGAGGGGCTGAGGGGTTCACAGGACTCTGGAAGAAGGGACTAGGGCCAGACCTAAGCAGACAGGGTGAGAATGAAGGCTTCCTCAGAGTGGATCCCAGGTCTAAATGGGATCAAATAATCTCCTCGGAACCTAGTTGACACCATCCCCATTGTAGAGCTGGGGAAACTGAGACTCAAAAGAGATGAACAAAACGAGCTTCCCAAGGCCACATAACAGTAAGGGATAAAGAAACCAGGATTCCCTCTCTTGTCTCAGACTCCAAGTCCAGGCACCTCCTGCTGCTATAGCTGTGTATCTTTTCCGGGAAGGAAACAGCCTTCATCTAGCTCTGCTGAGTGGCTGTGGCACTGAGCCAATTGCTTCCCTCTCTGGGTCTCTGATGAGTGGGGAGGGGTCCGCTAGATTTCCCAGGCCTGTTTCCTGCTCTCCAGCAGACTGCAGTCTGTCCATACCAGGTGTCGTGCAGGCCACTCCCCACTCCACTCCTCTCCCTAATAATTAATCTCCAGCCACAGTCCCAGCTGCACGGCTTTCATCATCCAATTACCGGAGATGCTGGCACAATAAATCTTGGTCACCCAAATGCAGGCAAATCTGCAGCTATTTTCATGGCCATTACTGTGCATAGGACATTGGAACTCAGGTCATTTGCCTGATATGGAGTCTTATCCCCCACCCCATCTTCCCTGCCTTCTTTCATTTCTCATTGGCAGCTGTCCTTGTCCCCCCTCCACCTCATCATCCCTTAAGCACATGTTCCTTCCTTCCCCTTGCCCTTCTTTAGGCTGCAGGGCCAGGATCAGAAGACTTGGTGACCTTGGACAAGTCAATGCACCTCTCAGAGCCTCAGTTTCTTCCCCTGGTAAAGCAGAAATGACATCAATGACCTCATAAGTTTTTGTGAAAATTAAATAACTCAGGTGTGGTATACACCTCACTGGCAGTATCTAGGATATTTGGGAGTGGTCTTTGCTATATTTAAAAATATAGCGATATATTTTATTTTAAAGTGTCTTAGAAAAAAAATATATCAAACCTATGAGTATCAATGCTTAAGAGACCATGAAATTAAATATTTACAAACAGTATGCTAAAGAAAAATATTAATAATGGGGCCAGGGGCTGGAGCTATACCTCAATGGTGGAGCACTTGCCTAACATATGTGAAGCACTGGGTTTGATCCTTAGTACCACATAAAAATGAAACAAATTAAATAAAGGCAGGCTGTCCATCTACAAATACAAAAAAAATTAAAAAAAAAAAAAGAATGAAGCCAGGCATGGTGGTGCACACCTGATTTAAGCATCTCAGGAGACTGAGGCAGGAGGATGGTGAGTTGAAAGCCAGCCTCAGCAACTTAGCAAGACTGTAAGCTACTCAGCAAGATCCTGTCTGCAAATAAAATATTAAAAAGGGATGGGGATATGGCTCAGTGGTTAAGTACCCCTGGTTTCAATCCTCGGTACCAAAAAAAAAAAAAATGATATACAGATTTAAAATCATGGAGGAGGCATGTGAATGAGAGAAGCTTAAGAACCTCTGCAATAATGGCCACACAATGCTTGCCTTCAGGAATATTTGTTCTGTGCTCCACCCTCCTCCACTTGCTATAGAGGAGAATATGGGTCACTTCAGATAGAAGGGGCCCTCCTGCTGCAAGCAGGCACACTGATTTGTTGGGGTCACCTCAGGGCCCTTTGTAACTAACCCCATGCTTGTTACAGGCAGGCCCCATGCTTGGTGCTGGGGACAAGGAGCTCCAATGGCAGTGCCTACCTTCAGGAGCCCCATCTTCTCCCTTCTGAATTAAACCCTGTCATGCTTAAGCAAGGTACCTGTCCTGATGTTTGCTTGACAGGATGTCAAGTAAGATTGACAGGAGGTCTTCTATTTGTGGAATTGCAGTGAGGACCCAAAGCTGAGGACAAAAGGCCTTAAGACTCCATCCGGAGAGAGGCATGAAAAAGTGTCAATGTGTACACATAGTACACTTAGGAGGGAAGGGGAGAAGTCAGCAGTGGCCTTGTGAGGAGTGCTGGTTCAAACCCTGAAGTTATTGCCATGTTGGAGAGTGGGGAGCATTCCTCACAGAAATTGGGCATACCTGCCAGAAGGGGGTCCTTGTTCCCATATCCAGGCAGAAAGTTTGCTGAACCAGGAACTCACAGGTCACCCTGGGGTATAACAGAGACTGTATAGAAATTTCTAGTAAAGAGATATGAGAGGAGGAATTCAATGAGTGGCTCCATTTCATCCAGCAGTGATCAAAGGGAGCAAGGTAAGGAATTCCAAGAATTTAGATGACTCTCCTCCCAGTTCTTCCTGGCCATAGGCAGGCATGGAACACCACAGCAAATCCCATGCCTCTATACAAAGAGGCACATAGGTAAGAGGGGAAGGATCAGTGCCGCTCTTCGGTGGCCCAGACAAGCTAAGGGTGACTCTACCTGAATGAGGGGTTGGGCCTTGGGTGTCTAGCAGAATCAGATGAAAACTCAGCTGCTCTACTCTGAGCAGGGACTTGGCAACAGAGTGGGCAGAGGGGAAACTGAACACTGTGCCAGGAAAATTAGCTCTGGGCCATCCGAAGCTCAATAGACCCACTAGTCTCAGATGGCAGCAAAAGTAGATCCCATGCTCATGCGCACACTTCTCTGGAAAGCCAGTGTTCTTCTTGGGACACCAATTTCCCCTTGGGGATAATAGAGTTAATACACGATGCCTCCAGGCAGTTTTGAAAACCTAGGCAGAGATCGCTCTTCTTTTACCCACCATCCACAGGCACAGATTCCATTGCCTGTGGCCTGAAGGGATTTAGGGAAAGATTGCCACCTAGTGGTTAATATTGACAGTCTCCTGGACAGAGCAGTACAGAGCTCATACAGATGACTTAAATTTTAGACTTTTGTCCTGCTGTACCCAGATGGTCTTACAGATAACATCATCTGATTTTTAGAAACAAATTCAGACCTAATATCCTTTAGCAAAAAAGATGAATATTATAAGTTCTTTACTCTGTACCCAGTCCAGATGACCCTTTGAAGCCTAAGGGCAGGGTTACCTGCCACTTGCCACTTACCAGCAACTCCCCATCATTCCTATCACTTTTTCACATAGGCACCTGCATCCAACAAGCTACACAGTGTTCATACTCTGTGCTAGGTTCTAGGTTTGTCTTGGGGACATAAAACGGACACATTTCACACAGCATGGTCAGTGTTGTTGGTCAGTACTGTGTTAAAGGGAACATGGGAGATCAGAGAAGAGCCTATCTCAATCTGGGTATACAGCAGGCTCTTCAGTGAATGGGACCTTAAAGTGTCTACATGAGAGAAAAACAGAGGGTTTTGTTGTTTAGTGTGTGTTTGTTGTTTTGTTTCAGAGAAGAGAAATGGCTTTTCAGGCAAAGGGAGGCACACAGAGGTATAAATAATATGGCTTGTTAAGGAATATCTGACTACACATATGGAGGACTGTTGTGGAGATGGGGTAGCTAGATTGGATCCTAAACACTAAGCTAAAGGCTTTATCCTATTGTTAAAGAAGGCATTAAGTATGGAGAATGGACTGGAAGGAACAGGAAGCTGGAGAGCCCATGAGGTAACTGATCTGGAAGTCCAAACATGATGTGACAGGGCCATAATCTTCACATCTTCAGGTCCCCCCTTGGCCAGAAGCCAGGTTTTCTCAGTGGGTCACTGTGGTTCCCTCAGATACAGAAGAGATCCCTCTTAGCCCCACACTCAGTTACAGACTCTGCTTCCAAGACCCTTAGCCTCACTTAGCTATGAGAGTGGGAAAGGCAGGGAGGGAGAACAAGCTCTCCTGGACTCTCACCCATGCGCATCACACGGCAACAATGAGGTTAGTGCTGCTGTGCCCACCTTACAGAGGAGAAAAAGCAGGCTCAGAATTCACTAAATTGCCCAATTCTCACTCAGCTGGTTTCAAAAAGCAAGGAAGGGAGAGAAAAAAAGTCTAAACCTAGAATTAGAACTAAGACCCTTTACTTCTGCCCCAGGCTTCTTCATTCCCAGCATAATTTTTTCTAATTTGTTCAACTCAATACTTCAATAACATTTTCCTAAATGCCATTTGTTTTCCCTCTTCCCTCCCATTTTTGTCATAGAAAATATATTTTATTAACGTCTGCCCTCTAACCCAGAGTCCCATAGTTTCTTTTAAAGAGATCCAGAGTCCTCATTCAAGAGGATCCATATTTAAATGCAGGGCAGGTGTACTGTGGCCCTGAGTGAGGGTAACTCAGCCTGACTCACAGGCCCAGTCAACTTCTCTTAGATATCACAAGGAGGGGAGCCAGGCTTTGGGCCCAGAATCCTCCAAAGAAGCCAGACATCATGGACTTCCCAGCCCAGAGTTCTCAGGCAGCAGTGATTAGTCTTAACTTAGTTACTCAAGACCAGGGTTTCTATGGCCCACTCGGTGCTACACAGAAAATTATCAACCTCTAGACAGCAGCAGCCTTAAAAGCGCTCTACTCTTGGCTGGATTTCAGGCTCTTCTTGAATGCCACCAAAAGCAGCAGCCTTCCCCTAACACAGCCACTGACCTGAGATCCTGAATCTAGAATCTATCTGTTCCTAGCTGGCAGGATCAGCCCTAGCCCCACAGTAGGATTGCATTAGCTTTTGTCTCTGGATCGATCCTTATCAGGCCCACGGAGCCCAGGAGGTCTATGAGGATTTGTCGCAACTCCTGATTCTGGACTTGTGCTCTTGGAGCACTGGCACACCCACTGACCTAGAAAGCAAACAAGGATCCCTACCCTCAAGTCCTTCTCTTTCTCACATAAAGCTCTGGCCTCCAGGGTCATCTTCCCCTTTAGGTCTTCTCTCACTGATAATTATTGCCATCACCAACTGGCCTTTGGAAACCCCACTGTTCATTTTCAGGGTTCCAGATGAGCTCAGCAACCATTCCTTAATGTCAGCTACATAGTAGATGTAGGGCTGCAGTGTTTAAATCAGGCTTTCAGGCAAGGTTTCTGAGTAACAGCAAAGAAAATGGTAAGTGCAAGGGTTACTGAAATGCAAAGTAGATCTTCCTCAGTTCCAGCCTGGGGTCCTCTTAGTGGCACCTACCTGAATCCAGGGTTCATTTTAACTTGAGATGCTGGGGATCATCCTCTGGATCACTTTGATTCCAGGAAGTCTCAAATCAAAACAAGTGAGTCAAAAAGGGCAGGAGTGTCCCATCCTGTCTAAGACCTACCTTTGAGTTCTGAATTTTGTAGGATCTCTACTTCTCCAAGTGATTGAAAATGCAACAGCCATTCAACAAATATTTATTGAGTCCTAGTACATTAGCAGAATAAGATGATGAACAAATGGACTTGGTCTCCTCAAAGCTCATACCAGCCAGCAGGCCAAACTCCATGTCCTAAAACCATTCTTCAATTTTAATACATAATTTTGAGCTTTTAAAACAGGCACACAGAGTAGCAGGAAGGGCACCATTCCCTTTTGACAATTTCCCAATGCCTTCACCCCAGAGAAACTTGAGTCTAGAGTCCCTGGGTGGAGAGAGGTAGTATCAAAAGACAGTCAGGAGGACCTCTGCCTTGTGGCCAGACACAATGTAACCACTGAGGGCAGAATATAACAGTCCAGTCCTTACATAGTGTCAAGTTATTGTCTACTGATAGGAATCTTGTAACCCATCCTCTTGATTCCTGACTTGACCCACAAATCCATGGGGAGTTCAGCAATCTTTAGCTTGGCAATTCTCTAGACGACTCACATGCCCTGACCCTTATTCTCCCTTTTTGCAGGCATATAAAACCCCTTTTCACAGAACTGAGTCCTCAGCAGCTCAACTAACTCAAGGTCTCTTTGTCTACCACCTACATAGTCCTTGGCTGAGTCCTGGGGCCATGTAAACCTGTCTTATACATGGAAAAGCACCTTGTACCCAACAGGCCCAAGTCTGTGTCCAAACTATAGTATCACTTTTATAATCTCCATGAGATTAGGTAGGAATATTAGTAGGAAACCCAGGCAAATGCCAAGTCATGGGAAAGCTGACTTTCTAACCCAGCAAGAATACAGCTGACTGGCAGGCTAGGGACTCAAGTTAGACACCTATTTGGGAAATGGAGCTTGGTTTCACATGAATATTCAAGTAACAGACACTATTCCTCCTACTTCATGGGGAGTATGAGTAGAAGGTAGGTGAGGGAATAGATGGAGAGGTAAGCATTGCAACTGAATTCTATTCAAAGTGTGGTCCACGGACATGCAGCATCAGCATTCCTTGATAGCTCATTATTAATGCTAATCCTCAGGGCCTACCCCAGATCTACTGAATTAGATTCTTGGGGAAGGAAACTTGAGGATGAGGGGCTGAGAATCTTTTTTTTTTTTCTTAATCCACCCAGGTGATTCATAAGCAAGCATAAGTTTGAAAAGTACTGCTAATTACACTTAGTTCAGGCTGCTATAACAAAAATGCCTTAGGCTAGATAATTCATAAATAATAGAAGTTTATTTCTCACAGTTCTAAAGGCTAGAAAGTTCAAGATCAAAGCCAGAAGATTTGGTGTCTGAAGGTTTAGCGAAGGCTTGCTTTCTGCCTCACAGCCTGCACCCTGTAACTGCATCCTCACATGGCTGATGGACAAAGGGACTAATAAGCTGCTTTAGGCTTTTTATGAGGGCCCCAGTCCCATTCATGAGGGCAAGCCCTCATGACTTAATTACTCCCCAAAGGCCCATTTTCTTAATATCATCACCTTGTTAAATTTCAACATATGAATTAAGGGAGATACAAGAATTTAAGCCCTAGCACCCAATGTGCACATGTGATGGGCTAATATAATTACTACAGGAAAAAACAAAAGTCCCAGAAGCTTCCATTCTCTGGACACCTACTATGTACCAGACACTTTTAAACTTTTATCTAAGTTTTAATATTATATCACTTCATCCTCACAACACTATGAGGGACTTTTATTACCCTGGTTTTTACAGATTAAGAAACTATAAAGATACTTGCCCATTTAACCTTTTCAATGCTCAGTTTCCTCATTTGTAGCTTGGGGACAATGATGCCTTGCTTTTTTGGTTGTTACAAAGAGGAGAGAATGTGGAGGACCATTCACATTGTTTGGGAGCTCAGATCTAGCTACCGGGTACAGGTCAAGAGACTGGCCCACAGAAGGGAAACACTGAGGCAGCACTGCTAGCTAAAGCCAAACACAAAAATCTATTTCCAAATTGTGGCTCAGAGAGCTGCCCAGTGCCTGCAGGCCCCTGAGCTTCCCATTGGCACTAAGTCGGCTTCACCTGTTATCAAGTTCTATGTTTACCCCTTCAGGGAATCCATGCTCTCATTTCTGGTTCTATTCCTAGTTGATGACAACAAAATCTATGTTTAGAATGACTCTGGATTTTGAAAAGGCAGCTGCTCTAAAGGTTGGGGGTACTGGGATATGATTCCAGTAGGTCTGGGCTTCCAAGGAGAAAAATAAATGCATTTCTCTTAGATAAAACAGAAAAAGATGACTTTGGTTTGAGCACACAGTGAGACCCACTGCTCCAGGGACCATCACCTTCGGCTTCTTACCAGCTGCTAAATGCCCACCATGCTCCAAGGATTTAGGCAACACCACTCTGCCTCATATCAACCTGCGAAGTAAGCATCATCCCACTTCTGCCTCTTCTTTGCTGAATGACCAAGACAGAGGTTTGGAATCAGTTCTGTCTTCACCACTTACTGGGTGTTATACATTTCTATCTATCTCTAAAAGAATTAACAAGAGAATATATAACTCAAAGCATGCAGTAGGCACTTTACAAATGTTATTCTCCTTGCACCTTTCTTTCCTATAATATGCTGGCCTTCTAATAGGCACACAGGACAGATGAGGCAGACCAAGTCCCTTTCTGACTACTTGTGGCCTCTTCCATACATAGATTAGGTAATTCCTCATAGTAAGGAAGCAAAAGATATGGGGAAAGTCAGAAGGTTGGTCAAAACCATCAGGCCTGCAGTTTGCCTTTCAGTGCCCTCCTCAGTGGGCCCCACCACCCTCTCTCCTCTGTAAATCATTCTTAGCACTCAAACAACACATTCTACCAGTGCTGAGGGTCATGGAGACCAAAGGTCGGATAAAGGCAATTTATCTTTCTGTTTATATAACAAATTTCAGAATTTACTGGCCTAGCAAGTGCACACAATCCCTGGTGAGGCAGGAGGACATGGATGTGCTCATGCTATAGTTGAATAAACTGCTTTCCAGAGAGAGCCAGTAACTCACACAAAGCCATACAGCAGGTTAGTGGCTAATTCTAGAACAAGGATCCTGAGCTTCCTGTTCCTCCAAGTAAGGTCCTCTGCAGTCTACCCCAATGTCTCTCTTGGTAACGTACTTTTTACATAATACTGTCAAACTTTAGTAGACAGTATTGACAGCTAATTACTTATGGCTTATATTTCATCTTCAGGTAGTGACTAACAGGTCATGGTACCAAGTAATCAAATTTTCAGTGAGGATGGATATTTAAATTCTTTGGGTTGCAAGTTATATATATCCAACTCACAGTAGCTTAAAAAATAAAATAAAGGTCAGGGAGTCATTGGTTCCCACAACAGTGAAGGGCCCAAGTGGATGGCATCAGGATGCTTCCTGACTCTATTCTGTTTCTAATGCATACAGGCATTTTTCTACTGGTCAAGGATATTTGTCTGTGGTTCTAGGCCACCAACTTACCAGTTCAACGTGCCTACTGGACAGCTTATCTAAAATGGCAGTATTCTTTTTCTATGGTACTGCTATTACTAAATTCCTAGGAAGGTGAGAGTAGAGAGACCCTAATAAAGTTACTAAAAACCTGGGGAGGTTTAAAAATTCGAACTCCCTAAATGTAAAAGTAAATCCATGGGCTGGGGATGTGGCTCAAGCGGTAGCGCGCTCGCCTGGCGTGCGTGCGGCCCGGGTTCGATCCTCAGCACCACATACCAACAAAGATGTTGTGTCCGCCAAGAACTAAAAAAATAAATAAATATTAAAAAAATTCTCTCTCTCTCTCTCTCTCTCTCTCTCTCTCTCCTCTCTCACTCTCTCTTTAAAAAAAAAAAAAAAAAAAGTAAATCCATGGCATCAACTCCTTGTACTCCATTTTGGTATAAGGGTATATTTTATTATAACTGGATTAGTTATATTTTACCTATTTTTATAGTGCTTGAACTTTTCAAAAAGGATCAGCTCTAAGCCAGGTGCAATGGTGCACACCTGTAATCCCAGCAACTCAGAAAGCTGAGACAGGAGAGTTGCAAGTTCAAAGCCATCTTCAGCAATGGTGAGGCACTAAACAACTCAGTGAGACCCTGACTCTAAAATATAAAATAGGACTAGGGATGTGGCTCAGTGGTTGAATGCCCCTGAATTCAATCCCCAGTTTCAAAAAAAAAAAAAAAAAAAAAAAAACCGAAGGATCAGGTCTACTTAATTTATAATTGGTATTTGTTTAAGGCAGTTTTAATCAAATTTGTTACTGTATAAATATTTTAAAGGTTTTAATATTTTGATGAGTTTAATAATGTTCATTACTAAAGTTTACATCTTTAAATACTAAAGACTTGAGTATTCCTCTCACACCCCAAAGCCCTTCAGACATTAAGCCATCTAATAAAACACGTAAAAATAAAACAGAGCACCAGATTTTTAAATGATCATATAAGTAATTGCTGTAAACTACTTTAAGAGGTAAATTAGTAGTTCTCCACACTTTATTTGTTTGATCGTATGAGACTCTCAGTATTATGGCAAAAGATTTGCCCATTTGAAGCCTTTTCAAAAGTGAATTTAATAGATTGATCTGATAGAATATAAGAAGTTGTGCTAAAATATACAGCCAAATCCAGTAGTGCCTTATAAGCATCCCAATGGAACTAACAGAAAGTCGGGTTAACATCAGAAGTTAAAACTAAAGCCCATTCATTACATTTAGGTAAATATTTGTGGGCTTTTCAGCTATAGCTTGATAATAACTTTAAAGTGTTTTGAAATACATAAGACATGCAGTGATGAGCATTGGAGCTGGAGTCATTGTGACCCTGTACACCCTGAATCCTCTATTTAAATAGCCTGCTATTGAGTTAGTCTTGATAGCCCCTGCCCTGCTTCCCTTCACAGTCAACTATGTTCAAATGGCAATGTGTAAAGGCACAATGGATTGTTATTATTAAAGTTTTCTAAAAGTAAAAGTTCCTGTGAAAAGAACTGCCTCAAATTTATTTTTTAAGTTGGGAATAGATAGTAGGTGATCATCATCTCAGTTTCCTTAACCAAACAACAGTGGTCAACAAAATTAAGTTTTTTACTCTTCTTGCTTCCAAGAGTGGTGGTAGTTTTATGATACAAGGAGTATTTTTGGTACTTGGCATCATAAAGCCAAGACCACTCAGAACATGGCGAGTTTCAGCATCTTCCTTGGAGTCCTAGAAAAGTGGCAATTACAGAAAATCTAATCAGGGACAGATGGGAAATACCTGTGAAATGAGAACCCTGAATCATAGCTTGGGTTTAGGCTTGGGCTATAATTTGGAGAACATCTGGCAGGACCAAGCCAAAGAAAAGCCCATTCCCAGGAAATACTATGACTAACATGAAAGCAGGCCAGGGCAAAGAACACTCATTTAGGGTGAGCATTCAGCAGGTTTTGAATATTGTGCAACTATAGAGAGACATAATATCCTCCTTGTAGCAGAACTCCCTCTGGGCCTCCTTAGTTAGTTCCAGAAGGCCGACTCATTCATTCACTTAGCCTGTCTTTTCTACTGTCTACTCTTTTCCAGACCCTATACTGGGTTCAGAGGACAAAGACAGCAATCAAACAGTCCTTACTTTCAAGGAATTCCAAATGTAGTAGAAAAAGTATGTATTTATAGATAAGTCATTTCACATATATTTTTTCAAGGTAAAAAGGACAGAGAGTAGTCAGACAGACTTGGATCTCAGAAGTCTCCAGCCTAGCAGAGGCCTAGAGAGGTATATACAGAGCAGCCTGTGGAAGAATCGAAAAGAAACTCAAGAGTATAGCCTCTGACAGCACAGAGATGAATGACATGACATCTCTTCCAATAATGCAGTAGGGAAACTTATAGCCTACTGGGGAAGAGAGCAGCCAGATCCAGGTGGAGATATCAATCCTACAGCCTTGGGTTGACCCCTATGGGTCCTTTGGATTACCCAACAGGCAAAATGAAAAGTTTCTTATCTCTGGCTATAGTCACAAACATCTTTGGCCACCTGAGGGGAAACTGGTCACCAGGAAAAACAGGTACAAACAAAGCACAAAAAAACAAGGACCTGAGATAAATATTAAAGAGCTGAGGAGTTAAGGAACATGAGTAGGATCAACAGTTTGAATGGGTGGGCAGTTGATCTGGGTGCACACCTAGTGGTGGGTCATGTGTGCTGGATGCATCCATTCTCCAAGGAACAGGATGGAGGGCTTTGGAGGGCAAAGGATAATTTGGTCCCAAGAGGTACACTTCTGCTTTCCTCTTTTCTTCACAGCTGTCACCACTTTCCCTATCTTTTCCACTCTACCATCCAAAGTGTGGCTGAAATGGGCTTACTTAGGGTAGGTCCCAGGGCCCTGAAGGCCTTGGGTGATTGGCACCAGCACTGGAGTGCCTATAGCTGTATTTATTGTTCACTTAGCATGGCCAAGTTAAGCTAGCTTGGTATAGGGCTGGGTTGGCCCTCCTCTCAGGCCAAGCTGCAGGCCTGTGCAGGGTTCTCTCCCTTCCCATGGGTTTCAGGAAACATCCCCAGCCTTTTGTCATTTCTTCTTCACAGCAGCTACCACCTACACCATCTCTCCAGCCCAGGCTTCACAACTGGGCCACATTCTCTCTCTTCCTAAAGGTGACAGACTCATATCTGCTGATCTTTTTCTTCACAGCTGCCATCACCCACTCTAGGCCTCATTCTGGATTTCCTCATTCCTTAAGTAAGCACATAAGCCCTTTTCCAGTTAAAAGTTTCACTGCTAGCCATTAAGGAGAACAAACTTGAGGTAAGGGAGGAGTACAGGGTGAGGGGAAATTAAGAAATGGATATCTTATGAATACTGATATTACACAGCTTTGGCCCATGCTGGCACATGACCAAGATCCCTTCCTTGACTCCTTTAGACAATCCTAAAGAAGTCTGAATGTTCCTTTATCCCTGGTTTGGAATTAGCCATCCTTCCAGTTCCTATTTAGTTGGGGTTAGTGCTCAGGAAAGCTTTGCTGAGCAAGGCATTTCTACCTCTTAGGAGGAGGTAGAAATGCTTTTTTAACTCTCCTCTTCCTCAATTTCTCCCTATACCACCAACTCTGCCACCCCTAGGCCCCTGCCGCCCTTCACTTGGCCAGCTTGACAAAAGTCTTCCCTGATAGTGGGCTTCATACAAGGAAATAAAGGGAAGTATTAATGTATTATTTTTATCCCCAAACTGGAAGGTCCTGCATGTTAGGCTGTCTAAACTTTAGTAAGCAATGGGAGCCACAAATGATTTTTAACCAAGAAATGACAACAGAAGTACCTTGCATTATGCAGAGCCACTCAAGAAATATTTAAATAAATGTACACACAAATGGATGAAGATCATAACTGTACTAAGAAGATTACTTTGGCAAATATATGAAAGGCTAAGTGGATTTTTAAAATCCATTCAAAGTTACAGTCTTAAGTAATATGCTCAAGTATGACATTCTTTACCTGCCTTGTATAACTACAACTCTAGCCTCCTAGGCTGCATCTCATAACTAGGCTTACTCTTCATGGTCATTACCCAGCACCAAAAAATATTTAGCTGAGTTTAAGGCACTATCCTCCTTAAATAGGGAGAAAGAGACAAAAAATAAATCTAATGTTAAAATTTCTGTCATAATAACAGCCTATTAGGGAAACAATCTAAGATAGAAGCAACTATTGGAATATCATGTGAGATACCCATGACTGACTAAGTAAGTTCAGCCCCAAAAGTCTTAGATGGAGAGTCATCCCCACTTCAAAAGTAGTGATTCCAATGGGTCCCAACAAATAGGCCTGATTTAGAGGTTTACAGCCCATGACTTTCCTAATGGGTGAGGACCTTCCCCAATGATAAAGGAGAGGCTATGCCACAAAAACATTCTGAATAAAACCAACTTGGGGAAAACCCAGCAGCCTGGACAAGCCCTTGGACAGAGGACTCCAGATATACTGAAGATGCAATTAACACAATGACATCAGGAGTTACCATCATCCCAATTTAGAGCCCAATATCTACCAACTATCCACCATCAGCATTTATTTTCTCAAATCTAATTCCTTTTCTAGCTCCATAAACTGTGAGCTCGTTGAAGGGACCATAGGAAGTTTTGTCCATTTTTTTGTTTTGTTTTTAGAGACATGGTCTCTCTATATTGCTCAAATTGGCCTTGAACTTCTGAGTTCAAGGGATTCTCCTGTCTCAGCCTCCTGAGTAGCTGGGACTGTAGATGTATACCAACATGCCTGGTTTGTCCAGTGTTCTAATATCCTAAACCTATGTCCTTTCCCCAACAGGAATCACTCTGATGGGAAAATGAACATCAGGCTCATTTTCATCAAGATAATGATATCAGAAGCAGAAAGCACCATCATCAAGGGCTGCTGGTTTCTCATTTTTCTCCCAGGAAATGTTTTCTGGATAAGGAAGGGAAGGTTGAGCAGAGCTGCAAAGCTGGAGAAAGTAGGGGACCTCATGATTCTGCTGTCTTGCTCAATTCCTCTAGGATGGACAGCCTGCAAAGCTTGGAGCATGATTAGAAGGGTAAGGGTGTTTTGTTATTAAATATGAAAAACAAATCCAGGTCTTTCTTCTTGCCTCGACCCCTGTGTGTAACCTTATAGGATTATTAGGGAAGAGTCATTTGAAAAGAAAGTACTCTGTCGCCCATTCTGAGCAGAATCCTTATGCAGCCAGGACTTGCTAATCATGGAACATATAGGTTCTCTGCTTCTCCTAGTAATGGGAAGACAAGAGATCACAGAATCAATTCTCTCATTTTACAGATGGACACCTGAGGCCCAGGAAGTTCAGGTAACAAGTCCAATGTTCTAAAACTGGCCAATTCAGTGATCTTTGACTGAAGGAGCTATGGAAAATTTTTCATTTTGCTCTTTGGAGAAGAAATGAAAAAAAGGCCAAGAGTAGAATATTAAGGGTTTGATTCTCTGTATACCTCAGTAACCTCTGTTATCCTGGCTGTGGCTGCCATTCTCTTCTATGGAAAAGTCAGTAAATTATTTGCCTTGAATTGGCTCAGGTTCCTACCAGGAATGGTGCAGATCCCCTATATGCAGCTCAGGATCTCTTGGTCTGAAAACAGACGGAAGGCTATTTGCTCACACTCACACTCGGTCCCACACTCAAACAAACATCCAAACAAGCCCTCCTCCTCCACAGCAGCCAGATCAGAATAGCCACAGGGCCCGCAATGCAAGATCCAAGGGTGAGACCAGTGGGCAATCTCCAAGGGGTTCTGGTTGAGGTAGATGCCCAGGTCAACTCTTCGTTTCTTACTAGTTGGGTGTGAGTATAAGAGCCATGTTTCTGATGCTGTTCCAGCTCCTTCCTCCAGCCTCAGTGAATCGTCCAGCAGAGGGCTCTCCTGAATGGTAGGAGCATCTTTGCCACCTGTGTGCTGGTATCTACGTGTGTTCTCCAGGGGCCGAAAACTCACTATACTGCCTTGGCAGCCATGTGGGGGCTCACAGAGCTGTGGGTTCAGGGTCTGTCTCTGAAAACATTCACCATGATCAGTGCTGAGAGCCTCTGCTCGGTACCTGTTTGGTGTCCGGGCACTGCAGTAGAGCACAGGATGAGCAGCCTTCCTGGTCACCTCTGCCACTTGGCACTCCACTGTCACCAAAGGTCTAATGAGCTTACCATGATGCCATGTCACCCCGAAGTCATCACTGTAGATCATCAGGGAATGAGGCTTTGTTTTACATGGTAGTGCGAAGCAAAGGCACCGATAAGGGAAATAGTAGGCATATGCAGGGATGACCAGCCTCCCTGATTGCAGCTGGATGCCATGCCCTGGGCCCACAGCAAATGTGGCCCAGTGCTTCAACTCTGAGCCAATGACATCTTCAGTCAAGTCCCTCACCTCACTCCACGAGCATCCAGCATCCTGACTGCAGACAAAGCAGAGGCGAGCAGCATTCTTGCCTAAAAAAATCTGTCGACATTCGGTGACCTGGTTCCGCACGCAGATGAAGAACAGATACACACAGCCACTCTTTTGCTCCCACACAGGACAGGGGTTCATGGTCCGATGCCCAGGTAAACTGGCTTCCACCAGTGGCTTCAGGGGTCCCCACTAGTCAAGAGGAAAGGAGAGACAGGGGGAGTAAAATGCTAAAGTAAGATATGAGGCTCATTAAAAGCATTGGTACTTTTCATAAACAGAAAAATAAATAATATTGAAATATACAAAATTATTCTTTTTTTGTAGTACCAAACATTGAATTCATAGTCTCATGCATGCCAGGAAAATGCTCTACCACCAAGCCACATCCCCAGCCCTAAATCTACAAAATTCTAAAGGCCCAAGCAGTCCCCAAATTCTCAAGTATTGTAGGATGACCTATAAAGTTGGAAAAAGACATGGCTAGATATCATAAATGTGGTCCCTTCTGTCTAAAATGCTGTTCCTTGCTTTCTCTGGACTTCCACATCATCCTCTAATACCCAACTCAAAAGTCACCTCCTTTGTGAAGCATTCCTTGTAAGTTACAGAAATTATAAAACATTGCAAATTTTTTGTAACTGTCTCCCTGCCTAGATTATGAGACATGTGAGGGTAGAATCCAAATTGTACTAATTTTGTTAAGTCTAGTGCCCGGCACATGGCAGTAACTAAATAAAATTTTACAAAAAAGACAGGCAAAAAAGGAAGGAGAACTGCAAAGAGAAGAAAAGAAGAGGGGAGAGAAAAAGAAAAGAAAGGAAAAAAAGAGAAAAGGAAGAAAAGCAAGGCTAGGTGTAGTGGCACACACCTATAATCCTAGCTACCTGGGAGGTTGAGCAGTAGGATCCCAGGTTTGAGGCCAACCTCAATTAATATAGCAAATTCTATCTCAAAATAAAAATAAATAAATAAAAGGTCTGGGGATATAGCTCAGTGGTAGAGTTCCTGGGTTCAATCCTCAGTACCATAAATAAACAAACAAATAAATAAATAAATAAGGGGGCTGGGGTTATAACTTAGCAGTAGAGCACTTGCTTCACTTATGTGAGGCACTCGGTTCGATCCTCAGCACCACATGAAAATAAAGTAAATATATTTGAAAAAAATACTCTAACATAAAAAACTATAATTAAAAAATAATAAAAGTAAATAAGAAAGGAAGGAAGAAAAGAAGGAAGAAGAAAAAAAAGAAAGCAAAACAAGGCCAGGCAGGAAAACAGAGAAATTTTAGGTGAATATAGGGAAATTTAAGACAAAAAAATTTTTTTCCTTCCTGTGCTACCCTGGGGAGGCAATTCACAACAGCTTTATTAAAAGCTCAAGCACAAAATCAGAGATATCTCATTCTAACTCTGCTTGCATTGCCATTGTGAGACATTGGTGAGCTGCTCAGTCTTATTTTCCCTCAATCTCTTTACCAACTAAATGAAGAATTTAAAAACATCTATGCAGAGGAGTATTATAAGGATACAATGAGATGATGCCTAATCAGACATATCACAAAGAAAGGCCTAATCTCCTTAATATATTTAAAAAATAAAACTAGAAATTTGTAGGAAATTTTTCAGAACCCTAATAAAAATGGGCTAAGGACAAGATAATACAACTGAAAGAAAGAGGGAAAAAACTAAAGAATATTCAAGCTCACACACAAAAAAGAAATATAAATTAAAATTAAACTGACACAATATTTTCATATCACAAAATCATATGGCAAAAACCATACAGTTTGATAATATTCTATTGGTAAGAATATGAAGAAACAGGCACCATCATGTGTGTAATCATTAACTATCCAAGACAAAAAATAAATTTTCAAAAAATTTAATTTCTGCATGAATGGGCAAAGTTCAGCTCAGAATCTCAGTCATACTGGACCATAAGAGTTTTCTAGTTTTCCCGCAGAGGGATCTACTCTAAGACTCCTGGATTAAAAACCCTTCCTTGAACTAGGTTAGAGACAGAAAACTCAGGATTTCTTGGGCAGCCCCTTCCGTTATCAGAATACCTTGCACACTCTAACCAACTCAAAGGTAAGGGATAAAGTCAACTTAATCATTGAGTAGCTGGGGAGTCAAAGAAGCTCAGTCATCCTTGTTGACTAAGAAAAGAAAACAATTTGGGCCAGATATGTCTAATGCACAGTTGTTACAAAAGTAGAAACAAAGCACTGAAACTTTAGAATCCAAAATGATCTAAACCAACCGGAGCAATGAAGACATAACAAACAAGCTAAGGCTTGACAGATAAAACAGGTTGTGAGCTCAAGGACTGGGATAAGAAACCTGATTAAAGAATAGATGTAGGGGCTGGGGATGTGGCTCAAGTGGTAGCGCGCTCGCCTGGCATGCGTGCGGCCCGGATTCGATCCTCAGCACCACATACAAACAAAGACGTTGTGTCCGCCGAAAACTAAAAAATAAATATTAAAAAAATTCTCTCTTTTCTCTCTCTCTCTCTTAAAAAAAAAGAATAGATGTAAAGGCTAAAAAGCATATAAAAAGATACTTACTGGAAAAACTGGAAAAAGGAAAAGAAAGATGGGGGGAACCTATAAAAATTGAAGGAAGAGTAGAAGGGAAGAAAGGGATGGGGAGGGAGGAGGGATGGAAAAGGGAGAATACTGGGGAATGACATTGGCCAAATTATATTGTTATATTGTGTACCTCATTACGTACAACTATAATGCACCAATAAAAAAGTGGGGGAAAAAAGATGCTCACATCACTAACCATTAGGGAAACAAATTACATCCACACTATGGGGTTGTGGCATAGTGGTAAAGCATTTGCCTAGAAAGCACGAGGCCCTGACACAAAACAAACAACAACAACACAAAAACCAATGAGATCTCATCTCACACCCATAAGAATGGCTACTATAAAAAAAATAAGTTTGGGCAAGGATGTGAAGAAACCAAAACACTTTTATACCATTGGTGGGAATATAAAATATTGTGGCCAATATGAAAAGCAGTAGTTACTTCCTCAGAAAATTAAATATAGAATTATTTTATGTTCTAGCAATTCCCTTATGGAAATATATCCCCCCCCCAAAAAAAAAACAGAGTCTCAAAGAGCTATCTTCACACCTTTACTCAATGTAATGTTATTTATAACAGCCAATAGGTGGAAATAACTCAATGTCCTTCAACAAATGAATGGATAAGCAAAATTATACTACAATGGTATTTTATTCAGCCTTAAATACAAAGAAAATTCTGACATGGATGAACTCTGAGGATATTATTATACTAAATGAAATAAGCCATCACACACAAAAAATGAACATTGTATGATTCCACTTATGTGGGGGTATTTTTAATAGCCTAAGTTTTAGAAATAGAAAGTACAGTAGTGGTTGCCAGTGGCTGGGGAGAAGGAGAAATGGGGAGTGTTTAATAGATACAGAGTCTCAGTTTCGAAAGATAAAAAAAGTTCTAGAGATTAGCTGTACAGTGTAAATAAAATTAACACTAAAATGGTTAAGATGTAAGTTTTATATTAGATATCTCTTACCACAATTAAAAAAATGAAAAAAAGGAAAGAAAAAGACTTAAGAAGTTTCAGCTGACCATCTATTCAATATCAGTCAACTGTGTCATGCAGCTGCCAAAACAGTAGATGCTATTTTACCTTAGGCTGCATTAAAGGATTCAAGGTAAGACAGATATGAGGTAGATAGCCTACCTCATTGCTGAGCTGATCAGTCTATACTTGAAGTTTAACTTCAATTCTGAATACTACACTTTAAAAAAAAGACACTGACATCTCAGACCAGATCCCAAAGTCAGTAAGAGATTAGAAATCAAACTAGGACCACTGCCTAAAGAGCCACTAAAAGAAAGAAAGCTGCTTATCCCAGAAAACAGAAGACTCAAAGGGAATGAACACAGCTTCCAGGTACTTCAAAGAGTAAGCTCTCTGCCAAAGGGACTTTATCTATATTATGTATAGATACTGACTGCTCTAGAAGGCAGAACAAGATCGATGAATAATTATAGAAAGGTAGAGATTACCTCATTTAAAAGAAAATTTAAGTTGCCACAGGATTAGAGTCTTAATTTGAAGAGTTATGCAAGCAGGCCCTTTCTGGGAAATAACTAATGTTGTTCTTATTGTATAATTTGTAACATCAGTTACATCCTACAGATGATGAAACAGCTAAGAGTCAAGTATTTAAGGTCAGAGAGCCAATAAATGTAGGTCTTTACTGACTCCAAAGAAACAACTTTACCCACTAAGCTATTATAGTTATCAGTGGAGTACATATTTCCAGATTGGAAAAGACATTGAGATAATGATTTTTCTAACTTCAAGACTCTTTAGTTAAGTAAAACAGAAGATGAAAGTAAATAAAATAAGAGAGAAGAGTTAAAATGGACAAATTTTGTGAATGTATTTGACTACTGGGCAGTGAGGTTATATAACAGATATGGTTTGATTACAAAAAATGCTTAACAGTTCTCTGGCTTTGATAAGAAAGCAGACAACATGACCACGGGTCATGGCTGTCCGAAAGAAAATTAAATAGCTAGATATCCACATTCTGCTGGGATGCAGAAGTAAGCCTCTTTGGAGGCCAGTTATTCAAGAAAGGAGCCTTATCCTGGGGAGCCATGAAGACAACTCAAGGTTTCAGGGATTGGAAATGGGAGCCAATGACACCAAAAGCAAGAATATGGTTGTTGGCAAGGCCCATTTTAAACACAATAACATTTGCACTGTAACAGAAGAAGATATCTGCTATAAATCTGAAGGTTTAATGGTAAGATTTCAGATATCTGTAGGTAGAAAAGTAGGGTAGGTTAGGGAGATTAAAGTACCTATTATGGGCAGAGACACAGCCATACATTTTTTTAAACAAGACTCTCAAAGCCACTGTCTCCTCTGATCCTCACTTCAGCCACTCTGGGAGTAAGGAAGGCAACAAGAAGAAATATGGGGTCTGAAATAACTTTGGAGCTTCCATGCCTAAGAGCAGCAATTATTCTTTATTCCCTATATTTTTGGTAAAAATGTGCTACTTAAGGGCAAGGGTTCCAGCTTCAATTATACCACTTATTACAAGTGTGCCCAAAGCAAGTTGCTTTAATTCTTAGGCCCAGTTTCCTCCAATGAAATGAGAAGACTAATACATACCTCACATTAAGCATTTAGTAAAAGTAATAATATGGCTAATATTGTTATTTACTAACTGTGGTCTCAAGTTTAAGTCGATTATTTTAGGGAATAGCAAAATTGGACTAATACTGTTTACTTCCTTGGGTGATTTATACAAATTACTGGAAATAGAAATGAAAAGCTCACCATATTTTAGCTAAATCTGAATGAGCCATGGAGGCCTCTGGAGTTGAGACTCACTTTGAAGCCTCCTCCTACCACTGTATTATAGCTGCTTGGCCTTCAGCAAAAGGCAACCTCTCTGAGGCTCAGTTTCCTTATAGGTGAACCATGACTGACAATAGTACCTAGGACACAGAATAGCTGTGAAGATCAAATGTGTCCCTGGCACACAAAAAGCACTCAGTTGAGAGACACTATTTTTACTGTTTCTCCCTCCTCAGCTCGGGTTTTTCTAGCATTGATGGGAAAAGGCACAAATCCCAAAGTGCACTGAGATCTGTGGAGAGAAAATAAGGCCCAGGCCTAGATCTGGGATGAGTCACCTGTACTGAGTGCCCAGTCCTCAGCCCTCGCCTCAGCACCAGGTAGAGTGCATCCACATCCCTGCTTGTTGAACGCCTCTCTGCAAAGGCCAGGAACGTGCAGGTGGGGGGCACATAGAGCAGGGCCGGGATCCGGTAAGTAATCCCTTTCTTGTCTTCCTGCTGGAACAGAGGATTGTTGAAGGAGGATGATGTCACTTCTTCCATGATCTCTGTAAGGACAGGAAGCAGCTCAATGTGTGTGTTCATACATAGATGCTGGCCTATATGCAAGTTTTCTTTCATTCACACAGATGAACTGAAAATAAGCAATATGCTTGCTCTGACATTTCTGTTCTCAAAATTCTGTAGGAATCCTATGTAGCCTATGTCAAGAGTGTCTCTCCCCAGAGACATTCTGCATTTGTTCTGCTCAGAATCCAGGGGTCTTAACAGCCTAGGATGGTTTTTAATGTCAATTTCTTGGTGCAGAATTTCTAGAGTATTGGGTAACATAAATATAAACCCAAATCCATTTGAGTGAATGTCTGTGATTAATAATTCTACTGAGAAACTTTCTCCCTGTACTAGAGCCTAAGATAAAAGGCAATCTTCTCTTACCTTTTTTCCCTTCTCATTTTTTATTGGCACATTGTAATTATATATAATAGCAGGATACACTGTGACATATTCATGTATGCACATAATTTGATCAGTTTCATTCCCTCATACCTCCCCTTACTCTAACCTCCTTCTTCCCAATTCCATTCTTGGTCTCTCTTCTTTTTTCTTTTTTTAATTTTTATTTTTTTAATTTGTCATTTATAGATATACCTTCTATTTTCACAAGATCCATTTTTTCCTTTTTTTTTCTCTAGCTCCCACATATGAGAGACAACATATTAAAACAGAGAGCTCCTGAATTTCTTCATGCTGAGGATAAAAACTTCCTCATTCAAAGAACAGATGCCAAGAAAACTATCACTGATAAAATATCTAGCTAAGCATAGACTAGTTAAAATCTACATATGCATATCACTTAGCTTTTATTCTTTAATTTGTTTTATTTAGTTATACATGACAGCAGAATGAGTTTATGCACTTTGATATATCATACATAGATGGGATATAATTTCATTTTTCTGAGTGTATATGTTACAGACTCATATTGGTCATGTAGTCACATATATACATACAGTAATAATGTCTGTTTCATTCTATTATCTCTCCTATCCCCATGTGAATTAGCATCCGCATGCTGGAGAAAACATTTGGCCTTTGGTTAAAGAGCCTACAGACTGGGAGAAAATCTTTACCACATGCACCTCCGATAAAACATTAATCTCTAGGATATATAAAGAACTCAAAAAACTTTACACCAAAAAAATATAAATAACCCAATCAATAAATGGGCTTAGGAACTGAACAGACACTTCACAGAAGAAGAAATACAATTGGTCAAGAAATATATGAAAAAGTGTTAAACATCTCTAACAATTAGAGAAATGCAAATCAAAACTACTCTAAGATTTCATCTCACTCTTGTCAGAATGGCAATCATCAAGAATACAGGCAACAATAAATGTTGGCAAGGATGTGGTGAAAAAGGTACACTCATACATTGCTGGTGGGACTGCAAGTTGGTGTAACCACTATGGAAAGCAGTATGGAGATTCCTCAGAAACTGGGAATGGAACCATCATTTGACCCAGCTATCCCACTTCTTGGTTTATACTCAAAGGACTTAAAATCAGCATACTATAGTGACACAGTCATATCAATGTTTATAGCAGCTTAATTCACAATAGCTAGACTATGGAACCAATCTAGGTGTGCCTCAATAGATGAATAAATAAAGAAAATGTGGTATACATACTCAATGGAATATTACTCAGCTTTAAAGAAGAGTGAAATTATAGCATTTGCAAGTAAATGGTTGGAGGTGGAGAATATCTTGCTAAGCAAAATAAGCCAATCACTTAGCTTTTGTTTCTATAAATTGTATTCATTTCTGTAGTGGATTTACCTCGTTAGCTGCAGAATCCAGAGAGCAACATTCTAGCTGATTTTCCCCATTTTGATCAAACTGCATAAAATTCATTTTTTCTTTGTACATCCATTGCCTATTTCTTATGCAGGCAGGTGGCCAACAGGGATCCAGGCGGTTTCCTTGGTCTGGCTGCCAGTAACAATACAATCCTTGACTTTGAGTCTGGTTTATTTCACTTAACAAGATGCTCTCCAGCTCCATCCATTTTTCTGTGAATGACATAATTTGTTTTTCTTTATGGCTGAATAGAACTTCATTTGGTACATATACCTCATTTTCTTTGTCCATCTGTTGACAGATACCTAGGCTGATTCCAATTGTGAATTGTGTTGCTATAAACATATGTATGCATGTATCTCTATAATATGCTGACTTTAATTCTTTGAATAAACACCAAAGAGAGGTAAAGCTGGGTCACACAGTGGTTCTATTCCTAGTCTTTTGAGGAATCTCCATATTGATTTTCAACTGTATTTAAGAGGTAAATGGCAATCTTCTTTGTCATCAAAGAAGCCGGGAGATTTTTCCCTAGTTCACCCTATCAGAGGGTGTACACCCAACAGTGTGGTCCAAGTAACCTCCTGCCTCATATAGTTAACATGCTCTGCCTGGAGCTCTTTTTCTGATAGCCACAGAGCTCATTCTCTTATCTCCTTCAGCTCTATTTAAACATCATCCAACCAGTGAGGACTTCCCTGACAACTTCCTTGTCTTCTCTGTCCCTTTTTCCTGCTCTTTTCTCCATTTCTTACCCTCTGATAGCTCATATATTACACTTGTTCAGTACATACTACAGAAGAGAAGATCCAAAAAGAGCAAGGATATATCTATTTTATTCACTGTTATACCTTCATACCTAGAACCAGCCCTGGTACATTATAGGAACTCAAATATATGTTGAATGAACAAATGAGTGAAGTGGATGTTAGAAGAGAAGGAGAAGGGCAGAGCGAGTGGACCTAAAAAGCCTATAGGCAACAGAAAACAGCAAAGATAGGATATAAAGACAGAATGCAAATGCTATGAGCAGTGATGGGGCTGAAGAGGTCAGCAGACTCCTGATCCTGGGAGGCTCTGATACCTATTAAGGTATTTATCCCACAGATAGGGAGCCACTCTAGAGCTTTTGGCAAAGGAATGGTCTGATTATTTTAAACCAATCTCTCAGGCAGCTTTCTGAGCAATGAACTCCTCCATGCGGCCAGCGCAATTGGTTTCATTAATGAGGTTCTTGGCATAAAAGTTAGCTAGAAGAGATGGAAATAAAACACACAGACTCAGTTACCTTATTTCTATTGCCAGGTCCGAGACGGCTCCCCTCTCTGGTTCCCACCTCTAACCGCCCAGCAGGGCAGCAAGGATTACTCAGGGCTAGCAGGAGAGAGAGAGAGAACACACCTGGGAGTAGCTTTTTATTGGGGAACAAGAGATTCAGGGGAGAATTCCATCCAATGAAGATTGAGGGGGGACCGCATTCCAAGGTCAGGGTCAGTGATTGGGCCCCTGGGGTCAGTGGTCAGTCACACCCCCACACGGATGGGTTCTCTCATTAGGAAAGGGCCGGGAAAGTTCCAACACAGCCAGAACGCCTCAGACTCTTAACGGGAGCCACCCAATCACGTGTCAGAAATGGCTTCCCACAATGAACTATAAGACAAAGTTGTACTGCTTTTAGCTACAGTCCTCTAGTCAATTAGGAAAAATTTCCAATAGTGCTTGAATGATTCATTTAGTCACTTGATTTTAACTTAGGAACTATGGGTCACTATCATGGGGAGTAGGGGAGATTGCCTTATTGAGTCAAAAGAAAATCTACCCCCCCTCCAATCTTGGGCTTTCAACAGTATAATCAAAAAACAGGCCAAGGTAGAGTGTCTTCTTTATGTACCTCTCTCCCCCAGTTCAGGCCCTCCTGCCAGGAAGCGTCAAGCTTTCTTCTAAGTACACATCTGTCCCTGAGCCAGGCTGGTGTAATGGTTAAAAAACTATTTGAACCAAGAGGACTACATACCCTTGGGCATGTTACTTAATTTCTATGCTTCTCTTTGCTTCAGAATCCATGTTACCTGTCAGCAGTCTCACAAATCTCACATTTACTGAGTCTTCTGATTTATACCATTTTCTTTTATACTTGATTTAATCTCATGTTTTGTTCATCATAGCTCTAGGAACAATAGGCTACTGTGTGTGTGTGTGTGTGTGTGTGTGTGTGTGTGTGTATCTATCTCCATATCCCATATAGGTCATTCAAATATAGGTACCATATAGCCTACTGCTATTCCATCTAGGTCTGTGTATATATAGTCATGATGTTCACACAACAAAACTGCCTAATGATGCATTCCTTCGTAGGTATTGTCATCATTCCATGATGCATGACTGCAATAACAACAATTATAATTCCTCCTCTTAAAAGCATTTAAATCCTTCTTCATCTCTGGGAGAGATACTTCAAACTCTTAGAAATTAATTCTTTAATAATGAGTTATATCTAAGTATTAATCATTTAGCCAACATGACTATTAACATCTAAAAAGGAATTCTCAAGGTGATAAAAATGAAGCACTGGATGAGCATGGAGTGTGATAGAAGAACTAGGAAAAGGAAAGGGAGAGGAAGTGGAGAGATGACCAAAGGAAAAGCATTTGTCATGTGGCTGGATTCATGTCCCACCTCCACTTGGTACTGTGACCTAGTGCTGGTTACTGAATCTCTCTAGGCCTTAGATTCCTTGTTTGTAAGATGTGGATAGTACCTACTTAAGACAACCCATATAAAGAACCACTCAAAAGTGACTTTCAAATTTTAAAGCACTATACAAATAGAAGTCTTACTACAAATTTAGATGTCTCTACAATTTCACTTGTGGGTCTATCACTATAACAATTAGTTATTATCAATAATTTTTTATTTATTATTATATTGATCACGTTAGTGTTAATACAGATAGTGACTCTGGCATGGACATCTAAAGTATTTCATACAATGTGCTTGGAACTAAGGATGGAGAAAAATCTGACACAGGAATGCTTTGGAACTGTTCATTTTAGCAAAGAATTCAAATTAATGTCTGCCATAGAATCCTCTTCCCATGAAATGCTCCCTGCTCTTTTACTGAGAAAGAGTACAGGGAGGAACAACAATAAAGTCTGACCTGGCTTTGGGGGTGGGGGGAACTTATGTAAGGACACTCAGTAGCAAAACATGGAACAAGCTCCAGATCTCCTAAATTCCAGCTCTCAACTGTTTGTGCCACCCACAGATACCTCTGTAGTAAGAGGGATTTTCCTTGTCTCAGTTCTCCTTCATCTCCACAAAGCTCATCTAAGGTTGAAGTTTGGCTTCAGTGGGAAGAAAACAAAAATAGCCAAGAATGCTCTCTGTCAGGTCCTAGCCAACCGCACGGCTCTAACCCAACATTTCCCAAAGGCTGGATTTCCAAAGCGCAGATGGTGCCTTGGCA
The DNA here is from genome assembly GCF_964194105.1 of Spermophilus citellus. NCBI lineage: Eukaryota > Metazoa > Chordata > Mammalia > Rodentia > Sciuridae > Spermophilus > Spermophilus citellus. The sequence goes on from NC_138183.1 coordinate 192,773,446, forward strand.
TCTGACACTACAGTGACAGGGCCCCATTTTCCTGCGGGATAGGGTGGCTTTCCTGTCTCCCAACCACGCTCACCTGCGCGGGACCCAGGCTCCTCGGTGGCTCTCGAGGCTGAGCTGGGCTCCAGAGGCTCTTCCACGGGGCACAGGGCAGGTCCTCAGGTCTGGACACCGAAGCCCGGGAGAATGGCTGGCACCAGGGATGGGGAGACGGTGAAAGAGAAGGAGAAAGTGAGAACCTGGAGATGAACCCCGAGAAGCGAAGAGTGAGGTGCTGGCCGGAAAGAGGACACCGGAGACACACACAGACCCGGGACTGAAAGACGCTCCGCGGAGCTAGCCGCCGCAGTCCCCAGCCAGCCTGCTGGCGGTTGGACTGGCAGTTGGCGTCAGTCCCCGCGGGGCGGCCCCAGCCTCGGCCACGCCCCTCTTCTCACCCCCTCACCGCGCAGTCTCGGTCGTCCCTCCTCCCTTCAGTCCCGCATTCCCACGCTGGTGTCTATTGGTTGGACGTTTGGGAGGTCTCACCGCTTAAAACTTCCCTGGAAAGCCTGAAAGTGGAGCAAAGGTTCCAGGCTTCAGCGGGAACTGCAACAAGGACGGGGGACCAAAGCGTTGGGCACTCCTTGCAAAAAATACATGTAAAAAGATACAATAATACAATATATACGTGTCTGTATAAATACACTTGCATACTTGTATTTGACATGGAACACTAAGTTGATTCTTTTGTTTCAGTCATGGAAACTAAGGACACCCTCCCCTAAGATGAAAAAGACCCCTCCAAGGTCAGTTTTAGTTGGAGCCAAGAAAAACATAATGGCAAATGCTAAAAAAGGGATAGACTGCTAACTTAGAGGATGTCAAAATTTTAAACTTCTGTAAGTTTGAATTCATGATGCAGAGAAAATACAGGATGTGCCTGGAATTTCCTCTGGTGCCATAAAGAACTCACAAAAGGGTGGGGTTTTCTCAAAAGAACACAAGAGCCAATCTGATGTGTTTTTCTTTTAAAAGGGGTGGGGTGGGGGGCACTAGAATCAGAGACCAACCCAGTCAGTACCATTGAGTTCCAAAATACTATTTCCACATAAAAGGAACTGGGATTCTATTGGGAGAAATGGCTGGTTCAGATTTGGGGACGAAAATGCACTAGGTTAACCTACCTTTTGTCTTGCCAGAAAGCAAAGAAGCCATAAACTGCTACTGAGATCATTTCACAAGAGTCAACCTGAAAGTGATCCCACTGGCTAAATACTGAAAAAATTGAGCATCTAAAAGGATGACTGGATAATATTAAATGTTAAATTTCATGAGTTCATCTTGACATGGAGAATAAAGTCTCTGGTCACCTCAAAGGTTGCTAAGGAAAGAATCGAGCGTTTATTCCAAGCCCTTTCTTATACAAACCATATTTCAGTTGATAGGGAAATTTTTTTATAAAACAAACAACTGATGAGTGCCAAAAGAATGATAGAACGCCTTCACTTTGCAGCCTCTGATGAAATAATGAATCTAGACAATAATTATCAGTGGATGTTAATTAACACCATTAGATGAAAAGTTTGGTACAAAATTTTATAATAGATCAGGTCAAAAACACCAGAACACATTGAATAATTATAACATCACAATGAAAGGCAAGAAGATAATGTATGACAGTAAAAATTACACAACCTCCTCTGAAATCTTCTTGCCAAAAAAAATCAATGAATTGAGTGAAAAACAAATGACGCCATCCTGATGCAAGTAATCAGATCTACCACCTGGTAATTTCTACAGGAAAAATGACCTTGTTTCTCAACAAACGACAAGGGAAAAAGGAGGGGACTGATAAATTAAAATTTAAAATGTTATGATTTAGATATGAGGTGTCCTCCAAAAGCTCACATATGATATGATGCTAGAATTTTCAGAGGTAAAAATGATTGGGTTATGAGAGTCTTAACATAGTGGATTAATCCACTTATATAGATTAACTGGGCAGTTAACTGTAAGCAAGTAGGATGTGGCTGAAGGAGGAAGGTCACTGGGGGTGTAACTTTAGGGTTTATATTTGGTCCCTGGTGAACAGAGCTCTCTCTCTGCTCCTGGTTGCCATGTCCAGACCTGCTTTCCTTTACCATACCTTCCTGCCATGATGTTCTGTCTCACTTTGGGCCCAGAGCTATGGAATCAGCCAACCATGGATTAAACCTCTGAAACTGTCAGTCAAAATAAACTTTTTCTCTTCTATGCTGTTCTTTTCAGTTTTTGTTTGTTTGTTTGTTTTGTTCTGTTTGTTTTTGTTCACAGCAATGAAAAATTGACTAAAATAGAAACCAACTAAAAGAAAAACTGAACCTTGTTTGGATCCTAATTTGAATAAATCAACTCTAAAAAGACATTGAAACAATTGAGACAATTTTACCATTGACCAGACTTTAGGATATATTCAGGAATTGCTAATATTTTTAGGAGTAATAATGGTAACATAGTGATGTTTTAAGAAAATCTTCCCAAGTACCAACAAGTCCCCAGTTTCCAGATCTTAATTTCTAACATTGTTCTTTTTAAAAAGGAACCAGGTTTCCTTGGGGAAATAATTGATTCCCAAGCTGGAACAGGGAAAAAGACTTAAGTGTGGAACATTACATGATTCCATAAAGTATGAAAGAACTCAAAAAGGACATGACTTTCTCACACAGGAGCCAACTCAAAGGATCTCCTAATGGCCAAAGCTAGAACCAGTTAGGTGAGAAAATATTGGCAGTATTAGATTATAACCCATAGACTAAAATAAAAGCTGATTTTATAATGATATGAATAATAGAATTAAATTTGGGAGAAAGCTTTGCTCTTTCTTATAGTAGAATTTCAAATAATAAAAATAGAAAATTATCATTAGGTTCCCTCTAAAGGCTTTCAAGAAGACTTTATTTGCCCTAACAAGATGACACAGAAAATATAATTGCATTTATAAAATACCAAAATAACTCAGACATTTTTCAGTGCTTCATTCTGAGTCTGAGGCTCTGCCACCAAGATGGGTTGATTCTACTTTCCTTTGTGTGATGGACGTGGGAACACACTTCCCAAATCCTTCCTCAATGAAGGTCTGTGGCCACCACACCTGAGATATGCTGTTAGGAGTGTTGACATGCTGTCAGGAGTGTTGTCAGAATCGTCAGCTGTCACATCTTCCAGGGATCTGCTTACAGCTGCTTCATCCAAGGTCATGTCCTTTTCCAGGTGGGCCCACACCCAACATTGCATAATCAATGCTGGGGCATGAAGGTCTCGTTTTTCTGGCCCAAGTTAGCTCCAGAGCAACCCATGAAGTCAGTTAAGATTGTCATTGGGGCCAGGTGTGGTGGTACATGCCTGTAATTACAGCCCCTCAGAAGGCTGAGGCAGGAGGATTGCAAGTTTGAGACTAGCCTGTGCAACTTAGCAAGACCCTGTCTCAAAAACAAAATTAAGGGGCTGGGGTTGTGGCTCAGTGTAGAGTTCTTGCCTAGTACCTGTGAGGCACTGGGTTTGATCCTCAGCACCACATAAAAAAATAACTAAAGTTTAAAAATAAAAGAGGAACTCTGGGGAATTTAAAAAATTGAAGTTAAAGAAAAAGGAATGGGAGTGTATCTCAGTGGTAGAGTACCCCTGGATTTAATCCCCACCACAACACACACACATACACACACACACAAATTGTCATTAGGCCAGCATATCTCAATTCCCTCTGTCCCTCAATACTACCTTGCTTGCCTGTCCCTCTCTTCCACAAATGATATCCTGGCCCACTATCACCAATGAATAGGTACGTAATAAAATGTCCAAATCTTTTCTGCTGAGTCCTCCAAGTTCTTTCTTTGGAATTGAAAAGCAATACACTGGGACATTTGCAGCCCTGGAATTGAAAAATTGGCATAATGGGCAGGATGCCAAAGAGAAACTTGTCAAGTTGACTTCAGAGTTGTGAAAGCGCATGGAGTCTGCGAGGGAACTCCGGGAGCCACTTAGGCTCAGCTCCAGGGAGTATAGGAAGAGTTAGGAACTAGAAGGAGGCTTATTTTGTACAGGTTGATGGCAAGGATGTGCTGTCAAGGCATTTAGAACAGACAACTTTCTACAGGTCATGGCTTGCCATTAGGCTAAACTGAGGGAAATCACAGGCCCAGAGTCCAGGGAAGGGCATTGGTGACGAGTGAAAACTGGGACTTCAGTGGAACCCACTCAGGAAATCCAGTATTGCCAGTCATTCAGAAGTGGCAGTAGAGGACAAAACAATAGTGGAAGCTAGACCTGTAATGGTTCAAAAGTTAAAGACCCAGCAGAAGCAGGCTGAGGTTTGAATCCAGATCTGCTCCTTGCTCCACAGAGAGATTTACATTCCCCCATGAGACCATATACTCCTGCAGAGCTGGTAGAACTGGGGTCCAAGTTCAGGCAAAAAATGAAAGGAAGTGTACCTGCATGGCTGCTCCACCTGTGGGACACTGGAGCAGATGGCATAATGTTGAATGGTACAGAATTGTCTAAGATGGCTTCAGTAACTGCTCGCTCTGCTTTATGTCAGTGGCACATCAGGGACGCTGATTGAAGAGTAGGGGTCATTACTAGCTTGGCTTCTTCTTGCCACTCACAATATGTGGCCAAATTCAGGAGCTATTTCTATGCTTTATGGGCCTCAATGGAAGAATCACAGAGCTATTTGTGAGAACTGGGAATGAAATATGCTATTTATGTGCAGCCTTTCCCAGGACCAGACAGTGTGGCTTTTACTGCCAGAATGAAGGATACAGTGTCACATGCAGCCCTGCCATCCAGTTATGGTGCCCTTATGTCAATATTATCTATCCCTGTTAGTAGGGCAGCCCTCCAGCAAGTAGCATGTGATAAAGCAGATCTAGGAAAGACAGAAAGATTGTGACAGAAAGTAGGAGTCCATAAAACCCAGCCCAAATTGGCACCTCACGGAGTCTCCAATAGACAGATGTGGGTAGAATTAGTATCAGCAGGAGTAGATGAAAGGAAAATAGATAACCTAATCCCACCTTGGTACAGTTGTGAAAACAATTGCCAAAGGACAAGGTTCCAGCCATTACCTCTCAATAAGGAGACAAAAGGGGAGGCAATCAGAAAGGTAGAATGGATTCCTACTGTAAAAAAGAGACATAGAAACAAGCTTCTCCTATTAGGAGATGTAATGAAAGCAGAGCCCATGACTACTCCTGAGAAGTCTTTGAGTCCTTGGGTATGAATGACTATGGAAAAGGTCAAGATTCAGGGACCCAAGCCATGTCTTTGGACTAGAGGCTATATATAAAACTGGCAATACTTTGGTCTTCCAAAAATTTAGAGAGTGGGGCTGGGGTTGTGGCTCAGGAGGTAGCGTGCTCGCCTGGCATGTGTGCGGCCCAGGTTCGATCCTCAGCACCACATACAAACAAAGATGTTGTGTCCACCGAAAACTAAAAAATAAATATTTAAAAAATTCTCTCTTAAAAAAAAAATTAGAAAGCATCAGTGAACATGGGAGCTAAGTAAACACTGACATATGGTAATCCTGATAAATTCTCAGGCAGGTTAACTGCTGTTGATGGATACAAGTGGTAAACAGTGAGAGTCCAAGCCAAAATGCTGACTCTGTAGCTTGGACACCGGTCACCCATCCTCTACCAGTGTTCCTGAATATATAATAGGTGTTGATAGCTTGTGGGGTAAATGCCTGCAAGCTACCATAGGGAAGTTCCATTTAAGCATATGTCAGCTGTAAAGCCAATATTGAGAGGGCATGCTGAATACCCCCTCGAGGTTTTACCTGTGATCCTGCCAAATTGTCGCCACTAAACAATGAATATCCACTGGCTGGTAACTATCAGAGACATCAGAGCCCATATACAAATTGGCTAAAGTAAACATAATTTACCCAATCCACAGCTCTTTTAACTCTCCTCTGTGGCCAATAAGAAAGTAGGAAGGGGGTTGGGGCTGTAGCTCAGTTGCTAGAGCAGTTGCCTAGCCATGTGTAAGGCACTTGGTTAGTTTCTTAGCACCACATAAAAATGTAACAAAATAAAGGCATGATGTCCGTCTACAACTACAAAAAAAATTCTTTTTAAAGTAGGATAGAACTTGGCTTTATGACAGCAGGGTATAGAAAATTAAATAAGGTGATCCCTCCACTTATGCAGCTGTTCCTAATATAGTCAATATTCTAGAAGAGGTAGTGCACAATTGGGAACATATCACTGCGTGCTGGATCTTGCTACCCTTCTTTATCATAGATAAAGTCCTTGAGAGTAAAACCTCATTTGCCTTCATATAGGAAGGCCCACAATGGATGTTTTCAGTGTTACTTCAGGATATTTCCATTGCCCCATCTTGTGTCCTGGTATGATAACAAACCTTCACTAGTGAAAATGTTCACATAATGATCATATCTGATCCTTTTTCAGTGCTCACCAAGGCTACCCCCATTCTTTGACTCATTTGCAAAGACAGACCATAAACCTTGACAAAGTTCAGGGCCATAGCTAATTGGTGAAGCCCTAAGCAACTCAGCAAGACCCTGTCTCTCTATAAAATACAAAAAAAGGCTGGGGATATGGCTCAGTGGTTAAGAGTCCCTGGGTTCAATCCCTGATACAAAAGGAAAAAAAAATTCTTGGATATTGACTGGTCAAGTAAGACAAAAGTTATATACTCAGGTTGTAATAAAGTTCAAGCATTTCCACTTCCCAATACAGTAAGGCAAACATACATGACTACATGACCAATGTAATTCTGCAACCTGTACACTCAGAAAAATGAGAAATTATATCCCATCTGATTCAAATGTATGATATGTCAAGATCATTGTACTGTCATATGTAACTAATTAAAACAAATTAAAAAAATAAAAGAATTTGTGGGACTACTGGGTTACTGGAGGGCTTTGATCCTTCATTTGGCTCAGTTATTACAACCCCTATTGTCGTGAACCTGCTATGTCATTAACATAACAACCAAACACTTTTGTCTTTCCACAATGTCAGAGTTTACTAAATAACAGTAAGCTCACAGGCTATCTATCCCACTTTCATCAGCAGCGGTTCACTGAATACTTGTGGGTAACCTAGTAATCATAAACTGGGAAAACCCAAGTCCTTTTGTTCTAATCTTTCTAATATCTATAACATTCAAGACACACATACTTCAAACAATTATATCTAAATAGGTCACAGGAAGTTTAAGAAAGGGTTCAAGCGACCACGAGGTTACAGAGCACAGGTAAAAAGAGAGAGAGAGAAATACAAAGAGTCACTATACGTGGTTAGATAAGGATTTTAATAAACCAGTGTCACAGAGTTGTCCAAAGCAAAGGGTTTAGATGGATGACAGTTTCACAGTGTCAGTTTGGTGCGTCAGCTGGGAATGGCTATGTGTGGTCATCACAGGGAGGAGAAAGAAGATTGATGAGGATAGGAAATCAGAGATTTGTCACTGTGGTGATTTTACTGAGCAAGGCTCATGATGAGTGACCAGGTGATTAAGATGGGGCTCAAGATGCCATCATATTCAGTCTCAAGGGGATCCTCCTTTTATGGGTCTTGAGTGAGCGGTTCTCATCTGGTGAGGTTTTATAAGCTCTCATGTCTGGTGTTCCTGATATGATTTGGGACGTCCACGTGTCAGGGTGCTCCTTGATTTAGTTTGATACATTGGCATGTGTAAGTTATCAGTTTATGCCTTATAGTAGTGCCAGGCAGATGGTGGCTGTTTACTGTACAAACAGTTCTACCTTGGCACATGTACTAAAAGGGAGTAACTCAGGTTTTGGCATAGCCTGAAAACTGCTTTATTCTACACATCAAAGAGTAATTCGGAGCAGAGCCTGGCCTGCTCTCAACACCTATATATAATTTGTGTAGCAGGTACAGTATGGAACTGGACTTACCAGCATACTGAGGCATTTAATCAAGCCAAATGAACAATAAAACAGGCACAAGCCCTTGGGACACTAGACACATCAAAACCTACTGAGCTTACCATTTATGTAACTTCAGATAGCTTTTATGGATTAAAGTACAGAAGACCCCATTGGATTTTGGTCACAGTAATGGAAGGGGACAGAGGAATGTTAAAGCTTAGAAAACAACTGTGTGCCACTTATGTTCTCCTTCTTTCCATAGAGTCCATCACCAGAGAAGCAGAATTCAAGGTTGTTACCACAACAGTGGTCAAGGCCCTACAATCAGGGATAGCTCAGGTAGCACCCACTACGAAATGGGCTGAATACCTTCAACAGTAAGAAATAGACAGTACTTCACCTCTCAGCTTAGAACTTCGACAGTTCCTGGGACCGGTCACCCATGTAGCAAAAAAAAAAAAAAAAAAAAATGACATGCCAGAAAATATACCTTTACTCCCTTCACCTGTACAAGAAGGCCATCCTTCAATACTCCCAGAGTCAGCCTGGTACACTGATGGATCAGGAAAATGGAACCCCCCAGAGTGGAGAGCTGTAACCTATCACCCAGGGACTGAGGCTCTAATTGACAAGGGACAAGGACACAGCAGCCAGTGGGATGAATTGTGAACAGTATGGATGGTTCTTGCTCAGGAAAGTGGGCCATTAACTCTCTGCACTGACAGCTGGGCCGTACTTAGAGAACGCACAACGTGGTGACAATGGCAGATGACTGATGGCAGGCCTCTGTAGGGAAAACTGCTATGGGAGAATATATGGTGTTGTAGTCAAACCAAATTTGTCACAATGTACCATGTGACTGTTTGTTGCCCTTTCCAATTTCCAGGATATGATGAAGCTGACCAACTGCAAAGGTAAGCTGCTAGGAGACCCCAGCAGAAAAAATTGCCAGTTGACTACGTTGTAAATTAAAGCACTTAGGTCAAAAGACTATGTGGATAACTGTGACATGCTGAGGGTGGCCCATAAATATATCTGATGTTGTTGCTGTCTACCAGAACTGTCTTGCCTGCTCTCAGCACTACCCGTGACAAATGGATGGCCACCAAGGGGCAGATGATGTTCCTCTTCAGCAATGGCAGATAGACTATATTGGCCTTTTTCCATCATCAGAAGGGGCCAAAGCAGTGGTTTGCCTTTTGAATACAGCCTTAGTTGCTCTGAGGCTTATTTTTTAAAAGGACATGTTTTTTTTTTTCTCTCTCTCTTCTCCCCTCGCCATCTCCCCAAGAAGATTAGGGAGGTGGTGTTTTCTTCCCTTAGTTATCTTTTTCTTGAACACACCCACCACAGGAAGGAAATATTTGCCAGAGGATCTAAGAAGTGAATATCTAACACGCCATCAGGGCACCGTGTGACCCCCTACCAGAGCACACCTGGAATGCAGCCCTTGAAGAGCTTCTTTAAAAGCCCTCTGTTTTCCCTGATGGACCAAACCACAGCATCTGGGACTGGAGCCCCCTGTGTTTCTCCTTTGCCAGCAAAGCAATAAACCTTCGTTTTCCTTTTTTCTCAAAACCATGTCTTCATTATTAAATTGGCATGACTTGGCACTGGGGACAAGGGCCAAGCATTCAGTAACAAAATTGGCACCCAGATGGGACCTGAGAGCAGCCCCCACTCTGGCTTTCTTGGGCAGGCCTGGCACTCCAAGCAACTGCACTTCTCTGCTGAGGACATAAGGCAAATTTTTAAAAAATATTTTTAGTTATAGTTGGACACAATACCTTTATTTCTCTATTTTTATGTGGTGCTGAGAATCAAACCCAGTACCTCTTGCAAAGTGAGTGCTCTACCGCTGAGCCACAACCCAGCCCCCCACATTCCCCCCCCAACCCCAAGGCAAAATTTTTGAAAGCTGACTGCGGGGAAAGTTAGAAGACAGTGTTGCCTTGGGTCAAACCAGCGGAGCTATCCCTGTGAGTAAAGGGAGGGACTGATGGACTGTCCCAGCAGCTGCCAAAATCCCTTTTGCTTCAGGGAATTCCCACCTTCCTTCCCTGCACCATATGGATTGCTCCATCTTGGTCTACTTTGAGAAAATGGAAAGTCAATGCAGTGAAGTCACAATACCTTGGCCAGTCTGTAAGCTCCCCAGATGTGCACACCAAAACGGTTGATTTTACACATCTGGTTCCCCTTGTAGGATCATGTGGTCCCTCTCCGAAGATATCTGTGGCATCGCTGTTAAATGGGAGTTGGGAACTTGGGGAGATTTTCCCCTATGTGGTCTGTTTTAAAGGTTCCTGTCTGTCAGCCATAATGTGGGGAATCCTCTCTGTTTGTCTGCCTCTATGTTTTTGTTTTTGTTTTAATTTGTATCTGTTTCTGTCCTTTTAAGATGTGGGCAATTCTGTGTTGATCCTATAGATTGTTTCTTGGTGAAGATCCTGGTAGAATGGGCTACCTATGGATATAAACCCATCTAAGAAAACGATGATGTTTTACTGTAACAATCTGGTCTTTGAATGGCTTTCTGAATTGTTGTACAATCTTGCAGTTGGAGTTGATCTGTCAGATAAAATAAGTGAAAGATTCTGCATGTACAGGCATGTATGCAATTACATTATGAGTCTAAACAGCCAAACACTAAATTGGATGCAAAAAGTTGCTGCCTCTAATGTGCAAGTATAAAATCCTCACCAAAAAAAGGATTTTAAAAAAATTTTTTAATCATTTCAATCCAATGCTGACTGTCCGAGTATTGCTTCTCAGCCTGGCCCAAGGCAGCTGCAAATCATCCTGCTGTGGGTCAGAGACACCAGCCCCGGGATAAAGGAAAAGAAAAACAAAATCCCAAGAAAACTGCTTGGTCTGTAGAGAAGCTTTAGAGGATCTGGCCTGTACCCTGCTTTTCAGCCACTCTGCCCATGAGAATAAAATTGGAGTTTGAGAACAGGGCTCAGTTCGACACTTCTGGAGACAAAATGAAATCTCTGTGGGCTGTAGGCCTCACTGATTTTCTGTCTGGGTTTTTGTCTCATGGGTTCAAAGAATGAAATCCATAGGTGACAACAAAGGACAAAAGAAAATTTGATTTGAATGAGAAGAAAATAAGATGAAACTCCCCATTATGGGAGGAGAAAACTGCCAGAAAGCTTTTCCATTTGAGGATACTAGTGTAGGCACGTAAGGCTTCTGGATAAAGGCATTGATCAGAGTCCATGCAAAAAGACATCTAAAAGTGTTGGGGCTGCCTTTTTTTTTTTTTTTTTTTTTTTTTTTGCAATGGGTTTGCTGCCAGAACACAGGCAGAAGCTGCTGAGATGGGAAAGGGTTTCTTCAAGAATGCCGGGGTCTTGGATAAACTGAAATCTGAGTGTGAGTGTGGTATCACCATTGACATCTCCCTATAGAAATTTGAAACTAGCAAGTATTAAGTGACTATCATTGATGCCCCAGGACACAGAGACTTTATCAAATACATGATTAGAGGCACATCTCAGGCTGACTGTGCTGTACTGATTATTGCCACTGGTGTTGATGAATTTGACCTGGTATCTATCTCCAAGAATGGGCAGACTTGTGAGCATGCCCTTCTGGCCTACACACTAGGTGTGAAATAACTAATTGTTGGTGTTAACAAAATGGATTCCATCAAGCCATCCTACTGTCGGAAGAGATACAAGGAAATCATTAAGGAAGTTAGCACCTACATTAAGAAAATTGGCTACAACCCTGACACAGTAGCATTTGTGCCAATTTCTGGTTGGAATGGTGACAACATGTTGGAGCCAAGATCTAATATGCCTTGGTTCAAGAGATGGAAAGTCACCCGTAAAGATGGTAGTGTCAGTAGATCCACAGAGCTTGAAGCTTTAGATTGCATCCTGCCACCAAGTGGTCCAATTGACAAGCCTCCAGGATGTCTACAAAATTGTTTATATTGGTACTGTCCCTGTGGGCTGATTGGAGACTGGAGTTTTCAAGCCCGGCATGGTGGTCACCTTTGCTCTAGTCAATGTCACAACTGAAGTACGGTTCATTGAAATGGTCCATGAAGCTCTGAGTGAAGCTCTTTCTGGAGACAATGTGGGCTTCAATGTCAAGAGCGTGTCTGTCAAAGATGTTCCTGTGGCAATGTTGCTAGTGACAGCAAAAATAATCCATCAATGGAAACATCTGGTTTCACTGTTCAGGTAATTATCCTGAACCATCCAGGCCAAACCAGTGCTGGCTATGCCCCCATACTGGATTGTCACACAGCTCACATTGCTTGCAAGTTTGCTAAGCTGAAAGAAAAGATTGATTGCCTTTCTGGTAAGAAGCTAGAAGATGGTACTAAATTCTTGAAATATGGTGATGCTGTCATTGTTAATATGGTTCCAGGAAAGCCCATGTGTGTTGAGAGCTTCTCTGACTATCCTCAGGGTCATTTTGGAGTTCATGCTATGAGAGCATAAGAGGGTCTCCTTGGCAGCTGTATCTGGAGTCTGGATGTTGCTCTTTTTTAGCCCACGACCACTTTGGCTTCATGAATGAAGGTTCGAGACGTGAGAAACCGCTAGGGGTTTTGAATTAAAGAGACATTCTAATTACCTTTAAACCAGCTCCAGGAGGGCTCCTCCTAGCTCCAGCCGCCAGCCACCTATTACAGTTGCAAGGTTTACTGAAGAGGCCCGTGAGCCAGAGAGAACACACCAGGGAGTGGACTTTTATTGGAGAAAAAAAAAATTCTGGGGAAAATCCCATCCAATGAAGATTAAGGGGGGCAGCATCCCAAGGTCAGGGGAGACGATTGGGTCTTCCGGGCAGTGGCCAGACACGCCTCTGCACGGACAAGCCCTCGGACCTGAAAAAGGTGGGGAAAGCTCTGACACAGCTGTGCCTAAGCGCCTCTCACCCAGCCTGGGAGGTAACTCAAATCACATGTGAGGATGGCCTCCCACACTCTTTAAAGACATTTAATAAAATATTGTACAAAGAAAAAAAATGGGGGCTGGGGATGTGGCTCGTCTGGCATGCGTGCGGCCCGGGTTCGATCCTCAGCACCACATACCAACAAAGATGTTGTGTCCACCGAGAACTAAAAAATAAATATTAAAAATTCTCTCTCTCTCTTTAAAAAAAAAAATGGGGGGCTAATTGTTGGAATCTATGCTGTACAAATGTTGAGAAGGTACCAAAGCTATTGTATTGGCTCATGACTTTCTATTTGGCTGTGTGCTTTTAGTCCTTAAGTCTGATTTTTTGTAACTTCCATTTGGGTTCATCCCCATTTCCATTTTCCCACCATTTTGGGACAGAGGAGTGAACTGGAATGCTTAACCTCACAGAGTTGCCTTTACGTTTGAAAAAACAAACAAACAAACAAACAAATGTATCTGGGGCCCATCACACTCATTGTCTGATGATTAATAGCCTTTATTTATTTATTTATTTATTTATAGTTGTTAATGGACTTTTATTTATTTTTATGTGATGCTGAGAATCGAACCCAATGCTTCACACATGCTAGGCAAGCACTCTACCATTGAACCACAACCCAACCCTAACTAGGTTATCTTAATGGAGGTGGGAGATGAAAGCTGCCAGACACAAAGAACAGGTCAATGGGTTCCAATACTATTAAATTACGACCCAGTGGAAAAAAAAATTCTCTCCCTTTTTAAGACCTGACAGGATTTCCCATTCAGACAGGGGACACTTCTGGGTATAGCCCTGCCTGTTGCACACAGAGCTAAAAGACAGGGGCCTCCAAGAGTCCACACATATGCAAACGCCTGTGTCTTGGCCCTGCTGATATCTGCAGAGAGAAGTCCCTAATAATCTCTGTATGGTCAATGTGAAATTCATTGGACAGAGGGCTCTAGATACATACATATTTAAAGAGAGAGCCTCTGGGTACAACTGATAGTGGGGGACCCACTTAAAGTTGATGATGATAAGGGAGACTGGCCAAACAACAATACCATATGCTCCAACCCTTTGAGTGCAAAATGAAAGGAAAACAAAAAAGATTAAGGCTCAGTTTTTATTATATGCCAGACTGTGATCCCTCTTCTGGGATAAAATGTGTTGGGTAAATTAAATGTATAGATAATGTTCTCACCCAAAAACAACAACTTCATTTGCAAGTGCCTCTCAGGAAAAGAAAACAGAACCTGCTCTGTCAGAAGCCTTCTAGAAGTGAGTAAAGTCCTTTTAGGCCAAAGGGACCTTGAGAAAAGTGATCAATGTTATCTTAACCAAGATTTGTTTTAAGAGGAAATAGCTTGCCCTTGGGGCGAGTGGGTGCACATTAAGAAAAAGGCATTAATTCTCTTCTGGACAGTTATTTAAAATGTGAATTGAGTCAGCTTTGCCATATATCTTCTGTGTAGTAGAGCTATAAAATATTTATTAAAGTGTGATGTCCACTGCTTTTAGGATTTTTCTTTGTCAGAGAAATAGATAACTTAAAATTTTGACCAGGCTTGATTTTCATGAATAACCTAAACATATGTAACTACATATATATATATATATATATATATATATATATATATATATATATACACATACATACATCTGAAATGAAATATGTTTGTCTGAGCCTTATCTAAATGTTTTGTAAAAGTTTATAATGTGAAAGTTTATATAGGCTTAACCAATAAGTGTTATCTTTTATAAGTTGCATCTGGCATAAAAGGGCCAACTGCCATTTGAAAAACTGGCTTATGGGGCTGGGGTTATGGCTCAGTGGTAGAGCGCTCATCTAGTGTTGGTAAGGCACTGGGTTCGATCCTCAGCACCACATAAAAATAAATAAAAATAAAGGCATTGTGTCGACTTACAACTAAAAAAATTAAAATTTTTTTTTTTTAAAAACTGGCTTTTAGGAGTTGAGGATGTGGCTCAAGTGGTAGGTAGCTAGCTTGCCTGGCATACACGAGGTGCTGGGTTCCATCCTCAGCACCACATAAAAATAAAATAAAGATGTCGTGTCCACCGAAAAACTAAAAAATAAATATTAAAAAATTCTCTCTCTCTCTGTCTTTAAAAAAAACTGGCTTATATCTGTCTGCTTTAACTAAGTCTAGTGCTGATCATTAATACTGTTCCCTAAATGTATAAGAAATTTAAAGCTATCCTTGATTTTTGCTAGTACTGCTAAACTCTGCAACCCTGTAATTATCTGTGGATTCTAAATTTTACTGTGAATATTAAACCTGGTTGGTATGGGGATATCTGTGTAATCACGTTTTAAAATATAAAACTTGGATGAGGACTTTACCAAGCTGGTGTTCTTCAAACTAAAGTTGTCTGTAATGATAATTTTAGATTTATAGAAGCAGCAAATTTAATTGGGGATTTATTTACTCATTAATATTCTGTAACTGGATCTATTATCAATAAGATGTACGTACAATTTTATGTTACTTTTTACACTAGGGTGGAAATTTAAATGCATTTTTTGAAAGATAATGAGAGTTTGATTTGTTTAAAGGTTAATATTATGAAACATGGAAACATTTGGCACTTTCCCACAAAAAGAAGTTAAAAGTTCTCTTAGCTTTTTTCTGATTCATGTTCCAGATATAATGTTGTATTGTGTTATCGAAAAATAAACAGGAGAGAGCTAGGGTTGCAGCTCAGAGGTAGAATGCTTGCCTAGCACATGTGAGGCACTGGGTATGATATATAGCACCATGTAAAAACAAATAAACAAACAAATAAATAAAGGTATTGTGTCCATCTACAACTAAAAATATTTAAAAAATAATCAGGAGATATGACTAAGTAAGATTTGGAATTATGAAAAATTATGTTTCTTTGATCATAAACTGAATATGTTTTTGCTCTTGTTAATTTCATTTTAGGTTCCTTGTGAACTTTAACCATTATGTTAGTGCCTTACAAAGGTGTAACTTCTAATATATAACACCTGAGTTAATTTGTGATAATAACCATCACCTATAGACAGACAGGATGTAAGGCTAACTCCCCATACTAATACAGACCCAAATTAAATAAAAGGAGTAAATGACTGTAAAGTTCTAGACTAAAGTTAAAACCCTGTACTCTTACTTTAATAGTACAAACTGGTAAAACTGGCTTGTTGGATGTTTAAGACCAAAACTTGGAGACTAAAGTTAAGGAAGTAAAAAGGTCAAGAGGGAAAATAGCCAATATTTGGCTCTTACTCTCTGAGTCAGCTTGAACCTAGGGAATAAGGCGACTTCTCTAAGGGCTTTACAACTCTGGGCCACATGCCCTTCTGATGATGGGGATCACTGAGACGCTGGAGAAAAGAAAGCTATCTAGCGCACATTCTGCAAAAGAGGAATATCATTAGAAAAGGGACACATCCCTGATGCTTCCAAGGGAAGCCACATGGTCAGCAAGACCCTTGTCCTATTCTGACAAATGGCACTAAAGAAGCTAAGAGGCTGCTCTCAAGTTCCCCATGAGTGACCCCTGGAGGGAACACAGCTATCTCTCTTTTTTAAAAATATACCTTTATTTTATTTATTTATTTATATGTGGTGCTGAGGATCAAATCCAGGTCCTCACACGTGCTAGGCAAGCACTCTGCTGCTGAGCCACAACCCCAGCCCCCTCAGCTGACTCTTAACAATAGATAGGAACTAGGTCAATTTGATCAGCTTAATCTTAAAAACACTTGGCAAAAATAGTTATAACCAAAACACAGCCATCCTTGGACATTTAAAAGAAAGACAATAGTTATTCTAATGTAACTTAAGATGTACACTTGTATTAGCCCCACCAAGAGTAAGAAAAGCTGGGGACTGTTAAGAAAGGGGATTTAGGGACCAGGGTTGTGGCTCAGTGGTACGGCACTTGCCTAGCATGCGTGAGGCACTGGGTTCGATGCCTGGCACCATGTAAAAATAAAATAAAGGTATTATGTCCATCTAAAACAAAAAATTATTTAAAAAATAAAAGAAAAGGGGTTTTATGGGAGTGCCTAATATTTAACTATCACAAAGAGACTCTTAGAGACACAAGCTTGTCCTGTGTCTCAGAGACTGGTTGAAATACTAGTTGCTTTTGTATTAATTGTTTAAAACAAAGTAATCCTTTCCTGTCTTGTTTATTGTTGTCCTAGCATTAACTGTGCCCTATGTATAAAGGTGATGCTAACTATTAGTTCTTGGTATATTAGGTATACTCATGTTCAGGCACCTGCCAACTGCTACCATGGACCACTGGACTACTGTGATGCTGAATACCCCTAACTGTCCATTTCCCACCTGACAGAAAATAAGAACTTTGGGTCAGCTCCCCTGCAACTTCACCCTCTTTCAGCAGGAAGCAGCTTGGAGATTTCATCACCCATTTTTCCATAGAAATGGAATGTAAAAATTGACAATGAAGAAATATATTAGTAGTTCACCTTTTGAATACAGCCCTGGTTGCTCTGAGGCTTATTTTTTAAAGGACCCTTTTTTTTTTTTTTTTTCCTCGATTCTCTCCTCTCCACCTCCTCAACAAGATTAGGGAGATGATGTTATCTTTTCTTTCCCTAGTTATCTTTTCCTTGAAAGCACCCACCACAGGAAGGAGATATCTGCCAGAGGATCTAAGAAGTGAACGTGTAACATGCCATCAGGGCACCCTTGAGACTACCTACCAGAGCACACCTGGAATGCAACCCTTGAAGAGCTTCTTTAAAAGCCCTCTGTTTTCCCTAATGGGCAGAACTACAGCATCTGGGACTGGAGCTCTCTGTGTTTCTCCTTGTCTAGCAAAGCAATAAACTGTCTTTCCCCTTTTTTCTCAAAACCATGTCCTCATTATTAAATTGACATGACTTGACATTAGGGACAAGGACTGAGCTTTTGATAACAGTTTGATGCAAGTCTTCTCCAGCAAAAGAGCCAACCAGAAGACAACTACTAAGGGACTGATCTTGCTGAGTTCCATGTATGGCAGACCACAGGTAATTGAGTGAACAAGGAACTCATTTATAGGCCATCAAGTGGGTTTAAGACCATGAGATATTATGGATTTTCCATGTCTTGCAATCCAACAGGAGCTGGATTCATTTAAAGAATGAATGGCTGCTGAAACAAGTGTTAAGGACTGAGAATAACTATGCAGGGATGTCTGTTCATCTGCCTGAGGCACAGAGGACACTAAATGAGAAACTCAGACATCAGTAGCCTATAGTTATGTCTATTATCTCCCCCATGACCACCAGCATTAACATTATAAATAAAGGACACTTCTGCTGAACATTTTTTTAAACCAGCCTGGAGCACAAGGAATAATTTACTGCTGCCAACTCCTTGAGACATCACATCATAGACAAGAAGTCATTAGTTGGCCATTGACTGTACACCTCCAGTCGTATGCCTTATTGACTCCTTGCAGGGAGGGAATATCTAGATTTACAAGTAAAGCCTACTGTATTGGGAACCTGGCCCTCACAAGTATAGGTGATGTTACCCTAGGGTGTCATCACCGAGGAACACTTTGTATCAGGTTATGGCATTTACATATTCCCCCTAAAGAGCAAACAAATAGAATGGTAGGGTACACTTGCCTTGGCAAGCCTATTATGCAGGCTGCTTTACTAATACAAGATCATACAATAGCCTATGTACTGCCTCATAGAGCTGATCTGCCATTATTTTTGTCTATTAGATATTTGTTGTATTCTCCATATGTTAGCAACAAGTACCCTGAATTGGGCAACAGAAGTTGCACATCATACCAACTAGATTGATTATTGGTTCTACAGAAAACTCCCGGTGACTGCAGTGCAAAGACTTCCCTGGGTAGTTTGAACTGGAAATGAGATGGAATGGACTTGGATAAAACAGAACTGGACTAAAACAAGATCTCTTATCTATGCCAAGTATCTAAACAAATTAATACATTCTTAATTACCTGAGCATGCTTGCTGGTAGGTTCTTGCTCTTTGTACTTCTGTTGTAAGATGTGGATAAAATGTGCCTCCAGGGCCCTGTCCTTGTGAAAGACATGGGATGGTCTGGGATTGTGAGGGACATGAAGGGGCTTCCAAGGGTAAACACTAATTGGTGCCTATCTGTGGTGAGCCGTTTCTGCGGACTGTGGTCGCCATTACAAGATGGCGCTGGCTCCGCTGTGGTCTGTAACAAACAACTCCTTATTTGGGAGAGTTGGCGCATGGTTTTTTAACACCCTATGAGAAAGCTCCACGTGGCAGCTTCGCATTGGGGCTTGAGATGCTTTATTAAGGCTGGGAGAGGCATCCGAGAAGAAGAAGAAGAAATATCAAGGACCTGAATAAACGGCTGAAAGAAGATTCCTGTTGTTGCGTCTTCCTTGCGGGCAAGGGGGTCGCGACACCTATCAAAGCTTGCAGTGAAATAAGATCTCTAAAAGAATATGATAAGAAAATGAAAAGGTGGAGCTGGCCATTTTCCCTCTCTCCAATCTTTAAGAAAGGATCTAAACAATGACTTTGATTGTAAAGTAAAAGAATATACTCATAAAATATCTGAAGAATCCATCTGTGCAGTGGGCATGCAACCTGTCCTATATATTCCCCCTACTTGTAGGCATAACATGAAAATGCAACTGAAAATGCTGAGGAAATCATATCCACCAGCGGTGCTGATCCAGTGTCTCATAGGAATTGGGCATCTGATCACACCAGCTTCCTCAAGTCTGATAATCTTCATTCAAATATTTTGTATCCTGGCCCACTGCCACCAAGGAGTGAGTAATGAAATGTCCAAAACCTTTTCATTGTATTCTCCAAGTTCTGTCACTGGAATTGGTAAACAGTATTCTGGGATGTTTGCAGCCCTGGGGTTGCATACACTAAAACTGAAGGCTCAAACCTATTAAAGTTCTGCAACAATCTGCCTGTTGTTTTCATACTAAAGATCACAACTTAGGTTGAAAGAGGGGAAAATCCCCAGTGGGCAGGAAGTGAAACAAACAGGAAACAAGAAATGATAAGGGCTGAAGCCACAGATGCCTAGAGACATTGCTGGTCCCCTAAAAGTAAAACAACTTTGTCAGTCTCTTATAGATTCTTATATTTTAACAACCATTTTACTATCCTGAAATGAAATTCATAAATAAGAGTCTACCGAGGCTGGGGATGTGGCTCAAGTGGTAGCGTGCTCGCCTAGCATGCGTGAGGCACTGGGTTGGATTCTCAGCACCACATAAAAATAAAGATATTGTGTCCACATGAAACTAAAAAAAGCAAATATTAAAAAAATAAGAGTCTACCTATATATTTTATCAAAGAAATAACAGTAACAAATGGGGAATAAGTGTCAATTATGATAATATACAATTCAATTTCAAAATGTAAATTCTTCACCATGACTACATTAGAAACATGATACTGTCAGATGTTTGGATCTAAACAGAATCACCATGAATTTGACAACTATAAATGCAACTGAAAATGCTGAAGAAATCATATCCACCAGCGGTACTGATCCAGTGTCTCAGGAATTTGAGCATCTGATCACACCAGCTTCCTCAAGTCTGATAATCTTGATTGAAATATTTTTGTACAACTCTCCAGCAAAATTGAGATCCAGTTCCTCATAGTGGTAAATTTGCTTGATAATGTTCCCTTTATTGACCACCTTCTCTTCCCTCTCACTTTTTCACTTCCTTATGGCGCTCCCTGCATATCTCATAGACCATTTGTACTCAAATCATTTTCATGAATCTTGCTCTGAGAACGAGGCCTCTCTGTAGGTATCTACATGAGACCTAGACGTTTCAGTTAACAGCTGAAATTCATTTCCAGTGTGTGGATCCAAAAAAAAGAATTGTCTTTGACAGTCTTTTTAGTCTTCCAAGTAGCAAATAAGATTAAACCACTGGCAATGGCCCAAGAGTCAATAAAAACAAAACCGATCTGGTCCCTAGGAATACTAAGGCAAGGATAGCAGCTTTTAATTTAGCCCATTGTGCTTACGTTATTATCATGGCTGGTCTTGCAAATTGTCACTGGACACCATTGGCTTTTAACTTATCTGGACCATTAGTGAACCAGACCAAGGTATTTGGTTAGAGAAGTTTCTGTAAACTGAGGGCTCTGTTTTGTCAGTGGTTTTACCATGGATGACAGATTGGGAAATACATGTTTTTTCCAAAGGAATAGCTGTCACTTCTTCTGAGACAGGACCTCACAATGTTGCCCAGGATAGCCTCAGACTTGTGATCCTCCTGTTGCCTTGGGCTTCTCAGTAGCTGAGATAATGGGCATGTTCTGCACATGGTTTAAATTCTGGTTTTGGTTTTTATCTTTGGAGATGAGGTTTATGTAGCCCAGGCTGGCCTCCAACTCTTCAGACTCAAGCCATTCTTGCTCTCAGCCTCCCTAGTAGCTGGAACTGTAGATATGTACCACCATGCCCAGCTTGTTACTTTTTCAAGAAAAACTAAAATGACCAGGCTAACTATATCCCCACATACACCATTTTCATTTGACTAGGGAAGCCTGCTGGATCTTTTGATTAAAGTCTGCATTAGCCTGGCCCAAAATAGGGATGTTAGACCAGAGTTACAAGGTTAGATGTTGTCTCAACAAAAGCTCAATAGCAACCTTTCTTAAAAGGCTTATGTAGTGACTGCAAAGCACCAAGTAGCCCCTCCATACTGTGAAAGATCTGAGTACTGCAGGAGTGGCTGAGTTTTCAACTAAGTTTGATTTTTCTCTTTTCCTCTTGGGA
Source organism: Spermophilus citellus (assembly GCF_964194105.1). Taxonomy (NCBI): domain Eukaryota; kingdom Metazoa; phylum Chordata; class Mammalia; order Rodentia; family Sciuridae; genus Spermophilus; species Spermophilus citellus. Next base: position 192,795,040 of record NC_138183.1, read on the forward strand.
TTCTATATTGTTTCCAGTAGACTACACCAACCTTTGTGCAGTAGTCTCTGAATGGAAACTGAAAGCATTCCATCAAATGTATAATTGATATCAATAGCACACTTTGATACAAAAGCCATAAACCAGCAATACATTAATCAGTTTGGAGACTCTAGGCACAAGTCATTTTAATTTTAATTTCCCTTCCTATTACAAACTGATCAAGTTTAGAAAATCTATCATTGAATTGAGGTGTTTCTCCAGCATGGGAACCCAAATCAAGAAACTGACAATAGGTATGCTGGAGGCCCCAGCCAGGTATGGGGGCACATCAAGGGATAGGAGGGCTAGCCTGCAGGGGATGGTTGTGCTAATGGGAAGGCCAGTGCTGCCTCTTCCTGTTTTGTACCTGAAACAAAGGCCTCAGAGGCTCCTTTTGTTTTTTGCTCTCCTGCATGACACACTGAGCATCTGCCCTATAGTTGTTGGCATTTTTTAAAAAAATCTCTCCAATGCACAGGGCTTCCTACCCCCATGAGATCAAGTAATATGGTGACTTGAACATTTATATTTGACAGACAGAGCTATAAAAGGAGTGAAGTCTCCACCCCCACCCCCCCCAAAAAAAAACAATAGAAAGAGGGATCAGAGATACAAAGGAAGAGAAATAATTTTGTCAGTAGGCAAGGCCCTGTATTACCTGCTTGGACTCAACTGTCTGATGTTTTTGGTCCAGAGCTCTAAATCCTTATTGAGGCAAACATTTACTTCACTTTGGGTAACACTTTACGTATTAGCACAGGCCTTTCAGCTGGGCCCTTGGGCTTGTCACTATCAGAACATTCTTTCCACCTCCTGCCCAGAAGCTGGGGAAGAAGGCTGAACAACCTAAGTACTATTTGGGGAATGTTTCAGTCCTACCTCTTTCTGCTTAGCCTCAAGAGAGTAATTGGACAATGCGGGGGTGGGGGTGGGGTGGGGGGGTTCTTACTGCTCCCTTCACTTGACAGCATATGCTACCAGATCCCAAAAATCCTTATATCCCCTAACCTGGCCCAAGAAGACACTTGTCCTTTCTCCTTTTGAAAACCACATGTTCTGATTCCATTTTGTGGGGGAATGGGGAAGTGTGCCAGGAATTCAACTCAGGGCACTTGACTACTGAGCCACATCCCCAGCCCCATTTTGTTTTTTATTTAAAGACAGGGTCTCACTGAGTTGCTTAGTGCCTTGCTAAGGTGGGTTGGCTTTGAACTTGCGATCCTCCTGCCTCAGCCTCCCAAGCAACTGGGATTACAGGCATGTGCCACTAACCAGCCAGATACCACTCTTGTTAATAAAACTTTCAGAGGTTATAAAGGGTCTAGAATTTTATCCTACTTGCAAGCTAGTAAGTTAGACTGCTATTCTTTCATGATATTAGCAGAAGACAAGAGACTCCTGGATCAGACAAAAAAAACTTTATTACTTATAGTACAATAAGAAACATGAACATAATGTTTGTGCCAGTTCCCCATGACTCCCATTCCCAAAAGTGCCACAGATGGGCCTAGATGAATTCCTCTAGGCCTGATGTTGTAGACTCAACCCTTTTATAGTAAACAGTGCAAAACCCTGCTCACAAAGTAGTTTACTGCCAAAAGAATACAGAGGAATGGCCTAGGAAGACAGTGACACATGTTGCTTTCATACAAAGCAAGAATCTTCAGGGACATTCAGGCCTCATGCATTACCTTTCCCAGTTCCTTTTTCTCCAAGGTCACATAATCCAGTATTTAGTGACCAAATACTACTCATTCCTCATCAGTGATTTCCCAGAAAAGTCTGTTTCAGAGAAATCTCCCTGTAAGGCCCAAAGCTCCTTCATGTCAACCAAGATCCACTGCCAAAAATTCTGAGGCCTTTACTACTGTGTCTGCACAGGTCTGAGGCTGGCATGATAGACTGTAGGAAGCTGGCTGTAAGACAGCTCAAAGTTGCCATTCTTTCTTACATACCTAGTTTCTTCCCTTCTTCTTAGGCTCATGTAAGTGCATGTCTGCATCTGTCTTTTTCCTCTCTCTCTATATATGTAACTAGTTAAAATGGGGCAGAAATGAGGCTGGTTGCCAGATTAATCAGGAAGTCCTCCTAACCAGAGGAGTTAAAAACAAATAACAACAAAAAGGGGCATCTTTTGAGCAGTTATCTTTGATAGTTTTCTGTGTTGTGATAAAATAACTGATAAGTCAAACTTAAAGAAGGAAATATTTATTTTGGCTCACTTTCAGAGGTTTTAGTTCATGGTCACTTGACACTGCTGCTTTAGGTCTGTGGCAAGGCAGAAAACCATGGGAAGGGAACCGAGGGAGCAAACTTCTTCACAAGTTGGGGGCAGGGTCCAGTATCCCCTCCAATTAATCACAAAGTAGTTTACTGCCAAAAAAATACAGAGGAATGGCCTCTGTAATAGCCTAAAAAAATAGCCTAACTTCCTGCCAGTAGGCGCCACCTCTTAAAAGTTCCACCACCTTCCAATAATAGTAATATAGGTTGGGGAGCAAGCCTTCAACACATGAGCCTTCAGCAAACATTTCAGATCCAAATCAGAGCGATCTCTCAAGTTATTTCCCACTATTCAGCCAGTAACCAGTTCTCTAATTCCTCATTAACATGCAATGTTAAATTTAAGCATTCAAAACATCAGTCTGATAAGTGGACCATAGAAAAGAATATCAAGAAGATCCATGGCATTAAAAAAAGTTTGTAAGAATCTCCGTTGATTTTTAAAGTAGCATGGACATCAGAGGAGTTACCTGCACATAATGTTCTTTCAGCTGGGTTTTCTATTTAATAGCAGAGAAGATTGATAATGGGGACAGGATATATTCTATAAAATCAGTGACAATGCAGCTTTCTCAGATGATTTCCATCAAGGAGACAACGGGACGTACAATGTGGTTAGTCTGGGTGGATATAAGGTAGAGTTGGTGAGAGGGCTCTAACCGGAGAAGGAACTCAGTTCAAAAGAAATACAACTTTGTGTGTACGCAAACAGAATCTGCATCTTTTATTTCCCAAGGTTTTTCTGAAGCAGAAAATACTGTTTCTAAAAAATAAACAAAAATATTACAAACACTAAATATGCATTAGCAACTGAAATTTGTAAATAACGAAAAACACTGGTGACCCTCTCCTTAGTGGTACTAAGTGCAGTTGGAACTGCACTTTTATAAACTGGAGGAACAATATTCCTAAAGGTCATAGGATCTAGGCAAGGCTGAACTCTTCTCGAACTAGGCTGCAGAAATACTGCAAAAAAATTTGTTTGTGTGTGTGTGTGTGTATGATGGAGAATCAAACCCAGGACCTCACACATGCTAGGCAAGTGCTCTATAACCGAGCCTTTTTATTTTGTGACAGAGCCTCACTAAATGGCCCAGGTTGATCTCAGATTTGCCATCCTCCTGCCTTAGCATCCCAAGTAGCTGGGATTACAGGCATGCATCAATACTCCCTGGTGATGCTCTTTTGTTATAGTAGAAACACAAACTCTGGTGCTACAATGGGATCTATTAAGTGTTGTATGACAAATAATTCAAGTTTTATGTCTCAGCTTCCTCATCTACAAAACAGAGATAATAAAAGTACCTACCTCTTAGAAGTACCGTGGGCTTTAGTGAGTTAATACATGTAAGGTACTTGGAACACTTCCTGGGACCAAGTAATGAGTGTCCTTATTATTCTTACCAGAGAGCTACGAGTTTCTCAGTTATGGGTTTTCAGGGCTCTATGAATAGTTAAACAGCCTGTAAATGAAAAAAAAACCTACAGTAGTAGAGAAACTAATAACACTTGCTGCTCTGGTCCTTCCATCAAGACTATGACTCATTTTTTCACATCTTCTTTCCTTTTATTGAAAAAAATTTTAGAAAATGGCAATTAATAAAGGTCGCAAACAAATCAACAGGGATATACTATGGAAAACAGACAATATAAAATTAAAAATGCCACTGGCTTCTTCAATTGATTAAGAACACAAAATGTTTAACAGGCAGGTCTTTTTAGACAAATTTAAAAGCTATATTTTGTGGGTTTTTTTGTAGTTTCCCCAAGTCATATATATACACACCCACAAAAATGGTGTGTGAGGAAAGCTGTCATACACAAGAAGTTGTATCCTGAATTCTTCAGGAAACAGTTGTTGAAACAGAAATTAACATGAAGTCAGCAACAGGTTAACAATTTTTTAAAACTGAGTCTTCAAATGCTGCATGGCACAAAGCTATACTATAGAAAGTACTACTACGTACAAAAAAAAATGTTTTATACGGCTTTTAGCAAGAATGCTTTTCCAAAGCAAGTCAAAACAACACAATCAGCAGACCAAGGAAGCTACAGCTAGAAATAAGAGCTACAACTTCTCGTATCTGTGCTAGAAAATCCTATTTTTCCAGAAGAGACTAAAATTTCAGGACAAAAAAATGGACATTTTAAACATTTCTTACTTTACACATTTTAAGTTCTGTTTCTTCCCCCACCCATCCAGTAATTCAGCATGATCCAGCAGAAAGAGGGCTGCTTTTAGAATTGGCTATTTTATTTTTCTTTCTGTGGCAAGACTGTCATGGAGCCTGGATATTTCAGGCTCGTATGCATCCATGACCAGTGTCCCGCTGTGGTCAAAAAACTTGGCGATAGACTTAGTGAATTCGGCTTCCCGCTGCTGCTTTGTTCTCCCACTGATGAAGGTCAGTTTCAGTGTATATTTATCATCAAACCTAAGCATCAGGGCAAAAGACAGAATATCAAAAACAAACACATTTTAGAAGATATTATAAAATATTATGCATACTTCTAAGTGTGATGGTAGTATTTTCCTAAAGTTATTTGTGGATGACTGGTTATGATTTCCAGGATTTGTTTCAAAATATTTCAGTAAGAGAAAAAAATGCTACGTGCTTATGTCACAAGACTGGAAAATGCAGACAGTTACCGCAACTGGGAAATAAGCACATGGGAATTGTGTTATTTTGACTTTTCTATATATTTAGAAACATGTATAATAAAAAGCTTTAAAATTGAAGAGAAAGGGAAAAACAAACAAGAGCACAGATGCAACCAGTAATAATAGAGCACCAAGTATTTCTGAAAGAATAAGGTGGGCACTGGTGATATAGGGAACATGCAAATACTTTATACTTGGGCCCAAAACTATTCTGGGAAAGCCTTCTCAAACCCTCATCTGGGTCACACGTGTCTCCTTCTTCCACAGCACCATCAATTAATATTCAATTCAAATACTAAATGCCTATGATATTCAGTTTTAAAGATAGCTTCCATGCTTTCAACAAAATTATCTGTACTGAAATGAGTTTGTGTTTTTCACTAGACTGGGAGATTCCTGAGGGCAAGGATTTTTGTCTTAACTGCTTACTATCAGCATGGCACTTGGATAGGCAACCACATTTTTCTGAATAAAAAACCCTTGCTATCAAGGAGGCTCCCCAATTCTAGGGTGCTTAACCCTTGCAATCTGTAAAAATTGAGCTCTAGGTTCTACTGACTCCATACCCACTGCTTTACTACATGAACTCCAGAGATTCCTGTTATACTTTAAGGTACCAGGAAGGTCTTTACTATTTCCACCCATTAAGAGGATTTAATGATACCATTTTCTGGTAGGCTGACACCCCCTCACCACCTGCTTCTGTCCACTTATTAGGGCACATTCAGTGGATTATCATGCAGGTATTATCCTTAGGTGAAGAAGTTTCTTATACACCTATTTCTGCATGCTTAAAACAGAAACACTTCCACTTACTTTAAGGATTACTATCATAGTCAGAATGGTACCTACTGTTTGACCATAGCCTCCCAAAAGCATAAGTCTTCAATAAGTCATTGGACGTTATCCCAACTTGGATAATGACTAGTGAAGGCCCTTGAACTATTTTAATCACCTCAAAAGATTTTTCTCAAGCTCTATTCACTTGTTTTTAACTGAATCACAGTAATTTTTTGACTTCCGGGCCCTGTTTTATTAGCAGTTACATTCCTTTGATGGCAGGACATGATCTGATGAGTTGTAACCTGATGCATCTTAGAAATAGCTATCCTTAACTCAAACATTTATTGAACACTACCTAGTTTTAGATACTAAAAATATACAGCAATGAACAATATATATAAACCTCTGCCTTTTGGGGATTTTCATTATAGTGTGTGTGAGGGGACCAAAAAAAAAAAAAAAAAGATGTTCTTTTAAATATAACAGGGCAGGAAGTTTCATTAGGCAAATGTTTGAGCAGAGCCCAAAGAAGGCAAGAGAATGAACTATCAGAGAAATTGATATCCCGTGCAGAGGAAGTAAGTGCAAAGGCCCTTAGACAGAACATATCTGGAATAAAGAGTAGAAAAGGGTCTTGATGAACAGAATAAAGTGGGAGAGAATGACAACCATTGATTAGGGGTACAGACAATAGATACATATTAACTTCTAAACCACAGTTAGAAAGTTAGCTTTTTCCCTGCATAAGAGTTTTGAGCTGAAGACTAAGGTGATCTGACGTTTCAGATGGATCAGTTTGACTAGTTCAAGTACATTTCAGTCATTCACACAATAAAGCTTTCTATACATCTAAATTGTGCCAGACCCCAAGCTAGCTCCGAGGACCTAGAGATGGGACAATCCCTGCCTAGGCTTAAGTATTTAGTATGTAGTGAATGGTAAAGGGGCTCACACTGCAAAGGAGGAGGGCCTAGGAAGAGACAAAGATAAACAATATAGCTCCAAAGATGGCAGGGAAAGCAGCTGCAGAAATTCATTATTACAGTAACCTAAGTGGGAAATGACGGTAGCATTGGAGATGGCAAATGGACAGACTGAATACATTTACACAGTAGGGTTAACAGATTTGTTGACAGACTGGAGAAACTTGAGTCAAAATGATCCAAAATTCTTTTAGAATGGAGATGTAGAAGAACTTAAAAAAACAAAAACCAAGAAGCACAGGTCAAAGAGTAGAATATTTAAAATGGAAATTATTGGAAATAATTAGTTATGGAAATTTCTAGGGCATATCCATGGAAATAAGTGTTTAAGACACGGTAGAAAACAAGGTAATTAGTGGAGAAAAGTAAAACAGAGAGGTCACAGTACTGGAAAAAAATTTACCTATCTGGACACAGAGATCACCAGGACTTAGGAAGGGACACAAAGTTATCATCAAGAAAGAGTAAGTTTGCATTTAACTGCAATGAGGAAGATAAGAATGGGCAAATGTGAGAACATGCAGTTAAAGTTGGTGTTTTAGGGAGAGGGACCAAGGATGAATTGAAAGCAGCAAAGGGAAAACCTGCTCCCTTCTCTAGCACATGGGTAACAAATGCTATGAAACGTCAGTCACCACTTGTAGCGTGCAGGAGAAATATGTCTTCAGAGGTTATGGTCAGGTTTCATTTAGGGCCAAAAAGAGAAGGGAATGTTCAGAGAGGAAACTAGGCATAGGGGAATTGTGGGTGGCTGACAATGACTTGGCTGCAGGTTAGGAGGTCAAGGCTGCAGCCAAGTTCAAGTACATTTCAGTCATTCACACAATAAAGCTTTCTATACATCTAAACTGTGCCAGGCCCTAAGCTAGCTCCAAGGACTTAGAGTTGAGACAATCCCTGCCTTGGCTTAAGTATCTAGTATGTAGTGAATGGTAAAGGGGCTCACACTGTAAAGGAGGAGGGCCTAGGAGGAGACAAAGATAAGTAATATAGCTCCAAATGACCAGGGTAACAGAGATAAGCGTAAGACACTCAAGAATACCTAGGTGTACCTAACCCAGACTAAGCTGTGTCAGGGAAGACTCCTTAGGAGGATAACAAGCAGGAGGCAGGTGACAGATAATCAACCCAGAGAAAACAATCTTGATTGAAGGCACAGGGTCAACTGGAAAACTCAGCAAATTAAAAACTCCATGATATTGCTAGAGTAAAAATACATGTTTTGAGAGGGGCACAAAAAGATATCATGAAGGACAGATGCTGAAAGACTGCACATGCTAATGGAGTTCAGGGTATTTAATAAATGTGCTGAGAAGCAAGTAAACTGCAGAATTCTTACACAAGTCACAAAGCTTGTATAAATTTGAAGACGGCAAATGGTGGTCTGTGAAACCTTTCACTGCCATTCCATAGGGCAGTTATGGAACAAGATGTCAGAACCAGGAACTATTAAACTACTAGAAGAAGAATTGGGAGGACAGAAGAATGTTCTCCACCAACAATATGGCAACTGGCAAAAATGAGAAGGGAGTACAGAAAAATCAGAACCTTAATATAGTGCTAGTGGGACTGTAAAATGGTGCAGTTACTTTGTTAAACAGGTTGGCAATTCCTCCAACAGTTAAAGAATTACTATATGATTCAGTAATTCCTCTCCAACAGAAATGAAAGCATATCCACACAAAAATTTATACACAGATGTTTACAGCAGAATATTCACGATAGCCCAAAGGTGCTGACAACCTAAATGTCACTATTAATTGATGAACGGGTAAACAAAATGTGATACATCTTTGCAATGGGATATTATTCAACCTTTAAAAAGGAATGAAGTACTGAAGAATGCTATAATGTGGCTAAGCCTTGAAAACATTATGCTAAATGAAAGAAACCAGTCACAAAAGGCCACACAGGCTATACATTCTAAAATTTAATTCACATTAGATGTTCATAGAAAATATTTACATAGTAAGTAATTGGACATTGCTTAAGGTTGGGGGGAAATGGAGAAAAAGGAGATAATAGCTAAAAGTTACAGGATTTTGTTTGAGGTAATGAAAATGTTCTAGGGTTGACTATGGTAATAATTGCAAATAACTGTAAATACACTATAAACTAATAAAATGTACACTTTGGGTGAACTGTATGGAGGTGAAGTATATCTCAATAAGGCTGTTAAAAAAAAAAACATGTCAGAATAAAAATAATGAAATCAAGATGTTGCCAGATTCTATAATTATGCAACTCTTCTTCAGTGGCCTGGGAAGAAGTTAAGATTCACAACAGCTGAGTAAAAAAAGAGCTAGAAGCCCTGCTCCAAGGATAAGCAAGAACTCAGCTATAACATCAGAATGAAGGTCTGCTCCCCTTCTTCATAGACATCTTCACAAATCAGCAATGAAAGAGAGCATTTATTTGGTGCTGATGCTATGTTATCTTCATATATGTGAATAATTGTAACTTCAGGACCTACTTTTAGGAAGTATACCATGTATTTTTAGTTAATGACAAAGGCATGACTTCTGGACTCAAACCTGGTCTGGAATGCCTACTCTAAAACTTCTGGATTACATGATGCTAGAAGAATTAATGTAACCTTTGGACCTGTGTTCTTATCTATAAACATATGTTCTAAAGTCTATTTAGCACAATACCTGAAAAACAATGAATGTTTAATAGACATTTGCTATTATGGTGACTGGTATAATAGACATTTGCTATTATTATAACTGCTATCATATCTTCCCAACAACTCTAAAGAGTTCTTTTTGACTTCACTAAAGGCACATCGTTTATATGATTTATCAAAAGTCATACATTGAGAAACAGACTGAGCTGGCACATGGACTCCATTCTGGGTACTTACATGGACTCTGGACTGTATTTTATAAAGTCACACAGAGCAATGTTCCAGAGATTCTTGACAGCATTTAGAGTGCAGTCAGGATCACAGAAGGCACAAAAACTAAACAGAGGTTTTTCCAAAGATAACGGATTTCATACCTTTGTCATTTGTTAACTTGTCACAAAGGATAAAATTCTTTATCCTTTCACTAAAGTATTTTCTTAGTTTATCCTCAGAGGATTTCTGTGATAACCCAATCTCAGAACTGCAATGTTAGGAAAAACCTTTTAGATCATTCACATCCCTTTCTTCATTTTACATCACCAGCACTATGCATGATCTGCATAGAACACACATACAATATTTGTTGTTAATAATGATGACACCATGGGGCAAATACAACACCAGGATTTAAGAATTTATAAGGACCGTCATTACCTTTTGAGACTGGAGGACAGTTGCCAAATATCATCAGGATCCATCCCAGTAGGATCTTTCCTGTGAGCCACAAGAAAGATGCTCTTCTCCTTATATGAGGTATAAATGGTCAGAATCCCCATCATCACGAAATAGGTTCAAATAAAGTTAAGGGGAAAATACACAAACAAAAGAGAAGTAACACAAACTGACAAGCAAGAACACAAAAACTTTCATGATAGTTTTTTTAATTTTTTTTTTTTTGTAGTTGTAGATGAACAGCATGCCTTCATTTTGCTTGTTTATTTTTATGTGGTACTGAGGATCAAACCCAGTGTGCCTTACACGTGCCCTGCCACTGAACTACTACAGTCCCAGTCCCTCATGATAGTCTTAAAGAAGATGGTCGATTTTGCCTTACTGCAAAAACACTTAAAATATAACTATTTCATTTTCATTCTATGTTTATGTACGAAGAATGCAAGGCATTCTCTGATAAATCCTCCAAACATCTCAAAGTCTGTCAAGACTTTGTCATAATTTGTGCTATTTCTGTATTTAAAAAAACACAATAATCACAATGGACTTGACCAGGTTCCACCAATCTCAAAGGTAACTAGAATAAAAGTGACTTCAAATTAGTTACACTGTACAATTACTATTACATTCAGTTAACAGCATTGCCCACCACATCTGACAGGTACTTGCTGTACCTGGCCCAAGAGTTTTGTGTGCATTGTAATTAAAATTTCAAACACAGGAGTCATGAAAGTATAGTGCAAAGCATATAGACTCTAGAGTGAGGTGATCCTAAGATGTGAATCTTGAAGGCCTTCAACGAACGTAACTGTGATAAATTATTTTTTCTTCCCCAAGTATTCTCACTTCTTTTAAAATGGGGATAATAGTGACTTTTTCAAACTGTCATGAGGTTTATGCATAAATATATACATATATATTGCGTCTAGCAAACAGAAGATACTTATAATAGTAGTTACTACTATTATATATAAAACTGACTTGATCTTGCTTTGTTTTAAACAAATATAACCAAAGTAGCATCAAAACAACTCTCCTGGAAGACCATATATTTGTAACATTTCTGTCACTGTTCAAACTTCTTTGGAGTTCCCTTAGGAACTGTCTACAGAGCCTGTGTCATAATTCTTTTGAACTGCCTTAATAGTCAAAAACTCATATCAAGATCATCATACTGTCATATGTAACCAATTTAAACAAATTAAAAAAAAAGACTGAGCAATAATAAAAAACAAAATTCATATCGAGATGATTGGTCTGGTTACTAAAAGGGGTCAGGGATCACATAGTGCCAATTCTGGGGACTATCATTTGACACCAATTATAATAATACCATTTTTGATCAGGGCCTGCTTATAATATATGGCTTGCTAACTACCTGTGGGGGTAGAACCTTTTAAAATATTTCAGGTAATGGCAACCGTGTTTAATAATTTGTTTGAACTAGTACAATGATAGCACACAGCAGACATACAGTGATGATTAAAAATCATGTAAAGATAGGAGTGGTGGCACATGCCTTATAATCCCAGAGGCTCAGGAGACTGAGGCAGAAGGATTACGAGTTCAAAGCCAGCCTCGCAACTTAGTGAGCCCTTAAGGAACTCAGTGAGACCCTGTCTCTAAATAAAATACAAAAAAGGTTTGTGGTCAATGGTTAAGCGCCCATGGATTCACTTACCCAATTATAAAAAAAAAAAAAAAAAAAAAAAGATATAGAGATGCATGAACTAACATGGAAAGATGTCCACTATACTTTTCTTAAGTTAAAAAATAAAGTATAGAACAAATACACAGATGGTTTGGGTGAGGGGACCATAAAAAAAAAAGTTTCATGAATATAACTTTTGTAGTAGTAACAGCACAATAAAATTTCTTTGTTTTCAACCTCTGAGAAATAATCAAGCTGGGTAGGTAAGGTCACAACCATAATTCTAAACTTACTATTAAAAAGGAGAGGGGAAATGCTCCTCAACTGACGATGGAATTATGGAAACACTGTTAGGTCAAAAATGCATTTAATATCCCTAACCTACCAAACATCCTAGCTCAGCCTAGTCTACCTTAAATTTGCTCAGAACACTTACGTTAGCCTGCAGCTAGGCAAAATCATCAAACACAAAGCCCATTTTGTAATAAAATGATGAGTATCTTGGGTAATTTACTGAATACTGTACTGAAACCTTAAAAAAAATCCTTTCTTTTTTGTTGTTTGTTTCAGCTATAACTTGAAAAGTCAGAAAATCTTAGATTGCAGGCTGGGGTTGTAGCTCAGTGGTAGAGCTCTTGCCTCGCATATGCGAGGCACTGGTTTCAATCCTCAGCACTACATAAAAATAAATAAATAAAATAAAGGTATTGTGTCCATCTACAACTAAAAATAATTAAGAAAAAAAGGAAAATTTCAGATTGGACCATTTAAGTTAGCAACTATCTGTATTCCATACCAAGTCAATTATAAAATCTCTCGTTTAATTTTCATAATTCTGAATATTAACCATAAGTGAGATAAATTCAGTATCAAAAATTTAATTTCTTATTATCACAAGATTTCACACACGTAAGATTTCAAATTATATTCTGCAGTTCCCCCCCAGGTTAACTCTACTGTAACACAAGTCAAACTTATACCATAGTCAGTAGCTCCCAGTCCAGCACCTCAACTTCAAGGAAACCTGACTTCTGACTCTTCAAACTCTGATGCTTGTCTAATATTCTGTGTAAGTGGCTTAAAGCAGCCTAGTCTAATGGGGAAAGTTTTGGGCTAGAAGTGAGACAAGCTGGGTCTCATTATTCCTGTATGTACTGCTATTAAGTGCTTATATTACAATTATAAGAATTTCTACATTAATAACTAAAATGAATTACAGATAAAACAACATATTAAACCTAAAATATCAAAGACGCTAAACAAATTTAAATGCCCACAGCTTATTATTTTAAATTCTAACATAAGCAGGTACCAAGAAGGAAAGTTTTTATGGGGAACAGAGAGGAATATCTCTCTGTAATATGTAAAGACTGTTATAAAGCCATATGTAAAGACCGTTAGTAGAAAACAAACCTGATAAGTAAAGGATATGATATGACGCACAGGGCTAAAACTGGCTTGGACTCTGGAAAGGGGTGCATATAATCCCAAATCAAAGCCACTATGGCAAAAAAACAGGAGATGGTACAGATGGTGAGGCGACCGTCAATTAGCCCAAAATTCTCCACATACTTGTACTTTTCCAGAAGTACCTAGTGAGAAGAAAAGGAATCAAGCTACCAGGAATGTTTTCTTCATGCTATGTGCTTTTATTCTTGATTTCTATGAAAAAGTTGTTAAAAATTATATGAATTAACAAAAAGTTCTCTCCAACAGGTATTTTACCATTCTAAACAAAGACAACTTAAGACATTTATAAAGGATCCTAGGAAAAAAGTTCATTAACTCCTTACAATATATATTTTTTTAAATCCTCAACTTTCCCCATAGGATACAGTTAAAACTTTTCTTTTCCCTTTTCAAATGGAGAAATGACTAACCATGGATAAATAACCAATCTTCTCTCAATCTTTTGTGCTCTAAGGGAATTAATCTCAAAAACAATAAATTACCAACTTTTCTGAGCTAGCCAACATTTAGATTTTTAAAAAATTTTTTTAGTTGTTGATGGACATTACATACATTTATTTATTTATATGTGGTGCTGAAAATCAAACCCAGTGCCTCACACATGCCAGGCAAGTGCTCTACCACTGAGACACAGCCCCAGCCCCAGCCCCAACATTTACATTTTAACATACACCCCCATCCCCAATTATTCTGTAAGAGTTCTGGAAACTGCTGTATGCCTTATTTTCTAACATTGAAAATTAAGGATACTTCAAGTTAACAGAGTAAAAAGATCTTCAGGAAATGGGCTGTCATCTGTATACATGCTCATGGACCCTCAAGAAAGTACCTTTTTGGCAGAATCATCCAAAGAGTTTTTCACAGCTGATCCATCCCATTTGTCAATTTTTACAGGCTTATCATCAATTTTCCACTGTAAAACAAAGAGAAAAATTGTTCATCAAGAAACCCGACATCTCAATTAAAATAAAACAGGCTGCTTTCTTAAGAGTATCCTCAAGTATACATAACATTTATTCTTTGCCTTTTGATGATGGAGAGCTAAAATACAAAACAAAACAAAACAAAAAAAGAGGTTGAAGAAGAGGAGACTAGGCCATTAGAATCAGTCAGTACTTCTAACATTCATGTGATATTAACAGACTCTAAGCAGAGAAGTCAAAATCTTGTACAAGCCTAGAACCAGAACACTTACACAGGCTAGTCTCTGTGAGCGTGTACTCATATTCTCCATCCCCATTTCACACAAATGTGAGTAAAGAAAAGAATTCCATTTGTTCATCCTTTCATTCTGTAACCACAAAACTCAGAAAATACATGCAGGAATTTATACAGTAAACAGAATGGGCAGGGTTTCCTTTAATAAATACTTTGTCAGGGGTGGTAGTACTTGACTAGCATGTACAAAGCCCTGGGTTCAATTCCCAACACCATCACAAAATACAGACAAAAACAAGTAAAAAATAAACAACAAAAAACCCCCATTAGTTGTCCACTAACAACTTTTACATTTTAACAGGATGTCTTAATTTTAATTTTACAGCATATACAGTAGTACAATCTGTTAGAGCACTAAATTTTCAATCACAAACCAAGTCCCTGACCCAGTCCCAACATCAATTAGTTATGTGACTTCGGACAAACCTGCTTTAATTTCGTTATAAACAGAGGTTTAGAAAAGTTTCCCAAATACTGCTTGCTATTCAGAGATAACTGATTTCTCACATGTTGTGAGCAGATGTTCAAAATATTATAAGATCTACAAGTGAATTTAGCTACCTGGACTCAACATCCACTTCTGGAAATTTTTCTATAACTACACACATATGAAATAATATATAAAGCTACTCACGGCAATATTATAATATATAGCTTTATATATTATTTATATATAATATAAATAATATATTTTATATTATATATAAATATATATAAGTATTATATATAAATATTATATATTTTTCATATATATAATGTAAATATTATATATTTTTTTCATAGTAGAAAAAAAAAACCTAGAAGAAACTCAAGTACTTATCTAAAGGGGCTGATTAAACCAACTATGGTACATCCAGATATCCTACATGGATAGAGAGAGGGAAATGGGTGAAGAGTGAGCCACTAAAACTTTTAAAAACATGTGAATGTAGTATATGGTTAAAAAAAAAAATCTCAAAATCCAACTGATTAAGTGAATGCAGCTTAGGTGAAACAGAGCGTTTATAAATAATGAGAAATCTTGGATAGATCACATTAGTCAATATTTATTCTTTTTTTCCATTTTTTATTAGCAACTCTTACTTTAGATAGAGTGAACAAATATTGTATTTCATAAAAATTCGAAATTGATTTGGCTTCAGAATGGATTAGTTTACTGAAGAACAGAAAACATTTATATCTCATCAACTTTTTAAAATTGGACTGTGATTCTATATACCAGTACACAAAAAGAACTGTTCTATAAAACTTGTTGAGGAAAAAAACCCATGAACTAGAACAGTCATGCTTAAAAGTGATTAAGTCAATCAAAAATTTTCCCTCTGGTGCCTTATAAAAACAAAATTTTTCTTTCAGAACATTACTCATGATAGCATGCTGCAACACTGATTCTTACAACCTTCCAACCTACAAATCATACACAGTATCAGATTCTTAAAAATACCAATTGAATCATGAATTATAGGGTTTTCTAGCTACATAGCTAGATCACATGCACTCAGTCAAGTAAATCTCATTTTGATAACCACAAGCAAAAGAAAGACCTTGCAAATTCACAATAAAAATTCAAAATAAATTTTATGAAATAAAATCATTTAAAAATTTTAAGTAGGGCTGGGGTTGTGGCTCAGCAGTAGAGTGCTCACCTAGTACATGTGAGGCGCTGGGTTCAATCCTCAGCATCACATAAAAATAAATAAATAAATAAGAGACCAACAGACCCTATACTGTCAACTAAAAGACAATATCATTGCCTGCAGTACATCCCAGAAGAGAAACTTGCCTCTACAATTCATAGGATAATTTCTTAACAATGTTCAGGGATAACATACAGAAGCAGGAGTGCTGCAGCACACAGCTGTAATCCCAGCTACTTGGGAGGCTGAGGCAGGAGAATGCCAAGTTCAGAGCCCGCCTCAGCAACTTAGTAAGATCCTGTCTCAAAATTTATAAAATTTAAAAGGGTTGGGGATGTGGCTCAGTGGTAGACCACACTTCGGTCTAATCCCCCAGTGCCAGGAAGGAAGGAAGGAAGGGAGGGAGGGAGGGAGGAAGGAAGGAAAGCAGCCATTTCAGCATGTGCTGAAATAGCCTCAGCACTAATTCCACTGTCTGGTACCTGGAAACAAGCAAAACAGTAATATTTCCAGTAAATGGCATAAGTTAAAGAAAGATTATAATTTGATTTCTGAAGAGATGGTAGCATCAGCCATTTTGTATGCCTGAAAAACTTAGTCCATTTCAAAGTAAATAAAGAAGGCAGTGACTGACGCAAGATGCTTATTTTTCTGATTGTTATTTTCCATCATTCTCAAAACTACTCTTAAGACTAAAATATATGGTATTCTCCCTGATCTCTCTGCTGCTATTCAGAGTTATTTTAGAATCACTTTTCTTCACTCTTGTCTTCCTTCACACTAAGTTAAAACTGCAATAAAAAGAGAAAAACTCAAGTTGGGATTGTGGCTCAGTAGTATAGTGCTTGCCTAGCGTGAGTGAGGCACTGGGTTCAATTCTCAGCACCACATATAAATAAACAAAATAAAAGCCCACTGACAACTAAAAAACATTTAAAAAAGGAAAACACTCACATATGACCTCAGAGGATAAATTAGTGGAGGACAGTATGCAGAAAAGAGCATAAGAATGAGCCTGCCACCCTTAGAAAGGTCTGTTTGCAAAGTTGGTCTTGGAATGGCATCTGATAACAGTCCCTACAGTAATATAAAACATTCCCCAAATAAGAGTGGCTTGTTGTACATAAACTATTTATATAAATAATTCAACTATGCTGAACACTTTTCCTTCTGGGAATTTGGCAAACACCAGGCTGAGGGTTGCCTACTTAATCAGCCCTAATAAAAGAAACCCAGACAGAATCCCTAATAAACTTTCGGTGCTGACACTACTTCACAGGTACTGTTGCCATCTCGCTGCTAGAGGAAGTAAGCATGTCCTATGGGACTCCAACAGCAGAGGACTCTCAATCCTGTGCTTGCTTTCCTCTGCATTTCATTTGTGCAGCTTTTCTTCCTTTGCTGATTTTGCTTTGAATCCTTTTGCTGTATTAATCTTTCCTGAGTAGCAGTATGTACTGAGTCCTATTAGTGCTTCTAGCAAATCACCAATCAGGGTAGTCTTGTGAACCTCTGATGGAGACAGTACTGTCCTGTGTCACCTAAAAGACAAATTGGATGTTGTGCTTCATACACAATTCCTCTTCCCTCATTACCTCCAGTATATAATAGATACATGCATACTGGGCATAACCAATGATCAAATGTATTTACTTAGCCATTATTTGTACCAAGGTGATATGATATATGCACATGGTTTAAGGACTAAGAGTTCTTAGTTCTTAAACTTAGTTCAAGTTAGTTCTTGCGGAAGGCACGCAAAAACAAATCAAACCAAATAAAAAACCAACAACTAGAAATCTCTGCTTTGCCATAAGTCCATAGTCATGTCCTACTTTCCAAAGAGACACAACTATTCTCATCTCCTATAGTTGATATTTTGGGTTTTACCTCTAATATCCTTTCAAAACATATCACTGTGGTGCACCATCTGTGAAGCTACTTGAGTGGTCTTTTACTGGGTACTGAGCCATGGGGGACTTAGGTCTCCCCTTGGGGACAATCCCTGGCATTCCCACATGTAGAATGCCCAAGGCATGAGATCTCTGCCCTTGCTCTACCAATGGGACAGCCCACCTCCTGCCTTATTTGGCAAAGAACATTCTGTAGAATACCTTTGAAGTTCCTTTGTATAAATAAACCAAACTTGGGCTCCCACTCTCTTTTTCCATTGTGGAAGCTGGACCCCTAATGACATAGAGCCGTCCCACCCTTGCTTTTCAAAGTTACTTCCCTGTCTTGTGGTCTTTTCGTCACCTTCTTTTTCTCAGCCTTATTTCGCAGCCAGTTCACTCCACATGGAGGAACTCGGATCCAACTGCCTGTGCCAGATATGGGTGGGATATTGCTACTAAATTTTTCAGTTTTTTTGGCATTATATCTACTGATTTCTCACTACGAAAAATGAAATTTAGCCCCTTGCTACAGTTATTCTTCCTGCCCCTTCCCACCATCTTTTTGATACAGTCATAGATCAATATAGATTTGGTCTTATATAACACCTTAATTTTTGGCAGATCATGAACTCAGAGTTTACAACCATAAATGCTGTTAACAAATGAGTCATATAGAATACTAGATTTACTTTTTATTTCCTGCATAGCTTTTTGTTTTATTTTTAGCTAGTTTTTTGTTTTTACTATACAATATATTTATCAACAATTTATTCTTTAATTCTATGCCAACTGTTTAAAATAACCCCACAATATATGCAAACAGATTCAGCACTATATGAATTTCCTCTTCTTCGAGAAAATTCTTGGAGACTTCAGACTTGCTTCAATCTAAATGTTGCTGCTCTTCAACCTGCTGCATAACTATCATCCTGGTCTCTCCCTTTACTATGACACTGGGGTTTTCCTTAATCTCTCTTGGACTGGATTGCCTTTTCTTATTATATCTTACTCTTTCCTTGGTTCACTATTCCCTTGATTTGGTGAAGCACAAATCTAGTGGTTTCCTTAAAAATGCATAATGGAAATAAAGTATGTATCTGAAAATGTCTCTTCTACCCTCTACACTTGAAAAATAAAAAATTATTTCTCTTTAAAAAACTGCACATAAATCAAAACTAAGATTTCATCTCACTCCAGTTAGAATGGCAATTATCAAGAATACAAGCATAATTAGTGTTGGTAAGGATGTGGGAAAAAAGGTACACTCATACATTGCTGGTGGGACTGCAAGTTGGTGCAACCATTATGGAAAGCAGTATGGAGATTCTGCAGCAAACTTGGAATGGAACCATCACATTTGACCCAGCTATCTCACTTTTCCACATATACTCAAAGGACTTAAAATCAGCATACTACAGTGACACAGCCACGCTCAATGCACAATAGCTAAATTATGGAACCAACCTAGATGTCCCTCAACAGATGAATGGGTAAAGAGAATCGGTTTATATACACAATGGATTATTACTCAGCCTTAAAGAAGAATGAAATGGTGGCATTTGCAGGTAAATGGATGGAATATAGATTATCACTTTAAGTGAAATAAGCAAATCCCAAAAAACCAAAGGCTGGATGTTTTCTCTGAAAAGCAGATGCTGATCCTTTGGGGGGTAAGGGTGGTAGGGAAGAATGAAGAAACTCTGGATTGTGCAGAGGGGAGTAAGGGGAAGGTGGGGCTGTGGAGATGGGAAGGGCAGTAGAATGAGACAGACATCATTACCCTACATACATGCCTGTATATATATATAATATGATTACACTGCTGGTGTGACTCTGCACCATGTACAGCCAGAGGAATGAGAAGTTGTGCTCCATTTGTGTACAATGTGTCAAAATGCATTCTCATATATCATATATAACTAATTAGAGCAAATTTTAAAAAGATAAAACATTCTAACATTTGATAGGAAAATGACTAGAATACATTAAAATCTACCATCTATGTATTAACACTGAGTTGCATTTATCCTAAATAAAATAATCCCTTTGAAAGATAGTTGTAAAACAACTAAATATTGTCAAATCTGGTAAATAAAGAGAAATAGTCATGTTTTTTTTAAGTTATTTATTTATTTATTTTTTGCACAGTGGCACACACCTGTAATCCCAGCAGCACAGAAGGCTGAGGCAAGAGGAACTGAGTTCAAAGCCAGCCTCAGCAACAGCGAGGCGCTAAGCAACTCAGTGAGACCCTGTTTCTAAAACAAATACACACACACACACACACACACACACAAATAGTGCTTAGTCATTATTTGTACCAAGGTGATATATGCACATGGTGTGGCTCAGTGGTCGAGTGACCCTAAGTTCAATCCCCAGTACCCCCACCCCACAAAAGAATTTCATTTTTGAAGTGCTTGAGAAGGATGTTAAATGCAACCCAGGCTTAAAGGATACATAAATAATGCAGGAAGTCATTTTCTGAATTAACTGATTTGGGGATTACTGCTTTCTCCTATTCCCCATGCACCTTTTGGCTTTAAAGGATTTGGGGGTGGGGGAGACAGACAAAATCTTGGTCATTAGAGCATGCCCAGCAAATTGTCTTGAATTTAACATAACAGCATTTACACTTTCTATTCTTATTTTAATAACAGTGAAAACAGAAGTTCTGTAGTGATATCAAGGACCTCAGTGGACTGTGTCATAAATTTTCTTTGCTTGACATCAGTAGTAAAACTCAAAGAATTCCTCAGTTCACACAGGAGAGGTAAAGAATGGGGGCAAGAATGAGTGGTCAATGAAAGGACCCCACTCTGATTTAAAGAAATGTGCACGGCCCTAAGAGAAATAAACTTTTCCTCTTCCCTTCTTTGGTTTACCCATTTCAGAAATGGATATAAACTACAAGAGGGAAAAGTAATAGGAAATGGGGCATATGAGAGAGAGACCATATTCTTCTACACAGTATTATTTACAAGGCTGAACAATTTGAACTTTATTCTGAAGCAGGCAATGGACAGTATTTTAAGCAGGGAAATGACAAACTTGTTTTTTTAAAAAGTCATTTAAGTGGCAACCTGGCAGATGGTCTTCAGAGGAGTAACCAACACAGACAAACACATCAGATGGTGCCTGATGTAAGTACAAAACCTGAATGCTCAACAAATAGCAGCAGGGGGACAAAAAGGGAATACTTACAATGTAGAACTGGCAAAGCTTAGTGACAGAACAGTTATAAGGAACGTGAAAGAGAAACAGATGACCACCTATTAAGAATTAGGGCCTGGATGACTTGTCTGAGTCATGTGTCATTTTCCAGGAAAAGGAACATAGGAAGAAAAAGGATAACTATCCCTTTCTATATATGGAACTTGAGATGCTTTAACTTATATTTTTCTTCCTTTTGATCTCATAAGGAGATAATGAAAACTAACTAAAAGTAGTCTCAGAAGCCGAGATTACTATTTTGAGCTATAAATATATATGAATCCCTACCCCCTTCACATGCCCACATTTAACAAGGAAAGATCAGTAGTAGTAAGTTGTTGGCAAGGACTTGCCTCGCACATGTGAGGCCCTGGGTTCGATCCTCAGCACCACATAAAAATAAATAAAAATAAAGATATTGTATCCATCTACAACTAAGAAAAAATTTTTAAAAAGAAAAAAATGTTAAATTTGGGAAGAAAACGTCTATCTTGAGGATGTGCAGTCACATAATTTAGATCTCAATTCAGAAAATGTCATGATAACCCAACAAAGCGATTATAGCTCTGAGCAACACACCAAATCTTCAATTTCAATCTTTTTTTTTTAAATAAAAAATGGCCAAAAAATAATACAGCAAAGGAAATCACTGGCTTACTAGTGCTTATTAGTGGTTGCATTTATGATTATAATTAGTTGGAAGTTAAAATTACCATGTGGCAATTAAATTATGAACATACACATTAGTGGCAAGTCCAGAGAAAATGACTCAGATTTTTTTCATTTCTCTGCTCTGCCACAAACTATATTAGCAATGACCAGGCTGCTTCTACACCAGCCTGACCAAAACTTAACAAGCCTATACTACTACAGTTCTTTGAGAGCCAGCTCCAGATACTGAATCCATGGTTTAAACATCTCACCACTGATTCCAGTATATGTGAGGTCTAAGACTAAAAATGACTCAAAGTGAAACAACTGCAGTAAGGGTGTGAGATGAGTCCTTATTCTATAGAGGGGGCAGATCATATGTTCCAAGAACGATATGTAATCTGTTCAGAAAAATGTAGCTGTATTGTAAATTCCTTCAAACATTCCTAGTAGGGGGGAAAAACCCAACCATTCCTACTGGGAATGTAAAATGGTTGAGCCAAAACAGGGGAAAACACTTTGACAGCTGCTTTCAACACAGTTATCTTTAGACTCAGTAATTTTACTCATAGGTTTATTATCAAGAGAATAGAAAAACGTATAGCCACACAAATGTCTACAGCACAGTAATCAAAATAGCCAGAAGGTAGAAACAACTCAAAAGTCAGTTGATAAGGGGCTGGGGTTGTAGCTCAGTGGTATAGCGCTTGCCTAGCACATGTGAGGCACTAGGTTCAAGCCTCAGTACCACACAAAAATAAATAAAACAAAGGTATTTTTTAAAAGTCAGTTCATAAATGGGTAAACAAAATATGGTACATCTGCATAATGCATTATAATTTAGCCATAAAAAAAGAATGAAATAATAATATATGATACAATATGCATGAATCCTGAAAATGTGCTAAGTGAAAGAAGAAAGCCACAAAAGGCCAAATATTTTATAATTCCATTTATATGAAATGCCCAGAATAGACAAATCCCTGAAATAAACAAACAAAAAAGTTCTGTAGGGGCTGGGAGGTAGAACTTAGTGGCAAAGTGCTTACTTAGCATGTGTGAGGCCATGTGTTCAATACCCAGCATCACTTAATAAAAATCAGAACTGGAGCTGGGGTTGTGGCTCAGTGGTAGAGCGCTTGCCTAGCAAGTGTGAGGCACTGGGTTCTCAGCACCACATATAAATAAATAAAACAAAGGTCCATTGACAACTTAAAAAAAAAAATCAGACCTGTGGCTGCCTGAGGCTGAAGGAAGGAACAAGATATGCTTACTAGAGTATAGGGTTTCTTTGGGGGGATTATAAAAATATTCTGAGAGCTATGGTTAGTGGCACACACCTATAATCTCAGCTACTCAAGAGACTGAGGCAGTAGGCCCCCAAGTTTGAGGCCTGCCTTGGCAACTTAGTAAGATCTTGTCTCAAATTAAAAATAAAAAGGCAGGGGTGGGGGGTTTAAGGAATTTGGGGAATATAGCTCAATGATAGAGCTCCCCTGGGTTCAATCCTCAGTACCGCAAAAATAAATAAATAAATAAAAATATTCTGAAATTAGATAGTAGTAATGGTTGCATAACCTTGTTGAGTATACTAAAACATAAAACAAAAAAAGGTGAACTTTAGCTTCTAGGACACGACTTGCCTTCCTCTCTCACTGAGGTCTGTCTTCTTTATTTGATTTTTGTCTTCTTCCTGATCTATAAATATTGGCAAGCTCCTAAGCTCATCTTAGGTTCTTTTCTCTGCCTATACTCATCCGAAGGTGATACCAAGTGTTAGGGCTTAAGTACCATGTACAGGTGGATAACTTCCACATTTCCAAACTGGACATCTCCTATACATCATTTGCCCTCTCCACTTAAATAGCCAGAGTCCAATTCTTTTATTTTGCTGGTACTGGGGATGGAACTTGGGGCCTCAGACATGCTAGGCAAGCACTCTACCATTGAGTTACATCCCCAGACTTTTAAAATGTTTTCTTTTGAGACAGGGTCTCAGTTAGTTGTCCAGACTGGTCTCAAACTTACAATCCTCCTGTCTCAGCCTCCTGAATAGCTGGGATTGCAGGTGTGTGTCACTGTACCAGGGAGAATCAAATTCTTGATTTCTGCTTATCCCTCAAAAGTGTTTTTCTCCCAGTCTTCCTCATTTCAATAAAAGACATCTCTACTCATCCAGTTTATGGAACAAAAACATGTTATCCTTGATTCTTTTCTCTGCCTTGTATTATACACTCTTACCATCCTTATATATTTTTGGTCATACATTCAAAATATAGCCAGAATTTGACCAGTATTTCTCAACATGAAGAACACTGTTTAAATGCAGAATAAATACAAGATATGTGTGAAAAATGCAATGTCCAGGCCTCGACTCAACAGGATCTAATTCATGTGAGAAAAGGTCCAGAAATCTGTTATTCCTAACTAATACCCAAGGGAATTTCATGTAACCAGACCTCACACTGTGATGTTTATTTATCTAAGGAAGCTGAAACCCAGAAGAACCAGCTATAAGTGGGAATTATATATATTTGTACACGTGTACTTTTTTCTTGAGTGCTTACTTTGTGCCAAATACTAACTTTTAAGGCAAATATTATTATTATCCCCATTTTACAGGTGAGGCAACTGAGATACAGAGAGATTTATTAACTTGCCCAAGAAGCACATCTGGTAGGTGGCAGAGCCAGAATTCAAAGCTAAACAGACAAGTTTAGCTCCAGAAATTAAGCTCTCAACTAAGACAGAAAATCAGGCTGACAGCTCAGCCAAAGACAGACTCTAAATATGAGGTTAAAAAAGCCTGGATACAGCTTCAGGAAAGCATAGTTTAACAAATCAACGTTAATAGCCAAAACAAATTATGCAAGCAGCTTTTATTTACAGCTGCCACTCAGAACAAAATGCCTTGATGTATTTTGGGTGAAGCAACTTTGTGCAATGAACTAAGTCAAGTCATTATGTAAAGGGCACTGGAAGACTAGATTTGCATACTTATTTTAAAATCAGGAAACAAGAATTGTTGTGTTCTTAAAAACAGTTTCAGAAGAGCAGAAATTCACATCTGTTTAAGAGAAAACTAGAAGCATGTGCCTCACTTTATGACAATTCTTTATGGCAAATGAAACTTCAGCTGCAGAAATCAAAACCCTCCCCCACAAAATCAAGATACATCAAAATAAAGGACTATTAAAGGTACAAGCCTCTTGTTCCCACAAACCAAAAGCTTCTCTATTCATTCCAATCCTGCTCCACTGAAAACAATTTTCTCATGCTCTCTCCCACAGTACCCTCAGTTTTCATACAATTAAATACACCATCCTCTAAGCTGTTTCTGAACACTTACGTAGTTTTTTTCTCTGCTAAAATCAATGCTATAAGTAGTTACTGTCTTGAGCACTATAGAGAATCCTTCAAAGGAAACTGAACAAAAACAAAATGAGTGAAGAAATACAATACAGTATGACATACTAGGTGACAGCTTAATTCCCATATGCAGTAAGAGTCAGCAAAATTTAGAATTCAATGTAAGGCTGAAATGAAATTTTCCAAGAAAAAGCACTTAAACAGTTCCTGAATACTCTCTCTTTTCTGTCCCTCGCTTCTTGGTTAAAACTTTCAAGTGCTCCTGTGTGAGGCCTTTTTATCTATTTCTACTACTCAAGTTGGCGTTCTCATCACTTTTGTTTCTCATCACTTTTTATGTAGCCCTTTATAAAGAACACTTATCGATATTATATAATTTAATCTTTACAAGACTATGTACATCCACAATACTTATTGTGATAAGTTATATTTTACTGAACTTGAATTTCCTTATCTAAGGCTATGTGGCTTTTAGCATGCTACACAAGAATTCAAACTTACCTTTCTTTCCATGAAATCACTAGTATGGCATAGGTCCTTTGTTAGAAAACTTCTAATTTCTACCTCTCCAAACAATGTGAATAACTTCCTTTTAAATCACTTTATACAGTCTCAAAGACCATCAACAACTTCTACTCCAACTTCAAGCAAACCATGCCCACCCCAATCTGATTTTACTTGTCACTATAATCCCCTTGGAGAACCTTCCAGTTAACTTACTACCTTAGAAACCTAAGGGACCCTCACATTCTGATCATCTTCGCTCAAGGAGACTTTCTTAGCTGATATGCTTTTCCTCTCTCCCTCAAATTAAGGTCTGATCTCCACTCTCAGACCTAAGAGGCCTTCCTCTAGAGCCCTCACCCTTATCAATTAGATCTAAGGATTATTCTTTCTCACTTAAATTTCTGCAAAAGGTATACATTTGAGGCCGGACGCAGCGGTGCATGGCTACAATCCAGCAGCTCAGGAGGCTGAGATGGGAGGATAGTGAGTTCAAAACCTGCCTCAGCAAAAGCAAGATGCTAAGCAACTCAGTGAGATGGTCTCTAAATAAAATACAAAATAGGGCTGGGGATGTGGCTCAGTGGTCGAGTATCCCAGAGTTCAATCACCAGTACCAAAAAGAAAGTATACATTTGAATACACCATATACTTCTTAAATACATTTAACATTTTGACTACCTCATCTCTTACATTCAGTTATTTAGTATTCTCTCTCTCTCTCTCTCTTTTTTTTTTTGATATCAGGGATTGAATCCATAAGCGCTTGAGCCATATCCTCATCCCTTTTTATTTATTTTGAGAGAGGGTCTTTCAAAGTTGCTTAGGGCCTAACTAAGTTGCTAAGGTTGGCTTTGAACTTGCAATCCTCCTGTTTCAACCTCCCAATCCACTGGGATAATAGGAGTGCACCACAGAAATAGTATTGTTGATGTATTTATTCCTCCACCATCACACATCTGTACTGGACATTACAGAAATCAGAGATTATTAATGTATATTGTCATATTTAATTCTCCCAAAACAATCTGCAATGTAGGTGCCAGAGACCTAATATTTCTGATGGAGAAAAGAAACTTAGTGAGATTAACTGGCTTGCCAGTCTTCATATTATTTCCAAGGAGCAGATATACTTCAATCCAGGTTCTTCCCATAACATAATGATGCCATGTAGTACCCAGCTGGCCCTCCAAATCCAGACTCTATATTCACAGATTAACCAACCATGAAACAAAAACATTCTTAAAAACAAAACAAAACAAAACAAAAAAAAAACTGTCCTGAACAGGTATACTTCTTTTCTTGTCATTATTTCCTAAAAAATACAGCACAGCAACTATTTACATACCACTTACATTATATACTATAAGTAATCTACGGGTAATTTAAAGCATATTAGAGATGTGCAGCTCATATATAAATACCACACCATTTTACCTAAGGGACTTGAGCATCCTCCAGTTATCAAAATCCACAGGGGCTCCTGGAACCAAATCCCAGCACACACAAAGGGACACCTTATTCAGTAATCTCTGCCTCAGCAGAAGGCCCATGCTTAATATTTGATGATACAACTGGAAGGTAGAGGAAGGCTAGTGGGGAGGGGGGGAAACAATCACCAGCTGTGAGGTACTCAGAATTTGTATATAAAACTGTCCATCAATTCCCAATGCTCTCACATGTCTTGGAAAAATTTACCGTGCAGGCCTCCAGAATGCATTCCTGTCTTTAAGGGTTAAAAGTGTTAGAACCATGTAATTCAAACCTGGAAACTCAAAAAGACAAAAAGATCTGGATCTGAGCCTCTCCACACCATCATGTATTCATTTCTTAAGCACATACTATATATTAGGCACAGGAAAATCTGACAGTTGTTCCCAATGAAAGTAAAAAATCTTGTTTACTAGATGAAAGAAACCCTAGGGTACATTTAGGTTAAATCCCTCATTTTGCAGAAGAATAAACGTAGGAAGAGCAAGCGTGTATCAAGGTCACTGAGCTAAACGCAGAACCAATACTAGGACTCTTGCTTCCCTGAAACTATTTCTTCCTGCATACTGTACAAAGACTAAGAAAAGACAACCCAGGAACAGTTCTACCTGCCCCCCCCCCTTTTTCCCTTAAACCCTTGTTGCTGAGTGTGCAGTTAAAAAAATAAACAACAATTAAACAAACAAACAACTGGGCGGGCACAGAAGGAAAGAGGCAAGCAGTAGTATACAGTAGTGCACTCGCTTGCAAACAGGCAGAGAAAAGAGGGCAGAGGGTAAAGAAGACATGAAGGGAAAAATCTTAAGGTTTCCTTTCAGCCCAGCAGGTTAAGTCAACACTTAAATGTTTTCATTATTAGCGTGATAAAAATGCCCAGAAACTTCAGCAAAGACAGAAGGAGCGTTTGGAATCTGCAGCAGCACACAAGGGTGATGTACTGAGGAGTTTGGGTTTACCAACTTCGAGTAGATTCCTTAATTTCTTTGGGCTTCAGTTTTCCCTGTCTGTGAAGGGCACTTTGTACGGTGGACACCAGAACAAGGGAAAAGTGATGGCCACGTTGATGTGTGGGAATAATCAAATTATGAAAAGCTGTGGTGGCCAGCACTAAGGACCAGGGACATTTCTGACAAAGAAGCCCTGAAGAGGTGAAAGTTCGGGCTTTAAGTGGGGAACGTGCGGGCTACAAGCCCGTGTCGGTGGGCTAGACGAGGGTTTTCCTCCAGAGGCCGCAAAAATAAGGGGGCGGGGATGGGAAGGTGGTCTCGCCGCTCCCCAAGCCTCCCCAGGATTTGACTGTCCCCAGGAACTGACTCCTTACCTTATCTAACAAGCCGCTGCGGCTGCTGCCTGTCCCGCAGCTAGGGCCACCACTAGCCCCACTACTCCCTCCGCCACCACTTCTCCCGCCCTGTGCCGCCGCCGCCGCCATCTTGTCTGCTTCTGCGTCTCCCTCCCCTCCGACTTGTCCGAAGCCGATTGGCTGAATCTGCCGGCGTGACGCGCCGCTCGGAGTCCTTCGGGATCCGTAGTTCGGGGCGAGATGACGCGAGGTTATAAGTGGAAGTGACCGCGGAGCTTGCCGGGACTTGTAGTTAGAAGCTCCGGCCGCCGGTTGCTGCCTACACGGCCAGCCGCGGCGTCGCGGTTACTAAGGAGTAAGGAAGGTAGTGGCAAGTGCCACCGTGGAGCAGCTCCGAGATTTCCGCGAGCCTCGCAGGCGCGCGTCCCGCCTGACCAGGTCGTCGCCTCCGCGGAC
Source organism: Spermophilus citellus (assembly GCF_964194105.1). NCBI lineage: Eukaryota > Metazoa > Chordata > Mammalia > Rodentia > Sciuridae > Spermophilus > Spermophilus citellus. The sequence continues at coordinate 192,823,931 of NC_138183.1, forward strand.
CCCTCGAAGGCGGAAGCGACGGCGGAGGCAGGTGCGGCTGGAAACTTCATTTGCGTAACTTAGTCTTCCCGCCCCAGATGTGGAGTCTCCAAAGGAGCGAGGGTAGAGCTATCCTTCATCCTTTCCTACCTGTTAGGGCACTTAACCGATTATTCTCTCAAGCGACTGTCATTTTAGCTGTAAGCAATGTTGCATGTAGAATTCACATTTCGGAGTGATAAATGTTTGCCAAGCCAGAACCACCCTGTCAGATGAAGAAACTAAGGAACTTACCCAAGACCAGATAGTATGTATCAAAACCCAGTTTGAAGCCAGGTTTTTTTTTGTTGTTGTTGTTGTTGTGTTTTGTTATATAAGAGCTTTTACAATTTTAGGATATAGTCATATTCTAGATTTTAATCAATTATCAATTTGTTTTTCCACAAAGGTTTTCCACAAATATTTATTGAGCACCAATATTACCTGGCGTTGTACTAAAGGATATAAAGGGAACAAAATACACCTGGTTGAGCCAGCTTGGTGACACACACCTGTAATTCCAGTGACTCAGGAGGATCACGAGTAAAGGCCATCCTCAACAACTTAGGGGGACCCTCAGCAACTTGGCAAGAGCACATCTCAAAAAAAAATAAAACAAAAAAGAATTGGAGATGTAGCTCAGTGGTAAAAGGTCCCTGGATTTAATCCACAATACAAAAGGAAGGAAGGGAGGAAGGGATAAAATCAATTACTACTCTATAGAGACCTAGAGTTATCACACAGTAGTATTACATTATAGTCTACTCTGTTACATTTAATTGTGCCTTTTTTTTAATCCCTGTGTCCCTGTCTAAGTATCCAAATGGAACAAATTCTTAATGAATTGTTTAATATGGAGCATGCCCTGTTCTAGTCAGTCAGGATACATCTCTGAATAAAATGGACAAAAACCTGTCTTGAAAAAGTTAACATTCATATGAAAATAATGACCATTAAATAATATCAGATTAGATTTCTTCACCTCTGTTGGGAGAGGAAGGCCACTTGGATGGATTCTCCTGTAGCTCTTTGTTGTTGCTGTTCATCTTTTGTAATTTCTCATTTTTTCACATTTATTTCAGTGCAATATAATTGTACATAACAGTGGGATTTGTTTTTACATATTCGTGCATGCATACAATATGAATAATTTGGCCAATATAATTCCCCACTATTTCCCCTTTCCCTCCCCCCATTTCCTTTAGTCTAGTGATCTCCCTTAAATTTTCATGAGGTCCCTCCCCACATTTCTTTTCCCTTTTTCTTTCTAACTTCCACATATGATGTCATTTCTCATTTTTAAATATCCAACTCTAATGTTACTTGCTCTGTGAAATCTTTCCTGACCTTTGTTTTTCCTTTTTTACGTATAGAATGAAGTGCTCCTATAGCATTTTGTTTGTGGCTCAGTTAAGTACAGTTAACACTCATTTAGACTCCCTTGTAGGCCAAATCTTGTATGAAGTTCTGGGAATAAAGATAAGTAGGACCCAGGCCAGGTTTTAGAAGGACTCAGCCTGAGGTTGGGGGAGAGGAACAGTCAAGGAAGCAGGCTGTTATAATACAGTGTGGCAGAATCCCATCCTATGGGTCCCACCCTATTCTTCCTTAAGAAGTGGGCCTGAGACGGTACACTGGCAAACATTTGTCACTCTGAAAGTGTGAATTCTACATGCAATATTGCTTACAGCTAAGATTACAGTGTGGCAGAGTCCCATCCTATGGGTGCCATCCTGTTCTTCCTTAAGAAGTGGGCCTGAAGTGGTAGCACAGAGAAGGGTCAACCTGAGACCTAGGAGGTACACGAAAGTTGTCTATGAGCTGGACAAAAAAATAAGCACAGAAGTGTGATGTCCCAAAGAAATGAAACAAGAACATATGTGCAGAAGCAGATGAGAACATTCCTGCCTCTTTGTATGTGTGCACATATACCTGCACAAGGAAGAGAAAGAGAATATATATTTATGTTTTGAAGACAGGAGGTACTACAGTCAGATTAGCATGAGTTTCAAGTTTGAGATAGAGACTGGAGGTAACTGACTTTAACCAGACAGGCAGCCTCAAGTCAGAAACTTTTTGGTTTTCTACCATAAAGTTCACACGTCCCTTAGTATTACTTTCTAGCAAATCTCACCTGGGAGTTATGTCCCCTCTTGGCCCATTAATTATAGATCCACACCTTCTCACCTAATAGTCCTTATAGGAAATTGGAATTTTTATTAGTTATGTCTGGGTCTATATGCTTGAGTTTGATTTTCCTTTGCATTATATGCATAATAGTATCTTTTCCCAGACCAAATCTTATCTTTCAACTTTGACTTCACTATTTTTTTTTAATTCAAGAGAAAACTGGGACTTTATTCAAGGACCTAACAGCAGAGTACAGTGAAAGTGCTGTTACTGAAATGTTCATTCACTTAACACCTATTTTATTGAGTGCCTACTATGAAACAACCATTGTGCTGGCTACTGGGAACACATTAGCAACAAAAGCAGTTAGTCCCTGCCCTTGAGGGAGACTTCAGTATTTTTATCTTATAGAAATTTATTTCATTTAAATGATCATGTAAATGATCCCTTCCTTTCCTTTGTGCTTTTTATATCTTATTTAAACAATCCAGCCATACTTCATTGTCATTAAAAACTATCTTTCTATTCCTCTTCCCATCTGTGCCTCTGTCTCTGTCTATATCTATATCCAGCTATTTATTGGATCTTTTATCTTATGGTTTTTCCCTTAGGCCCTTGCAAGACAAATTTTGGACCAGAAGGCTCACAGTAGGATATAATTTATAACAAAGTTCAAAAATTCTGAATGACAGGGCTGGGATGTGGCTCAAGTGGTAGCATGCTCTCCTGGCATGCGTGCAGCCCGGATTCGATCCTCAGCATCACATACAAACGAAGATGTTATGTCTGACAAAAACTAAAAAATAAATATTAAAATTCTCTCTCTCTCTCTCTCCCTCCCTCCCTCCCTCCCTCTCTCTTTCTCTCTCTCTAAAAAAAATTCTGAATGACAGACTAAGAGGAATTATAATATCTATTTTACAGGTAAAGAAACAGGTCAAGAAGCACAAAAAAAAAGAAGTCAAAGGGCTATTCCCAAAGTCAAAGATCAAGTAAGTACTGTGTAGACCTGAAGCCAGGTTCAATATTCTATAAGTTACTGGAAACTTCTCTAGCAGTCATTATCTTTAACATTTCTTGGCCAGTGATTTACTCATTCATTCTTTTCATTTATCTTTCTAGCAGATAGGTGTAGTTGGTCACTAGAGAGATTTCCTGAAAGACAGATTGAATCTGAATCTATTCCTATCCGTCCACCTACCCATTAATCTTCCCAACATATTTTTTGTGAGTTCTAGGTTCTGCCAGGTACCAGAGTGACATAGGTGAATAAGTAATTAAAGGCCCCATAAACAAGTGGGAAATTGATGAGGGGAGTAAACAATTACAATAAAGTAATAAGTACCATATATACTAGTAGAAGTATGGGATATCATAAGAACACATGAGAAGGGGCTGGGGATGTGGCTCAAGCGGTAGCGCGCAAGCCTGGCATGTGTGCGGCCTGGATTCGATCCTCAGCACCAATACAAACAAAGATGTTGTGTCTGCCGAAAACTAAAAAATAAAAATATTAAAATTCTCTCTCTCTCTCTCTCTCTCTCTCTCTCTCTCTCTCTCTCTCTCTCTCTCCCCTCCCCCTCTCCCCCACCCCTTCTCTCTCTTAAAAAAAAAAAAAACACACACGAGAAGAGCCTCCAACCCTTTGCAAGGGAGGTTAGGGATTAGAAATTTTATAGTGCCCCATAGTAAACCAAAGGAAATACCAACCTTTATTCATTTCTTCCATAGGTAGTTATGGAATATGTTATGTGCCAGATGCTGTATTAGGGATAGATTATTGAATACCATATATATGTTGTCCTTTCCATTAAGGAGCTTAGAGTCTAATTAGAGAGATCAGTTATGCATACACCTATGAGTCCCATCCTATTCTTCATTTGGTTCACACATGTCTATTGGGTACTTTTTATAAACTAGGTTCCAAGGGTGAAGAGAGACCATTGGACATGTTTGGACATGTTTCCAAACTTGGTTTGTAGTCCTTGAAGGACCCCCTTGTGAATTTTATTAATCTTATGATATATAAATCTCCCAGTCTATGAAATGTGAACAATAAGTAAACTGAAGAAATAACTCCAGAGCTTAGCAAAAGCACAATTATTTCCCCCTAGAAATGTCAGTGAAAGCTTTATGGAAAGGATGACAACTGAACTGGGTATAGAAATATGCTTTTTCCATGCATGTTATTCATTATTTCATTTAATTCTTACTACAATTCTCTGAGACACAGAATTTTTATTCTCATCTGAGATACAAAGAGGTAAAATGATTTTCCCAATGCATTGAACTTAGTCTTGGAAACTAAGATTCCATCTTAAGCTTCCTACTGCACCAGTTAACTTTTCATATCAGTCACTTCCAGGAAACTTTTTCTCAGGACACCTTGATCCCACTTTTCCACCCTGCTCCTGCCTTGTACTGAACTAATAATCCCAAATCCTCCATTTCATGATCCTACATTTTTCATATGGCCTCCTTTACCCCAGCCAGGAACTTGCAGATTTCTAAATCTTTGCTATCTCAAATTGTCTGAAGATGTCCCACAGCAGATTTGGGAATGGCTAGAACCCTCTAAAGAGAAAACTGTAAGAGCTCAAAGTTTAAGAAACTTAGGTTTTTGAAGGTGGCACTGGTACTGAATGTTAAAAGAAAGGATCAGCCAAGTGGATAAGAAGGAAAAGGATTTTAAGGCTGAACAAACATCAAGAACAAAAACTGTGAAGACCAAATGTGAATGGTGTGCTTTGGATATTGAAAATGACCACATAGGGGCTGGGGTTGTGGCTCAGGCGGTAGAGCGCTCACCTAGCACATGCAAGGCCCTGGGTTCGATCCTTAGCACCACATAAAAATAAATAAATAAAGATATTGTGTCCAACTAAAAAATAAATATGTAAAAAAAAAGAAAAAGAAAATGACCTCATAAGCCCGAATTGGGCAGGACTGACAGGAACTGAAAAAGTTAGGACTCTGGACACCAGGGACCTTCAAGACTAGGCTCAGAAGGGGGTGTAACTCCATAGTAGAGTACTTGCCTAGCTGCATGAGACCCTGAGCTTAATCTCCAGTATTGGGGGGGGGCAGGGGGAAGGCTCAGGGATCTGCCCTTCTACCCAGTGGGCACCCAGTCAGAAGACAATGCAGTAGTCTAGTTGGATAAGCTGAATGTGGAGATGGAGAAGAGTAGAACATGTCAACAGCATAGGAGTCAAAACAGTCACAGCTCAATGATCAGTTAAATGTATGGGATAAAAAAGCCAGGCGCTAGGTCTAGGATGATATCCAGGCTGCCCTGGATAGTGCCCAAGTGTGCATTTACAGACAAAAGGAAATGTTTGTTACTAAATTTGAAAAGCCAAGTAATGGGAGTTTTTTTTTTTTTAATAAGACATTGTTTGATTCCCACACTATGAAGACAAAAAACCTTCAATTAGAAAAAACAAAGTGAGTTGAATCTCATTCCCAGATATGTTTGGTTTGGCTGCATGTTGTTTCAAATGGCAGATTAGTTGTGGACACTCAAATAATCAAGTGATATCACATAAAAGGCAGATGTCTCTGGAAAAAATGGGAAGATCTGGTAACATTGACTTACATTTTTGCATGGTGACAATTGGTGCCAGCTGAACAGTAGCTTCTTCTAGGCATGTGCACACTCACTCCCACTTCCCCACTTTCCCTCCCTTCTCCCACATCCAGCTTTCATCATTTTTCTTGTGGCCTGGCTAACTCCTCTAAATGTAGGGTTTTGTGAGATCTGATATTAGATTGTTGAGGGGAAGGAGAAAGGGAAGGGAAGGGAAAAGGGAATGAGATTGATCAAGTTATGTCATGTGCATGTACAAACATGGTATAATTAACCTCACTATAATGTATAATTATAACACACCAATAAAATAAACTCACAGTCTGTAGCAAAGTTAAATTTTTTCTTAACAAATTTGTTGACTTCAGAATCCTTAAATGACAAATGATAAATATAATTATGTTTGGGGGTATTTACTTCTTTGAAGAATTATTTTTGTATCCAACTCTTTAAAGAGAAGAATATTTAATGAAGAAAAGCTTGAGTCAGGCCCTAGAGTCAGAACCATAGTCTCTTCTCAACTTCTGTGCATGTACATGTGGGCACATGCATACATAGCAGATAGGAAGTGAAAAGTTATTTCCTTTGTGCCCTTTTTATTCTTGAGGTGTAAGGAAATAGGGCAAATGGGGTATTTGAAATCTATTCCCCATCACACTGTCCCTGAGGGAGCCTCGCCTCCCTCCCTTCCACCAGTGGAGGTACCCCTCCCCTTCCTCCTTTTCCTTCAGGGATGGCTCCATAGGCCTGCCCATCTTTCCCCTATACTCTGAATATTTCCTCCCTTACCACTTCTTCTTCTCAGTCTATAGATGTAGACTCTTAATAACCATCATAATAAAAAATTATCAATATGTGCTAGCTACGTGCAAGTTACTATTCTAAGTCCTTTTACAAGCATTTTCTCATTTAATCATCAAAATAGCCTTATGAAGTCGGTTTACTTATTGTTTACATTTCAAAGGCATAGAAGAGTTAAGTGACATGCCCAAGGCCACACAGCTAGTTAAGTGGTGTAGCTAGATTCGAACCTGTGTAGTGTGATGCCAGAGTCCATGCTCTGTAGTGGTGCTGGCCAGGACAAGGGTGGAGGCAAGTGCTGATATTGCGTTTATCCCCTCTGAGAGAAAGCAAGTGCCTCCTTAAAGGTTCCCAAGGCACCTCGCTCACTTCCCCTGTCTTGCCCTGCTGTCTACCCATCTCTTGACTTTGCCTTCCTTCCCAGCTGAATCTCTTCTCTCTCTCTCAGAGTCAACCTTCTTGGAAAACTTACACTCACTTTGTGCACTTCTTCACCTTCTACTTACTCTTCCATACATAGTGAAAGTCAGACTTTAATTCTATCCTTCCCTGGAAACTGACCTCCTACATCCTCACGGCCTCACCTTACCCAGCTTCTTAGCTCTTCACTTCCTTTCATTTATCTGACTGCTCCCTGCCCACCTTCTACCTCTAGGTCCTTCTACTTCTCTAAAATTTTTTTCAGAATCCTCCAGGGACTGCTCCTCATTAGTGCTCATACTTCCAGTTGGTCTTATTCCTCTTTTTCCTTTCCCTCTCTTCCTTCCTTTTTTTTCTTTTTCTTTTTCTTTCTTTAGTTCTTCAGTTGTCTACATGGACCCTCCTCAGCTCACCCCGGAGTTGCCATAATCCTCTCCTACCTGCAGTCACAGTTGCCAGTCACTTTACTACTATTTTTGTCAGGCCTTTTTTTCTAAAAGCACAGCTTGAGTCATGGCTCTATTCATCTCAGAAATCATTCATGGCTCTCAGTCACTTACAGGATAAAGCCTGAGCTCCTAGCCTGACATAAATGCCTGTCAGGAGCAGGCACAATCCTTTCTGTCCAGCCTTACTGTCCAAGACTCCCAAACACACATCCTTGCCCTTCCTGATATTGGTTGTTTCTTTACTGCACACCACCATGCTGTCCATCATATGGCTCTTTCTGTTTGGAATATTTATCTTTCTATCAGTAAACTCAATTCATTCCTCAAATCCTATGTATTTGTTTCAAATCCCATGAACATATCATCTGTTATTATAATATAAGCCCCCTTTTCTCTCAACTCTGTTGAAACATAGATAAGTTCTAGTGATGACTTAAAATGTGTTAGGCACCTTTCTTACTTGACCCTCTCATATCTCTATTAAGGTAGGATTATCACCCTTGTTTTACAGGTGAGGAAACTGAGGTGCAGAAGGATAAGAGTAACTTTCTCAGGCATAATAAGGTTAAGACAGAGCTGGGAGTCAAACTAGGTCTGTCTGAGCCTAAAGGCAATGCTCTTTCTACTATCTGTGTTAGGACTGATTTGAGCTGGGAACCCAGGGCCTTGTCTCCCTCTTCATCTAAATGGCCAGGCCATTTCTAAAGCAGGGCAGTGGGCCTCCTGGGCCTCAGAGGGAAGACGTGGTGGTGGGCTCATAAGCTACATTGGGGTGAGAGAGCTCTGCTGCCCCTTCTTGCTCTTCTGACTCCTCACTGTCCTTGCCCGCCCTCAGGGAGATGGCCTCCTCTGGAGTCTACAAGCTGGATGAAGGGAAGCCTTACGTCAGCAACTGCTTTCCAGCCAAAAGTCTACTTCGGATACCGGAAGAAGGTCAGGTGACTCTCAAATTGGTACCTTTTCCTCACATCTGCTCCTGCTTCACACTGCTCCTCATATCATGTCCTCCTTTCCGGCCTTTTTACTCCCTCCTGCCCCTCCCCGCCAGCCTATACCCTCTCATCCATCTTTTTTAAAAATATTTTTTAGTTGTCAATGAACTTTCTTTTATTTGTTTTTATGTGGTGCTGAGGATCTAATCAAGTGCCTCACACATGCTAGGCAAGTGCTCTACCACTGATCCCCAGTCCCAGCCCCTCCTATCCCATATTTCCCAGTGAGACTTCTACAGTGTGCATTTAACTACAGTGCTCACTTTTGTTCAGTGGCTCTCTTGCCTGACTCCTTTAGCAGGTATTCTGTCATTCCCAGCATAACCTGCCCTTACTGTCTTCTATGACCCCATTCCCATACCCTATTCCACAGTGCTATTTTCATGTGGCTTTTTTATTTTTCCTGAATGTTCTAGCCTTCATTCCAATTAGCCAAACTCTTTCCATCCATGAAGCACCACCCTTCTCCTACTTTTTCCAATAAGTTATCTGACTATCCCGGCCTTCATTCTTTCTTGTGTGTATCTTTCTGCCTTTGTCTCTTATTGATGATATTCTACCCAGTTTCTAAATAAAGTGGCTTAAGCTTGACTTCTGCTGAATAGAGTTTCAAATGTTTATGTAGTTAAAAGCGCCCCATGGAGCAGGAACTCTTCCTAACAGTGAGCAGAAACCTGTAGATGGACCATGGTCATATAAATGAATTATATTTGTTGCTTTGAAAGGGTAGGACAAGAGAGAAGTACATCTTGTAGTCATTATAAGTAGAAAGTAGTTCCCTCTTATCTGTGGGGGATATGTTCCAAGACCTCAGTAGATACCTGAAACTGTGGAAAGCCCAAACCCTAGTTTGGTTTATAAAAATTAGATATAATATGAGATTAACATATATATTGTTATAATGGTCATACAGAACAATTTTAACAATATAGTATACTAAAAGTTGTTTAAAACTTGTGAATTATTTATTTCTGGAATTTTCTATATAATATTTTCAGAGTGCTATTGATCGCCAGTAACTAAAACCACAGAAACCTTAGACAAGGGGAAACAACTTACATAGAATGTTGGAAGAACTTTCTTCTCCATTCTTTTCTCCCTACTTCTCTTGAATATTTTATTTTTCACATAGGAACCTTCCCTGGCCCCCGCTTCCAATGGAGCTTATCAGTATAAATTCATGGTTGGTCTCTCTCTCTCTCTCTCTCTCTCTCTCTCTCTCTCTCTCTCTCTCACACACACACACACACACACACACACACACACACAGTCACTACAGATGGAGAGATACAGAAATAAATATAGGCATATATCTGTGTGTGTTGTATAGATATGTTTGTCCACTGAGAGCAACAACACCTCAGTAGTGAAGAACATAACTATTGCTTAGATCATGGTTTCTAAATATTGTCTGTGCTGAAAGGAACAAGGGATCCTCAGTGAAAACGATGTTTGCAGGGCTGGGGCAGGAAAAAATACAAGTTGAGCCTGGAACAGCTTGTGATGCCAGAAAATAAAGAAGTACTCAGAAAAATGACAGGAGCAGGTTGAAAGGACACAGGAACCAAACAAGAGAGCTTATGGCCAAAGCTGGAACAATCTGGGCAATGAAATAAATAACGGTAGGAGTGTATTGTAAACCATAGGATAAATAAATATTCATGAGTCCATACTGATGCAAATAAGTATTTGAATAAGTAAATGGGGAGAAGGAAAAGCCCTTCCTTACAGTATAATCCAATTAATAAATGTAGAATAAATAAAATAGAAAATCACTATTCAAACATCATAGTAATTTTTTGTAGGTAACAACCATGGATGTTGTCTCAGAGTTCTCAGAGAATCAGGACTAGTGGGGGGGGGGGGAGAGATATGGAGAACCTCTGAGGAAGAGCTAATGCTATAGTTTTGAGTTAAGATTTCTTTTTCTTCTAGGAAAACTTGAAGGAGAAACCTCAGCTTTTGCTCATAGGGTCTTTCAATGGATTGAGTGATAGCCACCTCCACTATCAAGTACAGTCTCTTACTAAATACCAAGTGATTGTAGAAATTAGTTACACCTACAAAATATCATCACAGCAATACCTAGATTGGTGTTTGACTGAATAACTGTATATTATACCCTAGTGAAGCTGACATATAACTATCGCAAATGATAAAGTAAGTTTGATGAGAAACAGGACATTTGAATAACCTTAATGTATATTAGTTAATTTTGAAGGGAAAGATAGTAACTTCTCAGTAGAGAGACCAGGCAGAGACCACTTTAACTGATCAAAATTAACATCACCAGAAATAGGGTTCAGTGACCTTATGAACTCTCTGAAATGATGCTCTGAGAAAGGCACAACTTTGCTTCTGTGGTAGCTTTGCCAAGTGCAAAGCTTTAATCTAATCTTGGGGGAAGAAAAACATCAAACAAGTACAAACTGAGAGACATTTTACAAAAATATTTGACAAGTACTCTTCATAAGTGTCAAGATTACACAGGAAAAAGAAAGACTGGGGAATTGTCATGAATTAGACAGAGTAAGGAGCCATGACAGCCAAATGCAATGTGAGATCCTGGATTGGACCTTGGAGCTGATGAAGGACATTAGTGAGAAAACTGGCAAAAGTCAAAGAAAGGCTCAGATTAGTAACAATACTGTACCAATATTAATTACTTGGTGTTTAGTCATCTTTTACATTGCTATGACCAAAATACCCAACTAGAAAAACTTATAGGAGGAAAAATTTATTTTCATTCATGGTATCAAAGGTTGACAGATGACTGACTCTAATGTTGTGGGTTCAGAGTAAGATAGAACATAATGGAGAAAGGGCATGGCAAAGAAGGCTGCCCCTCTCATGACAGCCAGGAAGCAGGGGAAGGGCTGGGGGTAGAAGTGGTCACAGGGAAGATTCCTTCTTCCAGGCCATACCCCACCTGCCTGCAATTACCACACAGTCCACTCATTTCACCTCTGAATATTCCTGCAGAAACACAGGAGCTTTGGGGGGACACCTCATTTCAAAACCATAACATTCTGCCCCTGCCCCCCCAATCTCAGTCTATCTCAAAATGCAAATGCATTTAGACCCCAAGAGTCCCACAGGAATTAACAGTGTCAGCATTGCCCAAAGCCCAAGTCCAAAGTCTCCTCTGAAACTCAATGTAGATAAGTTCTTTGCCAAATGTAATACAAATGGCCTCAAGTCCAATTCCCAAGAGAATCCTCATTTCCCTCTGAAACTCCATGAGCAGAGTCTGTATTCCTGTTGGCATTTTAGTCTTCTGTACAACCATAGGGATTGCCCATTAAGCTCTGTCTACAATGTGCTGAGGCTTTTCCAGCCTGCATTTCCAAACTTTTCCAATTCATCCCACAAACCATTTCCAAAGGCTTTTGTACCACATGGTCATGTTAGTCTCAGCATTAACCCTGCTTCTCAGAATCAATTTCTGTTTGAGTCAGCTCTTTTATTGCTGTGACCAATATACCTGACAAGAATAACAGTAGAGGAAACGTTTATTTTGGCTCATGGTGTCAGAGGCCTCAGTCAGTAGGTTGCTGATTCCATTGGTCTGGATCCAAGAGGAAGCAGAACATCGTGAAAAAAGAGCAGCAGTGGAGCAAAGCTTCTCAGCTCACAGGCAGAGTCAGGAAGCAGAGAGGGTGGGGAAGGAGCCACAGGGAAGATGCCCCGAGTAACCTACCTCTTTCAACCACACCCTGCCTGTCTATAGTTACCACCAGTCCATTCAAACTGGGTGGACTGATTAGGTTATAGTTCACATAGTCCAGCCATTTTACCTCTGAATGTTCCTTCAGAAACACACAAGCTTTCGGGGGACATCTCATATCAAAATCTTAGCACTTGGTTTCATTATCTGTGTTATGAAAACATTAGGGATGTAAACATTAGGGAAACTGGGTAAAGCCTGCAAGGGAACACTGTATTATTTTTGAGACTTTTCTGGAAGTCTAAGATTATCTCAAAATGAAAAATTACAGAGGAACAAACAAATCAAAAAAGCCTCTCTCTGGATCCCCTTTCTGCTAGAAGCCACCCCATTACAACCTTTTACCAGGCTTAGGGGACTTTTCATGACTCTGCTGACCTCTCCAGCCTCATTTCTTTTTCCTCATGTTGATCTCCTGACACACTTCAGGCCTTACCTTTTGGCCACATTGAGAATTTTGGCACCAACTTAAACGTCTCCAGGAGTCAAGGATATGAGGATAGGGTAAGGGAGAATCAAAGTCCATACCCAGGACTTTAGGGGCAGCTTGTGAAACTGGTTACTTGGACTGCCAGGCCCAGAGTGACTCACATAAGAAGCAGGATTGGCACCAGTGATCAGATTGGGGAGGGAGCCCCTGAGGCAAGGTAGGGGCTGCTTCAGAAAAGAGCTGGTGTTAGAGGCACCACACTGTTTTCCATAGCTATGCTGTTCTGATCTTTCGTACCTCTAGTTATTTCTTATTCTTTTCGCTCTGCCTAGACCGCCTGTTTTTTTTTTTTTAATCTCCATTAGTGAACTACTTTTAATTTACTAGATTCTGCGTATGTTCTGGGCTTCCAGAGAATATATTATTGAGTTTTGGGGGGTCAGGGCTTCTGTTTTATTTATTCATATAAATCCAGCTTCCAAAATAATGTAGATGCCCAGAAAAGGTATAAATAGATTATTGTATTGTATTGCTATGTCTCAAGAGTTCATTAAGACACTCATTCAGCAACAGTCACAACATGATAAGCTCTATGCAGGCCTCAGGAATACTGAGATGAAGGAATCCGATTAAATCTCTGCTGTTACAGAGCTTCCACTCTAGGAGGAGAGATGGATACTAATAAGCAATAAATAAAACAATCACAAATTGCAATGAAGGCCGTCACTATATAAACTGCTAATATAAGAGAAAGCAGGTTTCTGGTAGGTGGACTTACCAGTAAACTTCATACTCTTCTTTTTGCATACATAAATTTTCCACTTCTTTTGATAATGAACATTTACTGTCATTTTCCTATTTTGAGTTCCTTACACAGTCTTTCATGATGGTCTGGGAAGATGGACACCATTAAGGTCACACATTGGTTTTACCTAAGAGATGACAATGGGGGAGTAACTGGGACCTGTTTTCCTAAGAGGGGATTGGGAAGACTTTACAGAACAAGAAATACTTGATCTTGGGTCTCAAAGAAACAGTAGAGTTTGGATATAAAACACATTACGTAAAGAGTTGGGCAGTTTATTCTACCTCTTTTAGTCTAAGCCCTTTCATCTTTGAAATAAGGGCAGTAATATGTCCCTCACTGGGCTTGTGTGCCAGTTAAATGAGATAAATATGTAAACACCCCTACTCAGCAGTGGTGCAGAGTCTGGTGCATATTATGTAATCAAGAGCTAATTTTTATTTTAGTGTTACAGATAACTAACTTGTAATTGCACTCACAGCTTTGGAGGAGTGTACCCCTTCTCACTGAACTGATCTTCCCAACAGGACTAGGACATTGGTTAGTGACTCGGAAAGGTAACCTCAAGAAGAAGCCCAAGGGAATGGTTGAGGCACCCACTGAAGGTCAGGAATGCCCAAAGAAGGTTTCTTTTGATGGTGTGGGGAAGAAAAGGATTCAGCAGGAAAGTCAAGGGGACGTTCCTGGACATCTCCTGGATCGTGCTTTTCTGGTGAGAGCAAACACATCCTGGAGTGGCTGGCAGCATCAGCTGAGGAAGAGGGTGGAGTTGGGGGCAAGGAGTTGCTCTGCTCTGGTACAGCTACCCACAGCCTATTCCAAATTATGAGAGTAGTGTTGGCAAATACAGCCTGAATGATGGAGGGACCCAAAACTTCTTTAGATGGGAAGCCTTCTTTATGTTCACCCCATGAGATAGACACAGTATTGTCATCCCTATTATTGTTGTCATTGGGCAGATGAGAAAACTAAGGCCCCAAGAGGTAAATTGCTATTGCTGAGATACTATGGCCCATAAGTAGCTGGGCCAAGATTAGAAATCTGGCCTATAAACTCTAAAATAAAATCTCTTGTTTGAGTTGGAGAGACAAAGGAGTAAGTTGTTCACAGGGAAGGAGTCCACTGAGAATCCCATTCCACACCTAATAGGTAGAAAGATTCCTGTTCTGTTCTGACATGCAGTGATTTCATCAGGACCAAGTGGGATTGGGAGGGCCTCCTTTCCCAGCCATTGTCTTTGGCTTTCATGTCTTGCTGAAAGCTAAGAGTTGACTAGGTATTACTTGAAGCCTGGGCCAGGCTTTATGAAGACAGCAGGGAGGCTGTATGGGAGATGGAGCAGGTAATTTCACATCTGCTTTCTGCAATGCCTCAGTGGAGTTACAAAGAAAGACACATTTTGTATGTCAATATTAATGGCCAGTCCAACACTCAAGGCTCCCTGAGAAGAACTCTCTGGCAGCAACTTTGTTCCTAGATTCTACTTACGGTTCCCAAGAGATAGGTGTCTGCATAGATCAGAGGTTGAAAGAGATTTTGTTGGTTTTGTCTTTCCTCAGTTGGGTAATACCAGCTCTTTGCAGAATGTATGGAATTTGTTTCATTATTTCCATTTCTCATTGAGAATGAGGAAGACTGAAACAGCAGTACTGAGGAGGGACAAACACTTTCCATAGTGGTCTTTCCCCTCCTCATATCCAAATACAGTTGGCCCTGCATGTCAATAGTTTCCACATCCACAGATTCAAAACATAAAAACAAAAAACAAAAGAAAAATGTTGTCTGTATAGAACATATGCAGATTTTTTCCTTATCATTATTCCCTAAAAAGTACAGTATAAACTATTCATCTATCATTTACATTGTACTAGATATTATAAGTAATCTAAAGATGTTTCAAGTATGCAGGAGGATGTGCATACATTATGTATGAATATTGTACCATTTTATATAAGGGACTTTAGCATCCATATGTTTTGGTTTCCAAGGGAGGTCCTGGAACCAATATGTAGCAGATACTGAGGGACGACTATACATATACATTTCCACATTTAATCAGTATAGCTTGCTACCTGAGTTGCCACTTTGGGTGGCAGAAGCAACATCAATGCTTTTTAAAGTAATGAGGTATCCACACTACCTATTGGATAGTTTCACTTGAGTTTTTCACTGGCAATTCATATTGAACTACCACACAATTGTCCTACTCCAAGTCCAGGAAATTGCTTTTTCCATTATTTACTATACTATCTCTATTTTGGCACTACTGTCTACTCAAGTTACCAAGCCAATAACCTAGGGTTTCACTTTATCCTGGCCTCTCCTTCCTATCCAAGTCCTGGCAGTTAATAAGGAGTTATCAGTCTGTGTTTTCATCTCTGCTGTCATTATCCTTAACTTGGTCACCATCATCTATTATTAGGATAATCCAGTAACTTCCTGACTAGTTTCAACCAATTGTGATGCTTTTTTTCCATATAAAAACAAGCCAGAGACATTGTTTAGTGTAGATTAATTTACGGGTTTCATAACATCTTCCAAGAATCATGTTCCTTCCATCTTTCTGCTCTGCCAATCTCAGGACATTGATATGTCCTTTGGGCTAATTGACTTCATGGTCCCAAGATGGCTGCAGCAATTCCAGTCATTACATATAGAGGATAATATTCAGAGTATAGAAGGGATGGTCATTGCTTTATGTATATTTTTAGAATTATTTTTCTGGTTACCCACCCCTACACTTAGCAGCCAGTATCTCATTGGCCAGACCTATATCACAGTCATCCCATGAGACCTCTGTGATTGGCTTAGACAGATTAAAACTTATCCCTTGCAGCTGGGGCTTAAGAACATATCCACTTGGAGAAATGTGAATAACATTGGTGTTTGTAATAAGGAAGGTATAGAAAAGTGATTACTGGGAAGGTAACAGTGCCTGCAGCAGTGATGTTTCCTGTTCTTTCATCCTTTCAATGTGTATCAGACTTTTTTCCTTTTCAATGTGTATCAGACTTACCAATTTTTATAAAACTACCATAAGTCCCTGCCAAAAAAAATCTCTGACAGCTTTCTATTGGTTATTGAATAAAACCCACACTCCTTCACAGAGCCAACATGGACCCACATGATCTAAGGACTGCCTCTCTAACTCTGTTGTGGTTTTCATCCTCTCAAAAGCACCTCACTTTCTCTTGCTAATCCCTACCACCCACTCTCATGGGACCAACTCCTATTTAGCTTTTAAGTCTCAGCTGAATTTTACTTTCTTAAGTAAGTATTTCCTCATTTTCAGGCTGAAGTTAGGACCTCCTGTTACTGTCTCCCATAGGATCCTGAATTTTTCCTTTAAAATATTTATCACATTGATAAATGCTTGCTTGCTACTTTGCTTCCCAAGAGATTGTAAGCCCCATGAAGTCATGACATGTTCCTGCTTTTTCTCCATTGTCTTCCCAATACTTAGTTCAGAGACTGAGTATAACAAAGAGGTATCATAATTAACAGAACAAAGGATTGAGGTTCCATTAAACACATATAGAAGTTCCAAAGCTGGGACCTACTTCTAACTCTAATTATGTAGTGTGATGTGGTAGGCAACAGAGCATAGTGTTTAAAGATTACAGATTTGGATTCAAATCATAGATCTATCAATTAGTAGCTGTAGGATCTTAGGCAAGACACTTTACATCTCTTAACCTCATTTAAAAAGGAAGATAATGCTACCTATGTCAAAGGATTAGAAGAAAGTTTGTTAATATATTTAGCATAGGATATGGCCCAAAGTAGTGCTAAGTAAATATTTGGTGAATGAATAGATAAATAAAGAATTTTTATAGTAGAGCACTCGCCTAGCATGTGTGTGGCATTGGGTTTTATATTCAGCACCACATAAAAATAAATAAAGTCATTGTGTCCATCTACAACTTAAGACAAATATTTTTAAAAATAATGAATGAATGAACAAACTAACAAGCAAATTATGACAGACTATGGGATTTTCCCAAATAAGACAACACGGAACAAAAATAGCTTAATTAATTACATTTTATTGTGGCCTCAAGAGCTGACTCTCTGTCCTGTGTCCCAGCTGAAGCACCACCATGTGAGGAAACCATCAGACCTGTGCAGCATCAACGTGAGTGGATTGAAGTTATCCCAGGTGAGGCCAGCAGCAAAGATGTTGGGTGAGCCAGATCTGAAGTGGCACTTGCTATTCTAGTTTTATTTGTTATGCCTCCGAAGTCCCTGGGGGCTGAAAATATGGTCATGTGGAAGGAGGGCAGAAAAGGCCAGCAAAGACTCAATGAATGAAAATAGTACTCAGAAACAAACTTTTTTTTTGGGTGGGGGGTAATGAGGATTGAACTTAGGGGCACTCGACCATTGAGCCATATCCCCAGCCCTATTTTGTATTTTATTTAGAGATAGGGTCTCACTGAGTTGCTTAGCACCTTACTATTACTGAGGCTGGCTTTGAACTCTCGATCCACCTGTCTCAGCATCCTAAGCCCCTGGGATCACAGGTGTGCACCATGCATGGCACCCATCCAGAAACAAATTTTTTGTTTGCTATCAATTCAGTATTGTCATTGTCTCATTTGATATGAATTAAAGGAACTTACCTTATGAATCTGGTTTTTGAGTTTGCCCTGTAGAATTTTGATCCAGTGCAATTCCTTGTATAACACTGAGTTTCCAACCCAAGAGCCTGCAATCTGATAGGAGTATGTCATTAGAGAAAACAATTATTAGAGAAACAGTTATTGTAATAATGAAAAATTAGAAATACATTAAATGTGCATCCATTGGGAAAGGATAGCTTTTAACATACTCAAATAATGGAACACTATCAAGGAATTTAGATGGATGGACTAGGGCTACATGTATCAACACAAATAATGTCAAAAAAGCCACCTGTAGGGCTGGTAATGTGGCTCAAGCGGTAGCGTGCTCGCCTGGCATGTGTATGGCCTGGGTTCGATCCTCAGCACCACATACAAATAAAGATGTTGTGTCCGCCGAAAACTAAAAATAAATATTAAAAAATTCTCTCTCTCTCTCTCTCTCTCTCTCTCTCTGTCTCTCTCTTTAAAAAGAGCCACATGTATCAATACAAGTCAATCTCAAAAACATATCAGTGAGTGAAAAGGCAGGTTGCAGAACAGATATCTACCATATGATTTACTTAATAGAAAGTTTTAAAGCATGAAAACAGTAATCCCAGCGGCCTAGGAGGCTGAGGCAAGAGGATCGTGAGTTCAAAGCCAGCCTCAGCAACAGCAAAACACTAAGCAACTCAGTGAGACCCTGTCTCTAAAATAGGGATAGGAATGTGGATCAGTAGTCAAGTGCCCCTGTGTTCAATCCCTGGTACCAAAAAAAAAAAAAAAGCATGAAAACAGTACTATATATGGTTGCTGAATCTACCCCCATATTTGGGTATTTATACATAATACAACAGGAATGGGAATGATGATCATCAATTCAAAATTGCAATTATGGGATTGGGGAGGGAAACTTGGAGGGAGGTTATGATGGTGATAGTCACCCTCTGTAATGTTTTCTATCTTTAAAGAAATTTCAAGCAAAAAATTCATGTTTATTAAAACTGGATAAGGTTTACATAGGTCTTTGGAGCATCTGTCACTATGGTTTTCTTACATTTGAAATATTTCAGAATAGAAAAAGCATAGCAGAAAAGCCCTCACAGCCCTTAACACATAGCTGCTCTGTGCTAAGGGTGGCTCTTGTCCCTTTAGGTCTTTGTTCATTCTGACAGCAGCTTTGAAGCTTCAACAATGTTCTCTTTAGGGAACTAATGTTGTGTTTTTCCTGAAATGTCTTCCTACAGGTGAAGGAAAAGGACTTCAAGCACTTTACTTCTGTGATTTATATCAATGCCTCAGAAAACCTGCTCCCTCTAGGTGAGCTCTTTCTTCTTGAAAACTGTCTCCTACCTCCTGGCTAGCACAGTCAGTCACTTGTGTTAAGATTTGTGTCCATCCATCCATGATTGGCCACTTGTCTGTTTTGTGGAATGCAACATTCTGGGTGCGGGGAGAGCACACAGACCTCGAGGGCAGCCCCATATCGGTGCATTTTTCTGTGAGCTGCTGCCTCTCTCTCTGTAAATGGGGATAATTCCCTTCTTCCTCCCTTTGCAGGCTACCTTGCAGACTGAGATGAGATAGATGTTTCAGCCTGTAAGTGCTCCTAGAGGAACTGAAAGCCTTCTTAGTTATTTAGCAAATCCACAGTGACCCCTGCTGGTGAGTGCTTGGCCTTTAGAAGGGAGCGAGTTTCTATTCCAATGAACTTGTCTGGTGGGAGACATGGGCTTAAATATAGCCAGAGCAGGATACATATAAGCAATGATAGAGGGAATCAGGAAATGCTACACAAGCATATAAGTGGGACTTAACCCAGGCTGGAGAGTTAGGAGGAACTTCTGAGAAGAGGAAGAATGAATTAGGGCTATATGAATTAATACAAATGAACCTGAACTAAGACAAACAGAAGGGGAAAAAAAGGAAAGGAAAAAAGAAAGGGCAATAAGAGTGACTTAGGAATTTGAAGACTTAAGAAGGTGGCATGGACTCTATCCTCAAGAGCCTTGAGTGATTCGGACTTAATCTAGCAGGTGAAAGACAGTCTTGGTAGACTTTTAAATAGAGAAGCTCTTGGTGGCTGTCAGCAGGATGGACTACAAGAATAGAATATGAAGGCCAGGAAACCTGAGAGATGAGACCTGAGCCAGGGTATGGCAAGAGGAGTGAAGGGAATTGAAAGAGAAAGACTCAGGAGGAAGCAGAAATTATAGGACTTGACAGGCAGTGGGAGTGTGAGAGGAAGGAGGGATCAAGGGGATACTCATTGAGATAGCATACTTGGGGGAGGCAGATTAGGAGGACATAGAATGAGTCAGTTTTGTTGCATTGAGTTTGAAGGGTATTTTAACAAAACACCTAATGAGATCCCTGCCCTTGAGGAGACAGTGTGGTCTCTTGACTTACAAAGTGTGGGCTTAAAGTAAAAAGACCAACAGGCATGTGATTATCAGCAAGGCTGATAATCAAAACAACTCCAAGATGCTATTTTCTGCCCATCATATACTGGCAAAAATGAAAAGGACTCACAACCTATGTTGGTATGGAAATGGATATTTGTATATTCAACTGGTAGAAATATAGTACATTGTCATTACATTCTGGAGGTAGTTTTCCAGTGTCACTCAAAATTATAAGTAGGCATTGCTTTAATGGAATAGTTCAGTTCCAGGAATTTATTCAATAGAATCACTCTTGTGCAAGGAAGTTCATTGAAATACCCATAGAGCAGTCATTTATTAGGCCTTACTGAACCTTTTGACTCACAAGCCTATTGTAGGCCACCCTGGACACTAAGCTCACTTTGAAGGCTCAAAATAATACTACACAGTTGTGTAGTTCTGTGTTGTGGAATCCTTGTAGCCATCCATGAAGCTGTCCCCATGGCCATCCATGAGTCATTCTCTAAGGCCTGCCCCAGGTGTCACTTCAGGCGTGAGACAATGAGACTTATTGGGTGGATGCAGGGGTCATCCTGGCTTAGAAACCTCATTACCCCTGGGTGCAGTGGCACACACCTATAATTCCACCTACCCAGGAGGCTGAGGCAGGAGGATCCAAAGTTTGAAGCCAGCCTGGGAAACTTCATGAGATCTTGTCTTGGAATAAAAAATTAATAAATAAAAAGGGCTGGAGATGTACCTCAGTGGGAGAGCACCCCTGGATGTAACTCCAGTAGAGGAGAGAAAGAGGGAGAGGGAGAAAGGGAGGGAGTGGGAGAGAGACAGAGAGAAAACTAGCTAGCTTATTGCCTACAGGAGTCAAAATATTCCTTTTGATACTCCATAGGCATAGCTAGACCCCCCCCCCAAAGGATATGTTACAGAAGTCACCACATACAGGGAAGCATCTTCTTCTGGTATTTATAGTTTATTCATAGTCTCTCCTGCTTCAGATGCAATATACCAATCTGGAGGCATTTTTACCAAAGCATTATTGCCTAGTAACACAGTTACCATAGCATTTGTTTCACGTTACCAGAGAAACGGGCAGAAAATTAACCCAAGGTCCAGTTCTCATGCAGAGGGAGAAAAGCTCAATTACCTTTTAACCACATAGCCTAAAGCCTATCAATAGGGGAATTACAGAAAATAATTAAAGCATTAGATAGATCTATATATTTTAATGTGGAATAATGTTCACATCGTACTATTAAGGGGAAAAAAACATCAGAATACAATGTGTATGGTATGATTCCATTTTTGTAAAAAGAAGTGTGTGTATTTTTTTGGTAGTTGTAGATGAACAGAATGTCTTTATTTTATTTGTTTATATTTATGTGCTGATAAGGATCAAACCCAGTACCTCACACATGCTAGGCAAGTGCTCTACCACTGAGCTACAATCCCAGCTTAAGAAGTGTATGTATTTTAATATATGCATGAGAAAAAGTGTGTGTATTATACATGAAAAAGTGGTGTATTATACATGAAACTTTTAATCATTATCTCTGGGTATTGGGATTAAAGGGAACTTTTGTTTTTCTGTGATGTTTGACTACTTTGGGTAGACATGTTTAACTTCTGTAATCAAATAATAGAGATGGGCTCAGTGGTAGAGCACTTGATTGGCATGCACAAGGTCCTGGGTTTGATCCTCAGCACTATAAAAATAGGTAAATAAAAAAATTTTAAATGGATAGACTTAGATTCAATTCTTGTTTTTTCCATTTACCACCAATTCCATTTCTAGAAAATTATTTATCTTGTCTGAGTCTCCATTTCCTCAGCCATAGAATGGAAGTAATAATCCCTGTTTTTGAGGGTTATTAGAGATTTAGAGGTTATATACATAAAGCACCTTCCACAGTGCTTGATCTGATCCAGGGGGAACCCAGTGAATGGTTATTACTAATACATTTCTCCTAAGTCCTTTACAAGCTGCAGATTCTCTCTTTCTTTTCTCCCATGTAGAGGCATTTCACTCATTTCCAGCCTTAAAGGAACTGGAGCTCGCATTTAATGGCATCAAGAGAGTCTACGTGAAATATGGAGACTTTAAGTTATTAGAAGTAAGTTGGAGGTAGGGAGATTTTGGTGTCCACCTATTTCCCTGTAAGGTATGAATATGGGGTTCTCTACTAGTTACAGCTTTGCGAAGAGACTCTCTGGGCTTTTACATCCAGACCTTTGCTTCATGGCTGGCTTCCAGAGATGATGGTGGTGATGGTGGGGCTATAGGTGTGGTGGTGATGATAATGGTAGTGGTGATAGCAGTGAGGAAGATGGATGATACCTATGGCCATTAGTGTGTGGTCCTAGAAAATAAATGCTAAGGGTCGTTCATGTTCAAGAGAGTCTGTGCAGTAAAGTGAATTTAAACCGAGTATCATAGGAGGAGGAGTTTGAGGGGAGATCTGGATCCAGCAAGAATTGACGAGCCATAGAGGTTAAAAGCTAGGTGCAACATATTGGACCAGCTAAAATGGTGATATTATGGACTGATGTCAAAGACCCATCCTGGGCTGAGTGAGCTGGATCATAGTGGCCTGGGGTAGACCAGTCTGTAGGCCTGGTTCATAGGCCCAGAGATAAGGATGAAACAAAATAGGACTCCTGTGAGTTCTGCAGCAGACTCTAGATATATGCACATCTGCAACTATTCTCTAAACCCCACATCAAAAATATAGAAAATTTTGTTTCTACTCTTGTTTTTTTTCCTAAATTAAATTCCCATAGTAAGACATTTTTCATGCATGTCATCATACTTCAAGTTAATTGCTTTTCAACTTTCACAGAGTCACGAGGGCCACTTTTCATGAAGGAATTCAATTTTTGTAACTACCTGTTGGTCACCGCACATAGAAAATTAAGAGCAGGGCTGGGGATGTGGCTCAAGTGGTAGCGCGCTCGACTGGCATGCTGCGTGCAGCCCGGGTTCGATCCTCAGCACCACATACCAACAAAGATGTTGTGTCCCCCGAGAACTAAAAAATAAATATTAAAAATTCTCTCTCTCTCTCTCTCTCTCTCTCTCTCTCTCTCTCTCTCTCTCTCTCTCCCCCCCCCTCTCACTCTCTCTTTAAAAAAAAAGAAAAGAAAAGAAAATTAAGAGCAAGTGCCAGGATTAGGGCTGGGCACCTGGCCAGGCTCATTCTCACTCACTGAATGGCCTCTTCCCCACATGCTGACCTCATGATAAAGCATTGCCAGTTCACACCTTGGAAACTGCCTGCATGTCATGATCTTAGTGTTCACCTAGGAATTGGTAATTTCAATGATTTAACCTGAAATCATCAAGGGTCAATTATATACAAAAATCTCACTTACCTTGGTCTTATCAGAGAGAAGGACCTTCCACCTTCCACAAGACTGACTTTTTTCAGTTGATGGCCTTTATATGCCAGAGTTTTTTAAAAGTTTTAACCTCTTGAAATGGCCATCTCCTAAGTTGAATTTTAACCACTGAGTTACATTCGTAGCCCCGCTTTTTTTTTTTCCATTTTATTTTGAGACAGGGTTGTGCTAAGTTGCTGAGACTGGTCTGAAGCTTGCAATTAGCCTCCCAAAGAGCTAGGATTACAGGCATGTGCCACCATGCCTGGCTGCATTCTTAAAGAATGCTATATTGAATGTAATGGTAACTTCTCCCCCATGACTTCAAGCCACATTTAAGATAGCAGTGATTGACTATGTGTTGAGACAGGAGTGGCCCTCAGACTTGTCCTGGAAGTCAAGCTCTGGAAAGTCCAAAAAAATCAAGAGAAAATAAATTTACAACAACTTATGCAGTTTGGTGCTATGTTAAAAAAAATTCATGGTAGATTTTAGTGTAGAATGGGAAATGGGTCCTAGATGCTCTAAAGATACAGGAAGCTATTTCTAGCACTTTAGGCCTGGGGGCCTCTTAAGACTTTTCATTTATGTGTTTTACTTTTTCAGAGAATAGTCAGTGAGCTCTTATGTGATGGTTATTATGCCAAGCATCATGCCTTCCTTCATCCCACCATTCCAAACCCTTGTTTGAAGTGCCATTGGCCAGAGTGGGGGACACAACCACAGGCTCTGCAACTGGCTAGTTTGGGATCTAATAGTTGCTCATGGTTGAGTTTGTGGGTAACCTACTTCATAGTTTGATAGAATCTGATGAAGATTATTTAGCTAGCAGATCCAACCTTACCCAAGGGCATTTATTTACGAGAGAATAGACCAAAGTTAGGGTATAGAATACAAATGAGAAAAGGAAATCTCCAGATTAGTCATTTGTTTTCTTCTCTGTATGATTTGCAAGAGCTCCCCAAGAAAAAAGGATAAACCTGTCATATATCATGAATTTGCAGCTCACAGTAATGAATACTTTGATGTATAATAAAACTTGATGTGACTCAGCAGATACACTAGCCAAGTTAGGAATCTTTTGTCCTTGTTTGTCAGAAAGGCTGCCCAGGAGGAAGAGCCCAGAGTAGATTTCTTTCTTTTTTTTTTTTTTTTCAGTTATAGTTGGACACAGTACCTTTATTTCACTTATTTATTTTTATGTGGTGCTGAGGATCGAACCCAGGTCTTCACGTGCGAGACGAGCGCTCTACCCCTGAGCCACAACCCCAGCCCATTCAGGAGTTAATTTAGAAAAACTCAACTTCACCATGATTTGATTCTCTGCTGACATATCTGAAAACAGTGCAGGTGGATCCCTCCCCAAGCAGTGAGAAGACCTTCTTTCTAATCAGTTCTGCCAGTATTTTGACATGCCTTCTTGACCAAGTAACTCACCTTCTCCAGAACTATTCTGTGTCAGCTCTGAAATTCCATGACCTGTGATTTAAAAAATGTTCATTTCTTTGAGCTGCCCTTAATTTCATGGAGAGCAAATTTGGATCCAACATTAAATCACCAAAGCAACTAGAACAGGAGTCCACAAACCTTTTATGTATGAGGCCAGATAGAAAATATTTTAGGCTTTGTGGTCCATGTGGTCATAACTAAGCATACATAGTCATACCTGTCATATCTAGTCAGTTCTGCTGTTGTAGAAGGAAGGCAGACACAGATGATAGGTACACAAAGACCATGGCCATCTTTCAAAAACTTTATTTATGATGCTGAAATTTGAATTTCACATAATTTCTACATGTAACACACAGCTCTTCCTTATTTTAATTTTTTAAATGTAAAAATCATTCTTAACTTATGCCATGCAAACAGGCATCAGGCTGGATTTGGCTCACAGGTGTTGGCTTGCCAGCTCCTTTTGACCTGGAACACTGATGGAACAGCTCAGCCTGGTTGGAATGGAGAGTGAGACACAGTGTAGTGTAATGACAGAAGTGCCTGGAGAGGTGGCAGAAGAGAGACTGTGGAGAACATTGGAAACCTTGCTAAGAAGCTAAGACCTTATGGATAATAGGGACCCATTGGAGAGTTTTAAGCTGAGGAGAGGCATGGTTAGAACTGTATTTTAGGAAAACCATTCTGACTCTGTTCTAGGAAGAATTAGAGGGAACAAGTGGGAGGGATCTTAAGGCAGTTGATAAAATCCACAGGTCTTGATGACTTCACATATGAGTTATGAGGGAGAGAAATTCCCTCACTTTTACCTGGGCTGATCTGAGCCAGCTTTCCAGGCCTCCCTCCTCTCTTTGCTTCAGCCAAGTGGGAAAGGCCTCTTGTGTGAACCCTCAAATGTTCAATTTGCTGATGAGGGTGCTTGGTGCTTTCCATGGCCTGATGTATCTTATCGAGCCTTGTCTCATCCTAGTAGCTCCTGTCATACCTCAACCACTGCAGCTCTCAGAGCAAGCCAGGTGGCCTCCTGCTTTATGTTGCTTCCCAATCCAAATGTCTTTCTGCCCTTTACAATATAGTGAATACCTACTAGTCTCTGATGACAGCTCCGGTGACACCAGCTCTGTGACACCTGCCCTGATCCCTGATAGACCTGACCATTCTTTCCTTGTGCCCTATGAGTCTGTGTCTAGACATCTGTCCCAGCAGCATTGCTACTTAACAGACGTGTGCGTGTGTATAGCTGCTCAAGCCATCTGAGTGCTCCCAGAGGGCAGGGAGTGGTCTGAAGGAAGCCTTCAGCATATAGTTGACCTTTGAAGGGATGATGATGCAAGCCAACATTAATTAAGCACTTACTATGTATTAGACTCCAGGATACAGGCTACAACTACTCAAGAACCACTTATTTCCACTATATAGCTAGGAATCACAGGTTATGTAATTTGTTCAACTCACATAGACATGACTTACACCTTGATTTTCAGAGCCAATCAGTCAATTACTACAGCAGAATCAGACCAAACCCAGTAACCTGCAGCATGCGTATGTCTGACTATGTGACACTGATGAGGCTGATTAGAGACCTTGCTTGTGCTCCAGTTGCATAAGACACCGAAACAGCCCATTCCATAGGCTTCAATGTGGAGGGGCCATACAGGGATGAGCACAAGAAAAGGGGTGGAGGGAAGGAAGCGAGCTTGTATAGAAGAGCTGAAGTAAGTATCTAGAGAGGCTCAGGAGAGATAACAGAGATTGGGCACATGTCATTTATCCTACTAGCCTTTATCTCCGTGGAGAGAAATAGCTTCCCGACTGGCCCCTGGACCCCAGGCAACCATATTATGACTGGAGGTGGGCAGTTAGAAGGCAGTTGCTACTGGGGTGACCATTTGGGGACTTTATCTTTATAAAACAATTTCAGATAATTTTAAGTATTTATCTACTTTGTGCCAAGTCCTGTGCTAGATCACAAGAATACAGTGATCCAGTGGCCTGACCCTTGACTTCAAAGGGTTTCTAGACTACCACTATGTGCTAGACATTATATATGGCACATCTATATGTCTATAGTATAAAATATTCCTATTATACAATGTATAATTGTATCATTATTCCCCATACATATATTCAGCTGTCTCAGATGGCCAACGTTGATAAATAACTGGAGCAGTTCAGATAAAACACTCAAAATCAGGGGAGGAAGAGATGCCATCTAGCTGAGGAATTAGGAAAGGTTTTTTTTTTTTTTTTTTTAAATTTTATTTTACGTAAGGAGGCAGTTTTCAGTTGGGGCTGGGGTTTGGATACATGGAGGTTTCAGTGAAAAGCACAAGCCAGGAGCTGTAGGTGGAATAGGTGGGGCAAAGAACAGGGAGGGATCAATCTGGCCTGCACCATAGGATAAACAAAGGTTTGCAGTCACAGCTAAGGCTGGAAAAGAGGCTGGGAACTGGCTCTAGTAGGCTTTGAACATTAATCCAGAGATGCTTTTGATCTTGTGGGTGGTAATAGTGCTTTCCAGAAAGGGAAAAAATGTAGCCAGCTCTCACCTCATGTAAGAACATTATGGTCACGCACAGTGCTTCTTTCCCCCCAACCTTTTGTCTTCACATGGTAGTTCTTGGACCTTTCCTTCAACAGCCTGACTTCAGAGGCCATCTGTGATCTGGGGATTCTGCCACGCCTCCGTGTCCTGCTCCTCACAGGCAATGGGCTCACCTCCCTGCCACCCAATTTGGCTGTTACCGAACAGTAAGTTCTATATCCTTGAGTCTATCCTGTGTGTTCCCTCAGGAGCCTTTGTCTTGGAAGTGCCAAAAGACAGGCCATGAATGCTCAAAACAGGGAAGGCCACTTACTGAAGCTCCCAGGGAAGGACTTGGATAGGTTCCTCCTCTTTCCTGTGTAATGTTAAGAGAGACCCAGGTGTTTGGTGAGCTGCTTCTTTTGCCTCTGCTGGTCATCTGTAAACTGTAGATATTATTCTTGCCAGACACTTCCCCTTAATGAACTCCAGCTGAGTAAGTCTATTTACTAGTTTCTAAATAAGCTTTGTATGTTCCTACTTTGCACCTTTGTTGAAGACATTCCTTCTGGCTACAATGTACTGGACCTTCCTCTCTTAATAATAACACATATGAGGTGCTTGCTCTGTGCCAGACACTATCCTCAGCACTTTACATACGTTAAACCATTTAATCCTCATAGTAACTATAAGGTATGTGTACTATTGTCATCCTCATTTTTTAGATTTGGAGATTGAAGCACAGACAAGTTAAATGATTTCCCCAAAGCTACAAAGTTAGTCAGTGACAGAATCAGGATTTGAATTAAATTCATCTAACTCCAGATTCTCTCTTTATTTTTTCAGTATTGGGAATAGAACCCAGAGCCATGTGCATGTTAGGCAATACACTACCACTGTGCTAGATGCCCCCCTGCCAGCCCTTCTCTTATGTAAATTCTGTTCATATTCCAAAGCTCAGCTCAGATTCTCCTACTTTCCTTGCCAGAAGCCTTTTCTGATTGCTTCAGCCCTTGCCACTTCCTCCCTTCTCTAAGTATCAGGTGAATTCAGTGTTTTCCCAATTAGTCTAGTCCTGAGCATGCTCTTTTTTGATTTATGTTTCATAAATATGTGTGTATCTTTTTAAAAAAAATTTTTTGTAGTTGTAGATGGACAGCATGCCTTTATTTTATTTATTTTTTACGTGGTACTGAGGATGGAACCCAGTACTATACATGTGTAAGGCAAGTGCCCATCTGTGTATCTTTATACTAGATAGATGTGTGGATGGTATATATAGCCTCCCCAAGAAGGTTAGGAGTTCTTCAAGGGCAGGGGCTCTGTCTTGCTATCTCTGGTATTCAGCTCCTAGGTACAAATCCAGTGCACACAGTAGCTAGCCAATGAATGCTGATGTTGATAGTGAAAGTCATGTAGTGTTAATATTCATAGCCACAATGGAAAATTTGATGGAGATGATAGTGATAATGGTGGCTGGTTAGTTGCTTAAAGGGGGTTGGGATCATTATATTCGGATTTCATTAGATTCATTCTTTTGTTTTCAAGTGACATGAGTCCAATTCTAACTAGTGTAAACAGAAGGGAATTATTGGTTAGTATCTGAAAAGTCCTAAAATGAACCTGCTGAATTCATTTAGCTAGATATGAGTGGACAGAATGTTGTCAGGACTCTCTGTACATCTCTTGTCTATTTCTTGGTCATATGTGCAACTTCTTTCAATCTGTCACCTGCTCTCTCACACAAATGAACAAGTTTTTGTTTTCCTTTGTGTTGGCTCTATTTTTAAGCAAGCTTTCTCCCTGACAAGACATGTCTCAGTCAGATTCTACCACTCAAGGTATTACAAATAGAGGGATTTCTGCTTTCTTAAGGAGAGAGATAATAGTTGATATTTTAATATGAAAAATTCAAACACATATAAAAGTAGAGTTAATAGTAAAATGAATTCCCATGTACCTATCACCCAGTGAGTATCACTTGACAGTTATGAAGTCATAGCCAATCTTGTTTTATCTATGCCCCATCATAACTCAGTCTAGATTATTCTTAAGAAAAATCTGGAATGTAACAAGCCATAAATGAATCCAGCTAAAAATGAATTCAGCCATAAATGAATCAGTAGATTAATATAATTTTGTGTATAAATGCTCTAGCAGATGTCCCTAAAAGATAAGGGCTCTTTTAAAAATCATACCCAGTGGGGTTTGAATTGTGGCTCAGCAGTAGAGCACTTGCCTTTCACATGTGAGGCCCTGGGTTCGATCCTCAGCACCACATAAAAATAAAGGTATTGTGTTCAACTACAACTAAAAAATAAAATATTTTTTAAAAAATCACACCCAGTGAATCTTTATTTCACCTAAAGCATCACAAATGATAAAAGAGGGAGTTGGTTTCTTAGTGTTAGAAGGTCTGGACAAGCAATTAGAGAAGAGGGGCATGGATGAACAAAAATAAAGAAGAATTGATACCTAGAGATAAGAAGCCACTGACACTGTTGAATTGGAGCCCACAAGTCTGTACCTGCTGCTGTGCTTCTAGAGAGGTCATTGCTTTAATCCTAGATATACTGAAGATGTGCTGCCTGACCTCTGCCAACACAGTTGCCACTTCAGTACTACCACTGGGGTCATACAGGAAGAGATGCCTCTCTGCTGCTCTGCCTTTCAGTCTCTCTCCAGTCCCTTCCATTGACAATACCTAACTGGAAACCAATTGGAAAGTCAGTCTGGGAAGTATAGTTAGGGGGTATCTCCATATACATAGCAGAACATAGAGGAAGGGGTAATGGCTGAGAGCATATAGTTTGATGACTAGCACCACTGACCCCTAGGAATCCTTTTCTCCATGTTTAATTTCCACACAACAATAGTAACCACAATGTGCTTTGACCTAACCTAAAGAAACTTTTCCTCTAATACTAAAGACCTCTCTAAAAAGGGATGAGACAAGGTTTCATCAGTTACTGTATTCATCTCTGGATGACATTATGTTCTCTTCCAAATAAATTTATGGTTATTTTATAACCTAAAAACTAAGTTGTAAAATCAATCACCACTAACAATTTATATATGCAGTATTTACCCATATGCACGTACATATGCTTACAATAAAACTAAAAAAGAAGAAATGCATATGAAAATATTCATACTTATTGCAATAGTTTCTTCTTAATTGATCAGGAAACCACAATGGATATTGGTGAAGCCTTCCATCACCCATTCAATGCTCCTTTGCTTTCACCTACCACCTCAGCTGATTAGGGTTTTTTTACTGGTTTAGTATTCTAAACCTTCACTCCTGAAGGGAGTCCTGCTTTTATTGGGTTGCTTATGGCTCTTTACTTTTAGTAAAGGACATGGAATTGAAGGTGAGCACCAGATAATTCCCTAGATTTCAGGTATATATATATTACCTTCCTCAGTGTATAACAACAATCATGTTTACTTTAGGAATATGTATCAATCACCCAGCAAATACAGTAAGCCCTTCTTTGCCTGACTGTTGGTTTAGTGAAATAAGAGACCTAAGTGTCCAGTAACAATCTCAATTTCCAGTTCAGGGAACCATTCTTGTGTCCCTCAGAACTCCCCTCTTGTAAATTAAGACTTTTAAATTAGAAATGCCTTAAGTTGCAGAAATGAAAAGCAAAAATTCTCCAAGTGGATTATTAGATATAATTGTAAGAGGAGCCACTTCCACTTTTGTTAATTAACTCCTAAGTCCTTGCTATGAGAAAAACAGCATCAGTATTGGTTGCTGGTTTATGTGATGCACTATTCTATCTGTCAGGGCCCCAACTTCCCCATTATAGATACTTGGAATGGTAAATAAATTATCAAAGGCTATTTCACCAGAAGATTCTGGGAAGATGGTGAAGTAGGAAGCACCAGAAATCTGTCTCTTGACCTAAACAACAAATGCATTGGTAGAATCTGTCTGATGAAACAATTTGGGGACTCTAGAGTCTACTTAAGGATTACATCTTCCAAAGGAATCCTTGGACAGCAAACTGAAGATAATTTCAGTTTGTAGCTTATCCCCTAAGCCCAGTCACATGGCAGGTAATCATGCATGTATTCTTGAGGTAACTCATGTGCAGCTTGTGGAAACAGGTGGAAAGAAACGTCTGTCTTTTCTAATTGTTGTGGATCTATGTTCTGATCATTGATTGCTTCTTGTGATCGTTAGGTGCAGACACAGGTTGGGCAGCCATTGGGACACACATGCACAGCTGTTGTAAGCCCCTTCTTTCCCAGCTGAAGGCACTTCCAGAGAATTTAAAGAACTGACCAGTTTTCTTTATCCACCTTCATTTGTCCCCTCACCCTTGGGAGCCAGACATTAAAGTCAGACAATCAAAAACAACATCATGTATGAAATAAAATAGAAAGTTACCACAAACATCGAAGGAAAGGCACAGATTTAGAAGAGACCTATGACCTTAGGTTTTTATCTGGGAATGATTCTTGGCATGGAAAAAGCCTACAACAGTCAAAAACAAAAACAGAAGACAGCCAATCTTGGTGAAAGGGGAGAATCTGACTTCAGAGTTACCATATTAATAGATTCAAATACCCAGTTTTTAGTAAAAAATCACAAGGCATAGAAAGATATAAGAAAGCATAGGACATGCAAAGTAAAATAAATAAACCAACAGGAATATCCCTCAGATAGGTCAAAATAAGATGCCTGAAAAACTAACAGAGGGCATGAAGATGGTCTACAAGATGATATACAAACAAAATGGAAGTAACAAGATAGAAAAACTAAAAAGAAATCAAAACTAAATTCTAAAGCTGATTATAATAACTGAAATGAAAAATTCACCAGAAAGATTCAAAGGTAGATTTGAAGAGACAGAAGAAAGAATCAGTGAATTCAAAGATAATTTATCAAGTCCAAGGAACAAAAAGAAAAAAAGGTTGACTTAAAAGGAGAGTAAGGGACCATGTGGGACACCATCAAGCAAATCAACCTATTTATTGTGAAAACCCCAGAGGGGAAAAAGAGAAAAAAGAGCCGAGATATGCTTTAAAAAAATAATGGCCAAAACATCCTAGGTTTACATGAATAAAAGCATCCATGAAACTGAATGAACTCCAAGTAGGATGAACTCAAAAGATATTCTTGTAGAGCCACATTATAATCAAACTGTCAAAAGACAAAGAGAAAAATCTTGAAAGCAGTGCAAGAGAAGTGACTTGTCACAAAGAAGGGATTCTCAATAAGACTATCAGCAGATTTTTTCATCAAAACTTTGAAGGCCAGGGGCATTAGGCTGATATTTTCAAAGGGCAAAAATAAATAAGTATTGTCAACTAAGAATACTATATCCAGCAAAACTGTTCTTCAGCAGTGAGGGAGAAATTAAGACATCCTCAGATAAATAAAAGCTAGGAGAAGCTAAGGGAATTCATTACTTTTAGATCTGCTCCGCAGGAAATGCTAAAAGGAGTCCTGCAGATTGGAAGGAAATTATACTAGACAGTAATTCAGACCTATAAGAAACATCATTGTAAGTGAAATAAGACACAGAAAGTCATGTGTAGTATATCTTCTCTTATATATGGAAACTAGAGGGAAAAAGAAGGATCTCACAAAAATAGAAGGGAGAGAGGGAGAGGAAAAGATGGATCTTACAAAAATAAAAGGGAGACCAGTAGAGCAAAGGAATGGTAGCAAGGGAAGGGTAGAGAGGAGGGAAAGGGTATGTACAAAGGAATGAAATTAACCAAATTATGTACTGTGAATGTACAAATATATCACAATGATACATATGTATACTTTTATGTATAACTTTTTTCTGTTTTTTTTTTTTTTTTGTGTGTGTGTGTGTGTTGAGGATTGAACCCAGGGCCTTGTGCATGCAAGGCAAGCACTCTACCAACTGAGCTATATCCCCAGCCCTATGTATAAATTTAATGCATCAAATTTTCAAAAAGTAAGAATAATATCAGTAAAGGTAGATACATGGGCAATTTTTAAAACTAGTATTATTGTAACAGCAGTTTGTAATTCCACATTTTAAATATTATGGGCAGAAAAGAACAATCTGTATCCAAAAAATACATGTGTAATTATTCCATTAAGAAAAAATAATTGCTGCTATTTTTTGAAGAAAGATATCTATGGCAGTCAATCTTGTACTATTAAGCTGCTCACTATCCCCAAAATTGTGAGTAATGGCTTCTGCTACTGCCAAATCGCGTTTTCAGTAGAGGTGATAACCAGATTAGCTTTGGTGAGGACAAGTGCATAGCCTTTATCTGTACTGCTAAGGTCATTTTCAGTCCTGAATATCCAGGAGAAAATGAAGTGACATTCATGTAATGGGTCACCTTTCTACCTAATCATTGAGAGTCATATATAGTAGATACATTTATATGGCATACAATTAAATCTTCATATTCTCTCTTCATTCTGAGAGTCCATTCATGTAAGTTTTCTCCAGACCTCCCTGTTAGCATTTTTCATTTTTTCCAAGCTTTCACTATTCAACTAAACTATTATGTCACTGCCCATGAATCAGCACAGATCTGTGCTTCTGGCTATTTCTCCAACCAACAAATATAACAGTCAGATATATACTGCTCTAAGTTTTGCCTACCTGGAGGATTTATCTTACCCTGTCTTTTAGGTTGCTACTGTGTGGGGCTATAATAATTCAGTAGTTCACTTTTGGTTGATGTCAGTATATCATGCAAAATCATGATAGGTGCCACTGGAATTTGAGTCATGTATTCTCAAAACTTTTCCAGACTTGCTGGAGACTGATCTCAAATAATGTTTTCTCTACACACAAAAACAAATAGTATGTAATCTCACCATATGTGAATATGTTAATCTCATAGAAGTTGAGAGTAGAATAGAACAGAGGCTTGGGAGATAAGGGGGATGAAAGGGATAAGGAAAGGTGGACCAATGGGTACTGAGTTATAGGTGGATAGGAGAAGTAAGTTCTGGGTTCTATTTCACAGTAGGGTGATTATAGATCGTAAATGTGTTCTGTATGTTCCTGAAAGCCAGATTTGAGGAGATAGCTCTGCTTATCCATATTTAAATATTATGCAATGTATATATGTATCAAAACATCACATGATACCCCATGAATATGTACATTTTTATATGTCCACTGGAAAAAAATTTAAAATATTGTTTTCACTTGATAAGGTAGTTCTGTTGCACATTCAATTCATGATGAGTGTCTCAGGTCATATGGTCACTTAGTGTCCCATGGCCAAATGATTAGTCTGTACCAACATGCAGTTGTAAGCCAGAAACTTTTCAAAAAAGAAAACAATTATCACAATAGCACATAATTTTGCTCAAAAATTATTTATCCTCTTGGTACCTACAAAAGATTCTATTTATAGCATCTTGCCATTTATCATCCAAGCCAGAACATATTTCAGAGGGAAAAAAGACACTATTGATAACTATTTTGGAATAACAGGTGAAAGCTCAAACTGTCCTTGAAAAGCAGACTGTCCTGTACACCTATTTGCTATAGTCCAGTTGGATCAGTAGAGTGGTAATCCCAATGGAGGAGCAACTTGTGCTACAGTCTGAACCTAATCTTGCTATGGGTTACAATGAAAACTGATAACCTTACAGGATGCTTAGTAAATGGAACAGAACAACCCAAATGTTTTATGTGAAATCCAAAAATATTTCAGAAGGTGCAGGACTTTGTATTTCACATTGAAGTTATATTCCAATGCAGACACCTGGACACCAAGAAAATTAAACAAGATGGCAGTGCCCTGAATTTGTGTGGGGTTTCCCTCCATCCTGTGCCACATATGTTTCTTACTAAGATATATAGAATATGTGTGACTTTTCCTGATCACTAGGTTCAATCAGCATGATGGTCTGTAGGATATCAAAATAATCAAGATCCCTGTGTAACAGATTATGATAGTGTTTAAGAGTTGATGTAGCCCTGAGGGAAGAGGACAAAGGTGCCTTTCAGGTGAAAGCAGGGTATTTCTGATAGTTTTTGCTCATTGATAAAGAGAATACATCTGACAGATTCTTAACTGTATCCCAAGTGCCAAGAACTGTGTTGATTTACTACAGTAAAAAGATTCCAGGGGACTGGGGTTGTGGCTCAGTGATAGAGTGCTCGCCTAGCACGCACGAGATGCTGGGTTCGATCGTCAGCACCATATAAAAATAAAATAAAGGTATTGTGTCCAACTACAACTAAAAACTATTAAAAAAAAGATTCCAGGACTGGGGATATAATTCACTGGTAGAGCATTGTCTAGTATGCATGAAGCCCTAAGTTTGATCCCCAGCAAAAGAGGAAAAAAATCCACTTCTGAAACAGCAGCTAAAATTGGAATTAGTGCATGATTAACCTCGTAGAAATCTACAAGTATTCTATAAGACTTGTCTTCTGCCAGATGTGATGGTGCATGCCTGTGATATCAGCATCTTGGGAGGCTGAGGCAGAGGATCTCAAGTTCAAAGCCAGCCTTAGCAACTACCAAGACTAAGCAACGTAGCAAGACCCTCTCTCAAAATTTTAAAAAATAAATGAATAAATAAATAAAGGGCTGGACATGTGGCTCAGTGTTTCAGCACCCCTGGGCTCAATCCCTAGTACCAAAAACCAAAAGTTTGCACAAGTTAAATAAACACTGGGTATTAAACAGGAATATCATAGGAATCACTATCCTTCCATCTTTATTTATTTATTTATTGTGTGCTAGGGATTGAACCCAGGGCCTCTACCAACTAAGCTATATCCCCAGCCATCTTTCTAATCTTTAGTGCTTGTAGTCATCTCTGTAGTTATCTAGGGGCTATAGTATTATTTTTGGTTTACTGTTGGGGAAGAAAAGTCCCTGGGGTTTCAATTGACACTTTCTTCTACCTCTCTCACTTCGTTGGTCAATAAACAAATACAGGTACTCTACCGGTTGTTTAGTATGTCTGTTTCAATTACACATTTAGGAACTGAGAAATAATTACAAAGAAGGTTTATGGCTTCACTGGGTCTATGGTGAAACTGACTCAGGCTAAACTTCTGTTCTTTTGTCTGACCTTCATCCCCCGCTTTGAGTGATGGACCACCATGCCATTCATATCCCCAGACATTAGTACCAATTTGCAGATATTGTCTAGTAAATTTTATAATCCTAGTTTAGCACTGCTCAGTGGAACTTTCTGCAACATTGGAAATGTTCTATACAGACATTGTTCAACGTGGTAGCTATTTGCCACATTGCGTAAAAAGTGGTTAGTGTGAGGGAGGAGCTAAATTTTCAATTTTATTTAAACTTAATTGGTTTAATTTTAATGTAAAAAGGAAAGTGACTGAGAGGCCTCTCCTTGTGGGCAACTTGGATTACTTTTTTCCTCACCAGATTGAGAATTTCTGGTGTTCTACACTAATAACTCCAAGTCCTCTTAATCTCTATAATTAAGTTATAGAGATTGAAATTGTTGGGGCTGGGGTTGGGGCTCAGTGGTAGAGCACTCACCTTGCACATGCGAGACCCTGGGTTTGATCCTCAGCACCACATAAAAATATATGAATAAAATAAAGGTATAAAAAAAAGAAATTGTTTGAAGGTTGCCTTCAGCTTCTGAAAGGACTGCACAGTTTCTAGTGCACACTTCCTCCCAGGGTATGTCCTTCAGTCCCCTGAGAGCATGGCCATTTTATAATGCTTCCATTCTGTGGCATACCTTGGACTTCTGTTTTTGGCCCTTGGACTAGTAAAGTTGTTAGAATCTTTGCTCAACTTCTCAGCCTCTCTGCCACTTCTTGAGACAGCAGACAGCCCTAGGGAAAAGTGGCACAAATGTGACACAAACTCCTTTGGATCTCCTCCTCCTTTCAAATCTTGGTCCCATAATTCTTCATAGCTCATTATTTCCCAGGTAATCTTAGAGCATATTGCTTTAAAGTATATATTTTGCCTGGTTTTTCTCATTTTTATTCAGGGGAGAGTTAGCCCACATTTTGTAGTCTGTAGTATCATAAACCTTTCCATTTATTTTGGCCAGGTGTTTAGGGGCACTCACAAACTAAATTTCTGACTAGTATTTTGGTGATCACTCTGACACATTTGGGCTACAGTTTTGCAAGAGGACCAGTCTCCCCAACTCCCCTTCTCTCTTCACTCTAAGATAGTTTTTCCTAGCTGTGGGTTAAGGGGAATGGATTCAGTTCTGGTTTATGCCATCCTGAGGTTTATTGCTTTAAGATCCCAGATTCATGTTGGTCGTCTCTGATTAGATGCCCTACCATCATTGTGCCCTGGGGCTTTCATTCTTTGGCCCCACTAGACTATTAAGACACAGTTCAATTTCAATAGGATCAGCAAATTCCTCTGAGGCCCAGCTGACTTCCTATGCCTTTTTCTCTCTGGCATACTCCTTCTTGCTGTCTTCATATCTCTTACATCTTTTAAAATTTTATTCATTGTTCTAGTTGTTGTCAGTAGGTAGCCTTGTTGCATAAAGTGGGCAAGTCTCCACCACCCTGAACTTCTATTTCCTTGTGTAAAGATGGGGAGAATAAACATGCTTCTGTCTACACAGAGTATCAACTGAGCTCATTGTGCTTTGAAGGCAGGTTTCATTGTCATTGTTTTCTTCACAGCCACCTGTCCTTGCTCAACATGCTCTGAATTTCTCTTCTTCTGCCAGCCTCTTGTATATTAGTGCTCTGCAGTTTCTACCTTTACCTCTACTTTTTAAAAGTAATTTTTCTCATCCTTTGCAGGTATATGGGTTATTTTTCTACTTCACTTCTGTCTTCTGAACTCTAAGCCCATATTGCCTACTTATACCAGGCTCATCACACACATCCCCACGCCCAAATCTCCTCCTCGTCCCTCCCTGGCCCTAGTGCCTGGCACTGCTTGCTCTCTTATCTGCTATGCCATTGTCCAGGCTGGAAACCTGGGAATCCACTTGAGCACTGCCCTCTCTCCCCCCAACATGCATTTCGTCACCAGATACTGTGAAATGAACTTCATAAATGTTTCTGGAGCCTGTTCATTTCTGTTATCCTCCTGATTGATCTCAGTCTCTAGCTTCTCACTTCCCAACCCATCCTTCCTCCTATCAGCCAGGGTGAGCTTTCTAAAATGCCCTGTTTAGGGTCCTTCAGCAGCTTCCCAATATCCTAAACTCCATTAACATTGCTCACACAGCTTTTCACGGCCTGCCTCTTTTTATCTTCCTTTCTCTTCACTAATTTAAGCTAAAACTCATCTGTTCTGAACTCTTTGCAGGTTTCTTGACCTTAAATCATGCTATCATCCTTGTCTGCATGGGTTAGGGGAATCGTATCTGACCCACTCCATCTTTAGACTGCTCTACTCCTTGTTTTGAGCCCAAATCTGCTCTCCCAGTAGGCCTATTGCCTTTCTGCCTTGGACCATGTAATATTCTTGGGAGTGACCAGTACAGAGTGGAAGGAAATTGTTACCTCCTCTTTTCTAATCATTGTAGTCCTAATAATGCCACATAAATGGCAGTGGCTTTTTAGCAGCCACATCATGAATCCTCTTTTATGCAAATAGTCTGTTATGCTCTGTTTCCTTGTCCTGTGTTTGCAT
Organism: Spermophilus citellus; assembly: GCF_964194105.1. Lineage (NCBI taxonomy): Eukaryota > Metazoa > Chordata > Mammalia > Rodentia > Sciuridae > Spermophilus > Spermophilus citellus. The sequence continues at coordinate 192,863,238 of NC_138183.1, forward strand.
CCTGGTTTTCTGTATCTTCACACATTTATACTGATATTAGAGGTTTCTCAGTTTCATTTTGCTTTCTGCAGTGCTTAGCTCGGTTCATTAAGCCAAATATTTTACCTAATTCAAACTTTGAGAATGTAAAATTTTAAAAAATCCCCTTTGCCATGTACATAGGGATCTGAGCCCAGAGATGCTCAGCACCAGCTAGAAGTCATGCAGCAAGCAAAGCAGCAGCAGCACCAGAGCCAGAGGTCAAGGCCCCTGATCCCCATTGCCATGCTTCTTCTCATGTGACATACAAATTCCCCTTGCTGGATCCAACCACTGGATATACTCTTAGCTTCTAAAAAAAAAAAAAAAACATTATGTTAAATCTGTCACATTTTAATTGGTATTAATTCTGTTTGCTGAGAGAAGGGATAATAAAAATCTATCTCTCTGAACAACTGGAAACATCAGCTTCTCCACCTGGCAGGCCCTGTCACTTCAAAGAGTTCTTCTTGCGAGAGGCTGCTGCAGGAGAGCCTCTGAAGCCCGCAGCCTCGTTCTTTTAAGACACCTATTTTATAGACAAAAATGAACCTTTCCCATGTTATAACTAGGGCAGAACTTTCAAAAAGCAAGGCAGTGTAACTTATCACAGAGACAAGACAGAGCTAGCATCTCCATCATGGAGTTCAAGAGGAATTTTTTTAATCTTATCTCTTTGCTGTTTCATTGGAGTAAAATAAAGATGGGCCAACTATCATAAATCTACAGAGCTGCTGCACAGTGTTCTATTCTTGTTCTCAGGCAGAGATTTAAAATTCAGTATTAAAAGTTGGTCCTTCCAGGAAGGGGAAAAGCTCACCTGTGACCTTGAATTACCATGAACCAAAGGCTCCTGCCTTCCCTGTTGAGTGTTTCTGTCCTTGGATTTCAAGCCTATTTCCCACACTGCTGCCAGGGCTCTTCCTGAATCCTTTTCCGCCCTGCCCCTTTTTTTGAGTTAGATCTATCATGTTTATCATCCAAGTCAGAAAGTTTTACAGAAAGGGAAATTCCTTATAAAAACACTGGGGAATCTCACAGCCATGTATGAGAGACATATTTAGAGAATGTAGGTCCTAAGTACTGTGGAGCAGCCTGGAAGTCCTGTCTCTCAATCTTACATCTGCTCTTTTCTGTAACTTGCCCCGTTTCTCCTCATTGCTGGGATGTGTTTGTACTTCTGAGCCCCATGGTTGGAAAGATGCCTGCCCAGCACTTCTAATTATGTTACAGATCCAGCCATAAAGAGGTGATTTTCTCTTCATTCTTTTTCACAGTGGTTAAGAGCATGGCAGATTCCCTCTCATTCTTTATGGTCTAGCTTAAGTATTGCCTTCCCTGAGCCTTCCCCACCTGCTTCTGTTAAAGCACTTGTCCCACTATGTGCAGCATATCTGTCTCCTCATGAGACTGTAAGCACCCTAAGGGGAATAATATATTATTTTTCTTTTTGTATTCTTAGTACCTGGCTGTATAAATGTATGTTAAAGAGACTCATGAGTGTGAATGAATGAATAAATGAATGAATGATTTCTGTTCCCCTTTATCAGTGAACTCTCTTGATTTCTGTGTATGTTCCTGTGCTAGGTTTTGAACATTGTCTACCTTTGTTAAACTCACTCTTATCTAGCCCAGGCAACAGCCACCCCTCCATATCTACACCCTTTAAACCCACATGTGGTTTGAAGATTTGAAACTGTGATAAGTGGACAGCAGGAATGGAAAGAGGCTGGGTTTTGGAGTCAGGGAAAACTAGATTCTAGTTTTCATTCTACCACTTTCTAGCTCTGAGACTTTCATCATGTCACTCTGAGCTTATGTTTCCTGATCTGAAAAGCAGAAGAATAATATTCATCCTCCCCACCAAGATTCTGTGATAACACATAACGTCTAACACAATGCCAGGAATATAGCAAGCTCTGAAGGAATGTTTGTTTCCCTTCTTCTTCTTGTATTTGTGATTGTGGCACATATATATATATATATATATATATATATATATATATATATATATATATATAAAATGTTTGTGCCTTGTCTCATGTCCATGGGTGTTTTTATCTTGGTGTGTGGGCAGGATGGAATCTGGAAGGAGGAATGAAAATGGGATTTGAGTCAACTGTCTGTGTATTTACATCGAGTTACCCAGGCCTCATTCAGCTGGAACACAAGATCACATTAATAGTTGTACCTAAAATGCCTGCCTGTGTAATTCAGGACCTCAGCCTCTTAAATCTCATTCTTAGGTTTTTCTGGACTCCTCTGAGAGTTGAGTTTAAAAAGACAGTTCTCATCTACTAACATGTACATTTTATAGAGTCACTCGAGAGGAGATCCTCACTACAGCCAGGCACAGTGTCCTTTATCCAGACTCCCTTAACCCCACTTGGTGGCAAAGCTGTGGTCCATACCAATACTAAAGGCATTGTCTCCTGGTGCTTATATGGTTACCAGTCCTTGGGGTGACACAGCATTCCCAGGAGTCAGCTCTGAGCCACAACTGTGCAGTGTTCTACCTGCAGGATGCTTCCCACTCCTTGGCCATCCATACCTTGCTGACCCAGGTATCCTCCAAGAGCACCACCAGTGCCCCTTACCCTTCCCCAGCCTGGCCTCATGATGTGTGTAAACTTTCTCCACACAGAAGATTTTGTGTACAAGTGGGGCTTGGGAAAGGGGTCAGTGGGGAAGAATCTCACCTGTCTATCTCTACAGGGACCTCTCTTGGGAACTAGAGAAGTCCCCAAGCTGGTTAGTCCTCCCAGGTGATTCCTTGTCCTCCATTTCTTCCTGGGGATGGTAGAGCATGTGTCCCCTGCTCTGCTCAGTACCCAAGATCTTTACACTCACAGGGAAGCACCCATAACATCGCTGACAAGCAAGAAGTATATCCTGAGGTTCCCGGCACTGGAGACACTGATGCTGGATGACAACAAACTCTCCAACCCCAATTGCTTTGCCAGCCTGGCAGGGCTCAGGAGGTAAAGCCACAAGCCTGCCTCCTTAGGGCCCGCCCTTTCTCACCCCAGCCATGCTCATGCTCTGAGTGCTGCTCTGCAAACCCAATGGCCTGGTTTAAGGCCCAGCTCCTCCACTTATCTCTGCTGTGTGGCCATGGGTAAGTGATTTCTCCCCTCTGAGCTTTAGCTCATCACAAATAAATAAATAAATATATATATATATATATATATATATATATATATATATATATATGGCATCAGTAAGAACATTTATGATCATGTGACTGGATGAGAAGCAGCAGAGAGAAAGGAGGGTAGGAGGAGATATTACCCAAGACAGCATCCTGACCCAAGGAAGAGAAGGACAACAACAACATAAAATCAGAAAGAGAAGTATAACTGCTGAATTCTATGTATTTGGTTAAAGTAAAGAAAAGTCTAGCATTTAAATGGCTAAGTTTTAGATCCTTAAAAATTTCCTTTGGATTCAGGAAATTTTCTGACTTTGTGCCAGGACACTTACATATTATCTCATTTAGTCTTCACAAGAACCTTGGAAGGTTAGAAGTATTCTCCCCATTTAGAGAGAGGGATATTGAGACCCAAAGAGGAGAAGTCACTGGCTCAAGGTCACACAAGAGAAGGAGGTATCCAAGATGGATTCCCTGTTCTTTCCGTAAGTTGCTCGGTGCATATCCCTGAGGTGTCATTACTGCTGTGATTCTGTATTCACTTTCCTTAATTGAAGACTGAAGAAGTTAAGCCTGGACCAAAACAGGATTTTCCGGATCCCGTACCTACAGCAGGTTCAGCTCCGTGATGGGTCAGGGGACTGGGTTGGAAGCCATACAAGTCCCCAGAAAGAGTCCCAGTGCACACTGCAGCCCAAATCGTGGATCTATGAGCCCTCAGATGAGCATCCAGACTATACCATACTGCCCATGAAAAAGGATGTTGACAGGACAGGTGAGTGATGCCCCTGTTCCAGTTGCTAGCCCCATAATGGGAGTAAATGTCTGGGAGTTTATCCTGAAAGTCTGTGGTTTCCTGGGGAACTGCTGCATTTAAACTGAACTAGTTGATGACTCCCCAACTGGTTCTGTCGGATAAGGTGCTTTTGAAATCCAGTGAAAAGTGAATAATTTCTTTGAAATCTGAAGTAACAAGAACTCAGAAGGAAGGCTTTCCAGAGATGGTTAATTCTATGGTGTGTCAGTGTCCTCATAGAACTCGTACCTTCTCTGCCATCCTCAGCCTGCCCAGTTGTTCTTTCTTTTAGCCTTGTTTCCATTGAGGTCTCAAGGTGGCTACCACAGTCCCAAGAATCACACCCTCATAGCAGCATTCAAAGGCAACAAAAAGAAATGTTACCTGTATTATAAACCCAAATCCCTTTAATGTAGGAATATATTTCTGGATTATATGTTTTGTTCCACTGATCTAGTTATATGTTATTGCACCACTACCATGCTGTTTGATTTTTTATATCTCTTCTAAATTGAGAACATAATTTACTTTAGGTAAAATACAGAAATATTGTGCAGGGCTTGAATTTTTACATATATCCTTTTTGTACTCCCCATATTACAGTACAGAACATTTCCAGTGTCCCTTCCAATCAGTACCTCCTCCAAGAATAGCCACCATTCTGACTTCTAGCACCATAGATTAATTTTCCCTGATTTGAAATTCATGTATATGAAATTGTATGGCATGTGCTCTTTTATGTCTGATCTGTTTCACTCAGTGTTTTATCTGTGGGATTCATTAATGTTGCTGCATATATAGGTAGTACAGTCGTTTTTCATTGTTCTTGTTTATTCCACAATTTAATGACCCTTTTTACTGTTGACAGACTTTCTGGTTATTTCTATTTTTGCTATTATGGTAAAGCTGCTGGAGCATCCTCTTCATATCCTTTGGTAGACATAAGCACCAAATTAGTGGGTCATGGACTATAAAAGTATGTTGAGCATTAGTAGATACTGCCAAATGCTTTCCCAAAGTTGTGCCTGTGTTTACTCCCACATTGATCTAAGATATTTCCAATTACTCCAAATCCTCGAAAATGCTTGGTAATTCAGTCTTTGTAATTGTAGCTGTCTTGGTGGCTATATAATAGTATTTTGTTGTGGTTTTAATTTACATCTCAAATAACTAATGATACTGACTACCTTGTCATGTGTTCATTGGTCACTTTGGCACCCTTTCTTGGAATTGACTGTTCAAGGATTTCTATATACATATTGAGTAGTCTGTCTTTTTCATGTTGATTTATTGGGTTCTTTATATAGCCTGGACACAAGTTTTTCATAGATGTGTATATTAAAAAACTCTTCCAGTGTGTGACTTGTTTTTTCATATTCTTAATGGTGATTGTGTGTGGAGTGGAGGGTACTGGAAATTGAGCCCAGGGGCATTCTACCATTGAATTATACCCCAAACCTTTTTAATTTTTATTTTGAGACAGGATCTTGCTAAGTTGCCAAGTCTGCCCCCAAACTTGCAATCCTCTTGCTTCAACCTCTCAAGTTGCTGGGACTAGGTAGATGCCACCACACCTAAGTTAATAGTGACTTTTAGTGAACATAAGTTTTAATTTTAATGAAGTAAAATTTATCAGTCTTTTATTTTGTGGTTAGTGCTTTTCCTTTCCCATTTGAAGAGGTTTTTTGTTTGTATTTGTTTTTGTTTGTTTGTTTGGTACTAGAGATTGAACCCAGGGGTGCTTAACCATTGAGCAACATTTCTAACCCTTTTTATTTTTTATTTAGAGAGGGTCTCCTAAGTTGCTGAAAGCCTTGCTAAATTGCTGAGGCTGGTTTTGAATTTGGGATCCTCCTGCCTCAGCCTCTGGAGCCACTGGGATTACAGGCATGTGCCCACATCTGACTATAAACAAATTTTGATACTTAGTAGTAAAGTCTTTCAGCTAGATCATTGTCCTTCAGAATTGCTGTGCATACTATAAGGCTTTTGCATTTTCACATAAATGTTAGAATCAGCTTTTCAGTCCCCATATAAAATTCTTCTGGAATTTGATTGAAATTTCACTACCTTTTAAGTCAATTTGGAAACACTCAACATCTTTGCTACCTGGAGTTTTCTAACACAATAAATAACATATCCCAGGAGTTTTTAGGTCTTTTCTCAACAATACTTTATATTATTCAATGGTGAGATTGTACACATCTTTAATTAGATTTATTCCTGGGTAGTTGTTTTGTTTATACTGTTGTCATTGATATTACTTTTTTAACATTTTATTTCCACTTATTTATTGCTAGTATATAGAAAGACTGAATTTGTATCCAGTAACCTTTCTAAATTCATTATTTATTTTTTTCTAACATTTGTAGGTTTTTATGGATTATCTATGTTCACAACCATGATCTCTACAAATGATGATCATTTTATGTCTTCTCTTTGCCAATCTTAATACTTCTATACCTGTTTAATGCCTTATTTTGCTGGTTAAGACTTCCAGTACAATGTTGAATTGAAGTACAGGGCATAGTGGCACACGCCTGACTTGGGAGGTTGAGGTAGGAGAATCACAAGTTCAAGACTAGCAATACTCTCAGCAACTTAGTGAGACCCTGTCTATAAATAAATTAATAAATAAATGTAGCTCATTGGTAGAGCACCCCCTGGATTCAGTCCCTGGTATCCCCTGCCTCCAAAAAAAATGTCAAATAGAAGTGATGATAATGAATATTAAAGAAATTTTCTTGCATTCCTAGAGAGGTTTTTTTTTTTATAGTAAATGGGTATTGAATTTTGTCAAATGCTTTTTCTGGGACTGGGTCTTTAGCTCAGTGGTAGAGTACTTGCTTATCATGTATGAGGTCCTGGTGTTGCTTGACTGCTGATATCATGGGAGCTGAGAACCAGGTCTCTGAGGACAGAATACTGGCTAGTAGGTCAAAATCAGACTGATTTATAAAAGTGAGAAACATGTCAGGTGGACTCAGGTGCTGCTGGGGTAGAAGCATGACTCCGCCAGCATTCATAGGAACTGCCAGCAGTCAGGAAGCGCGTGGGAAGCAAAGGAGGAAGCCAGCCCTTCCTCTTCTAACTCTGCAGTCTTCCTCTCCAACCACCCTATTGTCAGAGTCTAACAGGAAACCAACCGGCAAAAACCTGGCTTTCAGGTTTTCTAAGCCCCAGCTCCAGCATCCCAAAGCAGAATAGAGAAGAGTTGATTTGCAAGTGAAACTTGGAAATTAATAATTGACATGATTATGTTATTCAACAAGTTTTCCAATAAAATTTTTCAGCCTACTTGGTTTGTTAATTTTGGAAACAGGCATATTAAAGTCTCTCACCAGCCAGGCACAGTGGTGTACACTTACAATCCCAGCAATTTGGGAGGCAGAGGAAGGAGGATTACAAGTTCTGAGCCAGCCTCAACAAGATCCTGTCTCAAAATAAAAAATATTTTTTAAAGGCCTGGGGATGCTGGACGTGGTGGTGCATGCCTGTAATCCCAGCAGCTTGAGAGGCTGAGGCAGGAGGATGGAGAATTCAAAGTCAGCCTCAGCAATTTAGTGAGGCCCTAAACAACTCAGTGAGATCATGTCTCTAAATAAAATTCAAAAAAGGGCTGGGATATGGCTCAATGGCTAAGCACCTCTGGATTCACTCCCCAGTCCCAAAAAATGGGAAGGGGGCAAGGGATGTGGCTCAGTGAGCTCCTGAGTTCAATCCCCAGTACCTAAATAAATAAATAAATAAAGTTTCTCACCACTAATATGGATTGTCAATCTCTCTTTGAATTTCTGGCATTTTTTACCATGAAGTTAGTTATCTGTTATTAGGTTTGCAGCTTTTATCTCAGTAGATTGTGCCTTTTAATCACTGTAAAGTGTCACACCTTATCTTTTTTGGCCTTGACTTGGCTTTTTATTTGATATGAATACCTGTGTTAATGTATCTCAAAAACAATATGGCATTGCACACTCAGGGGCACTTTACCATTAAGCTACATTCCCAGCGCCCCCCACCCTCTTTTTTTTTTTTTTTTTTTTTTGAGAAGGGTCTGTCTACATTGCCCAGGCTGACCTTAAACTTTCAATCTTCCTGCCTCAGTCTTCCAAATTGCTGGAATTATAGGTGTTCACACCAAATCTGATTCTATTGGTCTTTAGTATATGTTTCTATGTATCTAAGTTTTTTTCTTCTTTTGTGCCTTTTTGTGAGCATTAACTCTTCTTTTAATTCCATTTTTCCTCAAATTGTTAAAGGTAATACATTTCATTTCTGTATTTTTAGTGGTTATCCTAAGATCCTATTTATATATTCAAACTTACCTTTGTCTGTCAATAACTAGAATCAACCAAAAGTAAGTCTTCCCTCTAATAAGAAGAAAATCTTAATGTGCTTTTATCTGCTAAACCCCACCCCTGTTGCTTCCCATAATAAACTGTAATAAACTCTAATAATAATTTAGATTGGTTTTGATTTTTTAATTATATATCAACTATTCTTTAGTTGAGATATTGAACTGTTAGTTTTACTTCTTTCTTACCCCACTGTTTGTATCTCAAAGCTTCCTCTTTGTTAGATTCTTTATTGTGTGTATAACTTAGGTGCAAAGTTGAGTCTTTATGGCTGAATAAAACTCCATTGTGTATATACACTACACTTATCTATTCATCTGTTGATGGACACCTAGGCTGGTTTCATAGTTGGGCTGTTGTGAATTGTGCTGCTATTACAGACATGAGTATGCCTGTGTCACTACAGTATGCTGACTTTAATTCTTTAGGACAAATACTGAGGAGTGGTACAGTTGGGTCATATGGTGTTTTCATGCCTAGTCCTTTTTTTTTTTTTTTTTTTTTTTTTTTTTAGGACTGGAGATTGAAATCAGGGGCACTCAACCATTGAGCCACATCCCCAGCCCTATTTTGTATTTTATTTAGAGACAGGGTCTCACTGAATTGCTTAGTGAGTTGGATAGCCATTGCCGAGGCTGGCTTTGAACACTTGATTCTCCATTCTCAGCCTCCCGAGCCGCTGGGATTATGGGCGTGCACCACCATGCCCGGTTCCATGCCTAGTCTTGTGAGGAACCTCCATATGGATTTTCATAGTGAAACCACACATCTTTGAAAGAATTCTCAAAAATGAAATTATATCCTTTGCAAAAAATGATTGGAACTATAGACCATATGTTTAGTGAAATAAGTCAAACTCAGAAGGTAAAGGGTCCTATTTTTTTTTCATATGTGAGAAGAAATTAAGGGGAGATCAGTAGAGGAAAAGGACCAGGGGCAGGAAATGGGGAGGGAGAGGGGAAGTGCTGGGGAATGATAGTGTCCAAATTATATTGTTATATTGTGTGCATGTATGAATATATAGAACAAATCATATCATGCACCAATAAAATAATGTGGGGGGAAAAACAGAAAAAAAATGTGTGGTTTCCTTCATCTTGGAGAAAATCTTTTTATTTCCCTCTTGATATTCCCTATATGGTTTTCCTCTGAAATTCTCTCGGATTTCACAAGTTTTGGCCTATCTTCAGCTACTGTTTTTTCTCATGCTTTGAATTTCTTTGCATTTTGTACTGTATTCTGAGAGAGTCCTCAGGTCCATCTTTGACTTTGTGAATTAGCTCTTTAGCTGGGTCTGTTCTTATATCCAGCATATTTATTCAGTCCTTTATTGCATTACCATATTTTAAATTTATGAAAGTGTTAGTAGATTCACTTCCACAACAACCTACTTTTATTTTAGAAATGAAATAGCTTTTCAAATTTCTCAGAGGATGCTGATTATTCTATTTTAAAGTTTTTACTCTTTTTGTTAAACTATGTTTTTTTTCCAGTGCTAATTTCATCTATATTTCATGACTTTGTTCTCAAGGTAAATTTTCATGAAATATTTGGAGATTCTTGATTGTTCCTTTTTTCACATAAGAATCCCCAATCAGAAGCTTAGAATACAGGTTCTGACATCCAGAGTCACTCTTGACGATTGTGGGAAGGGGCAGGCTTGTATGTAGGCATGGTGTAGCCCACCTTTCTAGAAGGAGGTGCTCTCTGTTTATCAAGGGATTATTGCTCAGGACCCACACTTGCCACCATAGCCCATCCACCTACAAACTCCCAACTTTGTTCATTGTACAGACCTTTCCCACATGGCTCACAGACCCTCATCTATGGCAAGCATTGTTTTACTTCTTACTATTTATTTATATGTGACCTTTCTCATTATAATATCATTAATGTGGGGAAGGGGTCTCCTTCACCCTGGTGAAGGCAAGTGACATCTACACAGGACCCAGTCTCAGTGATCATTTGTTAGGGTGAACTCAGCTATTTATTGGCACATCTTAGTCAGATGGTCCCAAGAAAGAAATCTTTCCACATCCTCCTCTTTTGGCCCATGCGGCTGACTGTGCTGGCTTTCTCTCCTGAATTCACTGACTTAACACATTCTATTTCTACTAAAATGACAAAGAGTATTTTCAAATACTCTGCCAGGATTTTTATACATATATATTTCTCTCTCCTAAAACAGCTGGTTAGCTTTTTGCTCAGTGTGGACTCTAATAGCTCTGAGGCTAGAAAGAGCTTGCATGTTGCAAAGTCAGAAAGAAGGTCAGTGTGGTTGAGATACAGTGATGAGGGCGAGGTAGCATGGTATGAGATGGGAGGCAGGGCGGGGACCGACCTTGTGGGGCCTCCCAGGCCTGGTGAAGTCCTAGTGCAAGGGGACTTATTTCCTGATGGATATTACAGCTGTTCCTTTTTCCAGTTAGCACTGGAACTGGTCTAGAGGGTATCCTGCTGATGTAGTGGGGGGCAGATATGGACCCTGGCCTCTCTTGGAGTCACTCTGTGCTCTTACCAACCTTCATTCTATTTCTCTTTTGTTTCAGAGGTTGTGTTCTCATCTTACCCAGGATTTTCAACCTCAGAGGTAGGAACTGCCTAATTTATATTTGCATACTTGAGTTAGAACAGCATTTCTATTTATTTAATTACAGTCTTACATATGCTAAGTAAGCACTCCTCCACTGAGCTACATCCCTAGGCGAGGAACATTAATTTTAATAGGAAAAAAATGTTTAAAAAATAAAAGGAAACGAAAAAAAAAATGTTTTTTGGTTCCTGAGAGGCATTTCTATAGTCCACACTGAGAAAGGCCATTCGTTGAACAGATGTGTGCTAGGTACGAGGTACCGTGCTGGCCTCTAGAAGGGCAGTGGTGAGCTGAGCAGACAGGCCCTGACCTTGTGGGCCCACAGTCTAGCTTTCGCTGTCCTCAGATGCCATTCAGCATAACATACTAACAGTGGCTGCTTCAAGTGACAAAGCTTGCTGAAGTGCAGCTGCCACCAGCATGAAGCCCAGAAGGTCTCTAACAAGAATCTCCAAGAGCTGGAAAAGTTCTTGCCAAATATACCACTACCCGGATCCAATCCTTGTTGTCAAAGGCTTGGATGCTTGATTTTTGTCAGCACAGAAAATTGGTTTTTCTTTCAGGGCAGATGTTCACAGACCAAGCTCATGGAGACTCATGTACATAAACTAAATATTGATTTGTTCACTTAAAATAAGAAGTACAACTCTACATTTACCCAGCTAGTTCCTTGAGAGGCAGCTCAGTACACTGCCTCCCCACACAGATTTTTTAAAAAGTATGTGAGAGATTGTACCAGTTTCTAGAATAGAAATATTAAGTATTAACTATTGCTGCATAAGATACCCAAAATTACTGACTTCAAACAATCAGTTTGAAGGCACTTATTATTTCTCACAATTATCTAAGTGAGTTGGGTGGTTTTACTGGTTTCACCAGCTCATTCATGCAGCTACATTCAGCAGGCAGCTTAGCAGGGAGCTGGACTCACTCAGGTGGACAGATGACGTGGCTTGGCCTTTCCATGTAGTCTTTTCCTTATAGCATGGTGGCAGCTGAATTTCAGGAGTGCACAAGGAAATTTCAAGATTCTGAAATTCAAAGAATGTCACTTTACCACATTCTCTTGGCAATATAATAAGATTACATACAATACAATTCTGACACTGACTGTATCAGAATTAGTACAGAATTAGTAACTGCTCTCACTTTACATACCAGCTACAAATTTGGGGGTCCCCAAGCTGTCCACAGATGAGCTGAATAAAAAGACACATGAAGTGAGATTTAGAAGGGCAAAAATACAGAGCTTCTATACTCTCTCCCATGGAATCAGGACACCTCACCCTCCCAGCACATGGATGTGCCCACCAACCAGGAAGGGCACCTGAGCCTGAGCCAGGGCTTTTATTTATATATGTATGTTTCTCTCTTCTAAGACAGCTGGTTAGCTTTCTGCTCAGAATGGACTCTAATAACTCTGAGGCTAGAAAGAGCTTGCATGTTGCAAAGTCAGAAAGAAGGTCAGTGTGGTTGAGATACACTGATGAGGGCAAGGTAGCATGGGATGAGATGGGAGGCGGGGGGACCGACCTTGTGGGGCCCGTTGACTTCATGCTTGAACTCAACCTTGAGCTCCATTTTCCTTGCAGGTTGTTCTTTCAAGACTGGTTAGCCCCCATCCTGAGTCATCTCATCAAATTCTGGTGTGATAAGTAACAGAGGCATTCCTGTCACTTAGGAAACTCCAAAGGTTCTAGAAACTATGTCCCAGGAACCTGTCACAAAGATCAGACAAATTATTTATATATAGTCACCAGTCAAGGGGGTAGAGATATGGATTCCCCTTTGAATGAGAGGAGCAGCAAAACCACACTGCAAAAAGGTCGCGCATCTGGGGATGAGGGGCTTGTGAATGCTGAACTGTCTCCCATGGAAACTGAAAATTGGTAGGATTGTTCAGTGATTAGATCCCAGCTGTCTGGATCTGAGAATCTGGAAGATGAGTTAGATGGTTGCATCAGAGAGGTCCAGGACAGGGCCCTCTCTGTCCTCAGGAGGCCAGTCATGCCCTCATGTCGGGAAACTCTGGCTTTTCTTTTTCTGTGCTCTAGTCGGACTTGCCCACCTTCAGCTCACCCAGTTCCCTCTAAGCAGGGAGTCTCATGGAGCTGGTTGCCTTATTGTTACTGGATTCAGGTCTGGGCTGCTTGCCACTTGAAGGCCAATATTCAGGAGAGAAGAGTTGGTAGGAAGGAATCAGGTTTTTTTCAGTGGCTGGCACCTCGGAAGATTGGGAGGGGTGTCATCCTCAAAGCTCCATCTTGAGGAACTCTGGGAGGGAAATGAGATCCAGGGAGACAGGGGCCAGAAGGCTGTGTGCTGAGCAGGGTATTCATCCTCTGGGCCATTTTATTTTTTCCATTAGTCAGAACGTCACAGTGGACCTCAGAGTCTAGGGGCCAGTTCCTATATTTTCTTAAAACAGATATATTATTTTCCTGCAAGTTAAACCTCACAGTAATTTGCATGCTTTGTGTTAGTTGATGTATACAAGTAAAGATTAAGGAGGGGGTGACAAAGGTCACCAGATGTTCTGGGTTCTGTAAATCTAAAGAAAGATTATTTATCAGTTAACATCTTATTAACCTTTTAAGAATTAAGAATTGAGAATTGAGAATGCTGGGGAAAGGCAGGGTATAACACACTCAAAAGGACCAGGGAGAGGAAACAGCCTTGCAGAAGGACACAGGGAAGCGGCCACTCTCACATGAGCAGACTGTCACCACAGTCGCTCTCTAAGAGCTTCATGTTGGGATCACCTGGTCAGGGGAGTCATGTACATTTCCAAACAGTATCATTAATTTTACTCTTTAGCCCATGACTGATATCTCAATTGTATGGCTTCACAAATTGACTCAGAAGGACAGAAAAATATTTGTCCCAAAGTGGGTGCTCCACAAACACTTATTGAATGAACAAATGAAAATTGAAAATTTGCCCAGGATTATACAGTGGTTAATGGAGCTCAGGACAGTATTTAGTTCCTCCTAACCTTACCATCAGCCCAAAACTTATCCTGTAATGTCTTTTGGTCTCATGTAATTCAGGGCATCAGTGAATGAACTGAGTTAGTAGGCATGATTAATCTAGCAGTTTCATTTTTCTGCTTATCAAATAAATATGTTGGCCCTGAGGCAATCTGAGTTGTATGAGAGACCATGCCCTCAGGTGACTCAGATGGACCAGGGCACATTCAGACCCTAAGGCCTGACTCAAGTCATTCAGGATTTAACTGTTGTTTCATCCTTGAATGAAGAACCTCCACTGGGGGGTTGGGACTGGCCTGTCAGACAAGTGTCAAGGCTGCTCACTCCTGCTCTCCCTCTCTCTACTAAGAAAAAGGGCCCTTAACAATGCAAGGGGCTTCTCCAAAATATGAGCCCAGCTGCATAGAAAGGCCAATTCAGGATCAACTGCTGTCATCAGAGGGTGGGCATGAGGCAGAGTGCTAATGAGGTCTGCAGGGGTTCGCTAGTGTCCTGTGGCCCCAGAGAACTTTGAACTGGGTGTTGAGAGTTTTCCACATGTGATCTCAGAGAACTCAGAGCCAGAATTCTAGGCCCTTGGTGACATCTGCCCTTGTGACCCTAGATGTGTTTATGGCCAAGCCTCTCTAGGAAGGTTGTTCTTTTTACCTCACTCAATAGGAAAGTCTTTGGCCACTGGCAGCCTCTACTTCCTTATCATTAGGGCACTTTGACCTTGACTTTTTTTTTTTCCTTCTAAGACAACCAAGGTATGTTCACTTCCACCCATATTCGAGATTCTTCCAGTGAAGTCACTGAAGGCCAGGAACCAGACACTGGCCCCACCCTTCCCGGAGCTGAGGTACCTTAGCCTGGCCTACAACAAGGTGACTCTCTGTTTCTCTACCTGCTTCCTTAGGGGCATAGATGGGAGGTGGGATGGAGAGCATTATGGCCTGAGGGCGAATCCTTCCATTCCCTGGTTCCTTCAATTCCACAGTCCTTCAATTCCCAGGAATTCTCAAGGTGGGGAAAGTAGACAGAGTGCAGCCAGGGCAGGAATCCCTCTATCCAGTCATGGATATATACTTAGTGCTTCCCATGTGCCAGGCCCTGAGCTAGGCATTAGGGATACAGCTGTGAAAACAAAGTCTTGACCTCTGATCTTTTGGAGCTTATCAACTGAGGGGAAGATGGGTACTGGACAGTCAGTCATTATAATCATCAACATAAACATTCTTAGTGTTATAAAGAAATTCCCAGCCATATGATGAGGGAGGGCAACCTCATATTTGGCATCAGGGAATTTTCTCAAGGAAAAATGGTGTTTGAGCTACGATCTGAATCAATAAGTATAGTCAAATGAAGAGGGTAGGAACAGCAGATATAAATCACTGGGACAGATATCATAAGTTTTTCCTGTATTTTTCCCAATATTCATAGCCTATTTGTTTTTCTGTAAAATTCCACTTATTCATTTATTTGGGGGTACTGGAAATCAGATTCAGGACCTCGTACATGCTAATCACATGCTCTATCACTCAGGTACATGCCTGGTCCATGTTTTTATTTTAATTTAATTAAAATATTTTCAGTTTTTCTTGTGATTTTTTCTTTGACCTATGTGTTGTTTAGAAGTCAGTTGTTTAATTTTAACATCTTAGATTTGTTGATTTCTTTGATTTAATTCTCTTGCAGTCAGATAACATAATCTGTAAGATTTCTTTCTTTTGACATCTATTTAAATTGCTTTGTGTTCCTCTTTATGGTGACTGTCCCATGTGCATTTAGAAAAACTGTGTCTTGTGCAGTGTGAGGGGAAAACATTGGTGAATGTCAGTCGAGGGGCGGCTGGTGTGGCTCAGATCTTCTGTGCCGAGGAGAGTGTTAAAGTCTCTGGTCATTAGTTTGGCTCTCCTTGCATCTCATTTCAGCTCATACCCAGAACCTGCTTTCTCTCTGCAGTTAGTCGCAATAGCCTTCTTTCAGTTCCTCAGCCGAATGCGGGCCTCCCACATGCCATTCTTCTTGCCTGTGTTAGAGTAACACTATCTGATGCAACAGACTTAACATCTCCATCACATAACGTAACACAATAAAAGTTTATCTCTTGCCTTTACAAAGTCCACTGTGGATAATCCTGGTTGGCAGGTGGTGGCCTTCCATACGATTATCCAGAGACCCAGGTCCCTCTGGCTATGGCTGTGTCATCATGTGGGGTCTTAAGAGTCCCTTCTTGGTCCTGTGTATCTGGTAGGTAGATGGTCGGTGGTGGGAGTGTGGTGAGAGAGCAGAGGCTCTGCGGGAGGTTTGGGTGTGGGCTGTGCCTGACTTGTGTCCACATTGCACTGACCACAGCTGAGTCACATGACCACACCGAGGGGCCCCAGAAGCTAGCTGCTGTGGGCTGGGGGCCCAGAAATGGTTTTGATGCAGATGTGTCTCCATGATGCACTCCATCCTCCACTGCACTCACTAGTGACCTCCCGCCCTCCTTCAGATCTCAGGGTCGCCTTCTCTTACCCTCTGGCTGGGTCAAATGGCCCTAGCGCTTGGTGCCCCTCTCTTTTGCGGCACCATCACAGTAGTCAGGCCACTCTCCTTTGTGTTACTGTTCCTCCCGCGCTGGTTTCTCAGTACGCAGCGCTCTTTGACAACAGGCTTCCTTGCTGTCTCACTCACTGCCAGCACAGTGCTTGGCACATGGTAAGTATTCAGTAAATATATGTTGGTTGAATGAATAAAAATGGACATGAACATATAAGTTAATTGCCCCGTGGAAATTCAGGGTCATCCAGTGAGGCTCCGGAGGAGTCCAGCTCAGGTGTGCTCTCTTTCCTGCCCTTGGAACCTTAGTACCTTCGATGGATCCTGCGCCCCACCCAGCACCTTGCAGTATGTCCAGGGGCCTGAGAAGCCACTGCTCCACTCCTGGCCCCTTTGATATCCATTGCCCCATTACTGCTCCAGTGCTGATAGATAGCTTCCCCGAGGTAGTCCCCAAGTGTTCCAGTCACTCTGCTCAAAAAGGAGTGTGTAATTTTTGTCTTCAAGGCTGGTTTGGCCAAAAAGCACCTTCTTAGGAGTAGAGCAACCTCTGGGCCCCAGACAGCCATGAGATGTCCCTCATACTGGCTCTGCTTATCCCTTAGTTTGGGTAGATTCCCTGACAGCCTGCCCTCTGCCCTCCCCAGAGCAGTACCTAGGACTGGCCTCAGGAAAGAAGCCCTTGGGAGTGCTATTGACAGGCTGGGCGGGGTGGGGGGTAGGGGGTAGAGGTCTGCCTTGCGGACGGTGAAATGTCAGGTTGTATACTGAAATCAAAGTCAGTGCCCTTGTCCTTCTGGACTCTGTGAGACAAGTACTCTGTGTGTGTTCTTATTATTTGTCACCGTCATCTCTAAGACTTGTCATGGGCTACATATCCAGTATGATGAAGAGGGAACATTCATAACTCTAAAACATGAAACAGGGATGGTGGAACTTTGAGACGGAGGGCAAGGTGTTCTGAGCATGAGCGGCTGATAGTGCAAGGACAGGCACTTCCCAGAGTGAGGTCCAAGCACAGCAGTGTCTCCTCCTGACTCTGCCCCCTTCTGTCCCTGCAAAGCAGGGCCTATCCCCTGTATCACTGGGTGGAGGTGAGGAACCGGTCCACCTAATGGTCTCTCCTGCATTTGTTACAGATCGCAAGGGAGGATGCCGTTCTGCCAGTAGCTCTCTTTCCATCTCTCTGTGAGCTCATCTTTCATAACAACCCTCTGGTGGCCCACACACGAGGTATGAGGCCTGCACACTTGCCCCCAACTCAGTGTTAAGGAGCAGTGGAGGCCAGGCCCAGGCTCTGCTCAGTGTGTTGGGAAATGGAGAAAATACATAGCTATGCTGCTGTCTACTGGCATATCCAGCAACTGTGTGACGCTGTCATTATTGTCTCCATGGACTTTGGTGGAAACTGAAGCCTAGGAAGGTTCATGATCTGCCCAGGGTCACACAGCAAGAAAGAGTTGGGAATCCAATACTGGAGGATCCCCAGCCCTGCATTAGCTCTCTAAGCTACACCCTGCTTTGCAGAGCAGGTCTGTGTGGCCTCATTTCCTACTTCCCTTCTAGGGAGGGGAGTGGGCCAAACCGCAGTGCTCTCCCCTCCCACAGCACACTGAATGCCGCAGTGCTGTGTCATAGGGGACACCACTGTCCAAGATGTGTCAGCTGGAGACCTGCGGTCTTGGGCCTGGAGTGACACCTGGGCAGTCCTAATCCTTGCTCCACACTGTTACCCTGGGACTATTCTGTGCCTCAGTTTCCTTAACTACTGAATGGGAATGATATGGTACCTACCTCCTAGATAAGAGAATGAAGTAAGTTATATTAACACACACGAAGCAGTTGAACTGCCTGGCACATGGCAGTCCCCAGGAGATGCCAGCTAATAGTCATCTTATTTTCCCATCATGGCACCAGGCGTCCCTCCACTGCTAAAGAGCTTCCTCCAGGAGCGACTGGGGATCCACTTAATTCGAAAGAAGGTAGTAAAGGCTAAGCATCACATTTTGATGCCTCGGAAGGAAACGCGGAAGGTAAGTCTTCCAGACAGGACCCAGCCCCAGGGGAGGCGTAGCCTGTTCTAATGCCTGCGGACTTGCCTGGCAGCAGAACCCCCCCCCCCAACATGCCTGAACCCCTCCACTAGATACAGGATTGCCTCCTCCCTGCCCTGCTCTGATGAATAGGATAGAATCAGGAGAGAGAAGACGGTCAAGAAAAACCCCAAAATGTAGGCAGGAGCCTTGGAGATTATTGAGTCAGTGACTCCCTAGTTTTACAGAAAAAGTAAGGCCCAGAGAAGAAGCGGGGAGGAACCTGCCTTGAAGTTGGAAAACCCAGGGCCTGGCTCCGACACCTCCCGCAGCTACCTGATCCTGGGCGACAGTTGCAAACTCTGAGCTTCAGGTTTCTCAACTCTGAAACTTCCCAGAGTTTCTGAGAGGACTGGATGAAACAACAGACATGAAACCATATTATAGACTCCCCAGACTCATCCCCATGCAAGTCACGTCCCTCCAGCTGCTCCAGAACCAGAGTGCCTCTCCTGCCCACGTCCACTGTCCAGGTCGGCCGCTTCCTCTGCAGGTGTAGCCAGGGCTCTTAGGCTTGCCTTCTAGGGTGCCATGAAGTCAGTCAGATCTCTCTTTCGTCTGAAGAATCTCAAAAAGTTCTGTGAAATGCTCCTCCCTCCTGAACTTTAGCTTTTATACAGCCAAAAGCTGGACTAGTTTGCTGATTCCCAAAGCTACATACAGTTGGCCCTTGCTCTGCCCCACACCCTTTCTCTGTCCAGCCACGTCTTGTCCTCAGAGGACAAGAGCAAGCATTTAAAGTCAGAAACAGACAAATTCCAAGGATTTCCATAATCTTCCCCCAACTCTTGCCTTCTCTAAGGATTTCCTACCTCCCAGCCCATCCGCCAGCTGGGAAGGAGGAAGAATCCAAGAGAGCTGAGTGCTGAGTACACAGTCCTCTCCCCACTTTACAGAGCACCCAGCCCAGCACTCTGCTGAGCACTTGCACACATGCTGTCGCATGATACTCTGCCCGTAAGGAAAGATTCAGAAAGGTACACTAAACTACTCGTTAAATGTTAGTACTGGCAGCGGCTAGGGAGGCTGATGCAAGAGAATTGCAAGTTCTCTTGCAATTCTCAGCAACTTAGTGAGGCCCTAAGAAACTTAGTGAGAGACTATCTCAAAATAAAAACAAAAGGGTTGGGATATGGCTCAGTGGTAAAGTGCCCCTGGGTTAAATCTCCAGTACCAATAACTAAATAGATGATAGATGAATGGATGGATGGATGGATAGATAGATAGTATTGGGATCCAGAGACCTCTCCTCCCATCTAAGGTTCTGAATAGTAGAGTTAGATAAACACAAACTTCAATGGCCAAATGGGAAACAAATCAGTGCTTTATTACTTTGGACAAACACCCTCTAGGCTGGACTGCAGACCTGGCTTAGGCTAGGGCCCACCTAGGCATACCTGTCTTCCCCACCATGCTAAGCCATCTCCTTGGACCTAGGCATGGGCAGGTCAGGGGAAAATGGAGAACCTGCTGGGGCAGGCCTGCAGTCCAGAAGTGGTGTGGGCCCTTTGCTAGTGAGAACAGAAGTGGAAGATGGAACAGCTGCTGTTAATGTCAGGCAGTCCAGCCCAGCACGATGCCAGGCCAGAGACTGTCAGCCTCTGACCAATTACAATATCCATTCTTCCTGTAGCTATGGGCTGGGAGTAGTGGAGGGATAGAGAGTGCACCATCCTACACTCCTCCCCAGTCCAGGAGAGAGAGATGAGTATTTTTTTTTTTTTTGACTCTGCATGTCTTAGACTTCATTGAGGTTTTATGTATTTTCAAAAAGAAAAAAAATTTTTTCGCACCAGGGATTGAACCCAGGATGCTGAACTAGATCCCTACCCACCCCAGTCCTTTTTTTTAATTTTTTATTTTAAGACAGGATCTTGCCAAGTTGCTGAGGGTCTTGCTAAGTTGCTGAGGCTGGCCTCCAACTTATGATCCTCCTACCTCAGTCTTCTGAGTCACTGGGATTACAGGTGTGCACCAAGATATTTTCTTTAAAGAGAAATTTATTAAAATGACATCCATCATACTCCTGTCTGTTGAGTAGCCTTGCATACATCATCCCACTTGGGAGGACTCTGAAATTTGGGCAGTGTGGGAACTGTCTCTCCTTCATGGGAGGAAGTGGAAGTACAAAGGGTAGAGCTATACTCCAGCACCAATGTTCCTGACTTGAGTGCTTGGGATCTTTCCACCACACTACTCAGACTGTAAAGGTATACATATAAGTGCACCAGATACCTTTGAAAAAGAATGTAAACAACCTACCATGTTACAGGGAAGGGAGGAGCACAGGGGCCTCAGCTTGGAGTCAGAGGAGGAGAGGACAGTGACAGGCTTTTGCTGGTTAAGGAAAGGGAGCAGTTCAACAAGAAGGAAATTATTTTGGTCCTAAGCCCTGCGATAGATTTGCCTTTTGGATCTTTACATAAGGTACACAGGTCTGGTGTTGCCACCTTCCAGAAAATGCAGGCCACCCCTCAAACCCCACCTGGGATTCCCTGAAGAAAGTCAAGGGCATGGTGGTAAATGTTGATTTGAAGAGTAAGGCTGCTGAGGGCAGGGATGCACAAGGCCTGGAGCCAGGCTGGAATTAGTCAAGCTGGCCACTCGTCACTCTGTGACCTTGGCCAAGTCATTTTGCCTCTGCATTCCAGCTTCCTGATCTATAAAATGAGGATAATTATTCCCTGGGTGGTTTTGAGGGGTACATTTTTGGGCATGCAGCAGATGCCCAATAAGTGTGACCCCCACCACCTCCCTGAGCCCTTACCCGGTGCTCTGGCCACTTGGCTGGCGACGCTCAGGAGCAGAGACTCCTCACTTGCAGAGCAAATCCAACCCAGTCTTTCTCCCTCGGCAGGTGAAAACCCAAATCCCCAAGGTGCCAAAGCAGCCTCTGGTGCCCCGTCACCAACCTTTGACTACAATCAAGTCTCTTTCAAGGGACAAACCTGAGGCAGAGCTGCCGGAAGAGCTGCACCCTGCCAGGAGCACCTCTCTGAAGGCACAGATAGCCATGGAGGGGCTGGAAGGCCCCAACCTGCCCTGTCGGACTTTTGTGCCTCTGCCTCCCATCTGCTCTGACTCCACTCTGCATAGTGATGACACGAGGTCCCACGTGAGCGATGCAGCCAGCCATCCCAGCCCAAGTCACCTGTCAGAAGAGGACACCAAGAGCACAGAGTCCATCTTCTTGACCCAGGTGCCTGTGTCCAGCTGCCTATTGTCAACAGCACCACAGGCTCCTGCACAGCCCTCAACTGGCTGGACGGCTGCGGGCAGTGGGGGCAAGCACAGGGGGGACTGGAAACCAGAGGGCAGCATGGTTGGCAGGGCCCCAAGCCTCCTCTGGGAGATCCATTGATCTGAGGCTACTGGTGGGGACAGCCTGGGGGACATGTGAAGACCCTGTGGCCCAGACAGTATCTGGGATCTGGCTGGGGAGTGCTGCTGTCCAGTTTTTAGAGAGCTTTGTCCCTGCCCCTGCCTCCCTGCTTGAAGTCCTCTCACTTCTGATGCTGCCTCTGGATCCTGGGCAGATGGCCCAGATGTAGGTCCTGCCCTCGAGGCGTTCACAGTCTAATGGGAAAGATGGACAGGGACAATACCTGTGATCAGTGCTGAAACCTGGGGAGACCCAGGGCCTGGAGCTGGAGGAAGGAGGGATGCCTCTGCCCCAGACAGGAGGGCTTCCTGGAGGAGGGGAAAATGAGCTGAGTTGTGCAGGCTGAGTGGTTAGCAAGGGCATTTTAGGCAGAGGGAACGGCTGGAACAGGGTAGAGAGTAGAAGAGATTGGAATGGAAGGGGTAGGAAGCATGAGTGTTCAGTGTCACAGATGCAGAAGGGGAGTGTGTAGGGGAAGGGAATTACAGGTTGAGCACCCCTGACCCCAAACTGAACTCCATCATGCTCCAAAATTTGAAACTTTCAAGTGTTGACATGACCACAAGTGTAAAATTCCATACTGTGGAACTTCGTTTCATGCATAAAATCATTTAAAATATTGTACCAAGTTGCCTTCAGGCTGTGTATATAAGGTGTTTAAGAAATGTTAATAAATTTTTTTGTTTAGACTCAGATTACATCCCCAACATATGTTATTGTGTATATGCAAATATGCCCCAGTTCAAAACGCTTCCGGCCCCAAGCATTTCAGAGAAGGGATGCTTAACCTGGGTAAGGCTGGAAGAGGTCAGGGTCCCCTTAAACACTGTTATTATTACATAAATTTCTCTGATCTCCCTGGCTCCAGTCTTGCCCCTCTAACATACCCACTGCCAGATCTTTTCAAGTACACATTCATCCATACATTCATATCTCATTCTCACCTGCCTCTTTCTTTACTCCACACAGGACGTGTAAATTCATTCAGCATAAAAGTGCTACAACTCAGACTATAATCAAATAGTATTAAAAAAAACCCACCTAGTTTAGAGGAAAGGAAAATATGGACAGGAAAGGAAATAGTCCAATGGTAACCATCTCTCAAACATACACTTCCTACCCTGCTCTCATAGTATGGGTATTACCAAAAGGCAGTTCTGAGCTTCCTAGCAGCCAGAGCAATACAATCACCTGAGTCAACATGTTGTTAAAAAAAAAAAAAAGTCTTAACTTTTTCTTTGCCTAATTTCCATGGCTATTTTCTCCAGTTCAATGTTGGGTAGAAGTGGCAGAAGCAGATATCCTTGTCTTCTTCCTGATTTTAGGGAGAAAGCATTCAGTTTCTCACCATTAATTAGGACAGTAGATGCCCTTGATTGGGTTTAGGAAGTTTCTTTCTATTTCTAGTTTATTGCATATTTTTTAATCACGAATTTTGTGTTTGTATGAGCTATTGAAGTAATCATATGGTGTTTATCTTTTATCCTATTGATACAATGTATTGTATTAATTGATTACCAGACGTTAAGTAACCCTTGCATACCTGGGATAAATCCTGCTTGTCATGGTGTTTAATCCTTTTTACATGTTGCTGAGTTTGATTTGCTAGTATATTTTTGAGTATTTTGGCATTGATATTAATAAGTGATGGTAGCATCTGATTTATTTTCTTGTGATGTCTTTCTGTAGTCTGGGTTTAAGGGTAATACTGTATGAGTTGATGTGTGTTCTCTCTTCTAATTGCTTGGAAGTGTTTGTGAAGGTTTGGTGTTAATTCTTTCAGTGTTTGACTTACCAGTGAACCTAGCTTGTGGGAAGTTTTTAAATCATTAATTCAACCTTTTAAGTTATTATAGGGCTATTCAGATTTCAGCAGGGGGTGTAACTACATCCCCACATCAAGTACAGGTTCTGTCTTATAAGACCAGTGGGGTAGGCTCAGATCCTCCTTAGCTTGCTACGAGTGAAGACAAAGAACATGCAAAGCAAAGAAAATCCCCTGATGTGGGATTGAAAAGTCCTGAGTAGTCTGAGCCCTGCTTACCACTATAGTCTGTCGCTCTCCATTGTTCTCCCACTGGACCCACCTTCCATTCCCCTAAATGCACTGTGATGTGTCCTCCCTCTGCACCTTGACATGCTGCTCCTGGCCTGCTACATTCATCCTTTTTTTCACCTATCGTCCATCCCTTTCCTCAGCCTTGCCTGGAGACCCCCCTTCTGGCTTAAGACTTAGCTCAGGCTAAGGAATTACTTCCTCCAGCAAGCTTCCTGGCTGTGTTACCGCCTCCTCTAGGATCACCCCAAACCACCATTCACCCTTCTGTTAACAGCGGTTATGAAGCTGTTTGGTCCTCACCTCTTTTCCTATCTGCCTCCTCCACCTGTGTCTTAGTATTGCCTGTCACACGGGCCCAGCACAATACGGAGCTTGGAAGCATGCAGGGAGTGAGTGTGTTTTCTTCTGGCACAGGTGAGTGAGCTGCCTTCCCACATGACCCACAGGGGTGATTTACAAGTGAAGGAGAAAGACCAAAGGAGACCAGCCACAGCACCCAGAGAGGTGAAGAGGACTCAGAGGAAGCTCCCCTCTACCTCCATCCCCAGCAAGTACCATGGCTATGAGGATCTGCTGACAGCTCAGCCGGATTCAGCCTTCATCGAGCCAAAGGGTATGTGAGGGTCGGGGCCTTCTTCACTGCCCAGAGAAGGCATGGCCAAAGCAGGACTGGTGCCAAGCCTTCTTTTCTCAGCCTGGTGCTGTCCTCTGTCTAAATGTCAGAGGCTCCTCAGGGTGTCTTGGCTTGCAGCCCTGCATGTCACGACCCCTGTCCTTTATTGGGCTTTCACTGGCTTGGGGAAGACACTACTCATTGGGAAATTCCAGCCAGGTTGGCCCAGCTGCTCTGGTAGGAAGTCTTTCCTCAGGAAGGGCTTCAGGAACAAACACCCAGACTGTCAGATTCCTGAGCTTGTCCCAGCCCCCTTAAATTCAAAAATGAACATCCCAAATCCCCCCTGGTTGGTTTGAGGCAAGGGAAGCAGCTCCCTCCCTGAGCCCCTTATTTCAGTCTGCTGTGTTAGAATATCTGTGCTTCTAAAGGAACGGCTGTTGGGTATCAGCCCCCACAGTGTGATGCTTGAGGTTAACGGGGTCCACTGGGGTGGCCTTTCTTCCACACTAATGCAGTGTTTCCATTAGAATCTGTACTCATAGGGGACATATTTACCAACTGAATGATGGAACTTCAGAAGTTGGAACAAGATGAGGGAGGTCTGGGAGTAGAGCTTTCATATTGGGGACTCTTGAGTCCTTTTACCAATGACTGCTCTGAGGTTGGGGAAGGCAGGAGTCAGGAGCTGTGTCTCTGTCTCCCCTTTTTGCCCTAGGCATCCAGAAGAACGCACAGGCCCTGCAGCACATGCTGAAGCACCCTCTCCTCTGCCACCCCTCCAAGCCCAAGCTGGACACTATTCAGAAACACTATGTCCCTAAGGAGAAGCGGGTAAACATTCAGCCTACTGAATATGTGCATGATCCCGGAGGACCCCCACAGGCACAGATGTTGCTGTCACTTGGGATCCTCTGAGGCCCCAGTACTCCCTGCCTGGTGCTGTGATAGCATGAGGTGAGGCCAGGAGACCCTGTGCCTGAGTCTGAGATAAGCCTCCTGCCTACCTTCCGGCAGGCTCAGACGATCCCAATCCCAGCCCAAAGGAAGACTCGAGCCCAGATGTTGGACGACATCCTCATTCGCATGCGGGATCCCCGGAACGTTACGGAGGCTCCACTAGGTATGGCTCTCCTCAGCTGCCAGCACCCAGTCAGCAGTTGCTCATCTGCTGATGTGAGGCGGAGAGCGAGCTTATGTCAGAGCCAGAAGGGCTCTTGGAGGGCATCTGCGCCAACCATTCTGTGTGCAGATGGAGAAACGGCGTGAGGCGGGGAGTTTCTCAAAGTCACATAGTGTGACAAGGACCTGAACCAAGGCTTGAGATAGAGTGGGGGATGCCGCTGACTTCCCACTGCCCCAGGCTGCAGAGGCCATTTTCAGTCCCTTGAACCTCCTCTCTCCCGCTCTCGTCAGGGCACCCCGGGATGAGAAGCCGGCGAGCTGGGCGCTGATCACTGCTTTTGCCCCCGCAGGCGCGGTGTTGCGCCGGCGCGCAGACCAGCGCCTGGTGAACCAGAAGCAATACCTGGAGGCCAAGCGGCTGCTGAAGGAATACCGCGCGCGCTACCGGCAGCTTGTGCGTGGCTCGCTGCGTAAAGTGTTCCGGGCCACCCCGCCGCCCCAGGAACCCCCGGCGCTGCAAGAGAGCCAGCCCAAGTTCGGCCGTTTCCTTGAGTTCATGGATGAGTTCTGCCAAGAATCCACGGCCAGTGACTCAAAAGGCTAGGGCTGCGCACGGGCCCATCCCGAGGGCTCTTGAGCTCCGGATTGCCGAGGCTGCTGGGTAGGGCGCAGGCCTGGGGCCTTGACTTGCCCTCGCTGGTCTCAGAGCCGGGAGCTCGCAGGAACCTCCTGCCTCAGGCCACGCAGGACCTGATGCCTAGCTCAGCAGTAATAAAGAGTGGGCACATAGAGCAATCGAGTGGGTGCCAGGCTTTCTTCCTTGGAAGCCGGCCCAGGGTCACAGCAGTGTGGTCCCACTGGAAAAAAAATCCGTTGGTTCATGCATCCCAGCAGCTATGATTGGTGCTAGGACAGGAAGTGCGAGTGTTGAAACAGAAGTTAACTCTCGTGCCCACTACCAATACAAGGCAGAGGGGCCAAAACCAAGGTCTCTAAGGCCCAAATTATGTGCTTTTTCTGTTGGGCAGCTTTTCCCGTTGTGTAGGGGCAGGGTAGAGAAGATTGTGTTCCTTTATTAGATGGCTATGATTACAGAGGTGGGATGAGCCGAGAGGGAGGGTTTACATGGAGTTTCCCAAGGTTCTTTAATCCAGAGCACAAGTTGAAGGCACGAATACAAAAACATGGAGCTATGGCTCCAAAATACATACTGGGGCTATGCAATCACTGGGCTCCTGGTAAAGTAACACTCTGGCAAGCTACCCTGTGGGTTGCCCCATTCTTGATGGGTACAGAGGAGCATCTGGAGAGGGCCCCCTGGGCTGGATTGCAGGATGCACATCTGGGATAAATGCTGGGTGTAACATAATCCCCTGGGCAATCCTTCCTCCCGGGGATGCCTACGATTCAGACATGGGTAACAGGGGGTTTCCAGGACCTGGGAAGCAGTTATAAGGATTAATAGCTTCAGCAAGGCAGATTCCCATAACCTAAACTGCAGCTAAATATTTACATACTATCACACTCAACTGCACAGTCTTAACACAAGTGGCCAACTGTTTACTCTCAGCTGTGGTCATATCCAGATACACACACTCATCATCACAGCATACTATACAGGTCACACCAAGTGACCTGCATCTTGCCCATTCACACAAACATCTGAACAGATCTGAATGCAAACACACTGTGACCCACCGCAGTCTTGTACTGGGGCATAGTGCTGACTTACCAGCTTGGATCTCCTGCCCCCAAATCACCCTTCCTCTATTGTTAGGAGAATCCACCCCAACAGTCACACTGTCAACTTCACTGGTTCCACCTGGACTACTTCCTTCAGTCAGAAATCCCATAAAGTCATAGGCTCTTGGGCCTAAAAGGCCTGTAGGCACGTCTCTGTCACAACACCCATGCCAACAGCTTTTTGCAGTCTCCCCAATAACCAAGCTCCTGTCTGCACATCTAGTGATAGGGAATTGTGTCCTCCAAAGGGTGACCCTTCTTTCTCGGGAAGGCTGTTGGTCAGTTCTAGCACCTGACTATGCTATTAAGTCCCTCTGCCTTTTTTTCTTGGTCCTGGGGATTGAACCCAGGGGTGCTTAATCAGAGCCAGGTCCCCAGCCATTTTTTTTTTTTTTTTTTTTTTTTTTATCGAGAGAAAGGTCTCACTGAGTTGCTTAGGGCCTTGCTATGTTGCTGAGGCTGGCTTTAAACTCACGATCCTCCTGCCTCAGCCTCACAAGGGGAGGGATTACAGGAATGCGCCACTGTGCCTGGCAGCCCCTCTACTTTTTGGCTAAGAGTATATCTGCTCTCTGCCCTCCCAGACCAACCCTTCATTTATATGAGAAAATCCTGAAAAGGTGACACCTAGGTGGGCCAAACAATTAACTTTTCAGTTAAGGACTGTCACCTCTCCTAGATGGTGCTAAATTTTTCATTTCATTTCATTTCATTCTGAATTCCTGATCTGATTAGCTTCCCCATCTTGGAGAATTTTTAGCGAATAGTAGAGAACTGGCTCCTTCTCCCTCACATATACCCAAATGTCATCAAGAGTGTCCCCCAGAAGGGGGGCCACCATGCAGTACAGTGACTGCTATCCCTCTAGTAAGACCATATGGCAGCTCATATTTTTAACTCATCCTTTCAGCTTCAGCATGAACTATTTTTCTAGTCACTTGTCCAAGTTGCCAGTGAGCACCATGGGAGTCAGATGTGGCCGAAAGAGAACTAAAGTAGGTACAGATCATGCCTCACATCTCATGTTGCCTCCTAAAGTGGGGGTGCAAAGGGAAAACAGCCTGGTCTTTAGCCCTGCCAGTTCCAGTCCAGAGGAGGGGACACCTATCCCAGAAAGCAACCAGTAACACAGTTAAGGCTAGAGGTAGAAGGTGGCAGAAAAACAAATTGGTAGCTTTGGACTGAGATGCTGTCAGGGCCAGTTTTCATGTGTAACTGAAGACCTCCCTGCCTGCCACACCTGGCTATCAAGGAATTAATGAGTGGTGTGTAAAGCATTTGTTACTCGATGGGCCAATAGATATGTGAGTCCTGTTTCCTAGCTACAACTAGCTATACTGTTCATTTTAACCATCCTACTTTTGAAGGTCTTGGCCAGATAATTTAAAAAATCCCTCACATGCTGATTTAATCATGTATGACACCAATTCTTCCAACAGTCTTCCAAATTGGAAGAAGTGAAACAGGATACGTTTGTTGGAAAAGAAACTGATAAATTCCTGAACAAAGATTCCAAAAATGGGGTATTTAAAAAAAAATCAGATTTGTAAGTACAGTCCTAATATGACAGTGTCATCCCATACATTCTTTCTTTACTCACACTTTTTCTTGGTGCCTTCATTAGGAGTATGAATGTGAGAATGACAGTAAATTGTAAACTGGTGATAACTACATCATGAGTTACATCCGAAGATATAGTACCATGGAAGTCCCATCCCAGCTCCTAATCTCCCCATCATTGTGAATGGCCAGCACAGAACATTCTAACATAAGGTATCTCCCTTTGCAAAGGCAGCAACAAAAATCAAATAACACGTGGTCTAAGCATAGCCCATGTTTGCCTGAGATTACTCTCCAGAGACAAGACTTTGATTACAATAGAATACTCAATTTCATGAATTTTTTTTTACTGTAGTCTTAACTTGGGTCTTGCCTCAAGCATACATACATTGAAAGATGCACTTTGGTACTGTGTAAATAAACATATCATCCCACTTGATTCCACACCATTTTGTTGTGGCAGAAGCATCCCTGATGGGATATGCCCTGTTTGTGTCCTCTTTGTCAAAATGCTCTTTATGATGAGTTGGAGGGGGAACAGCCAGCAGTAGCAGTCCACAAGGATCCAGGTTCCCTCTCCAATTGTAGACAGCAGGTTGGAATAAATTATAATCACTGGACCACCAGGGAGCCACAGCAGGTTGAATAAAATCAATAGACAATGCATTTCCTATTTTTAGGTGGGAGGGGAAAAGGCCCTTAGGGCAATTGTATTTGTACAGTTAAACAGCACAGCAGTTGCAAAAAGAAAACCCATTGGTTGGCATTTAAGATAATAATTTCCCCCCTTTGCATAATACCTACTCTGTTATTCCAACTTTAACTGCTCTGCTGGGAGCTCAGGGTTAGTGATGCCCGGTTTGATTCAGACTTGACTCTGAGGGACAGCTCTATTCCCATCTGGCATTATGGCTTGGTAGATGGGTGGTGCCAACCAGGGAGAAATCTGGCTGCCACCATGTTAATTTGGAACCAGGGTCAATAGCTACTCTTGAGCTCTAACAGCATGATATTTGAAGAGTGCATTGTCTGGGTCTCATTAAATGAAAGAAAAATAAACAAGCCTTGACCTTGGCTTTTTCTGGTGTCTTAAGACACAGGAAAAGGTAGGGAGAGAGCCTGGCCAGAGTTTGAGGTTGCCTCTCACCAAGAGTTACCACTTTCCAAGCCATTAAGAAAGCATTTACTCAACAAGGGGTGCCCCCTAGAAAGGAAAGGAAAATAAAATACTGTAATACATAGAGCAGTCTGCACATTGTCTTGGCACTTTTCCTTGTCATCCAGTATGACTAATCACTAAACTGATGACCTCTGCATATATCTAAGTCTCTTTTCTATAGAACAATTTTCCACAGAAAGCTACAGTGGATAATAATTGTGCAAAGATGCACTTCTGGATCATCTTTAGAAGAAAATCAGTTCCGCTGCCTCTTTCCCTAGAACCTGTCTCCCAGAGGCCTACTTTCTCATCACCACAAGAATTCATAACCAGCTATGCTAGAGCTAAAGATCTGCCCAAAAGATCACTCTGTGGGTTGATGGATAACTAAAAAAGATCTAAGACCCTAAGGAACTTCTGATTTTGAAAGACAAATGAAGGGCTGGTTAGCTTTTAACCCTTAGTAATTAAAATGACAATCATCCCAACCAAAACATATTACTTCCCAAGATTCCCCATTTACATTACTCAATACACTGTGGGGAAAGTTTTCCCTACCTAGTATGTATTCAAGAGATATAGGAACATTTTCATTTTAACTGAAAACATCAAAACAAAAACCTATTATAACTTTCCACATCATTGGAGTATCCTCCTCATTCCTGAATTATGTGTACATAGACATCTGTGTGTAATTTTAAGGGTTATTTATTCAGGTCCTAGAAAACTAGAGGATAAAATAGTATACAGGGCACTGAATCCTCATTTGTTAAGAAAAAAAGGGGTGGGGGGGGCTTTAACTTGATTTGCATGCCTACTCCAACCACATTTTAGAATTATGATCCACCCCCCATCCCCACCCCGGCGCTCTCCTGCTGGCCCTCCACTTTAGTGAGAAGCCAGGTAGGAAAAAAAAGAATCCCAAGTTGCCATCAGCTCTTGATGAGAGGTTGGGCTGGGAAGACATTAGGATGTTACTGAAGCGAGGGGTGGGCCACTTTTGACCACATCAGTGATCCACAACCTGCCTCATTTCTTGGATCCTGAGCTAAAAGCTACTAGTGAAGAGAGGCCATTGTTCTGTAATCACAACAAAGATGATTCATTCTCCCCTGGTAAAATTACTTAGGAAATGGAAAGTAGTGTTACAATCAAATTCATGAATCTGACGATCTCTAAAAGTTCAAGGCAGCCTGCTGGGTGCTGAACATCCTAATGAGACCTTTGAAGAGCACTGCTATTAAAAAAAAGAAAAAGAAAAAGAAAAAAAAGAGCCTTTCATAAGACCATTAACATAGTCTCCAGCCACACACACATTCAAATACATTCCACTGGACACTGAACTCCTCAAGAGCAGAGACTGTCCATCATTGTATTTCCAGCACAGGGTTGGCACAAGTTTAAGAGTTCCGGAAGCATCTGTCAAATGAGCAGAAAGGATGAAGAGCACAGCCTTCACCAGACAAGCATAGTGGCAGCTTCCCATTTAGGCAATTTGCCAGTTTATAATAAGACAGCAATTAATTAAGCAGCTTTTAACCTCCCAGAGGCATTTTTTCCTTTAGGTAAAAAAGAATAGAAACCTACAAGGCATTATTTATGATTAATTCTTCCTCCAGGCAAAAATTTAAAAATTAAAAATTGTAAAAATAAAGGAAGCCACTTAGGAAAGGTTTCCTGGGCAAGCCTCAGCTAAGAC
Organism: Spermophilus citellus; assembly: GCF_964194105.1. Classification (NCBI taxonomy): domain Eukaryota; kingdom Metazoa; phylum Chordata; class Mammalia; order Rodentia; family Sciuridae; genus Spermophilus; species Spermophilus citellus. Next base: position 192,895,100 of record NC_138183.1, read on the forward strand.
TTACCAGTTTTCAAAAAGAAAGAATAAAAGGAAAGGGACCACAGGCTGGGTACGTAATCCTTTGATCTGTTACCAACCCAACAGACCCAGATGACTTCTACTACTTGATACAATCAATGGTTGTAGAACATGTTTCCAGTCTTTCCTTCTCTGCAGAAACAGGCTGAGAGCCCTCTTCTGAGGGGGCCACATTTCTTGGATTTCCCGTCAGAATGACACCTACTCTCCCACCTCTCATAACTTACCCTTAATAAGAAAAAACAGAAAGCCTATACACAGGAACACATTGGTAGGATGTGGGAATTCTGTATGAGTTGGACTTCAATAGTAAGAACATATGTTTTCTGAAATACTGTGTGTCTCATTCAAGTTCATTGCCCGATCATTCTATTCTCCTTCCTTGTCTTTTTCTCTCACTTCTGTCCCCCAAAGAATTCTTGTCAACGACTCTATTTGTGACCAACTTCATAGGCAATATGAAATTTTTTTCAGAAAGAAAAAGTGTTCAGATTTTAGTTTAAGTATGTGAAGCATCTTAAAATACAGATAATACCTTAGTGTTTTTTTTTCCCTCCTCCAAAGCCAAGCAGATGAAAAATTAATAAGTCTCTTCCCTCCTTAACCTAACCTGCTATGCCTACATTTAAAGGACTACTGCTCAGCAGAAGTGTACAAGGCAGCTGTCATACCATCCTTGGCATCACAGTATGTGCACGGGGGTGGTCAGAAACTGGGACTGGAATATCCGCCTAACAAGAAATAGCTTTTTACTCTTCTTCTGAAGTCTAAACTTGTTGCTACTGCTATGCAAGTTCTTAAAATCAAAGTATTAACTTGGGGAAATATTTAAAATATATATTTTTCATCTATTAAAAATATTTATCTTTTTTACCAAAAACAAAAATCAATTCAAACTGAAAATGTTTTTCAAATTATTGGTGCTATAGAAAAAGGTGGGAAGTGGAAAAATAAGTATCTTTACCACTACCAATAAGACTAGCCTTTCCAATAATATTTATGAAGATCAAAGAGGAAATACATCAAATGGCAGTAACTGAAAAGTTTTCTCTATGGGCATTTAGTAAGGTCACCATCCCTGTCCTCTGCAGACCAGTGCCAGCTCTTTTATTTTGGGCACTAATTCCACAAGTTACGCAGGACCTAGAACTGAAGGGGTGTGAATATAAAGTCACGAGATTGACGTATGTTTTTTAAACATACATCTGCACATGTGCGCACATGCAGAATACATACATTCGGGTGAGATGCTCCCCACCAGAGTTGTCACTGAAGAGGTCCCATATATATCAGTAATGACCATAATGCTTCAGTCATCTCTGGAATTTCTCTTTGGGAACTATTTGGGAACTGTGAGCTGCACAAGAAAATGGCTCTGTTTTTCAGTGGTACCTCATTTATGACTCCAAACCCTATTCATAAATTTTCTTTCCCAGAGGCTTCAAATAGCTTCTGGCTAGTTTCAAACTTAAAATTCTCTCTCCTGTAACTCCAAAAGATTTAGGATCTGTCCTGAGAAGAAAGTACTATAAATTACTTCCTTCAACAGTGAGTCTGATCTGGACCCCATCTTTTGCCTTAGTAGAATGAGGCTGGAATACATGATCATTAAGGTGCCTTCCAGTTCTCACATTTTGGGAGTGAATCTATGTCTCTAGAAATTTCTAGACTTTGAAGACAGTTTTCAGAAATGTTTCACCAAAGACAACATCATTGGAAAAATTATGCATATGCTGTGGGGACTAGTCAAAGGAGATATCATATATGGGAATATATAAGCTCTGGAAGGTTTGTTAAAATGCCAGTCATGTGACTATAGTAACAGCTCATACATACACAGGGAATGCCAGCCCATCTGAGATTCCCTAAAAATTTCTTTATCTCTATTCTCAATGAGCCCAGATGGGCAGAAGCACCAAGCACCACCAGGGATGCAAAAGACACATGGTGTCAGCTGCTAAGGAAAATAAACCCCAAAGGTCCATGGGACTGAATTTACCAGCTGAATCCAGCTAGATACCTTGTTTCCATAGTATGGAGTTTCAGGATCATTCTTTACCTGATTTCAGGGAATTTAGGATTTTAGATCAACATTGCAGATAATCACTGGCCATGAGGAAAGTGTTAATGAAGCCTCACTACAGTTGGTCTCACGGGCTGAAACCCCTATGAAAACACAACATGTAAACCGGGGGAAGGAGAGGATAATGGCACATCCTGTCAACTTAATTACTTGCATATGGATTTTTCAATGTTCAATGCGCAGCCTGCTTTTCTTAGGTGCCCCTGGGTTGCAGTCTGTTTGGACAACCTGTTAGTATAGAATACCCATGGGACTTGTGGTCAGTCTGGGCAATGCCACTTAGTTGTTGAGAGAATATGAACATCTGCACTTCAGTTTCATTATCTGAAAAAAGGTACCACTTATGAGTTAGGTCTCTTAGGAAGACCAAATTAAGCTGTTTGGAAATGTCAACCATGCAGCATTAATCACATTATTTTTTAAAAAAGAGAACGTAAATTAACTTTTGTAGAAGCACATGCTCAACTGATTTAGGTAGGTAAAGGTACTTGTAGCAAAAGCACAAAGAAAGAGGGATATAGCAATATGATTTTGGGTCTTCCAAAGTACTACACTGCTCCACTTCTTTGAAAGACATGGAATTAATTTTATCTGCAAGATTGATTTAAAACAACACCCTGTTGAAAGAAGTCAGGAGGTCTATCAGCTTGAGAAGGTATCTCCTCTTTCCTCTACCATTTCTAACTGTGTCAATTATGCTCCTAAATGAGGCCATTCCAAATCTCACTCCAAGTGGGTGCTCTTAGATTTGGCCCAGAAGCCCTCAGAGGTGGTCACTTCAATGGGGATGGTTTGGCGGTGAGGAGTGCTTCTGGTCTGGGTCCCAGAGAAACAGACACAGTTCCCTTGTACTTTGACTACCAAGGTCCTGGACCCTCTCAGAACCATATTAGACAGTGTTTTGCCATAAAAGAAACCCAAATGAGAACACTCAGCTCTTCTGGATAAATGATCAAGGTCAAAGACCTCTTAAAAATAGGTAACACTGTTCATTAAGTGCTACTTGGCCCCAGCCATGCTGCTGGACCGTAGGAGATACTGATCCACGCTTCCTTTTCGACGACTCACAGTCCGCCTCTCACTGTCAAACATTCGTTGCAACTGCAGAGCCAGCTGTCGGTCCTCTTCCTCCTGCTGTAATTTCTGCTCCATCTCTCGAAGTGCTGGGTCTGCTGGGGCCAGACCCACCTCACTGCTGGTTTGTCGCAGTTTCTTAAGGGAGCCATTTTGTTCCAAGTGTTTGGTCTTACAGCGTCTTTTTCGACCTCGCCGCAAGGAAGGAAGTGGCTCTTCACCCAGGCTGTCTACCAGAACACCATTAGCCAGATCAAAATGATTTAATGTCTTCAGCTGTTTCTTTGTTTTGATGACTCCACCCAAAACATTGTTTTTGGGTAGCAATGAATTAACTGTTGAGATTTTCACGGCTGTGCTTATGTAAGTTTTGTCTAACCTGGTATCTGGGATTGACCCTGACCCCTCAAACTGTTCCCCCTCCAAAGTCCCACTGGCTCCCCCTTTGAGTTCTGAGGAATAGCAGGTTTCCAGTGGGATCTCAGTGCTCCTTTTACCATCACTATCCTCTTCAGCTTTTGTTTGGCTAACTGAGGGGAAATACTCAAGGTCAGTGGGAGTGGGTCCAGTCTCCTCAGAGAGTACCTGCCCACTGCGGAGTCTTGTATTTGAATCCAGAAGTGGCTTTTCCTTGCTAGAATGGATAATTTCAGAACTTAGTAAGTCTTCGCCTGTTTCAGATGCCAGGGAAGTTAGAGTGGCCTTTGAAAGGGTCTTTTTGATTTGCCGCTCTTGAAAGATCTGTTCCCACTTTTTGAGGATCCGGGGACTAGCCTCATAAGAAGTCTGCTTCTGCAGGCTTCTGTTTAGGTTGCGAGGTGTTGACTTGATGATGAGGGGACTTAGCACACGGCCATCAGGGAGTCTCTTAGGAGGAGTACATGGTGAGCAGACAATGGGCTTGAAATGGTTCAGTTCTTCAGAGATGCTGTCATTGCTCTCAGGACTGATAGAGCGCTCTGGCTTATGTAGGGAAGCCAAGGAAGAGAGGGAGCTGAAGGGCAGACGCTTTTCGATGGTTAAGTCAGGGGCTGAGAGACAGCGGTTATTTTGAGTGGACAAGAGGACACCAATGATGGGGTTGGAGGCTGGAGTCATAGTTGTGACCTGAAAAATATTTTAAAAATTACATAGACATGTATTTTTTTTCCACATAATTTTTTCAGGACAGCAGAGAACAGGGACAGAGAAGGAAATAAAAAGAAAATCAAGGAAGAGTGATGTGAGACCAAGAAAAGTGCATTCTATTTAACAGAAACTTCTATGCACTTGGATCAATTAATAACATTAAAAATCTGAAGTAAAGAAACATCTAAAGCTTTTAAAATGCTTCCCTAATGGTTCTGATATCACTCATGTGGCTATTAATTGAAACCTTCTTTCACATCTGTGTGTAGAAGTTTCCAACATAACTAATATAATATGCCTGGGACCCATTCCCCATTCTGCCTATTCTCAAAGAAATTGTTTCTTCCACATGCAGAGGATGCTACAGAGAAGGACTAGAGAGCCTCAACAGCCTGTGGCTGTGATTGTACCTTGGCTTTGATGGTTGGAGCTGCTCTGAGTCTGTTCTTCACTCTGTCCTGAGCTGTGTCACTACAGCTCTGACTCCTCTGCACCTTGGAGTTTAGCTTTCTAAGAAAATAAAGAAAAGACAAAAAGTGAAAATTAGTTCACACTAGTTTAGGAAAAAAGATGACAATCTCTTTTGTGCATTCTAAACCACTCACCAAGAAAGACAAATCTCTTCGGCAGCTACAATAGAAAATGAGTTAATTTATTAACAAAAACATTCCAAGAACAAACCTATCAAAAGAGAAGGAATGCTCCACAGAGTAATCTGGTTCAAGCTTTTGTTTCTAAATTAGACCCTGCCTAAATGAGGCAAGACCAATGGCTATTTTAGAGACATGTAGGGATACTTTCCTTAACATGCTGCATTCAGCATTAAACCACCTTTACAAAGTTTCTTTTTATTAGACCCAAACCTCTTGTCAAGCAATCTAAATCAGCCATGAAATAAATATTGAAACATTTATAAAAATGCAGAGCAGCACACTATATTTTTATGTAGGGAGTCAAAATTAAATGTAGTCCCTCCCTTAACCCTTTTACATTGAGTTTTCTAGTGACTTCAGAGACTTTAAGAACACATGATTTTCTTTCTTATTTCCTTCCTTCCTTCCTTTCTTTTTTGTAGCGTTAGGGATTGAACCCCACAGCCTCACACATGTTAGGCAAGGGCTCTCTACGACTGAGCTACATCTCCGGCGCTTTTTTGTTTGTTTGTTTTTAAATTCTGAGACAGTCTCTAAATCGCCCAGATAGGCCCTCAGATTTGCAATTCTCCTGCCTCAGCTTCCAGTGTAGTTGCAATTACAGGTGTGTACCACTACACCTGGCTAAGAACGGATAATTATTCTCTTATATATTACATCATGACTTTACAACACAAATCAAACTCCACAGTACCTGTATTGTATACTGAAGTCTACAACACTAAATTTTGTATATAGTGTGAGAGTGGGGTCTACCTTCATACCCAGCACTATATATGAATTTTACTCTTAGAATCACTTTCAGATAACTGTCACCTGCCCCACAGACTATAATTGCTTACCTTCTCCAACTCCTCCCTAATATGTCTGCTCATCAAGCTTTTGTCATATACTTACTATATGCCAGGCACTGATGAGCACTATCCAGGCACTGGGAATGCAGAAAATAACAAGTCACAGTCTAAAACTTCAAAGAATCAAAGTTCAGTGGGGCAGATGATTAAATAAGGGAATACAATACAGTAAATGGGCACACACAGAGAAAAAGTATGCTTGAGGGGCAGAAATGGCATAAAGAGAAGGTTATTAATAACCTATGATGGAGTAAGAACAAACTTGGAAAAGCCTTTCTGTAGCATGTGCATTCTGTTGGATAAGTGTTTGCTGTAAGTCAAGAGATGATCCCAAAACACAAATTGTCTCCTCAAGTGACTCTATTCAGCTTTGGAATGAACTGCATCTTATGTAGCAAAATATCTGCTTTTAAATTTTTACTATGCCAGGATTAGCTCAGGAAAAAACTTATGAAGGAAGTAAGGAATAACTCTATAGAGTTCCTCTCCTCTCTTGCATCTCTAGTCAAAGTCCTACCCAAAATGGCTTCTATTCCAACATCTCTGTGATGTTCCTTCCATTCAAAATCCTCCCATCCTATGTCTCATGGCCACATGATATTGTCAAGAGAAAAGGAGGGCCATGCGTCACCAGGTTCAACACTTAACCCAACCCAAATGACTAATATGAAAATTGTACTACTAATGGGAGGTACATTTGAAACAGATGGAAATTTTCAATGTCATCCTATGAAGGCAGCTGCTTAGAAGTCAGCCTGATAGGTATTTCACTTAGAAAAACATTAAAATTCATTTGCATTCCTAGAAGTCACACTAACTGCCAGCTGTGTAAGCAACAAAAAAGTAAACTGGATGACATATTAAAATACTATGGTGAAATATATATTTCTGCTCAGGAGAAAGGGATATAGAGCTTGAGACAGGCAGCATTATTTCAAACATATGAGTTTTTGGTGTAAATCCTATGGAAAATCAAGTACACCATATGAAGAAGAGATTTTCTGATCAATGTAAGAAATATCTTTGTAATTTTTATAATCAGACTGACTGCTGTCCCAGCAGATACTGGGCTTGACTCCATCAAAAAGATGTTCCAGCTAAGGATGGACCTAACCTTAAGTTTCAAATACTCCATAATTAAGAACTAAATTAATATAATTTTTAAGAACTTAATATAATTTATGAGTCTATCTTGTCAAAGGTAAGAAGGTAAAAGCCACTGGTTCCATGTCCAAGCTATTGGGTACACAAATGACAACTAATAGTAGCTGGGAGAACCTGTTCACATGCCTCCTAAACTTCACTGTGGTGAAAGAAAAGACCCAAACTCACACTTACAGTGACCAAGCACACACTGAGGACACCCAAAGAGTTTCAAAAATCTTTTTGGTAAACCTTAGTACAGCACACATTATCACTGTCTCTTCCATTAATTTGGTTAACACACTTTACAGAGCACCAATTCTATACAAAAAAAATAGAGGTTGATGAGAAGATAATCTTGACCCAGAGGAGCATGGAATCACTGAAATCTACTACACTATAAGAGCTACAAAAAAGACACAGATAACACATACAGCTAACCTCTCCAGGTATTTTCTCTTAAGAGTTTTATCGAGTTTTAGCTCTTATATTTAGGTCTTTGATCTATCTTGAATTCCTTTTTGTCTATGGTGCAAGGTTGTAGTCCAATTTCATTCTTTTGAATGTTGATATCCAGTTATCCCAGCACCATATGTGAAAAGCTATTTCTACCCCCCAATGAATGGTCTTGCCACCCTTGCTGAAAATCAATTGACCACAAATATATAATTTATTTCCAGATTCAATTCGATTCCATTAATCTATATGTCTACCCTTATTCTAGTATCACACTGTTTTGACTGTTACCACTTTGCAGTAAATTTTGAAATAAAATAGTATGAGTCTTCCACCTTTTTCAAGATCACTTTGCATATTTGGGATCCATGCAAATTTCATACATAAATTTAAGCATTAGTTTACTGGTTTCTGGAAAAAAAAAGCCCATCAGAACTTTAATACACATCACATTGAATCTGTAAAACGTTTTGGGGAGTGCTGCCATCTTGAAAGAATTAAAATATACCAATTCATGAACACAGGAGGTCTTTCCCTTCATTTACATCTTACATTCTTTCAACAATGTTTTATAGTTTTTAATGTTCAAGTCTTGCAACTCCATGGTTAAGCTTATTTGCAAACATTCTACTTTTTTGATACTAAAATTATATTTTTAATTACAGTTTTGGATTGTTCACTGCTAGTGTATAGAAATGTAACTGAGTTTTCTGTGATGCATCCAAGGAACAGGGCCAAACCACAGACTGAAACCTCTGAAACCGTAGCACACCCGTATAATCCCAGTGACTCAGAGGCTGAGGAAAAAGGATCGAAAATTCAAGGCTAGCCTCAGCAACTTAGCAAGACCCTGTCTCAAAATTAAAAATTAAACAAAGGGGCTAGGGATGTAGCTCCAGAGTAGAGTACCTCTGGGCTCAATCCTCCAGTGGAAGGAAGGATGGACAGAGAGACTGAAGGAAGGAAGGAAGGAAGAGAGAGGTAGAGGCAAGGGGGAGAGAATGAGAAAAGAAGGGGTAGTGGGGAGGAAAGAAATCTCTGAACCTCTGAAACTATGAGCTCAATAAACCTTTCCTCCTTATATCTCTGCCTCCTAATTGGTGAAGTTATTCAATTTACATTTAACACAATTACTGATAAGGAAGGGCTTCTCCCATTCTGTTATTTTGCATTTTTCTTTTTGTGTTGTGGACCAAACTCAGGGCCTTATACATACTAGGCAAGCACTAGCCAATCCCTCATGTCTGTTTGCTATTATGCTTTTTTGTTCCTGAATTCCTCCATTAGTGCCTTCTTTTTTGTTAGATTATTTCCTAATGTACCATTTTGATTCTTTCTTTTATTACAAATGCTTTTATATTTTCTTGGGAACTATAATTAACACCTTAATTTATAACAATCTATCTTGAATACTAACTTGGTTTCAATAGTACACAAAAACTTTGCTCCTACAGAACTATGCCTTCTTCATGTTGTTATTGCCACCAACTTATAAACTGTACCTATCAACACTATAATCAGGGGGATAGTAGAGGATAGGAAAGGTAGCAGAATACAACAGTTACTAATATGGCATTATGTAAAAATGTGGATGTGTAACCAATGTGATTCTGCAATCTGAATTTGGGGTAAAAATGGGAGTTCAAAACCCACTTGAATCTAATGTATGAAATATGATATGTCAAGAGCTTTGTAATGTTTTGAACAACCAATAAAAAAACACTATAATCACTATTTATGCATATGCAGTTGTCTTTTTCCCCCCTCAGTTCAAATTTACGATAGTACAAAAGATCATTGGGTTGATGCCCCACTACTTGTACATCCTACACATCAGATGGCTTGCTCCACAACACAGCTCAGGCTATTCCCACCAATGGAAAAAAATCTGGCCTCCCAATCCCTGTAGGAAAGGCATGTTTTGTTCCCCACTGCATCTTGTGTTTTAAACATGAACAAAGTACAAAAGGGTTTTTTTGTTCCCTTGGCCACCCACTGCAGCCTGGCACTAAAATAATCTAGCACTCACTTCTGCTTGGAGAAATATTCTTTGCTCTTTTGGTCATCTGGCTTGATTGATATCACTGCTAGGCTTTCAGCTAGCCAGGTACACTTTCTCATATTTGTCAGTGAACTGGAAAGCCTGAGTCTTATCCACAGAGTGGTCCACATGAAGGTCATTTACATTGATCTGCTAAAGAATATCCTTATTATCAATGTCAAAGAGGCACCTGAATAAGATGCCTTCATCAGCTTCTAAAAACCCCATAATCTTGAACAAGAGTGCATTTTGTGTCTGATACTATGGGAATATTCATTGGTCTCAGTCCTCCTTGTTTCTTGCTTGGGTGTGTTAAAAGCAGACCAGATGTTAAAGAGATGATAATTCACAGAAACAATAATTACTTAAAAGCTGAGTTTCTTAAATTCACCTGCCCTATCATTGAAATTAATGATCAGTGGGAGGTATACACAGGTGAAGTCAAGAGTGTAAAACATACACCATACTTTGCTCTGTAGTTAGGCTGATATCCTGGGGATGGTGTGTTGTTGCTTTGGGGATGCTGAGGACTGAAAATGCTAGGCAAATACTCTACCACTGAGCTACACCCCCAGTGGCTGACATCTTTCTCTTGTTTTTCCTCCTTCCCCCCTTCCCTCCCCCCTTCCCTCCCCCCCTCCCTCCTTCCTTCTTTCCTTCCTTCCTAGTGGGGGGAGGATTGGAGAACTGGGGACAGAAATGAGGGTGCTTTTACTTCTTTCTATATTTTATTTTGAGATAGATCTCAGTAAATTGCCAAGGTTGGCCTCAAACTTCTGATCCTCCTACTTCAGCCATTCCTGGAATTACAGATGTGCACTATCACACCAATTTGACTGATATCTTTGAACTGACCATCTGGGATAACAGTTGTGACTTTGAAGTTAGGGGTTGGGAGCCCAACTTTGGCATTTCCTAAAAACATCTTGCTACAGGCAGTACTGACACAGAAAGAAGAAAGACATTAAGACCAGCCAATAATAGTATTTTTTTTAAGTTACATACTGCCAGGTGTAGTGACACATGCCTGTAATCCTAGCAGCTCGGGAGGCTGAAGCAGGAGGATCTCAAGTTTAAAGCCAGCCTCAGCAACAGTGAAGCACTAAGCAACTCAGGGAAACCCAATATCTAAATTAAATACAAAACAGGGCTGGGGATGTGGCTCAGTAGTCGAGTGCCCCTGAGTTCAATCCCCAGTACAGAAAAGAAAAGAAAAGAAAAAGAGTTACATGCCAAGAGTAGGTTAATATATTTATAATATTTCACTGAAGGATTTCCTTTTGTATTTCTTGTAGGCAAGTCTACTCATGACAATCTCTCAATTTTTGTTTATTTGGAAATATTTTAATTTTTCCTTAATTTTTTTTTGGGGGGTCTGGTACTAGGGAATGAGCCCAGGGCCTCACATACACTAGCCAAATGCTCTCCACTAAACTACACCCTCAGCCCTTTTTATTTGTGACAGGATCCTGCTAAGTTGCTCAGGCTGGTCCCAAACTTGCAATATTTCTACTTCAGTCTCCTTAGTAGCTGGAATTAGAAGCATGTGCTACCATATCTAGCTATTTCTTCTTAAATTTGAAGGACAGTTAGTCTGAATACAGAATTCTTGGTTGACATTTTTTTCTTTCAGTCCTTTGAAGATGTCATACCACTGCCTTTTTGCATCCACAGTTTCTGGTGAGAAATCTGCTGTTTAGCTTATTGAAGCTCACTAATAGGTGACGATTTGTTTCTCTCTTGCTGTTTCCAGGATTCTGTTTGGCTTTCAACAGTTTGATTATGATGTGTGTTGATGTAAATGTCTTTATCCTACTTTAGGGGTCTTTGAGCTTCTTGGATGTGTAGATCTATGTCTTTTATCAAATCTGTAAGTGTTTGGTCATTATTTCTTCAAGTATTCTTTTGCTCCTTTTTCTCTCTTTTCCTTCTGGGAATCCCATTTTGTGTGTATTGGTATACTTAATGGTATTCCTCAGATTTCTTAAGCTCTGTTCATTTTTATTCATTCATTTTTCTTTATGTTTCTCAGACCAGACCATCTCAATTGACCTATCTTCATGTTTTTTGAACTTTTGCTTGCTCAAATCTACTCTGTCATTGTACTTTTCATGTCCCGAATTTCTATTTGGTTCATTTTTATAGTTTGAAATTCTCTATTGCTCTCAGAGTTTTCTTTAGTTCTTTGTTCATGAGTTCCTTTAGCATTTGAGCATACAATCTAAAGTCTGTATTGGAAAATCAAATACCTGGGCTTCCTTCAGGAAGTGTTTCTATCCATTTTTTGGTCTACATATGAGCCACACATTTTTCTTATCATGCCTCATTATTTTTTGTTTAAAACTTAATATTTTGAATAGTTATGCATTATTTAATGACAGGGGTATAATCTGAGAAATGTATTATTATGCAATTTCATCACTGCAAAACATCATGAGTGTGCTTACCCAAATCTAGATGGTATATAGCCTAATACAAACCTAGGGCTATATGGAAAATACAGTCATACATGTGGTCCATTGTTGACTAAAATGTCAACTGTACATTGCATGACTACATCATAACATGGCAACTATGAAAATCAGACTCTTTCCCCTTCCCTGAGTTTGTTGTTGCTGTATGCTGTTGTTGTTTGCTTGTTTACTAATATTTTAAAAACTGACTTTATAAGATCTATCCTTTAAATGTCAAAATGCCAAGATCTGCATTTTTTTGCTTAAACATGACTTATTTGCTATCAACTTTTGATTAATTTCAAGAGTCCCACAAAAGTTAATTTTGACTGTTTCTGCCAAAAGGGATAGGCTTCTGGAGTTCTCTATTCTGTCACCAAGCAAAGTATCTTTTTTAAAAAAAATTTTTATGGGGCTGGGATTGTGGCTCAGTGGTAGAATGCTTGCCTTGAAGATCGACCCTGGGTTCAATCTTCAGCACCACATAAAAAAATAAATAAATGAAATAAAGGTGTTGTTTCCAACTACAACTAAAAAATAAATATTAAAAAAAATTTATATATATTTTTATAGTGGTAGTTGGACACAATTCATTCCTTCCTCCCTCCCTCCCTCCCTCCCTTCTACTGAAGATTGAACCCAGGGCCTTGATTGTACGAGGTTAAGCGCTCTACCACTGAGCCATGACCCCAGCCCCACATTGTGGGGAGCCATTCTGACACGTGATTGGGTGACTCCCGTTAAGGGCCTGAGGCGCTTTGGCTCTGTCGAAGCTTTCCCGACCCTTTCCTGATGAGAGAGCCCATCCGTGTGGGGGTGTGCCTGACCACTGACCCCGGGGACCCAATCACTGACCCTGACCTTGGAGTGCAGTCCCCCCTCAACCTTCATTGGATGGAATTCTCCCCTGAATCTCTTGTTCCCCAAATAAAAGGCTACTCCCCGGCGTGTTCACTCTCTCTCTCTCCTGCTAGCCCTGAGTAATCCTCGCTGCCCTGCTGGGCGGCTAGAGGTGGGAACCAGAGAGGTGAGCCGTCTCGGACCTAGCAATATAAATAAGGTAACTGGTTTGTGTGTTTTATTTCGACCTCTTCTAACTAACTTTATGCCTAGAACCTCATTAATGAAACCACTGCGCAGGCCGCGTGGTAGACCACATAGTATCTTTTAAGATACAGATGAGAGAATTATAGGGTAAGAAAGAGGTATTACCATGGCACTGCTCTGAAACCCAAGAAGTACTTCTACAGATATGGGGTTGTGAATTCTGACACTAAAACTCTCTAAAGTAAAGAATGTAGAAACACTGTATAAAACAGAAACATATTTTACAGGTAACATCAGTATATTATTTGTAATATTATAACTATTAATACTATTATTGTTGGAGCATTTGGTTAGATCAGAATCTTCAAAATGCTGGCTCAAATAGTCAAGAACAGTAAACTCAATTTTCCTAGGATTCAAATAGCTCAAATAACAGCCTCACTAAAAACTGAGGGAGGGCCAGAGATGTAGTTCAGTTGGTAGAGTTCTTGCCTTGCATGCACAAGGCCCTGGGTTCAATCCCCAGCACCACACACATAAAAGAACAATAACTACTACTCTGTCATTTGTGTACATTCATTTTGTAACCCCAAACCCAAAATATATTCACAATGAATATATTCAATAAATTTCTTATAAATGAGTAAAAATATGTGCAGAAATGTCTCTCTCCCCTTGGGAAATACTTTAACATTAATCAGACCCTGTTATCTGTCAGGCACGTTGCTAAGTGTTTTAAATATATTGTACTGCATTTAATCCATACTGAAACTCTATGAGATAGGTATTATCATCCCTAATTTATAGAAAGAAAAATGAGAGACATAATCTTCCCTTTAGTACACACATAACTGAAACAAATATTTAAACCCACAGTATCTCTCTGATTCCAAGTCCTGTGTTCTTACTGCCACAGCACACTGACCTAACATTTTTACTCTGCTCTGTCATAGAACAGACCAAACACATCTAGGAAAGCTCTTTCTATTTGAACACAAAATGAGTCATAAACAAGAAAAAGCAGCACTGTAGGAAAGTCAACTGGCTTAAAATTTCCACTGCTAAGAGGCCAAGAGGGTTTTCTAATTTTTTTTTTTGAGGGGTACCAGGGATTGAACTCAGGGACACTCAACCACTGAGTCACATCCCCAGCCCTATTTTTTATTTTATAGAGACAGGGTCTCACTGAGTTGCTTAGCACCTCACTTTTTTCTGAGGCTAGTTTTGAACTTACAATCCTCCTGCCTCAGCCTCCTGAGCCATTGGGACTACAGGCATGTGACACTGTGCCCAGTTCCAAGATGGTTTTCTGGGATGTCTAGTGAGGCTAAAAAAAACCCCACAATTTCAATAAGTCTGACTTACAAAGAAAAGAGGACCAGTCAGTATAAACAATCATCTGGAAAGCTAGAAGTTTTAGTAGTTATAAAACACTGTTAAAAGGGTTTCAAATGATAATACATGATATAAAATTTGGCTTATGCTCTTGATTGCCTATTTATTACTCTGTCTCTCACATACTTACGCTACATTAGCTTCTTAATCATATCTTGAGGGGACACATACACACAAATGAACGTGTGTTATATTATAGGATTATAACAGAATCTCACCCATTTCTGCCACGTACCCAGAAATGGGTGAGATTCTGTTATAATCCTTCCCTGTATATATGGTTTACCTGCTTTGTCCATATTACCATTTTTTCTTACAAGTGTACAATTTAATGGTTTTTAGTACCTCCATAGAGTTATTTTTTTTAAAATTTTTTTTAGTTGTAAATGGATACAATACCTTTATTTTATTTATTTTTATGTGGTGCTGCGGATTGAACCCAGTGCCTCACACATACTAGGTAAGTGCTCTGCCACTGAGCTACAACCCCAGCCCCTCCATAGAATTCTTTTAACAATCACAACAATCTGGAAATATTTCCCTGACCTCAAAAAGAAAGCCTATAACCTTTAATTATTGCCCCCAAATTCCCCTCCTCCAACCTTAAGCAATCATTAATCTATTTTATAACTTATATAAATTTGCCTATTCTGGGAATGCACTAATATAGTAGTCCCCCCTTATCCATGGCTTTGCTTTCCAAGGTTTCAATTACAATGTGGTCAACTGCGGTCCAAAAATAATAGAAAATTCCAAGAAAAAACAGTAAATTTTAAATTGCTGCCATTCTAGTGGCAGCAATTTAAGATTTTGTTAAAAATCTCATGCCCTCCAGCTCCATACCACCTGGGATATGAATTGTCCCATTGGTTAGCATATTCATACTGTATATATTATCCTCCTGTTATGGTTTAGATATTAGGTATTCCCCAAAAAACTTATGGGTGAGATAATATAAGAATGTTTAGAGATGAAATGATACGGTTATAAGAGGTTTAACCTAATCAGTGCATTAATCCCTGGTAGGGATTAATTTGGTGGTGACCTTAGGTAGGTGGAGTGTGACTGGAAGAGGTTGCATGCCTTTGGAGTTTATATTTGTCCTTGTTGACCACAGTTCTTTCTCTGCTTGTTGAATGTCATGTCCTCAGCCACTTTTCTCCACCAAACTCTTCTGCCATGATCTGCCTCACCTCAAGCCCCAAGGAATAAAGCTGGCTATCTATGGACTGAGACCTCTGAAATTGTGAGCTTCAAAATAAATTTTTCCTTCTCTACAATTATTCTTGTCAGGTTTTTAGTCACAGCAGTGAAAGAAGTGACTAAAAAACTTCCTATAAGTCACTTTGTAGCTGTCTCGGTTATCAGATTGACTACTGGGGTAAAACAGCGCTTGTGTTCAGAAAACTGTTATGCACTACCCTAATGCACATCACAATGCCTGTGCTATTCATCTCATTCTGTGTTGTCACGTAGGCATTGCTTCTTCTCACATCATCATGAGAAGAATGAAAGTAAACAGTATAATAAGATGCTTTGAGAGACAGAGACCACATTCACATAATTCTTATTATAGTATATTGCTAATTGTTTATTTTATTGTTATTTTTTGTTAATCTTTTGCTGTATCTAATTTAAGCTTTATCATAGGTATGTTATGTATAGAAAAGAAA
Organism: Spermophilus citellus; assembly: GCF_964194105.1. Lineage (NCBI taxonomy): Eukaryota > Metazoa > Chordata > Mammalia > Rodentia > Sciuridae > Spermophilus > Spermophilus citellus. The sequence continues at coordinate 192,911,118 of NC_138183.1, forward strand.
AACAGCATATATAGCATTCAGTACTATCCACAGTTTTAAGCATCTACTGGGGATCTTGGGATTTATCCCCAGCAGGCAAGGGCAGGGGGTCTACTGCATTCTCCTTGTGGACCAAAAAACTCTTTGTGTTTTTATAGCTCTATTCCAAAATTCCTAGCATAATGCAAAAGGATTTATTCATACCCTGGCCTCACTCCCTACATCCTTTAAAACTGTGCTCTAAGTCACTGTTGAGGTTTAGATATGAAGTATCTCCCAAAAGCTCATCTATGAGACAATACAAGAATGTTCAGAGGTGAAATGATTAATTAATTGAAAGAATTAACTGGATGGTAACAAATGGGTAGCGTTTGGCTGGAGGAGATGGGTTGCTGGAGGCATGACTTTGGGGTATATAATTTGTTTCTGGTACACAGAATCTCTCTTTCTGCTTCCTAACTGTCATGTTCTGAGCTGCATTCCTCCGCCACACCCTTCCACCATCATGCTCTGCTTCACCTTGAGCACAGAGCAATGGAGTCTGCTGTCTATGTACTGAGTCCTCTGAAACAGTTGAGTCCCAAAATGAACTTGCCCTCTCTAATTATTCTTATCAGGTCATTTGGTCACAGAAGTGAAAAAAACTGACCAAAACAGTTACCTATAGACATTTTGATTTTGGAGATGACAAGAAAGAAATCACTGAATAAAACCATCAACTTAGCTTGCAGGTAGGTCATAAAAACCTACATTTTACATAAATGAGACAGAAAGTCAGCTGATTTCATTCAGGGTCCTGCTGCTACATCTTCCATAACCTCCCCTAGACCAACATACCCGAGCCCCTTACCAACTCTGGCTTTGCTTGCTTTTATCAATTCTACAGATGGTTCTTCAAAATCATACCACTTCCACATCTGCTTGTTTTGTGCTACCTGAGAGTTTCTGTATTCCATTTATTCATTTTAAGGAAGCAAGATATACTTCCAAGAGGGTGTGCATATTTTAATGCACTCCAACACTGACTGGGCATGCATTTAGTATCACTAAGATTCTCAGTCTCTGTTTTTCTCCTTATACACACAATTTATAGAAAGTACAGCTCCTCCAGCTCTCATATTGCCACACTGTGAAGCACAGGCTCAGGCTTAGAGTATATAGATATTAGAAAACAAAATGGTACAGCTATAGTTAATTTCTGCTAAGTGGAATACAAAACCACTGCTAATGCATTAGAAGGCTATAAGCAACTTCACAATATAAAAGTTTTATCAATGTGGTCACTAGAATCCCCCTCCCATCCCATATTACTCCTATAAAACTGAATCTAGAAAACAGCCACTAGCCAATCCATCTTTCCATGCTCCCAGAGCTCTCCTCCTAGAAGCCCTATGCTACAACTTTGACAATCAGTTCTGACAAAGTCCCAGTTTAGCCTACCCAGAAACTCAAGGCCTAGCTCACTCAAACATTCCACAAATATTTCTGAGGATCCCAACTATATGCCAGCCACTATACTAATACTGGAATTATAATGATGGAAAAGATGTTGTTCTGCCTGCAAAGAGTTTAAAGATTAGTTGGGGAGATAAGCAGAGGCAGCACAGGGACCTACACAAGAAGGTTTGGGCACAATGGAGTGCAGTGGAAAGGACACTCAACAACAAGAAGCCTCAGTTTTAACTCAGTTTCCTACTATTCCAGCAGTCTAAGATTGGCAAACCATGTTCTCTCTTTGGGCTTTAGTCTTCTCATCTAAAACAAACAACAAAAAAGGGGTTGATAAGGGCTGGGGCTGTAGCTCAGTAGCAAAGTGCTTGCCTAGCATGTGTGAGGCACAGAGCTTCATCCTTAGCACCGAATAAAAATAAAAACAAAATAAAGGCATTCTGTCCATTCATAACTACAAAAAAAGGTTGAAAAAGATTATATGTCAGATCCTTTTTGATATGTCATGAATCCATTTTTCAAAAAATAGCAGCAGCACCAGCAATAATACTAAAGGTTTATCATGTGCCAGAAATCTTACTAGGTACCATTTACTTATGATACACTTTTTGTGTGGCAGTATTGTCATTACTATATCACTTGTTTTTCAAACTAGAAAGAAGATGGCAGATTTGACTATATTTCTTTTTATGGTTACACCATATTTCCAAGAACAATTTGAATCTATTTAAAGTAAAAGATATATAAAGACTAAATCTCAGTGGAGTAACAGAGACCACTTAGCAAATATAAAAAGGGTACATAAAAAAAAAAAAACATTTTTAAAAAAATTGCAGGCCATGTTGGAAACCCACAGTGACTGAACTAATCCCAATACTAAATTGACAGCCAAAGCAATGAGAAAAATGCAACTGGATATGGAGCTCTTGTGGAATAGAAAAACAGTAACTCAAAAAGATTTTCCAGGCTGAGCCTTAAGAAGAATTTGCCCTCTTGGTTTTAGTTTGATTCTGGTTGGGAAGATAGGAATGAGGCAAGAAAGGAAATAAATTTTTTGAAATGACTTAATAAGCTAAACCAGTTTTCAGTTAGCTAAAATGAAAATTTAATTTTACAATTATACAACCATTTACTATTCAAATTAATTTTTTCAACTAACAAATATTTTGAGATTAACCTAGAATTGATCCTGGATTAACTATAATTCCATTGGCCTATTTAAAATAAGTTTCCTTTTCAAAGGGCTACAGAACTTTATCAAGGGACTACAAAGCCCTCTTTGAATTTTTAAAGCAAAAATTAGCTGATCTGCTGGCAAGACTCACAGCCAGAATCTACTGATGTATTTTTTCAAAATAATATTCCTATCATTCATGCCTATTCACTATTACCCTCATGCTTTTATGCTTAAGAAAAGTTCATAAAGTAGGTATGAAAAACAAATGGTAGGGATTGGGGCTGTAGCTTAGTGTAGAGCACTAAATAAACAAATAAAGGCATTCTGTCCATTTACAACTACAAAAAAATTTTTTTAAATGGCAGATTCATTTGATTCAAATACACTTATTAAAAACTTAAGTTTTTTACATATGATCTCTTTTCAGAAAAAAACTTGCAGAGAAAACTTATTCTTCGGTTGTTGCTTAACAGAAAAAAAATATATTTGAAATATTAAAAACTATGAACAGTGCTTAACTTTTATTGTGGTAAAATACACATAAAATTTACCATTTTAACTATTTTAAAGTTATAATTAGAGTGCGCCGCGTCACTGTGCGGGAGAAAGACGAGGTGAAACGGCTGAAGGCTACCTTGTTGGGAATTTCCAGTGAAATTGAGGTGCTTCAGAATCTAGAGGACGGATTTCCATCGCGCGGGATTCGGCTGCGGGGGCTCGGTCGCGGGCGATTTCTCCGCACGGAGGGTAGCAGAGCCTGGTCGGCGGACCGCCCTGCGGATGGAGTCTGGGGCGCGCGCTGGGTAGCGGCGAGGTACCGGAGCGGGAGTACAGTGATGCGGATTCTGGGGGCTCCTGCCAGCGGTGCAATGGCCATGCTTAGTGCTGAGTTCCGGCTTTGAGACAGAGGAGAGAAGCGGTCCAGTTCGATTCTCGACACCGGTCAGACCACGGAGGAGGACAGCAGCCGCCATCTTGGAGAGCTGATGTAATCATCCCTGTTTTCTACTGATCTCAGCTCATTCAACTATGGAACAGGTGATTTCAGGCTGGTATTTGCCTGCGTCTCGCAGACAGATCGCTCAGGCTCAGGACTGGAGAACCTGAGGAGAATACTCCTCGGGGCTCGCTCCTGGCAAGGCGTGCGCTGGGCTTTGAGCGGCCGGATTCTGGTTCCTCAGGCTGCTTTGGCCCAGGCCTGGGGAACCTGCGGGGACTGCGTGCTGAGGCCAGCTCCAAGTGGAACGTGTGCTGAGGGGCAGCTGGGCTCTGACTCCCGGAACAGTTTTGGCCCGGGGCTGGGGAGCCCGCGGGGACTGCGTCTTTGACCCTGCTCCTAGCGGAGCGTGCACCAAGCTGGGAGAGTTTGGAGCAGCCGGGCTCGGGCTCCCGGGGCTGCTTTGGCCTGGGGCTGGGGAACCCGTGGGGGTCGCTCTGTGGAGCCTGCTCCTAGCAGAGCGTGGCCGGGATCGGAGAGGCCGGGTTCTGGCTCCCGAAGCTGCTTTGGCCCAGGGCTGGGGAACCTGCGGGGACCGCTTCTCGGTCCGGGTCCTGCTGGGTGCTGTGGGGGCCTGGGGGGCAGAGTGGAGCTGCCACCTGCGCCCAGAGCAGGCCAAGCGACCCGCCGGCGTGGTATCACAACACCCCAACTGCAGCTGGGGCCGAGGAGAGTAGCCGCCCACGCCTGGAACAGGACCAGCGACCCGACGGCGCAGTAGCCAAGTCACCCCATTTGGAGTGGGGGCTGTGCAGAGCCGCTGTCTGAGCCTGCAAGGTAGGCAGACCTGCGACCCACTGGCAGGACAGGCCCGGCATCCTGCCAGTGTGGTGGACAAGTAGCATCGAGGCAGTCACGTCACACTGGTTGGAGTGGGGGTGGAGCAGAGCCGCCGCCCGCGTCCGGAAAAGGCCCAGCAACCCGTTGGAGAGGCAGTCAGGTACCCCCACTGGGAGTAGGGGCTGAGCAGAACTGCCGCCCGAGCCCGCAAGGTAGGCAGAACTGCGACCCACTGGCGGAACAGGCTTAGAGGCCGACCAGCGTGGTAGACAGGTCACACCAATTGGAGTAGGGGCGGAGCAGAGCTGCCGCCCACATCCGGATCAGGTCCAACGACCCGAAGGCGTGGTAGTTAGGTCACCACAATTGGAGTGGGGGCAGAGCAGAGCTGCCACCCCCGCCCGCAGGGTGGGCAGACCTGTGACCAACCAGAGTGGTTGATAGATCACCCTAATTAGAGGAGGAGCACAGCCACTACCCGCCCTGCAAGAGAGATCTCCCAACTATACAAGAGCAATATAAATAAATAGGGGGAAAATTTCAAAAACACAACAGTTTCACCAAGCAGAAAGAAACGCGAGCAGTATGAGAAGACAAGGAAAGAAAGGACCACAAGCAATGCAGGTCAACTCAACTTTAGAAGAGGTAATAGCTGCAACAGACGGAATGTCAGATAAAGAGTTCAGATGATCTGGAGTCTCAAGGAAGACATGAGACAGCAAAATCAGACAATGAAAGATCACTTTGACAAGGAACTACATAAACAAATCCAGGAAGTAAAAGATCAACTTCACAGGGAGATAGAGGTAATAAAAAACAAACAAATAGAAATCCTAGAAATGCAGGAAGCAATAAACCAACTTAAAAACTCAATTGACAATACTACCAGCAGAGTAGATCACTTAGAAGATAGAACATCAGACAATGAAGACAAAGTATTTCAACTTGAAAAGAACATAGACAGCACAGCAAGTCTGCTAAGAAACCATGAGCAGAACATCCAAGAAATATGGGATAACATTAAAAGACCAAACTTAAGAGTCATTGGGATACAGGAAGGCACAGAGCTCCAAACCAAAGGAATAAACAATCTATTCAATGACATAATACGAGAAAACTTTCCAGACTTGAAGAATGAAACAGAATCCCAAATCCTAGAAGCCTACAGGACGCCGAAAGTGCAAAATCATAAGAGACCCACACCTAGACACATTATAATGAAGATGCCCAACATACAGAATAAGGAGAGAATTTAAAAGCTACAAGAGAAAGGAAGCAGATTACATTTAGGGGTAAACCAATCAGGATAACAGCTGATCTCTCAACACAGACTCTGAAAGCTAGAAGATCCTGGAATAACATATTTCAAATACTGAAAGAAAATGGGTTCCAACCAAGAATCGTGTATCCGGCGAAATTAAGCTTCAGGATGGAAGATGAAATTAAAACCTTCCACGATAAACAAAAGTTAAAAGAATTCGCAGCTAGAAAACCATCTCTTCAAAAAATCCTTGGCAAAACATTACAGGAAGAGGAAATCGAAAATAACATTGAAAACCATCAGTGGGAGGTAGGACAGTAAAGGGGGGAAAGTAATCAAAGAGGAAAACAAATCAGGTTTAGTAACATTAATAAACAAATATGGCTGGAGGAACAAACCATATCTCAATAATAACCCTAAATGTTAATGGCTTAAACTCACCAATTAAGAGACACAGGCTAGTTGAATGGATCACAAAACAAGACCCAACAATATGCTGCCTACAGGAGATGCATTTGATAGGAAAAGATATACATAGACTGAAAGTGAAAGGTTGGGAAAAATCATTCCACTCATATGGACTGCGGAAACAAGCAGGAGTGTCCATACTCATATCAAATAAAATAGATTTCAAGCCAAAGTTAATCAAAAGGGATAAAGAGGGACACTGCATACTGCTCAAGGGAACCATACACCAACAAGACATAACAATCATAAATATATATGCCCCAAACAATGGTGCAGCTATGTTCATCAAACAAACTCTTCTCAAGTTCAAGAGTCTAATAGACCACCATACAATAATCATGGGAGACTTCAACACACCTCTCTCACCACTGGACAGATCTTCCAAACAAAAGTTAAATAAGGAAACTATAGAACTCAATAACACAATTAACAACCTAGACTTAATTGACATATATAGAATATACCACCCAACATCAAGTAGTTACACTTTTTTCTCAGCAGCACATGGATCATTCTCAAAAATAGATCATATATTATGTCACAGGGCAACTCTTAGACAATATAAAGGAGTAGAGATAATACCATGCATCTTATCTGATCATAATGGAATGAAACTGAAAATCAACGATAAAAGAAGGAAAAATCATGCATCACTTGGAGAATGAACAATAGGTTACTGAATGATCAATGGGTTATAGAAGACATTAAGGAGAAAATTAAAAACTTCCTAGAGTTAAATGAAAACACACACACAACATATCGGAATCTATGGGACACATTGAAAGCAGTCCTAAGAGGAAAATTCATTGCTTGGAGCTCATTCCTTAAAAAACGAAAAACCAACAAATAAATGATCTCATACTTCATCTCAAAATCCTAGAAAAAGAAGAGCAAAACAACAGCAAAAGAAGTAGAAGGCAAGAAATAATTAAAATCAGAGCTGAAATTAATGAAATCGAAACAAAAGAAACAATTGAAAAAATTGACAAAACTAAAAGTTGGATCTTTGAAAAAATAAATAAAATCGACAAACCCTTAGCCATGCTAACGAAGAGAAGAAGAGAGAGAACCCAAATTACTAGCATACGGGATGAAAAAGGCAATATCACAACAGACACATCAGAAATACAGAAGATAATCAGAAATTATTTTGAATCCTTATACTCCAATAAAATAGAAGATAGTGAAGGCATAGATAAATTTCTTAAGTCATATGATCTGCCCAGATTGAGTCAGGAAGATATAGACAACCTAAACAGACCAATAACAATAGAGGAAATAGAAGAAACCATCAAAAGACTACCAACTAAGAAAAGCCCAGGACCAGATGGGTATACAGCAGAGTTTTACAAAAACTTTAAAGAGGAACTAACACCAATACTTTTCAAGCTATTTCAGGAAATAGAAAAAGAGGGAGAACTTCCAAATACATTCTACGAGGCCAACATCACCCTGATGCCTAAACCAGACAGAGACACTTCAAAGAAAGAAAACTACAGACCAATATCTCTAATGAACCTAGATGCAAAAATCCTCAATAAAATTCTGGCGAATCGGATTCAAAAACATATCAAAAAAATTATACACCATGATCAAGTAGGATTCATCCCTGGGATGCAAGGCTGGTTCAATATACGGAAATCAATAAATGTTATTCACCACATCAATAGACTTAAAAATAAGAACCATATGATCATCTCGATAGATGCAGAAAAAGCATTAGACAAAGTACAGCATCCCTTTATGTTCAAAACTCTAGAAAAATTAGGGATAACAGGATCATACCTCAACATTGTAAAAGCAATCTATGATAAGCCACAGGCCAGCATCATTCTGAATGGAGAAAAATTGAAGGCATTCCCTCTAAGATCTGGTACAAGACAGGGATGCCCTCTCTCACCACTTCTGTTCAACATAGTCCTCGAAACACTGGCCAGAGCAATTAGACAGACGAAAGAAATTAAAGGCATAAAAATAGGAAAAGAAGAACTTAAATTATCACTATTTGCAGATGATATGATTCTATACCTAACAGACCCAAAAGGGTCTACAAAGAAACTATTAGAGCTAATAAATGAATTCAGCAAAGTGGCAGGATATAAAATCAACACGCATAAATCAAATGCATTCCTGTATATCAGCGACAAATCCTCTGAAACAGAAATGAGGACAACTACTCCATTCACAATATCCCCCCCAAAAATAAAATACTTGGGAATCAACCTAACAAAAGAGGTGAAAGACCTATACAATGAAAACTACAGAACCCTAAAGAGAGATATAGAAGAAGACCTCAGAAGATGGAAAAATATACCCTGTTCATGGATAGGCAGAACTAACATCATCAAAATGGCGATATTACCAAAAGTTCTCTATAAGTTCAATGCTATGCCAATCAAAATCCCAACAGCATTTCTTGTAGAAATAGATAAAACAATCATGAAATTCATATGGAATAATAAAAGACCCAGAATAGCAAAAACAATGCTAAGCAGGAAGTATGAATCAGGCGGTATAGCGATACCAGACTTCAAACTATACTACAGAGCAATAGTAACAAAAACAGCATGGTACTGGTACCAAAACAGGCGGGTGGACCAATGGTACAGAATAGAGGACACAGTAACCAATCCACAAAACTACAACTATCTTATATTTGATAAAGGGGCTAAAAGCATGCAATGGAGGAAGGACAGCATCTTCAACAAATGGTGCTGGGAAACCTGGAAATCTATTTGCATCAAAATGAAACTGAATCCCTTTCTCTCGCCATGCACAAAAGTTAACTCAAAATGGATCAAGGAGCTCGATATTAAATCAGAGACATGGCATCTGATTGAAGAAAAAGTTGGCTATGATCTACATACTGTGGGGTCGGGCTCCAAATTCCTCAATAGGACACCCATAGCGCAAGAGTTAACAACTAGAATCAACAAATGGGACTTACTCAAACTAAAAAGTTTTTTCTCAGCAAAAGAAACAATAAGAGAGATAAACAGGGAGCCTACATCCTGGGAACAAATCTTTACTCCACACACTTCAGATAGAGCCCTAATATCCAGAGTATACAAAGAACTCAAAAAATTAGACAATAAGATAACAAATAACCCAATCAACAAATGGGCCAAGGACCTGAACAGACACTTCTCAGAGGAGGACATACAATCAATCAATAAGTACATGAAAAAATGCTCACCATCGCTAGCAGTCAGAGAAATGCAAATCAAAACCACCCTAAGATACCATCTCACTCCAGTAAGATTGGCAGCCATTATGAAGTCCAACAACAACAAGTGCTGGCAAGGATGCAGGGAAAAGGGTACATTTGTTCATTGTTGGTGGGACTGCAAATTGGTGCAGCCAATTTGGAAAGCAGTATGGAGATTTCTTGGAAAGCTGGGAATGGAACTACCATTTGACCCAGCTATTCCCCTTCTCGGTCTATTCCCTAAAGACCTAATAAGAGCATGCTACAGGGACACTGCTACATCGATGTTCATAGCAGCACAATTCACGATAGCAAGATTGTGGAACCAACCTAGATGCCCTTCAATAGATGAATGGATAAAAAAAAGTGGCATTTATACACAATGGAGTATTACTCTGCTTTAAAAAATGACAAAATCATAGAATTTGGAGGGAAATGGATGGCATTAGAGCAGATTATGCTATGTGAAGCTAGCCAATCCTTAAAAAACAAATGCCAAATGACTGCTTTGATATAAGGGGAGTAACCAAGGTCAGGGTAGGAACGAAGAGCTTGAGAAGGAGATTAACATTACACAGGGATGAGAGGTGGGAGGGAAAGGGAGTGAGAAGGGAAATCGCATGGAAATGGAAGGTGATCCTCAGGGTTATACAAAATTACATATAAGAGGAAAGGAGGGGTAAGAGAAAAATAATACAAGTGGAAGAAATGATTTACAGTAGAGGGGGTAGAGAGAGAAGAGGGGAGGGGAGGGGAAGGGGGATAGTAGAGAATAGGATAGACAGCAGAATACATCAGTCACTAGAATGGCAATATGTAAATCAATGGAAGTGTAACTGATGTGATACAGCAATCTGTATACAGGGTAAAAATGGGAGTTCATAACCCACTTGAATCAAACTGTGAAATATGATATATTAAGAACTATGTAATGTTTTGAACGACCAACAATAAAAAAAATAAAATAAAATAAAAAAATAAAGTTATAATTACATTATTGTACAACCACCACCAATTGAATTATTTTTAAATATGTCTATAATGCTGGATTTTCTTGTCAGCACTAACAATTCCATATTGTTCTCCTAAAAATAATTTGTAACTGAAACTTAACATTTTCTTATCTGAGGAAAAAGTACATTATAAATAAGAGATACAATTTATAGTATTACCATAATTGATTTTCCCACCTAAGGTTTCTATGACATCAGCAAACTATTTCACTAAAGGATAACTCTACCAACTAAATTCAGCTATTTTTTTAAAGCCATGTTTATTCAGCATATAATCAGGATATTAAATTTAGCAATCAACAGCAAGGGTGCCAAAAAAAAACCCTACATCAAAACCCTTTGCTGGAAAGCTTTACATGTTCCACAGAACAGAAACTAAAATAATCTGTTATACAATTAGTCCTAAACACAGTCCTTGAAGGTTATTTGCCTACACACATGAGTTTTGTCTAAAACGTGTCTTCCTAGTAGCAGTTAAGCCCTACCACCATGGTGCCTGGCTGAGTTGAACAACTGGCTGTAACCTCTTGCTTCCCTGTCACTTCTCTGGCTCTCCTCCCCACCCCCACCCCCAAGCTTTGAGTCAGAAAAATTAAGACCTTCTGCCACTACCATGGATGGCTACTGCGGTTGCTGGAACTGCTACAGCCACGTTGGTTTCAGGATTTGACAAAGTACTTTTTGGCCTCCACCACAATGGGGCTAGAGCTTCTGCAGTCAAAGTTTCCTCCCTCATGGGTCCAAAATTCAGACTGATTGCTGTTAACTACCAAATCACGGTAGCTACCACCAGCTCCAAAATTGCTTCTATCGTTACCAAATTCACTGTAGCCACCTCCACTGACATTATATACACCACCACCATGGCTGTCACCAAAGCCACAGGATCACTGCAATTTCCTCAAAACCAAGTTGTCATTATCAATGAAACCACCTCCACAGCCATCACCAAAATTTCTAGAATGACTTCAACCTTTTTGACTAGACAAAGCACTCATCATCTCTTGCTTTGACAGGGTGTTCCTCTACTCATAGATGTGGTGATTCACAGTATGATGTTTCTAAATAACAATCTTATCCACCATCAAAGGTTACAAAAGCAAGGCTCCCCCTTCTTGCCACTGCCTTGGGTCAGTCATGATTTCAATCACTTCAATTTCCCAAACAGTTCAAAATAATTTCTCAGGTGATTTTCTTCTGCATCTTCTTTAATGCTACCAAGAAAGATCTCCACAGTCAAGTGGGCACCTGGTCTTCTCTTGAGACAGCCCTCTTTAGTTCTAATCTTTTCCATATACCTTATGCATCCATCTCCTCCACAGTATCTGAGTGACAAATCCCAAACCCCTAAAGCACTTGGTGGTTGGATCTCACATTACCACACAGTCTTTGAGTATTCTCCCTTACTCACAATAGCTCCTCAGACTCTCATCAGTTGTTTCAAAGCTCAGTCCTCTGAGAAGAAGCTTCATAGCTATTCAGGTTCTGTAGGAGAAGATATGATGGCACTGGGAAGACAGACTCTAATGATTTTTCCTGAGGATGTCAACAGGCAGAAAAGACCCAATTGAACTCAACCCAACCTGAACATATGGAAGAAAATGAATTCTGAATCCAGAAATGTCAGCACTAACAATTCCATATATATGTATAATACTGATCACAAACTTTCTTAAAGTCAAAAGTGAATATCTTCCTTTATTAACTGGCTCAATGATATACGGTAAGGGCAAGGATAGGCTAAAAGAAGCAAAAGAAGATATATGACAGATATTCCAGAGACACACATAATCAAAAGCACACTCCTCTGAGTAGGTTTTACAATTTTACCCTTTAGAGAAGACTCTGCAGAGCATTTTACGTAATGACATATCAATATGCTACCACCCTTTAAAAGAATGAATTACAAGAGTACAAGGGTAGAGACAGGAAATACAGATAAATAATTAACCCATTCAAATATCTACTCAAATAACTGAGATGGTTTTACCTCAGTATCATATTTGGATTTTAATATAAATTTATCTTTTCTAAGTTATTTCAAATTACAAGATATTAGTCACAGGTTTCATAAGGCAACATTTATTAGCTTCAAAGAGAATTTATTTTGACTTGATTGAAATTAATAATTTGATTTTCTCACTTTTCAGCAGACCCCTTTTATAATCATTAAGACATGCCTGTTATAAACGGTGGGGGTGAATATTCATAATCAGTAAGTGACAATTTGTAGTTAAGCAATCTTCAGTTTTTTAACTTTGGAGGGCATCTATAGTTAAGCTCATACACACAATGTTAAAGTCCCATCTTCATCACATATGGAAAGGATGCTGGCTTACCCACCTACTAGGTCCAGATTATATAAATTAAGCCTAAATGGTTATGGTAACAGTGCCCATTAAACAAATGTCAAACAAGTGAATAAATATTCTGGGAGGGGCCTTCATGGAGAAGGAGCTGCCATTACCTAGAGAAGGGGAGGCATCTCAGAGAAAGAGAGATCTGGTGAATTTATACTTGGAAATCTTCAAAAGAGAAAAATTAAATTTCTCCAAAAGAACATCCACAAAATGTTCAGAAATATATACTACATCACAGATCATGGTAGTAAGCATTCCATAAAATTCTTAAGCTTTGGTAGCTTTTTAATGTCTTATTTGTGAGTGACTAGCAGTAAAATTTTTAGGATAGAAAGGGTCCAGTTGTGTGTCCACAGAGGTAGCAAGAAAGAGAGAGCTACTACATTGTGCTGATAGGAAGGAGGAATGGAATCCTAGGGATGAAGGTAAGCAATGCCAGCTTTAAACAAAAAAAAGACAACAAACTAAAGATTGTGCCTTTGCATTTCCTTTTTTAAAACAGAGTATGGCACATAGTATCTATCTGCTGTTTCCAAAACATCTACTGAATAAATGATTACTTCCTTCCATTCTTTCCATCTAGCCCTTCATTATCCCTCCAGCATCTAGCATCCAGCATCCATTCAGTTTCTCCCTAGGACCTGCGAAATCTAAAGGATCAAGAGGTTTTAATAAGGGTCTTAAAACTTTTCAGTCCACTTTCCTGAAATCCATGAAAATACAGTTAGACCTAGAAATTGAAAAATAAAATCAACTCTGAATTCATTTCCTACTGAGTTTTTTAAGTTCAGAGGGAGAATCCATGGCTATTTTCAGAGTGAATAAGATTTTGTTATTGTATTTTCCCAGGATAAAAGATTTAAACTTTGCAGGAGAAATTAGCATAATTCTACCTTAAAGATGTGACAAATGGGTAAATATTATTTTTCTTTGAAAATTCAGATTGACCCTTTCTGATTCATATTTAAAAATCTAATTCCCACCTCTTTTTACCCCTTCCACCTCCCCACAAAATAGCTACAACAAATACATTTGCTCTCCCAGTTCCTTTTGTCTCACACCCCAAAATGGAAGAATCCTGACTGAATTCAGTATCAGTTTCTTACCCTGCCAGGAAAGCTAAGGAGTAGGAGTTGTTCTTGGAAACAAATGCCGAGCGATGTGTCTGGATCATCTGGCCTCCAGAAGGTTCTTCATTCTCTGAATCTGAGAGACGTGCAGGACACTGTCAAGGAGACAAGGGAGACAAGGGAGTCCATGTGGGGTTCCTGTGTAACCTAACCTCGCTTTGTTTCAAAGCTCTTGTTCTCTAAGTCTCTTTAAGTTTCAATCTGTTTTCCAAATGCCTCCTAGGGATCCCAATCTCAAATGTAGCTTAAATTCAAAAGATCCAACATCAAAATCACTATTTTCCCCACCACCAATCCATCTAATAAACCTCAATCCCATATATGATTCTTTTATTTCCCTTACTTCTAAGTCATAATAACATGTGTATAAAGGTTTTGGTATTCCAATACTTCTAAATATTTATTTTATTAATTATTTATATCAGTCCCATTAAAACAGATTATTATCTGTCACTGACGGCTAACAAGGTCAGAGTAGCTAATTTGCCTAGATTAGGATTATACAGTTTATGAATGGCTAAAAAAGGTTCCTAAATTCAGAGCAACCGTCTCTGAGCAATTTATACTCTATTACTAAAATGTCTCTCAAATTTAACTCCTTCCATTTATACAGACTGGCATTGCCTTACCTTATCATCATCATCTTTGCTTCAACTATTACAATAATGTATTTACTGGTCTCACTTCCTTCAGGTTTTCTTTCCTTGAACACCCTTCATACTACCAAGAATTATCCTTCCAGCACATGAAGAGAATTCTCTCACACCCTTGCTTAACTGTTGATGATCTCAGGATGAAGGCTAAACACTCAGCATGATTCAATAACGTTCATAACCTACACCCAACATTCTTTCACATTTTTTCCCCACCAGTTCCTCATATGAAACTCCATGAACTCCAAAAAAAAAAAAAAAAAAAGAAAAGAAAAGAAAAGAAACTCCATGAACTCCAGTCCAATCAAACTGCTTTCACTCTTTATATGTACCATAGCCTTTCAAAACTATTGTTTTATATTTCCTTTTCCTAAAATTCCCTATCTGCATTCTTTGTCAATAAAAATACTTATCGGTCTTTCAGAGTCATCTGAAAGGCTACTTTCTCTACAAAGGCTCTCAAATTCCTCTAGACTTGGTTTTATCTACTTTGTCTATATTCTTCATTCATTTATCTTCATTTTCCTTTGTAGTCCTTTTTTAGACTTTTTCAATTCACATTTGAATTATTTTATTTTTAAATACACCTTCTGCATACAACATATAGTGAGGTTGTATGTCATGATTTCATATGAGACTCTTTTCATGAGTAGCAACTAATTACACTGAATTGTAGCTTCTTATTTAGGAGTCATTCTTCATTAGACAATAAACTGTAAGAGCAAGTGATCACCTTTTCAAAAAATTTCCTATACTACTATATAGTAGGTAAACAAAAAAATCTAATCATCTAATGATTAACTCTCTCTGATCAAATGATTACCAAAGTGAAAGTTACACGCATAGGTATGCCAGCATCATGTGGGTCACAGTGCTGTGCATTCCTTAAATACACTGTTACTCTCTAGTCTGGTATACACAATAGGCTACGTCTCCTAACAGTGGCCTTTGAGAGAAGAGTTGAAGGATTACAACTCACAGAGAGGCCTTTCAGTTTCAAAGGATATAACTCCTTAGAGAACTCTACTGCCCAAAATATTCACTGAAGAAACTTTAACAGCACTGACCCATTATCAAATTTGATATGATATTGTCCTCTTTGGAAAAAAGAAAAATGCTTTGATACCAAGAAACTCAACAGGGAATAAATAATGGCAATTCCTATTTGGGAATCTCTTTGTAATCAGATCAGTACTAAATTAAAAACTTCAAATCTTGGCTCTATTACTTGCTATCCCCATCAATGTAGATTAGGTGTTTTATCTTTCCGAGCCTCAGTCTCCTCATGTATAAAATTAAGATTGTTCTACTTAGTTTCTGATAAGCCAATAAAAGTACCTCATACATTAGCAAACAAATACTAAAAAAAGATATTTATTTATTAATTTAAGTACTATTAATATTTTTAAAATTTTAGCTTTATAGCAAATATTCAAGTTTATTTTAATTGTTGAAAATAAATTTAATTATTACAAATAAGTATCTATTTAGACAAAAGCTATGCTACCCCTACACATTTCTACAACCAAACACCTTGAACCTTGAGAGAAGAAAATATTTACCTCTCATCTTTCCCTTAGATAAAAGTTAATTTTGGGGAAGGGGAGTTTACAGAGAAAGTGACCTTTATTATGACTCTGAAAGGTAAATGAATAGTTTATAGGCAGAGAATGAAGATAGGGAATTTTAGACAAAAGTAATAGCCTGTCCAAAAGAACGGCTTTGAAAGCTCTGGTACATGTAAAGAGTGGAAAGTTGTTTAGTTGTGCTAGAGTTCATGGAGTTCCAGTGAGAAATGGAGAGGAGAAAAGCAATGACAGAAAGTTATTATATAAAGCACTGTGGATTCTTAAAAGGGTACAAAGCATGCATAAATGGAACTCCTGCAGCAACATGTAAAAAAATGTTGAACCTAAAAAAATTAAGAGACTGAGCCAGGCACAGTGGCACATGCCCATGATCCCAGTGGCTAGGAAGCTGAGGCAGAATTATGAGTTCAAAGCCAACCTCAGCAACTTATCCAGGTCCTAAGCAAGTTATAAAGACTTTGTCTCAAAATAAAAATAAAAAAATAAGAAAGGCAGAGGATATGGCTCAGGGGTGAAGCACCCTGAGTAGACAAGGAGTGAGGAAATTAGTTTAATACTCTCCTGTACTACTAGAAGTAGTGTAATTATATACAAACTAGTCTAGAGGCCAAATGAGTAATAAATATTAAAAATGTTAAAAAGTATATTTCCTCTGACCTGGTCATTTCACTTCTGGCCATTTATTTCTAAGGTACTAATAAGACAAATGGATTTCATCACAATGGTATTTAAGATAGCAAAATATCAACAGATTAGTTTAGTTAAATAAACTCTACAGTCAAGAATACTAGGAGAGGGTTAAATCTCCAGAATCACACACACATAAAAAAGGAATACTAGGAGATCATTAAATAATGATGTGGATTCTTAATTTACAGGGAAAGATGTCAACAATTTATAGTTAACTAAAAATAGGTTATAAAAGGGCTGTATTTTCTGGAAAGGCAATAACATATAGTATGTATATCATGCATGCAGAAAAGAGTTCTGAACAGATATTTACCAAATGTTTATAAGGATTACTTCTAGGTTACACATAGTGATTTTTCACTTTTGCTTTATGATCTTTAGTATAACTGTACCTATACTGAATCTTTTTCCAACAACTCATACTATTATTGGATTAGTTTCACCATAACAAATTATAATAAACATTGTGTCTATTTTATTTCCATTCTGAAAAAAAAATAACACCACATGATAATCTCTGCTTTGAGAAAAAACTCTTTCTCTCTCCATCTAAGTTGTATTGCATAAACATATTATCAAAATCTTGTCATGTACAAGGTACTTCAGGAGATTTAAAACCTGGTAAGACATATTCCAACAAATTTGTGGTCCCACAGAGAAATACAAACACACACACACAAAAAAAAAAAAAAAACACAACGCAAGGGAGAATGAAATACTTTCTGTAAGTTACAAAGTGTGGGGGCAAAGAAGGGAGGGTGGATGACAGAATTGAAGAAACAGGTGAGGAATCCCTTTAGCTTCCATGAAGGGACTACTTTTGAACAGGACACAGGGAGTTGAATAGCCTTTCAACAGGTAGGATGGTGACAATGCACCTTGAAGAGAGAAAGCACAGCATATATATTTTGAAGAAAGCAAATACCTCTGTTCCCTAGAGTTTTGGGAAATAATCAAGGATGGAAAGATAATCTAGAATCATAGTTAAAGAAGGACCTAAATACTGGAGTGAAAAATTCTCATTTAATTCCATGGAAAAAATGAAGTCACTGAGGTTTTGATTAGGAGAGTGATATGATCAGTCCAGCTCTAATCAGAATACTACCTATATAAAAAAAGAATCATTCGGGCTAGCTTTCCTCTGGGACCACTGGAGATTCTCTTGGGTTCCAATTTGAATATAGCCTTGGCTAACTAAATGAAATTATTTACCCAATACCAAAACTCTTTAAAACATATTTAAAGTACAATTAGGATCATTTAAAAGTCCTCAAAAATATAAAAGTAAACAGGAAAAAAGGCAAAAATCTAAAACATTAAGTGTTCATAGGTTAGATTTTATTCATTGTGGTTTTGCAAGGAAAATTTTGTGAAGCTGGCTACTACCAATAAAAGAATCTGAGAATTTGTACTTTCTTATTCCTTTTAAGATTTCAATTAGGTTGAAGCACTGGCTTTCTAAATGAAAAATAGTAGTGGTAAAAGAAAATAATTAGAGCAAATTCCCAGTCTAGGCATGCATTAATATTAGATCAGTTCCTAGATAAAAGCTGAATCTGGCAGGCCAGGCACAGTGAGCTCATTCTGTCAGAGGACTATGGTGAAGAATAACTCTATCAAAGCTGGTTTGTCCTAAAAAGAAAGGCACTTATGGGTTGTTTTGCCCGAGGGCTCTACATATGGTCCTGATGAAGTGAAGAGGTGGAGCTGCAGTCTTCAGAGACCACATATCATATCCAGGAATACCAGTCAGAAGACACACTATATGCATAAAACCACCATGTATCTTATTCTTGCCTTTCTAACTAAACTGTATCCTCATCCAGTAGCAGTCTTTTGACCTTTGTGGTTCCTTCAATACAGAGCATTAAAAGTACATAGCACTTCATGCTTGTTAAACTGAATCTTTCAGAAGTATGGAATCTTCTAAAATCAAAGTAACTATTTTAACAATAATTACTATTGTTATTATTATTGGAATCAGAAACCCTGCTGTATGTAGCAGTCAACAAATACCAATGACCCAAGAAAGCTTAATTTCAATATTTCGAGTTCAAGAAAAATACCTTCACAAAAATCAAACTAAAAGCTTAGATATTAAGTAACCTAGCCTAAGTTGTACACTTAACTATAATGCTGGAATCCAAGAGTTAGACTTCTGGGCCACATATTATTTTTCTACTCTGCTATATTGCCTGTCATTATATATGCTAAAGCTTTATAATTCCAGTTCATTAGAAAGATAAACTAAAATATCAACAAGGTGAATCAAAGTATTTTAGAAGTTATAACTCTAAAGATATATTTAGTACGTACAGCAAGCAACAGATGTCCAATCCAATATGACTTCCTAAAGAAATAAAACTCAATTGTAGGGGCTAGGATTGTGGCTCAGTGGTAAAGCACTTGCCTAGCACATGTGAGGCACTGGGTCCAATCCTCAGCATCACATAAAAATAAATAAATAAAATAAAAGTATGTGCACATCTACAACTAAAAAAAAAAAATTTTTAAACTCAATTGCAATTGTCCATTTGAATGTAATTAGTGGATCTTCGCAAAGTGCTTTCTTTACAAGTTAAGTTCATAACTTACAACTCTTTCCAGTAATTTACTTGGTAAATAAGTAGTGAAAAAATTCAGTCAAGATTTGACTCAATTGGATTGATTGGGTTATGAGCCTTAACCTAATCAGCACATTAATCCACTTGAAGGATTAACTGGATGGTAGAGATAGCTGAAGGAGGTAGATCACTGGGAGCATGCCTTCGGAATATATATTTTGTCTGTGGAGAGCAAAGCTTTCTTTCTGGTTCTTTGTTGCCATGTCCTGAACTGCTCTCTTCTAACACACTCTTGAACTGCTCTCTTCTAACACACTCTTCCGCCTTGAAGGTTTATGTCTCCTCAGGCCCAAAGCAATGGAGTTGGCCATCTATTGACTGAGACTTCTGAAACTATGAGCCCCAAATAAACTTTTCCTCCTCTATGCTATTTTTGCCAGATCTTTTGGTCACAGCAGCAAAAAACCTCACTAAAACAAATCTATAATTAGATTAAGCTTAAACTAATATTGAGAATGTACCTTATGTCTAACCATTGTTCTATCTAGGGTATTATAAAGAATAAAGGCAAGTGAAATATAAGCTTTAAGGAAATATAGTTGAAGATATACAATGTATAAAACTGAGGAGCCAAGCTTAGTGGGGCACATCTATAATGCCAATGACTCAGGAGGTTGAGGCAGGAGATCATAAATTTGGGGCCAGCTTCAATAACTTAGCAAGACCATCTCAGAAAAAAAAAAGAAAAAAGAAAGAGAGAAAAGATAGAAAGAAAGAAAGAAAGAAAGAAAGAAAGAAAGAAAGAAAGAAAGAAAGAAAGAAGGAAGGAAGGAAGGAAGGAAGGAAGAAAGGAAGAAAGAAGGAAAGAAAGAGAAAAGAAAAGGGCTGGGGGTGGGCTGGGAATGTAGCTAGTGGCAGAGTGCTTGCCTAGGATGCATGAAACCCTAAATTCAATCCTTAGCACCACAAAAACAGACAAATAAAAAGGGCTGGGGGTGTACCTCATGGGAGAACATTCCTGGGTTTAATTCTTGGTACTGCAAAGAAAAAGAGTATAAAACTTAAATGTCAAAGAACAACATGGGGGTACTGGGGTTGTGGCTCAGCGGTAGAGCACTTGCCTTGCACGTGTGAGGCTCTGGGCTCAATTCTCAGCACCACATAAAAATAAACTAACAAAATAAAGGTATTGTGTCCATCTACAACTAAAAAAAAATTAAAAAACAACAACATGGAAGTTAAAATGTCAATATGCATATAAAACATAACCATGGTATGTATACTAGACTAGGTTTTTCATCTCACTCACCATTTCCTGCCCCCACACTGTTCCAGATCTCATGTCCCATTCAAAAATTATTTTCTTTACCTCTCATCCAGAGGCTACAATATTCACAGCATATAATGACCATTACTGGACTCATAGTTCACTAGTAAAACTTTCAGATCCATTTCCCCTGGGTAATTGCTGATTTTTGAGGCAGATGTCCATCAAGAAGGTGATCTACTTACATGTTCCAGATTTGTTTTCATTACTAATGGCTCATCTCTTTTTTTCTGTTCATCCATTTTCCTTTTCCCTGTTTCTGTGTCCTCTGGTAACAGCTTGTGGATTTGGTCTTCAGAATTTTTTTCCTCTTGCAACTTTTCTTCTCTCAGCTAAAAAATGAAAATTACATAGACAGTAGTTTTAAGCAATTCCAGACTTAAAAACCTCTTTAGTCAACAGAGTACAAACAGATCACAAGGCAGTTTTAAAGACTGCTTTTCTTATCAGATATAGCCTTCTTGATTTTCAAAATGTAAATCTGCCTTTACTTGGCTCTTACCAAATATATACTTCATGATTTAAAAGATTTAACTGCTCTGCATTTTTTTTTTCTTTTCTTTTCTTCTTTTGGCAGTGCTGGGGATTGAAATTCAACCTATGGTCTTGTGCTTGCTATATTAGAGCTCTACCATTAAGATATATCCCTAACCCTGCTCTGCATTTTTAAGTAACATGAAACCATAAGAGCTAATAAAAAAATAGCCTCACACAAAAAAGTAAACCTAAAAATTCTCCACACTTCTATAAGCCCAGTATAACTATATTGGACAAGAGCAGAAGCAGCCAAAAACCAGAGAAACTGGACTAAATCTCATTAGCGACACCAAAAACATGACTTATTACACTTCCAGTGTTCTACATTTTATGCTCTTATCCTATGGTTACAGGATACATTGAGATCCATGGTCTAAGATGCATGCTTATAATCCCAGCTACTCAGGAGGTTGAGGCAGGAGGATTGAAAAGTTCAAGGCCAGCCTGGGCAACTAAGAGAGAGACCCTGTCTCAAAAATTAAAATAAAACTAAAAAGGGATGGGGTGTAGCTCAATGGCAGGATATCCCTGAGTTCAATCTCTAGTGCCAAAAAAGGACACAGGCTCTACAAAGAAATTTAAAGCAAAGGCATATGTTCCTCATTTGGGGGAGGTAGCATGGCATTTATGAAAATAACATGGGTTTGGAATAAAAATCTGGGTGATATTGAGGCAAATGAATCACCATTTGCTTACTCCAAAGTAGGGATAATGCTTTTTTCTTTGCAGAGCTTGCTGGAAAGAGTAAATGAGATAGCATAAAACATAGTATTTAATATAGTTCCTTGCAGTGCATCATGAATCAAGGGCTTCAATAAAATTTAAATGATAATATATATCAAGTCAATTATAGGATATTAATAATTTCAACCATTCTTGCAAAAAAAAATTCTGATAGGCTGTTGCCTCAAGGTTAACAACAACAAAAACACCATAATAATAAATAACAATAGAACCTTAGTTTTATCTTTCCAATTTCTTTCTTTTTTTTTTTCTTTACTTTCTTTAGGTAAATTTCTTTAGGCCTGATTCCTGTAAGCATGAACTAGTCTTTAAGACACTGAGTCTAATTCAAGAGGTGTGACGGCTCACACTGAAATCCCAGCAACTCCAGAGGCTGAAGTAGGAGGACTGCAAGTTCAATATGAGCCTTAGCAAATTAGTGAGGCCTTAAGGACTGACTTAGTGAGACACTGTCTCAAAATAAAAACATTTTTAAAAAAGAGCTGGGGATATGGATCAGTGGTTAAGTGACTCTGAATTCAATCCCCAGTACCAAAAAAAAAAAAAAAAAAGTTATGAGTATGCAAAGCACACCATGCACAAAGCTATGACAGGAGAAGATTCAAATGAATCTCTGCCCAAATCAAACAAGAACACAAGGGAAAGAAAAATAAAATAAAGCTATAGCTGGGGAGAAAACAAAACAAAAGCCTATGTTGCTCACATAAAGGAATCAATGTCTTTTAAGATCTTAGAAGTTCTTGTTCAACAATTTGACCAAATGCTACACCAACGGGCATTTTACTTCATAAGATAAGCAGAACAGCACAAAAGAAATTGGGTTTTACCATCATAATAATTTTATTATTTAATAAACTCTTATGTGTCAAATGCTAAGTTCAGCATGATACATGTGTGTGTACACACACACACACACACACACACACACTATCTAAGAGTCAGATAATGTGTTCAAATTGATTCACCAAAAGGCCCTAGAATTCAACTCTAGATCTGTCTCAATGGTTCTCAACCAAGGATGATTTTTGCCCCCAAGGGAACATTTGTCTGCAGACACTTTTTGTTGTCATTACTGGAGGAGTGGACTACTAGCATCTGGTGGACAGGGATTGTTGCTAAACATCCTAGATGCACAAGTTAGTCTCTTCCCACAATAAACAATCTTCTAAGTACTAAATTTAGTTTTATACATTTTAGTATGATTTTGTTTAGTGTTTAAGGATGTATATTTTTGCCCCCTAATAATCTGTATTGCTGCTCCAAATTTTTAACAATAGATTTGTTGCAAAACATAGTCTTCATTGCAATGGAGAATCACTGCTAAGAAATCATCATCTTAACAAAGCTAACAGTTTACAAAAGTGAAAGTCATTCATCCATTTAAATCTTTTTAAAAATTTTTGTAGAGATCATTGGAATTTATTCTTTCAAAAAAATTTTATATATTTTTAGTTGTAGATGGACATAATACCTTTATTTACTTATTTTTATGTGGTGCTGAGGATCAAACTCAGTGCCTCACACATGCTAGGCAAGCACTCTATCACTGAGCTACAACTCCAGCCCTCCATTTAAATCATCACATGAATAATGTTGGTGTTTTCTTCTATATGGGTGAGATACTAAGATATATATTTTTTTGGTTTTGTCCTTTTCTGACTCTTAACTCTCATAGTCCTTGTTATTTCCTACGTAACTAGAATAATGTTGGGGCATTTCAGGCCTCAAGAAATCAAAATCGCTTTCTCTCTGACCTTCTCCTGCCCCCCATACACTCCACCTGTCACCTTTTCTGTGTTGGACCTGACCCTAAAGAAATTCTCTTGCCTACTTTGTCTAATAGTAGACCACACAAAGACCTCTCCATTTCAGGAGGGGTCCTACCTATACCCAGAAAGGCTACACAGAAATGCCAAGAAGAATGAACAAACAGGCCTCGCTAAGTTTCCCCAAGTAGTATAATAGCATTACGTCATACCCTTTTTTGCCCACTCACATTTGAACACAACTGTCCATGTTTCAATCATGCTCCACATGAGCATGATTGAAAAAACCTGAAAGTACAGGGTTCAGAGAACTTCTGAATAGCTAAGCACAGGAAGGCTCCTGTGGGATAGGATATCTGAGAGGGCATGGAAGCTCCACATTCCTTTCCACATGATTGGCCCTATGTATCTCTTCATTTTTATATCCTTTGTGATATCCTTTCTGCTTCTTAAATTTTTTTAAGTCATAGATGGACACAATGCCTTTTATTTATTTATTTATTTATTTATTTATTTATTTATTTATGTATTTATTTATTTTAATGTGGTGCCAATGATTAAACCCAGTGCATCACATATGCTAGGCAAGTGCTCTACCACTGAGCTGCAACTCCAGCCCCCTATGATATCCTTTCGAATAAACTGGTTAACGTAAGTATTTCCGTGAGTCCTGTGAATCACCCTAGCAAAATAATCAAACTATTTTAGGAGGGAGTTTTGGGAACCGCAATTTACAGCTGATCAATTAGAAGCATAGGCAAACCAACCAGAGGCATCCATGGGGATCGATCCCTGAACATATGGAATCTGACACTATCTCCAAGTAGACTCTGTCAAAATATAAATAAATTAGGGGACACCCAGCTGGTATTCACTGTAGAACTGATTACTTGCTTGGTGACTGGAAAAGCATCACAGGCTTGATGTCAGAAGTGATCTATGCTGTGAGAGTGTAGCAGGAAAAAACAAATCTGAGTTGGAGGTTTGTTTTCACTATATCCTCATAACCCAGTTCTGTAGAAGGTGAGTTTTTTGTTCCTTGGTGGTCATTTATAAAGATATGAGAACTTTGCTAGCCATGGTAGTGTACACCTATAATCCCAGCAGCTCGAGAGGCTGAGGCAGGAGGATGGCAAGTTCAAAGCCAGCCTCAGCAACTTAGCAAGGCCTTAAGCAACTTAGTGAGACCCTGTCTCTAAATTAAATACAAAAAGGGCTGGGGATGTGACTCAATGGTTAAGTGTTCCTCGGTTCAATTCCCAGTACAACCCCCACCCCCAACAAATGATATGAAAACTTGGGCTCTAGGAAAGTATTTTTACACTGAAAACTTCCAGGGAGAGTCAGAAAGTAGCATAATAAACATGAATAAGAAATATCAATAGCTACTATTTACTGAAATCTTCTCTGTTCCAGGTATTAAGTTTATAAAGCTTATCTCATTTAATTCTTATGGACTGTATTTGTATCTATTTATAATTACCATTTTATATACCTGAAAAGTTGACTCTGTGGTTATTTCCAAAGTTACAGAGACTGAATACTGAAGAGCCTGGATTTTAAAGTAAACCTCTTGACTTCAGATACTCAACTTCAGAGCTACTGACATTTTGATTTAGGTGATTTCTATGGTGGGACCTGAGCAGTCTGAGAAGGTATTTTATACATTAATACTTTCTCGGGAAACAGGACTTGAAGATGTAGTAGCATAAAAGGGAAAGAGAGAGCCAAAACAAAGTAGCGCCAACAGTTGGCTCAGCCGTCAGAGACAATATGAGAAACTGTAGGAAATTCATTACAAGATGGTAAAAAAAAAAAAAAAAAAAAAAAAGAGAGAGATAAGCATAATCATTCAAATTAGCCAAGAGGGCGGAGAGGGCAGAGGGAGAGGGAGTGAGGGGACAAAGCCTTCCGAACCTCAGCAGCTTCCTTTTCCTCCTTCCCCAAGCAGACCCCAGAGCCCCTGAGGCCCTCTCTCCATCTTTGGAACACGCTGGTAATAACAGGAAACTAAGAGGGACCCTGTGAGTAGCCAGTACCACTCCTTTCTTTTCTGGAGGACGCCTATACCAGAACTGGATCTGTTGGAGCTGGAAGGCCTGGGTCTGTCAGATACACCCACCTACAAGATCAAGGACAGCAGTGTTGGCACAATGATCTGGCAAGCAACAGGAGTAGAACATGAGAAAAAGGCAAAAGGCGAAACCCTCCTAGAGTACAGCACCTTCAACTTCTGGAGAGCTCCCATTGCCAGCACCCACTCCTTGGAATTGGACTTGCTCTAAGGCCAAGACTTCTCTTTCCCACCACCTTGCCCTTATTGTCTTCTCTTTCAAGCCTCTTCTTTCTCATTCCTTTCCCAAATTAATCTTGTTCTCTTCCCTCTATTGTGTTGATAGTGCTGATGAGTCTGCCAGTTGAGTTTTATTTATTTATCTATCTATCTACTCTGTTTCTCTCAAAAACCCTCAAATCAAAGTAAAAGGTTCAAGCAATGGAGTATAGGATCACAGAAATCCCACCCCCACCCCCTGGATTATTAACCCCAGAAAACAGGCTTTATGGAGACATCAGGGAGTAGTAGAGTAGTACAAAATGGAAGACAGTTTTGATTCCATTTTTAATCAGCTTCAAAGATTGCTCAAACCAGAGGGTAGAGCACTTGCTTGGTATATGTGAAACCTTGGGGTCTGATCCCTAGCACCACAAAGAAGAAAAAGATTGCTCAAACCTTTGTAAATTTAAGTATTTTTTCCCAGGGTTAATGAAAACCTTCTAATTTTTAAGATGATTTGCCACAACAGAATGATTTCCAAAATGTAAGGTGACAATCTTCTTTTTTAATCCTGCTTCTTCTTATAATACATTCTTTTCTCCAGAGAAATTGGGGTAAAAGTATAAAACAAGGAAACAATACATTATGAAAATATGGAAAAGCACTAAATCATTTCAGAAATAGTTGAAGCTCTTTCCTTCTAAAAAGCATTCTTTGTTTTCTGCAGTACTGGGGATCCAACCCAGGGGCATTCTATCACTGAACTACATCCTAGCCCATTTTATTTTTTTAATTTTGAGACAGGGTAGGGGTAGGGTCTAAGTTGCTGGCCTTGAACTTGTGATCCTTTTGTCAGCCTCCAAAGTCCAAAAGGATGTTCTTCAGCTTACTCACAACTTTGCTAATTATGGATAGATAATTCTAGCTGAGAAAAATCAGATTTCAAATCTTAAGAAGAAACCTTGCTATTAGGATAATTTGCAAGGTTCTTATTCAGTCTTCTAAAAAGCATAAGGTTTGGTCCTAAGTATTTAGTCTTGCCCCTTCCTCATTTGCAATATATAATACTACTAATCAATGAGCCTGATACACAATTCTAAAGCTACCTTAAGACCATAATATGAACAATTACATTCTGCTCCTACACCTTGTTCCCACTCCTTCCAAAATTATTGCTGATTTGTGCTATTTACTCATTTATTTAATAAAGACATTCAATCCTCCCCACCCACCAAAAAAGAGAAGCATATATCTATTGGCTCCCACATCCCACCGATCAAAGTTCACTCCAAGGAATGTTAAGTATCCCTCAGAGTAACTTGTATAGCCTGAGTCAGTTCCCATGATGGGCCCAGTAGCAGAGATAACAGAGAAGTCCTGGAGCTAGAAATAAGATGTAAGCAGTAGGAACCTAAACAAGAAGATATAATGTAGCTGCTCACTACTATAAATGGAATTATTTTTATAACTTCTATTTACAGGTGCCAATTACCAGAGAAAAAGTTTACTTCTATATGTTAATCTCATACTCAGCCACACTATCAAGAATACTAGGGGTTGCATTGTGGCTCGGTCATGTGTGAAGCACTGGGTTTGATCCTTAGCACTGCATAAAAATAAACAAAATAATGGCATGCTGTCCATCTACAACTACAAATTTTTTTAAAAAGAATATCATATATTTCCTGAAAATATCTTTGCCTATTTTAAAAATTTACTTATTATTAATAAATTAATTTATTTTTGCCAAAACTAGGGATTGAACCCAGAGGTGCTCCATCACTGAGTTAGATCCTTAGCCCTTTTTGTTTTTTATTTTGAGACAGAGTCTCAAACGTTCAGTCTTTCTAACTCAGCCTCCAGAGTGCTGGGATTACAGGCATGCATCACCACACCCAGCTAAAAATTAAACTTTAAAAAATCAAAATATGAGGCTGGGGTTGTGGCTCAGTGGTAGAACGCTTGCCTAGCACGTGAGAGGCCCTGGGTTCGATCCTCAGCACCACATGAAAATAAAGTTATTATGTCCAACTACAACTAAAAAAATATTTTTTAAAAATTGTAAAAATCAAAATATAATATACACACAGAAAAGCACACAAATCATAAATGTAAGGCATTAAAAATTATACAAAATAAATATACATACATAGCCACCACCCAGATAAAGAAATAGCTTAATACCAGTACCCCTTTGCACCTCTTCCTCACTCAAAAGTAACCATGATTCTGGCTTCTAACACTCTAAAATCATTTTAGATATTTCTGAATTTTACATAAATGAAGTTTTATGTTTACTGACTATCTTATATCACACAACATTCTATTTGTATGATTAACCCATAATTAACCTACTCAAACAGTAGCTTATACCTTCCCATTTTGTTTTATTGTATTCTATTATTGTATACAAACAATTTAACCATTCTGTTGGTGACAAATATGAATTTATAGTTTCTAGTTTTGGGCTATCTATAAATAAATAAGGATTATATAAGGATTATATGGATTATATAAGGATTTATTATATTTGTTATTATATAACATTTTAATCTACAATTTACTTGGAATTGACCTTCTAGTGTAGAAGAATAAGAGGTGCTTCCAGCTTTACTAACACCCAATACTACCTATTTTAGCCATTCCAGTGGGTTGGTACTGCATTATTTTAATCTGCATTTCTCTAAAAAATAAAGGTACAGAACAATCTTAAATTTACTACTTGGAAATCCCCTTTTATGAAATGGCTATTCATATCTTCGCTTTCTTAGATGTTTGGTTTTTTCCTTTTACTAAGTTTAAGTTTTATTCTTTGGATATGAGTCAATTGTCAGGAAAAATACACAGACATGTAAGATATTAAGTATGCTACAATTTAAAGGTGTTCCTCAAAAGTCCAAGTGTTGGAAACTTAATCAAATTCATATGTTAATAGTATTTGGAGGCAGGGCCTTTGAGAGATTAGGATTAGATGAAGTCGTAAGGGTGGAGTATCATAACTGGCTTTATAAAAGGAAGAGAGATAGCATACTTACTGTCTCACCATGTCATGCCCTATGTCACACTGTGACACAGCAAGAAGGTCCTCACAAAATAACAGGCAGATGCCAACACCATGCTCTAAGACTTTGCAGTCTCCAGAGCCAAAAGCCAAATAAATTTCTATTCTTTATAAATACCCAGTCTCAGATATTTTATTATAGCAAGAAAAAATGGACTAAAAATGAAAAGACACACACATGTATGTGTGTGTGTGTGTGTGTGTGTGTGTATATATATATATATTTTTCCCCCCCTTTCACATAGAAATTTACCTTTTTCACTCTTAGTACTATCTTCTCCACCCACGCCCTTGGTACTGGGGATTGAATCAAGGGGCACTTTACCACTGGACAATGGTTGTCATTTCTAATTTTTTATTTTAAAAATAATTTTTGAGATGAGTCTCACTAAGTTGCTGAGACTGGCCTCAAACTTGGATCCTCCTGCCTCAGCCTCTTGAGTAGCTGGGACTACAGGAGTAACCACCATACCTAGTTTGGTACCATCTTTTGAAGATAAGAAATTCCAGGTTTTAATGCAGTTAAATTTATTAATATTTTATATTATAGTTAGTGCTCTTTATACACCATTTAAGAAATTTTGCTTTCCATGAGGTTATAAGAATATTCTCCCATGTTATCTTTAAGGAGCTTATTATATGACATTTTAATCTACAATTTACTTAGAATTAACTTTTTATTTTTTTATTTTTTATTTTATTTATTTATTTATTTATTTTTAGAGAGAGTGAGAGAGGAGGGAGAGAGAGAGAGAGAGAGAGAGAAAATTTCCTTTCAATATTTATTTTTAGTTCTCGGCGGACACAACATCTTTGTTGGTATGTGGTGCTGAGGATCGAACCCGGGCCTCACGCATGCCAGGCGAGCGCGCTACCGCTTGAGCCACATCCCCAGCCCCTTATTTTTTTTTTTTTTTTAAAGAGTGAGAGAGGAGAGAGAGAGAGAGAATTTTTTTTTTTTAATATTTATTTTTTAGTTCTCGGTGGACACAACATCCCCGTTGGTATGTGGTGCTGAGGATCGAACCCGGGCCGCACGCATGCCAGGCGAGCACGCTACCGCTTGAGCCACATCCCCAGCCCAGAATTAACTTTTTAAATTCAGCTACGTTAAGGCATATAATCTACATATGCTAAAATGAACACATGGAATGTATAATTCAATGGCTTTTGACAAATGTATATATCCATGTAAATATTTGCCTAATCAAGATATAGAATAATTGTTACCACCCAAAAAAGTCCCTCTGAGCACATCAGTAATCAATCTCCTAACCCACTCAGCACTAGGCAACCACCAATCTAATGACTACAGACTAGTTTTGCCTATTATAAAATTATATAACATATATTCCTTTGTGTCACATTTCATTCACTCAGCATATTTTTTTGAGATGTGTTCACTTTATTACGATATCCCTTTATATGGTTGAGATATACTTCACTGTAGGAATATACCAAAAAAATTTTTTTTTTATCCATTCAAGTATTGAACAATTGGGTTTTTTTTTTTCATTTGGGGCTGTTATAAATAAAGCTATGAACATTCATCTCTCTTCATGGACCAATGTTTTTGTTTTGGTTGGCCTAACAGCTGCAAGTATAATTGCTGGATCACACAGTAACTATGTTTAAATGTATAAAGCAACTGCCACTTATACCATTTTAGGCTCCCACTACCAATGTGTAAAAGCTCCAGCTGATCCACATTCTCACATTTTCTTGTCACACATGGGAACTGTTAGTCTTAATATTAGCCATTGTAGAGGATATAAGGCAATGTCCCTATGGTCTTA
The DNA here is from genome assembly GCF_964194105.1 of Spermophilus citellus. Classification (NCBI taxonomy): domain Eukaryota; kingdom Metazoa; phylum Chordata; class Mammalia; order Rodentia; family Sciuridae; genus Spermophilus; species Spermophilus citellus. Next base: position 192,941,942 of record NC_138183.1, read on the forward strand.
ATTAGTATTTCCTGATGGCTAATTATGTTCACTGACTTTTCATGGGCTTACTATTATATCTTCTTTTGTGAAATGTCTGTTCAAACCTTTTGTCATTTTATTATTCATTCATTATTTATTTATTACCTTATCAGTAGTTACAAGAGTTCTTTTCTAAAAAAATATATACATATTTTTTAATTGTAGATGGACCCACTACCTTTATTTATTTATCTTTATGTGGTGCTGAGGATCAAACCCAGGGCCTCACATATGCTAGGCAGGCACTCTACCACTGAGCTACAACTCCAGCCCTACAAGAGTTCTTGAAATAGTCTGATAAGATACACATTTTCCAAATATTTTTTCTAGTCTTTGCTCTTTTTATTTCCTTAATGACAGATTGTTTTTTAACTATGACAAAGTCCAATATATAATTTTTTTTCTTTCTATGATTATAAAGTCTAGAAAGTCCATGTTCCTTCTAGAAAATCTTTGCCCATCTCAATGTCAAAAAAATTCTTTAAGTATTTTTGTGTCTTTGTGAATACCAGCTGACCACTGTTATATACTGTAAGTTTTTGTCTCCCCAAAATTCCTATTTTGAAAACCTAACCCCCAATGTCATCATATTAGGAGGTTGGGGCCTTTGGGAGGTAATTAGGATACAAAAGTGCAGTTCTCATGATGGATAAAGACAAACTGTGGAAAATATACACAATGGAATATTACTCAGCATTAAAAGAGAATAAAATCATGGCATTTGCAGGTAAATGGATAGAGTTCAAGAATATAATGCTAAATGAAGTAAGCCAATCCCAAAAAAACAAATGATATAAGGATGCTGATTCATAATAGGAATGGAGCGGGGCATGGAAGTAATAGATAAACTCTAGATAGGGCAAAGGGGAGGAAGGGGAAGGGAGGGGGTATAGGGGTAGGAAAAGACGGTGGCATGAGATGGACTTCATTACTCTAAGTACATGTATGAAGACACAAATGGTGTGACTCTGTTGTATACAACCAGAGATATGAAAAATTGTGCTTTATATGTGTACTATGAATTGAAATGCAGTCTGCTATCATATAACAAATTTATTTAAATTTTTAAAAATAACAAAAAAATTTTTAAAAACTCACATCCACTCATACCCAGAATACACAAAAGATATCTCAAAATTTAACAGCAAGAAAGTAATCCAATTTAAAAACATGCAAAAGATTTAAACAGACATAACATCTAAGAAAACAAACAGAAGACAAATAAACATGAAAATATGCTCAAATTATTAGTCATTTAGGGAAATGTAAATTAAAACCAATGAGATGCCATTTCATACCCACTAGGATAACTATAACCAAAAAGCAGAAAATAGCAACTTTATATATGACAAGTATTTTTGTTTATATATATATATTTTTTTTTTTAACAGCACACTTAAATTTTCAAGTGTCATACAATCTGTTCTATAAGTATCATCAACTCACTATCAGCTTTCTATTCTTTTAAACGCTACAATAAACATTTTGCATGATAGGTTCATTAAGGCAATATTTTAGTAACTGAATTCAACTGATTTTCTAGTTGTAATCAGCTAGTTGAATTTTCCACTAACAGCCAAACACAGAATAAGTCTGTGCTCACTAAATTACTTTTTCTAGTTTTTTATTGTGAAAAAATACCCAAAGGTAACCACATTAACTATTATTGATATTCTTTATGTTGTACAGCCATCAGCAACATCTCCAGAACTCTTTTTCATTTGTATAACTAAAACTATACCCATTAATTAAATAATACCTCCTATTGTCCCCTTTCCCAACCTTTTCAACCACATTTCTCATTCTGTTTCTCTGAATTTGACTACTCTGAATACCTCATTATATGGAAATCACATCGTATTTGCTTCCTTGTGACTGGCTATTTCACTTAGCATAATGTCCTCAAAATTCTTCCATGTTGTGCCATGTGTCTTTCCTATTTTATTTTGGAACTGGAGGCTGAATCCAGGGCTTTGCGAATGCAGGCAGACGCTTTGCCACTGCGCTACATCCCAGCCCAAGATTTCATTCCTTTTAAAAACTGAATAATCCACCATTGTTTACATTTTGCTCACCCATTGACACTTGGGTTACTTCCACACTTTAGCTGTGTACTGTGGGAGGTCGTCCTCACATGTGATTTGAGTTACCTCCCTGGCTGGGCGAGAGGCGCTTAGACACATCCTTGTGCCCAGAGCTTTTCCCACCCTTCTCAGGTCCGAGGGATTGTCGGTGTGGAGGCGTGTTTGGCCACTACCCCTGAAGACCCAATCGTCGCACCTGACCTTGGGACACTGCCCCCCTTAATCTTCATTGGATGGGATTTTCCCCAGAATTTTTTGTTTCCCAATAAAAGTCCACTTTCTGGTGTGTTCTATCCCTCTCTCTCTCTCTCTGGCCTCTTCAGTAAACCTCGCTACCCTAATAGGTAGCTTGAGGCTGGAGGAAGGAGACGCCATCCTGGAGCTGGTTTAAAGGTAATTAGAATCTGTTACTTTAATTCAAACTCCCTTCGGATTTCTCATATAAAACTGAACCTTCATTTATGAAGCCTGTGCAGGCTAAAGTATACACAACAGGTGTACCACACAGTTACCACTTCAAGTCCCTGCTTTCAGTCCTTCTGGGTATATAATAAGAAAGACAATTGCTGGATCATATAATAAGCCACCACACTATTTTCCACATGGATTTTATATTTCCAACAACAGTACACAAGAGTTCCAATTACTTCACGTCCCTACCAGCACTTGTTATTTTCGGGGTTTACAGTAGGCAACCTAAAGGGTGTGAAGTTGGCATTTCATTGTAGTTTTTAACTTATATTTCCTCAATATTGGTGGTGTTGAGCATCTTTTTATGTCTTTTGGCTTTTTGATATCTTTAGAGAAATGTCTATTTAAGTCCTTTGTCCATCTTTGAATCAGGTTGGGTTTTTTGTTACTGAATTTTAAAGAGTTCTTTATATATTCTAGATAATCCCTTATCATATTAGGATTGCAAATATTTTCTTTCATTTTGTAGGTTTTCTTTTTACTTTGTTGATAATGTCTTTTGATGTATTTTAACAATTTTGGGGAAGTCCAAATTGTCAAATTTTTCTTTTGTTGACTGTACTTTTAATGCCCAATCAAAGAAATCACTACCAAATCCTATGTCATGAAGTTTTGCTGTATGTTTTTGTCTTATTTATAGTTTTAGGTCTTTACTCATTTTGAGTTAATTTTTGTACAAGGTTTAATGGTCCAAATTCACTGTTTTTCTTAATCTCTGTTCATACAAGAGCATGGATGCCTATATAATACTTCTAGACAACCCATGAATCTGGAATAATGTTCAATTCACAATAAAAATTGTTTGTCAACTGATTATGAATCTGAATCTAGGTTATAGATACATGGAAGTTCATTTTATTCTCATTTTTACATTTGTTTAAATATTACAAAAATTAAAAATTTAGAAATTATTTATAACATTTATTATGCTAATTAACAAGCCTCACAAGCTGGCTGATAACAAAAATAACTGAAGGACTTAGCCCAAGAAATGCAAGTTCTGATTATGGTCTTTTGAATGCTAAGTGTGGACTCCAGAGTGAGTGTGTGTGTGTGTGTGTGTGTGTGTGTGTGTGTGTGTGTAAACACATCCCCAGCATCTCCAGAGACACACAGACATACACACACACTATTTCAAATGAGACCCAATCTTAAAATACATTTAATAGTACCCAGAACATTAACCTATCGTGGACTTTCTTTTCCTCGAATTTTCTATTGATGTATTTAGTTGTGCATAATGGTGGGATTTGTTGCTACATATTTATACATGAACACAACATAATAATATAATTTCAATATCATTCCTCACTATTTCCCCTTTCCCTTCCCTCTTACCTCCCGAGGTTCCTTTCCTCTATTCTACTAATTGCTCTTTGATTTTCATGAGATCCCTATCCCCACCTTTCTTTTCCGTTTTCTTCTCTAGCTTCCACTTATTTATCATGGATAACACTATCTGTTCAGTTTCTTTGTTTCCAAATCTCTATTCTCCCAGACTCTGTGAGCTTCTTTTGATCAGGGACCCTTTATTTCCAGATACTGGGTGTACAATAAATTTAGTTTCACAAATATTTACAGAGCACCAGAATGTGTGTGTCTGGCAAATTTCAGTACTGAGGATATAGCTCTGATCAAAGAAGCTGAAGTTGTTCACATAGGGCTTACATTCTAGTAGAATGCTATTGAAGTGAATGATGAAATTGAACAGACAAAAAAAAAAAATACATGACACTATCAATTCCACTATAAAAGGTAACCAATCTGACCATGAGCCCTGAGTCCAGGGTTGGTGGAGGAGTGCTACCCAATGGCAATTAGAGACTAGAAGATCACTAATCATTTTCTTATCTGAATTAGTAAAATAGTCTACTACCTATGATACTAAACTATCTTATGAGAACTGTAGGATCATACAGCTCCATGTTGTTTAATTTTCCTCTAATAAATGATATCAGATTTTTCTTAGAAAAATATGATGTGAAAACATTCAGTAAATTATGAGTTATGCACATTTCCCTTTCTAGTCATCTCTGGGCCAATACTTCTCAAACTGGGACTCCAGACACCTAGGGTGCTTTACAAAGAGAGTATTTGGGAAGCTTTAAGTTAATTTTCAATATATTTTTGGAAAATATAACAAATAATATGCTTATATTCCATAAGATTGTACCCACTAAACATCACCATCTCAATAAACAGGTTAAATACATTTTTTGTTGATTTCTAGGGCTTATTCTCAGTAGAAGATATTTTTAAGTATTTTAAATTCATACAGGGATTTTATAAAAATAATATAGGGCTAAGGTTGTGGCTCAATGGCAGAGTGCTTGCCTAGCATGTGTGAGGTACTGGATTCGATTCTCAACACCATGTATCAATAAATAAAGGTACATTGACAACTATATATATATATATATATATATATTTTTTTTTTAAAGGAGAATACAAACTGGTTAAAAAAAAAAAAAAGAGGTGGGAGCTGGGTGTTTAGGCACATGCCTATAATCCCCAGCAACTCAGGAGGGTGTGACAGGAGGATTGCAAATTCAAGGCCAACCTCAACGATTTAGTGAGACCCTGTCTCAAAATAAAAAATAAAAAGCACTGGGGATGTGGTTCAGTGGGTAAGCACCCCTGAGTTCAATCTCCAGTACAAAAAAAGAATTGGGGTCTACTACTTCAAAATCATGCTACACAATATAATGAAATTATTAGATAATCAAATAAGCATCAAAACATTTCGATTTACTTTGGTATCTAATGCAATCAATACTTTGTATCCTCTGTCTGGTTCCTAGGCTCTCATTTGACATCAACAACTACCATTTCTATTGGGTCTAATAGCTGACTACTGTTGATGTTGTCTACAAAAACAATGTACTATGGGTGAACTAGGACTATTCTCAGCTTCAATTTCACAGTATCCTCAAATTCTAGTAAATGCTCTCTGGCACACATGGTAAAGCCATGACTTTTACTTGAACAATCACATAAAGAGCATCAAAGCAAATGATTTGTTCTTATGATTCTTAACAAAATTTTAAAGACACCACACCGATGATTCTCTTTCCTTTAAATTCTCGAACACCTTCATATTTAAATGTTAGAATTAAGAATATCTGAAACATTTAAGCTAAAATAACATTTTTCTAATTTTCTCGTTTATGTAATGAATAAGGCATTTAAAATTATCTCAGTACCAGTTTTAGATTCTTACATACATTATGAAGAAATGCATATTAAATTAATTGTAGGTACTTAAGTTTACTCATAAATTGAACCAGCAATTACTGTATAACTCATATGTTCAGCTGCCAATCTAAAAGGTTAAAAAATGAGGAAGACACTTAGGTCAAGTATTAAGAGTTCTAATTTGTTGATCATTAAAAGGCAAAGACAGGCCTTCACTCCTCAAAGTTCAAGGAAACTGGGAATCCATTTGTGCTTCACATCCCTAACTTTTCAGCTTCCAACTACAATCTTTTGTCAATCTTCCATTTTTTATCCAAATATATTTATAGCACCAATGGTGAGGGTTACTTTGTAGTAGACTTTTTAGAATTCCAAGTAATAATAATTAATACTTAACATTTCTATGTGCCAGCACTATTTCACAATAACCTTAACAAGCAAGCTACTATGGAATACATTTTAGAGACCAGAAAGCTGAGACATGGCTAGAGTAAATGTCCCACTTCATGTACAAGGAAGTGACAGTTGTAGGGATTTTAATACAGGCAGTCGGCTCTTATTTACTATAATACTGCCTCTTACCTTAGGGTAAAACAACCACATAATCTCTATTGTGATTTATTAAGCACTTCAATTTGTTTTTAAAGTCTTAGATAAACAAAAAAATGATTCTCAGATATAAATAGTAAATAGGTCTTTAAACTCTCACTTAAATCTAGAAAAAATATAATGAAGTCCCAATTCAGAGTAATCAATACCTAAGCAGATTACTTATGAAGTTTTTACACAGTTTGGCTAGAGATGGGATATGAAAAATCAATTTACCTGTGGAATATTTTTATATATTGTCTTTTATTTTTTTAATAATTTTTTAGTTGTCGATGACCTTTATTTTATTTATTTATATATGGTGCTGAGAATCGAACCCAGTTCATCTCACATGCCAGGCAAGTGCTCCACCACTGAGCCCCAGCCCCAGTGTGTGTGTGTGTGTTTGTGTGTGTGTGTGTGTGTGTGTGTATTCTTTTTAAAAGTTATTCCTGATTCCTGAATGGTTTGGGCTTTAAAGAAAACACATGCATATATATATATCACAATATTTTCTATAATTCTATACAACCTTTAAAATGTTGACATAGATCTATATAGAAAGCTAAATTAAAAGGGGGCAATAAAAATAGCATGTATAGCTGATCCTAAATCTTTTTTTTAAAAGGTCTTAAGCTTAAATTTAAGACATTTAAGTATGGTTATCAGGTATCAGGATTACTGGTAATCTTTCTTTTAAACCTTTTTAATAAACTGATATTTTTGTGGGGGTTTTTTAACAATTCTTTTGTAAGTATGAAAAATAAAGCTATTTTGTTTATTAAAAGACTTACTAATTGGAAATTTTAACAAAATATTTTATTTTTTATAAGAGGATAGTTGCAGCTACTTCTAGAAGATTCCTTAGTTTGGTTTCCATATAGAAATCAAGTGGCTTTATTTAAATTATTCTCTAAACCTTGAAAACAGTTATAATAATTTACTTAAATGTATAACTGCTGATCTTCCTCATAAATATAAAAGTAACAAGGATAAATAGCACAGTATAAAAATAACCTAAAAAACTTTCTCCTCTAATTAAATTTATTTAGATCATGTTTTGAATTTTCCAAGTATGAATTTTTTTTTTTTTTTTAAAAAGCTCATTACTTGATAAAGCTGTTTTTCCCCATCTGGGTAGCTGTGAATACAAAAATGATTAACATTCTTCAGACTTTGAGCATCCTATAGTTAACCGTTTTTCCCTTGTGGAGTCAAAATTAAAATTTTTAATATTGAGAGTTTTTCTTTCTCCATGGTTCCACATATTTTATCTGTTTTTAAAGATATGAGATCCTGGAACTATTTTCTGCTTCTAGAAAGAAGCATGCCAACACATGCCAAAAGTGGGCATTTCTTCAAATATTATGTAACATTTTAGAGGAGAGAAGAAAAAAAAATAGCAAATAGTGTAGCAACAAAAACCTTAGAAATTTTAAAATGCATCAAGCTCTATCATGAACCAGCTGTACATCTATACATAAATCATTTGTCATAAAAGATGAGGCTTCAAAATTAGATGATCAACAATTTAATAAACATTTGATGAACACTTATATGGAAGACATTAGATGTGGTCGAGACAAAGAGACTAAAAAAAATAGATCCATCTTGAAAGATTTTACAATCTAATAGAAAAAGACATGTTTACATAAACCCACAACGTGCTTTCTTCTTTAGTGTGACAAACATATTTTAAACTTTCTAGGTAAATATAAGCTTATTTTAAAAATACATAAACAAGAGAAAAAAGGGGACATTAGTTGAACATTCTGGCATAGACAAACAGATTTAAGATACATTGCACAGCCAAACAGATTTAAGCGAAATGTTCAAGTTTTAATCAAGTACATCTTATTTTACGTTCAAGGCAGAAAGATAATAAAAATTTTTTTAATATAATTTCAATTAGACCCTAAAACTTTACATTCTTTTTTTTTAAACTTTACATTCTTTAAAAAAAAAAAAAACTTCACAAAAGATAATGACTCCCTTATCACGCTATTTATTCACTTCAGCAAGCTGACTGTATCTTATTACTCTTGTTCTCTGGGTAGGGGCTATAAATGGCATGTTTACTACTTAAATAATACAGTCAACAGTGGGGAGAAAATATTTCTCAAAAACAAGGGGAGAGGGGAAAAAAACGAACCAATTAAGAGAAAGCCTATACCATTCATGTGAAGCACAGAATTCTAAAAAGCAGTTCTATCTTTTTCACTACAGAAACCAGGGAGATATGCATAAAAAGACTGGCTTTGGGGTATTTCCCCTGCTACATTCAATTTCTCAGAGTCCAGTAATTCAAAGAAGACAAACAAGAACATACTGGATTACATGTTTCCCAACTCCAATGTAAAGAAATTATTATGTAACCATACAGTTGAAATCAAGCATCTCACAAGCTGAATAAGCAGAAGAAATAATGGTATAAGCAATAAGCTAATCTAACCATTTATTGTAATCCTTTATGTAACAAAAATGAATACAACAAAATTCTTTCCCTTAATCAATGTGTCAAGATGGAGGACTGAGCATGTGTTAATATTCTCTTTCCACTTAGAGCACCCAAAAATGTCAGAAAACTTCTTTTAATAATATAATAAAAACAGAAAAACAGCCAGGTGTGATGGCATACACCAGTAATCCCAGCAGCTTGGGAGGCTGAGGCAGGAGGATTTTGAGTTCAAAGCCAACCATAGGAACTCAGTGAGGCCCTAAGTAACTCAGACTCTAAGTCTCCACATAAAACATAAAAAAGGGCTGGGGAGGTGGCTCAGAGGTTAAGCACCCCTGGGTTCAATCCCTGGTAACAAAAAAAACAAAAACAAAAAACCACACACACACAGAAAAACAAAACCATGCCATCAGAAATCAAGATGACAAATACAGAAATGGTTTTCACATCTAAATGTAATAAACAAGAAATCCTAGACAAAAAATAGATGTATCATTTTTCTTTTCTTTTTAAGAGTAAAGTAACAGAACTTATTTTTGAAATAAAAAGGAACTAGAGCTACCACAAGGTAGGGGGGTGTTCCCGGGTGAGTTCCCTTGTTTTTTAATAACAGTATCAAAAACAATGAAAAAAGTCTGGCAAAGATTTGAGGAAAAAGAATTATCTTCAGTGTTGGTGAAAGAATAGTTTGAAAAAGTCTTTTTAATGAAATAGTTAAGTGAATTATGCCTCACCTATACTATGAAAAATCATGCAGGATAAAAATTGTGTTTTTTTAAAATTGTTAAACAAAAACAGCAAGTTACAGATCATAATATTCCTCAAAAATCCTAGCTCCTGTGAACTATTTACCATCATATTATAATACCCATGATCCCTTTTTGTCATTCTCCCCTCATTCAGAGAAAAACTAAATTTCACCTAAATTTTAGTCTCTGTTCAGTACAGTATTATAGTGGTCATTCCTGAAAACTTCTTTATCAGTTCCTTCACCTCTTCCTTAAACCTTTTACTCTATCTACTTTACCTATTTACTCCCACTTTCATACCTTAAATCTTGTGCATGATATGCAATAACATAACACCTCCCAATTTAACTACTTCCCATTTAAGCCTCTCACATTTAAACCACCACTTCCTAGTTTTCTAGTTTTATTTGTTCAGTAGTGGTCTTCCTTTTGCAATTCTTTCTCACCATCAATACTTCCCATCAACTGGCCTCAATCCCTTCCTTAAATAACCTGGATTCATGAACCAAAACTATAACTCTCTTATATACATCTTCAATTTCATTGTATCTGTGTCATACTTCTGACAAAACTAGTTAATCTTAGCATATTGCTTACCCCCAAAATATCCTAACTGGTCTTATTTATATTGTTGTTCCACAATATAGAAACTGCTAGTTACTTAGCTCACATCTATTTTGTCTTTCCTTACTACCCATAGTAAGGATTTTATTTAGTCAGGAAGATAATGTTCCTCATTTAACACTATGTTTCCCAGCCTCCTTAACAGCAAAAGGGAGTTTGTGACAGTGGACAAAAACACAAAAAAATTTAGGTAAAGGCAGGAGGTTTTTAGGAAAATCTCTTTAAAGGAACTTAAATTTGAGTTCCTTTAAATTAAATTAAACTTAAACTTGAATTAACAATTCAGCTGACTTCTGCCTACAGCCTGGATGTGCTTCTAGAGAACAATCAGCCATCTCTCACAAGGAGACAGGTACTCTTGAAGATGTCTCAACAGAAAAACAAAAATTCAAATTACAATTTTTTTTTTTTTTTTGATACTGGGGATTGAACTCAGGGGCACTTGACCACTGAGCCACAACCCCAGCCCTATTTTGCATTTTTTAAAATTAGAGACAGAGTCTCACTGAGTTGCTTAGTGCCTCGCTTTTGCTGAGGCTGGCTTTGAACTCGAGGTCCTCTTGTCTCAGCCACCCTAACTGCTGGGATTACACCTGGCAAGTTCAAATTTCTGATGTCACTGAGCTGTCTTATCAGCCCTACATTGCCTACTTCTCATATTCTTACACTTGATGAAAATAAAACCCTCATTTGTTGTTTTGAAATAAATTTACTGTGCATATTTAAGGTATACAACATGACATTATGGGATACATACAAATAGTAAAACTTTATTATAGTAAGCAAGTTAACATATCCATTATTTCACATAGTTATCCTTTTTTTTTTTTTTGGCTAAAGTAGCTAAAATCTACTTACTTAGCAGGAATCTCAAATTATTTAGAGATCTCTGCTATTTACAGTAAATATAAATTCTGACTCCTAGGCTCACTATAGTGTTTTTCTCTCATAGCAACATAAAACCTTTTAAAATTATAAGTGAGATTGTATTGCCTGTTTCCCATCACACCTAAATTAAATTGAGGTCCTTTAAAAAATAAACTAGGCCTTCTCTGACCTGGTCCTTCAATCTCTCCCAACTGATCTCTTTCTAAATCCCACCACAATTCTGCTTCCACTATTCAGCTCCAGACATACTGAAACTCTTTAACACTTGAACAAGCCAAACTTTTTGTGTCTCAGAGCCTGTGTTAGTCAGCTTCTGTGATAAAATACTTGAGAAAAACAAAGGAGAAAGGTTTAGTTGCTCAAGGTTTTAGTCCAAGGCCACTTGGGCTCATTGCTATGGGCCTGTGGTAAGGCAGAACATGATGGCAGGGAACACACAACAGAGCACAGCTACTTAATTCATGGCAATCAGGAAGTGGGGGAAAAAAGAAGAGGCCAGGGACATGATATACCCTTCAAGGACATTCTCCTAGTGACCTACTTCCTCTAACTAGGCCCCACCTCCTAAAGTTTCTACCAGCTCTTAATAATGCCATCAAATTGTGAATTCATCAATGGATTGATGAATCCATGATGAGGGTAGAGCCCTCATGATTCAATCACTTCCCCCAAAGAGGCTCACCTCTAAATACTTCTGCACTGGGAATCAAGCCTTCAACACATAAGGATCTGAAGGACGTTCTAGATCTAAACTATAACAGAACCTTTGCATTTGCCTGGAATGCTCTTCCCTCACTTCTTTACTTCTTTCACATCTCAACTCAAATGTGTCTTCTCCAAGAGACTTCTAACTTTTTATATGAAACTGACTTTTTGTGTCTCCTCCCACTCTCTTACAATTCTTCTTACCCTGCTTTATTTTTATATGTTAAATATTTGTTTGCTTATTTATTTTCTGTCTTTGTCCCTAATTTTTATATGTTAAATATTTGTTTGCTTATTTATTTTCTGTCTTTGTCCCTAGAAAGAATCTCACTGAGGTAAAGGAACAATGTTTTCTTCAGCACTATATCCTGATTAATCACAAAAATCTTATTAATAAATGAATATACATAATGATCTCATTTAAACTAAAGAAGACTAAATGTGTGTGTGCATGTGTATAACACATCAACAGTCTAAGATATACAATATTAATACCAATAACCTTGGGGAAGAGAGTGGGAAGAAAAGTAAAGAGGGACTTTCACACTTTGCATATTTCTGAATTTATTTTTAAAAAAGACAAAATTAAGTACAACACACAACAGGAAGAAAAGAAAAATTAACATATTTAGAAATACAAACCTATCTTTAGGATCTTAAAATTTAGAAACTCATACTAACTTCAGTAAGCATAAAACTCAAAGGTCCTTGGTTAGAAAAAACATTGAGAAACCCACCTCTCTATCTATATAGTAAGCACCTCGAACCTGCTTCAGTGTCTGAAAAGAATCACTTTCATTCCATAGTAGTCCACTCATTCCAAGCTTGTTTTCCCCAAATCTCCCATGAGTAATAGATTATCAAATAAAATTAATGCCCTTTAAGCAAACTAGAATTATAGGAATAAAATTTCTTGTTAAACTTCTTATAACCCTCATAAAAATTTTTATTGTCACTTAAAAACAAAGTCTACTAAATAAAAAGTATATATATATATTTTTAAAATTTTTGTAGTTGTAGATGGACAGAATGCCTTTATTTTATTCATTTTTATGTGGTGCTGAAGATCAAACCCAGTGCCTCACACATGCTAGGCAAGCACTCTACCACTAAGCCACAGCTCTAGCTCAATAAAAAGTATATTAGTAGTTTGTTACATATCAAATTAATAATGAGTTTTATAGAAATAATTACCATCCATTTACTATCCCATGCTCAGTAGAAACATTCAAAGGTGTTCCTCTCCAGAGAATTCATCTTGATAATTACTGCTTTGTTCATAAAATATGCATCCTAAGAGACATCTTTTTTCTCTATCTAGTTCTCCACCCAAATTTAGTGCCTTTTAATATTTTTACAACTTTATTATATGATATCTTACATATCATATAATTCATCTATTTCAAGTATACAATTCAGCAATTTTTAGTAAATTTACTAAGTCGTGGAACATATCACAAGTCAGTTTTAGAGATCTTTATCACTCCAATAATATTCTTCATGTTTATTTACTACTAATTTTTGTTCCCACCACCTGTTCCAATCAATCACTAATCTATCACCTGTCTCTATATATCTGTCTATTCTGGACATTCTCTATAAATAGAATCATACACTATATGATTTCTTGGATCTGACTTCTTTCATTTAGCATCTTTTTGAGGATCATCCACATTGTACCATGTATCAGTGATTCATTCCTTAATATTGCTGAACAGTACTCCTTTGTGTGGATGTACCATATAAGTGCCCTTAGATCTTATGATTTTAATGTTTATTTTCCAAGTTGTACAATGGATGCAAGATAACTTAAATAATTAGAATAGGAGATAGGGTCCCAGAGGTTTTTTGGTTCTGTTTGAGTGTGGGTTTTTTTTGGGGGGTGGGGGGACCAGAAATTTAACCCAGAGGCACTTTACCACTGAGCTACATTCCCAGCCCTTTTGGGAGTTGTCAGTTTGAAACAGGGTCTTCCTAATTTGCTTAGAGCCTAAGTTGCTGAGTCTGGCCTTGAACTTGTGATCCTCCTGTCTCAGCCTCCTAAACCACTGGGATTATAGGTATGTGCTGCCACACCCAGCTAGAGCCAACTTGTAACTAACCCAAAATAACATAGGTGAGTGTTTCTCAAAACCAATCCAGTTTACACAGAATAAGATTGTCCTAACTTCACTCAACATCATACCATCAGGTATGATGTTTTTAATATGCCTGCCCTGTCCCTTTCTCAAGACAAAAACAAAAGGATAGTTTCTCTCCTATGACTCTTACTATGCCTCTGGTTTCTACCCCCAACTCCTTGTTTTCTCTCTCTTTAAGATTATCTTCAAACTAATAGCTTTAAATGTCCATATTATCAAAGTTTCTGAAAAGACATATTAGAAGTAAATATCTACATATTTTGGAACTTTAAAACAATCTGTTGGTCTTCAGATGTGTGATACCTGTAAATACTTTCTTCCTATATAGAAAAAAAATATGATTTAAAACCTCACAGTAAAAATATTAAAAAATCATAAGGATCAAATCAATACTTGGCACTCTCATTTAAGAGAATATCAAAGAAAATATAGTAATCAAGCACAGTTTTCCATTATCTTCTCTTTTGCATGATTTTATTACATATTTTTTAATTCAATCCTTTTGAAAATGCTACAATATCATTATTGTCTCACCTGATTTATGTTGCCTAATTCAGGTTAAATGGATTATTTAAAACATTAAGTAGAATGATTACCTAATCAATTATAAAGCTAGATGAGCAGTAGTAGTGCAGGGAAAGAGCTATACAAATCCAGCAACATACATCTTATTCCTAGACTTTCCGAAGTCTGTCTTCTACAGGTGGTTCCCCGTTAGTTTGAAAACAACAAAAATAAAGATTTATGTGAATACAGCCAAAAGCTTCCTTAATATAAAACATTTTATAATTAAGAAATAATATTTAACTACCCCCTTACTGGTCTCCATTATAATTCTTTTGGAGTACTTAATAGAATAAAAGCAATAAAAAGACAGTATTAGCTACATGTAATTAGAGTAACCTTACAAGATAAGAAAAAATAATCAAAGTGAGTATTAGCAAAGAGAATTGTTAAAGATGCCAAGAAAAAAAAAAACACATACACACAAATATATGTTGGGGGTTTTATGTTTGTTTGTTTGTTTGGTAGCCTGTTACTGTTGCAGGAAGCTACACTTCCATTTTTAAAAAGACAACTGAAAAGTTGTTCTTAAAGTTTATTTCTATTAGAGCTCCAAATCTAACCGGGCTAGAATAAATATTATGAAGGAAGACAGGTTCTGCATTGTAAATTTTTAAAAACTAGTTAACCATACTCTCATTAAACAATCTTTAATGTCATTATTTTGATTTACTCTTAAGAAAATTAATGTCACGGGGCTGGAGTTGTGGCTCAGTGGTAGAGCACTTGCCTAGAGCGAGCGAGATCCTAGATTCAATTCTCAGCACCACGTAAAAAAATAAAGGTATTGACAACTACAACTAAAAATGAATAAATAAATATTAAAAAGAAAAATAAATGTCATGATAATATGTATACTATACCTTTCTCAAGCATTCATATTCCTCACGAAGTTCCCCAGGCTTGCTTATTTTGATTGGTGCTCTGAATACAAATTCTAAAGGTGAAAGGAAAATAAAAATACTTTTAAATAGGATTTTCTAGGAAGGAACCAAGACCTTGTCATACTGTTACCCCCACATTATAAATTACTTAAAAAATTGTGATCATCTTAATTTGAATATTAATTCATTCATTTAACAAGTATTTATTAAAGGTTATAAATCAAATACTATTCTAAACACTGGAAGAAGTACTCAGCAAATATAATCTTTGCTCTTATAGAGCTTACAACCTCATGGTAGAAACAGATAACAAACAAGTATGTATGTATGTATGTATGTATGTGTGTACATGTGTATACACACATACACATTCACACACACAGAGTAAATGCTATGGGAAAAAAATTAACGTAGGGTGCAAGGAAAAAGTTGTTTCATATAGAGCAGTCTAATAGGAGCTCACTGATAAAAGTAACATGTTAAAAGACCTCAAAGAAAAACTATATTTAAAGCTCTTAGTTTAGCAGTACACAGTAATGCATGTCTGTAATTCCAGCTACTTGGGAGGCTGAGGTGGGAAGATCTCAAGTTCAAAGATAGCCTCAGAAATTTAATAACCCTGAGTAACTTTAGCGAGAATATGTCTCAAAAAATAAGGACTGGGAATGTAGTAATGAACTAAAAATAAAATAAAGTTCTTAGGTTCAGTGTTACCAAGTAGCATTTTAAATGAGCTAAAGTTTTACTCAGAACCTTGTATTTTTGTATTTCTTTCTCAACACTGCCAAAGTATTTTCCTGCATATAACCTGTATACAATCTTGTATATATTTTCAGTATGTTACCTGATATTTTTTTATCCTTAAAGCTTTCAGTGGTTTTGATCAGACTACAAAATAAAGTCAAAACCTCTCAATATATCCTTCAAGGTTCTCCACAGACTGATTACTAATTCTTTCCAAAATACTGTTTTCTCTCAACCCTTGACTATATATATATATATATATATATATATATATATATATACACACACACACACACACACACACACATATACATACACACACACATATATATGTATACATACATACACACACACATATATATGTATACATACATACATACATATACTGTTAAATTTTTATGTTGTTTTCTCAGCTGTAGTTATGTCTTCTCTCCTTCTCTAGATAATTTTAAATCTGAGCCATTAGGTCTATAGACAGCACACATAGTTAAATATATGGTAAAAACCAAACTGTAGAATAGGAATAAAAAATGCTATCAAAAAGGAGAAGAAAGCACACACCTTTCTCTCCCTAATCGGGTATTACATCATTTCTATATATTTAATTATCTAACTATAGTCATACTTTTAAGACT
The DNA here is from genome assembly GCF_964194105.1 of Spermophilus citellus. Lineage (NCBI taxonomy): Eukaryota > Metazoa > Chordata > Mammalia > Rodentia > Sciuridae > Spermophilus > Spermophilus citellus. The sequence goes on from NC_138183.1 coordinate 192,958,693, forward strand.
TCCTGATAATTCTATATCCATTGAGATTGAGAAATGTTTGCTCTAGAAATATAAGCTCCTCAAAATGTTGCCTTTTGTCTTTTTTCATTTGTCTCAATTATTCTAGAAAGAGTATTTCAGTAGTATACTGAAGAAGGCTGGGGCTGGGGCTGGGGCTCAATGGCAGAGCACTTGCCTCGCACATGTGAGACACTGGGTTCGATCCTCAGCACCACATAAAAAGTAAACAAAAAAAATAAAGATACTTAAAAAAAAAGAATGCAGAAGACACTCAGAACCATTAGATTAAGAAGAGGAGGAAGAAGAAGAGGAGGAAGAGGAGTCTTCTGTATTATCTTTAGGGGAAAAAAGGAAGGCAACTCATAAAAATAATATTCATGAATTTGTACAAATTCACAACACAGAAAAACAAATAAGATTATAAGAAATTAATCCAAAATTATGGTAGGAAGTTTCAACATATCACAATTAATAAATTAGGCAAATCAAGTAAGTAAAAATATACAAAAACTGGGACAATAAAATCAACAAATTTAATCATGTATATTTATACATACATACACATATGTATACACATTTTTTTACCCAACAAATAGAATACATATTCCTTAAAGCAAAAAAGAAACAATTTAAAATGCTGATGATACACTAATCTCAAAGCTATTTCAAACAATTTCAAAGAATTCACACTATTCAGACTTTGATCTTTGATCCTGGCTGCCAAAATATTTCCCATGCCTCGATTTCTAACTATCTGGTTGGTGACTATATTATACAATATTCTTTCTCAATAAATTATTTTTAGAAATATGTTTAGTTGTAGATGGACCCAATACCTTTATTTTATCCACTTATTTTTATGTGATGCTGAGGATCAAATCCAGTGCCTCACACAGCTAGGCAAGTGCTCTACTACTGAACTACAGCCCCAGCCCCTCAATAAATGATTTGTATTATTAAACTTTCAGAGCAGATTTCTGTCTAACAATTTTGGCTGATCCATTTTTTACTTGGTACTTTGAAATAACCAGTAAACAGAATTTAGAAAAACTGGTAAAAGAAAAAAAAACAGAGAGAAAATAAAATACTCAAAACAAAAAGAAGGACTTATATACAGACACTTCTTCAGAGATTATTAAAACAATGCTGTAATGAGTGATACTGTATATAGATCACTTTGCATGTCTGCAAATACATCCATATAGAGTGTGCTGGAATCAAGATCACTGGGTCAAAAAATAATGTGTTTTTTAACCGACAATACCCAAGTGTCCTTACTAAAACCTTTATCAATTAATCCCACTAGGAATATATGAGAGTACCTTTTCTTCACATCATTTCCAAAACAACTGTATTGAAAATTTTAACTTTGTCAATCTAAAATGTGAAATCATTTATTTAATTTTGTGAGTGAAATTGAGTACCTTTCACCCTTTATTCTATTAACTGTTTCTTCTTGATTTGTTACAGCGCTCTATATTAGGAAAATTAGTTCTTTGTTACATGAACAGAAGTGCTTTTCTTACTGTATCAATTTTCTTGACTTTTCTTAGAGTTTTTTTTTTGTAGTTACATTATTCAAACTTTTCTTTTATGTCTTCTGCATTTTGTATCATATTTGCAATGACCTTTTTCAGGTCACAATATAATAAATTTTGCCATAGTTTCTTTTGGTACAAACCATAAGATTCAACTCAGATCTACCTTTTAAAAAATCTAAATTTTTATTTTCATTTGGGGAGCAACACAAGGAGAATAATCTTATTCTGGCTTGTAAATAAGTCTACTATCCAACATAAGAAACCAAAAATATTGTAGAGATATCCTTGCAAAAAATGATGATTTTTTAGGGCTAGGGATGTGGCTCAAGCAGTAACGGCACTCGCCTGGCATGCGCCGGGCGCTGGGTTCGATCCTCAGCACTACATAAAAATAAAATAAAGATGTTGTGTCTACTGAAAACTGAAAAATAAATATTAAAAAATTCTCTCTTTCTCTTTCTCTCTCTCTTCTCTCTCTCTAAAAAAAAATGATAATTTTTAACTAACTGTTAAAGAATTTGCTCTAAAATGGTTCTTGGCAGGCATTGCAGTACATGCCTGTAATCCCAGCAACTGGAAGGTGACACAGGAGGATCATAAATTCAAAGCCAGCCTCAGCAACTTAGCAATGTCAGCCTCAGCAAAACCCTAAGCATCTTAACAAGATCTTTTCTCAAAATAAAAAATAAAAAGGGCTGAGGATGTAGCTTAGCGGTAGAGCACCCCTGGGTTCGATCCCCAGTTCTTAAAAAAAAAAAAAAAAGTCTCTAGCTGATTTTTAGTACAAAATGTCTCAAGAGCTTAATATCTTTCCCAGCACAGTGCTGCACGCCTCTAATCCCAGTGCTCTTGAATTATATTCATCTTTTTTTTTGGGGGGGAGGGGTACCAGGGATTGAATTTAGTAGCACTCAACCACTGAGCCACATCCCCAGCCCTATTTTGTATTTTATTTAGAGACAGGGTCTCAATGAGTTGCTTAGTGCCTCACTTTTGCTGAGGCTGGCTTTGAACTCACGATCCTCCTGCCTCAGCCTCCAGAGATACTGGGATTATAGGCATGCAACTGTCCCAGCATCATCTGTTATATAATGTAAATAAAATAAAGTTAAAAACCTGAACCCCAGAATATAAGGTTCAGAGCCTTGGATAAGTCAGTTTCAACTTACCTCTTTTAAAAATCAGAATAATATTGAAAATAATTCTGATTAATAATATTATGACAGGATATTATAAGAGTGAAAACATTCTGTAAACTATTTTAGCAAGCAGAGTGACATACAGCATAATCTATTAGGCATAAAATTGTCTCTGGTGTTAGTGGGATCATTCTCTTTAAATTGTGATTTGGTTTGATTTATTTGCATGTACAATTTATAAGAAACAAAGATAATGATCTAACTGCTTTGATACACATATTACAAGAAAACTTAAATTCACTTTGGGACAGTTACTAAGAAACATCAAAGTTTATATAATGCTATGTAGAAACTAAGCATACTGACTGAAATCTCATTATGCCTCTGATGTGAGATCAAAAGGTAAAGGATGGGCTGAGGCTGTAGCTCAGCAGCAGAGCGCTTTGCCTAGCATGTGTGAGACACTGGGTTCGATCCCCAGCATCACATAAAAATAAACAAATAAAATAAAGGCACTGTCTACAATATTTACAACTATAATAATTTTTTTTTAAAAAATGTAATGGACAGGGGTAAGGGTAGGATACCAATTTATACTCACAAGAATTAGTAACAATATAAATAATCTTGGGTTAGAATATAAAATGCTAAATAGTCAAGATCATTTTTGCCCCAACAAGATTATACTACATTAAATGGGGGGAAAAAAGGTTAAGAATAGATAGCTTAAGGTAATTCTTGAATACCAAAACAGTTAAGCATAAAAAAATTGTGAATGGATCCAATGTGACATTAACTTAAACATTTAATCCTATTTCCCACTTTAGAAATGCCTTCTAGCAATGCCAAGATGGAAAAATAACCTCTTTTTCCCTCCTCCTTCCCATTTAGGCTTGGAAAAGGGGGATAATATTAAGTTCAGATACTTGCTCTGTCAATGTTATTTTGGTCTCCTCATCTTAATAGATACACATATTACAAAATATACTGACCAACATATACAAAAATACTGACCAACATAACTTCAGAAAGCAGGAGACCACAATTAAAAGTATTAGTAGTGGTGGTAATTGATGAAGAATCCCTATAATAAATAAAAACAGCTAATATTTAATGATAGCATACTATATGCTAAGTGTTTCATTTATACATACCCACACATTGCAGAAAAAAAGAGTTAATATAACATATCTAACTGCCTAGTCAATGCTTATAAAATTGGCCCTTGGCCAGTGTCAAGAAATATGGATTTCAGGAGGGCTCTTACCCTCCCTAAGTGGCAATAGTAGTTCACTAAACCTAAACTGTTTATAGAAACAATATAGTTTATGCTGAACATCTGCTTTCCTGCTAGGAGTATGAAATTTTGGTAGGTGCCAGGCAGAGAGTATTATATGATCAGCTTTCTATAAAAACTCTAGGTACTAAGACTCTAACAAGGATCCCTGGTTGGCAACACTTAGTATATGCCATCACATCGTCTAGCTGTGCCTCCACTGAGAGAGGACTCTAGAAGCCTACACCTGCTTCCCCTAGACTTTGTCCCACATCCCTTTTTCCTCTGCTGATTCTGTTCAATATCCTTTCACTGTAGTATATCGCAGCTGTGAGTACAATTACCGAGTCCAAGCCCAGCACAGTGGCTCAGGCATGTAATCCCAGCTACTCAGGAAGCTGAGGCAGGAGGACCATAAATTCACAGCCAGCCTCGGCAACTTAGGGAGACACTGTCTCAAAATAAAAAATAAAAAGGCCAGGGATATAGTTCAGTGGTAGAGCACTCCAGGGTTCAATACCCAGTACTGACAAAAACTAAACAACTATGTAATGAGTCATATAAGAGTACTTAGTGAATCACTGAAACAATGGGTAGTCTAGATCTTCCAAAACATACACACATACACATGTCATAAACTAAAAATCTCTTTATATCTTGGTTTCTGAGAAATGAAGACAACACATTAGATAACTTCTAAAGTTAATAATTCAGTAATAATATTTTTATTTCACTTCTATTTCCTACTCAATACGTTTCTCTAAATTCTATAAAACTCATTTGAGTTTAATATTATAGGTTAAATAATATTCGAATTTCTATAATTTATATAAGAAGTTATACTATCAAAATAATTTCTTTGAAACCTTATATAATGTTTCAATCCATCTAGATTAGTATGGAAAATGGACCAGAAAATGGCCAGAAAAAGTTAAAATCTCCCTTTAAATCAAAGTCTTTCACAATGTCTCTTACAGCCAAATGGAAATATATATATGTAGCATTTAACATTATTAATTATACTAAGACAATATTAACCTTTTAGGAAGAACAATCATCTACAATCAAAGTCTATATCAGCTTATGTGGGACTTAATTCTCTTTATTTTCCTCACCATCCTAGGATCATATGTCAACTTCCTCCTCCCCAAAAGAGGAAATGTGACTGAAATGTTAGCAATGCTACTACAAAAACAGAGCAATAAAATGTCAATTTAGAATCAGAAAAAGGTAGCACAACCTTCTTAGTCCAATCCCTCCACCAGATGTTATAGGAATTTCAAGTGTCTCAGTAGCACAGAAACAATCACTCATGCTTCTTTCTCCTTAAAGAAAAGAAATCCTGAGCCAGGCACAGTGATACACGCCTGTAATCCCAATGGCTCAGGAGGCTGAGGCAGGAAAATTGTGAGTTCAAAGCCAGTCTCAGCAATTTAGCAAGGTCCTATGCAACTCACTGAGACCCTGTCTCTAAATAAAATACAAAATAGGGTTGGGGATATGGTTCAGTGGTTAACCACCCCTGAGTTTTTTCCCAATACAAAAGAAAAAAAAAAACAGAAAAGAAATTCCAGCCAGGACTGGTGGCACATGTTTATAATCCCAGCGACACAGGAGGCTGAGGCAGAAGGATCTCAAGTTCAAACCAAGCCTCATCAACTTAGAAAGGCTAAGCAACTTAGCAAGATCCTGTCTTAAAAAAAAAAAAAAAAAGGTGCGGGGGGGCTGGGGATGTGGCTCCCTTTGGTTCAAAAACAAAACATTGGCTCTGAAGCCAGACTCTGGATTTGTGCCAATTTATCCCTTTCCAGACTCTACTATGGTATATTTAAAAAAAAAAAAAATTTGGAAACTACCACAGGTGTCATGAAATGCTGAATATCTTAACATTCATAAATGAATCCAAAGTTTGAAATATTTTCTTAATGCCTATCCCTCTGACTACAACTGTACCTAACAGGAAGAGAAACTCTCTAAGGATATAATGCCTTAAGAATGACACACATCTGTGGCCAGTGACTTAAACTAAGTATTGCATTAAGTCTAATGTGAATTGTTGGAACAGTCATATTTAGGTCTTTCCTAAAAGAGGATTTTCTTTAGGGTGTGGTGACTAGTTATTAATAAAGGCAAACAAAACAAACTTTAAGACAGGCATTTTGTTAAAGGCAAACAAAACAAACTTTGAGACAGACAACACACTAAATGTCATTGTCAAAGCATACACACAAGACATTAGATAAAGAATCTTACTCAACTATACTGAGAAGATGCTATTCAAATCCCCCCCCCAAAAAAAATCATTTTTTGGTACATTGGATATGTTTCATTTTTTATTCCCCCCTAGGTTTAATTTCTTGTGAGTACATCAGAATGAAAAATAATTTTGGACTTATTGTGTCTTTTGTGTATATATGTGTTACAGGAGATTGAATCCAGGGGTTCCCACATGGCTAGGCAAGTACTCTAGCACTGAGTTAGTGAGCTACATCCCAGCCCTTTTTACTTTTTATTTTTGAGACAGGGTCTCACTAAATTGCCCAGGCTGGCCTCAAATTTGCAATTATTCTGCCTCAGCCTCCCAAGTCAATGGGATTACAGGTATGGACCACTATGAAATGTTTACTGAGTCTTAAAATCTACTTAATCTTAGATCCTCATTTGAATATTCCCATTTATTAGTTATGTGTCCTTGGACATACAAAAAAATCTATTTGTACTTGAATCTCTTCATCTATAATTTGGCAAGAATACAACTATATCTTCAAATCAAGAACAAGATAAAATTAATAAATTCAAAAGCTTTTACACTGGAAGCGTATGGTGAATTATTAGTGTGCTATGCAAACATACAGTTATACTAATATCTGCTGTAAAACAGCCAGGGAGTAATGCATTTTCTTTAAATGTATAGGGATAACTTTTGGTAATCATAAAAGTTGATTTTGCATCACTAATATTTCATTATGACATCAGAAGTGATCCAAGAAAAGGTCTCTGTCTACTTCTTCAGTTTTCTATCACTTCATTCCCTCCCTACTTTCTATTCCATCAACAGTTTAAGGTTTCTGGGTCAAACCAATCTTTCTACCTCCAGACCTCTTCCTGAAATGCTCATATCTTCTACCCTTACTCTCCACAGCCACCTCATACCAGGCTAAAAGCAACTCATCCTTAAACCTCAGTTTAAATTTCTGCAAAGCATAAAATAATAAGACAAAGCTGAAGATAAATCTGGAAAAGGTATTTGCCACACATATAATAAATGGTTAATTTCCATTTCTATTACCACCAATAGCATCATTATGATGGCAGGTAGTTATATAGCATTTATGGTATGCAAGGCCCATTTCTAACTCATTTAATGTCCATAATCTCTTTAAGGAAGTGCTTTTATTATCACCATTTGATGATGAAATTGAGATACACAGAGTTTAAATTGCCAAGCCCACACTGCTATAAGTGAAAGGTATGACTAAAACCCAATCTAGAAAAGATAAAAAAGTTTGATAAAGAGCTGGGAAGGATATTTTTTATCTTAAAAACATATTATAGCTGGATGTAATCCCACCAGCTCAGGAGGCTGAAGGAGGAAGATCAAAGGAATTCAAAGTTAGCCTCAGCAAAAGCGAGGCACTAAGCAAGTCAGTGAGACCCTATCTCTAAATAAAATTCAAAATAGGGCTGGGGTGTGGCTCAGTGATTGAGTGCCCCCAAGTTCAATCCCCAGTACCAAAAAATTTATGTATAAGAATGTTAACGCCAACAGCAAATGTAGTAGAAGACAAGAAATAATTAAAATCAGAGCAGAAATCAACGAAATTGAAACAAAAAAAAAACATTGAAAAAATTGATAAAACTAAAAGTTGGTTCTTTGAAAAAATAAATAAGATCGACAGGCCCTTAGCCTTGCTAACGAAGAGAAGAAGAGAGAGAACTCAAATTACTAACATACAGGATGAAAAAGGCAATATCACAACAGACACTACAGAAATACAGATGATAATTAGAAAGTATTTTGAAACCCTATATTCCAATAAAATAGAAGATAGTGAAGATATTGATAAATTTCTTAAGTCATACAATCTGCCCAGATTGAGTCAGGAAGACACACACAATTTAAACAGACAAATAACAAAGGAAGAAATAGAAGAAGCCATCAAAAGACTACCAACCAAGAAAAGCCCTGGACCAGATGGGTATACAGCGGAGTTCTACAAAACCTTCAAAGAAGAATTAATACCAATACTTTTCAAGCTATTTCAAGAAATAGAAAAAGAAGGAGCTCTTCCAAATTCACTCATGAGGCCAACATCATCACCCTGATCCCGAAACCAGACAAAGACACTTCAAAGAAAGAAAACTACAGACCAATATCTTTAATGAACTTGGATGCAAAAATTCTCAATAAAATACTGGCGAATCGAATACAAAAGCATATCAAAAAAATTGTGCACCATGATCAAGTAGGATTCATCCCTGGGATGCAAGGCTGGTTCAATATACGGAAATCAATAAATGCTATTCACCACATCAATAGACTTAAAGATAAGAACCATATGATCATCTCAATAGATGCAGAAAAAGCATTCGAGAAAGTACAGCATCCCTTTATGTTCAAAACACTAGAAAAACTAGAGATAACAGGAACTTACCTCAACATTGTAAAAACTATATATGCTAAACCTCAGGCTAGCATCATCCTAAATGGAGAAAAACTGAAGGCATTCCCTCTAAAATCTGGAACAAGACAGGGATGCCCTCTCTCACCACTTCTATTCAATTTAGTTCTTGAAATATAGCCAGAGCAATTAGACAGACAAAAGAAATTAAAGGCATAAAAATAGGAAAAGAAGAACTTAAATTATCACTATTTGCGGATGATATGATAATATATCTAACAGACCCAAAGGGTCTACAAAGAAACTGCTAGAGTTAATAAATGAATTCAGCAAAGTGGCAGGATATAAAATCAACACGCATAAATCAAAGGCATTCCTGTATATCAGCAACAAAACTTCTGAAATGGAAATGAGGAAAACCACTCCAAATCAGCCTACAGAGACACAGCTACATCAATGTTCATAGCAGCACAATTCACAATAGCTAGACTGTGTAACCAACCTAGATGCCCTTCAATAGATGAATGGATAAAAAAAATGTGGCATTTATACACAATGGAGTATTACACAGCACTAAAAAATGACAAAATCATGGAATTTGCAGGGAAATGGATGGCATTAGAGCAGATTATGCTAAGCGGAGCTAGCCAATCCTTAAAAAACAAATGCCAAATGTCTTCTTTGATATAAAGAGAGCAACTAAGAACAGAACAGGGAGGAAGAGCATGAGGAAAAGATTAACATTAAACAGAGACGAGTGGGGGGAGAGAAAGGGAGAAATCATATGGAAACAGTAGGAGACCCTCAACGTTACACAAAATTACATATAAGAGGTTGTGAGGGGAAAGGGGGGGGAAACAAGGGAGAGAATTGAACAACAGCAGATGAGGTAGAGAAGGAAGATGGGAGGGGAGGGGAGGGGGGATAGTAGGGGATAGGAAAGGTAGCAGAATACAACAGTCACTAATATGCCATTATGTAAAAATGTGAATATGTAACCGATGTGATTCTGCAATTTGGATTTGGGGTAAAAATGGGAGTTCATAACCCACTTGAGTCAAATGTATGAAAGATGATATGTCATGAGCTTTGTAATGTTTTGAACAACAAATTAAAAAAAAAAAAAAGAAATAGAAGGACAAAAAAAAAAAAAAGAAAAAAAAGAATGTTAACGCAGGTTGCTCACCATACCCAGACCAGTAACAACCTAAACAATTTTCAAACAGAGACTGATTAAATAAATTGTTAGATGACTAGGACACCATGGATCTATTTCTATATTATCTGTTTTTATTCCAGGTCTGGTTTCTTGGTTTACCTGAGGATTTTGGTTAAAATGTGTCTGATTTCTTGGTTCACCTGGCAAAAATCTGAAAGGTTGTAAAGGCTTTGGATGATGTTATTTTCCTACAGAAAAACTACTATTTCCTCCTCAACTCTTACGAACTGCTAAAAGTCTGCCCCCTCAGACCCCTCAATAGCTTTCTGTGAGGCTTCTTAGCCTTATATCCTGATTCACTTAAAAACCAACAAATGCCTCAGGGGAAAAAAAAAAAAAAACAGGTGGAGGGGTGCACATCCTTTATCCCTGGGATCTTGGCCTCTCAGGTTCTGGTTGCCTTGGCAGCCCTGAACTAAAATTTTTGTATCTCAGTTCCATGAAGAAAGCTCTTCTGACTTTTCTGCCTCTTCAATAGCTGCTCTCTCCATTTGGCAAGAATCCACAAATGTCTAAAATCCTGGCTGCCTTGGCAACTTACAGTGCTTTCATATAGTTTTTTTTTTATCATGCTTTTTCTAGCTGTTCTCAGTAGGAGTTTTTGTCTGCTAGAATCTGCTTTATTGCAGCCAGAAGCAAAATCTACATACTTCATAAGCAGTGAAGAAAAAGATTTTCATGATGAAACTACAAACCAAAAATCAGGCAAAGTATTTTTAAAGTATGAGATGAAACATATCATAAGGCAAATGTGCATTCATAAGTAAATCTGAAGGAAGAAAAAAAAGGATCAACAAGGGCTGACTTAATAAAGGCAAAGTTTCCTGGAAGAGGAGAATTATGTTAAGCATCAAGAAACAGTATCTGCAATGAAAAGAAAGCCATTCCTACCAAAGAAAACCGCTTCAGGGGCTGGGGATGTGGCTCAAGCGGTAGCGCGCTCGCCTGGCATGCGTGCGGCCCGGGTTCGATCCTCAGCACCACATACCAACAAAGATGTTGTGTCCGCCGAGAACTAAAAAATAAATATTAAAAATTCTCTCTCTCTCTCTCCCTCCTCTCTCACTCTCTCTTTAAAAAAAAAAAAAAAAAAAAAAAAAGAAAACCGCTTCAGCAAAGGCAGATATATGTGTGAATGAAGTGGAATATGGTAGAGAGTAGTGGGAGGCAATGTTGGATAAATGAGGTGGAAGCAGAAAAGAAAGCCTAAATGCTTACCTCTGGAGCCTGAGGATTAATTCCAGAGATAAAACAATTACTTATATATTCCTAAGTCTGAGGGTACAGGTGTAGTATGAAACCTTTCCTACCTACCCTCCCTCCCTCCCTCCCTCCCTCCCTTCCTTCTTTCTTTCTTTCTTTCTTAAAGAAGGAAATGGAAACTTTATTCACCAGTTGATGGTCTGGATGCACCGGCTGGCGGGCCAATGGGTAGGCTGCAAGTCTCCAGCCTTCAACACCCTCCTGGGGTTTGAGTACACCTTTTATAGTTCAAAACCATATTAAAACATAAGTGGCTGTTGATATGATTTAAAACCATAAACAAAGTTCATGAGATCTATAATCATAAGCAGAAAAGAAAAAGGGCCAAAATGTCCCTAGTTGTGTACAGTTAAAAAATGGTTACTGGGCTGGGGTTGTGGCTCAGCGGTACAGTGCTCGCCTCGCACGTGGCAGACCCTGGGTTTGATCCTCAACACCACATAAAAATAAATAAGTAAAATAAAGGTATTGTGTCCAACTACAACTAAAAAATAAATATTGAAAAAAAATGGTTACTAACATCTAGACAATCAATCTCTGACAGGCACATTGTCCAAGAAAAGCAGGAACCAAAGAGAGAACACTTTTACACTGTATAAGAATTGTCATTTTGTGATGAAGCCTTTCTTTAAAATTAATCTAAAAATAAGAATGGAATGGAGTGGACAACAGTCAATCATTATTGATTGAAAGTAATAATAAAGACATAAGGTAAGAAGAATGAAGGAAGGAACAGGTCTAACAGAACTATGGGGAAATGGGAAGAGGAAGTAGTCTCTAAAAGGGCTAAAATGGTGGTAGTAAGAATAGAATAGAGGAAGCTAAGAGAGCCTACTTGGATCTTATCCATAAAGAAATTCTGATGAGAAAGGAGATGAAAACAAGTATCTTGTGGCAGCTGAATAAAGTACTGGAACTAATTTAAGAGGATTAGAGCCACATATGTTGGCAGGTTCACTTAGACATATTACCAAATTTCTAAACGCAGATAAAATTGGATGAATCTTAAAAGGAATAATAACAGTAGAAAAAAAAAAAGAGGCCTATGGGGTTTTCAAGTCAGGTAAGATAAGAAACCAGAAAAGAATAGAACAGGAGAAGAGCTGTTAAAAACTTAAAAATAATTATACTGTTTCTCAACTAGAGCAGAGAAATTGATCAATGTGACTAGAAGGAAGTTCTTATTAACAGGTCATTTATGAAGATGTAAATAATTGCCAAGGATTAAGAGGTCAAGGAGGGAATGAGAAATGAAGAAAAATACAGAAGTAGAAAACATTTCTTTGAGAATGTCAAGGAATATTATAAAAAGTAGAACATATGTAGTCTAAGTCCTAAAGATAGTTACAACATTACAAGGGAAGAGGTAAAACAATCACAGAATGTAAACCTTACAAAACTAAATAACTCATTGCCGCATAGCACAGCAAGAGGTAGAGGCACACAACAGCAAAAGAAAGACAATGACTCAAAGTTTAGTAAGGGTCTGCCCTTTATCCACAGTTTCACTTGCCATGATTTCAGTTACCCCTGGTAGACTGTGGTCTGAAAATATCATATGGAAAATTCCAGAAATGAACAATTTGTAAGTTTTAAATAATTTTTACTACAGTATATTGTTATAGTTGTTTTACTTTTATTTTTGTTTACTTTTTTTTAAAATACAAACCCAGGGCCTGACACATGCTAGACAAGTTCTCTATCACTGAGTTATATCCCCAGCCCTTATTTTATTACTGTTGTTGATAATCTATTACTGTGCTTAATTTATAAATTCAGCTTTATCACAGACATGGACATACAGGTAAATGCAGAGTTTGGTACTATTCATTGTTTCAGGCATCTACTGGGTTTGTTTTTGCTTTCTGTGTGTATGGTACTGGGGAATGAATCCAGAGGCACTTTACCACTGAGCCCTTTTTTATTTTTTTTACATAGAATCTGGCTAATTGCTGAGGTTGGCCTCAAATTTGCAATCCTCCTGCCTCAGCCTCCCAAGTCACTGAGATTGTAGGCTTGTGCCACCACACCCAAGTGATATTCTGAAACATATCCCCAGAAGATAAAAGGGGATTACTATATCTCTTAAAAAATGAAATATGCATTAAATACTGAGATACCCAGAAAACAAAAGGACATCATCAATATCAGTCTCAAGTTAACCTTATACTATCTACCACACTTCTGAGAACCACTGCCAAATGGAATATGTAAACAAAGAAACTTTAATGTTAATGTAAGCATATCATTTAGAAGAAGGCAGAAATATAGGAAATGAACCACAAAATGAACTAAAGTGGTTTCCACTTAACCTGCTACTAGGTTAAGATGTCAATTGAGTATCCACTGCTGTATTAAACTAATACAACTTCTCATTTACCCACTTGACCAAGACAAAGAACAATTTACAGTAGGCAATACCAAGAGTGTTTACCTAGGAAGAACAGGAACTGCACAGAGAAAAAAAAAAGTAAAAGCTAATAAAATTTAATATTAAATGTTATGACTGCTTACCTAAGTATCATAATTAACACCTTTGAATACAACTACATTAAATTTCACTGTTTTACATCATCCTTTGGCAAAGAATTAATCAAACCAAAGTGTCACAGCCCACATACCAAGAACTTACAAGCTCTCTTTGTAGCTTTCAAAGTAATAATTTAATGCACAGGAATCTAATAAAATAATTTGAAATATAGAAAAACTTTTACATAAAAATACTTTCATTGCAACACTGTTCATAATTGCAAAATAAAAAAAGAATAACTATAATATCCAAAATTGAGGCTATAATGTTCATATATTACTCAGTTATTAAAATTATATAGAAATTTTTAAATGAGGTATTGCTTTAATAAGATGGGAAGCCACTTAGACTGAAAGATGCCAAATTGAGCATGCCTTATAATCTCAAATATGAAAAAATATTAAACATAGAAATGGCAATAACATAATAGAAAAAGAAACAAAGATATAATAGTAGAACTCACAAAGCAAGAAATGCAAAATAATAGTGATAACATACCAAGTCATCATAGGTAAGTGTGTAAAAATAATGGAAATAGTCACCAGGGATTAATACAGAGGGAAAATATGAGCAGTTAGGAAAGGAGGTGTTGTGGGAAGAGAAAATACCCAAAGACAAGGCAGGAGACTTTTTCCCCAAAGCATTCATAATGTAGTTTATTAGCTAAGACAAATTCATAACAATTTTTTTCATAATAAGTTTTAAAAAATATATTTAAGTAACTATTGAGATGACAGATTCACAAATAAAAGGACTGCCAAACCAATCTTACAAAACAAATGTTGCAGTAAGAATCTATAGGAGGAAGAGAACAATGCTGGGAAAGAGAGCAATGTTTTTAGAAGATGGGATGAAGCTGGATCTAGTAGCCTGCTGGCCATAGTTTGCCAATCCCTAAATTAGAGAAGGCAAAGACTGACAAGATCAACAGGATTTGCAAAAGCAAATAACACAGGAGTAGAGTCAAAGCAAATAAATGTCGTGTTGACTCCAGAAATGGCCAAGCATCAAGGCTTTGTTGTTAGATAACCTGCACTGGATCAATACAGCCAAAGCAACAAGAGACACATGATCCAAGACATCACAGAATCAAATGGAGGTATAAGAATGCTGCTGAGATGGAGGGCTTAGATCTGATGGTCTTTTACCTAGGTGGACAAAAACCTTATGGCTGTCCCTACCACCACATCCACCACCAACATGTTACAAAATCCTTTGAACTTCATTTCTACTGTTTGAAGCAAAGCATCATTTACAAGGTCCATAAGAAAGAATGATACCAAAAATCAGAGAGTGCAGTATTTGAAACCAGTCAAACTGCATTCAAGTCTACTACCCACTGGCTATGTACCTAACAGTATTTGTCTTTTGTAGAACTGGTTCTACATTCATAAAATGGGAGTAACACCTACCCTAACAGAGTTCTTCATCTCCTGTAATCCTCCAGTACTATTTGGTACAGTTTCCTGTGTCCATTAAATGGTAACCTTACCTGGCCTCCCTATCTCTCAAACTCTGTCTTTCCTTTTATCTTCAACATTATTGCCCAACTTCTGTCTAAAGAGACAAGACTCTATGACCCTCCTGCTTAATAAATTTTTTTTAAGAGAGAGTGAGAGAGGAGAGAGAGAGAGAGAGAGAGAGAGAGAGAGAGAGAGAGAGAGAGAATTTTTTTAATATTTATTTTTTTTAGTTCTCGGCGGACACAACATCTTTGTTGGTATGTGGTGCTGAGGATCGAACCCGGGCCGCACGCATGCCAGGCGAGCGCGCTACCGCTTCAGCCACATCCCCAGCCCCTGCTTAATAAATTTTAATGGCTCCCGATGCCTCCAAGATTTATAAACAGGACCCAATCTACCACTCTAGCCATATCTTCAACACACCTTTAACAGTCCTTTCCTCCCCAGCCCTCACGCACCTCACTATTCCTAGATATGTCACATCTTATCTCCATTGACTATATTCGCCACTTCTTCCCAGAATGCTTTTTCTGCCTTTCACCATATTATTTCCTGTTCATACTTCACAACTCTGCTCAATGCCCTCTTCTATGCAAAGTTTTTTCCACTTACCCACAGAGAATTACACTGGCTCCTACAGGCCCTCACAACATTTTATACTTATCTTAATTGTTAAAGTTACTTAAATCTGTTTCTGACTCCCTAAACTTGAAGACAGGAATGATCTCTAGGTCTGTATCTCAGTGCCAGACAGTGTCCTTAAAAGAAATTTTACTGAATGAACCAATGAGAAAGCCTGCTTTAATACCAGCACCATTTTGCACTATAGTCTTTTAAAGAATTTGTTGTCTGGAGGGAGATGAATTCAGTAAAGCTTTTCTTTTTTTAGAGGCATGTTTAAAGATGACCAGAATGGTAAAGGAATTATGACATATAAAGAAAAACTTTTTTAGAAGTTTTAGGAATCTCTTTCCTTCATTAAACATTTACTAAGTGTCTAATACATTCTAGGTACTATATTAAGTGCTAAATTCACAAAAACTTACTCTCTGACCTCTGGGACGGATGCACAAGCTCAAGCGTTGCACAAGTAAAAGAGTAACCAATCCCTATGAGAGTGAGAAAAAGTATTTTCAATAACTTACATTTCACCTTGGTCTTAAAAGATGAATATAACTGTGTATGGTGGTGCATACCATAATCCCAGCAACTCCAGAGGCTGAGACTGAAGGATTGCAAGTTTGAGGCCAGCTTGAGCAACTTAGTGAGACCTGACTCAAAATAATAAAAAGGGCTTGGGGGCTCAGGAGTGAAGTGCCCTTGGGTTCAAGCCCCAGTGTGTGTAGGAACACACAAACAAAAAGAAGAGGAGGAGGAGGAAGAAGAAAATAGAAAACTTCCACAAAATTAAAACTGCCCAAAAATAGAGGCACAATAAGTACAAATTCATTAGAATGGGAGAAATATCCCTATTCATGAATATAATCACTCTCTCCACCGAATCTGTTCCAAATTACGTTTTCTCTTGAAGAACTTAGCTCAGTGTTCTCCACTTTCTGCCGCACCATCAATTTCTCCCTCTCTATGATACACAAATACCACACATACTTTTTCGGCAAGTTGATATCAGGTATCTTAAAAGTAAACACTCAAGCTCTAGTCCCCTTGCAGAGCCATTTCTCTGCCCTCTTTACAGAAAATTCCTTTGAAGACATCTACATATTCACTGTTTCTACTTTTCATTTTAACTTTACTTCAGGGTAAACATAAAGTATGTAGGCATGAAAGAGTTCAATGGATGGTTATAATCTGATATGTGAACAGAATTCTTTATTTAAACTAAGGACTAAGGATTTTTTTTTAATTTAGTTGTAGATGGACACAAGATATTTATTTATTTTTATATGGTGCTGAGGACTGAACACAGTGCATCATGAGTGTGAGACAAGTGGTCAACCACTGAGCCACAACTCTAGCCCCAGAACTAAGGATTTTTAAAGTGAAAATAATGCTAGCCTATTGAAGGTACCAATATGGGATAAGGTGGCTCAGCTTTATCATACAACTATCTTTACAATAATACTATTCATTTCCTCCAGTGAAAGAACAACAAGAAAGAATAGTGAGATGGTGAAATTCGTAGCTTTGCATTATCTTCATCAGTGTGAATAATCAACAAAGTGTTTTTTGCTTCTATATCATCACAACTATCTTAACACTATTTGTAATCTAACAGACTAAAGCACACTTATTAAGTACAAAAGATAATTATTCTTTCAATGTTCCTCCTTCTTATACATTCTTACTCTTTTCAAGTCTGTCCTTTAAAAGAACATACTTTAATGCCTTACACGTAGTAGAACTCTATAAGTGTCTATTAAATCTAGTATAAAACCTAGCACATAGGGTATAGTACAAAGTAAATTTCATAAATGTTAATTCTCCTGTCTTCAAAACTATCCTGCCTTTAAGAACAATGTATCAATCTGATAAATCCTTCTTATTCTACATGAACAAGTTTATCTATTTCTATGTCAGAAGTACCTGCATTTTAAGAGAATCCTAATAATAGGGGACCTACAGTTATTTAATTTCAGATACTACAGAATACATATGTGATATATTAAACATAAACCTCACATTACCTACCAGAAGAAAGTAAAACCATTTCTTTTAATAACTTTTATAATTGAAAAGCCATATATAGTATTTATACATATTTTAAATACTTATGCATATTTTAAAAATCTGGCAAGTTGAGGATGTAGCTCAGAGCTAGAGTTTAGAGCTAGGATTGCCTAGCAATCCCCTGTATCACACACACAAAAAAAAGGTATGACAGGAAACACAATCATTAACAATGGTTGTTCTCTGGAGTAAGATAATATTACATAATATTTCACTTCATTGTGCTTTTGTTTTGCAGTACTAGGGATTGAACCCAGGGATGCGCTACCATTGAGCTGTATAAATTCCCAGCCACTTCTATTTTTTGAGACAGGGTCTCACTAAAAGATGCCCAGGCTGGTCTCAAACTTGGGATCCTCTTGCCTCAGCCTCTTAAGTAGCTGGGATTACAGGTATTCGCCACCCATGGCTGGCTGTGCTTTTTCCTTATTGTTCAATTTTTCTATATTGAATTCCAAATGACTAGCAAGCCTCTCTAAATCCTGGATTTGTTTTATATAAACCCATCTGGCACACTTATTGTCATAAACAAGCATTGCTGTTTGTTCATTTTCCTGGTACCAGGGATTGAACCCAGGGGCACTTAGCCAGAGCCACACCCCCATCCCATTTTTTGTATTTTATTTAGAGACAGGGTCTCACTGAGTTGCTTAGGGCCTCATTAAATTTCTGAGGCTGGCTTTGAACTCATGACCCTCCTGCCTCAGCCTTACAAGTAGCTGGGTGCACCACTGCGCCTGGTGATAAACTTCGTAACATTCTTTCACAGAAGTTCATGACTTACTTATCTTTGTACCCCTCATCACCTAGCAGAGTGCTTTGCACAGGAGACATGCACTCCATAAATGTGTACAAAATGAATGCATATAATAAGAACTAATTTCTTAGGCATTTCACACTATAAGTACTTTACCTGTATCATCTCATTTAATTCTCACAACTCTGCAACATAGTTGCTATTATCCACATATTAACAAATTAGAAAATATGGTCTTTGCATATTTGTATTCCCAGTGGCTAGGGAGGCTGAGGCTGGAGGATTCCAAGTTCAAGTCCAGGTTCAGCAACTTAGCAAGGCACTGAGTAACTCAGTGAGATCCTGTCTCAAAATAAAAAAATATAAAAAAGCTGGGGATGTGGCTCAGTGGTTAAGCATCCCTGGGTTTAATCCCTGGTACCAAAAAAAAAAAAAAAAAAAAAAAAAAAGAAAGAAAAAGAAAAGAAAGAAGGAAGGAAAGGAAGAAATATAGGCACAGAGTTTAAGCAGCTCATCCAAAGCCACACACTTACTAAGTTGTAGAACCAGGACTCAAATTCAGATTCACTAACTTTCAATCCTGTGTTCTTTCCAGACCATTATTTAAAATGCAAAATGTTATTATACTGAATTATTAAACAAAAAAATCTTATTTATCATGCATGTATTTTACAATTCTTTGGATCTCACTAAAATCATAAACATGTCAGAACATCGCTGTGACTGGGAATTCAGTAAGTGAAATATTGAGGCAAGCTTAAAAAGTAAACTGGCCTGGTGATACATTTGCAGAAATGACCATCTTCTTCCTTCTTTCACATTTAGCCTACACTGTACAATAAGCATCTTATATTATCCTAAACATTATAATCAAGTTGTCTCTGCTGATACACATGTAAGAGGACTTACTGTAGTATGAGAGAAATAAATTGTAACAGAACAGTGCATCTCAGTCAACAAACCAATTAGGTTGGTGTTAGAGATTGACTAATTGGGGGTTGGGGTTGTGACTCAGTGGTAGAGCGCTTGCCTAGCATGTGTGAAGCACTGGGTTCTATTCTCAGCACCACATACAAATAAATAAAATAAAGGTCCATCAACAACTAAAAAATATTAAAAAAAAAAAAGATTTACTAGTTGGGAAATTCTGAATTTAGGTTATAATAAAGTCATTTAGCTCATCCTTCCTTCAAATATTTAAGAATCTATAACATGGGCAGAGCATAGTGGTACACGCCTGTAATCCCAACAGCTTGGGAGGCTGAGGCAGGATGATCGCAGATTGAAGTCAGCCTCAGCAATTTGGCAAGGCTGTAAGCAACCTAGTGAGATTCTGTCTCAAAATAAAAAATAAGCCAGGTGTGGTGGCACATGCCTATAATCCCAGCAGCTCAGGAGGCTGAGGCAGGAGAATCATGAGTTCAAAGCCAACCTCAGCAAAACCAAGGTGTTAAGCAACACTGTGAGACCCTGTCTCTAAATAAAATACAAAAAAACAGGGCTGGAATTGAGTGCCCCAGTACCCAAAAATATTTTTTAAAATTAAAAATAAAGGGCTGGAGCCCTCACTCAGCACAGCAGACAGAAGCCCCGGCCATGCGGCACTCGCTCAGTGCAAACAGAAGACAGCGCAGAACAGAGGCTTTGCTTGCGGGTCACCAGACCGAGCTCTGGACACAGCACAAGGTTACCCCAGCACCCCCACATCACCAAACACCCTACTCAGACAGAATCCATCTGAGATAACCTTTCTCTCCATCTATCAATGGGTGTGGCTACCAGCGCGGTTCTGCGGCTGATCAGGTACCGGGTTTCCAACTCCCCCACCCCCAGTTTGATAACTCAAAGTTTTCCCACAGCTTTTGGGGGTTGTAGCTATCAACGCAGAACAGTAACTGTACAGGTACCTGGTTTCCAACTCAGAGACTAAGAGAAGGGAGGCTCCAAGTAGAAGCTCAAGCCCTCTCACACTGGTTACCTCCACCACCCTGAATGCAGAGACTCAAGCTAGGAAAAGACAACTCCACCTACTGCAAGAAAAGAAAACAGATTTCTGAGACTTCTTTCTTCCTTTCTTTCCTTCCTTCCTTCCTTCTTTCTTTCTTTTTGTTTCTCGCTCTTCTCATCCAATCTCCTCTACCCTTCCCCCTCTGGTCCTCACAACCTCAACATATGTGAATCCAAGAACTTTGTATGAAATTAGACTTAAGGACTGAATCACCAGAATAATATAATATAGAGGAATTGCATGGGCCCCACCTCACCCCCCCCCCTTTTATTTTATTTTTTCTTCTTATTTTCTTTCTCCCTCTCTTTCTGTCTTTGTTATTTTTTTATCTTTTCTTCTATTTTTTCTTTTTTTTCTTCCTCCCTCTATCCCACTTTCAACCTCCTATCTTTTCCTATTTATACATAGGGTAATGTTCTAAATAGAGATAAAGGAATTTGAAGTTATACATTCTTCCGTAAATTATCCCTATCTATTCATTAGAGTTCTTCTCTAAATTGCTAAGTTACAGTAATCTCATACGCTCACTCCTTTCCCCCTTAACGTTATGTCCTACACCTGACCCCTAAGTTCTCTATACGTCACCAGAAATGGTATGCCTCTTATGAAACTAATGACTATATTCTAAATAACAATTGAAACCAACATTTGTAGACATAGAATCTAACTACAAATGTATTAATAATGAAAACTTGCTCATAGATGATGTACTATTGATATTAACAACTGTTAACATTATTTTCCTCCACAAAGGAGAGATTTTGGAACTATATAAGAGCAATATAAATATACAGAGGGAAAAATATTAACACAACAGTCATACAGAGCTGGAAAGAAATGTAAGCAATATGAAAAGACAAGGAAAGAAAGGACCACAAACAATGCAGGACATGTCAACATTAGAAGAGGTAAAATCTGCAGTAGAAGGAATGTCAGATAAAGATTTCAGGATATTCATGGTTCAGATGATCTGGAGGCTTAAGGAAGACATTAGACAGCAAATGCAGTCAATGAAAGTTCACTTTGACAATGAATTACATAAACAAATCAAAGAAGCAAAAGATCAACTCTACAGGGAGAGAGAGGTTATACAAAAAAAAAAAAAAACACCCAGAAATTCTGGAAATGAAGGAAATTATAAACAAATTAAAAATTCAAATAAGAGTATTATCAGTAGAGTAGACCAATTAGAAGTAAGAACATCAGACAACGAAGACAAAATATATCATCTCGAAAAGAGCCTAAACAACTCAGAAAAGCTGATAAGAAACCACGAGCAGAACATCCAAGAAATCTGGGATACCATATAAAGACCAAATTTAAGAGTTATTGGGATAGAGGAAGATATAGAGGTCCAAACCAAAGGAATGAGCAATCTGTTCAATTAAATAATTTTAGAAAATTTTGCAGACATGAAGAATGAATCAGAAATCCAAATCCTAGAAGCCTACAGGATGCCGAATGTACTAAACCACAAGAGACCCATGCCAAGACACATTATAATGAAAATGTCCAACATACAGAACAAGGAGAGAATTTTAAAAGCCACAAGAGAAAGGAGGCAGATTACATTTAGGGGTAAACCAATTAGGTTAACGGCTGACTTTTCAACACAGACGCTGAAAGCTAGAAGATCCTGGAACAACATATTTCAAACGCTGAAAGATAAGGGGTTCCAAATAAGAATCTTGTATCCAGCTAAATTAAGCTTCAGGTTTGACAATGAAATAAAAACCTTCCATGATAAACAAAAGTTAAAAGAATTTGCAGCTAGAAAACTGACTCTGCAAAGCATCTTGGACAAAACATTACAAAAAAAGGAAATGAAAAACACCAACGAAAATCAACAGTGGGAAGTAGTACAGTAAGGAGAAAAACTAATCAAAGAGGAAAAACAAATCAAGTTGAATAACAAAAAAAAAAAAAAAAAAAAAACATGGCTGGAAGTACAAACCATTATCTCAATAGTAACCCTAAATGTTAATGGCTTAAACTCACCAATCAAAAGACATAGGCTAGTAGACTGGATTAAAAAAAAATATCCAACAATATGCTGCCTACAGGAGACTCATCTGACAGGAAAAGACATACACAGATTGAGGATGAAAAGTTAGGAAAAATCATACCACTCACATGGACCTCAGAAGCAAGCAGGGGTATCCATTCTCATATCAAATAAAATAGACTTCAAGCCAAAGTTAATCAAAAGGGATTAATCAAAGTTAATCAAAAGCCAAAGAAGGACACTACATACTGCTAAAGGGAACCATTCACCAACAAGATATAACAATCATTAATATATATGCCCCAAACAATGGTGCAGCTATGTTCATCAAGCAAACTCTTCCCAAGTTCAAGAGACAAATAGACCACAACACAATAATCATGGGTGACTTTAACACACCTCTCTCACCACTGGATAGATCTTCCAAACAAAAGTTGAATAAAGAAACTATAGAACTCAATAACACAATTAATAACCTAGACTTAACTGACATATATCAACCATCATCAAGCGGGTATACTTTTTTCTCAGCAGCACATGGATCCTTCTCAAAAATAGACCATATATTATGCCATAAGGCAACTCTTAGCAATAATAAAGGATTTGAGATAATACCATGCATTTTATCTGATCATAATGGAATGAAACTGAAAATCAATGATTAAAGGAAGAAAAAATCCTTACATCACTTTGAGAATGAACAATATGTCACTGAATGATCAATGGGTTACAGAAGACATCAAGGAGGAAATTTAAAAATTCTTAGAGTTAAATGAAAACACAGACACAACATATCGAAATCTATGGGACACAATGAAAGCAGTTCTAAGAGGAAAATTCATTGCTTGGAATTCATTCCTCAAAACCAACAAATAAATCATCTCATACTTCATCTAAAAGCCCTAGAAAAAGAAGAGCAAAACAACAGCAAATGCAGTAGAAGGCAAGAAATAATTAAAATCAGAGCTGAAATCAATGAAATTGAAATAAAAGAAACAATTGAAAAAACTGACAAAACTAAAAGTTGGTTCTTTGAAAAAATAAATAAGATCGACAGACCCTTAGCCATGCTAATGAAGAGAAGAAGAGAGAGAACTCAAATTACTAGCATACAGGATGAAAAAGGCAATATCACAACAGACACATCAGAAATACAGAAGATAATCAGAAATTATTTTGAATCCTTATACTCCAATAAAATAGAAGATAGTGAAGGCATAGATAAATTTCTTAAGTCATATGATCTGCCCAGATTGAGCCAGGAGGATATACACAACTTAAACAGACCAATATCAATTGAGGAAATAGAAGAAGCCACAAAAGACTACCAACCAAGAAAAGCACAGGACCGGATGGGTATACAGCAGAGTTTTACAAAACCTTTAAAGAAGAACTAATACCAATACTTTTCAAGCTATTTCAGGAAATAGAAAAAGAGGGAGTACTTCCAAATTCATTCTATGAGGCCAACATCACCCTGATTCCTAAACCAGACAAAGACACTTCAAAGAAAGAAAACTACAGACCAATATCTCTAATGAACATAGATGCAAAAATCCTCAATAAAATTCTGGCAAATCGGATACAAAAACATATCAAAAAGATCGTACAGCATGATCAAGTGGGTTTCATCCCCAGGATGCAAGGCTGGTTCAACATACAGAAATAAATAAATGTAATCCACCACATCGTTAGACTTAAAGAACCATATGATCATCTCAATAGACGCAGAAAAAGCATTCGACAAAATACAGCAACCCTTTATATTCAAAACGCTAGAAAAACTAGGGATAACAGGAACTTACCTCAACATTGTAAAAGCTATCTACGCTAAGCCTCAGGCCAGCGTCATTCTAAACGGAGAAAAATTGAAGGCATTCCCTCTAAAATCTGGAACAAGACAGGGACACCCTCTCTCACCACTTCTATTCAACATAGTTCTTGAAACATTAGCCAGAGCAATTAGACGAAAGAAATTAAATACAAAAATATAGGAAAAGAAGAACTTAAAGTAGCACAATTTGCTGATGATATAATCCTATACCTAGCAGGTCCAAAAAGTTCTACCAAGAAACTTCTTGAACTAGTAAATGAATTCAGCAAAGTGGCAGGATATAAATCAAAGGCTTTCCTGTATATCAGTGACAAATCCTCTGAAATGAAAATGAGGAAAACTACCCCATTCACAATATCCTCAAAAAACTACCCCATTCACAATATCCTCAAAAAAAAAAAAATACTTGGGAATCAACTTAACAAAAGAGGTGAAAGATCTATACAATGAAAACTATAGAATCCTAAAGAGAGAAACAGAAGAAGACCTTAGAAGATGGAAAGATATACCTTGCTCATGGATAGGCAGAATTAATATTTTTAAAATGGCCATATTACCAAAAGCACTCTACAGATTCAACACAATTCCGATAAAAATCCCAATGGCATTCCTCACAGAAACAGAAAAAGCAATTATGAAATTAATATGGAAAAATAAGAGACCTAGAATAGCTAAAGCACTTCTAGGCAGGAAGAGTGAAACAGGTGGTATAGCTTACCAGATCTTAAACTACACAGCAATAGTAACAAAAACAGCATAGTACTGGCACCAAAACAGGCTGGTAGACCAATGGTACAGAATAGAGGACACAGAGACCAATCCACAAAATTACAACTACCTTATATTAGACAAGGGTGCTAAAAGCATGCAATGGAGAAAGGAAGCATCTTCAACAAATGGTGCTGGGAGAACTGGAAATCCATATGCAACAAAATGAAATCGAATCCCTTTCTCTCACCATGCACAAAAGTTAACTCAAGAATGGATCAAGGATCTAGGAATCAAACCAGAGACTCTGCGTCTAATAGAAGAAAAAGTTGGCCCTAATCTCCATCTCGTGGGGTCGGGCTCCAAATTCCTTAATAGGATACCTATAGAGTTAAAATCAAGAATCAACAAATGGGACATATTCAAACTAAAAAATTTTTTCTCAGCAAGAGAAATAATAAGTGAGATAAATAGTGAGCCTACATCCTGGGAACAAATTTTTACCCTCACACTTCAGATAGAGCCCTAATATCCAGAGTATACAAAGAACTCAAAAAGTTAAACAACAAAAAAACAAATAACCCAATCAACAAATGGGCCAAGGACCTGAACAGACACTTCTTAGAAAAGGATATACAATCAATTAACAAATACACGAAAAAATGTTCACCACCCCTAGCAATTAAG
The DNA here is from genome assembly GCF_964194105.1 of Spermophilus citellus. NCBI lineage: Eukaryota > Metazoa > Chordata > Mammalia > Rodentia > Sciuridae > Spermophilus > Spermophilus citellus. The sequence continues at coordinate 192,984,433 of NC_138183.1, forward strand.
AGAAATGCAAATTAAAACTACTCTAAAATACCATCTCACTCCAGTAAGAATGGCAGCCATTATGAAGTCAAACAACAACAAGTGCTGGAGAGGATGCGGGGGAAAAGGTACACTCATACATTGCTGGTGGGGCTGCAAATTGGAGCAGCCAATTTGGAGGGCAGTATGGAGATTCACTGGAAAGCTGGGAATGGAACCACCATTTGACCCAGCTATTCCCCTTCTTGGACCATACCCAAAAGACCTAAAAAGAGCATACTACAGGGACACAGCTACATCAATGTTCATAGCAGCACAATTTACAATAGCTAGACTGTGGAACCAACCTAGATGCAATTCAATAGATGAATGGATTAAAAAATATGGCATTTATACACAATGGAATATTACTCAGCACTAAAAAATAACAAGATCATGGCATTTGCAAAGAAAAGGATGGCATTAGAGCAGATTATGCTAAGTGAAGTTAGCCAATCCCTAAAAAACAAATGCTGAATGTCTTCTCTAATATAAGGGGGGTAACTCAAAACAGAGTAGGGAGGAAGAGCATGAGAAAAAGATTACCACGAAACAAGGAAAAGAGAAAGGAGGGAAAGGGAGGGAGAAGGGGAATTGCACGGAAGATGGAAGGAGAGACCCTCATCGTTATACAAAATACATACATGATGGTGTGAGGGGGAAGAAAAAAAGAGAGAGCGAGAGAGAAATGTGTCACAGTAGATTGGGTAGAGAGAGGTGATGGGAGAGTAGGGAAGGGAAGGGGAGGGGAGGGGAGGGGAGGGGAGGGGAGGGGAGGTGGGGATAGGGAGGGCAGCAGAATACAACAGACACTAAAGTATTGCTATATGTATATACGTGGCTGTATAACCAATGTGATCCTGCAATCTATACACATGGAAAAATGAGAATTCATACCCCATTTGAATCAAGTGTATGATATGTCAAGATCATTGTATTGTCTCAAGCAACTAATAAAAAATAAAAATTAAAAGAAAAAATTAAAAATAAATAAATAAATAAAGGGCTGGGGTTGTGGCTCAGCGGTAGGGCACTAACCTAGCGCTGGCGAGGCCCTCAGCACCATATAAAAATAAATAAATGGGAAAAAAAAGGTAAAAAAAAAAAAGGTCAAACAATAAATTTTTTAAAAAATTAAAAGAAAAAGAGCTGTGCTCAGTGGTTGAGCACACTTGGGTTCAATCCCTAGTATGAAAAAAAAAAAAGAATCTACAATATGCCAGGTACCGCAGCACCACAGAAATCAAGGCCATCCTCCCCAAATCCCATCCCGGTCTTAGCATTTCAGGTTAAATCCTCTATTCAACAAAAGCTCAGTTTAAGTGTTTATAAGTTGTTTTTAAAAATTATTTTTCATTGGCAAATGTTATAAAAATCTGTGCAACTGGTTCCCAAACCAATACATATCTATTTTATTTGATAGTACATATCCCTTACAGATTTAAAAATTACTACTGTCATTAACATTTACTCATGTCATAGTATGAACTGCCAGCTAGTAGCTTTCAAACATTTTGAACACAATCCACAATATGAAATACATTTTAGGGCTGCGGATGTGGCTCAAGCGATAGCGCGCTCGCCTGGCATGCATGCGGCCCGGGTTCAATCCTCAGCACCACATACAAACAAAGATGTTGTGTCTGCCAAAAACTAAAAAATAAATATTAAAAAAAATTCTCTCTCTCTCTCTCTCTCTCTCTCTCTCTTAAAAAAAAAGAAATACATTTTATATTATTCCTTAGTTTATACCCAAACACACACATAAAACTTAAACAAATCATACTATTTGTATTCTATTCCTTCCCTCCCCACCCCCTACACTGTGTTGAATGCCAGGGCACTCTACCACTGAACTATACCCCCAGCCCTATTTTATTTTTGAGACAGAGTACTCAAGTTGCTGAGGCTGGCCTTGGACTTATGATCTTGAATTACTAATGACAATAATAATAGGGTCAATCAGAAAATCATAGCAACGCTGAGATTCAAATCCAGGTTTTCTGACTTCAAATCTACTTCTCTTCCCTAGAACACATGACTTGAAGAAATAAAAGTGAATTCCATGGGAAAAAAAAAAAGACTTTCCCTTAGATTAGGTAAGAAAATAATTTATAAAGCTTTGAGTTTTATAAATTTACAAAAATTTGGCCAGAAAAATCTTTTTATGTTTTCCAAACTAGTTTATACATTACAGAAGCATTTTTCATAATGCTGAAAGTATGCAGAGCAAATATCTCAAAAACAAGCAAGGGGCTTACAAAAGTTTCAGACACTATAAAAACTCCAAAATCTACTACACAGGAGGGAAGGCAGAAAGATCACAAGTTTGAGGCTAGTCTGGGAAATTTAGCAAAAACCCTGTCTCAGCCAGGCCCAGTGGCACATGCCAGTAATGCCAGCGGCTCAGGAGACTGAGGCAGGAGGATCATCAGTTCAAAGCCAGCCTCAACAAAAGTGAAGTGCTAAGCAACTCAGTGAGACCATGTCTCTAAATAAAATGCTGGGGATGCGGCTCAGTGGTCAAGTGCCCTAGAGTTCAACCCCCAGTACCAACCCCCATCCCCCTGTCTCAAACGTAAGAAGAGGGTTGGGAATGTATCTTGGTGGTAGAGTACCTCCAAGGTTCATTCCCCAGGACTGAGGTGGTGGTGAATCTACATTCAACACTAAGTAATATCAAAACAAACATGTGGTCATTTCCCTAACAAGTAAATTTTATGTTAATATGGCTAAATACCAAAAAAGCAGACAATATGTCCCCAAGCAGGCAGAAAAATGGATGAAAGAAACATACAATTGTAATATTAGAGTTTACTGATTTAAGTGACTTGTTAACAAAATTCGGTTCTTTCTAGTCATTTATCTAGGTGCTATCTAAAACAGCAAATAAACATATTCATGTACATTATTCATGCAGGAACTACAAGTAGTTATTCCACAACAAACAGCTACCGGTGGGTATGTTAAGATGCCAATAACCATGTATCCATATCATTTAACAATTTGGGAGCATATCTTCCATATCTACAGCTAAAATGAATTTCAGATAGCTTCAAGAGTTTTAGGCCCAGTTCTGACCTTCTGCAGTGAATTATAATTCATATCTATTATCTACTTTCTACCAAGATAATTATCTCCAGTGTCTAGAAAAACTAGTGGCAACTTATACCCAAACTCATAGTTATTGTTGTTCCTTCAGTATATAGCTAAAAAGAAATATAACTTCTATCACTTGAATATTTTCATGTTCTGCTCAAACTCCAGGAATGCGGCTCTCCAAAAGTACCTTAAATCCAAATTCTGAGTAAAATTTGTTCTGCCCTTGATTCTATACAACTGTATTTTTCCTCCCTCTTCAAGCACTCTATTTCCTTCCTTTCACTATCAAAATCCTTGAAAGAATATGTTGGCTGATTTTTCCCTTCATTTTTCACTCCTTAACATATTGTGATTATTTTATGGAAGTTCCTCAAAAGACTAGGAATGGTATCACCATATGATCCAGCTACACCACTCCCTGATGTCTACCCTGAAGAATTAAAGTCAGCATACTGCAATGATACATGCATACTCCTGTTTATAGCAGCACAATTCACAATAGCCAAATTATAGAATCAGTCTAAGTGTCCATAAATTGATGAACAATAAAGAAAATTTAGTATATATACACAATGAAGAGAATGAGATTATGTCATTGGAGGAAAATAGATGGAACTTGGAGAGCATTATGGTAAGTAAAATAAGCTAAACTCAGAAACTGAAAGGTCCTGTTTTTTCTATTTAGAAACTGAAGGGAAAAAGGAAAAAAGTAGGTAGGGAGTTGTCTCAGGAAAATAGAAGGGAGACCAGTAGTAAAAGGGTAAGTACAATAGCCCTTTATAAATGAAAATGCATGTACACCTATGTAACAAATCCCATTACAAATAATTATAAAGCACCAATAAAAAATACCAAAAAAGAAACATGACTATTTTGTGTACCTGTTTTATTTATAGAAATGATATAAAGTGGTACATATCCTTTGGCAACTTTTTCACTTAACATTTTTTCAAGACTTATCCATGTTATTACATGAGGACCTAATTCATTCATTGTAATAATTCTAGGATCTGTAGTTCATTCCTTCTATCAAGGACAACTGTTTCTTTTTCCAGTACTTCAGTGCTGTCATATGCAATTGAGAGGGGCGTACATACAAGCTTCCCTAGGTCAAATATCTATCAATGAAACTGCTGCAGGGTAAGGAATGTATCTCTTCAATTTTACTAGATATAATCAATATTTCCAATGAATTCAATTTTGGACTTGTTAAACCTCTTCTGTTTTCTATTCCATTGATTTCTGCTCATATCTTTATTCTTTCCTATTTCTTACTTCCTTTGGGTTTAATTTGATGTTACTTTTCTAACTTCTCTGGTTGACCACTTGGTTTTGTTCTTTAACATGTTACTTCGAAGTTGGCTTTAAAAAAAAAAAATTCCAAACATGGATTGGAGGAAAAAGAAACTGCTTATATTTCACTTATTAATATCTAATTGTATCATACTGGGATCAGATGATGTGGTTTCTATAACTGCTCAACTTATAATGGGGTTGTATCTCAATAAACCCATTGTGAGCTAAAATAAGTCAAACATATATTTAATACACCTAATCTACTTAACATCACAGCCACAAAATGCACTGAAGAGTAACCATTCTTTTACTGTTGTAATGACATGGCTGAGTGGGAGGTGCAGCTTGCTACCACTGCCTAGCATTGCAAGAGAGTATCATACTGCATATGAGAAACTGATGTGACTCCATTTTTGAGAAATCAGCTTGTACCTCAAGGCCTGTCCTATGGAAGGGGGCGTGACCCTTGTCTGGGAAAAACCCACAGAGCACTCCTAAGCACACCCCTACCTGCTGAATTGTTTGTCTGCAAATAACAGGAGAGATCTGTGGTGCCAGGTGTCCCTCACTCAGTTAGGCTAGGTGAAGACCCATAGCAACCCCTAGCAACCACCAATCAGCATGAAACAGGGAAAATACCTGGGATGCCAGATGACCCCCCAGTAGTTTACAGTGGTTGATAACATGTTGGAAAACCATGTAGTTTAGCACGTACACCACTCGTGGTTTAAACCAATCAGTTCAAAGGAATCCCTCTCATGTACTAACTAATCATCCCTACCCAACTTGTTCCCGCCAGTGAATGTGCTAATCAATGTTAAGAATTGTTGAGACAGAGTGCTCACGCTCTGAACGCAGTCAGAAACGGCCGGGCAGCCAAGCGACACTCGGCCAAGCCCGGATAACTACCACACTGTCACCCACGTAGCCTGGAAAAGAGAAAGGAAGAGAAAACGGTGTCGGGAACTGGAAACGGGGGTCTTCAGGGCCCTCCACCTGGAGGACCCTGCTGGGATTTTTGAGCTGGTGGAAGTGGTTGGAAATGGCACCTATGGACAAGTCTATAAGAGAATGTGATGAAAATATGTAGCCTCAAGAACAACCAGTGTGTGCACTAATCCATCCAGCTGAAACAACTGGTCAGCCCTTCTCATCCTACGGAGGTAAATGCCTACCGAGCCTTCATAAGTAGTGGCCACAGGTTTGAAATGGGGCTTAGGAGAGACAGTAAGGACCCACCCGTTGCATTGGTCACCCGGCAAAGGGAAACGAACTGTCGCCATTTGCAAGAGACACCACCATGGCAGAGAACTGACGTCATCAGACTGCGGCGGAGGAGATAACTTCATTGAAACCTGCGGCTACAGGTGTGTAATTCCCTAGCCTTCCCTCTCCACACATTGGGGAAACCTTAAGGACCCCTCCCAGCTCTCCCGTGAGCGAGATAGCCAGCCCGAGGGAATCAGAGGTGGCGTGGGACCCGCGGAGCGGAACTACCGCTCCCACCAGGGCTGACAGCTGAGGTCTCTTGCACCAGCTACCGGGGGCGTGGCTACTGGAGGGCAAGTAAAATTCGCTGAGGATTCTCAGCCCCAAGCTCTACAAACTTAGGGTCTGAGGGAATGGCAAACTGGAAGAGTGTGCCCAGTCGTTCATGAAAACAGGGCTCCCGGGAGCAGCAGACCTCGCATGTAGCCAGTATTGTGGTGAGCGGCACCCGTGAGAGGGGCCTGGCTAGAGGAAAACTGGGAAGTGACTAGACACAAGAGGAGGCCCTAGGCACTCAGGATTGGAGACTCGCCAGTCTGGGAGGAGCTGCTGCACAGTGATTGGTTCCCGCGTATTGACAGGAGAAACTTGCCCTGGTGGGCACAGCGCCACCTACTGGAAGAGAAGTTAATCAAACTCTAAGACTGCATTTATTAGTTTTTTTTTTCTTTTCTCTTTTTTTTTTTTGATTTGGGTTTTCCTTTCATTTTCATTTTTCTTTCTTGTTGTTTTTTTAAATTATTTTTACAATTTCTTTTAAATTTTTTCTTCTAATTTTAATTTTAATTTTTTTTATTATTTTTAAATTTTTTTTCTTTTTTTATTTCCTACTTTTTCTTCTTTTGTCTTTTCATTTCATTTCAATTATCTTATCCCCCCTTCCTTGAATTCTACCTGCTTACTCTCATTCTCTTTAGTGACTTCTTCCCTTCCCTTCTAATACCTTTCCTCCCAAGCATCAAATAAATTCATAGGAGTAAACAGTAACTCAGCAGTCAAACAGAACAAGAAGTAACATGAGCAGCTTGAAAAAGCAAGAAAGAAAAGGAGTACAAACAATGCAGGACAGCCTAAATATTCAGGAAGACCTAGAGTCATCAGAAAAATGGTCATATAAAGAACTCAAGGAACACTTTAGACAGATGGAATGGAACCTTAAAGAGGATACAAGACAGCAAATTCAAGCAGCGAAAGAACACATTGAGAATGAATTACATAAACAGATAAAAGAAGAAGTTAAGCATCTTTATCAGGAGATAGAGATTATAAAAAATAATCAAACAATAATTCTAGAAATGAAGGAAACGATAAACCAAATTAAAAACTCAATTGAGAGTATCACTAACAGAGTGGAGCAAGTAGAAGCCAGAACGTCAGATAATGAAGACAAAATATATCATCTTGAAAAGAGTCTACCAACTCAGAAAGGCTGGTAAAAAATCACGAAAAAAACATCCAAGAGTTATGGGATAACATAAAAAAACCAAACTTACGAGTCATCGGGATAGAAGAAGGTACAGAGATTCAAACCAAGGGAATGAGTAACCTGCTGAATGAAATAATTACAGAAAACTTTCCAGAAATAAAAAAGGAAACAGATATACAAATTGAAGATGCATACAGGACACCGAGCACACAAAATCACAGTAGACCAACGCCAAGACACATTGTTATGAAGATATCCAATATACAGAACAAAGAGAAAATATTAAAAGCTAAAGAGAAAGGAGACAGATTACATTCAGGGGTAAACCAATAAGGTTAACAATGGATTTTTCATCACAGACACTGAAAGCAAGAAGGTCATGGAACAATGTATTTCAAACACTGAAAGACAATGGATGCCAACCAAGAATTCTGTATCCAGCAAAATTAAGCTTCAGGTATGACAACAAAATAAAAATCTTTCATGATAAACAAAAGTTAAAAGAAATTGCAGCCAGAAAACCAGCATTGCAAAGCATTTTGACCAAAACACTACACGAGGAAGAAATGAAAAACAATTACCAAAACCATCAGTGGGAAGTGCCTCAGTAAAGACAGAGGGCGAGGGGAAAGATAATCATGGAGAAACAAACTAAATTTTTATTAAAAAAGGATAAATAATCAAACATGGATGGAAGTACAAACCATATATCAATAGTAACTCTGAATGTTAATGGCTTAAACTCTCCAATAAAGCGACATAGGCTGGTATCATGGATTAAAAAAACAAATCCAACAATATGCTGCCTCCAGGAGACACATCTGATTGGAAAAGACATACACAGGCTGAAGGTGAAAGGATGGGAAAAAATATACCACGCACACAGTCCTCGTAAGCAAGCAGGGGTGGCCATCCTCATATCGAATAAAATCAACTTCAAGACTAAGTTAATCAAAAGGGATAAAGAAGGACATTATATCCTGTTAAAAGGAACCATTCACCAACAAGACATAACAATTATCAATATTTATGCACCAAATAATGGTGCTGCGACATTCATAAAACAAATTCTCCTCAAGTTCAAGAATCAAATAGACCACAACACAATAATTATGTGTGACTTCAACACACCTCTCTCACCATTGGACAGATCCTCCAAACAAAAGTTGAATAAAGAAACTATAGAACTCAATATCACAATCAATAACCTAGACTTAACTGACATATATAGAATATATCAACCATCATCAAATGGAAATACTTTTTTCTCAGCAGCACATGGATCCTTCTCAAAAATAGACCATATATTATGCCATAGGGCAACCCTCAGTAAATATAAAGGGGTGGAGATAATACCATACATTTTATCTGATCATAATGGAATGAAACTGGAAATCAATGATAAAAGAAGGAAGGAAAAGTCCTACATCACATAGAAAATGAACAATATGTTACTGAATGATCAATGGGTTACAGAAGACATAAAGGAAGAAATCAAAAAATTCTTAGAGATAAATGAAAATACACAACATATCAGAATCTATGGGACACAATGAAAGCAGTTTTAAGAGGAAAATTCATCGCCTGGTGGTCATTCCTCAAAAAAAGAAAAAACCAACAAATAAATGAGCTCACACTTCATCTCAAAACCCTAGAAAAGGAAGAGCAAAACAACAGCAAATGTAGCAGACGGCAAGAAATAATGAAAATCAGAGCGGAAATCAATGAAATTGAAACAAAAGAAACTATTGAAAAAATTAACAAAACTAAAAGTTGGTTCTTCGAAAAAATAAATAAGATCGACAGACCTTTAGCCATGCTAACGAAGAGAAGAAGAGAGAGATCTCAAATTACTAACATACGGGATGAAAAAGGCAATATCACAACAGATGCTACAGAAATACAGAAGACAATTAGAAATTATTTTGAAAACCTATATTCCAACAAAATAGAAGATAGTGAAGACATCGATAAATTTCTTAAGTCATGATTCGCCCAGACTGAGTCAGGAGGATACACACAATTTGAACAGACCAATATCAATGGATGAAATTGAAGAAGCCATCAAAAGACTACCAACCAAGAAAAGCCCAGGACCAGACGGGTATACAGCGGAGTTTTACAAAACCTTTAAACAAGAATTAATACCAATACTTTTCAAGTTATTTCAGGAAATAGAAAAAGAGGGAGCTCTTCCAAATTCATTCTATGAGGCCAACATCACCCTGATTCCGAAACCAGACAAAGACACCTCAAAGAAAGAAAACTACAGACCAATATCTCTAATGAACCTAGATGCAAAAATCCTCAATAAAATTCTGGCGAATCGAATACAAAAACACATCAAAAAAATTGTGCACCATGATCAAGTAGGATTCATCTCTGGGATGCAAGGATAGTTCAATATACGGAAATCAATAAATGTTATTCACCACATCAATAGACTTAAAGATAAGAACCATATGATCATCTCGATAGACGCAGAGAAAGCATTCGACAAAGTACAGCATCCCTTTATGTTCAAAACATTAGAAAAACTAGGGATAACAGGAACTTACCTTGACATTGTAAAAGCTATCTATGCTAAGCCTCAGGCTAGCATCATTCTGAATGGACAAAAGTTAAAGGCATTCCCTCTAAAATCTGGAACAAGATAGGGATGCCCTCTATCACCACTTCTATTCAATATAGTTCTCGAAACACTGGCCAGAGCAATTAGACAGATGAAAGAAATTAAAGGCATAAAAATAGGAAAAGAAGAACTTAAATTATCACTATTTGCAGATGACATGATTCTATACCTAGAAGATCCAAAAGGGTCTACAAAGAAACTACTAGAACTAATAAATGAATTCAGCAAAGTGGCAGGATATAAAATCAACACGCATAAATCAAAGGCATTTCTGTATATCAGCGACACAACTTCTGAAACGGAAATGAGGAAAAACACTCCATTCACTATATCCTCAAAAAAATAAAATACTTGGGAATCAACATAACAAAAGAGGTGAAAGATTTATACAATGAAAACTACAGAACCCTAAAGAGAGAAGTAGAAGAAGATCTTAGAAGATGGAAAAATATACCCTGTTCATGGATAGGCAGAACTAACATCATCAAAATGGCGATATTACCAAAAGTTCTCTATAGGTTTAATGCAATGCCAATCAAAATCCCAACGGCATTTCTTGTAGAAATAGATAAAGCAATCATGAAATTCATATGGAAAAATAAAAGACCCAGAATAGCAAAAGCAATTCTAAGCAGGAAGTGTGAATCAGGCGGTATACCGATACCAGATTTCAAACTATATTACAGAGCAATAGTGACAAAAACAGCATGGTACTGGTACCAAAACAGGCGGGTGGACCAATGGTATAGAATAGAGGACACAGAGACTAATCCACAAAGTTACAACTATCTTATATTTGATAAAGGGGCTAAAAGTATGCAATGGAGGAAGGATAGCATCTTCAACAAATGGTGTTGGGAAAACTGGAAATCCATATGCAACAAAATGAAACTGAATCCCTTTCTCTCGCCATGCACAAAAGTTAACTCAAAATGGATCAAGGAGCTTGATATCAAATCAGAGACTCTGCGTCTGATAGAAGAAAAAGTTGGCTCCGATCTACATATTGTGGGGTCGGGCTCCAAATTCCTTAATAGGACACCCATAGCACAAGAGTTAATAACAAGAATCAACAAATGGGACTTACTTAAACTAAAAAGTTTTTTCTCAGCAAGAGAAACAATAAGAGAGGTAAATAGGGAGCCTACATCCTGGGAACAAATTTTTACTCCTCACACTTCAGATAGAGCCCTAATATCCAGAGTATACAAAGAACTCAAAAAATTAGACAATAAGATAACAAATAACCCAATCAACAAATGGGCCAAGGACCTGAACAGACACTTCTCAGAGGAGGATATACAATCAATCAACAAGTACATGAAAAAATGCTCTCCATCTCTAGCAGTCAGAGAAATGCAAATCAAAACCACCCTAAGATACCATCTCACTCCAGTAAGATTGGCAGCCACTATGAAGTCAAACAACAACAAGTGCTGGCGAGGATGTGGAGAAAAGGGTACACTTGTACATTGCTGGTGGGACTGCAAATTGGTGTGGCCAATTTGGAAAGCAGTTTGGAGATTCCTGGGAAAGATGGGAATGGAACCACCATTTGACCCTGCTATTGCCCTTCTCGGACTATTCCCTGAAGACCTTAAAAGAGCATGCTACAGGGATACTGCCACATCGATGTTCATAGCAGCACAATTCACAATAGCTAGACTGTGGAACCAACCCAGATGCCCTTCAATAGATGAATGGATAAAAAAAAAATGTGGCATCTATACACAATGGAGTACTAGGCAGCAATAAAAAATGACAAAATCATAGAATTTGCAGGGAAATGGATGGCACTAGAGCAGATTATGCTTAGTGAAGCTAGCCAATCCCTAAAAAATAAATACCAAATGTCTTCTTTGATATAATGAGAGCAACTATGAACAGAACAGGGAGGAAGAGCAGGAAGAAAAGATTAACATTAAACAGAGACATGAGATGGGAGGGAAAGGGAGAGAAAAGGGAAATTGCATGCAAATGAAGGGAGACCCTCATTGCTATACAAAATTACATATAAGAGGTTGTGAGGGGAATGGGAAAATAAACAAGGAGAGAAATGAATTACAGTAGATGAGGTAGAGAGAGAAGATGGGAGGGGAGGGGAGGGGGGATAGTAGGGGATAGGAAAGGTAGCAGAATACAACAATTACTAATAGGGCATTATGTAAAATTGTGGATGTGTAACCGACGTGATTCTGCAATCTGCATTTGGGGTAAAATTGGGGGTTCATAACCCATTTCAATCTAATGTATGAAATATGATATGTCAAGAGCTTTGTAATGTTGTGAACAACCAATAAAAAAAAAATTGTTGTTGTTTTGACTTTCCCTCGGTATGGAATGATTTGCTGTGTGATGTTGTGATGCATAGAGTATACCCCCAAAACTATAAAATCTCACTGAACAAAGGACCGGGACTCACTCCCTGGGACCACTGAAGCGGGAATGGTTGTGAGTCCAGGCTTGAGCTTGCAATAAAGACTCTTGTGTGATTGCATCGGATTCAGCTCCTGGAGGTCTATTGGGGTCCCACGAATCTAGCATTACACATATCACTAGCTTCGGAAAAAAATCAAAATTCGAAGTATGGTTTCTGCTGAATATGTTTTACTTTCATCATAAAGTCAAAAAATCTTGTCAAACCATTGTAAATAAGGGAACATCTGGTATTACTATTTCATATCTGTTGAAACTTTCTTCATGCCTAATTATGAGTCTTAAAAAGGTAACATGTTGGAAAACCATGATGTGTTCTTTAAATTACATGGTCCACATTTGCTTGTACACTTCTTAATTTGGATAGTATATGGTTCTATATAGAGAGAGAGTAAATCAAGTTATCTACTAGTTATTTTTCCCCCAGTACTATACTGGGGATTGAACACAAGGGTTTTTTACCAATGAACTCAGCCCTCTTTTATGTTTTATTTTGAGACATATCCTTGCTAAATTGTTGCGATTAACCTCAAACTTGAAATCCTCCTGCCTGTAAGGGTGGCCTTAGGCCTTAGCCTAAGCAAATCCATTTTTAAAAACTCCACTTTGTAACCTGCAGTCTCACCAGGCACACCTACAGAGCCCTCTAATATGGCCCTCAGGCACAAACAAGTCACTTCTCCCCACCCTGACAAGCTCAGAGTGGAGTCTCTGTCCATAAGGGGGGAGAAGCAAAAAAATCAGGATGGGAAAATCAGACCAGATGCTTTAACCCCAGGGCAAATGACATCACTGAGAAATACAGTAGCAGCTGATAGGGACTGAAAGGGTGGTCAGAAGCCTCCAAATTTAGTATAAATGATGGACCAACCAACACTGCTACACACAAGCCTGAGAGCCTGATGAAGACCTGGACTGAAATCCCAATTCTTCTCATCCCCCTGATCCTCTACGTTGTTCTCACACAGCTCTCAAACTCTACAGCAATCTCTTGACTCTGGTAAGAAAAGGACTTCTCCTTATGACCGCCTTCTCAGCCAGCCATCAGCTCCATCCCAGGAGAAGCCTGCCTTGGTTCCTGATCTGATCACCACAGTCTGAGTGAGTGTGCATCTATCCGCTGGAGTCTAAGGCTTGAGACTTTTGATCTGACACTTTGGCTTAGCATGCAGAGGGAATGTCTGTCATAAGCCTATCATGAGTAAGTATGTTTACAGTTCTTAGAGTTAATCTAGAATTGTTTGTTGTGAATTGATTGTGTCTATTGCAGTGCCTAGCATTCAGGATTGTCAATTTCTTGATTAAGAACTTATAAGGTAAAATTGTATTGAGTGATTTGAGTGAATAAAGCATTGGAAAGGGCAGAAGTGTGTGGACATTCTTTATTTCTCACCTTCTATTGTATAAGTTGCACCTTTGCTCATCGCAACACTGTCTCAGCCTCTTGAGTCACTAGAATCACAGGCATTCACTAAATCCAGCTAACCTTAAAGTCTAAAGTTAATCACTATCTCTATTATCTTACTGACCTATATACAGAACTTTAGAACCCATTAATAATGACCACTTTTCTTCCCCATTTACATTTTATCCTTGCCTAGTATTTTATTTCCACCTTGGTTATAACCCCTTACAAATTAGTCATAATTATTTTTTCTTTATATAGTCAATGTTGGCTTAGTTTACCTACTGACTTCTTTGTCCACAATAACTACTTGCATCCTATATTCTCCTCTGGGATACATTTCATTTCTTCTGCAGGAGATTATTTAGTATTAACAGTTCTTTTAGAAACAGTGCAGTAAATTTTCTATACTTTTGTCTGAAAATATTTTTATCTTGCCCCTCACTCATAAATGACAACTTACCTGAGTATGAAATTCAGGTTTCTCACAACACTTTGAAGATAGTATTCAATTTCTGTGCTCTATGATCAATTTCTCTATGATTAAGAGAGCTCTGCTCTCAATCTGATTGTTGTTCCTATTTAGTTGCATTTAAAAGTATCTTTGGTCCTACAGGGACACAGCCACATCAATGTTTATAGCAGCACAATTCACAATAGCTAAACTGTGGAACCAACCTAAATGCCCTTCAGTAGATGAATGGGTTAAAAAATGTGGCATATATACAAAATGGAATATTACTCAGCAATAAAAAAGAATAAAATCATGGCATTTGTGGTAAATGGATGCAACTGGAGTAGATAATGCTAAGTGAAGTTAGCCAATCCCCAAACCAACAAATGGCGAATGTTTTCTCTGATATAAGGTGACTAACTCATAGTAGGGTAGGGAGAGGGGTCATGGGAGGAACTGATAAACTCTAGATAGGGCAGAGGAGGGGAGGGCAGGGGAGGGGGCAGGGAGTTAGCAATGATGGAGGAATGTGATGAATATCATTATCTAAAGTGCATACATGAATTGGTAATGAACATACTTTATATATTCTACATATGTGTAATAAGAATTGTATGCATTCCGCTGTCATGTATTTAGAAAAATAAAACCAATAAAAATAAATAAATAAAAAGTATCTTTGGTCATAACAAAGCCAGATAACGACACATTAAAGAACGAAATGGGGCTGGGGTTGTGGCTCAGTGGTAGAGTTTCACTGAGCACGTGTGAGGCACTGGGTTCAATCCTCACATAAAAATAAAGACATTGTGTCGGTGTAAAACTAAAAAATAAATATTAAAAATAAAAGAAAACTACAGACCAATATCCCTGATGAACTTAGATGCAAAAATCCTAATTAAAATATTAGCAAATCATGTTCAACAACATATTAAGACGACTATACACCATGATTAAGTTGGTTTTATTCCAGAGATACAAGATGAAAGTTTAATAAACACAAATCAATAAATGTAATCCATCACATAAATAGAATTAGAGACAAAAATCACATAGTCATCTCAATAGATGCAGAGAAGGCCTTCAACAAAACTCAGTACTCATTCATAATAAAATCACTGAAGAAACTAGAGACAGAAGAAACCTACCTCAACATCATAAAGACTATATATGAAATATCCAAAGCCAACTTTATAGTAAATGGGAAAAAGCTGAAAGAATGTCTTTTAAAATAGAGAAAAGACAAGGATGTCCACTCTGACCACTCCTATTTAACAGAATATTAAAAATTGCAGCCAGAGCAATTAGGCAAGAGAAGGAAATAAAAGGGATAAAAATAGGAAAGGAAGAAGTCAAATTATCACTATTTATAGATATAATGCTATACTTGTGTTTTTTCTTGTTGTTGTTTTGTTTTGTTTTGTTTTGGTGCTAGGGATTGAACCCAGGGTCTTGTGCATGCAAGGCAAGCACTCTATCAACTGAGCTATCTCCCCAGCCTGATACTTGGAAGATCCAAAAAACCTAAACCAAAACACTGCTAGAGCAGGTTATAAAATCAACATACAAAAAGCAAAAGCTTTCCTATATACCAACAATGAATCTGCTGAAAAAGAAATCAAGAAAACAATTTCATTCACAATAGCCTCAAAAAAAGAAAAACAAAAACCACAACACCTAGAAATAAATCTAACCAAGGGGTCAAAGACCTCTACAATGAAAACAATAAAACACTGAAAAAAAGAAACTGAAGAACATGGAAAGACCTCCCATGTTCATGGATAAGCAGACTTAATATTTTTTAAATGACCAAATTACATAAGCAATATACAAATTCAATGCAATTCCCATCAAAATACCAATGACATTCTTCACAAAAATAGGAAAAAGTCCTAAAAGACTATTTGAAAGAAAAGATCCAGAATAGCCAAAGTAATTCTAAGTCAAAAAAGCAATGCTGGAGGCATCACATTACCTGACTTCAAATAATTCTACAGAGCTACAGTAACAAAAACTGCATGGTACTAGCAAAACACAGATCAACGGTACAGAATAGAAGACAAGAGACAAACCACATAACTACAAAAACACTGGAGAAAAAAACAGCCTTTTTAACAAATGGTGCTAAAAACACTGGAGGAAAAAAAAAAAAAGCCTTTTTAACAAATGGTGCTAAGGAAACTGATTACCCATATGTAGAATGAAACTAGACCTTTATCTCTCACCCTGAATAAAAATTAACTCAAAGACATAGGAATTAGACCAAAAATTCTTAGAAAACGAAAGGGTCAACACTCCAGCATATAGGCACAGGCAACAACTTTCTCAATAGGACCCCTAAAAGCTCAGGAAATAATGCCAAGAGTTAATAAATGGGATGGTATCAAATTAAAAAATTTCGGATTCGCCCGGCCTGCCCCACGGCTACAGAAGGCGGGACGCCGCAGAGAAGCGATTAATTAGCAAGCAGGGAGGAAAGTGGCTGCCATTCGGTGGAACCCCGCCGGCCAAGCCCACACTGACCCCCGGGCTGAGTACGGGATTTCAGACGGGGAAGGAAGCAATACAGTCCCATCCCCCACAACGGAAACCCCTCCAAGGCAATCAGCGGCCACCATCTTGGAGAGCTGAAGTATCCACCGCCACTCTCCGACAGACTGCAACAATAAAACAGGTCTGTGTCTCCTAGGCTCTCCTAGGCTTTCCGGGGGAGGGAGTATCAGAGTGAGCCCGCATAAAGACTAGGGGAAAACTAGAGACACCTGACCTTCAACTCCCCCTCCCATCAGCAGCCAAAACGAAACCTGTCTAGCCAGCGCTGGGGGAGGGGCAAGCAGAAAAAATCAAAACGATAGAGTGCCAAGGATCCCAATAGCCAATTGTGCGACCCCGGGGATCCGGGCTGACTGATTCGCCCGGCCTTCCCCACGGCTACAGAAGGCGGGGCGCCGCAGAGAAGTAATTCATTAGCAAGCAGGGAGAAAAGTGGCTGCAATTCTGTGGAATCCTGCTGGATGAGCCCGCACTGACCCCCGGGCTAAGTACGGGATTTCAGAGGGGGAAGGAAGCGGTACAGTTCTATCCCCCACAACGGGAACAAAACAATAGAGTGCCGGGGCCCCAATAGACACCCTCCACACCCAACAAACGGCAGGTCCAGAGTACAGTTTGAAATGCCGAGAGCCATCACTCAGGGGAAATCTGGTCTAGCAGGAGAAACCAAGACTAGCAGGAAAAACTAGGGGACTAGAGGTCAGGCCCGCGCGACTGGGCGGCTGAAGTCCACTCCCCCGCCGGCGACCGTTCACCCGCCCGCTGCCTGAGATACTGGGCAGCTGGAGACTGCCCGCCTGCCTCGACGGGGAGCTGAAACCAAACAGAGACAGTCCAGTCACACAGCCCCATTAGGACACCCCAGCAAGGAGCCTGGGGCCCGTCATAGCAGAGTAGTGACGTCACTGGAGCTCGGCCGTCGGAATTCCTTCCCAGCAGAATCCACGTTAGCAGGCACAGTTTAACAACACAAAGAAGAAACAACAGAGTAATACAGAACCAAAACAAACCTATAGAAGAGAGCAGAAACACGGCAATCAAATAGAGCTGGAAAGTAATGTGGACAACATGAGAAAACAAGGGAAAAAAGGAGTACAAACAATACAGGACAACTTAATTCTACAGGAGGACATAGAAACATCAGAAGCAGGGATAGGGAATGAACTCAAGGCCTACCTAACTCGAATGGAAAGGAATATTAGGGAAGACATGAGACAGCAAGTCCAAGCAATAAAAGTATATTTTGAAAACGAATTAAACAAACATATTCAAATGGCAAAGAACGAGCTCTACCAGGAGATAGAGATCTTTAAAAAAAATCAAACAATAATCCTAGAATTGCAGGAAAATATAAACCAAATTAAAAACTCAAACGAGAATATTACAAACAGACTTGATCAAGTAGAAGTCAGAACATCAGATAATGAAGACAAGGTTTATCAACTTGAAAAGAATATAGTCAACACAGAAAAGATGCTTAAATCCCATGAGCAATCTATTCAAGAGATATGGAATGTCATAAAAAAACCAAATTTGAGGGTCATCGGGATAGAAGAAGGCACAGAGACTCAAACCAAAGGAATGGACAGCATATTAAATGAAATAATTCTGGAAAACTTCCCGGAGATGAAAGATGAAATGGATTGCCAAATCCTGGAAGCCTACAGGACCCCAAACATTCAAAACCATAATAGACCAACTCCAAGACATATAATTATGAAGATAGCCAACGTACAGAACAAGGAGAGAATATTAAAAGTTACGAGAGAAAAGAGGCAGATTACATTCAGGGGTAAACCAATTAGGTTAACGACTGATTTCTCATCACAGACTTTGAAAGCGAGAAGATCCTGGAACAATGTATTTCAAACGCTGAAAAATAATGGATTCCAACCAAGAATACTGTATCCAGCAAAATTAAGCTTCAGATTTGACAATGAAATTAAAATCTTTCACGATAAACAAAAGCTAAAAGAATTCGCAGCAAGAAAACCAGCACTGCAAAGCATTTTTAGCAAAATACTACAAGAAGAGGAATTGAAAAATAGTGCCCAAAACTAACAGCAGGAGGTGTCTCAATAAAGGGGGAGGAAAATAACCAAAAAGTAAAACCAGCCAAACTAAAATAAATAAATAAAGAAGCATGACTGGAAGTACAAATCATATCTCAATTGTAACCTTAAATGTTAATGGCCTAAACTCACCAATCAAGAGACATAGGCTAGTAACCTGGATCAAAAAAACAAATCCAACAATATGCTGCCTTCAGGAGACTCATATGATAGGAAAAGACATACAACTTTAAACCTAAGTTAATCAAGAAGGATAAAGAAGGACACTATATCCTGTTAAAAGGAACCATCCACCAACAAGACATAACAATTATCAATTTGTATGCACCAAACAATGGAGCTGCAACGTTCATAAAACAAACTCTCCTCAAGTTCAAGAGTCAAATAGACCACAACACAATAATTATGGGTGACTTCAACACACCACTTTCGCCATTAGACAGATCCTCTAGACAAAAACTGAATAAAGAAACTATAGAACTCAACAGCACAATCAATAACCTAGACTTAACCGACATATATAGAATATATGAACCATCATCAAGTGGATACACGTTCTTCTCAGCAGCACATGGATCCTACTCAAAGATAGACCATATATTATGCCATAAGGCAACGCTTAGTAAATATAAAGGCGTGGAGATAATACCATGCACCATATCTGATCACAATGGAATGAAATTGGAAATCAATGATGAAAGAAGGAAGGGAAAATCCTACATCACATGGAAAATGAACAATATGTTACTGAATGATCAATGGGTTACAGAAGACATAAAGGAGGAGATGAAAAAATTCTTAGAGACAAATGATAATACAGACACAACATACCAAAATCTATGGGACACAATGAAAGCAGTTTTAAGAGGAAAATTCATTTCTTGGAGTTCTTTCCTCAAAAAAAGAAATAACCAACAAATAAATGAACTCACACTACACCTCAAAAACCTAGAAAAGGAAGAGCAAAACAACAGCAAATGTAGTAGAAGACAAGAAATAATTAAAATTAGAGCAGAAATCAACGAAATTGAAACAAAAAAAAACCATTGAAAAAATTGATAAAACTAAAAGTTGGTTCTTTGAAAAAATAAATAAGATCGACAGGCCCTTAGCCATGCTAACGAAGAGAAGAAGAGAGAGAACTCAAATTACCAACATACGGGATGAAAAAGGCAATATCACAACAGACGCTACAGAAATACAGAAGATAATTAGAAAGTATTTTGAAAACCTATATTCCAATAAAATAGAAGATAGTGAAGATATCGATAAATTTCTTAAGGCATATGATCTGCCCAGATTGAGACAGGAAGACACACACAATTTAAACAGACCAATAACAAAGGAAGAAATAGAAGAAGCCATCAAAAGACTACCAACAAAGAAAAGCCCAGGACCGGATGGGTATACAGCGGAGTTCTACAAAACCTTCAAAGAAGAATTAATACCAATACTTTTCAAGCTATTTCAAGAAATAGAAAAAGAAGGAGCTCTTCCAAATTAATTCATGAGGCCAAAATCACTCTGATCCCAAAACCAGGCAAAGACACTTCAAAGAAAGAAAACTACAGACCAATATCTCTAATGAACCTAGATGCAAAAATTCTCAATAAAATTCTGGCGAATCGAATACAAAAACATATCAAAAAACGTGCACCATGATCAAGTAGGATTCATCCCTGGGATGCAAGGCTGGTTCAATATACGGAAATCAATAAATGCTATTCACCACATCAACAGACTTAAAGACAAGAACCATATGATCATCTCGATAGATGCAGAAAAAGCATTTGACAAAGTACAGCATCCCTTTATGTTCAAAACACTAGAAAAACTAGGGATAACAGGAACTTACCTCAACATTGTAAAAGCTATATATGCTAAACCTCAGGCTAGCATCATCCTAAACGGAGAAAAACTGAAGGCATTCCCTCTAAAATCTGGAACAAGACAGGGATGCCCTCTATCACCACTTCTATTCAATTTAGTTCTCGAAGTACTAGCCAGAGCAATTAGACAGACAAAAGAAATTAAAGGCATAAAAATAGGAAAGAAGAAATTAAATTATCGCTATTTGCGGATGACATGATAATATACCTAAGGGACCCAAAAGGGTCTACAAAGAAGCTGCTAGAGTTAATAAATGAATTCAGCAAAGTAGCAGGTTATAAAATCAACACGCATAAATCAAAGGCATTCCTGTATATCAGCAACAAAACCTCTGAAATGCAAATAAGGAAAACCACTCCATTCACAATATCCTCAAAGAAAATAAGATACTTGGGAATCAACCTAACAAAAGAGGTGAAAGATCTATACAATGAAAACTACAGAACCCCAAAGAGAGAGATAGAAGAAGATCTCAGAAGATGGAAAAATGTACCCTGTTCATGGATAGGCAGAACTAACATCATCAAAATGGCGATATTACCCAAAGTTCTCTACAGGTTTAATGCGATGCCAATCAAAATCCCAACGGCATTTCTTGTTGAAATAGATAAAGCAATCATGAAATTCATATGGAAAGACAAAAGACCCAGAATAGCAAAAGCAATTCTAAGCAGGAAGAGTGAATCTGGAGGTATAGCGATACCAGAGTTCAAACTGTACTACAAAGCAATAGTAACAAAAACAGCATGGTACTGGTACCAAAACAGGCAGGTGGACCAATGGTACAGAATAGAGGACACAGAGACTAATCCACAAAGTTACAACTATCTTATATTTGATAAAGGAGCTAAAAACATGCAATGGAGGAAGGATAGCATCTTCAACAAATGGTGCTGGGAAAACTGGAAATCCATATGCAACAAAATGAAATTGAATCCCTTTCTCTCGCCATCCACAAAAGTTAACTCAAAATGGATCAACGAGCTAGATATCAAATCAGAGACGGTGCGTCTGATAGAAGAAAAAGTTGGCTCCGATCTACATATAGTGGGGTCAGGCTCCAAATTCCTTAATAGGACGCCCATAGCCCAAGAGTTAATAACAAGAATCAACAAATGGGACTTACTTAAACTAAAAAGTTTTTTCTCAGCAAGAGAAACAATAAAAGAGGTAAATAGAGAGCCTACATCATGGGAACAAATTTCTACCCCTCACACTTCAGATAGAGCCCTAATATCCAGAATGTACAAAGAACTCAAAAAATTAAACAATAAGATAACAAACAACCCAATCAACAAATGGGCCAAGGACCTGAACAGACACTTCTCAGAGGAGGACAACAAGTACATGAAAAAATGCTCACCATCTCTAGCAATCAGAGAAATGCAAATCAAAACCACCCTAAGATACCATCTCACTCCAGTAAGATTGGCAGCCATTATGAAGTCAAACAACAATAAGTGTTGGCGGGGATGTGGGGAAAAGGGTACACTTGTACACTGCTGGTGGGGCTGCAAAATGGTGAGGCCAATTTGGAAAGCAGTATGGAGATTCCTGGGTAAGCTGGGAATGGATCCACCATTCGACCCAGCTATCGCCCTTCTCAGACTATTCCCTGAGGACCTTAAAAGAGCACACTATAGGGATACGGCCACATCAATGATTATAGCGGCACAATTCACAATAGCTAGACTGTGGAAGCAACCTAGATGCCCTTCAATAGATGAATGGATAAAAAAAAACGTGGCATCTATACACAATGGAGTATTATGCAGCACTAAGAAATGACAAAATCATAGAATTTTCAGGGAAATGGATGGCATTAGAGCAGATTATGCTAAGTGAAGCTAGCCAAGCCCTAAAAAACAAATGCCAAATGTCTTCTTTGATATAAAGAGAGCAACTAAGAACAGAACAGGAAGGAAGAGCATGAGGAAAAGACTAATAGTAAAGAAAGACGAATGGGGGGAGAGAAAGGGAGAGAGAAGGGAAAGTATATGGAAATGGTAGGAGACCTTCAATGATATACAAAATTATAAGAGGTTATGAGGGGCAAGGGGGAGGGGGGGAAAAAGGGGAGAGAATTGAACAACAGCAGAGGAGGTAGAGAGGGAAGATGGGAGGGGAGGGGAGGGGAGGGGAGGGGGGATAGTAGGGGATAGGAAAGGTAGCAGTATACAACAGTCACTAATATGCCATTATGTAATATTGTGAGTATGTAACAGTTGTGATTCTGCAATCTGTATCTGGGGGTAAAAATGGGAGTTCAAAACCCAGTTGAGTCTAATGTATGAAAGATGATATATCATGAGCTCTGTAATGTTTTGAACAATCAATAAAAAAAACAAATTAAAAAATTTCTACACAGCAAAGGAAACAATTAGGTGCTGAGGGCCATTGCCAAGTAGGAATGACACATCGAAATTTCCTTGCCAGCGTACCCCATGTTAAATGGACTTGCCTTGGAAATTCGCTGTGACATTGCATGTGTGTTTGAGGAAGGTGACCCTGCTCAAGGACGAGGGTGGATCCAGGTTTAGGGTGTATCTTGCAGGTTTTAGGAAGTATCCCGGTTTAGGATAATTTGGGTTTAAGGTGTTCGGGTTTAAGACTTGGGTTTAGGGAAGTTCCAGGTTTAAGGTGTACCCTGTGGGGGGAATAGGGTGTATCCTGCTGCCTCAGGCACGCCCAATCCTTGAGTTCCTGTTGAGTTCTCGTGAGATTCAGAAAGTATTGGAAAAGAAAGCCTCGTGGAGTAGATGAATTGGGCGGCAGGAGAACTTGGATTTCCCCAGAACGTGTGTAGAGGCCGGTGTGAGTTCGGGAATAAAGAATTGCTGCTTGAATCTACAAGGTGTGTGGTGGCTCATGATTCTGTGCCCAGCCAAGACTGCGGCAATTAGGAATGTGAAGAGAGAATCTACAGAATAGGAGAAAAATCTTTACTATCTACTCTTCTGACAGAGGATTAATATCTAGAATATATAAAGAATTGAAAAAAACTTAACATCAAATAGCCCAATAAATAAATGGGCAAGTGAATTAAACAAACACCTCTCAAAAAAAACCACAAATGGCCAACAAATACATGAAAAAATGTTCAACATCATTGACAATTACGAAAATGCAAATCAAAACTACACTGAAATTTCATCTTATACCAGTCAGAAAGGCAGCCATCAAGAACACAAACAATAATAAATACTGGAGAGGATGTAGAGAAAAAGGAAGACTTTTATACTGTTGGTGGGATTGTAAATTAGAAATTTACAATTTACAATGCATTTAATAACCACTATGGAACTCAAGTACGGAGGGTCCTCAAAAGACTAGCCATGAGGGCTGGGGTTGTGGCTCAGTGGTAGAGTGCGTGAGGCACTGGGTTCAATCCCCAGCACCACATGAATAAATAAATACAGGTTAAAAAAAAAAAAAGACTATAGTCAATGGAACCACCATATGATCCGGCTATACCACCCCTAGGTATTTATTCTAAAGAATTAATCATCTTACTACAGTGACACATGCATACCGATGTTTATATTCCATATAGCCAAACTATGGAACCAACCTAGATGCCCATCAATGGATGAAGAGATAAAGAAAATGTGGTATACACACACAATGGAGTTTTTACTCAGCCATAAAGTAAAAATTATGTCATTTGAAAGAAAATGGATAAAACTTGAGATCATCATGTTACGCAGAATCAGCCAAACTCAGGTCAAGGGTCATATATTTTCTCTCATGTGGAAATTAGAAAGAATGGGCAGGCGGATCTCACTAAAGTTAAAGGGAGATCAATAAAGGAAAGGCAGCAGTTGTTGGGGGAGGGGGAGGGAGTGCTGGGAGTAATGTTAGCCAAATTACATTGTTATATCATGTGCATGTATAAATATGTAACAATCCGGTCACTATGTACAACTATAATGCATCAATAAAAATTGTGGAAAGAAAAAAAATATCTTTGATATTATGTAGTTTCACTACAATGCATTTAATTGTGGGGATTTTTGTTGTTGCTGCTGTTTGCTTACTTTTAAATTCTTGCTAAGGTCTCGTGAGTCTTAAACCTAAAAATTCAGGTCTTTTTTTTATTAATTCTGAAAATTTCTCAAGTCATCTTCTCTTTATTTTTTTTTAAAGAGAGAATGTTTTTTTAATATTTATTTTTTAGTTTTCGGCAGACACAGCAGATTTGTATGTGGTGCTGAGGATCCAACCCGGGCTGCACGCATGCCAGGCGGGCACACTACCGCTTGAGCCACATCCCCAGCCCCCATCTTCTCTTTAAATTCCATAACTCCCTCATTTTATCTACTTCCTCCTGGAATTAATACTATATGTTGGAACTTCTTGATCATTCCTTTTCGCTTCTCTTTCATATTTTCCTTTAATTTACTGTTTTTTTTCTCATTATTTACCACCTACTGATTTTTTTCTGTGTAAACTCTTACTTACTGAGCTTTTTAACCTCATGTTTTCGTGTTTAGTTATTTTTCAAAAGTGCCCGTTTCATAATCTTATTCATTCATTGGAATGTCAATTAACATATTTAAGTGACTAAATATGTCACTTAAATATTTTAATTTAACTTATCTTTCAATTATCTTTAACTTATCTTTTAACTTATTTGCCAATTCTACTATCCTAGTCCTCCTTGATATTTCTGTTCTCATGTGTGGCATAAAACTGTTTGCTCCCATGCTGTCATTTTTTTTTTATTATTATTATAAGCTCATCTTCAGTTAGACTTATTTCTTCTGCAAAGAATCCCATTTAGTTAAGGTATGGGAATACCCATCAGAGTCTTATTTTTCTCTCTCTAGGTGACTCAGGTTTGTCAATAGTGTGGAGTCAATTTTTATATTAATTTCTTGGCATAAGGATATCTAAGATCTCAAATTCGGGCAATTTCTCACATACCTTGTGCTTCAATTTCTCAGGGAAACTTTTTTGTTTCCCCCATCTCTTCTTTGTATAGAACCCAGGCAAATCCTAGTTTATAGGGCCGTGGGCATAGGTCAGTGTATAGAGTATTTGCCTAGAAAGTGCAAAGCCCTGGGTTCAATCCCCAATACACACACACACACACACACACTCCCCTCCCTCCCTCCCTCCTTCCCTCCCTCCCTCCCTCCCTCCCTCTCTCTCTCTCTCTCTCTCTCTCTCTAGCTTTATGCACAAAAGTCATCTCTTTTTACACATAGCTAAAACTCAAACCCCTAAAAACAGAAAACCAGAATATTACTCCTCATTCAGAAAGCCCTCACTTCTGGTGATTCAGCCTGCTCCAAGGGTTCAATGGTTTATAGTTTTGATTTTAGTTCTGTCTCTGGAACTAGAGAGAACTCTGTCATTCCTGCAAGTTCAGGAATGCATTTAAAAGACTAATATATTATCCAGTTTTCCTGGATATTTGTAGCAGAGGCACTTTCAGCTTATCATGCAAATAAAATTTGCTCTCCAATCCATGTTACATTAACCCTGTGAAAGTGTAAAACTCTTCAACAGATCGTCTCTGGCATAGTATTAAAAATCAACTATTGCCCAGCTCCTGCAAATCCTTTTACTTCTACTCTCTCATGCACACTCTTATGTTCTAACCACTCCTATTTACAATTCCTAGAACTCTCCTTGTTGTTTCATGCTTCTTTTTTTTTTTTTTTTAGATTTTATTTTTTTGAGAGAGAGAGAGAGAGAGAAATTTTTTAATATTTATTTTTTAGTTTTCAGTGGACACAACATCTTTATTTTATTTTTATGTGGTGCTGAGGATCGAACCCAGCGCCCTGCGCATGCCAGGCAAGTTACTGCTTGAGCCACATCCCCAGCCCCTGCTTCTGTCTTTAAATGTACTGATTTCTCTCTCTCATCTTTATCCTGCTCTCATCCACCTACTGAACACTCATGGTGAAATGTCTTTCACTGAAATTATACCTGACCCATCTGAGTTCTCCTTTGTAAAAATAAGTAACATTTATTGAGCTCTCTATATGCCAAGCATTGTAACAACTTATTTAGTGTTAACAACAACCTTACAATTTTGCTGTTATTACTATCCCTGTCTTCCAAATGAGGAAACAAGATATAGAGAAGTTAAGCAATATGTTCAATAACATGCAGCTAAAAGTGGCAGAGCTGAAATTTGAACCCAGAGAGCTGTCTCCATACCCCCTTCTGCTAACCTATTCTATTAATTTATATTATATTGCTTTCTATAATTATATCTTATATTACAGATATTATTGTACTTATATTTTACATGCACATTTACATGCAATCTTTCCAACTATACTTTAAGAGACAGAATCATGGTTTTATCTGTTTGTAGCTCAAATGCCAAGTACAAAGAAGGCCCTCAAATGGTTACTAAATCAATGAATGACTGAAAGTAACATCTCCACAACCACAATTTTAGTCTAGTCCCTCTTCATCTCTTGCCTGAACTACTAAAATACTCCACTAAGACTCCCTCCCTTCAGTTTCAACTCACAGCTTTCCTTCTCCAACAAATACTGTCTTTCTCAAGCATATTATGATCATATCAATCACTACTTACAAATCTTTAAGGGTTCTATACTATATATAGGATAAAGTCTAAAATTCTCTTAGCATGACCCACAATGCCCTTCACCATCTAATTTCTCTAGTCTCCTCTCTTCCCGACTCCAGTCTAGTACTCCACCTTTATTTAACTCCTTGCAGTTTGTGAATACAACAGCCTTCTGTCTTTGGCTATGAAAGCTTTTATGCTTGAAATGGCCATCCCTTCTCTTTCACCCAGTGAAGCCCTATTCTTTCTTCAACATGCAGTTCAAACGCCTTTCTCAGGTTTCCTCTACACTGTTCACCCATTACAATACCATTAGCATTATGTATTTACTTCATTTACCACTCAGAATTATCTGACTGTGTATTTCCCCAATATAGAGTCTTAAAGAACAGGAACCAGCCAGACATTGGCACATGCCTGAGGCTAAGGAATGAAGATTTCAAGTTCAAAGCCAGCCTCAGCAATTTAGTGAGGCCCTAAGGAACTCAGCAAGAGATCCTGTCTCTAAGTAAAAAAGAGTAAATAAAATATAAAAGAGTAAAATTAGTTAAGACATGTCTTACTAATCTTTGTAACAGTGTATGCCAAAAGTGCTCATTAAATTAATGCAATGAAATTTGCCTAATAGATATTATATCAGATATTTAAGAAAACTCAGATATAAATTCAAGGTGGGTAATTCAAGATTAACTGGAAGTTAGGGAATGGAAATATGAATGAATAAACAACAATAAAAAAAGAAAACACCTCTTAAATTCCTACTGCTCAATCCTAAATTCTATAAACTAGAACAATTCCTTCAATGTTAATTATTCCAAGTCACAAAACATATGGTGAGGTAATCTAAGCATGAGTTTTGAAAAACATAAGCAAACACAAGGCACATGTTTCCAGCATTAGTATAATACATAAGGACATTCTCAAGTTCTAGAATACGTGTCATTAAAAATAAAAGGATGAGTCATTTTATACATTTTGAAACAAATCCTTACAGACCAGGGAAATTCCTATCCTTTTACACTACAATCAGAAGGTTTCATTATTCATCAGTCCTAAATGCAATTTAGGGTACACACATAGCAAACACTTTCTGTCAATTGAGTAATAAACAGAACTCTCTGCGCGTCATAGAAAGAGGAAATTTTTTAAATGTATGTTAATACTAAGTGAACAGGGAGGCTAGGGTAAAGAAAAAGAATAAATGAGGCACTATTCAATTTTTTTAAACCTATTCCATTTTTTAAAAATATTTATTTTTTTAATTGTAGTTGGACACAATATCTTTAATTAATTTATTTATTTTTATGTGGTGCTGAGGATTGAACCCAGGGCCTCGCCCATGCTAAGACAGCACTCTACAGCTGAGCCACAACCCCAGTCCTTGATCTATTCCATTTTGAAATGTACTTTGACACAAAAGTAGGGGGAAAAAAAACTGTCGGTTTTTTTTTTTTTTTTTTTTTTTTGGTACCAGGGATTGAACCCAGGGGTGCTTACCCACTGAGCCACATTCTCAGCTCTTTTTTATATTTTATTTAGAGACAGGGTCTCACTGAGTTGCTTAAGGCCTCATTAAATTGCGGAGGCTGGCTTTGAACTTGAAATCCTCCTGTCTCAGCCTCCCAAGCTATTGTGATTATAAGCATCCACTACCAACCATGCCCGGCCAAACTGTCAATTTAAAAGATTCATCAGGCTTTGTCCAGCTTTTCTACCATTACCTATGGTAAAAGAACTGTCCTAAATCCACGAATCATTTTCAATGAAGCTTCAGTGCACCTGTCATGTATAATTCAAAATCAACCTGTGTATGCCTGTGTGGTAAATGTTTTTAAAAATCAATAGATCAGGACTGTCTCTAAATTTAGAATGCAAGTTCCATGAGAGAGTTATCTTTAATATTTCATTCAATAATGTTTCCCAAGGACCTAGTATAGTGCCTGGCACAGAATAATCACTCATTGTAACATCACTGAATACTGCTCAAGATGGTCCAACTACTTTAATATATCAATATAATGATGTGCAGCAGATACTCAAAGAAGATGAAGTTTTTTGACATTTTGACATGATCACTGACATAGCCTTCACAAAAATGTTTTCATAAATCAACAAAAACTTATATTATATCTATACAATCAAAATGACATACATATTAAGAAATAAACCATTTACACAAGGGTCATTAAGGTTTCAAAACCTTAAAGCTGGGCTGGGATATAGCTCAGTTGGTAAAGTGCCTGCTTTGCATGTACAAGGCCTTGGGTTCAATCCCCAAAACTACCAAAAAAAAAAAAAAAAATTAAAGCTGCTGGGCACAGTGGTGCATACCTGTAATCCCACGGCTCAGGAGCCTGAGGCAGGAGGATCATGAGTTCAAAGCCAGCCTCAGCAAAAGCAAGGTGCTAAGCAACTCATTGAGACCCTCTCTCTAAATAAAATACAAAATAGGACTGGGGTTGTGGCTCAGTGGTTGAATGCCCTTGAGTTCAATCCTCGGTACCAAAAAAAAAAAAAAACACAAAAAACCTTAAAGCTTACCAAGAAGTTAGCACAACACAAAAATCATCAGTACAACCAAACTTTTCAGCAAGGACAAACTCTTGCACTTTTTCCAGACAATCCAATTCCAAAACACTGGATGTTAAAAAAAAAATTAAAGTTTTCCTTGTTTGTTTAATTAATTAAGTCAGGTGTAATAGTGGTGGATGTCTGAAGTCTTCGATACTCAGGAGGCTGAGGCAGGAGGATCACTTGAACCCAGGAGTTCAAGACCAGCTTGGCAATACAGTGAAACCTTTTTCAAAAAAAAAAAAAAATGCAAGGCACAATGGCACACACCTGTGATCCCCGAGACTAGGAGCCTGAGGCAGGAGGATGATAAGTTACAAACCAGCCTGGACAACTCAGCAAGGCACTTGTCTCGAAATAAAAAAGGACTGGGGATCTGGGGATATAGGTCAGAGATAAAACAGCCCTAAATTCAATGCCCAGTACCAAAAAATTTTTTAAAAATAAGAATTTCAATATAAACATCAGTGCATTTACTACAAAATTTCATTTTTCCCAGTATTATAAAGCTTTAACTTTCCCTTATCAGTTGACCTAACTATGCCAAAATACCAATAAGCTATATACTTCAGAATATTCCTAAAATTGCTATACTGTTGCTGTTTGTTATTCATATAAGTGCAATGTAAATATTTAGGAAATTGGTACTTGTAGTTTTCTCTGTAAAAAGCCATCATGAAACTTCACTGTGAATTAAGCTGTGTTTCAGCCCTTTTTATAGGATTACTCTTTCAGCCCTTGTTTACCCACTCACAAAAACCTGTAACTAGTAACTTTCTTCTCTGTTGTGGTGTCACAAGTTTTCCCTTCTATATAATGAGGAACCTGGATTAAAACAGTAGTTCTCAATTTTTATTTATTTATTTATTTGTGGTGCTGGGGATTGAACCCATGGCCTTCTGCATGTGAGGCAAGTTCTCTACTGAGCTATATCCCCAGCACTCAACATTTAAAAATTAGGAGAATCAGTTGAAAGCTACAAATGACCTACTCATAAAAATGCAAACACATAAAATTTTATGAAAAATTATTTATAACAGCAAAAGGTACGAATCAACCTAAATGTCTACAAATAGATCCTTAAGTTAGATCTACTCAATGAAATTCCATTCACTGTAAGAATGAAAACATTTTCTATATACTGATATGTAAAGATTTTCATCATGTATTGTTAAGCAAAAAAAAGCAATTCACAGAGCATGTAAATACAACCTTTTATCTAACAGGGACAAAAATCAGTTATTCTTGCATTTTCTGTAGAAAAATAAAGAAGAATCTTTGATGGAAGTGGGAAGTAAGGGGTAGGAGGATATCTTTTATTGTGTACTTTCTCATACTTTTATTTGAATCATGTGAATGCATATTATTTTAAATTAAATTTTTTAATTTAAAAAAAACTATATAGGGCTGGAGTTGTAATTCAGTGGTGGAGCACCTGCCTAGCATATGTGAAGCACTGACACAAAAATAAACCTATCAAATAAAGGTATTGTGACCATCTACAACTAAAAAACAATTTTTTAAAAAGATACTGTATAGGAAGAACTTCAGTATATTCAGGCAACCCACTGAAGCTAAAAGATAATCCCCAAACCTCATTCAGGAATATATTTCAATCCTTTATGACAATTTTTTTAAAGACAATAAATTTGCACAAATTAGCAAGCCATACTTCCTTTAAGTGATTCAAATTTCAGACCTGATACTTCTGTAGTGATTTCCAGGCTTAGAAAATAAAATTAAAATTTTCTAACTGCCCACATGGTGGCCCACGTCTGCAATCCCAGCAACTATGGAGGCTGAGGCAGGAAAATCAAAATCAAAGCCAGCCTCAGCAACTTAGCAAGGACCTAAGCAGCTCAGTGAGACCCTGTCTAAATAAAATATTTAAAAAGGGGCTGGAGATGTGGCTCAGTGGTTAAGTCCCTGAGTTCAATCCCTGGTATCTCCCCCGCCAAAAAAAAAAAAAAATCTAACCTATTTGACCATACCATATAGTCAATAGTTCTGATAGGAAGACCAAAAAAGTCCTATCTTATATTTTGACCCTAATCTCAAAATCTGAAGCAAATTAATTGAGCAGGAATTAGATGGATCTGAATTTTCATCATTAGGTAAGTTACTCAACTTCTCTGGACCTCAGTTTCTTTTATACAATGGAAATAAAAGTATCTATCTTATAGGGATGTTATAACATTTAAAAGGAATAACAAGGAGCATTGAAAATAAGATGTATGGCTGGGGATGTGGCTCAAACGTTAGCGTGCTCGCTTGGCATGCATGCGGCCCGGTCCGATCCTCAGCACCACATCAAACAAAGATGTTGTGTCCGCCGAAAACTAAAAAATAAATATTAAAAAAAAATAAAATAATATAAGATGTAGATCCCCTTCAACCCAAGAAATCAAGGCAAGGTTTCCTAGAACCGCGGCAGGTGTTTCTGACCAGTTCCTGAAACAGACTGCTTTTAGGAACCCGTAATTTCTAGGGGCTGCCCTTTCATACACAATGCTTCCTTTTCCCTACTTAAAATAATACATAGCAAAATTCCTAACATATAAGGAGCAAATATCTGATCCTTTTTGATTTATGTTTCCTGAAAACTCTCTTCCTTGATAAGTATTTTTTTTAATCAAACAGAGCTGTAGATATCTTGACTGGGTGTGTCTCCAAAAGAGTCCTAGGTTAAACACAAATCTTGGTTTGTGCTTTAAACGGGGCACAGGTTCTATCTCAAAGCTCAGCACCAATGATTGGTAGGCTATTGATGATAAGAAAGGAAAGAAGTTGAGGCAAGGGTCCTGCAACAAACTTTCCAAGTGCCAGGTTAACAGGAGGAAACACACATTGCTAAACAATTAGCAGCGGCCCCGCGGCCAACCAATCTTCATTTCCAAACCTTTTAAACCCCACCCAGCTTTTTTGTGGAGCACTACTGGCTCTTATTGTTATAATTAGCATAAATATAAATAGCTGTCAATTATCGCTCCCTCATTATACGCCACGCTCTTGTGCTAAGCATGCACTTTTCGAGATGTTATGAAAAATTGCACGTGGGTTTATTCTCCAACACACTCTGCTGTCAAATCTAAAATTCTTCTTTCACATCCCCAAATTCAACCTGTCCCCTAAACTCCAGCTACTCCACACCCCTGGCCGAACAACTCAGGCCCAAGACCCACATCCCTCCAAGCAGCAAGACCCCAAGCTGTTGATCCACCACTAAAACCAAGTGCTTCTGCGATTCTCCAGAGCCCCTCCCCTCCACACACTAATTCCAACCTGTCCCTAACTTGTTCCAAGAATTGTTTCCCTCCAAACTTATGACGTACGTAAGACGCGAGGTCTCCTCACTGCCCCTCTAAATCCAACTTGTCCGTAGTTCATTCCAAAGTTCAAAATTCAGAAACACCTGGCAAAGCCCAGTTGCAACTCCATAAGAACTCTCCACAGCCGCCCGAGTGGGGCCCGGGACTCACCACCCCCTAATCAGGCCAGGCCACAACAGCCGGGCAGTTCTCCCGACCCCTAGGGAAGGAGGGGAAGCTCCACCTGACTCCGCGGGCGCGGCGCGAGGTTCCTGCTCCGGCCTGGGCCCCGCAGCGGCCGCGCCCCCGTCCCGGCGCTGGCGGCAGCGCTCTGGCTGGCCGCGGCGGGCGCGCTCGCCCAGCACCTCCGCGTCGGCCTGGCCGTCGTCGCGGGCTCGACGGCGGGCCCAGCCCGGGCCGCGGGCGCGGCAGCGCGGGCAGCCTGGGCCCGCCGCGTCGGCGGCGCGTTGGGCGCAGCCTCGGCACAGCGAGTGGCCGCACGGCAGGGCCGCCGCTCCCCCTGGGGTCTCCAGGCACCCGGCGCAGCTCGACTCCTCCGGCAGCGGCGGTGGCGGTGGCAACACCAACAACGCAGGGCCAGATCCCTGACCCGGGGCCCCACTCTTCGTTGCCGCCATCTCGTCACCGCGGCCCCGCCGGCCCCGCCGACTTAGAGCCGCCGCTGCCGCCGCGGAAGAGGCCCGAGTACTCGGACCTGCCGCCGCCATCTTGTTTCCCGTTTGAAGGGAGAGTCCGTTGCGAGGGAGAAGAGTAGAGGGCGGGGCAATGCGCGGCGGGCAGCGCTATCTGCATATTCATTAGAGGGCGGGGCTCCAGTGGGCCAGGAAAAGGTTCTCCCTCGACCTGGTTGGTCGGAGGGGATACCTTATTAATATTTATTAGTCATTCTTTATATATCCGGGCTTTAGCCTCGCCTTCCATATCTTTGGCAGTTTCCTACTACTGAACCCAATGAGGATGAGAGTTGGAGGGATTTATTTGGAAATTCTAAACTTTCTGAAGGAATTACACTTGTTCTTCAATACCCTGATAACAGGTTAAAGTGAGTGGGGAGCCTGTGAAGTATCCAGAAACCTGCCTTAGTACTTCATTTGATGTGAGGGCCTGTGCTTTCCCGTAAGGATTATGTTGATTTGTGACCAAAATGAGGCCTACCATTGAATTGTCTTCAATTCAGTAACTGATTGCAGAGAGTAACAACCTCTTGTCAGCCTTCATCTCATCTTCTGTCTCCATTTCCCTTAAACTCTCCTCCCTTGACTGGCAAAACTATACTTTTCCATCCCCCCCCCAACACACACACACACACACACACACACACACACACACACACACACCCCTTTAGCGCCTCTCCTTCCTTGAGTAATCTCTATCTCTATCTCCCTCTTCTTATCCCCCCCCCCCAGCTTAAATGCAAATGTTCCTCCAGGCTCAGGACTCCACCCCTTCTCTTCTCACTCTGCAAGCTCCCCTGGTTTACCTTGCCCCTTTCTCCTTCTGAAATTCACAAACTGTTATCTGCAGCCCAGACTCTGAGTCCAACCCTGCATATTCAGCTGCCTGATGGAAATATCCTTGGAGGTCTGCATCCTTCATGTACAAAACTAATGTCACTGTCTTCCACCCTCCTTTCAAAACAGCCCTTATTTCCCTCATTCTGTTAAAAGTCCCATCCTCCCAGGTCCTCAAGCTCTAAACCTGCTCATCTTTAACTTCATCTTCATCTCCCATATCTTTTTAGTTACTTAGTCCTGTCAGTTTCCCACTAAAATGACTATTTTCCCACCTATTCCCTCCTCTTCATCCCACTCCCACTACCCAATCATCGTCTGTCCCCTAGATTATTGCAGTAGCTTTTATTGATAGACTCCCTTCCCATAGCTTCCTTTCTTCTAATCCATCCTCCATAGCTCTTAAAAGTTGCTTCCGAAAAGCCAGCTCTAACCATGCCATTCCTGCTTGGGCTAGGGTGAGATGCTCAGACTTTGATGTCAGTTCCCTTTCTGGATGCAAAGGGTATGGGGAAAATGGCTCCCCTCTGATAGAGTTCTACAGCAGAGCTCCCACTCTTTGCTTTCTTTGCCCTAACACAGATTTTGCAGCAGGAAGACATTATATAAATGGCATTTCCTGTTGGGAATCTTTATAGAAAAGCAGAAGTTTAGTAAAGAGAGCAAAATCAAAAAAAGCAACTTAATGTAATTAATAGAAGGCATCAGAGGCCCTGGGTTTCTATGAGATTGCCCAGAGCTGGTGGTAAATCAGTCCAATGAAGTGATTGGTCAAAGTCAGAGAGCAGAAATAAAAGATGGATTCTCATGATGAGAACCAGATGGCTAAAGGACACTCAAGAATTGAAGAAGGGTCAATGAATAATTGAAACAAATATTGTGTGCACAAAGGCCCAGAGACAATCCTGCCAAACACAGAAGTATGGCCTTGGCTGGGGGACTTCCTCACTTTCTTCCTCACTTAAGGTTCTTAAAGACATTTTCCCCAGTTCTACCAAGGAAGACCTGTGGTTCAGAGATCAAGCTGACAACCATTAGAAACAGGCCCTTCATGTGAGCTATTCATTATTGATGTCTTGGGCCTCTTAATCTGAAGGACCTGTTTATTGTTGGAGGAACTGAGCCACAACAGTGTAGCATACTTTCTTCAATACGAATGAAACCAGGAAATTTTCTTTTGCAGAACGGAATAGCAAGAGGCCTGAGTAGCACTAGACCAGATGCCAGGAGATCTGTGCTTGCTTCTGACCCTTTTCATTAACTGATGGTGTGATTTCAAACAGCTACCTCAGTCTCCTCATCTTTAAAACAATTCAGACACATAAATACACACACACTGTCTGTCTGTTTCTCCCAGCCTCCCAAGATCCTACCTCAGATCTACTGAACCCAAAAAAACAGATGGGGAGGGCCAGGATGTGCTATAAAAATTCTAATACATACTCCTATGAAATACCATTTTTAAATATTTATTTTTTAGTTTTTAGATGGACACAATATCTTTATTTTATTTTTATGTGGGGTTGAGGATGGAACCCAGCACCCGCGCATGCCAGGCGAGTGCGCTACCACTTGAGCCACATCCCCAGCCCTGAAATACCACTTTGTCAAGTTCAAAGGTCTATCCGAGCTCTAACACTCTAGAATTCTGACCCCTGGTTTCTTATTCCTCTATGCTTTAGCAGTTGCTAAAGTAATGTTACTAAATCAGTAGTGGTAAGAAAGCAAGGCAAATCCTGATGAGAAAACAAAGGAGATGAGGATGAGTCTAAAGCTTTAACCTAGGAGCCTGGGATTGTGATCACAATTGACAACCGGCCAAAAAAAAAAAAAAAAAAAAAAAAGGAACTACCAAGAAAGAGCAATATGAAAGAAGAGGAAAAATGGGACACGGTGGACATTTTGTTTTGTTTACCACCAGATCTAAACTCCTTCCTATTTGGGGAATACCCCTTTCTATGTAGTATCGATGCCATGAGGGAAGCTGGAGCAGGGGGCTACTGTCTCTCCCTGTTCCCAGCAGCTAGAACATGACACAGGGCCTAGGCTCAGCAACAACCCCCCCACCCACCCCATCACTCTTGAATGTTCAGCAAATGGAATCTTCAGCAAATGATACACAGAAATAAGGGCTAGAAGCATAACCCAGAGAGTGCTTGCCTCACTTGCATGAGGTCCTGGGTTTGATTCCCAGCACCACAAAAAGAAAAAAGAAAAAAAAAAAGAGATGATTTTAGAATTTGTCATAGCAACAGAGACAGTAGGTGTTCAACAGCAGTGACTCTCAGGTGGGGGTTGGGGTAAGGGGTGGTATCCCTATCGTGGTGATGGTGGCATGCCAGATTGTTCCTGAGGCAAGGATAGGGTTGTGATGCCTGCTGCCTGCTGCCTGGGCCTTCCTAGATTATTGCCCCATTGCATATCTGACTCTCCAGACTTTCTGTCAACTCTGTATCCTTTTAGTAAATTCCTTCTCTACATCCCTCATCCCCATACTGGGGATTGAACCCAGAGCTTTGAACATGCTAGGCAGGAGCTCTGCCATTGAGCTACACCCTCAGCCCCCACTTTTTTCTTAAATCATTCACAGTTTCTTCATTTGCATTGCAGTACTCTGAGCAAGATATTGGCTTGTTGTTTTTGAAGTGTCATCTGAAAATGCTTGTTAGGATGTTTTGTAGATTATAAAATGACACAAGAAGCTTGGGCCAACAGTCTAGAGCAGAAGTCCAAATAGCATGTGTTGCTCTTTTTTTCAGTCCCACTTGTACCACAGGCCACCAGAAGTGGGACTCACAGACTCACTTTAGTGCAGGATGCCAACTAGAACAAATGGCAGTGCAGTCACATGTACCAGCGATTCCTCCAGCTGCTTTCAGTCTGCTACCCTTGCCATACTTTCTGAGAGTTGCATTGCTGCCAGAATTCCCTGCCATCCTTCCCACAGTGCCTCTACCCAAATAGCTCTCCGTGGTTCCATACCACCACTAACCCTTCATCACTTCTCCTCCACATCACTGCAAATCTTTTCTCTTCCCTGCAGCTGGTGGCTCTAGCTTCTCTCTCCCAAATTGACAGAATCTGATGTGAATCAAGGCAATCAGTCTAGTTCCAGGTGGAAACGGCTTTTTCTCTTTTCAGGACCAAGAACCCTTCTGGCCAGCCCAGGCATTGCTGGTTACATTCTGAGACCTCACACATCTATGAAGAAAAGGGGTCAGACCACACCATGTGCCGCTTCTCCTTCACTCCCCTTATCTCTTCAGGTAGCCTCTTCTTCCTGAGGTCTTCCTCCCTCAAACCAGATTTCCCCTTGAGAGTTCACCCCTTCCTTTTGGGTTTAAAGGTGCTTGCTACACTCAGTGATAGAGCACTTGTCTAACACATGTGAGGCATTGGGTTAATTCTCAGCACCACATAAAAGTAAATAAAATAAAGGCCCGTCAACAACTAAAAAAAAAATGCTTCCTACATTCTTACTATCAGACATCTACAGTTCTTTCCCTTTTGTTTCGGAGGAAGAATTTGTCCTTTTAAGCAAAATGAATCCCTCTAACCATGATTCTCACATCATTTTCCCAGCCTCTTCCAGACCCTTTCCTAATGCTGTATGAATACAAATAAGACTTGATCTCTGCCTCCTCAAAATCACAGCCTAATAGAGAGGCAAAAATATAAGTAACTATAGCAGACTTTCAAGGGCTATAACAGATGTATATGGGATGTTACAGAAGCTGAGAGCAAAGGTGGGGGTATGGGGGGAAGGTTTCACAGAGGAGGGGAGATTCAAGTTGTTTTGAAGGAAAAAGAGGTATTCACCAGGTAGAGACAGAGAAAAGTATTTCAGGTGGAGAGAAAACAAGAAGATACAAATGTATAAAAAAAAAGTTTGGGGTCTATATGGGACTGATTAAGGAATTCAATGTGCTAGAACATTGGGTTGGATTATGAAGCTAGAAAATGGGAGAAAATTTATTGAGCAATTACTATGTGACAGGTATCATACTAAGCAATAATATACCTATGATTTAAGCCCATAAAGTGAGTGTGTGGATATGTGTGTGTGTGTGTGTGTGTGTGTATACACACACACACACACACACACACACACACATATATACATACCAGGGATTGAACCCAGGGGTGCTTAACCACTGAGCCACATCCCCAGCCCTTTTATGTATTTTATTTAGAGACAGGTCTCACTGAGTTACTTAGGGCCTCACTAAGTTGCTGAGGCTGACTTTGAACCCATGATCCTCCTGCCTCAGCCTCCTGAACTGCTGGGATTACAGGCATGCACCATCATGCCCGGCAAGGTGGGTATAATATTAACTCAATTTTACTGAGTTGGGACCTTGGGAAACAGTGAAAGATTCAGTATATGGACCAAGGGAGTATTATCTATATTTTATCAGGTTAATTGTTCATTCTATAATCATCAGTGAGGAATAAAAATCATCAAACTTCATCCCACCTCATAGAGTCAAGATATCATTGGAGAAAGCATGATGTAGCTAACATTCATTCATTCAACAAATATCTTTTGAGCACCTATGAAATGACAGGATAATATAGCTGCTGAGAATTCAGCAGCAAACAAGGAAGGCAAAGTATGGATGCTGAATTAGTTTGGGTGGTGTCCACTTTACACATGGTATTTGGAACATTCCCAATGATGTGGAATGATTGGATATTATCCCCTTAGTCATGCCATTAATGAATTTCAAAATACAGTGCATAGAAACAAAATTCTATTTAACCAACAAGCACAGTGATGGTACAAAATAGTTCTTTTATGTCTCTGAATTTCCTATTCAGATACTATAAATCCACTTAGAATTGCAGCTGGTCTCACTTTCTCTGCATCTCCTTCCCATCCCATCAGTCTTTCTCTCAGAGTGTTCTTCTTCCTGTACAATCTGGCCAATGATTCCAAGCAACCAATTACCTCTTCAATTTAGTTGTTCTTTTTTTAAAAAAAATTAAATGATTAGTAAAAACTCTATATATGTATGATGTATAGTTGTTCTTTTAGCAGAGTAGATAGAGGTGACTTTAAGAAGTCCTTTAGCAGCTGCATGTGGTGGCTATAATCCCAGCTACTCTGGAGGCTGAGTCAGAAGGAGGATTGCAAGTTCAGGCCAAACCTAGGTGAGAACCTGTCTCAAAGTCAAATTAAAAGGCCAGGCATGGTAGTGCCTACCTGTAATTCCAGCCACTCAGAAGGCTAAGATAGGATGATCACAAGTTCAAGGCCAGCCTCAGCAACTTAGTGAGACTCTGTCTCAAAATTAAAAAAAAAAAAAAGGGCTGGGGATGTGGCTCAGGGGTTAAGCCCTCTGACTTTAGTCCCTGATACCTTAAAATAAATAAATGAATAAATAATATTAATAATAAAATAAAAAATATCGGGGATGTAGCTCAGTAGTAAAGTGCCCCCAGGTTCAATCCCCAATACAGAGGGGGAAAATAAGTTCTTTAAGATTCATGATATAGAGAATAAAGGGGGAAGTGGACAACCAGCTCTCCCCAACTGCATTTCAGAGTGAAACATCTAAAAGACAAAGCTCTGTCTGCTCGTATTGATCACCTTTTTCTGGTGTAAATCACATGTCCTATTTTAAGTCTGTCTCTTTTCCCAATGTCACCAAGAAATCCTTCTACTACCTTCACTTTGCCCAGACCAAGTCCCCAAGCAAAAAGTGAGTCATGGTCCTACTCCAAGAAAAGAGAGTCATTGAAACCTCATTTTTCATTAATAAATGGGTGGATAATTATATGGAGCAGAATGAAGAATTTGCCTCAGAAGAAAACATCAGGGGAGCTACAAAAGAGCCTCTCAGAGCTTGACCTTCTCTAATTTGGAAAGAAACAGATACAAGATGAGTTCCAATGAAGGCTGAGAATAGCATAATCTCCCATGTTCCTTTGCTCTGGAGGGAGACAGGATTCTATACCAATTTACCAGTAATCAGTGAGGAATCTGGCTGATTCTGTTCTAGAATGGTCATTGTCCCACAGTTCTTTGTTTGCCAGGCTCTGAGCTCCTCTATCCCATCCTTGGGAA
Source organism: Spermophilus citellus (assembly GCF_964194105.1). NCBI lineage: Eukaryota > Metazoa > Chordata > Mammalia > Rodentia > Sciuridae > Spermophilus > Spermophilus citellus. Next base: position 193,025,023 of record NC_138183.1, read on the forward strand.
CAGATGTCCCAAGTCTGTGATGTCACCTAGTGACCACTAGGGGGCAAACAGAGACTACACAGCCTCTTCCACCCAGTTTCCATGGAGCCAAACTCAGAATGGCTGGAATCAGCTTTAGAAATATTCCGAGGCTTCTGATCAAACCTCTTTGTTTACAGAGATGGGGGGGGGGGGAAGCAACTAAGGTTTAAATAGGGGAAATAATTTGTCAAAGCTATATAGTGAGTTGTAGGAACTAGAAACCAAGTCTTCTGACTACTCCAATTCTATATACGTTCCAACACACTAAGCTTTCTCCTGTCTCATATTTAATTCTAGGATACACTGAGTTTTTTTGAGGGGGAGGATGGGGCAGGACATACTGGGAATTGAACCCAGAGATATTCTACCACTGAGCTATATCCCCAGCCCTTTTATTTTTTATTTTATTTTGAGACAGGGTCTTACTAAGTTGTATAGGTCCTCGCTAAGTTCCTGAGGCTGGTCTGGAACTTGCGATCCTCCAGCCTCAGCCTTCCAAGTCTCTGTGATTACATGCCTAATTATACTGGTTTTTAATATGTTCTCTATGAAAGGACTTGTCTACTGAATTTGATTTTAAGAACATGGGATCAACACTGTACATCTTCCCTCCAGCACCTGTTACATTGCTCTTTGGGAAGCCTGTGCTCAATACAAGATGGAAGATTTCAACAAACACTGTGAAATTTCTACGTGACAGGTTCAGCAATGATTCCTGAACACAGAGATTTAAAAATATACCATCCCTGCACTCAAAAAGCTCAATTACTAAGAAGGAATACAGATGTGAGTTCAGGAGGGGAGAGGTGAATAGTGGTATAAACAATATAGAAGCATAGAAAAGGAAGTGACCAACTACTGAATAGATACAGAATTGAGTCAATGAAAACTCATCAAAAAAAGGGAAAGGGAATTTAAACAGAAGTAGCAGCAGAGGAAGCCAACACAGAGACATGAGAATATGGTGTGTCAGGCGAAAATGGCTGGCTCTGAGCAGCCAGAGCATACTATGTGTAAAAAGCTGCCCCAGGGGTGGAGGAGGAGTAAACAAGTTTGCAATCAACTGTAAAGTTGTTGTTCACTCTTCATTCATCATTCAATAGGCATTAAGTACTCCCGTGTGCAAACAGCACTGTTGTTGAGAATGATAGTGGGGAATGATAATAAAAAAGTGAGGATAGTAATAATAATGAGGAAAATACTATGGTCTTGAATCTGGGATTTAAGCCTCATATGAGTCATATAACACAAATCAGTGTTCTACCTTCTGTTTATTTTATTTTTAATTCACTTTTCCTGCTGCATTGCTTCCACATATATGATGAATGTTCCTAAAATCCACTGAACTTTCCATGAAAAGTGTGGCAAGTCCAGCCTCACAAAGTGACACAGTACAAAGAGGTCAAGGATTCTCTGTGTGTCCAGAGAGACTGGAGTTATGACAGGAAGCAGAGTGGCTAGGGTGGGCAGACTAACTTGATTTCTCAGGACAATGAAGATTGGGCTGAAACGTGGTTGCATTAGTCCAGCTGCAGACCTAGGAAGTAAGGCTGGCTATTGAGAGATGCAAGCATTTGGGGTTTTGTTTGTTTGTTTGGGTTTTTGTATTATTGTGGTGCTGGGAATCAAACCCAAAGCCTGGTACATGCTAGGCAAATGCTCTACCACTGAGTTGCATCCCCAGCCCATGAGATGCACGCATGTTGAACTAGGAGGAGATAAAAGGAGAGAGGGATGAGTGATCCAACTCTGAGCTTTATTTTTTGTTTAATTTAATTTTTAATTTATTAGTTGTTTTTTCAAGTACTGGGAATTGAACCTCACACATGTAAGGGAACGCCTCTGCCACAGAGTTACACCCCCCATCCTTTTTTTAAATATTTATTTTTTGGTTGTAGTTGGACATAATACCTCCATTTTATTTATTTATTTTTATGTTGTGTTGAGGATCGAACCCAGGACCTTGCACGTGCTAGGTGTGCGCTCTACTGCTGAGTCACAATCCCAGCCTCCTTTTTTGTTTGTTTTTTAAGACTTTTCTGAGTTGCTCGGGCTGGCCTTGAACTGTCAATCCTACTGCTTCAGCCTCCCCGATAGATGAGATGTGTTAGTCAGCTTTTTGTTGCTGTGATCAAACTAAGAACAAATAGAGAACAACTTCGAGAAGAACAACTTCGAGAAGAAGAAGTTAATTTGGGCTCATGGATTCAGAAGGCCAGTTTATGGCTGGTAGACTTCATCACTCTGGGCCCAAGGGGAAGAGCACATCATGGGAGCACAGCTCAACTCATGGCAAGTTCATGGAAGCAGAGAAAGACAGCAGGAGCCAGAAACACAATATCCTCCCGAAGGCATGCACCAGTGTGCTACTTCCTCCAGCTACACTCTACCTACACTCCACCTGCCCACAGTTACTACCCAGGTAGTCCATTCAAATTATTAATCCATCAAATGGATTAATAACCATAGCATGGGATTATGTCATGTGCCACCACACTTGGTACATTTTTCATTTTATTTTGAAGACAATAAAATCATGAGGTACACACACGCACACACGCACACACAATCAGTAAACCCCTACTATGTGCTAGTTCCTGTTCAAGTTGCTAAAGATATAGCAATGATCAAGAATTAAGGTCTAGCTGGGCGCAATGGCACACACTTGTAATCCCAGTAGCTTGGGAGGTTGAGGCAGAAAAGATCATAAGTTCGAAGTAGTCTCAGCAACTTAGTGAGACGCTGTGTCAAAATAAAACATAAAAAGGGCTGGGATGTGGCTCAGTGGTTAAGTGTTCCTGGTTCAATCTCTAGTCCAAAAAAAAACATGAATTAAGGTCCAGCCTGTCATGGAGCTCTCATGCTTATGGGGGAGAGAGATCATATATAAGTGAAAAAATAGACTTCAAATAAAAAATGACACAGAGGAGAAAGAAACAAGGCAATATGACAGAAAATGACAGGAAGACAGACATTGTTAGAGAGGTTAGACCAGGAAACCTCACTGAAGATGTGACAGTTGAGTTGACTGAAGTATCAGCTGTGGAAAAAGCAGAGGGAGGAGTATTCCAAGCAGGATAAAGAGCAAAGGCAAAGCCCGTGAGGAGGGACTGGGTGACTTGGCATATCCAAGGGGATGGTAGAAAGGCCAGTGTGCTGCAGCACAGGGGAGAGAGAACTGAAATGGGGGGTCAGGCAGGGGTAGGTCCTGGAGGGATTTACAAATAGTAGTGAAAGATCTGGAAGGTGTTCTACCTGCCATCCAGAGGTTTAAGGTTTATCATATTTACATTTTTTTTTTAAAGAGAGAGAGAGAGAGAGAGAGAGAGAGAGAGAGAGAGAGAGAGAGAATTTTTAAATATTTATTTATTTATTAGTTCTTGGCAGACATAACATCTTTGTTTGTATGTGGTGCTGAGGATCAAACCCAGGCCGCACGCATGCCAGGCGAGCGCACTACCGCTTGAGCCACATCCCCAGCCCTATCATATTTACATTTTTAAAAGATAACTCTGATGGCTCCTCAGTCTCACCTTTGGGCTCCTTAGTCTCGCTTTGGTTGTGTGACCTGAGTCATATGGTACCATTATCAGGCACTCTAGCTACATCTTTACAGACCTACTGAAAGAAGCCTGAGGACAAACTGCTTTTCTAAAGTCCCTCTGAGTGTGGAGAAAGTGGGAGCAGAAGGTTCCTGCTCCATAGTTCTAGTGAGAATGCCTGCAGTAGAGGAGGTCCTGGGGGGTGGCAGAGCTTAGGACCTGGCCCACTAAGGAAGGAAAATCCCACTTCATGGATGCTGTTAAAGACCTTTGTCCCCACCCCATTCCCCTCCTCAAAGGGCTCTTCAAAATTAAGGGCTATTTATGTGTTCTTCCACTGTGGTTCCTTGATACAACCTTGACCACACTTGGATTGTCCTGGAAGAGAAATCCCATGGAGGGAGGAAAACCACCTAGGAATGTTTACATAGTCCCATAAAAACCATAGAGAGATGGGCTGGTGGTGCACACCTATATCTCAGCTGCTCGGAGGGTGAGGCAGGAGGATTTTGAGTTCAAAGCCAGCCTCACTAACTTAGCAAGGCTTTAAGCAACTCAACTTTAAGAAACTCCTGTCTCTAAATAAAATACAAAATAAGGCTGGGGATGTGGCTCAGTGGGTGAGTGCCCCTGAGTTCAATCCCTGATACCTCTCCCCCGCCCTACCCACCCAATCCCACACAGATAAATAAAGTGAGCTTCACTTTAAGAAGATCCACTCACTCATTCGCATAGATATTTATTGAGCACTCAATGCACTGGTCATAATTTGGGCGTTGAGGATTCACTCATCCCTTCTACAAACATTTACTTAGGTCAGCTAAATGCAAAATATCTGGATATCCAAATGAACATGTCGTACAGTAATGGTGAGTTTTGAATAAATATGTACTTGATTGGGAAGTTGGGAGTAGGATGATGATTATTCACTGTACAAATTAATTATTGAATAAGTTCCTTGAATAAGATTTTCCTCATAACATATAAATTGGTCCCAGCTTTAAAGAATCAATTTAGCCAGCTGTGGTGGTACATGCCAGTAATCCCAATAACTCAGGAGGTTGAGGCAGGAGGAATAAGTCCAAAGCCAGGGTAACTTAGTGAAACCCTATCTCAAAATAAAATTTAAAAGAGGATGTAGCTCACTGGTAGAATGTCCTTGGGTTCAATCCCCAGTACTAGACACACACACACACTAAGAGTTCATCTGTTTACTCCTTTGTAGGACATAATCAAGTAAAGGCAGTGTATAGTCATTCTTTACTTTTGATGCAAAATTGGTTTCAGGACCCCAGTGGATACTAAAATCCATGAATGCTCAAATCCCTGTCATAAAAAGACATAACATTTGCATATAACATACACACACTCCTCCTGTATGCAGACTTTAAGTCATCTCTAGATTACCTATGATAGCTAATACAATGTAAATGCAATGTAAATAGTTGACTGTATTGTTTGGGGAGTAACAACCAAAAAATGTCTGTACATGTTCAGTCCAGACAATGTTTTTTTTTCTGAATATTTTAGAATCACAGTGAGTGAATTTCTGGGTGCTAAATCCATACCTAGGAAGGGCAACTGTGCTACAGTCGGCTCAGGAGAGCCAAGTGTTAAATTTTCAGACATTTTGCAACCTAATGACTAAATACAATTAGTACCAAAAATTAAATTACAAAACCTACAATTAAATAAGTTATATTTAAAACAGAGGTAGTAAATACTCAAACACTACTACTATCATGCCCTGGAGGCTATAACATCTCTTGTGTCTATATAGAAGAAATACTGTATAATAGTGTCCTACTGTGCATCTCTTCTCAACTGTTCAGTGACGTCACATAAGTAGTTTCAATTCACCATAGTGGGAGTGGTTATACCACCATGAAAATAGCAACTGTAAAATTCAGAACTTTGCAAGGGGCAGTGAGTGGTACAAAACTGTAATTCCAGGGACTCGGGGAGGATGAAGCAGAAAGATTGCAAGTTCAAGGTCAACAACTTAGTGAGACCTTGTCTCAAAATAAAATATAAAAAGGACTGAGGATATATCTCAGCTACTTAATGAGACCCTGTGTCAAAATAAAAAATAAAAAAAGGGCTGGGGATGTCATCTCAGTGGTAAAGTGCCCCAGGGTTCAATTCTCTGTACCAAAAAAAAAAAAAAAAAGAAAGAAAGAAAAAATTCAGAACTTTTTTTTCTACTAGAGAGTTGGTTGTTACACATTTATCAGAAAAACACCAGTGTAGTCTCTAGTATGTAGGTCTCTTATATTTACTGCCTTGTGGTAAATCTTCTTTCAGAATTTTATTGATAGAATTAAGTGGACTAGTTTGAGAAGTCTTTCCTTGACTCTGATCTCTATGATTCATACTGCTAGGCTAATTTTACATAATTAAACAATCTGCAGCCTAGGAGGAAACTTTTAAGCCACAAATAACATGTTGTAAGAAGACTTTGAAGGAATAAGGATATAACTTTCATTTAGCAGCTACTATAGGCAAAGATATGTGCTGAAGCCTGGGGGAGATATGAGATGAACAGTAGTTTATATTCTCAAGGAATTCACTGTAAACAGGTTATACAAAACCTGTGGATAACACAATGTGGTCAGTGCCATACTAGAGAAACACAAGCGTGGAGAAGCTAACTCAGAGATGATCAAAGAGACTTCAAAGAGATCCTGGACCCTACACATCAGTATCTGTCTTGTTCTCTGTTGTGTCCCTAGCACCTGGCACACTACCTGGCACAGAATTGCCACTCAATAATTGTTGCATGAAGGAAGTAGATATCAATGGCATTTGAAAAATAAGTAAGCTTACCAGACAGAAAAGAGCAGGTACAGGAAGAGCACCCCAAGCAGAAGAAACAGAATGTGTAAACCAGGCATGCCTATAATCCCAGCTATTTGGAAGGCTAAGGCAGGAAGATCACAAGTTGGAGGGCAGCCTCAGCTACTTAATGAGACCCTGTGTCAAAGTAAAAAATTTTTTAAAAGGTTGGGGATGTCACTCAGTGGTAGAGTGCCCCTGGATTCTATCCCCAGTACCCATCAAAAAGAAAGAAAGAAAGAAAGAAAGAAAGAAAGAAAGAAAGAAAGAAAGAAAGAAAGAAAGAAAAGAAAAGAAAAGAAAAGAAAGAAAAAAGGAAGGAAGGAAGGAAGGAAGGAAGGAAGGAAGGAAGGAAGGAAGGAAGGAAGGAAGGAAGAGTATGTGCAGAGGCATGAAGGGAAAAGAGCTAAGCATATAAGGACAAAGTTTAATGTGGCCTAGGGGTCCAAGGCCCAGAACTGGTAAAGGTTAAAGCATGAAAGAGGGATTCTCTGCTTCAAATCTCTGCAGAGCTCTCAAAAGACAAGCATTATACAGAGCTGTGAGAGCAGAGCTAGGCGCAATGTAGGGGGTCACCGAGAATTGGATTCCAGTTTTATATCAAGAACTTCACAACAGAGCTGTCCAACAGTGAAATGGGCTGCCTTGGAAGCAATGGGCTATTCCTAGCAAGGAAGCAAGTACAGTCTGATGAATTCTTGGTGCAAGAAATCGCTATGGGTAGATGAATTTCCCTCCTAAGCAGATTTTGGAAGAATTTATCAAATCTCCTTTTCTAAAGGAGATTAAATAATAGATGGACATCTATCTTCAATAGTATTACTATAGAAGACCCAGAAACTTTCCTCAAGTGCTTGTATTTTGGTTTTGGTTTTGCACTGCTGGGGATCAGCCTACAAGCTAGATAAGCACTCAACCACTCAGTGAAGTCCCCAGCCAAGAGCTTGTTTCTTATGCTTCTTATTGATGAACACTGAGGTTAACAGTGGTGCTAATGGCACTCCCATGAAAGAATGATGTCTTTTCAAATCACTGAGGTCTTCAGCCCTTCCTACACTAACTATTTATTCAGTATCTTTGTGTGTCAGAGACTTTGCTAAGTGCTGAAAACAGATACAAATGAAAAAAAGGCATCCACTCCCACAGAGCAGGGTAGAAATGCAGATAAATATTTGGACTCCAGTAGCTACAATACCAAGTGTTGCGAGACACACAGGATTCAAAATTATTCTTTGAAGGAATCAGGGATGGCCTCAGAGGGGAAGTGATTCAGCTGACTCTATTTATTTATTTATTTGGTATTGGGGATTGAACCCAGGGACACTCAATCACTAATATATATCCCCAGCCCTTTTTTTGTATTCTATTTAGAGACAGGGTCTCACTGAGTTGCTCGGGCCTCACTAAATTGTTGAGGCTAGCTTTGAACTTGTGATCCTCCTGCCTTAGCCTCCAAGTCACTGGAATTTCAGGCATAAGCCACAGTGCCCACCTCAACTAACTTTTGATAAGAGGAATTCACTAGAAAGAGGAAGAAAAATATTGTCTAGGCAGAAGGAGAATATTTGCAAAGATATGGAGACATGAAAATACATGGCCACTTTTGGAAGGTGAGTAGTAGGTGAAAGTGTAAATAAAGCAGGCAGCAATGACAGGAGGTAAAATATGTATGGTCTTGAATCTAATGTTGAAATTGTTGAATTTTAATATGTAAATGATAGGAAAACCATAATGGGAAAATAATGCACTCAGATTTGTAGTAGAAATGATCAGCATACCTCTTTATGGGAGATGTGAGAAAAATACACTGGAGGGGCCCACACTAAGGGCAGGAGACCCCATTAAGAGGCTGTTGGAGTGCTGGGGTTATGGCTCAGGGGTAGAGCATTCACCTTGCACATGCAAGGCTCTGGATTTGATCCTCAGCACCATGTAAAAACAAATAAATAAAATAAAATAAAGTTATTGTGTACAACTACAAAAAATAAAATTAAAAAATTTCAAAAAGAGGCTGTTGGAAAGTCCAACAAAAATGATGATGGGAGCCTGGGGTTGTGGCTCAGTGGTAGAACTCTTGCCTAGCCTGCATGAGGCACTGGGTTCAATCCTCAGCACCACATAAAAATAAATAAAGGTATTGTGTCCATGTATAACTAAAAAATATTTTTTTGAAAAAGAAGAAATGATGATGGTCTTAATTATGGGGATAATGAAGATGGAGAGGAGAGTTGATTTGATAGACACACTTTGTGACATGAAATGAGAAGGATGCAGGGAAACCAATTGTAATTCACCTCTTACACCTAAGGCATGAAGCACTAAATTTAACTCAGAGTTCCCTGAAAGCCAAGGCAAGAAGGGAAATATGATGACACACATAGCTCTCACTTTTAAAGTGTTGTACCTTTATGGGAGAATATGATTGGCCAGATTCGGGGGTGGGGGGAGAAGGCAAGTGGAAGGGCACTGGGGCCATATCATGTTGGCCCCTGATTCTGAGAGTGGGAAAGGCTATTTCTGGGGTCACTGGTTCCTCCTACTGCTCACTATTGGGCAATGAGTGGCCAGCAGCACAGTGGAACAGGCAGCCCAACACTGGCCCAGGATGGTATTTTTACAGACAGGCAGTCAGAAATGTTTGAACCTGGAAACCTGCCTTGGTAGGAATCCATTTTCAGTGCTTTCTCCTCCCATTTGTTCTCCCTCTAGCACTCACCACAGCCTCCAGTGCCTCTGCAAGAGAAGATGGGGAGAAAGTCACAGTCAAAAGCAAGGATGGATGTATTTATCTAAAGTGGCCCAGCAAGTTAGGGATAGAGCCAGGACAATGACTTTGCCTTTTTGATTCCAGAGAATTGGCTTTCTGTTTCTGTGACCAAAATACCTGACAAGAACATTTTTATTTTGACTCATGATTTCAAAGGTTCAGTCCATGGTTGGCCCACTCCATTGCTCTAGGCCCGAGATGAGGCAGAACATCATGATGCACTGTTATAGCAAAAGAAAGCTGCCCAGTTCATAGCATCCAGGAAACAAGGGAAGAAGAGTGAGGAGCCAGAGATAAAATATTGTCTCCAAAGGCATGCCCCTAGTGTCCTACTTCCTTCAGCCACACTCTACCTCCCCGCAGTTACCACTCAGTGATCCATTTAAATTATTAATCCATCAACTGGACTAACCCACTGATGAGGCTACAATTCTATAATCTAATCATTTCACCTCTGAACATTCCTGAATTACCACATGAGCTGTTCCAGAGCCATCTCATATTCAAAGCATAACAGGGTTTGGGTGTTTCTTTAGCTCAGTCCTCATTAACTTAGTTCACACAAAACGTGGTACACAAACCTGGGCTGGTGTAAAGCTCTGCTCTCAGGGAGCTCACCTTCTGGTGGGAAAGACAACACTTTTGACAACTTTAACAACTGAGGATGCCATTTCTCTAAGGGACATGTGTGCGGTCCTCAACTGCTCAGGCAAAAGAAAGATCATGTTGTTTTAGGAGTGGGAGGTAAAGACCCAGGGAAAAGTCAAAGGATTCCACTGGGCTCCCTTTCAGCCAAGGCATGGCAAACAGGGGTAAAGGCAGGGATGGAGAGCAACTGGAATCCTAAGCACCTGCAATTATGACAGCTTCTCAATGAGGTTTGAGTGCTTCAACGTTCATTATCTCATGATTTTCACAACAATTGTGGGAAGATATTAAATATATTTTTAAAAAATTAAAACTCCCATTTTAGAGCTGGGGGAACGGACTCAGGTGGCATGCAACTCAATTAATAATGGCAAGTGTCCTGACTCCATCCAGATGCTGAGTTCTGTGCATGCATCACTAAGCACCCTGCCCGGAGCTTTCCCTTTCCAGCTAGTCCACTTCCCCACCTCGACCCCGACATCTCATCCTTTGCCACCTGAAAGTTCCACCCGAAGTCTAACCGGGCTCCGCTCGCCTGCACTCTGGGCATCGCGGGGAGTCAGGGGTTAAAACCCGTGGCCCGGGTGGCCCCTTCCCCCTCCCCAGCCCCCTCGCCTCACTCGGCGCGGCGCCTGGAGCGTCGGTCCCTGAGACCGGCACGAGAAAGGAGGGGGGAAAGTGGGCCTGTTTCTCGAGTGGCCAATCCACGAGCCCGCGGTGCCCCAGAGGAGGCGCCAGCGCTAGGCCAGCGCCAGGCCGGGGCAGCCTGCTTCCCGCGGCAAAGTACAAATGCGCCCGAGCACGGCGCCTGGCGCCCTTGGCGAGCACAGCCCGCCCGCGCTCTGCCTCCCCCACGGCCGCAGCGCCGCCGCCGCCGCTGGGACCGCCGCCCCGCCGGGACCCAGGCCCCCGAGGCCTGACCCCCAGCCCACCGAGCAGGGGGCGCCGGCCGCCTCCAGCCCGCGTGCCCAGAACACCGCTGGTCCCGGGCGCCTCGCCCAGCGCCGCGCTCCCGGCAGTCCCCTGTCCTCGCCCCTCTTTCTTCTCCTCGCCCTCTCACCTTCTCCAGATCTTTGATTGCCTTTCCCTCCTGTATCTCTCCATCTCTTTCCCTCCTTGCCCCTTGTCCTCTGCCCACCTTTCTCTTTTTCACGCCTTAGACCTTCCTTTCTGTCCTCCTTTTTTCCTCTAGACCCTTCCCCGACTCTCCTCCAGCAGCAGCCCTCTCTGGGTCTGTGGAGTGATTTGTGCCCCTGAGCCTCAGTTTCCCTCCCATCTCACTTCCTCCCGGCTCCCCTTCCTGCTCAGTGCCGGGTGGCCGGACCCTGGGGAAGGAAGGATGGTTCCCCAGGTGAGGGTCCTCTCCACCTTGCTAGGACTCTCGCTGCTCTGGTTCCCCTTGGACTCCCACGCTCGAGCGCGTAAGTAGAAGTGGGAAGCTGGGAGTGTCGAGGAGGGATGCGGGCCCCAGGGATGTGCGGGAAAACACCAAGATCTGGGACCCCTAACTGTTGTGACAGCTATTCGGGCAGCACCTGTGCCGGAGGGGTGGAGACTCCTCTGCGGACCTGGGCTGGTGAGTCTGGAGGAAAGGGGATGTTGTCAAGAGTCAGAGCTGAGGGAGCTGCTGCCATGGACCTGAGGATGTGAGGACTGACAGCAGGAGCCAGAGGGCAGGACGCTGTGCTTTGGGGTATGAGTGGGGTATGTTTGACTGCAAAAAGCCGCTGTGCTGAAGATGCAAAGGCTACTGCCCTTGGAAGGAAAGAACTAAGTAGAATGACCTTTCTAGTCCCTTATCTCTTTTGATCCCAAACTCCTGTGCCCTGGGTAGTGGCATTTACATTTTACAGATGAGCAAACAGGTTGAGCAAAGAGAAGGAATTTGCTGGAATTTACAGTTAGTATACCATCCAAAGACAGAACTCTAATTCCAAACCCTGCCCCACAGTGTCTGGAAGGGACCCAGGAGTTGTGACACCGGGAGGCAGCAGGGCATAGTGAAATAGACCAGGGTCTTCATCATCTCAGCCCCACTGAATACCAATGGGTGTGAGGCAGGTAGGGAGGGAACCTCTCTGAGCTTAGTTTTCTAATCTATAGAATGAGAGTAAAAACATCCCAAGACTGTTATGAAGATTAAATTATAGGAATTAGTAAAGGAGCTAGCACAAGGGTGGTACATGGTAGCTCCTCAAAAAAAAAAAAATCAGTTGCCTAATTCACACTTTTTTACTTATGAAACAGTGTAACTTCAAACAGGTTATATAATCTCTCTGGTACTGTCCCAATAGGCTGGTGGACCCCCTCTGCATACCCTGCCAATCTCTTAGAATGCTGTGAGTATGCAAAATCAAAGCAAAGATTCGCTTAATGAGGAGGAAGGAGCTTAGTACAGACCCTGAAATACCCGATAATGAAACCAAGGCAAACGAGGAATAGTGCCTTGCTTCAGGTCACACAGGACAGAGCCTAGGATTAATAGCCCAGTTGCCCAATGCCCAGCCTGATGCTCTTTCTTCTCCACCTCTCAGCTCTCCTTTCCATGCCTTTCTTTTGCACGTGACTTTCTGGCACTGGTGTTGCTGGATTTTGTTTCAGTCTTGTCTCTGCTCCTTAAGTAAAGCCTGCATGTCTTTCCAATGCCCCTGGCCTGCCAGTAGCACACGAGACTCAGAAGTCCTTGGAAACAACTAATGAAGAGGGTTTGGTATTGGTTTCAAGTGCTGGCTCTGCCTCTTAGAGTTGTGTGACTCTTCCTAAGTCACAATTTCTCTGAGCCCCAATTTCTTCATCCATTTAAGAGAGATAAAAACCTGGAAACTGAGGGTCCTGGTGAGGATTGAAGGATGTAATGTGTCCAAATACTCCCCTGTAAATGTCTCCTTCCCCTCCTTGAACCCTGCAGATTTCCTCCTAACATCTATCTGTCCCTGTCTGTTGTTCCTTGAAAGAGACAGCCCAGGAGGCCCTCCCTGTCTGACTGCTTTCCACTTGACCTCTCATTCTCAGCCCCTTTGGTTTTACTCCAGTTGCCATTGCCCTTGGCCTACACTGGAAAGATGTCCTAGAATCAGATCACTGCAGGATTGTTCATGTCCTATTCCTGGTATTCTATGTCTTGTCAGCCTGTCACAGCCTCACTTTGGTCATCTCTTCCAGCAAACTCTCTCTGGTGACCTGATCCACTCTGCCTTCCCCTCCTCTGTGCCTCCACTGGCCTTTAAGTCCATACCTCTCACGAGGTCCTGCCAGTATTCCATCTCCCTACAGCCTTGTAAATCCAGGGCTCCAGACTTGAGAGAGAAAGACTTGGAGCCAACTCAGTAGGTTAAGGTGAAATGGACTGTCATTCAGGGAGGAGTGTTAAGTTTCTTGGTGTTGGAGCTGGAAGAGCCTTCTCATCTGCTTCTGCTCATCAAATGACTTAAACTGAAGCCCAGAAAGGGGAATTATTTGTCACAACCTAGCACAGTGAATTTTTTAAAGAGAAGAACAGGGGCTGGGGTTGTGACTCAGCGGTAGAGTGCTTGCCTAGCATGTGTGAGGCACTGGGTTCGATTCTCAGCACCACATATAAATAAATAAATGTCTATCAACAACTTTTTTTCTTTTTTTTTAAAGAACAGAGGATTGATTTGTCACTTACTGGCTTGTGAATTGGGACAAATCACTTCCCTTCTCTGAATCTTGTTGTCTAGTGTTGACTGTCTATGAAATCATCCTGTAGTCATTTCCCAGGCTCTGATTTAAAGGTCTCTTCTGAAGGGCCTCATCTTAATTTAAGTGAGATCTCAAGCCTGCTGTGGGTAGCAGGAATCTCTTGCTGACATTCTAGATGTTTTAAGAAGTAGTGCCAACAGATGGGAATTCTGAGGTCTGGATGGTGTCAGACTCCTGAGGTGGCCACGCCCTGCAGAATGCTGAGGACCTGTGAACAGGTCCTGTGAACAGGGCTTCTGGTGTGTTCCTCTGTTAAAGTCGAAGACTGCTCAGCAAAGATTATTTTCTCTCTGGTTCCATTTCCAACTGTAGATTGAGCCCCAAAGCAATCCGGCCTGAGTTTTAACTCCAGCCACAGGCTGAGCACTAATCCTCCAACCCTGCTCACTGACTGAATCCCAATTCTACCTTAGGCTGGAACCCTTACATAGGCTGGGTCCCTGCCCTTGTCACTCACTGGTATTGACCCCAGGCTGAACCATGTGTAATATTAGCCACTCTATTCTGGTCCTTCATCCCCTCTAGGACCCAGAAATGACCTATTTTTTCACTCCTTTTCCAATGTTCTTTTCCCTACTTTGTGCTTGTCCCTTGGTAAGTGTCCCTTTTAGATATGCTTCTGCTTTATCTTATTTTATCTTCCCTCCCTCCACCCAGTGCTGTGCAGGAGAGTCAGTTACCACATAACAACATCAACCGTTCTATTCTTTCTTCAAGGGTTTGTGCATGATGGGAATTGAAGCTTTGGTTCAGAATCCCAGACCCTATAAGCAGGCCTGGGGCAGGAAGGGAGCTCTCCACGGTATGATGTGGTGCAGAGGGAAAATTTGGAATCAGTTCAGGGCTCCAGTCCTGGCTCTTCCACTGACTCCCACAGTGGCCTTTATCTGCCTCTCAGTTTTCCTATCTGTGAAGTGGCTGATCACTGAGGACCATTCCAGCTTTAACAACCCAACATTCTAAGTCTCTAAGATCCAAAGATTGCCTTGGTTCTGAGTCCACTCTGACATTTGGAAAGAAGAAGGAGCTGGGGCAGTGTAGGTACAGGAAGGAGTGGACACACAGATCCTTAGATGTCAGGAAACAATGCCTGGAGGGCCTGGGGCACTGGGAGAAGTGCAGCACCCACCAGAAGAGGTCCTGCCTTTCTGTTCAGCTTCGTGGCATCCCCAAGCAACTGTCTAGATGGGCATGAGGCAGAGGGGCACTGAGTGAAGGTCTGAAGTCCAGCTCTCTAGGCAACCCCATATGGATCTTTTGCTCCGAGATTCTGCACCTCCTCTCTCCCACCAGTAGAGGTCTCTGCCTCACTCCCTGGCTTGCCGGCTCTGAGCCCGCCAGAGACAGCTGCGCAGTTGCTCCAGCTGTTACACCTGTTTCAGGACTGGCCTCTCAAGTTCCCCTAGCCGCGGGCCAAGGCATCAGCTCCATCCCTCCGATTCCCAAAAAGAAGAACCGGCATGAGAGGAGAGTTCCTGGGAAGTACAGCTCAGAGATCATTCAGGCATCCCCCTGCCTTTGGAGAGGACTCCATCCCAAAGAAGGCTGTTCCCCAGCTTCTGTTGTCTATTCTTATATACAGAATCTTTATGATGTCTTGCCTGAGTCCTTTTGTTTCTAAGTTAAAGCCATTTCTTACCTGTAAACATCTCCTGATCTTCCGACTGGCTTTGGAATTTGTGCTGGTATAGATCAGCAAGTGGTCTCAGGCAAGCCCCTATATAGATATGTAGAATGAAGGAATTGAATGTCAGCTCAGCCCCTCACCTTCTAGAACTCTATGAATGTAAGTGTGGATATGCAAGGCATAACAGAAGGCAAACAGTTGTACTCCTTCCCTGCCGGCAATCAGTAACAGAGATGCCTTTCCTGACTTGACCACTGTCTTCCCTGAGATCCTTCTGAGGTCCTGTACATCTGTTGTGTGCCAGGTAAAAGGAGTCGGTTGCAGAAAAGTGGGTCCCTTTTTCTAGGTTTCACAGCTCAGACACTGAGGTACATAGGTTTTTCTTCTGATTCCCTTAAGAGGCTTCCCCCATCCTGTGCCAGAGCCCCGAGTGGAGCTGATGTCTCAGAGGGGAGCAAGTTTGTTTGTGTGAAGAGGGGACTATAAATAAATAGAGAAAGTATGGCTGTGTGGGTGTGAGGGAAGAGATGTAAACGTTCTCACATTCCTGAGCAGCCTGGCTCACTCAGGCTTCCTGAGTTGTTGCAGGCTGGGGACAGGCCAGCCACGATTCCAGACCTCTTCTCTCACCCCAGGCCCTCCTGGTGCATTTTCATGGCCTTAAATCAGCCTCACCTCCAGCCTAGCTTCTTGAAAGAGTTGTCTTGAAAGAGTTTCCAACTTCACTACCCACTCTTAAGTGACATGCTGTGAGACCTTTATCATAGCACAAGAATTTCAAGTCAGATCGCAGGACACGTTTGGATGGGGACAGTTTGGATTACTCATGAAGATCATGGAATCGCTTATCCCTTTATCTGCCCCAGGCTCCTGACCTTTTTGTACATGGTGTTCTTTGGTTTGGCAGGTGGTTTGGGAGTCAAATGGCAGGGAGCCCGAAGGGAAGGTCAAAGGCTAATTCCTATTAGGTGGCAAGGTAAACGTGCTGAGAGGGACTTGGCTGTCCTTCCGTACAATGCAATTCTTGTTAAAGAAAGAGGTTTCCAGGATTAAGAACTGTCAGTTGGCTCCTCTTCCAGAGTTGCTCCCTCTCTGTTAACTCCATTCTTTCTTCATTCATTAATTAATTGAGCACAGAGCACAAGATGAGATCTGGTCCTTTCTTTCAAAAAGCTCACAGTGTCGTGAGGAAGACACACTCACTTAACAAGTACTTTTGTTTCATGGCAATGAGAATTTTAACAGAGGACTGAATCCAGTCCCAAAGGAGAGACCAGGGTATGGCAAAGTTGGGGCAGCTAGAGACAGTGGCTGTCTTTGGAAGGGTGAGGAGGAGTTGATGAAACTGGAGACAGGGAATCTCATTCCAGGCAAGGAAACTGCACGGTGCAGGCTTCCACCTGCTTTTGCAGCCAAAATTTTTTTGTGGTGGCCTGTTTTCAGCCTCCCCTCCTCTTGCTGGGTTTTCTCCACCACTCCACCCAGCTCCTTCACTCGTCTGTGCCTCTTCTGTTAAGTGTCCCACATTCACTATGCTTTATTTTCTGATCCCTGCCCAGAAGTTGCCACCACTGTGGTCACCTTGCACCACCCTCATCTCCACTTTCAGCCACCAGAAGCTAAAGGCTGCTGTGTTGGCTTACAGTTCTCTGCAAAGGAGATGCTTTGGGTCACCGTGACATCAGATTCAGGGTGGCTCCAAACCTCCATCTCATTCTTGACTGGCTCCTTCACCCTCTCTACTATATCCTATCCGTCTTCCCTGTACCTATGACATATTCCTCAAATCTGTATTTGTGTCCATTAGTACTGGGTCCATTTCGGCCCAGGCCCTAGGTCCAGGTGCAGCATTAGCTCAAACAGGTGACTGCAACAGCCTAGCCTCTCCCCAGCCTCTGCCCGCAGGCTTGCCTCATAGACCACAATTCTAAAATGCAAACCTCATCACATGCCTCTCCAGGGTAAGGCTTTTCCACAGCTTTCCTTTTCCCTCCATGTTCTTACGGTCCTTTGTGAGCCTCTGCCTCTCCTTCCTGCCTTCTCATTCTCTGCACCAACCTTTGAAGCCACTTTGATCTCTGAATCCCAGCCCGAGGTTTGTGTGGGCATGGGGTGTTGTTGAGGAACACTAGGCTAGAAGAGTGCAGAGAGCCACAGGAAAGAGGGTGGGTATGGCTGTGGGACCTGGGAGATTTGACCTCAACGATATTTATGCTCTTAAAAACACACTGTTAAGGAAATTAACAGCACCAGATCTGGTTTTTGTCTGTCTGTTCGTTCTTATTATTTAAATGAGTATCTAATATGTATCAGACACTAGGAATATTACATATATTATCTGATTTAACTCTATAATAACCCCAAGAGGTAGAGATTATTACTAGTCTCTTTTAACAGCTGTGGAAACAGTCCTGGAATGGTTAGTTTCTCTTAACTCAGGCTGAAAATAAAAGCTAAATCCATCATTTGAACCTTGGTCTATCTGACTCCAGAAGATCCTTGAGAGAAGACACCCTTGACCTGAGCATAGATGGCTGGGATGACAAATGGTGGAGGGTGAGAGAGGAAGCTGGGAGGCCTAGAGCCGGGATAGCAGTGAGAAGCCTGAGGTATGAACGAAGTAGATAGGAAGGGAGGGGGAGGGGAGTCACCAACTGCCTCCTTCACAGTGTCACTCAGGATTGGCTCTAGTGGCTCCTAGAACCTCACTCTAATCCACCTTGGAGGCCCTGAGAGCCCGGATGGGTGGAAACACTTCCAAGAACATGGAATCTTGGAATGATCAAATCTTAGAACCACGGCATCACACAATTCTAGAAACTTTGTGTTCTAATGAAATTTAGGCTCTCGGAAACATGGCATTGTCAAATTTTGAATCTTAGAAACCTAGAACTTTGGAGTCTTTGCATCTGAAATTGTGGGTTTGTAACTATGTAAAAACCCTTTGAAGATCATACCCCACTCCCCTAATTTGGGCAGGAAACAGGCTCACAGAAGGGAAGAAAGACCTTCCCTGGATGTCACATAGTACAGTTTAGAGCTGCTTCCACCAACCATGTGCAAGGACTGGGGCTGCTGCCAGGGCCTCAGGAATGGAGGGTGCTGGGCCTGCAGGTCCTCTTCCCATCTGGTTTTGGCATGGCCTTGGGCACTCACCTCCCCAGAGGAAGAGCGCTCCAGGCACTGTCACCTTCTTAGGCCTCTCACCTTAAGAGGCTTGGCACGGTGGGGCTTTGGCCACAGGAAGCCTTCTGCCAGGCCCCCCATGTTTTCAGTCTTCTCTGGGTGGGGAAAGGGGCCTCCTGGCCTGAGCATTGGCTGAGACACTCCCAGTCTCCATCATCTGAGCAGGCCGGGTGGTGAAGGGGTGCCAATTGGCACAGGGGCCCAGACTGTAGGGCTGCCCCAAGGAAGGTAGGACAGGGTTTCTTCAGCAAAGGGGCTGAGACCTAAGGTGGCCACAGTGTTGCAATCATCCCCTCCCTTGTGGGGGGAGGGAACTGAGGAAGAAAGACATTATTCAGTCCTTGGAGAGTTGGGCTGGCTCTGACCAGCGTCCCAGCTGGGCCTGTGTTCCATCCTCTGCCAGTGGAGGCCCAGAGATAAACACAGCCCATTTGATACGGCCGACCAGACAGCCAGCTGGGCCTTACTGGCTCACTGGGGAAAGGGATCTGCAAATGGGTCACTCCCTGCACTGTGGGGTGCTGGTATGGGGGTAGGGAGAGAACTAAGCTATGTGTTTCTGGGGTCTTTGGTGGCCCACTAAAGCAGACAAAAGCACCTTGACAGTGGCCTCAAATCTTTTGCCCTGGGAAGGAGGCCCAAAAGGACTGAGCAGGAGCAGTGTGAGGAGCCTGATATCAGCTTCTCTTTCTTTTTTCTTTTGTACTGGGGATTGAACCCATGGGTGCTTAACCACTGAGCCACATCCCTGGTCCTTTTTAATATTTTTATTTAGAGACTGGGTCTCACTGAGTTGCTTAGGGCCTGGCTAAATTGCTGAGGTGATCCAACCTACCTCAGCCTCCCAAGTCACTGGGATGATAGGTGTGCCACCACACCTGGCTTTATATCAGCTTCTTACAGAGACAACATTCCTAGGTTTAGATGGCCTATGAGTTCCTGTTCCTGTGCTCCAGCCCACCATCAATGGTTAGGGGGATTCCCTGCAGCCCGGTGTGAGCCCCACCCCACCCAACTAGTTGCTGCTGACATGCTCTGCCACTTCCTAAGCTTGAACACTAAGAGAAGTGAGTCAGAAAGTGTGAGTCCACATTTCTGACACTATAAAGTGGGAAGGGGGAGTTATGAAAGGCAACATCTAGATTCTAGACCAACAGAGGTTTAGGAGACAAAAACAGGGAATGGGGGATGGTGGCTGGTGCAGCAGAGACAAGTGAAGTTTTAGGCCTGGAGTTGGGTTAAAGCCAAAGTGATGGGTTGAGCCCAGAGGAGCTTGGAGCCTGGAGCCCTGGGTTCAGACCACTAGCTGGAGGACTTCAGGCACTTCACTTGTCTCTGTGAGCTTTTATTTTCTAATCTAGCCTTCTCATAATTAAGATAACTATCAGAAAGCCACAGTAGGATAGATATTATCATTCCAGTCCAGATTTCTTGTTTTGTGTTTGTGTGTGTGGGGGGGGGGGAGGTTACCGGGGATTGAACTCAGGGGCACTCACACTGAGCTACATCCCCAGCCCTATTTTGTATTTTATTTAGAGATAGGGTCTCTAAATAAAATTTTTTGTGATCAATGCTGTAATCATAAGAGTAACACTCAACTAAGAATTGGGAACTGGGCTCAGTAAGCACTTTTCAAGTATTATCCTATTTAATTCTCAAGACAGAATGTTGAGATCATTAACTTACAGAAAAAGTGTAACACAGAGAAGTCAATAAATGTTTTCATTCTCTAGTTTTCATTTTCATTTAATTCAGCACGCTTTTGCTGGTACTTAGTTTGCATTGGATAATGGAGAGTTTTCTCAAAGAAATGAAAGCATCCCTTTTGGGATGAAGCTCATCCATGGAGGATGACTGATGGAGACAGGGCAAGAGGCAGAGTGGTCAGCAGAGGGAACAGTGTTGGATGGGGAAGCCTGACCAGGGCTAGGTAGGGAGGGGTAAGAGAGGGGGCAGGAGTGGATTGGTTATGAGAGGTGAAAGGGACAAAGGAAAAGGAAATCAGTTATTGTGAGAGCAAAAGGAGCACTGGACAGAGAGTCAGGAGACTTAGGCTCCTCTTGTCCCTGCTTGATGACTGACTTGCTCTGATGCACTGAGTAATATAATTTATCCTTTCTGGGCCTCATACTACATACTACCCATCTACCATTTATACCACTACTTAAATATGTAAAGCTTTTTTTTTTTTTTTTGTGGGGAGAATACTGAGAATTGAACCCAGGGGCACTTTACCACTGATCCAGAGTCTTGCTAAGTAGCTGAGGCTGGACTTGAACTTTCCATCCTCCTGCCTCAACCTCCTGAGTGACTGGGATTACAGGCCTGCACCACCACACCTGGCTGTAAAGCATTTTTACTGCTCCATCCCCTCTCTGCCCTGTAAGATAACTGTTAAAGCTCAGAGAGGGGCAGAAACATGACCGATGTCACATAGCAAGTGTGTGGTCAAGATGAGATCCAATCTCGGACATTCTGGTCCCCTGACTGGGAGAGCAGTTTCAGTGGATCTCTTCTTCCTGAAGAGAAGATACCATCTGAAGGAGCTCAGATGACATTGTTCCTAAAGTTAGGAAGGAGAAGGGATGAGGCGGGTCTTGGGGCTGGTACCTCCTGGGACTAATGGCGATTGTTGGTTTGTCAGGCCCAGACATGTTCTGCCTTTTCCACGGGAAGAAGTACTCCCCTGGCGACAGCTGGCACCCCTATTTGGAGCCACAAGGCCTGATGTACTGCCTGCGCTGCACCTGCTCTGAGGTAGGTTCCTCTGGCCACCCACACCTCACTTACTGAGTTCTCAATACATAGGAGTAGAGGTCCCTGGATGCCTCCCAGAGCTAGGTCACAGTCTGTCAGGGGCTTCTTTCCAGCTGGTGCTGGTGCCATCGTCTGCCTCCCACACAGCCGAAGTCAGAGCCTTTCTGACCTTCCCTCCCATTCTTTACTTTCCCATATGACTCCCTCCAGCCACCTCTCCTGCCCTGCCCCAGGATGCATTCCCCCAACTCTACTGGCCCAAATATTTGTTTTCCTCAAGACTGCCCAAATGGGCAGATGACCTCTGCCTGAAAGTAGTTTTTCCTTCTGGGATTCCACACAAGTTTCTTTGTTCCTTTTACTTATTTACTATTCATAGTTTATTTGCATCTGTCAGTCACTGTACCTCCAAATTGAGTCCCCAAGAACAGGTCTTGCTGGACCCTCACAGGTGTCCAGTGTGATGCCCTGCCAAAGGCTGAGCCAACTGAAGCAGAGACCACAAATTTGTTCTCACTTGTCTCCTCTCACCCACCCAAACTGTATTCGTCAACTTTCTGTCGCTATGAAAAAATACCGAGATAATCAGTTTATAAAGAGAAAAGGCTTGTTTTGACTCGTGGTTTTGGAAGTTCTAGTCTATGATAAATCAACTCCATTGCTTTGGGCCTGTGGCAAGGTAACACATCATAGCAAGAATGTATGGCAAAGCAAAACCTCTCACTGTGTGGCCAGGAAGCAAAAGGGAGAAAGAAGCCAGAGCCCCATAATCCCTTTCAAGGGCATACTCGCAATGATCTAAGGGCCTCTCACAAGACCCCACCTCCTTCAGGTCCACAGCATCTCCTCAGAACACCACCCTAATCCTTTAACCCATGGGCCTCTAGGTAATATTTAACATCCTAATAATAACACCAGCCCAGTGTCTCCACAGGGCGTTGTAAAAGCAATTAGAACAAATGACACCCCCTTGTGATCCAGAGTCTCAGGTGAGGTGTGAGGTTGGAAAGGTAGGAGATGAGGGAGTGGCTTAGGAGGCTTGAAAAACCCTTGGCTTTGGCTCAGTCACTGGATGCCCAGTCCAGATGTCCCAGCTCTCTGCCTGGGTGTTGGTGCTTGGGCGGGAAAGTGTAGCTTAGCTCCCAGCTGGAGCCAGCCGCCTGCCCCTCTGTAACCTGCACAGATCAAGAGTGGAAAGCAGAGCCTTCCTAGATAAGGCAAAAAAAGGAAGAGAAGAGTTCCTGAGGAGGCCCAGGGTGAAGGAGCAGGTGGGCCAGCCCTCGGCTGACTCACCCAGGGGCTCCTTCCTACTGGTCTTTTCCTGATTCTCCCTTGCTTCCACTGTTTCTCAGGTAGATTGTTGACACAGACAGAGACACAGCTCCCCCATGGCTGCCTCCCTGTGGTTTTCCTTAGCACATCTGAGGCCAGTCAACCTTTTCAAGAAGAATTTTATGAAATGTAGCCAGAGAACAAAACTAAACCATAACAGAAAATTCCAGACATATCATGTGGTCCAGTTGACAAAGTCCAAGTTTTGTGATCCAATGGAGCTCTCTCCTTCCCCAGAGTTCACACACGCAGTTTCTTCAACCCAAAAGACTGTTGCGAAAATAGTCCTGTGGTATCTCCAACGTGTTTGGAGTGCCTCCACTTCCCGCCACCATCACTTCCTCTGACCTAAGTCATCTTCATCTCTTACTTGAGCTGCTACACCAGCCTCCTAACAGTCTCTCTGTTCACCTCCCCAAATCCATCATCCACACAGCAGTTAGAATGATCTTTTATGAACATGAAATTGATCATGTCATTGCACTCTTAAAACCCTCCAATGGCTTTTGTTGCACCTACAATAAAATTCCCTCTGCTGCGAGCTCTGTGTGATCCCATGTCTGTCTGATTCTCCAACTTCACCTTATGCCTGCTCTCTCTGGGGCAGCAACACTGGCTTGAAACTTTCCCATGTATTTGCTCCACCTAGAATATTCTTCCCTGGATTTCATGAATGGCTCTTTCTCTCTTCCAGTTCTTAACATGAATGTCACCTTCTCATGAGGCCTTCCCTTACAGCCATTTCTAAAGTAGTCAACCTTGTCACCTAAACTTTACACTGCTTTATCAAGTCACAACTTTAACATTGGGAATTCTCTTGTTCCCACCTGATTACATTTTTCTAGTCTAACTCCAACTGCTAGAATGTGAGCTTGGTGAGAACAGAAAGCATGTCATCTTACTCTGCTGTATTCCTAGTGCTCAGAAGAGGGCCTGGCTCCCATAGACATGTAGCACACATTGAGTGCGGAAGTCTAGGCCCCATCCACCCTAGGCAGCTCAAGCTCCTGGACAGTGCAGGGTCCCTGGCGATGGTATGTACCTGCTCTGTGATCTCAGGTACTTCACCTCTGGGATACTCTTCTCATTTCAAAAGTGGGAATAGTAGTACTTACCTGTGTGTTTGTTGTTCGGGAGAGGAAATGAAATAATCTATAAATGTATATGTATATGTATGTATAATGCAAAGTCCCTGCCTAGTAGCCACTCAATACATAGTGGCTGTGACTTATCTGAGAGGTTCCTTTTGGTCTTAAAAGGCTTTGCCCAGCCTGTCTCCACCTCATTTCCTGCTGCCTGCTGCTGGTCACCTCCAACCCATGGCTCCTCCAAGGCCACAGTCAGCAGAGACACTCTAACTCCTTAGGCCACACAGTCCTTCACACTCCACCTAGTTTGTCATCTGAGGGGATCAGTTTACCCTCCTGATGTTGATTAAGCACTCATGTGTGCTGGGCTTCTGGAAGACCCCTATTAGAGCTCAGCAGTCCCTGTGGACTCAGGGATGCTCCTCAACATGGAGATTAGTCCTGGTAATTATCTCTGGCCATCTTGAGCAGCAGTGACCTCAGAGGGGCTAAGACCTGTCTCAGGTCTTCCATGGGGCAAGAGGCGGCCTCTGGGGAAAATACTGTCAGGGACCTCTGCTGAGAAAATGGCAGTAGGAAGGACCAGGATATGGGACCTGGAAACAAGTTACCAACTTCACAGTTTTGAACAAAGCCTACTATTCATCTGAGAGAGATCATCTGTGCCTCCTCTCCTTGTGCCCCCTCTCATCCATCACTCACTCATTTGTTCACTGGGACTTGAGTAGGCACTCAGAGCAAGGCCCTGTGCTGATCACTCCTTTGGGTTCATGGTTGAATAGGTGAGACAGATATTGATGGCTTGTGGCCACACAATGCAGTGAACCTGTAATGAGGGGAGAGTGAGAAGTGGGAAGGCTGAGGAGGGGCTGGGAGGCTGCCTAGTGAACTGGAAAAATCTCCAAAAGGGGTGGTGGCCTTTCTTGAAGTTTATGCTGGTCTCTCTGTGTGTGTATGTTTGTGTTTCACTTCCTGATTCTCTCTCATGTGCTATACCTGAAAAACTAAAAGAACTTTGGGTCCCTCCTTCTCTGGTGCTAACTCCAAAGGCTCTGTCCAGGATTTCCTGGACCTCCGGAGATTCAGGGGATGGAAACTTAGTACCCTGAGTCTTCTCCACATCAGGTATTTAGTCCTGTCCCCATCCTGGTCACCTGCCCTCAGGTGTTACATTCCTCCCTTGACAGGAAGGCTCAGGGTCAGAGTTAAAAGCCCTACAGTTAAAGATAGCAGTGTCAAAGCACCCAGATCAATGTCAAAATAACTCAAGGCTATTACTTGTATTTCTCACACACTATGAAGGGACACAACAACTGGGCAAATTCACAAGCAGGTCTGCCCTCCTCCAGGGTGGGAGGGGGATGCGGATGAGTGGCCAAGTGAGATCCCCACAGTGAGCAGGGGTGGGGAGGGACAGGGCCCACTGGAGTTCATTGGTTTTGATCCCGTTGCAGGCTTAAAATGAGGCAGAGAGTTCCCTAGTTGGGGTGGAGGTTTGGGGAAAGGACCACCAGTGCAGGAGAGAGGCATGGTTCTTCAGAGCCAGGGTTGACCCCTGTGTCCCCTTTAGACTGCCCAGGTGAGTTGTTACCGCCTCCACTGCCCACCTGTCCACTGCCCCCAGCCTGTGACGGAGCCACAGCAGTGCTGTCCCAGGTGTGTGGGTAAGTAGCCTCGCTCTTCCCCTTGCACCAACATCCTCACTGCCTACTGCCCTTCACCTTACTCCTGATGCAGTTTCCAGCTGAGCAGAGCCCTCGGAAGGAGAGCAGTAGTCTCTGCCCACTAAGGCACTGAGAAACAGAGAATCTTAGAGGAGGAAACACGGATCCCCATGCAGGGCTGGGGTAGCAGCGAACTTCTCATTCTTAAGTAGGTGTGCCTGGCAGGAGGAGGTAGAAAAAGTTAAAAAATAACTGGAGGAGATAGGGGCTTGCTTGGCCTGTTGACTGGCACACTTGGGCTCCAATCTCTCTCTAGCTGGCCGGGGTTGGGGGAAGTGGACACATCGTGGGAAGTGACGGCGAGTGATCGTGGGCTGGAAGGCTCTTATTTGGGCTCTGTTTCTGTAACAAAATACCTGAAGCTGGGTACTTAAAAGATTATTTAGCTTATAGTGTTGAAGGTTGAAAGTCCAAAATCTTGCAGCCTCCTCAGTTTGGCTTTTGGTGGGGTCCCTCTCAATGGGGTCACAACATAACATAGAAACAGAGAACTGACTTGACTGTGTGCAGAAGGCAAGAGCACAGGTGGACTCACTGTGTTTATTTATTGGTTTGGTACCAGGGATTGAATTTAGGGTGCTTTATCACTGAGTCACATCCCCAGTTCTTTTTATTTTTTTATTTTGAGACAGGGTCTCACTTAGTTACAAAGGGCCTCACTAAGTTGTTGAGGCTGGCCTTAAACTTATGACCCTCCTGCCTCAGCCTTCCAAGTTGCTAAGATTAAAGGTGTGCACCACCATGCCTGCCTGGCAGACTTGCTTAATAACAACTCACTCATAGGAACTAACTAGGTCCTATGAGAATTACATTTTTCTCTTCTAAGAACGCTCCTCATGACCTAATCGATTCCACTAGGCCCCACCTCTTAAAGGTCAGGCCATTTCCCAAGCTCAAACTTCCAGCTCATGAACCTCTGGGGGACACAGTCAAATTGTATCCAAAACCACAGTAGTCCTGTAGGGGAGCCCCCATGATGACTTTCCTGGGGCTGGGAGGGAGCAAAGGAGTTAGTGCCTATACTCCAAGATTCCTCCAATGCTGAAATTAGGTGACTCTATTTGTCCTAATGCTAAATGTCTGTGATTCCATGGCTTTAAGACTAAGAGCCTCTGAGACTAGGATACTAGGCAGTAAAGGCAAGAGAGAAGAGAGATGGCTTGAGAACAAATGGCTCAACCAAGTAGACTAGGAGAGACCAACTTAGAAGGACCAGTGAGATGCTCAGAAGAGAATCAATGTTCAGAAACATCAAGAAGGTGACTAGGAAGGGGTTCCCTATGGAGACCTCATTCTGGGCTCTGGAATCAGGCTCTCCTGTGAGCTGCAGGGAGGTTCGTGTGGAGAGGTGCCCATTTTCTAAATGGGAGCCCAGGAGGGCCCTAACATGAGTCACAGAGATCCCTGGCTTTGGGTTCCTTAGGGAGCAGAGGTTCTCAGCGTCACCTTCTCTGAGGGCATCATGCCTCTTCTGTGTCTGTGCTGACTCCAGGGCTTCCACCTCTCCTGGCTGACTGTGGACTTTTCTGTGCCTTGGCCTAGGTCCCTCCCTACTCCAAGTTTTTTACTGCCTCTCCCCACCCTCTGCCCCTCCACCTGCTTAGCTCCATTTGTTCTTCTATTTTTTTTGGTACTAGGCTTGAACCCAGGGGCATTAGACCACTGAGCCACATCCCTAGCCCTTTTATTTTTTTTTATTTTTAGTTGCCCACTAAGTTGCCCAGGCTGGCTGGCCTTGAACTTGCAATACCCTGCCTCATCTCTCAAGTCGCTGGGATGGGTCACTGGGCTTAGCTTCTCCTTGTTCTTCAAGACTCCATTTAGCCATCAGCCCCCTTGGGAAGCTTTCTCCTCTTTGCAGCCATTTCTGTCCTTCCACCTGCCCCAGCCCTCACCATTCTGCAGTTCTGTTGCCTGTGGCTTGTCTCTCTCCCCCATTTACATTGTGGGACTTCTGATGGTAGGATCTGGAGGAATCTGGGTCTTCACTCCATTCCCAATGTCTTGCATGGTGCCTGGTCCAAGGAAGGTGCTTGGTGAAGGTTCTTGAATGAATGAGTTGTCTTAGGCGCAGTCCTCTGCCCAGTAGGAGGACTGACTTGTTGGCAGGTGATGGGGTGGGGGTCCTGGCCCTTAGTGAATGGTGGAAGTTTACCCCATTACAGGGGCAGTGGAGATCATTCCAGCTGACTCTGAGAACATAGCTCTCTGAGGATGGGGACTTTTTTCCTCCCAGCTGTGGCCCTTGGCACCTAGAACAGGTCTTGGCACCAGGAGCTACTGCGTGAGCGCTGTGCACCTCAGTGGGGCTGAGGCTTCTGGGCTTTCCTTCTTGCTCAGGTCAGGACCAGCTCAGATGCTGAGGGGCTGCAAGGCTGTGGTGGAGGGCGAGGGAGGAACGTGGTCAGCTGGAGGTGTCAGCAGGACCCCTCGGCGGGCTGACGTGGGGAATGGCTGGGAAGGCAGATGCCAGGGTTCAGTTTAAATGCCAAGAAAAGATAATATGCAAAATCTTCAGAAGAGTGGACTGTTTAATTCTAGCAAAAAATCATAGGTCCACATAAAGCCTCATTTTCTTCTTCCTCCTGACCCTCCCTACCTGCAGAACCTCATACCCCCTCTGGGCTTCGTGCCCCACCAAAGTCCTGCCAGCACAACGGGACCATGTACCAACATGGAGAGATCTTCACTGCCCGGGAGCTGTTCCCCACCCGCCTGCCCAACCAGTGTGTCCTCTGCAGCTGTACCGTAAGACCTTTACTGTCCCTCTGGTGTCCAGGCCTGGAAAGAGCACAGCAGTATGGATGAGGGTGGGAAGCATTTTTTCCCTGGTCTTAAAACGGAAGAGCTTAGAGGGAAGGGAACCTCCAGGGTCTGGAATATCCTGCCTTATCTGGGTCAGGTGACCTTTTTGGGCTTCCACACCCTCCTAGTCTTCCTGTTACAGCACTGATCACTGGTACTGAGTAGCCCATTTCTGCTTCCCTCAGTGGGCACTGCACTCCTTAAGAAGAGGGAAATAACTTTTTTTGGAGGTAGGGCAGTGCTGGGGATGGAACCCAGGGCCTTACATACGCTCAGCAACCACTATACCACTGATCCCTGAACACACCCATTTTGTTTCTGTGTCTCTGCTGCTCTCAGCCCAGGACGTGGCATGCAGAAGATGCTTAGGAGAATTGCAGAATGAATGAGTGAATGATTGTTCATCAGTCCTGGGGTACAGAGAGAAGGCCAGATGGTAGCAAATGGAATTTAATCTGAAACTGCTTCAACTCTCCCTGCCTGTGGTCAGGGATAGGCAGGGTGGACTTGGCAATATTACCAGAGAACAGAGAATGGCCTGGAATGGCTTGGCCTAGAAAGTCTTCGCCCTCTTGCTCAGAGCCCTCTAGATGGGGCTCTCTTTTGCATCTAGAGAAATCTCTGCCCTTCTGACCTCCTTGCTAGCTGATCATCCAGTTTCTCTAGCCACAGTTCCTCTAAGAGGGAGTCTGACTTGGTGCTGTCCTCTCTAGGGGAAGTCTCCCTAGGGGAGATGAGGTTTGAGCTCCAGTTCTGCCTTGGTTCCTTGTGTGACTTTGGGCAGGTCATTTCTCTCAGGCCTGCCTCCCCATTTCTTCAGTGAAAGCCCCATCAGTCTGAATCCAATCTGTTGCTGCAGAGCAAACAACTTATAAATACCTGGAGTGACTATGAAACAACCCTGCAAGTGGCCTGGGCCTCTCTCAGTAGTGTAGTACATTGCACCATTAGATTAATAGAAATGCCATATATATCTACCTATAGGAAATAGAAGGAGCATATCACTATTCCTATTCTTTTTTAAAATATATATTTTTATAACTTTTTTTTTAATGTGGTGCTGAGGATTGAACCCAGTGCCTCAAAGGTGTTAGGCAAATGCTCTACCATTGAACCTACAACCCCAGTTCACTATTCCTATTCTTTAGGAAACTGGAGCTAAGATCAGTCAAGTGATTTGCCTAAGGTCACACAGCTAGTAAGTAGCAGAGCCATATTGCAGATGTAGGGATAGGTCACTCCAAAAAGCTCACATTCTTTTCCCTGTGTCACATTGCTTCTTGTGTAGAGAAGGCCTGGATTAGTACAGGTGTGGGGGAAGAGGGAAATGATGGTAGTAGGCTGGTGAGAACATTCTAGTGATACTTTTGTCCATTCTAACTGGATACTAGAGTCCCCACTTCTTTCTTCTCCTCCCTGCTTATGAGACCAGCTCAATTCCTGGCTTCATCTGAGGGATAGAGATTCTTTCTTCTTAGCCTCATTGGAAGGAGCAGGAGGAGCACTCCAGGTCACATCACTTTCTCTGGGAACATTAGCCTCACAGTTGGGTTTTGTAACCATTCCCTTGGTTGATCCACAACCTAGATGGGTGTGCCCCCATTTTACAGAAGGGGAAAATTAAGCCCAGAAAACAGAAGCCCTCACCAATGTCATTTGGCCTCCTTCCTCTCAGAGGGCCCTTTGCCCTGTGGTCTTGTCTTTCAAGGATGGTACCAAAGTGGGAGGCCAAGGACTTTTAAGTAAGATCAAGATAAGCCCCAGGTGTCACTCATCTGGACCTCCACCCATTCTGGGGCCCCTGTTCCAGGCCAGGAGATCTTGATTTTAGTAGGAAAAGTCTAAGGGCTGGGCTTCAGTCCATTCTGTCCCAACTGTCTCTCTGACTCCATGAAACAGGCCCTCCTCAGGGGTCCTCTCATCTGCGGGTGGGGAGAACCCCACTTCACAGGTTGCTGTGAGAGCCCAGAGGAGACTAGGTGTGAAAAGGCTTTAGAAAAAGATGATATCACCTCCAGGGGCCACGGGGGGAGTGGAAAGGGCACAGGGGACATCCCCCTGCCCATCACCCCAAGCTGGCTGGACCTTGCCCAGGAGCCTCGTGCTCTCCTCCCCACACCTCAGGGGAGACCTCCAGCGCATTTGCTGTCAGGGACCAGGGCTCTCCTAGCTCCTAGGCTGGTCCTCTTCAGAGCTCCTTTCAGCGGCCATTTGTTCTGTGTGTCAGGAGGGCCAGATCTACTGTGGCCTCGCCACCTGCCCTGAACCCGGCTGCCCCGCACCTCTCCCGCTGCCTGCCTCCTGCTGCCAGGCCTGCAAAGGTGAGTCTGTACCTAGATCCGCCAGCCACCCCGGCCCCTCCTCTGTGGACTAACCATGAAGTGTCAGAGCTAGGAGGAACCCCCGGTACACCCAGCATACGGTGAACATTCCTCCAGGGCAAAGGTGGCTTGGCCTGGACCCCTCCTGGAAAATAGAGCCCATTGCAGAGACCAACGTGCCATTTACATTATCATCGCAAACCCGGAAGCAGGGAAAGGAAGAGTGGGGCAGAGCAGGAGAGAGAAGTAACACAGGGATGCGTTTGGGGTCTGGCCTCTGCTTGGCAAACCAGGGGATCTTGTGTTCTAAGTGATCTTCTTAGAAAAGCCCAGGGTGGGGCTGGGGCATAGCATAGTGGCTACCTATGCACAGGCCTGGTTTCAATCCCCAGCACCAGGGAAAAAAGAAAGAAAGGAAGGGAAAGAAAGATAGATAGAAAACTATGGGGGTGGCAGAGGAAGAGGTAAGAATTTATCCACCCATGGTCAAAGATTCACCCCAAGGGTGGGGAATTCCTTTATGCTTCCCTGCCATGCATTCGTGTCAGTGCTGGGTGCTGGGTAGCACTGGGAGTGGCAGGCAGGAGTGGAGTGAGGTAAGAAGTCAGGACACTGGCCATGAACAGGAGGTGCAGGCACAGGAGGAGTGCTGCTAGGTTAAGGACCTGTTGGCTGGAGCAGAAGCGGCACTGCTATAGTGTGCCAGTGGACATGTCCCTAGATCAGAAGAGGCTCAAAGGGGCGAAATGGCACAAGAGCAAGGACTAACCCAGACTGGGACCATGTCCCTTCCTGTCTTCCTCGTGGCAGGGTCGGGCACAGGATTTGGCTCACTGGGGTTCAGAACATGGCTGTAGAATCTCTGGATGAAAGAGAGGCCCAAACACAGGCTAGTGAAGGGCAGGCTGGGCTTGAGCAGAAGGAAGTAGCCAGGCTGTTCCCTGTGTGCTGGGTAGTCAAGGACAGCTTTCTGGAGGAGGCAGCACTCAGGGCAAGGGAATGCTTCAGATGGTGGCATTTTGGAAGATGCACTGGACCAGGAGTGACTCAAGTGTAGTCCCTGTTCTTGAAGCTAACGCCAGAAATTTCTTGCCTTCTCTGGGCATCAATTGTGCCCACAGAAGTTGGCCTGTGATTTCCTACAGATATTAACTCCAATGTCTGATTCTGGGAAGCAGGAAAGCTCAGTGGGAGCTAGACAGTAGAGGCCGGCCTAGGAGAGGGATGAAACTCAGGGCTATAGGAAGCTGTGGGTCTCCACAGGGCTCTGTGAGCTGGTTCCCTAGGGGAGTGGAAGCTAGAAGGTCCTGCAGTGTTCAACTGGAGGGGCCGAGGGGCTAGAGGGTAGGGACCTGGGAGTGTGTGGTGAAA
This sequence comes from Spermophilus citellus, assembly GCF_964194105.1. Lineage (NCBI taxonomy): Eukaryota > Metazoa > Chordata > Mammalia > Rodentia > Sciuridae > Spermophilus > Spermophilus citellus. Next base: position 193,056,770 of record NC_138183.1, read on the forward strand.
ACCAAGGCCTCATACTTCAGTGCAGCTGTAGGTAAGAGGGGTGGCTGTCCAGGACACTGTAGCTAAACTGGCTACAGGAGTGGGATTCTGGGTCCTTGGACATCCATGATGGCTCAGTATCCCAGAGAGGAGATTTGTCTTTTTTTTTTTTTTTTTTTTTGGTACCTGGGATTGAACTCAGAGGCACTCAACCACTTAGCCACATCCCCAGCCCTATTTAGAAATGGGATCTCACTGAGTTGCTTAGGGTCTTCCTAAATTGCTGAGGCTGGCTTTGAACTTGCAATCCTGCCATCTCAGCCTCACAAGCCGCTGGGATTACAGGCATGTGCCACCATGCCCCGCGTGATTTGGTTTTGTTTTTATTTTCTTGAGACAGAATCTTGCTATTTTGTCTAGGCTACTCTTGAACTCCTGGGCTCAAAGTAACCCTCCTGCCTTATTTTCTCAACTAGTAAGACTATAAGTGGGCACCACTGTGCCTGATTTAGAGACTTGGGAGGTTGATGCAGGCAGATCACAAGTTCAAGGCTAGCCTCAGCAATTTAGGAAGGCCATAAGCAATTCAGCAAGACTCTGTCTCTAAATAAAAAAATAAAAAAAGAGTTGGGGATGTAGCTCAGTTGTTAAGCACCTCTGGGTTTAATCCCCAGTACAAACAAACAAACAAACAAAAAAAACCCAAGATGAACACGATGCTCTGACCTGGTCAGGCAGTTCAGTCTTAATGGTGACCAGGAGGTCATTGTGGGGAAAACAAGGAAGAAATCCAGGATGAGGGAAGGCTGAAATGGAAAGTGGGATGAGTTATCCCTGGGCAGAGGAGCCTGCTGGTAGGCTGGGGCTGTGGAAATGCACTAGACTCTGGAAAGGGCAGAGTCTGTGAATGGAAGCCTCAGGGCCGGAGCTAGCAGAGCTGAGGAACTGGAGGCTGACCTATCTTCCTTTTGAGTTTTCAGATGGAGCAGGTGAGACATCAGCTGAAGAGGATCCCTTGCAAACACACAGTGGGATGGTAAGTATGTAGCTTACCCTAGTAGGGAGGATAGAGAGGCTGTATCTGGGCCTAAGTCCACATGACTCATGGATCATTAGTGCCTTGGGTCAGCTATGCTAGCCACCTCCCCGCTACCCCAGTCTAGTTCCTCTCGCTGCACTCCCATCATGGCTGATGGGCCAGGAGGAGCCTGGGAGAAAACATATCCACACAGGCTAGGAGCAGGACCTAAACTTCCTTACTTCCCTCTTGGGGATCTTTTTGTCACTGTTCCATCCGGCCTGTCCTCAGGCTGCCTCCAGGAACATGTTCTCCTAAGGGAATGACCTCTGGTTTGAGTCAGGCCCCCCATCCAGTTCTTGGGACACTGGTTCTTTGGGATCTACCTCTCTGTTTTCCCTTCCCAGTCCAGTCTGCAATTAAGATGGGCTGAACTGCTCTCTTGCTGGTCTGAGAGGAAGGAGGTGGGAGAAAGGGCCAGACACTGACTCCAGTCTCCCATTGATCCTCTATGCTAGGTCTACAGTAGGAACAATCTCACCTGCTCTTTCAGCCTGGGTCTCCTGAATCCTGGGGCACTGGAGGCTGGGTTCCTCTTCTCAGAGATCCTCAGGAGTGCTCATGACCTCTCCTTCTCTGCCAGGTCATCCTCTTTTTCCAGGCTGGACCTTCTCAAGGGGAGGCCTGTGCCACAGGACCTGAGTCATTCTATCCTCTCCCTAGGAGGCAGTGTAACTTCAAGCCCATCCAAGCTTAGTTCCAGGCCCAGGACAGCAACTTACTGACTTGCTGGATGAATTGGGCAAGTCACCACATGGGGAGTGGACTCCCTAAGTCCTTCTTACTTCAATTCCACTCAAAAAGCATTTCCTGGAAGTTTTCTGTGTACCTGGGCCTGTGCTAGGGTCTGGGACAGTTTCTACACTGGGACCTCTTGTGAGCTCAGTCTCTGGCCTACGAAAGAAGTGACTCAGAGACTGTAGGGGCAGGAATGGGCTTTAGAAGAAGGGATGTGACTCTGGGTAGAGAGGGCAGTACTAGGCTCTGTCCCCTGTCCACTTGCTCCTCTCCCATGGCCTGGAGTTGCCCAGTTCCCAAACTGAACTGCAAAGCCCATAAACTGCCCTCGCGTCCCACCCTTTGCCATCATTGCTAGCCCAGATCTGATCTGAAGAGGCAGCACCTTGGGCTCTTGAGCTCAGGAAAAGACTTTTGAGCTTGAAGACTTTTGTCTCTGCATGCAGCCTGATCTTAGTCTTCTGCCCCATAGGATTTGGGGACCTACTGAGATCTTCAGAGGCCCATCCTTTTCTCATACTAACTAACTCTTCTCACACAAAAGAAAATTCCTTGTTCGTACTCTTACTATGTACTCACCTTCTTTTTTCTTTTCTTTTCTTTCTTTCTTTTTTTTTTTTCCCACTGGGGATTGAACAGGAGCATTTTACCATTGAGCTACATCACCAGCCCTTTTAACTTTATTTATTTTTAAATAAAAATTTGACACAGAATCTTGCTAAGATGCTGCATTTCTAAGTTGCTGAGGCTGGCCTTGAAATTGCAATCCTCCTGCCTCAGCATCCTGAGTTGCTAGGCCTGCACACCGTCTTCACTTTCTGTTTCTCACTTAAGTTCTCCACATCTTTCATCAGTTATGTCTCCCAGATCAAAACCTCAGCAGCTTCTACTCACTCCAGCCCCAAGGTCCTGGCTCTGACGAGGCCTGGAAAGGTTTGATGGAGACTGGATTTTCAAATCACTATGCTCTGAGAGTTTTCAAAGATCCACTGAGATCATCCTAGACCCCATCCAGATCTTTCTATCTGGAGTCTATGCCCTCTCTTCACTGGGAAATCTGTGGTGTTCACCCTCAGGCCTCTTGCTGCAGCCTTGCCCATGGCTCCTCCCCCAGCAGTAGACTGTGGAACTCAGAGAGTGAGCCGTGTTCTTCTTGCCATTTGCAGAGACGTTCCCAGGATCCATGTTCAGGCAATGGCGGGAGAAAGAAAGGCCCTGGCACCCCAGCCCCCACTGGCCCCAGCTCCCCTCGGGGCTTCATCCCTCGTCACTTCCGACCAAAGGGGGCAGGCAGCACAACTGTCAAGATTGTCCTGAAGGAGAAACATAAGAAAGGTGGGGCTGGACCCTCCTCCAATCTGTTGATGGGTGCAGGGGACCCAACTGTGTCTACCTCCTGTACCCCTTCTTCTGGTTCCCCGAACTCAACTTGGCCATGAGCTTGTGATCTCATAGAATGTCAAAACTGAAAGTGCCCTTGGAGGTCAAGGGGTCTAACCCCCATTTGACAGGACCTTGAAGGGCACAGCATTGAGTCAGAGATAGAACCAGTCCTAGAACAGTACAGCAATATTTTTTGAGTCTCTGTCGTGTCTTTTCTAGTAAATGGAAGAGACAGAACAGAGAGGTGAAGAATGGTCTCTTCCCTCAAGTGGTTCATGGGCTAGCTGGGGAGAAAGATGAATAAATTAATATCAAGCAGTGCTGAGGAAATTTTTGACAAAGGAAGAAGGGAGCTGGGCTGCAGAGAGACCGTTGGGATGGAGTCGGGGAAGCCAGGGCTGCATAAGGGTCTGGGCCTCACTGCAGGGGTCCCCCACTGGTGGTGATGGAGAGCCATGTGGCTACCAAATCCCAGCCCATTGCACAGATAGGACTCTGAGGTGGGGAAGGGGAAAGGGACTTGCCAGAGCTCATGCGATCAACAGGTGTCAAGTTGATCTCAGTTCTCCTGCCCCCAGGCCAGCCCTCTCCTTACTCCCTAAGCTAGGGGAGGGCTCTCCATCTTCAGCTAGTCCCTACTGGGGCATCTCAGCCCTGGGTGCTGAGATGGGGGAGTGTCAGAGGACAGGTGTTACACCCTGGCCTGTGCTTTGCAGGCCACACTGTTGCGGGAGGGAGCTCCTCCAGGGCCCATCCCATCTGCTGCTGCCCAGAGAATCTGGCTGGGCCTGGGGCACTGACCCTTCACTCTTCCTGTCCTCATCTAGCCTGCGTGCATGGAGGGAAGACATACTCCCATGGGGAGGTGTGGCACCCTGCCTTCCGCTCCTTTGGCCCCCTGCCCTGCATCCTATGTACTTGTCAGGATGGCCACCAGGACTGCCAGCGTGTGACCTGCCCTACCGAGTATCCATGCCATCACCCTGAGAAAGTGGCTGGCAAGTGCTGCAAGATTTGCCCAGGTACAAGGAGGTGCTGGGAGCAGGGAGGGCACAGACACTCTCCCCAGGGCCACAGACACTTGGAATATCTCAGACCTGGAGGTGCACACACTCAGAGCCACAGAACGCAGGGTTTATAGACGCACGGACTGTAGGAGCACAGGAGGGGAAAATGTCAGACTGTAATGGAACCATCAAATGTTACAGTAATAGAATCAGGTGCCTGACAAAGATGTAAACTCATATAATGTCTGGACTCCATCAAGTCATAAAATCTTAGAACCTTAGAACTTTCAAGAATAGCCATTGCTGACTGAATACTTCACGAGTTCCTTATCTCACCCAGAGGACAAGGCAGACCCTGGCCACAGTGAGATCAGTTCCACCAGATGTCCCACAGCACCCAGCCGGGTTCTCGTCCATACATCAGTATCCCCAAGCCCAGACACCCTGCATCGTTTTGCCCTTGAGCACGAAGCCTCTGATCAGGTGGAGATCTACCTCTGGAAGCTGGTAAAAGGTGAGCAGCTCACTCTGGGCTGGGGATACCTCTGGCCTTTCCCCTTCCTGTCCTCCAGACCCCCCAGGGCCTTAGGCGTGTTTTGTTGATCAGGTGCTTCTGAATGCCCTCTCAGGTGTAAGAGTCCCTGATTCCAAGAAGCAGAGAGACCAACTTGGTCTGTGATTCTCTTGACAGTTCTGATAAATTCCCTCACTCTGAGATGCCAAGGCCTTGAAGTGCTCCCTCTCCTGGGGGGAAGGGGTTATTGCATCTTGCAAGGAACCTACCCTGATGGAACTGAGAGACGTTTAATGGTAGGATTTCAGTGGCCCCTGAGGCAGATCTTTCCAGGCAGGACAGCATCCCCAAAGCACTAGGCCTTGAGGCTAGTTTCACTCAGCCTTTTCTCGGTGGTGGATCCTATCACTTCAAGGTAAGTTGGTGTCAGAATTCTGTGAGAAAATTGCCCTATTTAATAGGCTGCTCCTATTACCAAGTGAAGATCAGGGGGAGTTTTCACTGATAAGGGGGTTGCTGAGAGTTTGGTTTCTATGGCTTTTCCTAAAAAACATAAGTCTCTTGGGTAGAGTGAAACATTAAACCACGATTCAAACTAAACTCTTTAAGTGTGAATTACTGATAAGGTCACTTTTCTCTACTGATGGGTTTGGCCGGGGGAGTGGGGTGGAAGAGGAAGAGGGAATGATGTTAAGAATGATGAATGACCATGACAACCAATGTGTGTCGCACTTTATAAAGTGCTTCCACATTCACTATCTCATTTGATCCTCAACGATCCTGAGAGTTAGATATTATTATCCCCATTTTACAGATGAGGAAACTGAGGCTCAGAGAGGTGAAGTACCTGGCCCAAGGCCACACAGCCAGTAAGTAGAGGACGGGAGCTAGAGCCCATGTCTTGTGACGTCAGATGCGGCTCTTTCCCTGCTCTACTCTGCCCCCCTGTCGTAGGAGGAATGGACGAAGAAAGTGGAGCTGTTCAGCCTGGAGAAGAGAAGACTCAGGGGGCCAGGACTGCTGGCTTCATGGTTCTGAAGGGCTGCCCCAGGCAGAGGGAACAGCCATGTTCTGAGTGATCACAAGGGTCAGACCACAAGCATGGGCTTTGGAATAAGGCAGACCTGGGTTCGAATCCCACCTCTGCCACTTCAAATCCTGATTCTGCTCTTTCTTAGCTGTATGAACTTGGGCAATCACTTGACCTCTCTGGACCTCAGTTTTCTCTTCTGTTAATCGGGGAAGAGGGGTTTTGTAAGATTAAATGAAATGATATAAGAATAACCCCTAACCTATAAACATACTGCAAATGTCAGTTTCCTCCTCCTACCCATGGGTTGGTAAGAATTGCAGAGAGGCAGGTTTCCTATCAATGAGAGGAACTTTCTCATAACCAGAGCCTTCCTACAGAGGAGGGAGGGAACAAGCTCTGCTTAGGAGTAGTGTGTGAGCAAGGCTGGGAGGTCTGTCCTTTCCATTGTTTTGAGTCTTAAGATTCTGTCAGTCCCTGGGCTGGTGCTGGCTGCATGTTTACTCTAGGCCTCCCCAGAATCCACACTCTCCAAGCAGGTGCTGGGGCCATGGAAAGTAATAAGCCCCAGGTTCTGTCCTCAGTGACCCAAGTTCAGTGAGAGCTGTCGGGGGGGCTGAGCTGGCCAGGAAAGCTCCCAGAGATGGGCCTCCCCAATGTAGGGGGCTGAGAGGGACTTCAAAGGGGTGCTTTGCTGGCAGAATGGTAGCGACAGCCTCAAACTTTGGCTCCAAAGCCTACGATCACATTCCCTGTGCTCTGTGACCTGCATGTAGCAGGCACTATGTAACACAAGCCTCATCTAATCCTCGTGAGAAACCTAAGGGGTATGTATGAATGCCCATTTTGTAGATAAGAAAACTGAGCCTGAGAAATCAAACAACTTGCTCAAAGTCACACAGTTTAAACAGTAAAGCAAGGATTCAAACCCAGGTCTGATGTCCCCTGTGCCACCTCCATAGAGGTGCTTTATGTTTTTAGGGAGCCACTTGAGGAAGGCTAAGCTGTGCCAGGATGGCACAGCAGGGATGTAGCTCACTGCCAGTCACACCAGGCCCCATGGAGAAGAAATGAAGTATGTGTGGGACTCTTCACCTTCCCAATGCCAGGCCATCCTCCTGTCACTACCATGTTCCCCATGGCCAGACCCCTGAACTGCATAAATGTTGGATCAGCTTCCTCAGTCCTTCCCTGTCCCAGACCAGGAGAGTCAAAATGAGCATTCCTAGGGCTGATTGTCAGGGGACACCACTCACTGTCCTCACAGAGGAGTGAAAATAGCAGGCAGGTGGGTGCTGGGACTTGTGCTAGTGAGGCCTCCCCACAGAGGGCCAGCCCCAGGCACCGGAACCTAAGAGAGAGCTGGCCTAAGGGAAAGGACCTTGGATATTCTGGAGCTTCAGGGTAGGGAAGACCTCAGAGATCTCAATCCTAAGCCCTATCTGGGAAAGAAATGTCCCTGCAGCCTCCTGATGGTCTCTGGTCCAGTGTGTACATGCCCCCAAGTGACTCAGTTCCAATACTGTGAATGGTTCAGCCCAGGCATAGTTCATCTTCACAATAAATGGAACCAGTCCTCTTTCATCTACCAAAGCCAGTTCTGCCCTTGGGGACCACAGGGCCCAGTTACCCTCAAATCTTCACAGTCCTTCAAAGGACAAGAGACATTACCATGGCCCTCAGGCCAGCTCTTGATTCCAGGTCAAGAGCCCAGTCTTCCCATTATGCTTTAGAGACTATAGTGCAGGCCCTCTCCCTTATTCCTGTCACTCCCTTTCCAGGGGCAGGCCTGTGTAAGGAACAAGTCCCTTCCTCATCTCATGCTTGTAACTGTGATGTAGCCCTGCACTTTTAGAGTTATATCCTGGTCCTTGGCCTCTGGGCTAGGGGTACCAAGGACAGTGCTAGGTGTCACAGTGCTAGGTGTCAGTGGAAATGGCACTAGGGACAGTTTCCTGGTTCCTAAAACTCAGTTCCAAGATCAGTATTTTCTGTTCCCCTTGATGGGGTCCCACTCCGATTCCCATAAACCTGTTTAGTTCTTGGTTTTCTTGAAGGCGGTGCTGGCTTAACAGAAGTCTTGCTGGTTACATCTGTTCTTTTTGGCCAGAGGCCTTGGTGGGTAACAGCTGGTACGATGTCACTGTGCTCAGGGCCTAGTCTCATATGTGTTGCCAGGGGCCAACTCCCCAGAAGCTACAAACCTCAGGGGATCTAGCCATACTGCATTCCTCCTCAGAGCAAAACCTAGCCTGGGCACATATGTATTTGTTCATCCTCTCACCCATTTATCCATCCATCTATCCTCCCATCCATCCATCCATTCATCCATCCTCCCATCATCCCATCCATTTCTCCATCCATCCATTCTCTCATCCATCCATCCATTCATCCATCCATCCTCCTATCCTCCCATCCATCCATCCATCTTCCCATCCTCCCATCCATCCATCCTCCCATCCATCCTTCTACCCACCCTCCCATCCATCCATCCACCCATTCTCCTATCCATCCATCCATCCATCCATCCATCCATCCATCCATCCAGGGATTCATTCATTCTACATGCCTGATATGGGCCAAGCTCTGGATCCAAAGAGGAAAGCCCTCTAGAAGTGGAAGTCTGGCAGGGACATTGGAATATACATAACAGTAGCACCTTAGAAATGGGTACAATGGCAAAAGCCAAATGCTATGGTTGTCCCAAGGAGGAAGTTCTCACTGTCTCAGGGGTGGATTAGGGAAGACATAACCGCCAAGCTTGGTGAAATGGTCAGTTCACCTGGCAATGGGAGAAGTAGAAGGAGCAGAGAAGGTGTTCCAGTAAAGGGGCTGGCATCGGAAGGGCTTGGCCCCTCAGGGAACTTCAGGTGTTTGCTTAGAGCTGGATCACATGCAAGGTATTACCATTCTGAGTTCTTTGGTGACTGAGTAAGCACAGCTATTGGTCTTTACCATATATTCTCTGCCCAGAAGAATGCTTGACCAGTCTATATGGGCCAGCCACCCACCTCCACTCCCTCCTTCCCTCTCTCTGTTCTGGAACTGTGGCCAGGTAGCTGTGTGAAAGCAGATGGTGCTAGTGACAGGAGCAGGGTCAGCAGAGAAAAGAGATTATGGAGTATGGACCTTGTCTTGGAGGTGAAGTGAAGGTCATGGAAGGGGAATGGCAGGGTTCCATACACATGTTAAATGGCCACCATTAGTATTACAGTTAGAGGGGCAGTGGGAGGAGCTAGGCTCTAGAATAGTGAGTGGGGCAGGGCAGTGGGGGCCTGACTGAGGACAATGGCAGTGAGACAGGAGAGCAGATGGAAATATTCAGATTTATTCCACAGGATTTGGTGACTGATTAGAATGGGGAAAGGGGAGGAGGTGGCTGGGTTGGTTTTAAGTCTAAGTCACTGACGGTAAGGTCCTGCTTTTCCTGCCCTCAGGAATCTTCCACTTGATTCAGATCAAGAAAGTCAGGAAGCAAGACTTTCAGAAAGAGGCACAGAACTTCCGGCTGCTCACCAGCACCCAGGAAGGTGGGACCTTGGGCTGAGAAATGGGGCCTCAGAGGAGAGCAGGGATGGAGGCAGGACCTCTTGGGGAGTTCCCAGGCTGCTAGTGCCAGGAGGAGGGGCTGTCAAGGGGGGGTGTCAGCCACAGACGTCAGTTCCCAGCACAGGAATCCAGTGGGCGGCTGGGCCAGATTTCTCAACTCAGAAGCCAGAGAGGGAAGGTGAAACAGAGCTGGCTGGCTTTGGTCTTGGTGTTGGGGGTGGGGGTGAGAGGACAGAGCTGTAGGAGGGAGGTTTAAGCCTCCAAACCCTGGTGCTGCCCACTCCCTCTCTACTGGAACATTTCCCATTGAAACCCTCCTACTCACTGTCCTTGGTACCCTTAATTTGTTCTGCATTACTTTTAGGAAAATGGGCCCAGGTAGGGGTAGGGGAGGGCAGGGCACAGATGCGAGTATTACCAACAGGAGTCAGGAACCATCCCAGTCCCAAAACACACATTGTCTGAAGGCTGGGTCATGGACCAGAACTGCTATGATGAGGATGTCACCTCTATCCTCCAGCCCCAGCTATGCAGCTCCTCCTACCCTCAGCTTTCCCCGTCCCCAGTCACTGCCTCTGTTGTACGCGTGCTCACACATATGCCCTTTTCTCTCTTCTGCCTCCCTCTATACAGGTCACTGGAACGTCTTCCTAGCCCAGACTCCAGAACTGAAGGTCACAGCCAGTCCAGACAAAGTGACCAAGACCTTATAACAAAGATCTAAGCAATTGCAGATGTGAGCTTTATCATTTTTGTTATTATATATTAATAAATAAGAACTTGTATTACCCCTCAACCCTGTGTGCTGCATTTAATCCTGTCCCATGTGTGCTCTTCCAGGGCTCCGCAAGTTAGCCCAGTTATTCGTATTTTACAGGAGTGAAATCCAGAAGGGGCAGAAAGGAGCCCTCGTCCTCATGGTGGGTTGCCACTGGAGCCAGAGAGAGTTCCTCCAGCCTCGTAGCCCAGGCCCTTGTCTGCTACAGTGCCCTTGTCCTCTGTCCGGCACTTCTTCTATCCCCAAGCCCCCCACTAAAGCAGCTCCTGCTTTTACGAGCAGTTTCTTCCCCCACCCCAACCCTCCTGGCCTCACCTAAGTGGCACTGAGCCCAAGAAGGGGCACTGACTCATTTAGCCAGCAGTGTAGCGAACGGAGCCCCAAAGCCCTTTCCCAGGAGTCAGGGGCCCTCACCATTTTCAGTCCCTTGATAGAGACAAAACTGAGTTTAAGGAGCATAAGCAGCATTTGCCAGAAGGCACAGAGCTGGTTAGTAGCAAAGGTAGAACTGGAAGCCAGGGCTGTGCACAGGCTGGCACTCCTTCCCCAGCTCCATGCTGGGACTAGTGTTAGAAGCCCAAATATTCTCACCTCTGAGGCGTTCCAAGGCTTTGCAGTCAGATGGCCAACTTGGCGTCATGAGAAGAAGGACTAACACATATAACGAAAGACAGATCAATAATTGATTCTGTCCACATGCACAAGTCCTTGCAATATCAAAAATGTTTTAAGGTCCACAATTTCCTTAAGGTTAGTAGTATAGGATTTATGCCCTTTGTAGAGAGGAGGAATGGGAGGCTCAGAAAGGCGTTGTCTTCTGTGGGGAGCCATTCTGACACGTGATTGGGTGACTCCCGTTAAGGGCCTGAGGCACTCTGGCTGTGTCGGAGTTATCCCGACCCTTTCCTGATGAGAGAGCCCATCCGTGTGGGGGTGTGCGTAACCACTGACCCTGGAGACCCAATCACTGACCCTGACCTTGGAGTACAGCCCCCCCTCAACCTTCATTGGATGGAATTCTCCCCTGAATCTCTTGTTTCCCCCAAATAAAAGGCTGATCCCCGGCGTGTTCGCTCTCTCTCTCTCCTGCTAGCCCAGAGTAATCCTCGCTGCCCTGCTGAGCGGCTGGAGGCAGGGAAACAGGGAGACCGAGCCGTCTCGGACCTAGCATTAAAATAAGGTACTGTCTGTGTGTTTTATTTTGATCTCTTCTAACTAACTGAATGCCAGAACCTCATTAATGAAACCACTGCGCAGGACGCGTGGTAGAATTGGCGCCCAAGAGGGGGGCATTCTGAATTAGTTAGATTGAGTGGGAGCGCGCGCTAAAAAGATTAAGGAAATAGAAATAAAGAAATAAAGAGAAAATAGAGGAAATAAGGAAGATAAAGAAATAAGAGAAAGGAAGAAGTGACATTTGGGTCACAAAAGTAATAAAGAGAATAAAGAAAATAAGAAATAAGAGAAAGGAAGAAGTGACAATTGAGTCACAAAAGTACCAGGAAATATTGAAGGAAAGAGACGTTAATTTACTTAAAATGGGAAATTCTACTTCTTCGGATAAGGAAATGTATCTAACTATTTTAGACAGTATAATTAATCAGAAAGGAAAACAGATAAAGAAAACTCAGTTATTGCAATTCTTAAAGATTGTAGGTGAATATTGTCCTTGGTTTTGTGACCAAGAGTCTCCAAATTTACTTACTTGGGAGAAATTAGGAAGAAAGTTACAGAGAGTTTGTCTTTCTACTGAAATACCTGGAGGCATAGAGAAAATACAGAAAACTTGGACGGCCCTAGAAATTTGTCTCTTTGAATACATGGACCAGAGTCCGTGGCCACCAGAAGAGCTTCTGAGAGGTATTCAAAGAGCCATTAAGTCTATTCAAATGGAAAATCAGCCTGAGGCTAAATTAATTTCCTTTCCTTTGAGCCGTTTTAAAACAAAAGCGCTAGGAGCTAAAACAAAGGTTAGAAATGTGCAAGCTAGCCCGCAGACAGATTATACAGAACAGCATGATAAAGAAGAAGCATCTCTAATCTTGGAGAGCCCTCCAGAAGTGGTAACCAATCTTCCTGGAGAGGAAAATACAAAGGAAACTCCTAGCGGGGCTCAGGTTTCTTCTCAGCCACGTGAGTTAGAAACCCAAATTCCAAATGGCGATAGTACAGAGTCTGATAGCAGCTCGCAGTCTGAGGAAGAAGAATTAGACATAGAAACTCAGGACTTAGAGAGAAATTTTAATAGATTGCATTTAGCACCACCTGCCCAAGCCCTAAAAATTCAGCCGATACCTGCTAGAAGAACCAAATTTAACAGGTGTGCTGAATTAAAGATGACTTTTCTTACCCCAGTTCAGCAAGGTATTAAGAAGGCTCAAGAAATGGGGGAGGATACTACTGGTTTTCACCTCTTTCCAGTTTTTGAGCAAACTGATGAGCAAAATCAGAGAGTTAGAATTCATGCTGTAATTCCATTTAAAACTATCAAGGAATTAAAAAATGCATGTGAAACGTACGGCCCAAATTCGCCTTTTGTTCAGAGTCTGATAGAAAATATCTGCTCACAACCCCTTCCTCCTAGTGACTGGGTTTTTTTAGCCAGATCTTGTTTGAGCGGGGGAAATTACTTACTTTGGAAAACTTACTGGACTGATTTTTGTAATGAACAGGCAGAAAGAAACAGAAGACAGGGCATAGAAACGCCAGTAGCGATGTTTTTAGGGACTGAAGATTTTGCTGATTTAGAAAGACAGTTAAATTATGATTTTGTAGTGTACAATCAAATAACTGATTGTGCAAAACGTGCCTGGAGGCAAATTGTCCCCAAGGACCAGTCCAATTTAGTTCTTACCAAAATCAGACAAGGTGCCAATGAGACTTATTCAGATTTCGTAGCCCGACTATATCAGGCTGCAAACAGGTCCATCGGAGACCCAGGAGCTAGCGAATTTATTGTTAGACAATTGGCTTTTGAGAACGCAAACAAAATTTGCCAAGATGTTCTCCGCCCCCATCGTAAGAAAGGAACAATTTCTGAGTACATTCGCTTGTGTTCTGACTTAGATTCCACTCAGTTGCAAACGGTAGCCTTAGCAACAGTATTAAAGGAAACTTTGGGGCCACAAAATTCAGTTCAGAAGTCCCGCAGCAAGTGTTACGTTTGCGGAAAACCCGGTCATTTCGCCTACGAATGTCGCCAACGCAAATTTAGGTTTAGGGCTCCATCTACTGGCGATAATAGATATTGCAGGACTCGGCGCCACGTGGTTGATTCGGGTGGCGCGGATGAGCCCGCCTTCTCGCCACAAGTATTTCCTCCTAGCGAGGGGACAAAAAACTTCCGTTCGGCCCCTCCCCGGGCCCAGAAACAATATGGGGAGACGTCGCACAGTGTGACGTCACTAGCGGCGCCGACCAGGACAGTCCGCGATTTTTACCAGAGCAGAGACATAAATCACAGACAGTTTTCTTAGGACCTTCAGAGACAGTTGAATTAGATCCTGAAACGGGACCAACACAAATCCCTACTGGGATTTTCGGGCCGCTTCCTGAAAATACTGTAGGTTTAATTTTGGGGCGTAATAATTTAAAGGGAGCTATTGAAGTAATACCTGGTGTGATAGATTCAGAATTTAGAGGGCAATTATATGTTACTGTAAGATCCAATTATGCCCTAAGACTCACCCCAAAGGATATTTTTGCTCAATTAATATTATTGCCTTGTGTCTCAGAAAGGCACCTGCCGGCAGATTCAGTTTCTAAACCGCCGGACAGAGTATATTGGTCCCAGTTAGTGCGACAAGAACGCCCTTTATTAAAACTTAGAATTAATAATAAAAATTTTCTAGGAATAATTGACACAGGGGCTGATAGTTCAATATTGTCCAGCCGATTTTGGCCCAGGACATGGCCTCTACATACAGCCTCAGCTAATCTAGAAGGAATAGGAAAAATTTCACAGCCTGCTCAAAGTGCCAACTATCTCCGTTGGGAAGATTCTGATGGAAACAGTGGAATATTTAAGCCTTATGTGTTAGAGTCTTTACCAGCTAATCTATGGGGAAGAGATATACTAGCCAAAATGGGACTGCTACTAGTCACCCCAAATTCTATAAGGTCAGTTGAAGAAATTAATCAAAGGTATTTTCCTGGAGATGATAGGGAAAACTTTCAGGAAGAATATCTGTTTACAAGCCAGTCTACACGGCAAGGATTAGTAAATACTTCAGGACAAAATTTTTATTAGGGGCACTGAGTACTTCCCCGATCCTTAAAACAGCTGAAAAAATTACGTGGCTCACAGAAGAGCCTATTTGGATTTCTCAGTGGCCCATCTCAGGGGAAAAGCTTAAAATAATTCATAGATTAGTTGAGGAACAACTTCAAGCTGGTCATATTGAACCAACACTTAGCCCTTGGAATACACCTATTTTTGTTATTAAGAAAAAGTCAGGAAATTGGAGATTACTGCAGGATTTAAGGGCAATAAACCAGGCAATTCGGCCTATGGGATCATTACAGCCAGGACTTCCCTCCCCCACAGCCATTCCTTTAGATTACAGCTTGATGGTAATAGATTTAAAAGACTGTTTTTTCTCTATAAGGTTACATCCTGAAGATTGTGAAAAATTTGCTTTCACTGTCCCAGCAGTTAATTTTAAGGAACCTGTTAAAAGATACTGCTGGAAAGTCCTTCCTCAGGGAATGCGTAATAGCCCTACCCTGTGTCAAAAATATGTTGATCAGGCAATAGATCCCATTAGAAATAGCTTCCCTGATGCATACATTATTCATTTTATGGATGATATATTATTGGCCCATGCTAATTCAGAAGTACTTTCAGAAATTTTTACTCAGTTAGAGACCTCACTTACAATTATGGGTTTAAGTGTAGCTCCTCAAAAAATTCAAAAGGTATCTCCTTTTCAATATCTAGGTCAGATAATTCAAGGGAGTACAATCCGTCCTCAAAATCTTCAGATAAGAGTTAAGGAGTTACGTACCCTTAATGATTTTCAAAAACTATTAGGAGATATTAACTGGCTAAGACCATCCTTAAAGTTAACTACTTCTGAGTTAAGTCCTTTATTTCAGATATTACAAGGAAATCCTTCTCCAACCTCTCCACGTCAACTAACTTTGGAGGCCAAAGCAGCCTTAAGGAAAGTGGAAATTGCAATTAAAAATGCACAGCTTACTAGAATAGATCCTAAAGAAATAATATATTTATTAATATTTCCAACTGAACATACCCCAACAGGAGCCATATGGCAAAAATTAGGAGTTATTGAATGGATTTACTTATCTCATTCCCCTCAAAAGACATTAACACTTTTTCATGATTCTACAGCTCAATTAGTGATTAAGGGTAGAACTAGGATTTTACAATTAATTGGATCTGAGCCTGATATCATAATTATTCCATTTTCTGTTCAACAGACTAATTGGCTTTTTCAAACTTCTAGTTCATGGCAGATAGCTTTTGCAGATTTCCCTGGCCAGATAGATAGCCATTATCCTCGTGATAAGATTGTACAATTTGCATCATTAACATCACTTATTTTTCCAAAGATTGTACTTTCCCATCCAATAGAGGGAGCTTTATCGGTGTTCACAGATGGTTCCAGCTCTGGTAAGGCAGGTTTCTTCAGCCGTGTTCATACAGAGGTAATACAAACTTCTTATACTTCAGCTCAAAGGGCAGAACTTCAAGCCCTGATTTTGGCCTTAGATTATTTTTCAAATGAGCCTATTAATATCTATTCTGACAGCTTATATGCAGTCAGAGTTACCAAAAATATTGAAACCTCAGTTATTGGGTTTACTTCATCACAGGAGTTATTTGAATTATTTCATAATTTACAAAAGACAGTGCTAATGAGGAAGTACCCATATTTTATTGGACATATCCGAGCACATTCTAGCCTCCCTGGACCTTTGGTTGCGGGTAATGATAATATTGATAAATTAGTAGCTTTTTGTCAACAGATGTCTTCATATGACTGTGCCCTAGCTTCCCATTCCTTGCATCATCAAAATGCTTCTAGCTTACGTAAAAAATTTAGTATTACCAGAGAACAGGCTCGTCAGATTGTAAGCCAATGTCCTAAGTGTGTTATTTACACTCCATCTCTGCCATCAGGGGTAAATCCCCGTGGATTAAAACCAAATCAAATATGGCAAATGGATGTAACTCATATTCCTCAATTTGGTAAGCAATGTTATGTGCATGTCATAGTGGACACTTATTCTAGATTTATTTTTGCCACAGCACGTACTAAGGAAAATACTCAACATGTAATTTCTCATTGCTTAGCAGCTTTTTCTGTTTTAGGGTGTCCTATGCAGATTAAAACAGATAATGCTCCAGCTTATGTAAGCTCTGCTTTTCAACAATTTTGCCAAGAGTTTCAAATTAATCATAAAACAGGAATTCCTTATAACCCCCAAGGTCAAGCCATTGTAGAACGAGCTCATTTATCTATTAAACTTCAATTACAAAAATTAAAAAGGGGGAATAAGATAATGACTCCCCAAAATAGCCTTAATCATGCCTTATTTGTTTTAAATTTTTTAAACTGTGACACAGAAGGTCACACTGCTGCTGAGAGGCAAATGTCTCCCTCGGTGACAGGCCCTTTAGGCAGAGTTCTGTGGAAAGATTTACAGACTGGTCAGTGGAAGGGCCCAGATCCGGTAATATCATGGGGCCGAGGGCATGCTTGTATTTTTCCAGAAGGTGCTTTCCGTCCCATCTGGGTGCCTGAACGTGCCATCAGACATGGAGGAAATAGAACCCAGACTCAAGCGACTGAGGATAGACACGGAGGAGCCACAACCCAGAAGGAGGAGATATCGGAAAAAGATGAAGAAAGACCAGATTGAACCAGTCGAGAAGCTGATTTCATGGAAAGATGTGAAGAAATTGACAACCCAGGCTTCCCAAATACTTCGACGCCTAGGAAAGAACAGGACCCCAGTCTTGATGGTAGCGACAGTAATTGCCCTACTGGGCTGTCAGGTAAAAGGGAATCAAGTAGACACTTATTGGACATATTTCCCAGATCCACCCCTGGTACACCCAGCTGTGTGGACTGGAGAATCTATTCCAGTATTTACTAATGACTCATTCATGATGGGAGGATTTACAGATGCTCATATTACTCCCAATCATGTGACTAGATTTAATTATTCTGGCTACAGTGCCCAATTACCTTTATGTTGGTCACATGATAAACATGCTGGCTGTCTGAAAGTATCATTTGAAGAAAAGACAGCGATTGGTAAACCTAGACTGACAAATAATTCTATTTATGGAGACTTAAAACCTAATACTAGATCAATAATTAAGATGGGACTTTCCCATAACAAGCCAGTCATTTCTGCAAAACCTCCACCGGTACCCCACTGTCCAAATAGTTCTACAATTGAAATTGGCACCTTTCCTAAATGGATGGATTGTGTAAATACCTTTCCTGTACTACATAAGGTGTCTAAAACTAGTGGGTATATTTTAGACTGGTCTCCAAAAATTGATAAGAGACAATTACGAAGAAATTCTGCTATGACACCTGCAGGATTTGTTAGTAATATTTTGACTTATAGTGAAGGAGGCATTCAAAGAGATATTTGGCGTTTAATTGCTGCCTCAGAGTATTTACATTTTACAGATAAACCTTTACCAAAATTTGTTGGCAAGAACTGTAAAGAGGGATTTTGCTATGGCCTAAGAGCCTGTGTCCAATCTCCTTATGTTTTAATTATTGGAAATGTAAAAGTTAGATGGATAGATGATAGATATTTTGTTACTTGTAATAAGTGCAACCTAACCAATTGTATTTCTAGGTATAATGGAGGAAAAGGAGTGCTGATACTTCATCAGCCCTCTTTTGTTTTATTACCTGCTAATATTTCAGAGCCATGGTATGCTGATGCTGGTTTACAAGTTTTACAGCAAATTCATGCCCAGCTAACAAGACCTAAACGTGCTATTGGAGTCATAATTGTTGGTGTCTTAGCACTGGTCTCATTTATTGCCTCAACCGTCTCTGCATCTCTGACATTGTCTCAGAATATTCAGCATGCAAAATTTCTTAATAATTTAGCTCAAAATACTTCCAAGGCTCTGCGTAATCAAGTAAATATTGATGAAAGGATTGAGACTAAATTAAACGCCTTAGAGGCGACTGTTATTAACATTGGTAATGAACTTTCAGCCTTAAAATTTAAGGAAAGGCTTAAATGCCATGCTAATTATAAGTATGTATGTGTTACAGCTGCCAAGTACAATGCTTCTCTCTGGGATTGGGAGAAGGTTAAAACCCATTTATTAGGTATTTGGCAAAATAGTAATAATAGCTTGGATATTCTGGAACTTCATCACCATATCCAAGACATTCAAAATAATAGAGCTGATTTTTCAGATCCTTCTTCTTTGGCTAACCAAATATTGAAGGAGTTAAATGGATTCAACCCTAGAAATATTCTTAAACACTCCGCTTGGTACATTATTGGATTATTCTCTTTGCTGTTAATTCTCTTTTGTATTGTAACTATAGGATGGCGAGTCCTCCAATCAAGAATCCGGGGACTCCAGAGAGTGAACCGCCGCCTCATTGTTAAGAATAAAAAGGGGGAATATGTGGGGAGCCATTCTGACACGTGATTGGGTGACTCCCGTTAAGGGCCTGAGGCACTCTGGCTGTGTCGGAGTTATCCCGACCCTTTCCTGATGAGAGAGCCCATCCGTGTGGGGGTGTGCGTAACCACTGACCCTGGAGACCCAATCACTGACCCTGACCTTGGAGTACAGCCCCCCCTCAACCTTCATTGGATGGAATTCTCCCCTGAATCTCTTGTTTCCCCCAAATAAAAGGCTGATCCCCGGCGTGTTCGCTCTCTCTCTCTCCTGCTAGCCCAGAGTAATCCTCGCTGCCCTGCTGAGCGGCTGGAGGCAGGGAAACAGGGAGACCGAGCCGTCTCGGACCTAGCATTAAAATAAGGTACTGTCTGTGTGTTTTATTTTGATCTCTTCTAACTAACTGAATGCCAGAACCTCATTAATGAAACCACTGCGCAGGACGCGTGGTAGAGTCTTCCCCAATGCCTCACAGCATTTGGAGTGTTGAAGCAGGACCAGAGGCTCTGGTACAGTTGGTCTCAACTTCCTGCCTTGGACACCTTGCCTAGGACTGGTTGAAAGCCCTGGAGAAAAAGTGGAGAGGACACTTATGCAGCCACTTAGAGGGCCTGACAACTGTTCTCGTAGTCTTGGCCTCCAATCTAGGGTTCCTGAGGTCCAGAAAGACATCGAAGTAGCCCACCAATGTCACCCCCACTGAGCAAGGATGGGTGTCCAACTTCCTCAAGCTCCCTTTGCCAGATCTGGGGCCCCTGGTTTGAGATACTGGGAATTGAGAAACAGGGCCAGAGCCTTACCCTCATCCCCTGAGTCAAAAGACATTTATCTCCTTCCCCCGTAGCCTCTGCATGTCCCTCCTGAAGAAGACTCTTTACTTCAGCCTGCCTTGTTCCCACACAGGCTTAACCTGGAACTCAGAATGGGCTCTGAGCATCCCATATTTAAAGTAGCACAGGAACTGCAAGGCCCAGCCATTCACGTGGTGACCTTTGGTCCTCTTTCAAGCTAGCTTAGATGTGTTCTAGTGAAGCTTTCCCTGACACCATCCCCAACCCTGCCCTGGTGCCAGGCCCCTCCAAGCCAATCTGCCATCCTGGTTGCTTTAATGGGCTTATCACTTATCTGAAGCCTATGCTGTGAATCCCATGAAACATTTTCTGAGCCACTCTGCCTAGACCCTGTGCTAAACCTTTGACACAGAGCAAGGGGTCAAAATTGCCCTTCCCATCCTGAGGAAGCCCCAAGTCCTGAGGAGATGGGGGAGATGAAAGTGTTGTGACACCTGAGTGCTGAGGGTGGTGTCGGCAGGGACTGTGGGGAGTACAGTGCCCTGCCAAAACTGAGGAAGTACAAGATGGCGCTAAAGGATGAGGAGGTGGGAAAGGGGTGGGGTGCCAGGTGATGGGGTGCACACCTGTAATACCAGTGACTTGGGAGGCTGAGGCAGGAAGATCCCAAGTTCAAGATAAGCCTCAGCAATTGAGCAAGGCCAGCCTCAGTGAAACCCTAAGCAACTTATTGAGATCTTGTCTCAAATAAAAAATAAAAAGGTCTGGGGATGTGGCTCAGTGGTAAAGCACCCCTTGATTCAATCCCCAATCCCAAAAAAACAAAAAGGAAAAAGAGGAAGATGAAGAGAGAGGAGGGCTGGTGATAGCCTATGTAGAGAAAACTCCGTGGAAGATGAAAAATAGGGAGAATCACAAATAGCTCACTGTTGTGAGACAATTTTGAGGCAATGGGCAAAGGGAAGTGAAGTTGCCTGTCTGGCTGAGTCTCTGACTTCATTCTAGAGCACTGGGGAGCCTGGGTAGCACTGTGGTTGGATGTGTGGTTTAGAAAACCGGAAGGGGCTTAGAGGTTGGGAGAAAGAGGCTGAGACCAGGTAGGAGGTAGTTGTGGGAATCCAAATGAGGGATGATGACAATGGCCTGGTAGGAGGGAGGTTATGGGGAGGCAGAGAGGACGACCAACTGACTGGATGTAGGAGTGAAGGAGAGGGAGGAGTCCATGTGTTCCTGGAGTCTCACCTGGTGACAACAGGGAAAAGGACCCAGAAATTTCAGCTGGGCACACCTGGAGTCTCCAGAGACAACCACAGCTCTTTGGGCATATTAGGGAACAGGAGAGAAGGCTGGGCCAGAGATGGGGGTGGTCACTGTTGGCCTGTGGTGGTAACTAAAGCCAGTGGAGTGATTAAAGAATGAAACGAGAAGGGGGACAAGGACAGAGCCTTCAAACATCAACAAGGGAACAACTGCAAAGGCCAGAGGGAAAGCAGGAGGAATGGAGGTTGAGAAGTCTGCTAGATGAGGTCTTAAAGAGCCCTCTGTGAGGACAAGAGGGCTCTGGTGACCATGGCAATCAGCAATGTCAGGATTGTTGACAGGGAGATGCTGGGGTTTGTCGGGTGGGGTTGCGGTGGTATCTGGGGAAGAAACTGAAAAGTCTTTTAAGGAATCTGGTATTAAAGAAGGGCCAGGCTGGTGGTGCACGCTTATAATCCCAGCAACTTGGGAGGCTGAGGCAGGATCAGAATTGTAAGTTCGAGGCCAGGATCAGAATTTAGGGAAACACTCAGCAATTTACAAGCCTCTGTCTCAAAATAAAAAGGGCTAGGGATGTAACTCAGTGGTAAAGCTCTCCTGGGTTCAATCCCCAGTACCAAAAACTAAGCAAGTAAGAAAGCAAGAGAGTAAATAAACAAATAAATAATAAAAGAAATTTGGCTATAAAGGAGAGAGGCAAAAGAGTGGTTGGCTGTGCACATGAGATGGAAGAAGGGTTTTCTATGGGAGATTCAAGCCAGTCTCAGTGATGAGAAGAAAAAGAAAAAAAAAAAAACAGAAGTAGGAGGGAGGAAGATGAGGTTCAAGGACAAACTAAAACCCATTTTTCTTGGCTACAGAATTGCTGTGTAACCCTGACTTGTCTCCCTTGACAGAGATGGGGGAGACAGGAGGGGTAGTCTCCAGGGCTGCCCAGCTCTTCCTCTCCTGGGGCTCCCCAAGGGTCCAGCAGGGAGTCCTATATATCCACTATCCTTCCTGGTGACCAGTGACATCCCTTTCCACATGAATGGCCATTAGTAAACAAAGCAGTCTCATATTCATTGTCTTTTCTGATTCCAAGGACAACCCAGTGAGGTGGGGCTTGTTAACAATATAGAGATGAGGACATTAGGCTCAGGGAAAGCGACCACATAATAGAAAATGGAGGAGTTTGGTTCCAACTGAAGACTATGATACAGTATCCTTAAAAATCCCAGAGCACTGGAGGGGGCCAGATCCTGGGCTGAGTCAGGTGCAGCACACCTGGGCTCAGAACCTCTCTCTCACTTGACCCTCCTGACCCCCAAACTGTATCATCCTATTACAGTGCCAGACCTGGCCTCCAGGTTTCCCGGGGAGGCTTCCTCTTCCTGCAGCAGCTGTGAAGCCATGTCCTCCCATCCCCCCAAGAACACAGGGCTCTGGGAAATGGCAGTATTTCTGAGAAACAGGACGTGGCCTGTGGTTTGGAGCTGGCCTGGGGGTAAGGGAAGGCCTGGGGCCCCACCAGGGACAATGGCATCTCTTTCTAGGGCTGGCTCAGCAATCCTTCTTCCTTCACCCTGGTCCTTGGAAGTCTCCCCTGCCTGCCTTCTCCTTCACAGTCAGTTCATGGAAGATGAGCAGGAATTGATGTAGGAGGTTGGCTCAGATTGGAAGGGGTACGGGTGGTGGAGTTTCTATGTACAGGTCTTTCTATGTATATGTTTTCTCAGACCCTCTAGAATGATAACCTGGATCTTTGGATCGCAGCTCCAGACTGGTTTAATGGCCACATGAAGTCTAATTTCTCTCCCTGGTCTCACTTTTATCTCCTTCTGGCATAAATGAAAGTTCAAACAGCAACTGAATGTCTGGGCTACAACTGGAATCTGAGGGTCTGCTTCTGAAGTTTGGGCCTCCCCTGTCACATGACACCTGTCCCAAGGATGAGGAAACCAGCCTTCTCACCAGCTCCTCTGCCACCAGACTGTTCTCTAGAATGACCTTTCAAAAACATAGATCTGACCATGTCTCTCCCTCATCAAGGCCCTCTGTGCATGACTTTCCACTGCCCTCAGGTTAATGCCAAGCTCCCTCTCCTGACCCTTCCTGGTCTGTCACCTGTTGCCGATTCAACCAAATCCCCTGCTTTGTCTCCCAATGGCACCCCAGTGTCCAGTGTGTTGCACCACCTGGTCAAGTTGGGATGGATCTGGGCTCCGGGAAGACAGGAATCAGACTCTGACACCATCAGAAACGTTCTCTCTCCATTCTCAATTCTGTTGCCCCTGAATGTCAGCACTTTCTTTCCAACCAACTCTTCTTAGAAGTAGACAACACACCATGCACTACTGAGTACCCTCACAGCTCACAAGCAGACCGGATACGAAGGGTCCTCCTCTCGAAGAAATATTCTTGTGGGAGACTCTGATCAGTCCTCCTTGGGTGACATATCAATAACCCTAGGTGCTATCATATGACTGGAGTGGGGAAGAGCAGTGCCCCAAATAAGGTGGGTAAAGCAAACACATGGTCACCAAAGAGATCCTTGTTCTCAGACTGCTACCACTATAATTTGCACCATTTATTGGACCTGAGTGTTTTTTTAAATTATTTTTTAGTTGTAGGTGGCACAATATCTTTATTTTATTTTTATGTGGTGCTGAGGATCAAACCCAGTGCCTCACACATACTAGGCGAGCGCTTTTCCTCTGAGCCAGAACCTCAGCCCTGTGTGTCTTTTCTTCCATGCCTTTTACAGGCTATTCTCTCTTTCTGGAAAGCCTTTCCCTATTTTCTGCTCTTATTATTCCAGTTTGCACCACTTGCTCTCTTGTTTAAGAAGCCCACTGTCCAGTAGCAGAAAGGCTCAAAAGTCAATCATTGAAGTCAAAAAGAATAATTTCCACTGCAGAAGGGCCTATAGCGCCAGGCAGCAGGGAAGACCAGGACTGGCTTCTCTGAGGACATCTTGAGGATAAACTGGAATAATAAGAGCCACAAACCCCATCGCTATCTTCCCACTTTGACAATTATAACTTATTACTTAATGACCTTGATGTCCATGTTCAAATATGAAGTTTTCTGACTTCTCTGAATTCTTTGCCAGAATATGGTAGCAGAATAGGGAGTTTTCAGCCCTTAGCTTACCACTCTTATTTTTTATTCTAGCTCTGTCCTGTACTGAGAGGGGTCTTATACATATACATGCTGGACACTCCAGTGTGTATGTCTGTGATGGTTTTAGAATACCTCCGTAAATGCTTTTATACTCCCCTCACTGTAAGGTGTGGCCCATGTCTTTTCCCTTAAATCTGGGTAGACTTGACTCATTGGTACCAGCAGAATGAAGCAGAAATTAGGCTGGGTGACTTCCAATGCTAGACCAGAACAAACAATTCGACTTCTGCTTTGTTTATTTTATTTTTATGTGGTGCTGAGGATCAGCTTTTGGAACCCAACATTGCTAGATTTGAAATCCAACCACCTGAGGCTACCATGCTATGAGGAAGCCCAGGCCACCTGGAGAGGCCACACATAGATGCTCCAGTTACAGCTCTAGCTGAGCTCCAGGCCAGCTATTGGAAGCTACAACCAGATCATGTACATAAAAACTTCTCCAGGTGATTTCAGTCTCCAGCTAGTGAGTCTTCCCAGCTGAAACCCCAGACATCATGGAGCAGAGATAAAGCATCCCGTTCCTCCCTGCCCAAGTTCCTGACACACAGAATTCATGAGCATTCTAAACAGTTGTTTTAAGGTGCTGAATTTTGGGGATAATTTGTTATGCAGCAAAAATAAGTAGAACAGATTCGAATTTCACCCACAGCTGGCCTGACCCCTTTAGTGGTAAACAATCCCTCAGGAATATGTGCAGGTCTGTAACTGGATTTGGCTGTTTGGACAGAGAAGTTCAGGATTCTGGGATTCTGAGTGTATTCTACAAGGAGGTGGGGGTGTGCATTCCCCTGATCTCATGAACTCCTTGTGCTAATGATAGGGGTGGAGGAGCAGCTGGAAGAGGACCTACATGGGGCCCTTTAGAGACCTGGCTATGGGTGAATGGGGAGTCCCTGTTTCTGAGTCTAAAGGTGGTCCTGCTCTCCACCGCCACCATCAACACCTACTACTACCAGCACAGGTGATGCAAATATTCTCTGCATCCCAGCCGTGTCCTCAAAAGTCCCCAGTGTGGTGAAGGAGAAAGAGACATAAATAGTATCAAAAGAGCATGACAAGCACCAGATAGAAGTCTCAGGCGGGCTGTAAGAAACCATGGCTGGCAGCTGGGGGAGAAGGTGGTCAGAGAAATCTTCCTAGAAGAGGGACCACCCAAGTAGAGACCTTAAGGAATGGCCCTGGGGAAAGTTACCCCAGGTGGCAGGGGATAGAGAAATATTGTTCCAGTTCTAGGAAACAGTATGGCCAGAGGCTCTGCGACAAGCAGGAGTGTGGACATCTTGGGAACCTGCAAGAAGTCCAGCCAGGCAAGAGAAGAGCTTTGGGCAGTGGAGCAGTGGTGAGGGGCACAGTGTGTAAAAAGAAGCCTGGAGAGGGAGCAGGGACCAGCTTTTCCATTCTTTCAGAATGGGGCTGGCAATCAGGGAAGAGGTGCTGGCATGGTTGCCAATACCCAGAGCCTATCCTGATGCCCCAGGGCCTCTTCCAAACCAGTAGTTACTTTAAATATCTCCCCTATTTTTGAGCCTGGAAGGATTTGTAGCAGTGGAGTGGCTCAGTCAGATTTGTGCTTAACAAAGACCAGTCAGGCTTCTGTGGGAGAGGGCTGGGAGGGAGTCAAAAATGGGAGTAGAACAATCTCTTGGTAAATGGTCACAGCGCTCATTGTCAGACATGGCAGATGTGGTGGGAGTCTGGACTAGGGCACAGACACAGAGATAGAGAAGTGGACGGGTTTGTGAGTTATTTAGAATCAAAAGAAGCCAGGGTGAGTCAGACATGACCCCTACCTTCAAGAAGCTCACCATGCAATAGCGAGCTCATGAATAACAATTACAAT
Organism: Spermophilus citellus; assembly: GCF_964194105.1. Lineage (NCBI taxonomy): Eukaryota > Metazoa > Chordata > Mammalia > Rodentia > Sciuridae > Spermophilus > Spermophilus citellus. Next base: position 193,082,523 of record NC_138183.1, read on the forward strand.
CACTGTTTTGCAGGTGATCTCACTTAATCCTCACCACCAATCTCAGATGCAGGTATCAATATTCCAGTTTTGCAAATGAGGGAAATTGATGCCCTGTGGCAGATGCTGTTAGCTGCCCACCCAGCAATCACTGTCTTTCTCTTTTCTAATAGAACCCAATTTGGATGGATGCTCAGCACCTGGGGTGAACCATGACTGACCTAAGCCAGTGCTGGTAATCCAATTCTCCTCTGTTGGTGAATGACCTAGAGCTAGGTATATGATCTAGTGCCACTGGAGGGCAGATTTTCCTCCTCACAGGAGGGAGTCACAAAAGCAATTTTGCTTCTTGTTTCATATGGTATTAGTTAAGGATGTGAGACATGGTGCTGCAGTAGCCATATTGTGACCATGAGGAATGATGAAAGCCAACAATGCTGAGGAAGACTGTAGGGAGCTGAGTCTTCAAAGACATCCATGAGCCCCATTGGACCAACCTAGGAGTCTACCTCCACATTTCTTATTAAGAAAACAAGGGGGCTGTGATTCTGGCTCAGTGGTAGAGCACTTGCCTAGCACATGTGAGGCACTGGGTTCAATCCTCGGCACCATATAAAAATAAATAAAGCATACAATTACAAAAAAAGAAAACAAGATGTCCTTATAGCTTATATTATCATAGAAGTGCTTTATAAGTGACCCACCCAGTGTCTCTCATCCCTTTGCCATTTTCAGATTCTCGGGCTCTCAGTGCCGGATATTTCACTCCCAACATCCAGGCTAGCATCTACTTCTTGTAAAAGAACTGTCCTCACCGCTGGAACCTGGTTTGCATGTTTGAGCCTGGAAAACCAGAACCTGGGAATCTACAGCTCCCACTCCCCAGACCCCACCACCACCCCTGTGGCCCTTAACCAGTGACTGATAGTGCAAAATCATTAATCCCCCAGCTCCCTTGTGGACAACTGAGGGGTAATTTAAACTGTCCTTTGTGCATCTCTAAAACTGAGCCAAATTCCCCTTTGTGGGACTTGCCCTGAATCATGCTCTTGCCTTGCCTTCTTCCCTTTTTCCTGCCCTCCCCTCTCCTCCACTCTCCTACTATGGATCTGCCTTCAAATGTGTACTTTCCAACACATCACTTTCACATGACTCCTCATCTCAACTTCTCCTGGGAACCCCAACCTAAGAGCCACCATTAACCAGGTTTTCTATACCTGCTGCTCAGAGCATCCTAAAGGAGACAGGCCCAGCAGGGCAAGTTCCCATGGCAAGTTTGTTCATATCTACCTAGGTTTTCTGCCTGAGAATCCTGTTTTGCTTCAGTTTGGGGTTTATTTATTTATTTATTTATTTATGGGGATTGAATCCAAGGGTGCTTTACCACAGAGCTAAAGTCTTCAATCCCTTTCATTTTTTAAATATTGAGACAGGCTCTTGCTAAAGGGCTGAGGTCAGCCTTGAACTTGCAATCTTCCTGCCTCTGCCTCCTCAGTCACTGAAATTATAGGCTTAAACCACCATGCCTGGCCTTCTATGGTCTTGCTAAATCAATAAGCTGATGATTGAAAATATATTTTAGTAAAGTTCTATATCCTAAACATAATAACAAAGACAGTTAATTACTACCCCATTACTGAGCATCTTAAGTGGCACTAGGCCAATACTACCTCAGTGACCTCTTTAAATTTTCACTAGATTAAACCTATGTGGTGGATACTGCTTATATTAGTTTTCTATACTGAGTAACAAATTGCTGCAAATTTAGCATCTTAAAACACTTTTATTGTTTCACAATTTCTGTAGGTCAGAAGTCTGAGGACATGTCTCTGCTTCAGGGTCTTACCAGGCTGCTATCCAGGCACCAGTTAGGGTTATAGTGGAATGAGAGCAACAAATCAGGCTTATCAGATTTCAAAGCCCAAGGTCTTAGCCAGTATAGAAGGTAGCCAGCATTTTGACAGGAATAGAATGTGCTAAAGGGGTTCATAACAACAAAGAACACCCCACTACATTAGTGCAGGGCAGGGCTAGAGGATGTAGACTTTCAACAGGGTCAGAAAGAAATGACCAGTTTTGGCTATTTGAGAGTGGAGGAAGAAGGAGAGAATAAAGCATTATTCCAGGGGGACAGTTTAGGCAAATGAAGCAGGCAGGCACAGGCATTTGGGATGGGATAGGGTGGCAGGTTGTTTTGGCCCAAGATGGGTGTGTGGGAAAGGAGGTTGAAAATATGGCCAGGTCCTCATTTGGAAAAACAGGCTGAGGAGTCACAGCTTTATTTTGAAGACAATGGGGAGTGACAGAGGAGTGTTGAGCAAAAGCAGACATACACAAAGATGCCTTTAGAAGGGTTAATGGCAGAGAATAAATGAGGGAACTGTTGAGCATCTTCTGGCCTCTGGTGGCCTTTTTCACCCAAGGGCACCTTTGATTCTCCCACAGCCTTAGAAGGGACAGTACATGAGTGAGACTGTGACCATTTTATGAATGAGGAAAATGAGGCTCCATGAAAGACATGGGGCCCTGTGAGTGAAATGAGTCTCAGTGGTGGGAACAAATGACCCATTTCCCATTTCAGTGATGACCCTTGGGAGAGTGGGGACCAAGGATTTTATATATATATATATATATATATATATATATATATATATATATACACACACACACACACACACACACACACACACACATATTTTCCTACAGATGTTGGTTCACCCACCCTCTGTAAATCCCATGTTCATGCAACAGACTTAATATGGGGTTGATCCAAGTTTGGATTCTGGGACTCCAAGCCGAGAACTTCTGATTGGGTAGGTATTGGGTGGAGATCTGAATTGGCATTTTAAACAAATACCCCAGGAGGACCCAAAGGTCCTGGTTAACCTTCAAGAAACTTTCAACCTGGTTGGAGAAGGCTACCCATGATCCAGCCTGACCCTGCAAGGCCTTCTCCTCCTGTCCCTCCCTTTGGTGGCGGCTGTCTTAGCCCAACTCACGCCTCATCACAACTTTGGCCTCAACCCCCTCCCCGCCCCAGCCCTACTTCACCCAGCAGCTCTTCCGAACTTTCCAAAGCCCAGATCTGACCTTCTCAATCCCCAGCTCAAACTCCTTGCAGGGCTCCCCATCACCCACAGGTGAGCAGCCACCTCCCTCGCCCATGCAGGCGGCGGTCCAGCTCGGGCCGACGCAAGGCACTCTGGGTGGCAGCCCTGCTCCCTCTGCCTGCTGAACACCTCAACTTGCTCTCCGCCGCGGGCTCCTCGTTGGGGGTCTTTCTTCTGAGCCTGGCCCCAGCGCTAGCTCGCCTGTTAACCTTCTATTTTGGGTGTCAACCTCCCAGTACCACGGTAGGGGCGGCCGGCTGGCTGAGGTGAGTGCGGTCAGTAAGGGGGAAACTGAGGCGCAGCGCGCGGATAACTGGCCCCCCGGAGACTCGAACTCCAGACGCCGCTCCACTCGGGGAGGGCCCCACTTCCGGCGGCTGTTCGCCCGCGTACGCTGAGCCGGGCCGGGAGGCAGGGTCGGGGTGGGGGTGCTGGAAGAACGGGGCTTTGATTCGGAGTCCCGGCGCAGACCCAGACGCTAATTAAAATCGCCTGTGCTGCGGGGGCGGCAGGGCGGGCACAAAGCCGGCTTTGACCCGGCGGCCGCGGCGCTGGCGGGCGCGGGGCCCCGCCGCACAGGGGCCGCTTGTGGGACTTGTTTGTTTTTGCTCGTAAAGCGCGGCCGCCGAGCGGTGCCCGGGCGGCGAGGGGGGCCGAAGCCGGCGAGGGCCCCTGAGGCCACGGCCGCCCGCCCCGCCCGCCCGGCAGCGCTGGGCTCCCCGCGCACCCCCGGCGACCTTGGGCCAGTCCCACGACACCTGGGGCCTCAGTTTCCCCTTCTGTTACATGGTAACGGTGACAACATAGTAGTATTACTAAGAACGTTCGAGTGCTTGCTGTATTCCAGGCCCTGGGCATAGGCTGTTCCCATTTCATTTTATGAAATCCTACCAGCTTTATTAATATCCCCCCACATTTTTTTTTTTTTTGGTACAGGGGATTGAACTGAGGGGCACTCACCCACATCCCCATCCCTATTTTGTATTTAATTTAGAGACAGGGTCTCACTGAGTTGCTTAGGGCTTTGCTTTTGCCTGAGACTGGCTTTGAACTCGTGATCCTCCTGCCCCAGCCTTCGGAGCTCCTGGGATTACAGACTGGCACCACGCCTGGCTTAATATCCCCATTTTATAGGTGAAGCCCAGGAGGTTGAGTACCTTGCCCAAGGTCACATGGTTCTAAATGAAAGAGCCAGCCTGGAACCCAGGACTATGTCTCCAAAAGCCACAGTAGACTGCCACTCAGCCCAGGGAGAACTAGGAAGGGCCACCTGGGTCACAGGGAGGTGGGCTTCCACAGGGGTTTTTCTGGTCAGAGCCAGCTCACTACCTACCAAGCTGTCCATTTGAGAGTGAGCTTCCAGCACAGGGTTACTCAGGTAGGGCCCTAGACAGAACTACTCTGAGAGTTGCCTTAACAGCACCAGACTTGAGGGTCTCTGGCTGCAGCCAGTGGCACTGCCCTGCAGGAGGAGGTCCCTTCCATCCTGGGCTACACTGGGTGGGATTTAGGGTTATTGCTAGTGCTTGCAGGGGTGCAGGTCTGTGTGGATGAGTGGACACTAGGAAAAGATGGGAGCCTCCTTATTGGGAGCACTCGTAGTTGGAGGGATCCCCACCCCCAAGCCTCCATGGTCACCAAGTCACTGAATCTTGGGATCATACTCTTACCTCAGGGTCTTTGCTCTTGCTCTTGCCATGTAGCTTGCTTGTCCTCTGACTTTTCACCTGACTCCTGCTGTCTTTTCATTTCTCAGTTTAAAGTAGGCTATACCCTCCCAGCACCCACCACTTCTCTTCCAGAATACCCAGCCCAAGGGTAATGACATGCTGAAGGCCTTTGTCCTTCCTGCCAGACCAGGAGCCCCTGAGGATGGGACTGAAAGGACTTGTTCCCCTCTGTTGCCACTTCAACTCCCTTCACAAACTGGCCCAGGAAGAAGATACACTGGGGAGTACTTTCTATGGTACTTTTGGTGAGGGCTCAGTCAAGGCCTTGTTGAGGGACTTTAGGTTAGGGTGGGTGTTATTAGAGAAATACAGAACCTGGTGGTCCAGGTTCACTGCCAAATGAGGTAACAGGCAAAGCAGCAGATAGTTCCCATTCAGTGACATGGGCACTGACAAGAGTGGCCCATGCTTGGGGTCCTGTCTTACCTCTGGGACTGGTCCTTTAGCAATCTCAACACTATACCTCCGCACCCTGCCCCCCTCCCATGGCCCTGTGTCTGCAGACATGTGGCTGGGGAGGGCTCCAACTGGGATGGGAGTCCTCCACTGATCCCAACCACCTGTGAGGACCACAACACAAATGAGGAGGAGGAGGAGGACAAGGAGGGAGGGAGGGTTTCTCAAAGGCTCTCTCCCCCGCTAAGCCCTGGGAGCCAAAGCTTGGACAGAGACACTATTAACACAAAATTTGCAAACATGGCTTCTAAAAATAGCTCTGGCTGGCAAGGCCCACCTGGCACAGACTGCACCTTTGCGGCTGCTGGCCTGCTCCCTTGGAGTGCTGGCCATCAGTCTGTCAGCAGATATGTCACTCTGCCCTCCCCCACCTGTGGTAAGGGGCGGCCACAGCCCTGGGCTGGATCCAGGGGAGAGACCAACGTGAAGATGAGACTTGTCCCAAACTGCTGAGAGGAAAGGGAAGGATGGGCTGAGTGAGGGGGAGACAATGCTGCTGACCACAAAGAGTTTCCAAAATGGGGTGGGCTTGGGGGACAGGGCATGTGTGTATGAAAATGACCAAAGCAGTGTTTAAACTCTGACAAATGAAAATAGCCTCAAAGAGAAAACACTCAGAAGATGAAGACAAAACATGGAGGAGGAGGGAAAACCAGAAGAGCAGTTCCATGATCATCCTGGACCCCGAGTGGGGTGGGCACATGGTCACCCCCCAGTAATCCCTCAGAGCCAAGAAGGACCTGAGAGCTCATTTTGTCCAACTCTGTCATTGAACAAGTGAGAAAACTGGGGTCCAGACTTGTGATGTGCCTTGCCAGGTCCCCTGAGCAAGCTAGGCTTGCTCTAGGTCTGGCCTAGAACTGGAGTCTGCTGGCCTGATGCCATTTCCAGCCGGCCCTTGGCCTCCCACTCTGCTGACTGATGGAATGACCATCATTAATAATGACTCTCAAAAATGCTCCTTTCCACTGTCAATTTATTGAAAAAGGATTTACTGAGCACCTATGGTGAGTCAGACCCTGAGTTCAAGAAGGTGAACTGACAGGAAGCCCCTAATTTCCAGTAAGTTCCATTGTAGTCTAATGGCAAGAATGGCTCAGGTGTGCACAGAGCTCTGCTGTGCTCAGGTGCTTTCCCATTAATGCAGGACAAATAGCATGTGTTTCGCAGGATACAGTGAAGGAAACCAAGTCTCAAGGTAGTTAATAACTTGCCTGAGGTCACTCAGCAAAGTTTGGACGTAAGCCTCCCCATTTTGCTTCTAGAAGTCTTGGGCTTTTTGTGAGTCAGTGCAGACAGGCTTGTCAGAAGCCAGCCACTTGCTCCTGGAAGCTTCCTGTTCTGGATGCCCTCATGGAGGAGAGCTATGAGGACACTGGAGTCCTTATGACCAGAAGCGTCAGATTCCTCTACAGTGTCTTACTTTAGGTAGGGCTTTCTGGAAAACTTACATAGGTAAGTTACCTGCCCTCATAGAGCTCATGGGCAAGCCTAGCTGCTCCCTATTAGATAGCACCTACCCAGCTCTTCCCACAGACACAAATGCCCATTCATAGAATGAGGGAGTAAATCAAGAGCTTTAACTTTCTGGCCCTCACACAGGCTGGGTTAGGAACTAGACGCTAGTAGATCAGGAGATATAAGGACATGTGGCCATTCTCAAGGGTACCTGGCTGAGCATTCCTCACAACAGCCCCTGGGTATTGCCAATCTGTGGCTACAGAAGCCCAGGCTCACACTTGTGAGGACCCCACAACCCACTTCCTCCTCTGTTTTCACATCATGTTGAATTTTTCTCTGCAGCCAGCTTGTTCAAGGTGGCCTTACCTGCACAGTCCCTCTAATTATTCCCCTACACCACAAGGGCACATTACCACAGCTATACCTTTCCATTTCACTGTCAAGAACTTCCCAGAACACCATGATGCAATCCTTGCCTCAAGAATACCCATCTATCACCCACTTTGTGGGCTGAGAGGGCTCTGAGCATAGACACTGAGAGAGAACCGGCTCTGCTCACAGACACTAGAGATCCATCTGCATCAGGTTGTCCTTTGCCTGGGAAAGGACACCACTGTGGACACATAGTGGCAGTTTGGAGTTATGTCTCTACCAACCCTAGCCACACCTAAGGCAGAAGTGTCCTTTTCTAGGCTGGGCCTGAGAGAGACTAGTGCTCTGGGAGGTGGGCTGGCTCTGAGGAGTTGGGGGCAAAATCCAACCTAAAGGCATAAGGGGGTTGACAGCAAGCCTCCTCTGTCCAATATTTTGTTCTTATGAAATCAATCCTATATTCCCTTCAAGGAAGTTGTGCTGGGCAGATCTTTGCTCAGGGAAGGCTATTGCTTGAGAATAAAGTGGGGAAGAACATCAACTTACGTGCTCCCAGAGCTCCCAGGGTGATCTTTGGGAAAGATCTGCCAGAAAGGTGTCTGGCTCAGCCTGACTGATACCCTTCCAGGGCTCTAGACTCAGAGCACCAGGCAGATGAGAGTGAAGGAGAATGGAGCATGTGGAAAGTGGCCTTGGTATTCCTTTCTCAGTTCTAGGCCACATGCCCCCCAGAGAAGTATCCTAATGTGGCCCAAGAGCCTGGCTCCTTGCAACCAAAATGCCTGCCTAGCTAACAGATTGTCCCTCAGAGAGTGCACAGGAAAGAGAAGCAGAGACTGGGGAACTGAGAAGGTACTTAAGGGATATCAGACTGGCAAAGCTGCAGTTTAGACCCCGAGCTCATCACTGCTGTGCTGCCTGAGAAGTCCTTTGTGCTCTCATGGTCCCCAAATGTCTCCTGCAGACCTCAGTGGCTCTCTACTCCTTGCAACCTGAAAAACCCAAACTTACCACTAGATTCCTGCGAAAACCCCTGGGCTAGAAGGGACAAGCCCCAATTGTGGCATCAACTACAGAGTGACCTAGATAAATCACGTTTCTCCCAGGCTCAATTTTCCCATCTGGAGATTGGGGAGACCAATCCCAGTTTCTCCATGTCCTCCCATAAGACATGATGCTGGCAGGGGGTGGGAGAATAAATGAGATCACAAATTGGAAACCACACGGAGGCTCAGCAGCCAATTACAAGTGATTCATCATTTATGACCTCATCAGCGTGAAAACACCAAATGGCAAATCCTTGCCTTCTGCCCTCCCCCAGATTAGAAAATTATTCATTCATTCAGTCAATGGATTTGGAAAAGTCCCACTTAAATATGACACCATTTGGGGCTGGAAATGGGGAGACAAGAGAACAAGACCCCAGCACAAGCCTCCAAGGGCTCACAGTCTGTAATGGGAAGATGAGATTCACAGACATCCTCACCATCATCTTTGGGAGCACCTACACTACGCCAGCCCTGTGCTGTGTGATTGACACATGATGATATCAAGCCCATCCATTAGGGAGAATGGTCCTCAGGCCACACATTACAGACGAGGAGACAGAGTCAGGGAGTTTCTGGGGATCCTTGTTCAACATCAGCTCGTGGTGAGGAACCCAGGATAAGCTGAGGCTGAGCTTGCAGTCTTTGCAGCATCCCACAGGCTTCATGGGATGTTGTTGAGGGGACTGTGGGACACAGCTGCCTCATAGTCACTCCCTGAAGTCTGCCCTGGCCTGGGCCCATGTTGGACACTGTCATCTGGAGCAGAATCTTGAGCTTTATACCCTGAACAACAAGTGTGGCCTGAGCCATGTCACCTCCAGCTGCAGTTACCCCTCCCAGTGCAGTGGGCCCTGCCACACCTGCCAGCTACCCTTTTGTGTAAAGAACAGAGCTCAGGGGTGTGTATTTGCAGCTGGCTCCTCAAAGACTATGAATTCAGCTAGGCACAATGGTGCACACCTGTAGTCCCAGCAACTCAGAAGCTGAGGCAAGAGGATCATAGGTTTAAGGCCTGCCTCAGCAACTTAGCGAGAACCTGTCTCAAAATTAAAAACAAAAATGGCTGGTAGAGTGCCTCTGAGTTCAATCCCCAGTACTGGAAGAAGAAAGAAAGATGAGTTCTACATTTAACAGGTTAGATAATGAATCCCCCTCAAGTGTGACCCTGTGTGGGGCCAAGAACCTATGGGAGACTCAGCAAGATTTAAGGAATCAGGTGCCACTCAGGATCTTAGCAACGGAGCCAAGACTAATCCTGGGACATCTAAGGAGTCACAGGGTTGCCATTTGCCATGGATAAATGTGTATACCAGGATCTGTGCTAGGCACTCCCCCTGCATCCTCTTATTTCATCATCTGCACATTAAATGCTATCATCATCCAATTTTATAGAGGATGATATGGGGGCTTAGACAAGTTTAGTGACTTTCCCAGGATCACATAACTAGTAAATGATGGAGCCAGATCTCCATCCTCAGCCTTTTGAGTAAAGATCACATTTCCCATCTGGCATTCTAGACTCTTTGCAAGATGACCTCAACAGCATCAGCAAGACTGGCCTCCTGCTTCATGGTACCCCTGCCCCTTCCCACCCACACAGCTTTACTCCTGTCCCTCCTTAGGATGGGGCAGGAAGGGAGCCAGGGTAGGAGAATGAGGTGTCTCAGGGGTCCAGGAAGAGGGGACATGTGAACACAGGAAGACAGGCCAGTACCTTGTCTAGAGCTGGGTGACTCGATGTTAGTCATTTGACTGAAGGCCACAGATTGTGTGTGTGTGCTTAAGCCCTCTCTGGGATTTAGTTTTCTCGAGTCTTGAAGAAGTGGACTTTGTTTGGGTGGTCTCTAGAACTCACCAGCTCTGACACTTCTTCTCAACGAGGTTGCTGCAAGACCTTCTCCATAGCCAGGGGACACCCAGCTACAGGTACTCTGTGCTCCAGATGGGACAGTAGCAGTGACCCCCCCCCACCATCCCCACATGTATACAACATACCCTTCTTCTTGAAGCAGGCTTCAGGGAAGGGTCCAGCCTTGGTGGGTGCTTTCTTGGTGGGAGGAATCTCAAGAGCCCTGTCATGAGAGGCAGGGCACCTGGGTTCTGATTTTGCTCTGAAGATGGGGGTGTGAGGAAGGATGGCTAGTCTCTAAGTATGCTTCCAGTCCTGAGAATCAATGAGATTATGAATAAAATTGGAAATAGAAGAATTCCAGGCATTGGTGGGGAAGATGGGGGAGATTTATAACCCCTGGGAAGCACGGCCTTTGGCGGAAGTATAGCTGCTCTCTCTACCTGGGCAGCTTCTTGGAGTGGCTGAAAACTAGATAAGGAGCTGGGCAGAGTTGAGGAGAGGTGCAGAGGGAGGAGATGGGGACTGATGGGACAGGACAATACACTGAGGCTGAGATGGGAGGAAAAGGAGAGGTCAAGAAAGAGGGAAGGCAGAAAGCACCGAGGTCAGACAGGTAAGAAGGGGCCAGAGGAGGGGCCATGTCCTGCACACCAGAAGCAGGAACTGCCAGAATTGGAGTGACATCCCTAAGCCACCAAAAGCCACATGTATGAAGAAGAAGCCATTTCAAAAACTCATTTTTTCTTAAGAAAACATGTTGGTATGGTGCAGTGGCACACGCCTGTAATCCCAGTGACTTGGGAGACTGAAGTAGGAGGATCAAAATTTGAGGCCAGTCTCAACACTTGAGTGAAGCCCTAAGTAACTTAGCAAGAGCCTGTCTCAAGATAAAAAAGGGGGGGGGGCTGGGAATATAGCTCAGTGGTAAAGCATCCCTGGGTTCAATCCCCAGTACCAAAAAATAAAATAAATTAGAGCTACCAATTTTGGGAGGTTGGGGGGCCCTCTGATGTCTTTTCTGTACTCTTCTGGTATAAAACTAAAATCACCAAGCAAAAACAATAAGCATAGAGAAAAGCCTAAAAAGAACTCTTTTTTGGGGGGTGGGGGACAGGTGCTAGGGATCAAACCCAGGGTCTTGCCCATACTACGAGAGTACTCTACCACTGAGCCTCTGTAGCCTCCTGAAAGGACCTCTTGGCAGGAAGGTAGGGAATAATGTGTACTGGTCCACCAGACTTCAATTACAAATATTCAACAGCTTACAAGAGGGCGATGTTCCTGATAAACTCACTATAAATTGAAAATATCAGATGTTGAAAAATGCACTGAATACACCTAACCTATTGAACACTCTAGCTTAGCCAGCTTACCTTCAATGTGCTCAGAACACTTACACTAGCCTACACTTGTTCAAAATCATCTAACACAAAACCTGTTTTATAATAAAGTGCTGAATCTCTCTTTAAAAACATGGATGGTGTTTTGTACACATGATGGAATGGGAAAACACAGAACACAACATCAAAAACACTTTCAACACGGTACACTGTAGAGTATGAATTATTCCCCTCATGACGCCATGGCTGACTGGAGCTGTGGCTCACTGCGGTTGCCCTGCACTGACAGAGTATAACATGGCATACTGCTAGCCTGGGCAAAGATCAACACTCAACATTCAAAGTAGTTTCTTCTGAATTTGTATCAATTTCCCACTTCAGCAAGTTGAAAAATACCAAATCAACTCATTGTAAATTGGGGACCAGATATGTGTGTGTGTGTGTGTGTGTGTGTGTGTGTGTGTGTGTGTGTATGGTTTTAGGGATTGAACCCAGCAGTGCTTTACCACAGAGCTACATCCCCATCCCTGTTCAATCCCTATTCATTTATTTATGACAGGGCCTAAATTGCCACAGCTGTTCTCAAGCTTGCCCTCCTCCTGCCTCAGTCTCCTAAGCTGCTGGGATTATAGGTATGCACCATCACACCCAGCTTACATTTTATTTCATAAATGGAGGGTGGGTACATGGGTGTGGATCATATTATTCTTATAATTTTTTTGTATGTTGAAATATTTTACTTTAAAATTCCCTTTAAGAAAATTTGACAAAATGTGAATAGTGATTCTTTGGGATTGTGGAATTACCATGATTGTTATCTTCTTTTTACTTTTGGTATTTTCCAAATGTTTTATAGTGAGCAGATAAGGAAAGAATAACTAAACCTCTTACAATAAATAAACTCTTCATCCTGTGACCATTATTTGTTTTCAGTGGAAATTAAACACAAGTGGTTGAATCACTGTATCCTCATCATCTCACGCATTCTCATAGATTCATAGACTCAGAAAATCCCAACCCCCCATCCATCAAACTCCATCTCTATCCAACAGCTGTTGCTTCTCCAGAATAAAGCCTCTGATCCTCTTAGTAATCCACGCCCAACAACACCAAGTACAGGGCTTTATAACAGGAAAGATCTGTGTTTGAAAGTTAGCTTCTACACCTTCTGGTTGGTCACTTCACCACCATGAATCTCTCAATTTGTAAAATGATCCAAAATTTTTGTGAGAACCCAATGAAATAATACATGTAAAGTATTCGGCACTAATTGTTAATAAGTTGTTATCGTCATCTCCCTCTTCATTATCACCATTGATGACTGGGCCTACCACTTCCTCTAGGGAGCCTTCTTGACTTGAAAGAAATTTTCCAATCTGAATGGGCCATCAGTCTGGCCTTCTCCTCCTGGCAATACATCTAGGTTCTAGTCTCAACTCTGTCACTCACTATGACACTGAGCAAGCTCCTTCCTCTCTGTAAGCCTTAACTTCCTCAATGGAAAAATGGAAGGCTTGGGTTTCCTGCTCTAATAGTCTGAGACTAGAACAATCATATAATTTATCCATCAAACAAGATGCTTTTGAGAGTGAAATGGGGTAGTATCACTCTCAGGATGACAGGTTTGCCAGGACAGTTTGAGCACAATGGAAATATGGTCATTTTACACTCAGTGGGTCCATTCCATTGCTTATTTGCTCACCAATGTAGGAAGCAAAATGCCTCTCCCTAGCTCCTCTTTCCCCAAAAGATGGACACCTCCTATTCCATGGGGTCTTGAGATATGTTAGATTATATAGTAAAAGGAACTAAAGCAAATCAGTTGACCTGGACATGAAGAAATTATTTTGGATCACATGGGTGAGCCCAATATAATCACAAGAATTCTTATAAATTGGAGAGACAGATGTGGCGCTCGCCTAACATTCATGAGGCACTGGGTTCGATTCTCAGCACCACATAAAAACAACAAAAAAAAAGATATTGGGTCCACCTAAAACTAAAAATAAATATTAAAAAAAAGAAAGGAAGGCATTGGAGTGACGCGATGCAAGAGAAACTCTATTAGTCATATTGGCTTTGAAGATGGAAAGAGGCCATGAGTCAAGGAAGGGAGGCAGCCCATAGAAGCTGGAAAAGGTAATATGGAATCACATCAAGAGCTTCCAGAAAGAAATGCACTTACTGATACCCTGATTTTGCTCAATGAGACTTGTTTTGAACTTCTGACCATTAGAATCCTAATAAACGTGTTTTTTTTAAAGCCACTAAGTTGTGGAAATTTGTTATAGAAGCAATTAGAAACTAATACATCCACTATATAGCTCATCCTCAGTGAGTCTGAACAACCTTTGAGCTGGCTGCTCTACAAATATTGTCCTTGGTTACTATTATGTCATTATGTAAAAATGTGAATGTGTAACTGATGTGATTCTGCAATCTTTGTAATGTTTTGAATAACCAATAATAAAAAAAAAGAATATTGTCCTTGGTGTATAAGGAGAACTAGTTTATACTCTAGTCCATGCCCTGATATCAACTCACCGGGATCTTGAGCAGGTAAGGTAAGTTCTTTTGGGCCTCAGTTTCCTCTGTAAAATGGGGTCTAACACTCCTTGCTTTATTTATCTTTGGGTGGGGAGTGTTCAATAGTCAATTAATGCTTACTGACTCATCCTGTGCTCAGCTCTGTATGAGGGTCTGGGACACTAGATGACCTAGTCCCAACCCCATTCTTATTCTTGAGAAACTCCTATTCTGAATGGGAAAACAGTCAGACATGTAAGCACAATGTGATGAACAGAAAGATACATTATCATGTGTGTACAATAAGAAAAATATAGGCCCATCTGTTGGGGGAATGATCAGAGAAGGCTTGCTGGGTAAGGTGACACCAGAGCTGGGCTTTAAAGGTTGAACAGGAGTTAGAAAAATTAGACAAGGAGGGTCGGGGAGAAAGACAGAACAATCCAGGCAAAGGAAATCTCACAAGAAATACCCCAGAAATGTAAATCAGCATCTCAGGGGACAAAGGAATAGGCATTTGGGTGGTGTTAACTTGGAACACATGAACGTAAAGGAGATTAAGTGGGATGATGGGTGAATGCATGACGTGAGCGTCAGATTGCATATTTGGTCTGTGTGTCCCCTAGTCCAGTGCTGGGTCAGGAGATGGCCTGTAACGTAAAATCCCTCTTGACCTGGCTTCAAGTGATCCCTTCTGGTGTCTTATCCTCACATTTCCCCAAACAAGTGCCAAAGGCCTGGCAGCTTCCCCGGCATACTGGGGGGAAGGGGGTTGTGCAAAATTATAGCCACTGCAAAGAGGCCGGCGTGACCTCAGGAACTGGGTTTCATCATTCTGAAATCATGCTCCTGGCCTCAGTCAGAGCTAGAGAGGTGGGGAGGAGAGGGTGGGAAAGCAGAGTGGGTGGCAGTAGGTTTGGGCGAGGTGCCGGGCTGGAGAAGGAGGCAGCTGGGACCAGCAGGGAGTTAGACAGCAGCTTGGATACCATCCATTATGCTGTGTGACCTCAGGCTAGGTTCTTGCCCATTCTGGGTCTGTGGGCTTGTTCCCATTGGAGCCTCCTTGTAAAGACCAAGAACCTGGGAATTTTCTGATCATTTCTGTGGATGTGATTTGTTGTGGGTGAGGAGGAGTCCCTGCCAGGCCTGCCAGGGTTTGAGGTAGAGCTCTAGCAGTAGGTTTCTCTGCCACATCCACACTTCCCGGATAGTCATGCCTCTGTGAACCTATGAGAAGCTACCTGGCTTCTGTTGGGGATACAGCTGCAGATATCTCTCAGTTTTGGTTTTGCTGGTCCACACTGTTCAGATATGTTCCCAATTTGCATTCTGCATCCTTAGCCAGTTCTTCTAAGCAGCAGTCCCTTCTAGTAGCAGACCCCAGCCCCAGGCTGATACATAATTTGCTAAAGCTGCCATAACAAAATACCATGAACTTGTGACTTAAACAACAGAAACTTAATTCCTCATACTTCTGGACATTCAAAATCCAGGTGTCAGCAGGGTTGGCTTTTTTTTTTTTTCCTGAGGCCTCTCTCCTTGACTTGCAGATGGCCATCTTCTCCCTGTGTCTTCATGTGATCTTCCCTCTGTGTCCTAACCTTTTTAACTCCATATTGGATTAGGGCCCACTCTGATGACCTCATCATCAATCAATGACCTCATTTTAACTTAGTTGCTTTTAAATGACCCTGTCTCCAAATGTGGTCACAGTCTGAGGTACTGGGGGGTTAGGACTTCAGTGTATGAATTTTTGGTGGGCACAGTTCAGCCCATGACACTGCTTTGGATCACCACCAGTAGAGCTCTTCTCTATTCAGATGTCTGGGCCTCTCCTCAGAGATTCTATGTGCAAGTCCATGAGGGCAGGAACTTTGCCCATTGCTATATTCCCACTATCTAGAGCAGTGTCTGGCATGTGATGTGTGCTCAATAAGTATTTGTGAAATGAATGGATGATTCAGTAAGCTTGAGATGGTGTTTAACCATGTGTCATTTAGAAATTCCATGGTTGATTTTGATTTATCCTTGGGTGAAATTCTCTGAAATTTGACTGGGTCTCGTCCTTCCTATTGCTGGATGGGAAGCCTCAGGCTGGTAAGGACAAGAAGTACTGCAAGGTACAGGGGCACACACCTATAATCCCAGTGGCTCAGGTGGCTGAGGCAGGAGGATCACAACTTTAAAGCCAGCCTTAGCAACTTAAGGAGGCCCTAAGCAACTTAGTGAGACCCTGTCTCAAAATAACATATAAAAAGGGTTAGGGATGTAGCTCGATGGTTAAGTGCCCCTGGGTTCAACCCCTGGTAGAAACAGTGGCCATGCAACTCCATGGAGAATGTAAACAGGTTGAACCTGCCCTGGCACCTCTCTAGGCCTGGGATATAAGTGAAATGGGAGGTTGGACTTGATACTTCCAGATGCCTCAATTCTAATCTGTCCTTTGTAAGACAGAAGGGTGTTTCTAGAATGTTCATTTGATGACATTTCCCCTGCTCAACACTCTTCAATGGCTTCTCCATCATTAAAGTCCAAGTAATGACTTGCCTGTAGCACACTTCACATTTGGTCTCCACTGTGCCCCAAGCCCACCCCTGCCCTCACCCCACACAACCTGTAGTTTAAGCCACACCGAATTGAGCCCTGTTGCCTAACCCTATCATATCTTCTACCTCTCATCTTAGCACAAGTTTTCTGGGATACATTTCTCAACCTTGTCTGCCTAGGAAATGTCTCATCTTTTGAACAGCTATTTGACTTCAGTGAGGTCTTCTCTAAACAACCCAGGCTTATAGAAAAGGGATAGCCTCTGGGCCCTGGAGTCCCCTGTGCTTCCCTCTCTCATAGTGCTGATCACACTGATGGTGAGTGTCTAGCCCAATTTCTCCATCAGACTTGAAGCACCAGAGGGCAAGGTTGAGCTGGTAAGTAGTTTCTGAACCCCAGCAGCCCTAACAAGGCATGCCACAGAGTCTTAATCCTCAGCAAGGATATGTTAAATAAAGAATGCACTTTGAAGGGAAGTGCTCTGGGAGTGAGGTGTAAGGAGGGACAGGAGAAGCTCCCATATGGGGGTTTCAGGAGACATCTACGCCCTCTCATACTCATTCATGGAGAATTGGGCTGGAGCTGCAGCTCCTCACCTAGACTTCACCTTCCCTGACCCCCAGCCCCACCATGATGCTCCTGAAGCTGGCCAGTGTGGAGTAAATAGAAAGCAGAATCTAAGCCTTAGATGGGGACCTCAGAGCTGGCAAGGCTGGCCTGGAAGTTCTGGGAGAGATGAAAGGGCAGCATCCCCCAGGGGAAGAGGCTAGAAAATATCAGGAAGGAGGAGAAGGGGCAGAGGTGTAGAGCTGCTCCCAGAGGCCTGATTTCTGCTCCCAGTTCTATTGTACTGCCTCAGAGAAGCTCCCTGGCTCTGACCTTTAGCAATTCCTGACCTCTTTAGGTCTCAGGTTCCTCAACTGAAAATGAAGGGGCTGGACCTGAAGCCCTGGCAGGGGAGATTTGGCAAAAGTGTGGCCACCTTAAAGGTTGTGTTTGAGAGGATTGCACCCAGATTACATTCAGATTTCAGGGGCTCATATCCAGTCAGGCATTTGGGGGGATGTGTCTTTGGGCCTGGAAAAAACTGGAAGCAGTTTCCCCAAGCTTCCTGCACTGGACCTCAGCCCACAGTTCTGGCAGGCCAACGCAACTCTCAGCACTAATGAGGCTGGCCACCTGGGGAGCCACAGAAACTCAGCTTGGCTTATTTTGTGGTGTAGCCATGGTCACTTTCCTGCCTAACCCTGAGGTGATGCTCCTGATTGTAGTCTGAGGGCTGAGTAGCACCTTACAGGCCACCTGGGACTCTAAGAAGCACATCTGGTGGGGCTGGGCCTGATAGCAGTTCCAAGCCACAGGGACCTAGGGACTAGGTCTCTAGCCATGTGGACAACCTCTGTTGGCCCTGTATTCCCTGGGTCCCGCCCCACCAGGACAGGGCCAAATGTTCTGGGCCTGGGCCTGCAGCCGTTCCCTGGGCCGTGATTTTAGATTCAATTGGTGAAGACAGGCCTCCTGGGATGAGCCAGTTGGCCCCTCTTGTTATTTGCTTCTCAAAGTTGGAAAAACTACGCTGTGCACCTGGCAGTACTTGCTACTGCTGGGTTTTCTCTCTTTTTTAAAGGAAACGGAGAGGAACCTCTGTGCTTACTGTAACCATATTCATTTTATTGACCTCCTGCATCTCCCACTGCAATAATAATGATCCCTTACAGTTGGTGAGTCTTTTATTGTTTACAAAGAATATTCTTATGCAGTTTTCTTTGTGGTCCCACAGTTTTCAAAAGGAGAGGAGGCTGGCATTATTGTCCCTTATTACAGGTGAGGAAACAGATGCAGTAAGTCCAGCTGCCCAAGACAAGCTAAGCAAAGAACCTCTGATTCTAATCTTTTTCTTGCACCACACACCCATCTTATCACTTGAATGCTCAGGGTCTTAAACACTCTCTTCCCAAAACAAGGAAGAGCAGAAGGCTCAACTGCCTACCTTCTGCTCTTTTCATGCTATACTTTTCCCCCAGGTGAACTTAATTATCATCTCACCTAAAACTACCATGACTCCTAAATCTGGGCTTCCCTCTCAGGCCTGAAATCTTCTTCAACTAATGGCTGGACATCTCCATCTAGTCCTCCAAAATGCCTAGTGAATGGGACTGAATATCCTGCATCAGTTAAAAAAAAAAAAAGGAACACAAAACAAAAATTTAATACTAACTGCTCTTTAATGTTACCACCTGCTTTTCACTCCCCAGCTTAAAAAACCCTACAATACATGGGATAAATGAAAGTGTAATAGTTGAATGAATTTTATTATATTTCCCCATCATGTTAGCATAAGGTCTATAACAATTTGTTAACATTTTTTTCTTCTTTCATTTTCAGTAAATGAGCTTTGTGGAAATAAAAGAAAATTTTGCAGCACCCTAATCTAATTTCTCCTTTACTATCTAAATCCAGCTGGCCAGGTTTTGGGCATTATACTTAACAATTCATTCATTCATCTAGCAAATACCAACTGTATGCCACACCTTTCCAGTCTACTTTGCATTCCATTGCTACATATTATGTAGTCTTGTGTGTCTGATTTCTTTCACTTACCATAATGTGAACAAGGTTTACCCCTATTATAGCATGTATTAATACTTATTCCTCTTTTTTTTTTCAACCTTTATTTATTTTTATGTGGTGCTGAGGATCAAACCCAGTGTCTCACATGTGCTGGGCAAGTGCTCTCTCTACCATTGAGTTACAACCCAGCCCCTATTTCATTCCTTTTTAGAGACCAATAATATTCCATTGTATGGATATTCAACATTTTATTTACCACCCATCAATTGATGGACATTTGGGTTATCCCTTGGTTGTTGTTTTGTTAATATGAATAATGCTATTAGGAATTTTTGTGTGAATTTTTTATTACTTTGGATGCATACTTAGGAATAGAATTTCTGGGCTATCTGGTTAATGTATGTTTAACATTAGGATTGCCAGTTTCCCAAAGTGGCTATACCATGTTACATTCCCACCAAGATACAAGGGTTCCAATTTATTTACATCCTCACCAAATCTGTTATTGTCTCTTTTGGTTTATAAGCTATGTTGGGTGTAGAGTGGTTTGTGTGATTTTGACTTATTGTTCCTTAATGCCTAATTATATTGAGCATTTTTCATCTTTCCATTGGCTATTTTTTAATTCTTTGGGGAAATATCTATTCAGATCTTTGGCCAATTTTTCAATTGACTTGTCTTTTTTGTTATTGAGTTACAAAAAGTGTTCTGGATACAATTCTGTTATTAGATAAATAATTTGCAAATATTATCTACCATTCAGTGAGTTGTCCTTTTACATTATGAGGGTGTCTTTTCTTTTGTCACTTCTACCTTTGGTGTTGTGCCTAGGAAAGCTTTGCCTAAACCAAGGTCATGATGATTTATCCCTGTCTTCTGTTTTTTTTTTTTTTTTTTTTTTTTGGTGTGGTGCTGGGGATGGAACCCATAGGCCAACTCTACTACTAACCTTCATCCTCAGCCCTCTTTTTAAATTTTGAGACAGGGTCTTGAAAAGTTGCCCAGTCTGGCCTCAAACTTGCAATCTTCCTGCCCCAGTCTGCTGAGTCTGAGATTATAGGAACGTGCCATGGTGCTGAGGATTGAACCTTGTGCCTCACACATGGTAGGCAAGTACTCCAGCACTGAGCTACGGTTCTAGCCCCTCGTAGCAGTATCTTTGGTGAGCAGAATCTTTCAATTGAGTTTCAAATTTTGATAAATTCTACTTTATTGATTTTTGTTTTATGGTTATTGCTTTTAGTATCAGAAGAATCTTTGCTTTATTCAAAGATCATGAAAATATCCTTCTGTTTTCTTCTAAAAAATATTTCCATGGCCAGTAATTCCAGGACTATTTGTTTAACAGATTTTCTTTCCATATTGAACTACTTTTGCTCTTTGGATAAAAGTCAATTAACCACTATTTCTGGGCTAACTATTCAGTCCCATTGATTTATTTTTCCATCTTTTTGTCAATACCATCCTATCTTGATACTGTAGCATTCTTTTAAGTTTAGAAATAAGGTAAACTCACTGCCTCTGTCCTATTTCAAGACTGTTTTATTCTAGATCTTTAATGTATGCATATACATTTTGGACCCAACTTGTTGATTTCTACAAAAAAGCCTACCAGAAATTGGTTAATATTTCTTTAAACCTATTGATCCATTTGGGGAGAACTTAAGTTAATCATATTGCATTGTTTCAATCCATGAACATGGTATATTTTCCATTAATTTAGTGTCTTTAATTTCTCATCAGTGTTCATAACTTTTAGTATA
Organism: Spermophilus citellus; assembly: GCF_964194105.1. Taxonomy (NCBI): domain Eukaryota; kingdom Metazoa; phylum Chordata; class Mammalia; order Rodentia; family Sciuridae; genus Spermophilus; species Spermophilus citellus. The sequence goes on from NC_138183.1 coordinate 193,103,279, forward strand.
AAAGTCTTACATATGTTTTGTTAAGGTTATCCCTAAATATTTTGTTTTTATATTATTTCAATTTTATACATTTTTCAATTGTTGTATAAGAAAAAAATGAATTTTGTACATTCATCTTGTATGTTGTCACTTTATTAGCTTACTAACTTAATTCAGTTGTAACTTATTATTAAAATAGGGTTCTCTTTTTTCTTTTTTTGGATTTTTTTTAACATTTATTTTTCAATTTTCAGTTGACACAACCTCTTTATTTTATTTTTATGTGGTACTGAGGATCGAACCCAGCACCCTCTCTTTTTTCGTTAGATTCAATAAGCTTTTTTTGTAATGATCATGTTCTTTGAAAATGAATATAGTTTTAAGTCTTCCTTTTTTAATCCATATGCTTTTTACTTACTTAACAAATTGGCTACAACCTCCAATAATAAAATAATGAATGAACAGATAATAGGAGATATCATTGCTTTGCTCCCAAAGTTTTTGGAAAGATGTTGAATATTTTCATTATAAAATATGATAATTAGTTTTTCATAGATTTTTAACTAACCATATTAAGGATATTTTCTTCTTAGTTTTGCTGCTGTTATTTTTGTTTACTGGTGATTGAAACCAGGGCACTTTACTACTAAGCCACATCCCTAGTCTTTTTTATTATATTTTATTTTGAAACAGTATCTAAATTGCTTAGGCTGGCCTAGAACTTTGCAATTCTCTCCTCAAACTTCCTAAATTTCTGGGATTACAGGTGTGTGGCACTGTGCCTGACTATTCCTAGTTTTTGTAGTTTTCCTTTTGTCATATATAGCAGTTAAACTTTATAAAAAATGCATGATTTATCTTCCATGTGCAACAAAATAGAACAAGTATTCTGCAGTTGAGTGTATTTTATAGTATTTTGTTAAAAACTGGATATTTTAGATAAATGTAATAATAATAATAATAATAATAATAATAATAATAAGCCTTGTTTCAAGGGATTGTACCCATGACAGCATTGTTTAATAGTCAATGATTTTTTTTTTTTTTTTTTTTAGTGGCTGTGCTCAAACACCCTGAGCTACTAGGACTTGTACCTTCTGCAATGGTTTTGTTATAAATCTATGGGTTGGGGAACACATACAAATGCAGTTTATAAGTCTGTTCCAGCTTTTACTCTGTTAGGCACATTCTTGTCTGCTTCAAGTCTACAAGGAATATGAGTATAGCCAAGTCACTCTTTGGTCTTTCCTGCACATATGCCTTGCCAGGTATATGTAGGAGTTTATCAAGGTCTACTAGGGCTAGCTTACTCCCCATATATCTCTGGTCTCTTACTTGCTCCAGTGAGGACCTTAAACTCAGGCTAGCTTGAGATATTCCTGGATTTTTAGTCACTCATATTGCTGCTGTTTCAATCAATGCTCTGCTCCAAATCCAGTAAGTTTCCTCCCACAGCAAAGCTTCAGGTTTTCATGAGTTGCCTTTCCCTATAGAATAATAATCATGGTGCCTGAGTTGGGGCAGGGTGAGGGGGAGTAGAATTGGAAGAAGCCCCAGGCTAAAATACCACAGACTCCCCCTGTTCTTACCTGAGATTCAGTTTTTCATGAAAGCATCATAATTTATTATAAGCCTTTGGACAATTTTTTCCAGTTTTAATTTTTTTTTTAAATGAGGATGTCCCTAGCTCCTTACTGACCATTCCAGTAGTCCTGCTCCCATCAATCTATAGCCTCCTAAATTTTGGACTTATTTACTTTTTTTTTTTTAATTTGTCAGTGTTTACTTCATGTTACTAAGTGTGTGCACATTTAAGGGTGTTATATCTTCTTGAAGAATCAGTCCTCTTCTAAGAAATGTCTTTTCATCTGAAAATACTCCTTGTCCTGAAGTCTATTTCATCTCATATTAATATAGCCATTCCAGATTTCTTATGATTTATGTTTGCCTGGTCTTTTTCTATTCCCGGAGTGCCGCAGTCTGGCTGGGCACAATTCAGGAGCCACTTGTCAAAAGAAACAAACTTTATTTTTAGAACACACACACCGCACCACACAGCTCTTCAGGAAAACCCTTAGAGCCCAACTGCCACCACCGGCTTCCCACAAGCCTCTCAACCTCCCCCACTCCTCCTGCTCTTGAGGCCGATTGGCTGGGTCGCATGGGTGGAGTCAAAAAGTCCCCCAATGAGCAGCTCCGTGGTCTGAAAGGGCGGGGAAACAACCCAATGAGCATCACAGCAGAGGAGCCAATCAGTTGGCAGCTAGAAGTTTGCTGGGGCCACTGTGAGCCAATCATCATCTGGCAGCTGGAAGTTTGCTGGGGCCCCTTCTGCTGGGGCCACTGTAAGCCAATCATCAGCTGGCAGCTGGTGCTGGCAGCTGGAAGTTTGCTGGGGCCCCTTCGGCTGTGGCTCTCAACATCTCCCCTTCTCTGTTTAACAACAAGCATGTGGCTTAGGGACCGTGTCTGCCTTAGGTTGTCCAATACTACATATGGTCCTTACCCGTCATCGGATGAGCTGACCTCAAGGCGTCAGCCTCCTGTCTTAGGTTGGTACCATTGCATTGGATCTTACCTGTCATTGACTACCGGTCCAGCATACAGCCACACCTGTGGATTGGTCTTTGTACCAGCAGGGGGGGGGGTGAGGTTCTTTGCCTCACCTCTGTTGGCCCCCAAATTTTAGCTGAATGACCATCACAAGCAGAAGGGAGGAGGATACACCAAGCCAATTGACGGTTCCTTTTGGAAAAAATTGAACCACCAATGACACCATCAGCAAAAATACCCCAACACTACCACAAGTCGCTGCACCAACAGATAGTTCACAATGCATACAAGTGAGTTCACAATGCCTACAAGTGATACATAGTCCAGGTAAGTTCTGTAAGCAGTTCAGTGATGGCTCCTTTTGGAAAAATTGTACCACCGATGACACCATCAGCAAAAATACCCCAACACTACCACAAGTCGCTGTACCAACAGATAGTTAACAATGCATACAAGTGAGTTCACAATGCATACAAGTGATACATAGTCCAGGCAAGTTCTGTAAGCAGTTCAGTGATAGCTATTGCAGAAGCTGTAGATTGGTTTTATGTTTGTCTTCACCGGCACTGGGATGAAGATAGGAATTCTGGCAATAATGGCTAAAGAAAAAATTATTTAACATTCCAGAAGGCACTAAAAGAAAACAATTTTCTGAATAATTTACATTATCTTGAACAGAATTATTAAATATAATGAAAAGGAAAGGTGAAAGTAAACAAACAGATCTGTTAACCTCCTTTTTTGTGCACATATTAAAACAATCCTCAACAGCTGTTTACCCAATTTAAATTAAACCATTTAAATCACGTGAATAAAAAAAAATATTTGGATCCATTTTTTCATGAGCGCTCATCATATATATGGACATACGTAGATACAAACATACAACACAAAACACAAGTGTGCACACATAATATAATACATACAACACATAACATAATAGTAAAGGCCTTATAACTTTTTACAGGTGAAATCTCCATTGCAATGTTTAAAAACTCTATAGTCAAAAAATAGAACTGATCAGCAAAATATTAACCTAGGTATGTATGAGCTCAAAAAACAAAATAGAACTTCATGATATGAGAAAGGGCAATAATAAAATAGACATTGAAAAAAGCATCCTGGTTCTGTCGCAGATGTAAGGGTAGCCAAACTGGAGTTCTGGATATCAGATGTTATGGATTTGAGCCAAATCATCTTCTTTTTGGTCTGTAGAAATCGCTTTAGTTAATCTCTCTGGAATCCAAATCGGCTTCTGTTCTCCCTGTGGAAAAATACAAACAGACCCCCGACTCCAGACAATCACTGGGTCAGGACCTTAGTTAATCTCTCTGGAATCCAAATCGGCTGCTGTTCTCCCTGTGGAAACACACAAACAGACCCCCGACTCCAGACAATTACTGGGTCAGGACCTTTCCATTGTCCTGTTAGAATATCCTTCCAAAGTACCTTGGGCTTATGTACATTTTTTGGACACATATGCCTTTCCGCAGCAGTAAGTCCTGATGAATCCAAATTTAAAAAGTTTAGAGTAAAAAGGGTTATTTTAAGTTTATCTTTGGGAAATATATACCCCGTCCCAATTCCCACTTTTTGCTTTAATAAGTACATTTTAATAGTTTGATGAGCTCTTTCAACTATGCCTTGTCCCTGTGGATTGTATGGGATTCCTGTTATATGAGTAATGCCAAATGATGAGCAAAATTGTTTAAAAGAGGTAGAAGTATAACCAGGGGCATTATCTGTTTTTAACTGTTTTGGAACGCCCACAGTGGCAAAATTTTGTAAGCAATGAGCTATAACATCTTTAGTTTTTTCTCCGGCATGAAGGGAGCCCATCAAAAATCCAGAAGAAGTATCAACTGTAACATGCAAATATTTTAATTTTCCAAATTCTGGCAAGTGTGTGACGTCCATCTGCCAAATATGGTTAGGTATCAGTCCTTTAGGATTGATTCCAAGATTAACTTGTGGTAAAAAGGTCACACAATTTTGACATTGTTTTTATTATTTGTTTAGCTTATTCCTTAGTTATTTTAAAACGCTTTTGTAAAGTATTAGCATTGACATGGAACTTTTAATGAAAATTTGTAGCTTCTTCTAGTGTAGAGAAAATATGTATGTCATGTGTAGTTTTATCTGCTAAATCATTGCCTAAACTAAGGGCTCCAGGCAATCCTGTATGTGCCCTGATATGTCCTATAAAGAATGGATCTTTTCTGTCCCAGATTAGACTTTGTATAGTGGAAAGCAAAGAGAAAACAGTAGAGGAAGGGGAAATACTACCAGCATCTTCAAGGGGTACTTTATCATTTACTATATACTGACTATCGGAAAATAAATTAAATACAGAATATTTAAACATCACAAAAGCTTGTAATACTGCATTAAGCTCTACCTTTTGAGCTGATTGTTTGGTACTAAAAATGTAAAAGTTTGATCAGGTGTAACTATTGCTGCTGTACCATTATTTGACCCATCAGTGAATATATTTGGAGCATTCATGATAGGTGTTTTTCTTGTCATTTTTGGAAAAATTACAGGATGCAATGACCAAAAAGACAATAAAGGATTAGATGGTAAGTGGTTATCAAATGAAACATTAGATTTGCACATGATTATTGCCCAAGTATTTAACTCATTAGCTAATTCATCAATTTGATTCATAGTATATGGAGTAATAATTTTATTGGGAGAAATTCCAAATACTCCCTTTGCTGTTTTTATTCCTTTGAGTATTAATTGTCCTACAGCCTCAGGATACCTAGTAAGAATAGTGTTAGGAGAATAAGATAAATGTATCCATAATAATGGACCTTCTTGCCAAAATACTCCTGTAGGAATATTTTTTGTTGGTAGTACAATAAATAATAAAGGCAAACTTATATCAATTCTATCCAAATGCATATTTTCCATATATGTTTCAATGATTTTTAATGCCTTTCTTGCTTCAGGCGTTAACATTCGGGGTGAATTTGGATCTGATGGACCTTTTAAGATATCAAATAAAGGTCCCAATTCTCCTGTTGGAATACCTAGATAAGGCCTTATCCAATTTATGTCTCCTAATAACTTTTGAAAGTCATTAAGTGATTTGAGTTGATCTACTCGTATTTGAATTTTTGGTGGACGGACCATGGTTGAGGATAATAGAACTCCTAAATAATTAATTGGAAAATTTAATTGTACTTTATCTATTGCTATCTCTAGATTATAATTTTTTAATAAATTTGTAAGTGTGGCATAACATTCTAGCAATGTGTTTTTAGCTTTGTGTGCTAATAATACATCATCCATATAGTGAAATATTTGTAGTTCAGGATTTTGATTTCTAAGTGGCTGGATTACTTTGTTAACATAAATTTGACACATAGTTGGGCTGTTAGCCATCCCTTGAGGGAGTACTTTCCATTCATATCTCTGATCAGGACCTTCATGATTTAGTGCAGGGATAGTAAATGCAAAACGTGGACTATCCTCAGGATGAATTGGAATTGAAAAAAAACAATCTTTAATATCTATAACTAAAACATACCAAGTTTTTGGCAAAGCAGACAATTGAGGAATCCCCGATTGAGCAGGTCCCATAATGACCATTTCATTATTAATGGCTCTTAAGTCTTGCAATAATCTCCATTTACCAGATTTCTTTTTGATGACAAAAATGGGAGTATTATGGGGAGATACAGAAGGTTGTATATGTCCTTCTGCTAATTGTTGTTTGACCAGATCATGGGCTACTAGTATCTTTTCTTTAGTCAAGGGCCACTGAGGAACCCATACTGGTCTTTCTGATTTCCATATGATTTTTATTGTCTCAGTGGCCCTTTGTGAAAATCCAACCCATGTCTGTCTGTTCCTTGATCTATTTGTATTGGTGCTGCTATACCTTGTTCTTGTTTTTCTAATCTTTTTCCTTTCCTAAAATCTTGTCTAGCCATAATAGTGGGTGCATTTTGATTGATGTTATTTGTTAATGTCAAACCTAATTGATCTAAGACATCTCGTCCCCATAAATTTACGGGAAGATGATCCAATACATATGGCTGTATAGTTCCTTCACATCCTTCAGGGTCCTTCAAATCTAATACCATTGCGCTTCTATCAGGATTAGTCGCCACTCCTAGGCCTCGAAGCATTTGAGTGGCTTGTTGTAATGGCCAATGTTTTGGCCATTCTTGACGAGAGATGATGCTAAGGTCTGCACCTGTATCCAGTAGCCCATTAAATTCATGTCCTTGAATATTTAGTTTTAGCATGGGGCGAGAATCTAAATTTAAAGAAAGCATAGCCCAATCTACACCTGTGGAACCTAATCCCTTGGAACCTCTTTCTACAGCATGACTGGAAAATTTATCATGTAGGCTTGGTATTATTAGTAATTGTGCTATTCTATCTCCTGGTGAAATTATTGATATACCCTTTGGAGAACTGGCTATAATTTTTATTTCACCTTCATAATCGGGATCAATTACCCCAGGACTTATCAAAAGTCCTTTTAGAGTAGAAGAGCTGCGTCCCAATAATAAGCCTACTGTTCCTTTGGGAAGAGGTCCTTTTACCCCTGTGGGAATGATTTGAACTCCCATCTCTGGAGTTAGTACTGATCTGGTGGAGGCGCAGATGTCCAACCCTGCGCTCCCTCTGGTTTCTCTGATGAGGGATCTGATGGACAATGTGTCCTGGGCACTACCCTGATGGGGTTGCTGGGTTCCTCCAGTGCTCCGTATATTTGTGGTTTGGGGCCCCGGAGCATTGGGGCCCCCTGTCCGTTTTTTGGCAACGGAGCCCGATGCCTTTGTCCACGATATTGTGGATAAACACCTTGTCCTTGTTCGTTTTTTAATGGAGTACCCTCTATGGTGGTTTGAGAATGGTATTCATTAGCCCAATGTAATGGAGTACCCTCTATGGTGGTTTGAGAACGGCATTCATTAGCCCAATGTCTCCCTCTACGGCATCGTGGGCAAATACCCGGTATTCTACTCCTTTGATACCTAGTTTTGTTAAACCCTCCTCCTATGGGGCAATTCCTTTTAAAATGTCCTGTTTGTTGACAATTGTAACATGTTCTTGGCCTGGTATATAAAGCCTGTTTTACTGCAGCTGCCACAATTTGCCCTTGTTCATTAATGTCTCTGGCATCTAAAGCCTGTTTTACTGCAGCTGCCATGACTTGCTCTTGTTCATTAATGTCTCTACATAATTTAATATATGTGTTTAAATCTTCCTGTTTCCATGGTCTAATGATATCTCTGCACCAACGATTGGCTTGGTCATAAGCCAGTTGTTTTATTAATGGCATTGCTTGTTCTGTATTCCCAAAAATTCTGGTAGCTGTTTGAATAAGCCTATCTACAAATTCAGCGTAAGGTTCATTAGCTCCTTGTATTATCTTAGATAATTGACCTTGTAAACCTCCATGTCCTTGTAAAGTCTTCCATGCCTTAACTGCATCTACAGCAATTTGTGAGTATACGCCAGGATCATATGCAATTTGTTGCTGCGGATCCTCATAAGGTCCCTTTCCTAACAACATATCTAGATTTCTCTGAGAATAACCAGCTGCTGCATTTCGCCTAGCCGTCTCCTTGCAAAATTCCTCATTGGCAACCTTCCATAACAGGTATTGTCCTCCATTTAGCACAGCTTTACACATATTAGCCCAATCTGCTGGCGTCATGCTTAAGTTGGTAATGGATTCGACTAAGCTTACAGTGAAGGGTGCTTGAGGACCATAGGTTGTTACAGCCTCTTTTAGCTCCTTTACTGTTTTGAAATTTAAACCCTGGTAAATTCGCTGCCCTCCTACCTCAAATACAGGACATACTTGAGATCCTGTCTCAGGATCCCAACTATCAACTGCGGGGGTTGGGAGTCTCCTAGCATATGGAGGTGGTGCTGTTGATATGTCCTCTGGTGATAGAATGCTGTTAGTAGCAGTCTCCTGTAGAGGTGGTGCTGATGGTTGGACAATTACGCTCTCTGATAGAAAGGTGTTATTAGCAGTCTCCTGTTGTAACTTTTCCCCTGATGGCTTTTTCTGCTCTAAACTTCCTTCCTCTGACTCACTAGCTCGAAAGACCTTCTCTTTTACTTGAATCTTTATGTCTTCTCCTTCCTCTACCTTTGTCTGAACTGAAGGCTTTGGACTAAGTAAACCAGATACGAACGTCCACAATGGCAATGTGCCAACTGGCAGAGTCCCTGGGTTGTTCTTTTCTATTCTTTTTAAATCTTCACCATGATGGTTCCATTGTGATATATCTAACAACTCCTCCTTAAAAAGCCATGGGCTACATTGTTGTATTGTATCAACGTATGCCCTGACTGTTCTTGATTTTACTGCGATGCCTCCTTCCTCTAACAACTTACTTAACAGTCTTTCGGTTTGTTTTTTACTAATTGCTGATCCCGTATTTCTACTATAATACAACCCAACAAGATAACCCCAAACAAAACTGAGACAGAATGAAATAAAAATGGAACCACACAAAATCATTATGACAGCCTTTCTATCCTCCTGACATGTGCATCCGTCCTTTCTCCCTATCTGTTCCTCAGACGCAAATAGTTTTTCCTCAGACGCAAATAGTTTTTCCTCAGATGCAAATAGTTTTTCCTCAGATGTGAGCGGTTTTTCTTCCGTCTCACTCATCTCCAGGGACAGGCAAGTTAAAACAAAAATGAAGCAAAACAAAAAAGGAAACTTAGAATGGCTATCCATCCTCTCGCCCTGCCCTCAGGGGCGAGCAGTTTACTTACCCTCAGTCGCTTCCCCGTACGGGCCACCAAATGCCGCAGTCTGGCTGGGCACAATTCAGGAGCCACTTGTCAAAAGAAACTAACTTTATTTTTAGAACTACAAATGCCAAACAAAACAGCTCCTCAGGAAAAAACCCTCAGAGCCCAACTGCCACCACCGGCTTCCCACAAGCCTCTCACCCCCACACAAACCTCACCACCTCCCACAATCCTCCTGTTCTTGAGGCCGATTGGCTGGGTTGCGTGGGCAGAGCCAAAGAAGTCCCCCAATGAGCAGCTCTGTGGAGGAGCCAATCAGCTAGATGTTGCTGGGGCCGCTGTGAGCCAATCATCAGCTGGCAGTCTGAAGGGCAGGGAAACAGCCCAATGAACATCACCGCAGAGGAGCCAATCAGCTAGATGTTGCTGGGGCTGCTGTGAGCCAATCATCAGCCGGCAGTCTGAAGGGCAGGGAAACAGCCCAATGAACATCACCGCAGAGGAGCCAATCAGCTAGATGTTGCTGGGGCTGCTGTGAGCCAATCATCAGCTGGCAGCTGGTTGCTGGCAGCTGGAAGTTTGCTGGGGCCCCTTTGGCTGTGGCTCTCAACAGGCAACTCCTTTTAAAATGTCCTGTTTGTTCACAATTGTAGCATGTTTTTGGCCTGGCATCTAAAACCTATTGTACTGCAGCTGCCACGACTTGCCCTTGTTCATTAATGTCTCTACATAATTTAATAAATGTGTTTAAATCTTCATGTTTCCATGGTCTAATGACTTGTCTGCACCAACGATTCGCTTGCTCATAAGCCAGTTGTTTTATTAATGGCATTGCTTGTTCTGTATTCCCAAAAACTCTGGTACCTGTTTGAATAAGCCTATCTACAAATTCAGCGTAAGGTTCATTAGCTCCTTGTATTACCTTAGATAATTGACCTTGTAAACCTCCATGTCCTTGTAAAGTCTTCCATGCCCTAACCGCATCCACAGCAATTTGTAAGTATACGCCAGCATCATATGCAATTTGTTGCTGCTGATCCTCATAAGGTCCCTTTCCTAACAACATATCTAGATTTCTTTGAGGATAACCAGCTGCTGCATTTCGCCTAGCCGTCTCCTTGCAAAATTCCTCATTGGCAACCTTCCATAACAGGTATTATCCTCCATTTATCACAGCTTTATACATATTAGCCCAATCTGCTGGCGTCATGTTCAAGTTGGTAATGGATTCGACCATGCTTACAGTGAAGAGTGCTTGAGGACCATAGGTTGTTACAGCCTCTTTTAGCTGCTTCACTTTTTTGAAATTTAAAGCATGGTGAATTCGCTGCTCTCCTGCCTGCTTAAATACAGGGCATGTTAATATTTGAGATCCTGTCTCAGGATCCCAACTATCAACTGCGAGGGTTGGGGGCCTCCCAGCATATGGAGGTGGCGCTGTTGGTTGGACACTTACGCCCTCTGGTGATAGAAAGGTGTTATTAGCAGTCTCCTGTTGTAACTTTTCCCCTGATGGCTTTTTCTGCTCTAAACTTTCTTACTCTGTCTGACTAGCTCGAGAGACCTTCTCTTTTGCTTGAATCTTTTCCTCTGTCTGACTAACTTGAGAGACCTTCTCTTTTACTTGAATCAATATGTCTTCTCCTTCCTCTACCATTGTCTGAACTGAAGGCTTTGGACTAAACAAACAAGATACGAACATCCACAATGGCAATGTGCCAACTGGCAGAGTTCCTGGGCTTTTCTTTTCTATTCTTTTTAAATCTTCACCATGATGGTTCCATTGTGATATATTTAACAACTCCCCCTTAAAAAGCCATGGGCTACATTTTTGTATTGTATCAATGTATGCCCTGACTGTTCTTGATTTTACTGAGATGCCTCCTTCCTCTAACAATTTACTTAACACTCTTTCAGTTTGTTTTTTACTAATTTCTGATCCCATATTTCTACTATAATACAACCCTACAAGATGACACCAAACAAAACTGAGACAGAATGAAACAAAAATGGAACAACACAAAATCATTATATCAGCCTTTCTATCCTCTTGAAATGTCCATCCGTCCTTTCTCCCTATCTGTTCCTCAGACGCAAATAGTTTTTCCTCAGATGTGAGTGGTTTTTTTTCCGTCTCACTCCTCTCCAGACAACTTAAAACAAAAACGAAACAAAACAAAAGAAGAATCTTAAAATGGCTACCCATCCTCTCACCCTGCCCTCAGGGGCGAGCAGTTTATCTTATCACTTACCCTCAGTTGTTCCCCGTGCAGGCCACCAAATGCCGCAGTCAGGCTGGGCACAATTCAGGAGCCACTTGTCAAAAGAAACAAACTTTATTTTTAGAACACACACACACTGCACCACACAACTCTTCAGGAAAACCCTCAGAGCCCAACTGCCACCATTGGCTTCCCACAAGCCTCTCAACCTCCCCCACTCCTGCTCTTGAGGCCGATTGGCTGGGTCACATGGGCGGAGCCAAAAAAGTCCCCCAATGAGCAGCTCCGTGGTCTGAAAGGGCGGGAAAACAACCCAATGAGCATTACCGCAGAGGAGCCAATCAGTTGGCAGATAGAAGTTTGCTGGGGCCGCTGTGAGCCAATCATCAGCTGGCAGCTGGAAGTTTGCTGGGGCCCCTTCGGCTGTGGCTCTCAACACAGGAGTCTGTGTGTGTGTGTGTATTACTGGAGATCAAACCCAAAGGCCCTCTATTACTGAATCACACCCCCAACCCTTTTAAGACAGGGCCTTGCTAAATTGCTGAGACTATCCTTGAGTTTGCAATCCTCTTGCCTAAGTCTTCCAAGTACTGGAATTATAGGCATGTGCCAGCTATCTCTGGACTTTCCTTTTTTTTTCCTCCTCTTTTTGGTAATGGGATTGAACCCAAGGGCACTTTACCACTAACTTACTTCCTAAGCCCTTTTTATTTTTTGAGATAGGCTCTTGCTAAGTTGCTGAGGCTGGCCTTGAACTTCACATTCTACTGTCTCAGCCTCTCAGGTCACTGGGATTACAGGCCTGCACCACAATGCCTAGCTATCCTGGAATTCTTACTCTACCTGAATTTTTCTGTTTACATGATCTCTTATGAGCAGCATATGTTTGTGTCTAGTTGTTTTTTTTTTTTTAAATCTGGTCTGAAAATTCCTATTCATTTTGTTTATGTATATATGTATATTTCAGTACTGGGGATTGAGTCCAGTGCCTCACATATATTAGGCAAGCCCTCTACTACGAAGACACATCCCCAGTCCTTCTTAGCTCTCATTTTGAGCCAGGGCTGGCCTTGACATTGCAACCCTCTTGCCTCAGCCTCCCAAACAGCTGGAATTAAAGGCCTGAGCCACAACATTTGGCCCAGTCTCTTTATGTTTAATATTAATATGGTTAGTTTAAGTCTACTAATTTTCTATTGCATTTTACTTGTCCCATCTATTCTTTGTTTTTTATTTCTTCTTTTCCAACTTTCTTCATCTTTATTAATGGCTAATTTTGCATTTTGTTATTTTTAGTGATTTCTCTGAGTTACAATATGCATACTTATAACAGTTTACTTATTTTCAGTGCTGGGGATTGAACCCAGAGCCTCATGCATGCTAGATAAGCACACTACCATCGAGCTATACCCAACTCTAATAGTTTATTTTAAAATGATATTATACTACCTCAAGTATAATATACTTGCCTATTTACTCTTCCCATCCTTTGTGATAGTTTTGCTATGTAGTTGATTTCTACTTTTGGACCCCATATTATTACTTGTGCTGTTAACAATCAGGTTTTTAAATGATACTTGAAATACAATTTTATTCTGATTCTAAACAAAAGGAAATGGGAATGTCAATAACAAGATTTTATTACTGAATATTATGATGTGAAATATATTTGAAACTTAAGAAGGAAAGATGAGACTCTAGAAAGAAACAACTGTTGGGCATAGTGGTGCATGACTGTAATCCCAGTGCTTAGGAGGCTGAGTGTTGAGAGCCACAGCCAAAGGGGCCCCAGCAAACTTCCAGCTGCCAGCAAACTTCCAGCTGCCGGCTGATGATTGGCTCACAGCAGCCCCAGCAACATCTAGCTGATTGGCTCCTCTGCGGTGATGTTCATTGGGCTGTTTCCCTGCCCTTCAGACTGCCAGCTGATGATTGGCTCACAGCGGCCCCAGCAACATCTAGCTGATTGGCTCCTCTGCGGTGATGTTCATTGGGCTGTTTCCCTGCCCTTCAGACTGCCAGCTGATGATTGGCTCACAGCGGCCCCAGCAACATCTAGCTGATTGGCTCCTCCACGGAGCTGCTCATTGGGGGACTTCTTTGGCTCCGCCCACGCGACCCAGCCAATCAGCCTCAAGAACAGGAGGATTGTGGGAGGTGGTGAGGGTTGTGTGGGGGAGAGAGGCTTGTGGGAAGCCGGTGGTGGCAGTTGGGCTCTGAGGGGTTTTCCCTGAGGAGCTGTTTTGTTTGGCGTTTGTAGTTCTAAAAATAAAGTTAGTTTCTTTTGACAAGTGGCTCCTGAATTGTGCCCAGCCAGACTGCGGCATTCATTAGCCCAATGTAATGGAGTACCCTCTATGGTGGTTTGAGAACGGCATTCATTAGCCCAATGTCTGCCTCTTGGCTGAGGTAGGAGGAACCAAGTTCAAAGTCAGCCTCAGCAATTTAGCAAGGATCTAAGCAACTTGGTGAAACCAGTCCCAAAAATAAAATATAAGGACTGGGGATATGGCTCAGTGGTTAAGCACCCCTGGGTTCAAAACAGCTAAATATATATGTCTAGCTAAATGTTTTTTAAACTGCCACATGCACTCCAAAGCCTATTCAGTCCTTCAGCACTTCAGAGATGAAGCTCAAGTTCATGTTCCATTTAGCTAATGCCAAACATGCTGCACCACTGACATGAAATTGGAGCTATACAGTATGTAGCCTTCTTTTACTTAGTAATAGACTGTCCCTAACTTATAATGGTCTGACTTAGGATTTTTCAACTTTATGATGGTACAAAAGCATACCAATACAACTATTCTGTTTTTCACTTGAAGTATTCAATAAATTCCATGAGAAATGCAATATGTTATTAAAAATAGGCACTTGTTGCACAAGTTTACCCAACTATAGACTAATGTAAAGTTTCTGAGCATGTTTATGGTAGACTAAACTATGATGTTTGGTAGATTAAGTGCAACTTAGAAAAATTTCACCTTGTGATGAGTTTATCCAGATGTAAACCCATTGTGAGTCAAGGAGCATCTGTGGTGCATTTAAGTATCTTCTATGTCTTTTCAAGCTTGATAGCTCATTTCTTTCTTGTGTGAAATAATATTCCATTATGAGGATAAACCTCAGTTCATTCTTCATTACTGACTGAGGATATCTTAGTTATTTTAAAATTTTGGCAACTATGAATAAAGGTGCTATAAACATCTGTATGCAAGTTTTTATGTGGATATAAGGTTTTAACTTTCTTGAATACTTAGGAATGTGATTAATTAATTATATGGTAAGAATATGTTCCGTTTTTTAAGAAACCATCTAAATGTCTCTCCACTGTGACAATCTGCATCGCACTAGCAATGAATGAGAATTCTACATCCTTGCCAGTACTAGTATTGTCAGTGTTCTGGATTTTGGCCATTCTAATGGGTGTGTAGTGGTACCTCACTGTTGTTTCAATTTGCAATTCCTTAATGACAAATGATACTGAGCATTTTTTATATGCTTATTTGCCATCTGTATGTCTTCTTTGCTAAAATGTCTTTCCCCTATTTTTTAAAAATCAGTGTTTTCTTCTTGTTGAATTTCAAAATTCTTTGTATATTTTGCATAATAGTCATTTGTCAAATGTCTTTGCAAATATTTTCCTCCATTCTGTGGCTTCTCTTCTCATTCTTTTAATAGTCATTTCCAAAAACAAAAGTTTTGACCTTTAATGAAGTCCAATCTACCAATTCTATCTTTAAAGGATCACACCTTTGGTATTGTATCTAAAATGTCACCACTGAAATCCAAGGTCATGTTTTCTCCTGTGTTATCTTCAAGAAGTTTTCTAGTTTTATGTTTTACATTTAAGGTCTGTATTTAGATTCTCTTTTTTTTTTTTTTTTTTTTGCTTGTGGATGTCCAGTTGTTCCAGCATCACTTGTTAAACAGACGATTATCCTCCATTGTGCTGCCTTTCCTCCTTTGTTGATGATCAGTTGGCCATATTAAGGTGGGTCATTTCTCGGCTGTCTGTTGTGTTCCATTGATTTGTCTTTTTGTTTTTCTCCTTGGTACTGGGGATTGAACCCAGGGGTACCATACTATGGAGCTATATCTCTACATCTTCTTATTATTTGTGGTGCTAGGGATTGAACCCAGGACCTGTGCATTTGAGGCAAACACTCTACCAACTGAGCTTTATCCCCAGCCCCCCACACCTTATTTTTGAGACAGGATATTGCTAATTGGATAAGGCTGACCTTGAACATCCTCCTGCCTCAGTCTTCCAAGTGACTGAAATTATAGATATGTGCCACAATGCCTGGCTATTTGTCTTTTCCTTTACCCGTATCACACTGGATTCATTACTTTAGCTTTGTAGTAAGTCTTGAAGCTGGATGGTGTCATCTGACTTTGTTTTCTCTTTCCCTATTATGTAGATTATTCAAGTCTTTTGCCTCCCCATATAAACTTTAGAATCAGTATGTCCATGAAATAACTTGCTAGAATTTTGATTGGGATTACACTGAATCTATAGATCAAGACATGAATTTTTTTAAATTACATTTTTCAGATCTTTAATCTCTGATTTTTTGTAATAATTTTTTGGTGGTACTGGGGATTGAACTCGGTACCTTGCACACTCTAGGCACTACCATTGAGCTACCTTCCCTACCCCTTTATAATTTTACTTATTGAAATTGTTTATTTTTCCCCATTATGTTTGTACTTTTCTAAAGCCTTAAATATATTTATAACAACTGTTTTAAACTCTTTACTAATTCCAACATTAATGTATTTATGGGTCTATTTCTATTGAATGATTATTCTGATTATGGGACACAATTTTCTGCTTCTTTGTATTTCTGCTAATACATTTTATGCTGGACATGATAGATACTGTATTTGGGGTGTCTGGATTTTGATTTTTTTTTTTTTTTTGACACAGGGCTCTTGCTCAGTGTGTCAGGCTAGCTTCAAACTTGAAAGCCTTCTACCTCAGTGTCCTTGAGTAGCTGGGATTATTGGCATGTGCCATAGTGCCTAAGCTTTGTTATCTTCCTTAATGGAGTGTTAAGGTTTGCTCTGGCAGATAGTTTATTTATAGATGAGCTTGATCCTCTTGAAGTTGGTTTTTAAGCTTTGTTAGGGTGGATCTAGAGTAGCCTTTACTCTAGAGCTTGATTTGCCCTACATCTTAGGCTAGGCCTTTCTGAGACCTCTACTGAATGTTTGGGAGATTCAATGAGAACTCAAACATCTCAGTTCTCTGCATGCAATAGTAGTTGCTTAGCTTCCAGTTCTCTAGGAATTGATTCTTTTCTTGACCTTGTAGACTATCACCCTATGCAAGTGAAGGGTATACCTGTGCACATTTCTGGAATCCTTTTCTCCCCAGTATTGATGATTGAACCCTTGCTTTACTATTGAGCTAAATCACTAGCCCTTTTTAAAATTTTTGAGATAGGGTCTCCCTAAACTGCCAAGACTGGCCTTGAACTTGTGATTTTCCTGCCCAAGTACAGGTGTGAGCCACTGTACCCGACTAGAACTACTTTTCTGTGCAGCTCCATATTTCCTTAAATCCTGTCTCACAAGTTTCAGTTGCCTCAGTCGCCTGAACCCCATCTCAGCAAAACTCTCACGTTCTGTTTGGCCTTTCCTTTCTTGTGTCAGAAAATGCCTCCAAATTGGGCTGAAATGAGGCACACTTCATTTTTCCCCCTTCTATTATGGATTATATATATTGTGTCCATTTTTGTAGTTACTTATTTGCAAGAGAGGGGAGAGCACTAATTCAGTACTAGTTTTTCTATATAACCAGAAGCAAATATTTCCCTAGTTAAAATCATTTTTTAACTGTGTGATCTTCAGCAAGTCCCCTAACTTTCGTAAATCTCAATATTTTTCAGGTCAAAATCAGGCCGATAACATCTACTTTAAAATATTATTAAAATAAAATAAATACTGTCTATAAACTCCTGAACTTACTGCCTGGAATATTACTGAAGTTGTAGATGGTTGCATTATGTTAAGGTCTATACAGGGCAGAGGTGATCAAAAATACTAACAAGAGCCGGTGAGGTGGCACATGCCTGTAATCCCAGTGGCTTGGGAGGCTGAGGCAGGAGGATCACAAGTTCAAAGCCAGCCTTAGCAATGGCAAGGTGCTAAGCAACCAGTGAGACCCTGTCTCTCAATAAAATACAAAATAGGGCTGGGGATGTGGCTCAGTGGTCAAGTGCCCCTGGTTACCCCTCCACCCCACCCCCCCCAAAAAAAGAATAACAAGAAGTGAGAGGTGAGGAATTATACCTAGTCACAAGCTTTTTCACCACCCCACAGCAAAAAATGTAGCCATAATGGCACAGTCTGTCGGCTTTGGGTTGCCCTGACCAGCTGCTGATGTCCCTGGTTAACAGGTGCTATTCTAAAGCCAAGAATTAGGTAAAGGCCGTTCTCTATAACAAGAAACGAAAGCAAGAGAATTGAGCACAATGGAGGTAATGGGAAGTAGAGCAAATACACAGGCTTTGGAGTCTGAAGAGGCCTAGATTCCAATCCCAGATGTGTTATTTGATCCTAGGTAAGCCTCATAATCTTGAATGTAAAGTAGGGGATAATACATGCTTTAGGTTGTTGTAAACTCAGAATATATAAAATCTCAGTATATGGCTAACTACTATTATCTCTATCATTTGAATATATAACTTAATACCTGTCCCTGATTTCTTATATTCCTTAAGATAAAATCCAAACTTGTTGTAAGACCCACCATGACCTGACCTCCTTCTAACTCTTTATTTATTTTTTTTAAAGAGAGAGTGGGGGGGGGGGAGAGAGAGAGAGAGAGAGAGAGAGAGAGAGAGAGAGAGAGAGAGAGAGAATTTTTTTTTTAATATTTATTTTTTAGTTCTCGGCGGACACAACATCTTTGTTGGTATGTGGTGCTGAGGATCGAACCCGGGCCGCACGCATGCCAGGTGAGCGCGCTACCGCTTGAGCCACATCTCCAGCCCCTCCTTCTAACTCTTTAGACTTCAATCTTGCCACCCTGAGCTTGATCTTACTTCAAGCACAATGAACTGTTCTTCATCTACCCAGATCTTTACACTGCCTTTATCTCTGTATGGGACATTCTTCCTATCTTCAACTTGACCTACCAACTTACTTTAAAAAAAAAAAAAATTTATTTTTTAGTTGTAGTTGGACACAATACCTTTATTTTGTTTACTTACTTTTATTTGGTGCTGAAAATAGAATCCAGGACCTTGCATGTGCTAGGTGAGCGCACTATAGCTGAGCCACAACCCCAGCCCTGGCCAATCAATTTAAATACCACTTTATTCATCCATTCATCAAATGTTTATGGAGAAGCCACCACGTGTCAAGGTCTTTGGATACAGCAGTGAACACAGTATATACACCCTGTCCTAATTGGGGTTTAAGCTCTTGCCGTGCCATACTCAAAAAGCCTGGAGTTGGACCTGCTATATGTTTTTACAATACCCCATATTTCTCCTCTCCTAGCCCTTCTTTTAAGTTATTGCAATTGCTTATTGACCTATAGGTAAGCCTCATTAGATCAAATACTCTGTGGGAACATAAACCATACTGTCCTAATCCTCACTTTGTTTCCACTTCCTAGCACATTAAATATTACTGAATGAACAACTAACTACTGAAAACAGCTACAGCACCCACTCTGTTGGGCAGGTAACAGTGGGAGATAAAGATACAAGCCCATCACTTCAGTTCTGGGGACAAAGTCATGTGTGAGGGTAACAATCACCAAGATCTCTGACTTGAGTCCCCAAATCTGCTGCTGTGGTGTTATTACTATACTGTCGTGGCAATCTCTCAACCTTGCTTGAGGTGATAATTTGCCACTCTTTTCTGTACCCCGGCTTCTGCTGGAGAAGTTTTCTTACTTTTTAGGTACTTTTAAGGCTCCCAATTTAAAAAAGTTCTAACAGCTTTACAGGCCTTGCTTAAGTCTCTAGGAAGCACATCAAGTCTGAGTGGCAGCATCTGCATACCCAAGATGCCTCCCTTGCGCACACTAGGCAAGCGCTCTACCACTGAACCACATCCCCAACCTCTAGAGAAAATCATTCTTATGTACTGATGATGAGCATAAAAGCTGATGCAACCTTTGGGAGGGCAATTTGGCAACAGGTATCAAGAGTTTCTGTAAATGTATATCCTTTGACACATTAATTCTATTTCTAAGAATCTATCCTAAGAATAATCTAACATGCTTCAAAGATTTGGTTGTAGTTACCCAAAAGGTGAGCATCATGCTCAGGAGAAATTTGTCTCTGTCATATTTCCTTACAAGTTGCTTAGGAGACATTCTGTTTTCAGAAGAGTTACTATTACAAGGCATTTAGGTCCAAAATTTAGCCATCTGAAGGATTTGAGGGGAAAAAAAAATTCTCAACTCCAAAATGTGATAGAGTTACTGAGAAGTGGATTAGAATTTTAGGGATCAAGTTCTACCACTACTTACACAACAGACTTGGTAAGTCACCTACCTTTCCTGGGCCTGTTTTCATATGAGTACGGTGGGGGAATCTCTGTTTTCTACTAACCTTTAACAGGCATTAAGGAATAGTCCAGCTCTCCCTTTTGTCTGAACTAGTGAGGTCTCTATAATGATAGGAATTGTCTTCAATGACTTCCCCTTGCTTTAAGAATAACAATTCCTAGCCACAGCCTACAAGGCTCTGAGAGAGCAATCTGGCCTAGGTTACCTCTCTAGCCTTAACTTGAGCACAGCCTCCCTGTTGATCACTGTGCTCCAACCACATGCCCACCCTGGACCTTCACATACACTGTTCCTCTGCCTGAAATTCTTTGCCTGACCAACACCTCATGATCTCTAAAGTCTGAACTTAAATGCCATTTTCACCAGGAAATCTTCACTGACAATTCCCAATGTGGTTAGGTCCCCCATTAGGTACTCTAACCACATTGGGAGAGGCAGTTTTAAACTTCATTCATTCAATAAATATTTTCTAAGAGCTCACTTTGTTCCAGGTACTGTCCTAGGTGCTAGAGATAGAATGATGGACAACACAATCCCTGCCTTCCTGGAGATTATACTGTGAGAGAGGGGATGGCCAATAAGCAAATAGAGAAATAATAGCTAAGAAATGTGCTATGAAGAGAAAGGTGCTCTGTGGACAAGTCACATAACCAGCAAGCACTCAAACCTCTGCTTTCTGCTTCCAAGTGTAGGGCTCTTTCCACTACACCACGCTGTCTGCCTGAAGTAAACAAACAAAACCATAATTTATGAGTCTCCCTCAGCTGCCTGTGTGTGCACTTGGTGGGGTGAAACCCTCATGCTGTCCATGAAAGAGGGCCAACATCATCAGAAGCAGCAGCTGACTGGCTTGCTTACTAAAGCAGGTGTCACAGCACTGGCCAGCCTGGCCTCTGCTGCCTTGAAACTTCACATCTGGCACCCAAAGAGAGGAGTGTGTTTAAATAAAACAGCTATTGAAAGAGTGAATTGAGGGTTGGATTTGGCTGGTCTCAGGGAATGATGCAAACCACAAGGGGACAGTACTCAGGAGAAAAAACACATGGGCTCAAACTGCAAGCGTGACTATTGCCTGGGCACCCATATATCACTGGGGGAGGCTTCTTTGCTGCTAGAGACCTGTTTATTTTTTCATTAATCAAGGTATCCTCTGATGTCTGAAGTTAGAGAAAACATTTCAGGTAGAAATTGCAACAAGTGTATTCTGCATGCATGTAGAATGACACAGCTCACCCAAAACAGATGTGCTGGTGGATCACAGTCACAATTTGACAAGTGAGCAGAACTACAAAGATATTCACTGAAAGATTAAGTCCAACAGCACCTCTCCTTACTTTGATGTAACATCCGTTCTGATAGTTGTATGTGTTGTCTATAAATAAAGTGGGCATTCTAAATTAAAACTTAATGAAGTATGATATCTTATTTTTATCACATGGATAAGATTTAAGCCCAAGGAATTGTTTGGAAATTAGTAATAGTTAGCACTTGTTGACCAACCACTACAAACTGGGCAATTTAAGTCTAATAAATTTAAGTCTAATAACCTTGAGGTAGGTGTAGATTCATCTTACAGGTGAGCAAAATGAAACCTGGAGAAATTAAGTGATTTTTCTGAAAAGTCAAGTTGATAATAAATGGGCATTGAGCTTCACTGTGTCTCTGAAGTTATGGGGGTATTTCATGCAGGAACTTCAGGATGGTTGTTCCCATATTTTAGGGAAGAACATAGGAGTTTATAGCAAAACAAAAACAAAAACAAAACAACAAAAAAACCTTACTACTAGAGAAAAATCATATCAAAGTACCAAGTGTAACAGGCATCCAGTGAAGGCCTAATATGAACACCAATAATGATACATAAGACTGCTGACTGCCTTCCATGCCGTTGGGTAAGACTCATATCAAGAATGAATAACAGGATAGTCTGACTCTTAAATCCTAGCTCTTCCACATTCTAGCTGGGCAACTTATATAGCACTGAACTTCCTAGTTCATGAAATAGGGCTAACTACATCTCAACAAAATTGTTAAGAATTAAATGATATAAAGTATATGAAAGCTCCTAGAAATACAATAGGTGTCTGATAAACATGAATTCAGTTGACCAGTCTGAGACCATGGGTCACTTTGGCCCAAAGAATTCCAGGGAGATGCAGTCAGTTCCAGCTCTAAATCAGAGTGTGTGCATGTGCGTCAGAAAAGGGCCTACATGAATCCTGAGTGGAACCGTGGAACCAATCCCATCTCCATGCTTTAACTAGGACCATGGCTCAGGGAAGAGCCAGAGGATTTCCAAGCGTGAGATGACCCAGCAAAAGGCTAATCATTCCACACTGAAGTCATTTCTAATACTCTCATGTCCTGAGTTTCCAAGGGGATCAAGGGAATCATCTGCCTAAAAGGGAACAAAATTCAACTTTGAATTATTTTTCTCTACTTGTTCTATCTCAAGATGTAGATGCAATTTGGCTCTTCATACCAGTAGTTTTCTCTCCAGTTGACTAAGGGTGATTTTTTTACAAATCTGAGATGTCAAAATTCTTCCTCTGTCTATAAAGCAAAGTCTAAACTACTTAGCAAAGGCCTATGATCTGGACTCTGCCTATTTGGCCTCATAATGCACTATTCTGCCTTTTACCAAGTCATTTTTTAACTCTCCGAATATTCCATGCTTTCTCAAGAGCCAGTTCCCTCAGCCTGGAACGCCCTTCTCACTTTTCCATCTGGCAAACTCATTCTTCTCAAGACTAGTTTAAGTACTTCTTCCTCTGTGACTCCTTCCTTAACTCCTCGCCAGTCACAGGCAACCCTTATCTGGGTCCTTGGGCACACACCTTCTTTACACAAGACCAGGGACATGTTATGTAGAAAGAATACAGGCTTCAAATCAGAAAGAATAGAATCCAAATTTTGGCCCTCTATCCAGGGAAGCCAAAACACTAACCAGAGGAGAGAAAGCTTTAGCCTCTAATCTAATATATGGTCCACCAGTGTCATCTTCTGCATATGGAAACAAGACACAGGAGATTGCAGCCAAAGGATTCAGTGTCCTGAACCATTAGCAAGATCATCGAATGAGGTTGACAATTTTAAAGGTATAATTCAGTTTGCTCCCTTTGTTATAAGTGATGGTGAGTCAGTATCCATGCAGGTTTGCTAATCACAAGCATTCAAATATTCTAGTGCTTCTAATTTTTCATTAAAAATCTATTATTAAAAATAAACGTGGGCTGGGTCTATAGTTCAGTGGCAAGCACTTGCTTAGTATGCATGAGGCACTGGGTTCAATCCTCAGCATCACATAAAAATAAACAAATAAAATAAAGGCATTCTATCCATCTACAACTACAAAAAAAATTCAAAAATAAAACAAACAAATAATAAACATGTCAGCCTGGGGATATAGTTCAGTTGGTAGAATGCGTGCCTTGCATGCACAAGGCCTTGGGTTCAATCCCAGTACCACACACACACACACACACACACACAAAAAAAAAAAAGTCTTGCTAGGCATTGTGGCATACACCTGTAATTCCAGCAACTCATGAGGCTGAGGCAAGAGGATCACAAGCTTCAGGCCAGCATCAGCAACTTTGCAAGGCCCTTTCTCAAAAAAAAAAAAAAAAAAAAAAGGAGGGGGACTGAGTAGTTGAGCACCCTTGGGTTCAATCCCTGGTATCAAAAAATACAAAAATAAACGTCTTTGCCACTTACTGGGAAAATTATAACTCTCTGAGCCTTCCTGTCTTCATTTGCAAATAAAGCATTATAAGGATAAGAGAAAGTGTGTTTAAATAGCTAGCAAATTTTGGCCCATGGTAAGCATTTGAAGGGCAGGTACTGGGGATTTAACCCAGAGGTGCTTTACCACTGAGCTACATCCCTAGCCCCCACCCCCCGTTTTTTGTTTTGTTTTGTTTTGTTTTGTTTTTTTGAGACAGGGTCTTGCTAAGTTCCAGGTGATGGTAATGCTAAATTGCTGGCATGACCTTCAACTTGTGATCTTTCTGCCTCAGCCTCCCAATTCACTGGGAATACAGGCATGTGTCGTTATGCCCAGCTAAGCATTTTTATAAATGCTATGAAATCTGTGAAATGCACCAACATGCACATTGTTTTGTTTTTTCAAAAGACTGTCAGTTCTAAGAAGGCAGAGAATTTGTTATCTGTTTCTCTTAAATCCTCCACAGCAGACACCAGGGTTGTTGGGCCAAACAGTAAGCATTCAAATACTCAAAGCACACTTACGAGTGGACCACACATTTTTCCTAGGAGTTGATATACTGTGATAAGCCACACAATACAAAGTCTGAAGACCCAAGTTCCAGTTTTATTTCATTCCCTTACAGTGAGATGTTTGTTAAGCTAGCACAACTGCCTGGGCTTGTTTTCTGCAAAGTGTGGACAAGAAATACCTTGTAGGATTTCTTTTTTTACTTGCTGATGGACCTTTATTTTATTTATTTTCATGTGGTGCTGAGGATCACACTCAGTGCCCCACACATGATAGGCAAGCACTCTACCACTGAGCCACAACCGCGGCCCTTCTAGGATTTCTTAAGGATGAAATAAGAGAAAAGTAAAACATCATAAATGTAGATGATAAATATCATAGATAAATTTAGACTATATCTAAGAGGGACAAGAGAAATACTCTTATTAGGTGTTATGGTTTACAGGATAATGATTCTACCTTCTGTGTCTCTCACCCCAGAACAGACTTAAAAAGCCGTCTATCATCATTATGCTGTTTACATACCTTTGAAACTTAAAGAAGCATCCCAGGAAAACAAGATTTTGATATTCAAAATGCAGACCAAGACCCTGGTCTAAACCAGGGGTCACTTTCCTACCTATGAACATAGCATGGCTTAAATAGGGCAAAAAATGCCAAATTCCTTTTTGATTTTTTTACAATGCTTAAATCAAAGGCAAGGCGAAGAATTAAAGTAATATTTTCAGGAAAACTGAAACCAATTAAATGGATAATGTAGGGAACTATACTCTACTTAGAATCATTTCCTAATGATCTAAAATTTATCAGAAAACTTTATTTTATTCTATCTAGTCTCTTTAAATTCTTCTTAACATTTATTAGTCTACTTATCTAACTTTGTAATTTAGTAAGCTTGGTATACTGAACATACTTGAATCTTTGTTTATAGATTCAAGACCATTTGGCAGGGATGTTATAGAGGACTCAAGCATCAGATGAATGGTTGACTTAGATAAACATTTAGAGTGCCTTCAAATCTGACAACCTGGTATCTAAACAACTAGGTTGACTTTCTTTTTTCTTTCTTTTTTTTTTTTTTAAAGAGAGAGTGAGAGAGGAGAGAGAGAGAGAGAGAGAGAGAGAGAATTTTTAATATTTATTTTTTAGTTCTCAGCGGACACAACATCTTTTGTTGGTATGTGGTGCTGAGGATCGAACCCGGGCCGCACGCATGCCAGGCAAGTGCGCTACCGCTTGAGCCACATCCCCAGCCCCGGTTGACTTTGACTTATAAAAATGAACATTATCAAATGGTATGGAAGTATAAACTAATATATAGCCAAGAAGGGATATAGCACACAGGTTAAGACTAAGCTAATGGAGTTAAACTGTTAAGATTTAAATCCTTGCTTTGCTACTTACACTATCTCTGTGATCTTGAGCAAACTATCTCAGTTTCTTCCTATGCAAATGGGAATAAAAGTACCTATCTCATAGGGCTGCTAGGATTAAGAGTGAATGTATCTCATGTGCTTGAAACACTGCCTGGCACATAGTAGGGGCTCAAAAATGTGAGTTATTCTGCTTTGTATTGTTTAATACTAGGGACTGCCCATGAATTATTTCACAAAAGCCTTAAAACAACCCTTTAAGGCAGGTGGCAGCTCATTTTAAAAATATGGAAACTAAATTTCACAAGGGATGAGCCTACAGCCAGTGTTGGAGACTTTCTGCCTCCCAAGACTATTGATTCCATTACAGCAACCAGCTTCCCCCCAAAACTGTTGATATACAAAATGAGTTGAACTGGTGCTGAAACAGTATATATCCTATAAATTGCCTTTTGAGATAATCCTACTAACTGCTTGCTTTCTTGTCAAGACTCTAATTCTCTAATAAGAAATAACTTCATTAGAGATTAACCTCATCACGTTTTATATATGTCATGAGCGTATAAATAGTGAGTAAAGTTTGAACAATTAGATAAAATCCACTAAAATGGTGAACCTTCCTCGGCTGTTCCTACCTTAAATCCTTTGATGTTCTCTGCATAGAACTATGAGAATTTGCTCATTATGACGATGCCAGTTCTTTTCTGAATTATTAAGTCCCTTGTCTACCACTCATCTACGCACTGTCTCAAGTGCTAAATGTGTGTAGACCCTATACTCCAAAATAGTAACATCCAGGCTCTTGTAAAATCCCTAAAGTATCTTTTCCAGGACTAAACATAACTAGCATTCAAGAACCGCTTAATGCTTTGAATTTGAATGATTCAAAGCAGACACTAAACAAAGCAGTTTTTCCATTCTTCAAGAACAGTCCAGGAAATGACATGCCATATGGAAGAAGAATCTTGAAAGAAAACCTAAAAGACGAAAAGAAAAAAGCTAAAGAAGGACTAGCCATGATGAACTCTGAGCATTAAAAAAGGTGGAGAGCCAAGGGAGGCCTTCAAGAAACAAGGAGCCTGGCAGAAGCAGGAGAGAAAAATAAAGGAGGAAGGGGAGCTTGGGGAGTCAGACAACATTTAAGGTTTGAAATGGAAGGGGAACTCTAGAGTTAGGTAGGTTCTGATCCAATGGAAAATTATTGGATCAGAAGCCTTACCAAGTTACTCTGGCTGAGGAACCTGGGTGGCAATGTGTGGGTGGCCCACACTTAAGAACATAAAAAACTGGACACAGATACAAGCGGAGAGAAGTGTCATGCAGCAGGGAGTAGCAAGAGTCAATCCTAAATGCAGTCATTTGGGTACAATGTGCCCTTCAGAGAGGGCATGGTGACAGCATGGTCTAATTTACAGAGCTGCCAGGGCAATAACTCAGAAAGCAATACTGCCTTCTCACGACAAAACGAGGCAGCCCCTGAATGTTTCATGGTGGTAAAAACTGCATTACAGCATACTGAGATCCCGGAACCAATGAAAAGAGACAAATTTACCAAAACGAGTCTTGACACAGAGTACATTTCTGGCAAATACATTATTAGGCACTCCTTCTACTCATGTTCTGAAGAAACTATTTAGTTTCCTTATAAGGCCCTTCTCCTCAGCTCTCCCCTGTTTAACTACTAATGTCTTCTTAAAGAAACAAAGATAGAAAAGGAAGAGAACTGTTCCATTCACCCCTTCCCCCCACACCACACTCCCTCAGTGTTTTTTAGGAAGCAGAGTAAGGTTGCCTTGTCATTGAGAGTCTCAGAGGCTTACCAGCTTATGAAATCACTTTTAAAAAACCCATTCTGCTAAAGAATTCTAAGTTGATGAGGAAAGATAAGGGAAACAATGCAACTGTCTATGCTGGCTGCCAGAATTAAGCAGCATGTTTTAACCATGAGAGGTTTCTTTAATCCTGTTAAAACTTTACTACTACTAGACCCAAGACACAATGTACCAATGTGGGTGAACACACTATCATGGCATACCTAATCACCATAGGTGCCAGCTGTCACTCTTAACTGATAATCAACTTCTAATGTTACTCCTTAAAATCTTCCAGTTGGCCCTCATTATCCAAAATAGAATCCAAACTTCTCAGCAGCACCCTAACTTCAACTTCACTTTTCATATATTTCCCATTCTCAAATTCTACAGCCCATCTCCCCCACTCACCCCCACCAAAAAAAAAAAAAAAAAATCTAAAAGCCATGCTCCTTTCCCTGGAAATTCCTGTCCATTCCTCTAGCTTGGTAAAAATCCTACTCAATCTTCAAAAAATTGGCTGGTTTCCCATCCTTCAGAAAGATTGTTTTGACATCCACCCTTCTATGAACTTTAGAGGACCCTGTGCTTATTGTCACTGTATTTGCATATGGTACTGTTCAGTGGCTTGTCTCTTCCACTGCATCCTGAGGAAAAGATACAAATTTTATGGTTTCTATTATATCCTCTAGTGCCCAAGTCAGAGTCCTGATTCATAGTAGATACACAATGAGTGTTTTAATGAATAGTAAATATTCCCATCTATAAATCTCACTTTCTTCCAACAACAAAAATCCACTCTTTAAAGTCTGTCATAAAATTGGATAACTGTCTTCCCCCCTTTGACCAGAACAGCTGTACAGCCAAAACAGCTGACAGTATACCATTTGGGTCAGATCCTTGATAACTTTCAGGAAGCTGATAGCTGATTGCATTCATTCATGACATCAGAAAGGAGGTCACCATCTGCAGAGTAGCTATGTGGTTGCCACTGTGTACCAATGCTACATATACTTTACTTCAGTCTTGACAATCCACAGTAACTCATTTTAGCTCTATTTTGTTAAAGAACCTGAGGCTCAAAAATTTGCCCAAGGTCACACACAGCTAGCAAATAATGAAGCCAAACTAATATAATGTGCAAAGTCAGGACTAGATTTTCTTCTAAATGAACTAAAAAATGAGGTTGGCTGAAAGTAAGATTTCCCACAGGGCTGAAAAAATGATGAAGGAAGCAAATAACTTGTCCATCTCAGACAATGGGTATGCAGTTTTAACAACATAAACTGAAAACCAGTCTTGTTTCTGTTCGGAGTTTAGATAATTGCACATACTGCTGGCTGGCCTGTCAAATAACAGACTCATCAGATATTAGGTTTGAAGCACTGTTTTAAAACAACTTCTCAAATTTATTTAACTCATGTGGATAACATGGTAGAGTACTTTGTATAAAAAGAAAAGGAGAAAAAAAAAAAAGTCACCACTCAATACTAACTTAGCCTCATAGACAGCTCTGAGTTTAGGCAGCATGATGGGCATAGAAATCACAGGACTTGCATTATCCCTTGAAAGATGAAACTCCAACTAGCAACAGATTTTTCCAATTCAAATTCAGTTTTATTAGAGATCCCAGCATAGTAATTAAAAGAAAAAAAGACTAGATTTTTGCTTTTTAATTTTCCATTCCTATTTTAAAAAATGACTAGAGGCAATGACAAAAATAACTGTTATAAGGCATTTTTCTCCAGAAGTTGTCTGTCAAGCTTTAAGTCCAGCCTTTCCATCCTTTTCATTTTAAAAAGAAAGGGTTTGGGAGCAAGTCAGCCTTGGATTCAGCTTGCTATACAAAGCCTCTGCATTCTCAAGTCCTAGACATACTGCCAGCACTCATATCCCAGACCTCTGGCCTTAATCAAGTCCATGCTTGGGTGCTAAAGAAGCTCATGTTAACCCAAGGTCAGTCACAATCCTAACCTTCAACAGTAGACAGCTGATTGCATCACTTATGATATACACCAGGCTGAGGCAGAAGGAACAGGTCAGCCATCCCTTGTCTGCTATGGGTGAGTCACATCAGAAGTTGAGCCTGGTTTCCCTTCCCCAGAGCTCACTGTGCAAGATCACTGACACACCACCTCAGTCCACTATCTTACTGCCAGCCTAGCCACAGTGGAAACTGCTTGAAAGTTACTATACTGGAGTAGATGATTTTCCATAAGTACAAAAGAAAATGTTTCATTTATCATTTAGACCTACCATTCAGCTTCTCCATCTCTTCTTAAGGAGCCTCTACTATTAGGCAAATAGGAGAGTTAAAAAGAAAGAGGAACAACATCTGTGTATGTGTGTCTTAAATTCTTTAACTTCCTGGCAAACTGCCATTTCTGAACATCCCATTTCCTTGAGAGGGACAAATTCTATGTACATGTTGTACACTACATGTAGAAGTATTTCTCTTTTGTATCTTCATCTCACTGTATGGGTTCTCCTCTCTAGGTAATGAAAGTGGAAAGGTGGGGGAGCAAGAAACCACAAAGAGCACAGTATTCAGCATACCCCGTGTTAGCAACATGACAACTCCTCTAATATCATCCATGCTGACTCTAAGTAATTTCTGGTGGAGTTGGATACATCATTAAATTTCTATTTGTGCCCTGCCTGAGGCTTTTCCCTAACCACTAATTGCCACGGAAGGTCTAGAGAGCTTTTGTGAAAGAAGCAGAATGCAAGCAATGTCCTGGGTCTGTAGCCAGGTGTCAGTGTACCATATAATGGAGGAAGGAGATTACAAGATGATTTTTGTTTCAGCTTTTAGTCCAACCAAGATTTAAGATTTACAGAAAACAGCTTTATGAGGCAAGGGGACAGAAATGTGGTAGTGGGGAGAGGAGAACACAGGAAGTAGTAAACACATCCAGTAGAATTCAGGGATAAAAACATCCTTACAAGTTCACGGAACACAGAGGAACAAGAAGGAACACTTCCTGAACCCTAAGAGGATCAGGGTACAGGGTGAGTGGGGCACAGTGGGTAATTATGAAACCTGTCAAATTAATTTTGAAGTGAATTGTCCTAGACAGGTCAAAGATTGTGCTTTAAAAATGTCATTAGAAGGTAACAGCTTTTTAAATATCTTTTTGCCTCCTGCTTCCAGATAACTCTTTTGGTTAAAAAACCAGAAATAATATAAACCTCACAGGTTAGAAGCACAGTCTTTTGATACTGATGAGGTGAGGAGCTAGATGAACTTACATAGTAAGTGAGAGCGTTTATATTTCTTGGTCTTCTCCCTTGACCACTCCAAGTCTTTGACCTGCCAGAAATAGCAGTTATTTCCTCTGGAAGAAGCCAGTAATGGACACTTGTCGGTTGGCTTTGCCCAGAGCAGCAGTCCCTTTTTTGGGGCCCTTTCGTTCCTCTTTTGGCTCTTTTTTCACAGTCATGGCAGGAGGTCTTTGGACACAGGATGTCTTCGTCTTAAGCTCTTCTTCACTATCTGTGCAAGATTCACTCTCGTAAACTTTTTCAGTTACTGGAATAAGGGAAAAAATGGGGACATGGGTAAATGGAGTAATTTACCAAGAGAATGATATGTCTGCCTCCCACCCCACCCCATCCCTGAAACTGAACCTTTCTCCTACTGGGAGACCATATCTAGCTTCAGGTAGAAAGTATGTGGGCTTCTGAGCTTACATAGCCTCCTAGCAAGGCTAAGAATTAACATTCATCCCTCCTTCCTCATGCCATTAAATGGGCCTTTATCATTAATTGGGTCCCATTCTAGGCTAGCTAACTACTCGAGCTCTACATTTGAGTCATCTGTCTCAGACACCTACTTATAATACCATGCTTTAACTGGTTCTATCTCTGTTATTCACAGAGCTTGCCTATTCCCACTGCTGGTTTTCCTGGTGTTAAAATTTCTGGCCTATTGAAGCCCCCACTCTGTCTGGTCAGGCTCACTGTCATGGACCCTCCTGGCTAGTTCCATC
Organism: Spermophilus citellus; assembly: GCF_964194105.1. Lineage (NCBI taxonomy): Eukaryota > Metazoa > Chordata > Mammalia > Rodentia > Sciuridae > Spermophilus > Spermophilus citellus. The sequence goes on from NC_138183.1 coordinate 193,134,726, forward strand.
CTGATGTCATTCACACTCTGTACATCTTAAGCACAGAGAACTGGACATTAATTACTCAACAGTTCAGTTCTTAGTTTTGAGTGACTACAAAATAACCCAAGATTAAATACAAGTCTACATCATTAAGATAACTGTCCCAAGCAAATCCTAGCAGATCAAATACTTAGTAGTTTAAAGAAAGGGCAATAACAAAATGAGAAGCAAAGTTACTAGTTTTCTTCCTTCCAATCAGTTGAAGGCATAAGTTGTTCTGCCACTAAAACCCTGCAAATCCTTCTCCAGGGAAACTTGGAAAAGAACTACACCAGTGAGTAGTCATTCACTGTAAGCAAATCCTAAAGGGCTCAGGCAGAAACAGTGGTTTCTAACCATGATGTCACAGAACTGATGAGGATCTCTTCACTACTACTGTATTACATACACCAACCACAAGTCAAAGTACAATGCCACCTTTCTGCAACTTTAGAGAGCTGTAGCATCAATGCCATCTAAATTCTTTTTCAGCCTTTCTGGTTGCAGCAGGTGGTGGAAAACATCTTTTCTCAGATGAAAAGAGTATCTTAATATGTATAATAAATGCTCAAAGTATCAAAATGTAAGGTATTTTCCCCATTAAAGAACATAACAGTTTTGAACTCTTAAATTATTAATAATTCTTTCTAATATATTAGTTAACTTGTTCTAAAAGGCCTAGTCTTTGGAATCTAATATATCTGTTTTCTAATACCTAGTCTGTTACTTATATACTCTCAAACTTTAACATTAGAATCATCTGGTGTGCTTGTTAAAACACAATACTGGGGGCTAGGGGTGTGGCTCAGTGGTAGAGTACTTGCCTAGCATGTGTGAGGCCACTGGGTTTGATTCTCAGCACTACATAAAAATAAATGAATAAAATAAAGGTCCATCAATATCTTAAAAAAACACACACACACACACACAAAACACCACATTACTGGATTCTATCTCCAAAGTTTCAGATTTAGTGGGTATGGGACAGGAACTGAGAACTTGCTTTTTTAACATGTTCCCAGATGACTCTGATGCTGCAGGTCTGGGGATGTTATTTTGTCATTGTCCTCCCCATCCCTGTTAAAATGGGGATAACACTGTACCTCAGGATATATAGATAAGCCTAACAGTCTTTGGCAAGTACTCTTTAGTGCTACTTTTTTCCTGCACAATAGACTATGCTAAAGGTCAAATGACTACTACCACTATAGCATTCCTTCACACTATCCATCTAATTCCATTAGGGTTGCATAATTAACAATCCCCTCCCTAAGAGTTCCTATATTTCTTTACTTTCAAGAGCCTAGAGCTTGCTTTGATGACTCCTACCAACTTAAATGCTAAGAAATTTATATATGCGTGTATACATATACACAAACAGACACATATTTAAAGAATATCAAGTGTGTGTTTGGTTTTTTGGTACCAGAGACTGACCCGAGAGTCACTTTACCACTGAGCCATATTCCCTCTTCACCCCTGACCTTTTTTAAAATATTTTTTAGCTGTAGTTGGACACAATACCTTTATTTATTTATTTTTATGTGTTGCTGAGGATCAAACCCAGAGCCTTGTACATGCTGAGCCACAACCCCAGCCCCATTTTTTTTTAAATTTTATTTTGAGACAAGGTCACACTAAATTGCTGAGGCTGGCTTTGAACTTGTGATATTCCTGCCTCAGCCTCCTGAGTTCCTGGGATTACAGGTGTGTGCACCACCATGCCTAGAATATCAAGTGTTTCTGAAGGCCTTGCTACTCAAATTGTGCTCCCCAGACTAGAGACATCAGAATTATTAGAAATGAAGAATCTTAGGTCCTACTCCTGGCCTACTGAACCAGAATTTCAATTTTAGCAAGATCTTTAACTAATGCATGTAGTCAGTAAAAATTGAGAAATCTTTCAGTCTTTTTGAGAAAATACTTAGGGAATTTCCATGGACTACCTAATAGAAAGCAGGATCCCAGAACACCAACCCCATCTCACATGCATCTTCAAAAGCATTATGTAACTGGCTTAACGGGGCAAAATTATGAGCTGTGATTTATTCGATATTTTAAATTAGCAAAGTCTGAAGATCCATCTATAAAAACGAAACCATTACTAATAGTTGGTGTATAAGCCTTTGCTACTTCATAAACTATATTCTGTATTCAAATGGCAGCATGTCTGAAATATTATACTTCAGCATCAATTAGTTTGTTATTTCACTACTTCTTAATGAAGCCACTGGCTGCCTCATTGCCAATTTTGTGTAATACATTGCTTAGGGGAGTTAAAAAACAGCCAGGGCAGCACTGACAAAATTTCATAAGCAGCACACTCAGTACACCTTAAAAGCTAAAAGGCATGTTTCTATGTTCAAAGTTGTAGCCACTTAAAACTACAGGACAAAGGAGATTTGGACTTAAAAATCCCAAGTTTTTAGCTAAACAACATGCTATCTTTCTCAGCTTCCATTAACAAAATATCTGGGTTTTTGGTTATTATCAAATATCTTGTAAATAACCAAATATTTTTGGCTATTACCAGGTATCTTTTCCATTTAACTACTTGGCTCTTAGAAATCCACCCATGTCAGAGAGGAAAGCAGAACTCCTTTGTTGGTAACCAGAGCCAAAATTCATTAGGTTGAGTTTGGATTAAAAACCTTACCAAAACAGTGCAATGTTACCACAGTTTTCACTCTTGCATCCAAGGCTCCTAATAGTCCTATCTGAAGACAGAAGTACAAAAAAGTCCACATCCCACATCTGGTCAAACTTAAGTACTGTGTCTTGCACAAAGCAATAAGTAATTAGCCACAAATTCCTAATGAATTGTCATAAAGATATCTTTAACTTTTTTTTTTTGGTGGGGGGGAGGAGGAAAAATCTGGCACTGGTGCTTTTGTTCTCTTTGAACTAAAAGAGGGAGGGGGAAAAAAAAGACTAAGAAATTCAATTGTACATACATTTATTACCACCAATGGCCAAACCATTGTCTTGAAAATGAACTATATTAGAATACTAAAACCAAAAAACCAAACCAAAACAACAACAAAAAGTCATAAAATAAACTCACACTCAAAGTCAAGAATCCATAGACTTGTCAAAGAAATCCGGCATGAAAAACAGAATAAGTTATAATCCATTTATATTGTGTCAATGTATATAATAATGTATCAAAATGCATTCTACTGTCATGTATAACTAATTAGAACAAATTAAAAAATTAAATAAAAAAAAGAAATTTGGCATGAAAAGAGAATTCATACATGTAAGGAATTGTATTACCTAATCACATGCTACCATCAAAATGGCAGGGGCTGGACTGGGGCTGTAGCTCAGTGGCAGAGTATTTGCCTTGCAAGTGTGAGGCACTGGGTTAGATCCTCAGTACCACATTTGAAAAAATAAATAAATAAAGATACTGTGCCCATTTACAACTAAAAAAATATCTTAAAATATGGCAGGGGCTTTTTATGAGGAATGAGAAGTGGTAATTAATGGGATAGGGCACACAACAGACAGATGTTTTCACAAGTTTTAATAACCACATTGCCTAGAAGTTGATTCTTCAAAGCTGATCGAACTTTTTAAGACAGAAATTTGAACTAGAAAAGGAAATCAAGAAAGGGGAAAAAACCCCTCTAGAAGATCCAAGATGTGGCTAGTGCCACAAGAGAGAGAAGTAATAATTGTGGGTGCTCCAACCAACAAGAGGTTTATAAACCTAAATCTAAAACTCTTTCCAGACACAAAAGCACAGTATTGGGATCTGAGCATCTCATTGGGCCTCAAGTGCTAAATCCTAAATGCCTCACAGAAGTCTGGTCTGACTGTGGAAAGGGCAGAAGTAGCATTTTGCTTCTGAAGAATCAGCTAATGACTCAAAACTTGAATTCTAATTCCCTTCTGGGCCTTCATAACAAGCACATGCTTTTACCTAACATGGCTTACAAAGAGAAACAAAGGAAGCAATCTGGATGAGTCATACTCTTCTAAGAGCAAACGGGACCAAACACCAAAGACTCTTGATTCTCTCTTCAGAGTCTAATCATCTGTAGGTGCTTTTTTCCCCACTGTTCAAATTCAAGAAACAATCATTCTCGATATCCATGACAATATCTTAACTTTGTATTGTGATTTCCATCTTGAGAGTCTTTAAAGATAATTAATTACCTCACCTGAATCTTCATAACAACCCACATTCAGGCAAAGTATGTACCTGCCCTCTATTCTACAGATCAAACAACTCCCCACCAGAAATAACAAGATCTTTAGACAAGATCTCAGCACTTACTTTTACGATGTATGGCCCAAATAAGAACCTGGGTGTTTTGACTATAGTTGCAGCATCTCTATACTTTACTACTTAATGTGTGGGCTACAGACAAGCAACATCAGCACCACTTGGGGGTGAGTTATATACACATTCTGAGATGTACTGCTCTACATAGGATTATGGTACATCTCTGTGGTGAATAACTTTCTCTCTGGATTTGGAGCCCCAAATTTGTCTTACCTATGCAGCCTTCCTCATCCAAAAATGTTTTAGATTTCAGTACACGTTTTCGTTTTCTTTTGTTTTCTCCACTTGAACTCTAAAAGATCAGAGGAAGATCAGAGGATACAATGTTAAGTTGACAAATGAAGCTGTAGAGAAAAACAATGAAAGCTTTTTAATCGATAACAACCATTGCCCAGTATTCCATTATGATTTAAAAAGTTGAAAGAGGACCAACCCTACCACACAGATAAGTTAGATATACCGTATGTACATATTTGATGTTTCAGTGACGATGAGAAGGAAAGTAGCATGCTGAGGAAAGAACTGTATTCATTCTGCCAATAAGTTTTTGTGGTGTAGTATGGGCACCATGGTTAAAAAGACAAATTGGATAAAGATGTTAGTGGAAAACAGAGTCAAGAAGACTCTTGACTCTTGACCATTGCAATATACTGTGTAAGAGCTTTAATGGGGGCAGATATTAGAGAAGCACACAGCAATGGTCCTTAAATCAGACCAGGGATTTCTTAGTAAATGCCCAGGCCATAGACACTTGCCATGGTCAGCCTTGGCATTTCAATGGCATTACACCCACCAAGTTTAGACTGAAACAGGTATTACTAATATTATTTTCCTCTTAACTCCATGGGTCTCTTTCATTCCCTCTTCCCTTCAGCTAAAGACAAAATCAGTGCAAGATTTAAATAAGTCTTAACACAATGAATTAAGGACAATATCACAAAGAAAAAAACCCTTGTCAGTGCCCATTCTCAACACTTCACTACCTACACTGATAGAGGCACGCACAGTTGAAGAATATTCAAAACTGTATTTCCCCACTTGTTCTCATCCAGTTCTTTTCTTGAAGAACTTTACCAAAGCAACAAATGTTCATGAGTCCTTTGTTCCCTTCTATCTTTCACACTTTGATCTGATGCAGGCATTACCTCTTTCTTTCCCAGCTTTTTGTAGTACTGGGGATTGAACCCAAGGATGCTGTACCACTGAGTTACCTCTCCAGACATTTTTATTTTTTTTGAGACAGGATCTCACTAAATTATAGCAGGACTTCTTTTCGCACAATTCCAACAGCAGCTGCACATCACAGCAGCCCTTGTACTAAAGGTCATGGAAAACAAAACCGCTCCCCAAATCCATCTCTAACCTCCCCACGACTGACCCTCAATAAATCTCTCTAGGCTGGGGATATAGCTCAGGGCTGGAGTACTTGTCTAACATGTGCAAAGCCCTGGGTTCAAGCCTCAGTGCCACAAAAGTAAAATAAAACAAAATAAAAGCTCCCTTCTAACTGGGCACAGTGGTGCACGCCTGTAATCCCAGCGGCCTGAGAGGCAGAATCAGGAGGATCCCCAGTTCAAAGCCATTTAGTGAGGCGCTAAGCAACTAAGTGAGACCCTGTCTCTCAATAAAATACAAAATAGGGCTGGGGATGTGGCTCATTGGTCAAGTGCCCCTGAGTTCAATCCCTGGTAACAAAAAAAACCTTCCATTTAGTGAGAAGAGAGGGAATACCCATTCTGGTCAATCTGTAGGGGAGCAAAATAAGAACCATGTACTGGCATTTGTGATTTTTACAGCAAGAGAAATGACTCAGAATAGTAACTGTAGATCCTTGGGCAATCAAGGATACATGGAAAGGAAGCCTCCCAGTGAAGTTTACCTTGACAGAAGGAGGCTCAGGCTCAGGCTCAGACTTCCGCACGGGATCAGGAGGTGGAGATACAGGAGGAGGTGGGGATGGTGACTTAGCTTCATAAGGCCCAGGAGAGTCTGGGAAGACTGAAATAATGGAACAAGCTTAGATAAGAGAACTACAAGCCCAGGCTGGTAGAACTTCTCCACTGGCATCTCTATGTCCAGCAAAGAGGACTTTGCAAACAGTAATTGAGGCCAACCAAGCACTTTGCAGTTATGAACTTATCTTTAAAATATACATTGATTTTGTACAACTAAAATCAAAGAATCAAAAATTATTAGTGCTAGAAGCACCTTAGAAGTCATTTTAGCTAAATGCTTTATTTTACAACTTGGTCAGGGCATGAAGTTGATTTATAAATATGAACTGATCACCTTCCATCTTTCATATATTTTACTTTACCCTCACAACCACCCTAAGAGACAGATACTATTTGCATATTACAACTGAGTAAAAAGAGGTTCAGAGAGATTCCTTCACTTGCCGAAGTCACATAGCTTGTAACTGAGACCAGAAGTTTTAAACCCAAGTCAGTCTGGTTGCACAGCTTTCCTAAGCCAACTATCCATGCAACCTAATGATTCATGACCAGACATTTTCTCTTTAGATTAAGTAAGTGTGAGTAATCCTCAGATTACACCAAATGCTCCATGCCAGTCTTTGTGATCTGAGGATTATTTGCAATCTTCTGAGGTGTTTGTAAGACTGAAAATTTCCTGCCGATGCTAAGAGCATGAACTTTGGGGGACAGATCATCTTTGAAATAAAAACTCAGTATTTTGTATGGGAACTATTTCCAGGCTTGTTCTGTTATACCAAGAGTGAAGAAAAGAACACTTTTAGGATAGAAATGATGTTATGGAAGTGGTATCATCTAAGAGTGCACCAAAGAGAACCCATCATTTCTCAACATTTGCAGAAACAGTGGTCCTAGCACAAGGCCCTATTAGAAGAAAAATGAAAATCCTCAGCTGACCTATTGCTTAATCACCACAAAGAAATTGCTGGTCAGGGGATTGGATAGCTGCTTAGCCTCACCTGCTCCCTAAACTTCCTGGCTGCATTCAAATTCTTTGTACAAGTCTTGGATCTAAAATTCTCCCAACTGATTAGGTCAGCATTAAAAATTATGACAGTAGAGGGTTCAAGGCCAAATGACCTAAAGAGGTAAAGCAGAACAAGGGCCAGAATGAAACAATAAATTACACACTTCGAGTATGAAATGGGCCCCAAAACTTTATAAGTGCTGGGAAACAAAAGACAGAACATAAAGGCAAAGAGGTCCAGCTATTAACCCAGCTCAGGGAAATTAGCACATGATGGGAGCCCAAGCAAAAGGAGTGTCACACCCCAAAACCAAGCACCCATTGTGCTAAAGCAATAGCTGTTAAGAACCGGGCCATAATGGCAGATGTGTTACAGTGGTCAGAGGAAAGTTTAAGCAGTAAGGAAGCCAAAGAAAAGGATTTTTGAGTACTCACAGTAATAAATTTACTTATTCTATTTCCAGTTCTGCAACCACTTGACTTATCCAAGGAAAACACTTAATCCCAGTAGCACCAGCTTAGACCCCTCTTACCACACTGCATTGCAGCTGTGTGTTTACCCACAACCACCCTCCAGACTCTGTGCTTCAAAGAGGCAGGGATGCCACAATTCCCCTGGCACCACAGAGCAACATTTTTTTTTTTTTTAATAAAGAAAAATAATAATTTTCTGAACTAAATTTAGGATGAGGTACATCCAAGTTAAGGAAGATTCAGCACAGACTCTTCCTTTAACATATCCCCAAGAGAAATATTATAATAAAGGATTGTTGTGATCCCCCCCTCATAAAAGGGAAGAGAACAGAGGAAGAATCAAGAGTCCTTAATGAAGAAGAAATTTCAACCCATGCCTGGAAGATGGAGAGCAGATGGGAGAAAAGTGACAAGGAACCATCAATTAAATGATTCAGATGATAGAGATTACTATCTATTATAAAACTTCTGAGTTGAAATTATGTTTATCTACTACTTTGTTTAAACTTTAAAAAATATTTTAAGGAAGGGTAGAAAAAACTAAAATTTTCTAGACTTAACAAATGCTAATCATTTTTTCTTATAAAACCCCACAAATCTCTACTATGTGTTTTAAACACCTAAGATTTCAAAAACATTTCTTAAAAAAAATTTGCCCAGGGCGGCTATAGCTCAGCGGCAGAATGCTTGCCTAGTATGCATGAGGCACTGGGTTTGATCCTCAGCACCACATAAAAATAAACAAAAAAATAAAGGCATTCTGTCCATTTACAACTATTTAAAAAAAATTGCCCACATTCATATGCTGGAATAGAATACAATGTCAGTTTGCCTTAGTACTTACCATCAAGTCAAGCTTTCTAACTCAATATATTTTTAGTGACATAAACCTATGGAAGTTGGATGCATCCGTGTATTTTAAATATACTTATAGCAAATCTGCAACTCTTCAGATGAAAGATACTGAAGTAGTAAAACAGAACTTAAGCCAGGAAAGCAACTTTTGTTGGGGCAGAATAAGAACTGTGGTAAAACTAATTTCAGGGATCCAGCAATGGAACCACTTGTTTGTTAAGAGTCCTCTGGCAGAGATGGGTAATTAGAATTCCTGGAAAGCATTCGCAGCTTCCTAGGACCCAAGTTTTTAAAATATCTAGCCTTACCTTAAGAAAGGTATTTTAAAGATGAGGAAACAAGAAATTAAAGAAGTGAAGTCATCTGCCTAAAGTCACATAGTTAAGTGGTGCAGGGGAGATTTAAACACAGTCCAACTTCAAAGTCCTTACATTTCCTCCATTCTTGCTGCTTCCCTGCTAACTACTAGCTTAAGATAGCTAACATCATATAATTAGTGCAACAGAAATAAAATGATAATATGTTAGAGGCTGTAAAGATTTAAAATAACACTGGCTTTGAGACAAAGAAATTTAAGAATAAAATGGCAGAGGTTTATAAATTTAGGTTTATAAATTCAGGGGCCAAAAAGTATCTTGCCAGGGGAAAATAATTGAGAGCCTCTGCTCTCTGTCATCTGTTACTTTAGATTGCTCACCTCTATCACATTTCTTTACATTCCTTTCCAAACTAAATAGCTCCACCCATATTTCTAATCACCCATGGGTATTATTATTTTTGTGGGCTATGGATCAGAAACTAGGGAGAACATTTCAGAATTATGTAATGATGTTCAATCAACCACAGTAATTCCTTGACTTAAAACTGACTCTCACTACTACTAAAGTAATTAGTGTTTTGGTTTTTTTTCTTCTTCTCTCTTCTTCTCCCAGTGGTGCTAAGGATCGAACCCAGAGCATCACACCATGCTAGGCAAGTGTTCTACCACAGGAGTTACATTTTTAGGCTTAGCTTACCTTTTTTAAAAAAATATTTTTTTAGTCGTTGATAAAACTTTATTTTATTTATTTATATGCAGTGCTGAGAATCGAACCCAATGCCTTACACATGCCAGGCAAGTGCGCTACCACTGAGCCACAACCCCAGCCCCTTAGTTTACCTTTTAAATGTATATTAGGCTGATGGTTTCAAAGCCTTGTCCAGAAACAGAAGCTATAATACTTAATGCTTACCCCTGAACGGCAGGATCTAAATCTGTAAGAGTCAAAATGGTACTTCTACCCCAGAGATTCAACTTCCTAGGGCTATTTTTTAGATCTGTTCATTTGCAATACAGTCATCTACATATACAATTTGTTTCTTAACTCACTTATTACTATCCTTTTGTGGGAAACCTCTTTGACAGTAACAGTAGATTCCTCTTTTGCTTTTTTTTTTTTTTTTTTTTTTTGGCACTGGGAATTGAATCCAGGGCCTTGTGCACGTGAAGCAAGCACTCTACCAACTGAGCTATAACCCCAGTTCCTCGTTATTCTTTAATCCCTTTTAGTATCAATTTATTTGCATTGTGCATGTACTTTTTAGTGATACTGAACTCCTCTGGATTGGATTTCCCCCTAGTACCTAAAATGGTTTATGCCAGGAATTCTTGGAGAACTGATCATGGTAGCTTAAGCTTTTCACCACTGGTTTTACAAGCATGACTTTGAAGGTAGCATATCCAGCATATAAATTCAGCCCAGCTATCTTTCTCTTTAGCCTCTCTATGTATACTATCCTCTATATTATGTGGTATGACATCTTGGTTCCTAAGAATACTTGACATTCTTGTAAAAAACATATTAATTTTCCTGGCCAGAGTCTTGCTCTTATTCTGTTTGCTTATCTAACATTGCCCATGGTCTAAAACTAGAAGGGTCCATAGTGACATTCCCTTTCAACAACTTTTTTACCATGATTTTATTTCTATAGTGTGGAACACCAATATCCCTGGTGCCTAGAACATTACAATTCTTAAGATTCACAATAAGGTAGCCAAAGGAATACATCCCCTTAAAAAAAAAAAAAAAAAAAAAAAGAAAGAAAGAAAATGTATTAGACAGTATGTATACTAATAGTACTTATCCTCTTTCCCTTTTTGTTGGTTATTTTGGCGAGTTACCAAAAGATCATGGTTCTGGTCAAAAGGCTAAAGTAGATTTCAAACAAAAATAGATGCTATATTCTCTCAGTGCTAGGATTACTGCTCTCATTATAACCCATAATAAATTACTTTTTTAGCTCCTTCAGCATCATAAGAATTGATACTCTTAGTAAAAAAATTAATAGCAATACCCACCTTCATCTTCACTGCTATCAGACTGAGGAAGTTTGATTCTTCGCCTCTTTTTCTTCATGATTTCAGTTTCCTTTGTTTCATCATCAGATAAATCTACTCGTTTCCCCCTGTTGCCATCAGAATAAATTAAGCATGTTACAAACAGCAAAAATGTAAGTATTTACATGCTCCTATGAATCTCACTTTATAACTCATGGTCTTAATTGACAGAGGATAGAAAAGAATAATCAAAGTATACCAATAAAGATTCTTTTTAAGGATATACTGTCAACCAACCATAGCTAGGTCACTTCAGAAGGTGACCAGAATAAAAAATTTCTCTAGCTCTCTGTAGACCACTGGCAACTGCAACCAGGTTATCAAGAATTTTTCTCAATGCTTTCTTACTTTCCCAATTGGCCTGTTAGTCATTTGACACGAATTAAATAAGCAGCTATTACCTATATATAAGGCTCTTTGCTAAACACAGAGGATGCAAAGATCATAAAGGAAAGACTGTTCTCAAGAAGCTCTGGCTGACATGACCAGCTATATAATACAATATAATAAATTTTAATGGAAAAAAAAGATACAAAGCATAACTATTACTTGAAAACTTTAAAATCTAAGTAAAAGTTCATCAGAAAAGAGAAATATTTTAAAGGGAAAAACCAATAGGAACAAAGACATGACATAAGGCCATAAGGTGATTCTTATGAATAATAAAAAAACCTAGACTTCATCTTGATATTATTTAGCTTCTCTGGATATTCCACCAAAATTCATTTAATCAACAAATAATTTATCCAGGGCACATCATGTGTTAGAAATAAATAGGAATTAAGAAAACACATCCTTTGTCATCAAGCACCTTATGTCTTACTTATTTTTAAATATCAACCTTTCTTCTATTTTGAGCTAGAAAGAGAATATACTAAGCTCAAAGTAAGTAAAAGGAAATAATAAACAGCAGAAATCAATGTGATAGAAAACAAAATTAAAGTAAAAAGTTGTCAGTTGGGGGGTAAAAATAAAGTTAATAAACTTTTTACATGGTTGATTAAAAAAAGAAATGTTTCTCACCAATCAGAAATGTAAAAATGAGGGACCAGGGTTGTGGCTCAGAGGAAGAGCACTCGCCTAGCATGTGTGAGGCACTGGGTTTGATCCTTAGCCCCACAGGAAAATAAAATAAAGGTATTCTGTCCACCTACAACTAAAAAATAAATGTTTTTTTTTTAAATAAATGTAAAAATGAATTTTTTAGTGATAACTACAGATTCCACAGATATTCAAAGAACAAAGCTGTATTATTAACAACTTTATACTAATAAGCTAAACAACTTAGAATTCCTTTAAAATTACAACTTACTCAAAACTGATCCAAGAAAAACTAGAAAGTTTGAATAACTCTGTTTTAAAAAAATCAAATTCACAATTTCAAAAAACCTCCTATGAAGAAAATCCAAGCCTAGATTCACTGATGAACTTTATCAAACATTTAAGAAACAAATATATCTATACAAATTCCTTTGGAAAACAAAGAAACTCCTCTCAACTAATTTTGTAAAGTTAGCACAACCTTGACACTAAAACTTGGCAAAAACATTACCAGAAAAGAACTGACCTACAGTTCCCATAAAAAGAGAGGAAAAAAATCCTTAGTGTATATTAATAAATCCAACCCAGCAAAATATAAAAATAATACATCACAACCAAGTGAAGTTTATCCCAAGAATGCAAGATTGGTTTAATAGTTTAAAAATCAATCAGTATAATTCACCACAGTAGCAGAAACACCATAAGCATCTCAATAAATGCAGAAAAAATTATCTATTAAAATTCAACAGCCCTGCTGGGCTTATAGTTCAGTGGTAGAGCACTTGCCTCACATGCGTGAGGCACGCACTGGGTTCGATTCTCAGTGTCACATAAAAATAAATAAAGATCTTGTAAAACAAACAAAAAAACAACATTCAACATCTATTCATGATCAAATCTCTCAGCTTAAAAAAAAAACTCAACCTGGTAAAGGGCATCTACTAAAAATCTACACTTAGTATCACGTTTAGTAATGAAATACTGAATGCATTCCTGGCAATAATCACCAACAGTAAGTATTATACCCACAGTTTGGGACATTTTAATCCATATGTATCACATGTTCCTAGGAGCCTTAACCCTCTGGAACAGCACCATTTTGTTGATGTTTTCTACTAAAGTTACCCCAACTTTGCCACAAAAGTCAGGTCTTTGTGGGCCTATCAGTGCTGACAGTGTCCTTTAGAATTTCTTTCAACAGACTAATTCCTACCAACTATGAGGTAGTGTCTCAAATTCCTGGATCCATTTTTAACAGCTTGTGTGCTTTTTATTTTCTTTTCTAATTACATTTTACCACTTGAAAAATAAACTCATTGATATAAAAAGAAAACAAAGAACTTTTTCTCTTAAATTTGACTGGAAACAGTAACCTTTCATTTGGCAGCTTGAAGTAAAACACATATGCACACGCACACACTCACACACACTTTTAGGTACTTATGCCATGTCCACATGTTTAAAATTAAGTAAGGAGAAAACGGATTATCAATTTAGATCAATGAAGCAAAAATGAGACTTTGGGCCCTAAATCACCCAGTCTTGATTTCACAGGACTATTTCACTAGATAAGCTACTAAACTTCTCTCTCCATTTTGGTTGTGTGGTTGTATCCCTAAGGCATTAAGAAGGATTTACTACTCAACTGAAAAGTGTCCTCTGTCAATAAGCCCAAATAGACCTCTCACCCCCAGTAGACACTCTTCCCTCACAAGCGACAAAATTTTCCTACCATTTTTTTTCCTTCTGCTGCATCTTAACAGGCTCTGCTTTTTTGCTGGATTTCTTCAGGTCTGCAGGAGTTGCCAGTTTTGGTTCAGTGACAGGCACTTGAGGTTGCTCCACTATTTTTTCTTCTTTCACAGCTTGTTCTGAATCCAAATTGACTTTAAGTTTATCTACAAATAAAGTACAGCTGACGATACATAACCCCATGGTGCAATATTAATCCATCATTCTTTTGACAGTCCACTATGCGCCAGGTAACATATTAGCAGCGAGGCTAAAAGGATAAAAAACAGTCTCTCTCCTAACAGATCCCATAGTTTATTCAGAAAATATTTCTCCTTTTTTGATGACTATGCTAGCTATAACTGTTTTCATTTCTGCCTTCCACTAATCTCTCATCGTATCACAGCCCCCAGGCCAAATGATAGTAAAAGCAAGGCTTAGAAACACAACTTTGTGAGGTATCATCTTTCTAATTTTTTAGATAAGGAAAACTAAGAATCACAGGAATTAAAAGATGCTTCCCAAGAATATATAGTTTACAAATAACATCAACAGAATTTGTAGCAAGACCTTTCTATCATATTCAACCTTTTAATATCAGGATATCTTATTATCTTATATTATTTTCATGATAAAATAGAAAGACATATTTTAGTTCAAATCCTCTTTCCTCCTGAGCAAGTTATTTTATCTAAAAGTCATTTTTCTCTGTAAAAATTGGGATAATAGATACAAGATTTTCATAAGGCTTCAAAAAATGCATTATAAGGGGCTGGGGATGTGGCTCAAGCGGTAGCGCGCTTGCCTGGCATGCGTGCGGCCCGGGTTCGATCCTCAGCACCACATACCAACAAAGATGTTGTGTCCGCCGAGAACTAAAAAAATAAATAAATATTTAAAAAAATTCTCTCTCTCTCTCCTCTATCTCTCTCTCTTAAAAAAAAAATGCATTATAAGAAGTTAAATGACTTACCCAAGGAACACTGATAGAAAAAGTAAAAGTGAAGATAAGGACCTGGTTTAACTCCTCAAAATTCTGGTCTCTTTCCTACACCAAACTAAAGAACACGAAAACAACTACTGTGCAACGCAGAAGACTAAGAAATGCAAACAGGGTGGGCCAAGTCATCTGAGAAACTATAGAAGCATATAATCTTGGTTTCAAGCTGAACTCAGGAATAGCTTTCTGCCAGCAAGGTCACAAAATACAACTAGAAAGCTGTAAACCAGCCGGAGACTCCTCAAAAAGGTTTGATTGCAAATTTTATCATAGTTTAAATCATCTATTGTGTAGGAAAAATAGAACAAAACACTGACATTGTAGTTTTGGCTGTTATGCACAGCTTAGAATAATGATTTTTTTTTTTAAAGAGAGAGAGAATTTTTTAATATTTATTTTTTAGTTATCGGCGGACACAACATCTTTGTATGTGGTGCTGAGGATCGAACCCGGACCGCATGCATGCCAGGCGAGCGCGCTACCACTTGAGCCACATTCCCAGCCCCAGAATTATGATTTTTTATGTCATGTATATTACTTGAAAGTGTAAGGGATGTATTTGAATGTAAAATGCAATCCATTTATACTTTTGAAAACTTGAATGAGAAACCTGAATGGTGGAATCCATCAGCCAATGGTGATACATTTGCTTGCATTTTCAATACTGTTGTTCTCAAGTACCAGTGCTTTTCAAACTATTATATCAGAACATCCCAAACAGGAGAATAAATATGTTGCAAATGATAGAGTACCATTCCTTTTTATGGCCAAATAATATTTCACTGTTTGGATATACCACATTTTGTTTATCCATTCATCTAATGATAAATGATTTTTGGATTGTTGCCACTTTTTGGTTATCATGAAAAATGCTGCTATGGACATTTTGTACAAGTTTTTGTGTGGGAATACTGTTTTAATTCACCTGATACCTAGGAATGGAATTACCGGGTAACTCTGGTTTCATTTTTTAAAGTATTGACAAGCCATTTTCCAAAGTGAGTACATTATTTTACACTCTCCACAGCAACGTATGAGGGTTCAAATTCTCCACATCCTTGCCAACACTTGCTATCATCCAGCATTAAGTTTAAATAGTTCAAGTCCCCACAATAAACTCTCTTCATCCAACCCTAGAGCTCATTTTCATTGCAATGATCTTGTCATGTGTCAAATGCAATAAAAAATCATAATTTTACCCTGAACATTCAGCCTTTAAGAACATCTGTTAAATAAATCAACTTTGTAAGTGATTGTTTTATTAGGTGAATAATTTTCTTACTTTGTTTTCCCTCTTCCTCTATTACCTGTTGTCATAACATCTGTCTAGCAATTACACTGATTATTTTATTTTTTCCATATATTTCTCTCTCTCTCCCATTTGTGTGTCTTCTCCTAGTAAAACATTACAGCCAAGGGCCTTTTGTCTTTTGTTTAACATTGTACCACCAGTACACACAATAGGTGCTCAATCAATATTTGTTAAATAAACACATGAATAAATAAGTCTATTTTTATGTACAGTTTGGTATTTTTTTCAAAACAAGCAAATATTCAAGTATCTTATGTATTTTTAAAACACTAATTTAAAAAATCACTGTTTCTTAAGGTTACAAACATAAAACCACCACCAACTCCTGGGTTTCATCAAAATTGCCAAGAAACCATAATTTGCTTGGGTACTGGGTGGCCCAGTACAGTGACATCAGCATGATGTGTTTTCACAGAAGCCCTTTGATGCACTGTGCCTATAATAATACAAATGTTGTTTCTCAATAACCTGAAAGTATAACATTTTCTATATGCTTTCAGAACACAAATGTTCTTCTTTGATAGCTTTCATGGCAAACAAGACACTATTACCTTACTCCCTTCCTTGGCTACCAATTTGGCCATCAGAGACAGAATTCGACTAATTTTCCTTGCACGGGCATGTAACAAAATTTTTCCCTAAAAACTCTTCACAAAACTGAGACTCCAGGGAAGTGTGCCATAATTATTCTGCTGCTCTTGAGTTGTTCCTATCCTAGTATTTTGTCACATATCCTCAGAGGCTGTGTACTTGATATTAGAAGTAAAAAAAAAAAAAATGTGACAATTGATTTTTTTTTCCAAAAGAAAGACTTATTATCATTCTAAATATGGGAGAGTTTTGGTTTCTCAAAAACTATGTTTAAATGACCATTACTACTTGGGCTTGTCAAAATCATAATGAGGTCTAATTCATTATTGTGAATACTCTAAGTGAATGATCAACAAATATTATGAAAAAATCTTCATCATCACTAGCAATTGGAGAAATGCAAATTAAAACTACACTGAGCTGGGCCCAATGGCGTACATCTATAATCCCAGCAGCTTGGGAGGCAGAGGCAGGAGGATCATGATTTCAATGTCAGCCTCAGCAACTTAATGAGACCCTGTCTCAAAATTTTTATTTATATATATATATATATATATATATATATATATATATATTTGTGTGTGTGTATATATACATATATATTTTTTAAATAAATAAATACACACACACACACACACACACACACATATTCACAAACAAATATAACTGGGGATGTGGCTCAGTGGTTGAACATCCCTGGGTTCAATCCTAGTACAAAAAAATAAGTAAAAAAAAAAAAAAAAAATACTACACTGAGATTTCATCTTACTCCAGTCAGACTGGCAATTATCCAGAATATAAGTAACAACACATGTTGGCAAGAATGCTTTCCCTGCTTTTTAAAATTGGTTCTTCTTAGTTATACATGGTAGTAGAATCCATTTTGATAAAATTATACAAGCATGGAATATATCTTATTCTAATTAGGAGCCCCATTCATACATTTTTGGTGGGACTGCAAATTGGTGCAACCACTCTGAAAAGCAGTATAGAGATCCCTCAAAAAACTAGGAATGAAACGACCATTTGACCCAGAGGACTTAAAAATAACATACTACAGTGACCCAGCCACATCAGTGTTTTTAGCAGCACAATTCACAAATAGCTAAGCTATGGAACCAACCTAGATGCCCATCAACAGATGAATGGGTAAAGAAAGTATGCTATATATGCACAATGAAATATTACTCAGCCATAAAGAAGAATGAAATTATGACATTTGCTGGCAAGTGGATTGAACTGGAGACTATCATACTAAGTGAAATAGGCAGTATAAAAAAACCAAAGGTTACAAATTTTCACTGATTTGTGGAAACTAATCCATAATTAAGGGTGGAGGGGGAGAGGAAGATGAGAAATTCAGTAGATTAGACAAAGGGGAACAAAACGAAGGAAGGGGGAATAGGAAAAGGAAAGACAGTAGAATAAATCTAACATAATTTTCCTATATACACATATGAAAATACCTAAGTGAATCTCACCATCATGCCCACCCACAAGAATGGGGTCCTAATTAGAATAAGATATATTCCATACTTGTATAATTTTATAAAATGGATTCTACTGTCATGTATAAGTAAGAAGAACCAATTTAAAAAATAACTAAAGAAAGGCAACAGATTTGCTTTTGAGGCCCTTTGGTACACAGGAATAATTAAAGTCATACAAGCAAAGTGATGGCAATATCAATGACACTGACCTCAACATTATACTGTGTAAACAGGCAGTCTCCCTTTTGTTTTGAACATCCATTTTCAAGAGGCTTATAAAGTAAATATATCATTCTTGTTTGTCAAGGCAGTAAGTAGAAGTTCAAATAGTAAACTACCCTCCAAGATATCTCAACTGAGCCCAGCTAACCCAGAAAATTCACTTTGTCAGTT
Source organism: Spermophilus citellus (assembly GCF_964194105.1). Taxonomy (NCBI): domain Eukaryota; kingdom Metazoa; phylum Chordata; class Mammalia; order Rodentia; family Sciuridae; genus Spermophilus; species Spermophilus citellus. Next base: position 193,153,257 of record NC_138183.1, read on the forward strand.
CATTACTTTCATCAACGTATGTAAGGAAGCAGGAGTGCCTGGATAGGCAAAAACTGGATAAGATGGCATTCATCTCAGGTTTAAAATGTTATTTCATTAACATTCACTTATTAGTCAAAGGAAAATAAAAACATGCTTACTCATAGCAGCTTTTCCAAAAAAATTGCTCATCACATTCCCCTTTCCTGGTACTTTGCTGCCTGTTGAAGATGCCTAAAAACATGGAAAAGAAAACACATGATTTTTTTTCTAGTGTTTAGGCTCCACTTAAAGTAACATTGTCTTGAACAATCTCTTCAATAACAGAGCACTGGCCAGTGGTACAGACTCTATGTAATCATGTGAAAATGTGTAAGCATTAGATGATAGTATCAAATGTTAATTTCCAAAGCTTTACTTCTCATAGTTCTTATAAAAATTATTATCATCCATGGATATGTTTAGGTTTTTCTTGAGCATATTTTACAACAATTTAGATTAAGAGGATTAAAAAAAGATCAGAAGCAATACAGCAAACAAAGAGGGAAACAAAATATTATGTTTTTAATAATCATAAGTAGACTTGAATCCTGGTTCTACTTTTTTTTTTTTCCACTTTCATTTTATTTGTTTATTTTTATGTGGTGCCAGGGATCGAACCTGGTGCTTCATACATGCTAGACAAGTGCTCTACCACTGAGCCACAATCCTGGCCCTGGTTCTACATTTAACAGCAGTATAACCTCTACGCAAGTTATAAGTTTAGGCTTTAGTTTTATTACATATAATATAAAAATGCTAAGATCCAAAAAGAATTGATAAGAGGATTTAAGGGCTGGGGTTGTGGCTCAGCAGTATAGCGCTGGTCTTGCACGTACGGGACCCTGGGTTTGATCCTCAGCACCACGTAAAAATTAAAAGAGTGAAATAAAGGTATTGTGAATAAATATTAAAAACAAAAAAGGAGGATTTAAATAAAGATCAAACCACTGGCATACAACAGGACCTCAATAAATGTTTTGTTTCCCTCCACCCCTCTTTTCCTCTCCCAGAGCAAAAGCTTGAAAATGACAGTGATGATAACAGTAGTAACAATGCCATACTTTCCTGAATATTTTAAATGGCACCTGATGTTTTTATTAAGTCAATACCCAAATAAGTGAGTTTAGATGACTAATCAATAAAAAACATGAAGAGAAAGAAGGAAAAGATGCATAAAATAAAAACGTTAACTACACTAGGAAGGTATATATGTCAAAGACCAGAATATAAGATACTCTGAAAATGACACATTGATAATACACTTTGTAATTTTTGAGGCATTTTCACATGCATTATTTCAACGGGCTCTCATAATAATCTTACAGTGTGTATAGGTAGGCATTACCATTTTATAGAAAGGGAATGCAAGCATCAGTGACAAGTATCAGCCAAAGAAAAAGGACTTGAGAATACAGTATTACAGGGATCAAAGTGGTAGAAAAATCAGAACTAAATGTCAGAACCTTACATAATTAAACTACCAAGGGCACTAGTAATGTTTTCCTGGATAACATTCCACACTGTAATAAAGGTCCATTTTCAAAGAAGACTTACATTTGTTACTTCTTTAGTCTCTATTTTGGTCTCCTTGTTTGTATCTTGGCTTTTAGAAGCAGCTTTGGAGGCAAACATTCCCATAATTCCCTTGGGCTGCTGGGAAGCCTGTTTGGAGGCAGGTGGGCCATGACCATTGGTTGTTAGCTCATTACTGGCTTGTGTCTCACTGGATGCCTGAAGATTTGACTGTTCAAAATTGCTAGAAGATGAGGATTCTGTGGGAGCTCTAGGGACCGCAGCTGCACATTGTATGGCACTAAACCTAAAGACAAAATGGTAATATTAAATTGATGCCAGTATCAAAATCTTATTTTCAAACTCTTGTTTCTTTCACATAGTACCTTCTAACCCCTAATATTATAAAACTAGGGAATGTTAGAACTAGAATGGATTTTGGAAAAACTTTTGTACAAAATTTTCATTTAGATAAATAACTGGAGAGAAATAAGTGATCTGTTAGTAATAGAGCTAGATTTGGAATCAAATAAGGTATTTGGAATACCTTATTGAATACTCTTGCTATTTTGAAAAAAAAACAAATCTGAATTAAAAAAAATAGGAATATACAAAACAATAATAAAAGATTTAATAATTTTACCATCCTTAGGAAACCAAATGGTTATCCCTTATTTAAGGACCTTCCTCTTATAAGGACAGATACGCAACAACTATTGACTGAATCAAAACTAAAAGCTCAGTAGGGTGCAGTGGTGCATGCCTGTAATTCCAGCAGCTTGGGAGCTGAGGCAGGAGGATTGCAAGTTCAAAGCCAGCCTCAGCAACAGGGAGGCACTAGGCAACTCAGTGAGACCCTGTCTCTAAATAAAATACAAAATAGGGCTGGGGATGCTTGCCCAGTGGTCGAGTGCCCCTGAGTTCAATCTCTAGTACCCAAAAAACAAAATAAAAACTAAAAGCTCTAAATATTAACACATTTCCTGGCAACTCTTCTGGGCAGAGTGGTCATGCTTTAAAACATGGAAGCTAGAAACAGAGTCACTGGCTCTTATAACTTGTGGTCCTTCACAGCCATTTGCTACTAATTTCTTCTTCTTTTTTTTTTTATTAGTTGCTCAAGACAATACAATGATCTTGACATATCATACATTTGATTCAAATAGGGTATGAATTCTCATTTTTCCACGTGTACAGATTGCAGGATCACATTGGTTATACATCCCATGTATACATACAGCAATCCTAGTGTCAGTTATATTCTGCTGCCCTCCCTATCCCCCCAATCACTATTCTCCACCCATTCTACTATGACACTTATCTCTTTTTTTTCTTCCCTTCCCCCTCACACTATCATATATGTATTTTGTGAACCCGTGAGGGTCTCCTTCCGTCTTCCGTGCAATTCCCCTTCTCCCTCCCATTCCCTCCCACCTCTTTTCCTTGTTTCGTGGTAATCTTCTTCTCATGCTCTTCCTTCCTACTCTGTTTTGAGTCACCTCCCTTATATCAGAGAAGACATTCGGCATTTGTTTTTTTAGGGATTGGCTAACTTTGCTTAGCATAATCTGCTCTAGTGCCATCCATTTCCCTGCAAATGCCATGATTTTGTTATTTTTTAGTGATGAGTAATATTCCATTGTGTATAAATGCCACGTTTTTTTTTAATCCATTCATCTGTTGAAGGCATCTGGATTAGTTCCACAGTCTAGCTATTGTGAATTGTGCTGCTATGAACACTGATGTAGCTGTGTCCCTGTAGTATGCTCTTTTTAGGTCTTTTGGGTATAGTCCAAGAAGGGGAATAGCTGGGTCAAATGGTGGTTCCATTCCCAGCTTTCCAAGGAATCTCCATACTGCCCTCCAAATTGGCTGCACCAATTTGCAGTCCCACAAGCAATGTACAAGTGTACCTTTTCTCCCACATCCTCGACAGCACTTATTATTGTTTGACTTCATAATTTAATTTGCATTTCTCTACCAATCAGAGAAATGCAAATTAAAACCACTCTAAGATACCATCTCACTCCAGTAAGAATGGCAGCCATTATGAAGTCAAACATTTGCTACTAATTTCTAATAGTACCAACTAGCAACAGCAGACAAGTATTATGCTGAAGGCCAAGTGAAGGAATATGGTGAATGGTTTGCATGGCCTATTAAAGGGAATATTCATTTCTTATTCTCTAAATTGTAGGTATGCCTACTTCACACAAATATATAATGTAATGTTCCACATTGTGAATGGATAACTGATTCAGCTTTCACAAAGGGCTCTACATAAAGCAAAGTTCTTCAACTTTCCATATCAAAACATTTTGCTTCCCCTAGTTTGTTGCTTAATGGGGTAGGTGAGAGTTCCCTGAAGATCTTATTCATCTTTCATATTCCAGTCACCTGACACAATCTGACATACAGCAAGTGTCAGAAAAAACATGTTGAAAGAAAGACTATTTAAGCCACTAAAAGTGAGGTTTCTGGTTTGTCTCCCTTCTTTAGTGTATCACCTCAATTTGGAGTGGGAGATGGGGAAGATTTAGAAACTATGCAGTGGCAGCAATTGCCAGAAATCACAAATACAACTTCAAGATTAACTGCTGGAATCAGTGGCCTATGGAAAAAAATCCCTAATATATCATTTCATTTCAGAAATAACATTAGACTTGAAAAGCCCTAAAGCTAGAGTTTACAGCTCCAAATATCTTACACTGATTCATTATGATCCCAGCAGAAAACCCTACATTAAAACACATCTTTGGTGTATCAGAGCTAAGAACAGACGGAAAACATTTACTTTCACCCACTGTTCTTCCTCTCTGGCCTTGCAGTGCTTCCATGCACAAGGAAAAGGGCAATGTTTTATTTCATTGTCAACATATAAAGTTGGCCCTCAGACAACTCTTTCTCCGTTTGGTCTGCATTCCACACCTTAGGGTCAAAACCAGGAACTGGCAATGAGGAAGAGACCAAGTTAGGTTGGGATCAAGTCTGAAGAGTGAAGAATCTGCTTAATCCTAAAATTTCAATTTTCTTCCTGTTATAGCACTTAAAATACATGAAACCATGAGTCAGATCTCAGTTGGCCCATAATTCTCAGGACCAAACACAAACTTCTTTATTGGAGATAAATTCTTCACATTTCTACCAAGGATACTTGAAGAATTTAGGTAAAGTTTCACTGAAGTGCATCCTATTACCACATTTCTACTTGCCCTGTTTATTTTAGTGGGCCCTGGGCAAATTTCATTTTGAACTTGTGAGTCACTTTTATTCTTGTTTGCTTACTTGCTAGATATAACAGAACTGGTTTTAAGAACTTGACATGCCATGATAAGATTTTAATGCAGATTATTTTTAAAATCTAACAACATATTTTATATAAACTTATCAGAGTACTCTTGAAATCCTTCCCTAAAAGACACCGGACTTATAAAATTAAATTATGACTCTCTGGCTATATAATTACATTTATTTACTTAATAAATATTTGAATAGCTATATAATCAAAGTTTCAAACTAAAGAACAATTATTAAACAATTATTAAAGAGCATTATAAAGAACATTAGTTAGCATTACTGAATGCTAACTAAGTGCTAGGCACTATTTTTGGGTATATAGTTAACAATATAGACACAGTCCCTATTCTCATGAACTTAATTATTTTTGGCAATTCTATATCTATTTCTTCTCAAGGACCGGTCTCTATCAGTTATCCCATCTACCCCAGGACCTTCAACCTTTTCCTATGACAGTTTCCTAATAATACAACTTGAAAGCATTCTTGACTTTAAAATTGTATATTATCCTTCCTCAATCTCAACTTCTCCTCAGCTACTGCTCTTTCCCTCCCATTTTCACAGTTAAATTTTCCAAGAGTTGTTCATATCAGTTTGTCTCAATTCTCCTTGTTCCCCATTTACTTACTTGGTTGACTAGCATCTGGTCCTTGCCCTGAAAAACTGTCTTGTCAAGGTTATCTCTAGATCCAGTGGACACTTTTCAGTTCCTACTTTACTTGGCTATTCAGCAACATTTAACAACGTCTACCAGTCCATCCTTGTTGAAACTTCCTTTAGCTTCTGGAATCCCATATAACTTGTGTGATTTTCCTCTTTTCTCTGGCTGCTTCCTCTAGCACCCCTCTTTTTCTGACCATCTCTTTAAAAATAACCATTACTAGGGCTGGGATTGTAGCTCAGTGGTAGAGTGCTTGCCTCACTGAGGCCCTGGGTTCAATCCTCAGCACCACATAAAGATAAATAAAAATACTGTGTCCATCTACAACTATTAAAAAAAAAAAAAAAAACTGTCACTAAATAGTGCTTACTATGTGCCAAAGACTATTCGTAAGAGCTCATATATTTTAATTCATTTAATCCTCTATAGCCCTGTGAGGATGGTACTATTAGATCGATTTTACTGGTAAGGAAGCTGAGTCACAGAGAAACAATTTTCCCAGGGTCACACAGCTACTAATTGTGGCCTAGAGTTTTACTTTCTGCCTTTCTTCCATTCTATAAGTCTCTGCATGACTATATCTGCTGCCATGGCCTGACTGTTTACTTACCTCCTTTGATTCTAAAATCTGTCTTTACCGCTTTTATTTGTTCGCTCTAGACTCACCTATCTAATGGAATGCACATTCCCATTGGGATTTCCTACAGGCTTCTCAAACTTAACATGTCTAAAATCCAATCCAACATTTCCCCCTCTTTTCCTAAAGCCAATCTCTCTTAAATTCTCTTTTAGTACTCATAAGACCAAGCCAGAAACATGAGATCATCCTTAACACCATGAACAGTGACCTACACACACACACACACACACACACACACACACCTTACCCCCAGCCACTACCATACTTAGAGGTTTTGAAGAGTTTTCAACCTTCATACCTCTCCACCCAGTACCATTACTTCAATTCAGATAACTGTCAAATGCACACTAGATCACTGAGACATTTCTCCACTCTCATGTCCTTGCTTCCAGATTACTTCCTTCTGATCTACCTCCAACATCATAGCCAGGATCACCTTTCTAAAGTACAGTTATGATCATTTCATCCACCTGTTTGAAAATTTTCAGTGGTTCCCAGATGCTCAGAATCAAAGCTAAACTCCATTTCCTAGTAGTCAAAGCATAATCTGACTCCTTTTAGACTTCTCTAGTCTTCTAATTATTTCTTACCTCTTACTCTAAGTTCAATCATAGATGATTATCATGGTTCCACACATGCATGTTTTCTCTTAGCTGTATTTACTCTCCCATTTCTTTGCTGCCTATTTGTACTGGGCCTTCAGTCATCAACTTAGCTGTCCTAAACTTTAGGGAACCTTCTCTGTCTTGCCCCTTGCCTCGCCCCTTGCCTCATTCATCCAGAAGTGGGGAGAACTACCCATCCCCAATATCTTTTTACACTATTCCTCCTCTGATTGCACTGCCAAGCTGTACTGTAACTGCTCATCTCCCATCAGACAATTAGCCCTAGAACAAGGGACATACTCAATACACTGGCACATACTCAATCTATAGTGTGTGGCATTTCATAGGGATTCATCAGATATTGCTGAATGAATTCAAATTACCTTGCTTCGTATGTGTGAAAGCAGTAGGTACTCACTATGTACGTTTGGGGAATTGACTTGAACCCTCAATAAAATCCCACAAAGTAGGCTAAATTATACCTAATTTATGGATGAATAAACCAAAGCTTAAAGAGTTTACGTAATTTGTCCAAAGCACTGGGCTATTAAGCAGCAAAGTACAACTTAAGCCTATAATCATCAATTTCCAAAATGTACAGGTATCATAGGCCATTACCTCTCTGTGCTGTGGAAGATACAAAAGATGGCCAAGATCTGATCCTAGCTACAGAGGAAAGAGATGCTTTTGGATGGAAGGCAGAGGAACATCAAATTAGGAATAATTTTTTGAAGGACAATATTTGAACTAGCTTTTGAAGGATGGGTAGAATTTAGACAGCAGAGACTGGGGTAAGGGAGTAATGAGGGGATACAACAAACATTTCTGGTGGTGGTGACAGGATAAATATATGAGAAATAGATTTATGGGGAGTCCACTGGGGTTTTCAATATGGGTTGTGGCTGCTATTTTTCACCTTATGATGTACTAATAAAACCAGGCATGTGTCTTACTGCAAGATAAATGGGGTTTTACTAGACTTGGCATTCACTCTTAAGAGGCAGCCACTGTGTAAACATCTTACAAAATCAATTCGTAAAGAAGCCCACAAGGAACATTAAGGAGCTTACTTGCTGCAGTTCTGCAAGTTGCTTTTAAGGATGTCATAGTCAGTATTGAACAGAGGCCCACTGTCCTTTAGCATAGCTTTCTGGATGCTGTACACATGGATGCTGGCAGTCACAGCTAGCTTGGACTTCACTGCTACAAGTCAACAGGAAAAGCAGTCTGTTAATACACAAACTTCATAGCACGGGGGACTTTAACAAGAAACCCTTCTGCATTAAAACCATTTGCAATCTGTGGTGGTCTAAAAAACTCTAAAAGGCCAAATAGCCACATATACAGTGTAATATCAACTCTTCTGTCTGCAATGGGGACATTATGACAAGGTAGGTGATGGTGAATCAAGTACAGCACCTGTGAGATTACCGATCATCCAGTAGACACTCAGCAAATATTAATTAATGATTGATGATGACTATGGGTTCCCCCCCACCCCGTCAGGGAAGAACCTTACACTAGCATATAAAGACTAAATAATCTCTACCTGAAAAGAGTTGTTTATGTAGCCCAATTTTACTTTAGAGAAAGCAACTATATAACAAAAATACAACTAACTAGATAAGTCTGCAGAAGAAAAACTAGCATAAATTTAAGTTTCACAAGGGAAGGCGTTAGGCCTAACTTGCTCCATGTCCCCATTCCCTACCATAGAGCTTGGCATACAGTAGATAATCAATACACATATACTAAATGATGAATGCCTGCTTGCTTTGCTTCCACTGTGGAAATCCAGATAGAAAAATTAGACATTCCCAACACTTTGAATATTTCAGAATTAATTTGGTAAAAATCGCACTCCACTGGCAGGAGCCTTTGTATATATATACAAGGTACAACAGTGAAGTTTTGTCTTCAGATATGGACCCAAGATCATGAGGACATGAGGGTCATATTATTTTTTGAAATGGATTTTTAAACAATAGAATAGTAGCATTAATAGCACTGAAAGTCAGACTTTTTCTGTGTTTGATGCTAGGGATCAAATCCAGGACCTTGTGCCCACTAGGCAAGCATTCTAACACTGAGCTATATCTCCCAGTTGGATTTATTTAATTTATTAGTCTTTCTGACTTTTAGAAAAACATTCTACAATGTTCTTCTCTAAAATGTGTTATGAAATACAGCACAACATTCAGACTACTGTCTTTTTACAGCAGATGAGATGGCCCACATTATATACATGACAGTTTCGCGTGTCTGTCATGAGGTTTAAAATCCTATGATAAAAGTGCTTTATAAATGTCAGAAGCTATTGACTTAGTGGGAAGTTAAGAAGATGAAGTATCATATTTTAACATGTTTCAGAAACTACTAATAAAAAGAACACAGGGTTCTTTGGCTAAATAGATAACATATTATATGCAGATGTTAGGGGCAGATTTATTATTATACCAACACTGATGCCATAAGAAGAAAAAGGAAAAACTTACTAAACTGTTAAAATACCTACCTTCCAATTTATCTTCTCTCACTACTGCAACCTTGTGGCACTGTAAAGAAACAACACTTCATCAACAGAACTTGAAACCTGGAAGTTTCCTTGTTAATAATTCAATTGTGCTTGAAATGTGAAATTAGGAAAATAATGGTACCATTCAAATGTATGTTACAGTTTAATAAAGTCAGATTCATTTTTAATTTGCTTCCTTTAAAATTTCTTAGTAAGGTTAAGGAAAATGAGAGTACAGGGATAAATACTACAATGAAATAAAATACAGCATCTCAAATCAGTGTGAGAAGAAAGAGCTTTTTAGTTAAGTGATTTAATGAGAAGTACTGTATTCCCATATGGATCCAGATAAAATTACTTCTTCCCCCTCATACCATACATCAGAATTAATGCTAAACAGGGAGCATGGAAGTCTGGGTAGAGGCTGAAAGGAAGAAGAGGTTCTGGGGCTGTGGGTAATTGAGAGCCCATGCCATGGAGAAGAAATACCAAAAAAAGAAGAAATAATGGTCAGGCCAAAAAAGCCACAGCCATGTGCAGCCTATTTGTTGCTCAAACTGTGCCAGGTGCATGCCAAGGACAGGCCATTAAGAGGTTCGCCATTTGAAACACCGCAGCCATCAGGGACGTTTCTAAAGCAAGTATTTTAATGCTTATGTGTTTCCCAAGCTCCATGTAAAGGTGCATTACTGTGTGAGTTATGCCATTCACAGCAAGGTGGTCAGGAATCATGAAGCCTGGAAGGACTGAATACTCCCACTCCGTTTTAGACCTGCTAGTGCCACCCCATGACCTCCACCAAAGCCCATGTAAGAGCTAGGTCCTTAAAGAGTGAAGAAAATTGGGCTGGGGATGTGGCTCAAGCGGTAGCGCGCTCGCCTGGCATGCGTGCGGCCCGGGTTCGATCCTCAGCACCACATACCAACAAAGATGTTGTGTCCGCTGAGAACTAAAAAATAAATATTAAAAATTCTCTCTCTCTCTCTCTGTCTCTCCTCTCTCACTCTCTCTTTAAAAAAAAAAGAGTGAAGAAAATCTATCTTCTAGAAAAAAAATAAAATGGGAATTATAATAATAATAAAAAAAGAATGCTAAATGGATCAGAGATTTAAGAGTAAAAATGAAAACATATGCAATAGAAAACATACATGAATTCTTCTGTAATCTAATATAACCTAAGAATGAGGAAGTATCCTATGTATGATTCAAATCCAGAAAAAATTGAAATAACCCATAAAAGCTAACAATTTTGGATGAAAACAGAACTTCAACAAAAGTTAAAAGACAAATGATTAAGTAAGAAAAGTATCTGCAACTAGTATCACAAATGGTTAGTAGAGTTTCTTAAAAAAAAAAAAAAAAAAAACCACAAAACTAAAAACGAAGACCCTTTAGAAAAATGGGCAAGAGTTACAGATAATTCACAGCAAAAGGAATACAAATAGCCCTGACACAGATGACAACATGTGCCGTGTGGAAACAGGTACTCTTCATACCTGTTCAGGAAAAATAAGAAATGGAGATGTATTCGTCAATAATCAACAAAAGTACATATACAGCCTAGTGACACATGCTTATAATCCCAGCATCTCTGGAGGCTGAGGAAGGAGGATCCCAAGTTCAAGGCCAATCCGGGAAACTCAGTAAGACCCTATTTCGAAATAAAATAAAAGGGCTGGGATGTAGCTCAGTGGGGAGAGGACCCCTGGATTCAATCCCTAGTATCCCCCCACCAAAAAATACATATACATTTATACTTTGATCCAACCAACCTACTTCTAAGAATGTAATTTCAAAACACACTAACAAAAATACACATAACTGCCAGGTTTGGTGGTGCATACTTGTAATCTCAGCAGCTTGGGAGGCTGAGGCAGGAGGATTATGAGTTCAAAGCCAGCCTCAGCAACAGCAAGGCGCTAAGCAACTCAGTGAGACCCTGTCTCTAAATAAAATACAAAATAGGGCTGGGGATGTGGCTCAGTGGCTGAGTGTCCCTGAATTCAATCCCCAGTAACCCCCCCACCCAAAATACACATAACCCATATACTCTGAGCTATTCACTGTAGCTATTAGCAATAGCCAAAGATTGTAAATAACTCAAATAATTCAATGTGGGACTGCTGAATCAACTAAGACATATTTATCAGTGAATCCAGATGTGGCTATAATGAAAGAGGAATAGTTTTATAACTGCTACGTAATACTCAGGATCTACCTCTCAATTTCTTACTTTCCCAGTTGCTGGGATAATTGGCATGAGGTACACCATCACATCCAGCTATGCCACCATGACTGGCAGATGAAGCAGATGAACAGAATCTTTTTTGTGTGTGCAGTACTGGGATTGAATCCAGCACGTAGGAGGGGTGCTCTACCACTGAGCTTCATCCTCAACCCTTTTAATTTTTTGTTTTGAAACAGAGTCTTATTAAGTTGCTTCAAACTTGACTCCTGCTCAACCTCCCATGTACCTGGGACTATAGGCATGTTCCACTGTGCTCAGCTAAATGTCCTCTTAAATTTAGAATAGAAGGCCCTCTATAAGTAAGGCACAGCATAAAAGTTTTTAACTTCTCCAACAGCTGGATTTTCAATGTTCTCCGATGGCCCATGGGTTAAAGGCTCAGCTCCCAGCTTGGTGCTATTGCTTGATGGTAGAAACTTTAAGAAGTGGAGCCTAATAGGAAGTTTTAGATTAGTGAGGACATTGCCCTTGAAATGCATTGTGGGATGATACTTTCTTCCTCTCTCTTTTGCATCCAGCCATGAGATGAGGGCTTCCTCTGCCATATATTCCCATAATGAGGTTCTGCCTCATCACAGGCCCAAAAGCAATGGGGCCAATCAACCATGAACTGAAACCATGAGCCAAAATAAACCTTTCCTATTTTTAAGTTGACTATCTCTGGTCTTTTGTTATATTAACGAGAAGATGTCTAACAGAATTTCTATAAGTTTTTAACTAATGATAGGCAATACATATTTTGGAAGAAATTTTTTCTCAGAAAAATTCACTGGGGAACACAACTAGAATAAAATCCTAAGATTTCATCTAAGAATTCCCTGAACCCTAAAGATCAACTGCTAATACCATTTAAGGATTCCAAATTAAGAGTCCATGCCATAATGAGTTGGAGTAAAAACTGTATGTTACCTGAAAACATAAATTCTTAACTTTAAATCCTAATTCAGAAGATCTGTGAACTCTCAAAATTTTATGAATAGCAACATATGAATCTCTATTACAAATTCTCAGATCAGTGACCAAAAACAAAATCACTGTAGGTTAAGCAACCCTAACTCAAAATCCCAAAGCTATAAATTCTGAAATCTTTTGAGCACTGGTATAGCATCAAAAGTAAAAAATTCTGTACCATGAAACTGGTTCATGCAGTTTCTTCTTTTTCTTTTGATAGTGCTAAGGATTGAACTCAGTACCTTGCAAATGCTACATAAACACTCTACCACTGAGCTATGTCCCCAGCCCTTAAGCACAAAATTATTAAAATACTGTATAAGATTACATTTCAGGCTATGTGTATAAGACATATATGAAACAAAGGAATTTCATGTATAGACTTTTTATATTAAAGTTCCAGGTGGTATCTGGTTATCCATCAACACAGATTACTACTGAGGGCTCTGAGAAGGAGCCCTGGTCCATGGGACTGGTGGTGAAAAAACAAAAGAACCATCACATAGATTTTAAGAAGATGAGAACAAAGAGGGGATGTCTACTTTTGGGAGGAAGCCAGAGAGGGGGTATTAAATCAGAATTTATCACATTTCCCAAGATACCTTATTATGCATATGCAAATATTGAAATAAACAAACAAAAATCATAATCTGAAACACTTCTCGTACCAAGCATTTCAGAAAAGGGAAACTCAACCTGTATTTTAAGGGAATACAATGATATTGAGGAAAAGACTTAACTACGACTACTTTAAAGGTACTGACATACCTAAAGAGACACGAATATAGTTAAACCTAAAAAGAAAAATGACATACAGTTGCAAACTTTGACAGTATCCATTCAAAAGCCATACAGAGAGAAAATTCTGGTGGCAGGTTTATCCTTGAGAGTAAATAAATCAAGACTGCTTAATTTCCTATTTCAGATATATAATGATATCTGATTCTAAACTTGCAAATACCTTGATTATCATTTGGCTTGCCAAATAGCTTGCCAATAAGGACAGAAAATGCTGGCTAGAAAATACAAGGATTTGATCCCTTGAGGAGTTTTGTTTCTCCTTATAAATTACTAAATTAACATTCCAGTTTTAAACATCACATGCTTAAAATTCTTTTGCTAAAAAACAAAGAACCAGTATTTAGACAAGTCAGGGTTCTAAACCTACGATTCTGAGGACAAGTCAAAAGGGAAGAGGGAAACATATTAACATATCTCTGAGAAGGAGCCCTGGTCCATGGGACTGGTAGTGGAAGAAGCAAAAGAACTATCAAACAGACTTAAAGAAGATGAGAGCAAGGAAGGTGTCTACTTTTGGGAGGAAGCTAGAGATGGGGTATTACTAACGTTGTTCCCAAGGCTCAGCCTGGTACAGGAGATGGAATAAGATATCTCGGCAGAGATTCCAGTGCCCACCAAGGCATGGGAATAGAATAATCTCTATGCCCCTGAGAAGGACATACAGAAGTAGTTAAGAGAAAGTCAACAGATTTGAGAAAGCTTTGTTGCTGGGTTGATGAAAACAGAATAGTAACCTGTGTTTAGAATGACCAGATAACACCTGGACCACAATATAAAAAGAAGATGTAGGAGAATAAAAGTGTTTCCAGCCCATGCTTCTGCACTGTATTAGGTCAGTCCCCAGCCAATATTTCCTACCCATTAAACATAGCTACACAACTACCAAAATGAGTGCTCAGAATTAAAATGAAGTTAAAAAACTTTTTTTTTTCTTGTTTGAACACTTAGATTTGTGGCTTGAAATATGAACAAGATGAAAATTAATGACCACTGTCTCCAACATACCTTGAAGAAAGGTATAAAGAATAATGGGGGCTGGGGTTGTGGCTGAGTGGTAGAGCACTTGCCTAGCACATTTGAGGCACTAAGTTCGATTCTCAGCACCCCATTAAAAAAATAAAGATATCGTGTCCATCTATAACTAAAAAAAAAAAAAAAAGAATAATGGAAGCAATCTACCAATATCTTGTTGCCTAGAAAACTGCATAATGATACAGCCTCTGTATCACAGCCAAGATATTTCCCAGGCAGGGGTTGTAGCACAGTGGTAGAGCACTTGCTTAGCATGTGAGAGGCACTGGGTTCAATTCTCGGAACCACATATCAATAAATAAGTCCATAGACAACTAAAAAAAATATTGGGGAAAAAAGATATTTCCCAAACTTTTTTGAGTTTCAGATGTAGTCTAAAAATTCAAATCCTCCTCTAAGATGAATATTTTGAACTTAAAACTTCCACAATACTGAATCATCTTCTTGTTTTTTTCTTCTTCTCCAATGTAAGGTTATAACACTGTTTGTAGCTTAAACACATATAAGCCCATTATAAAATTCTGAGAACTCACGGAATGTCCATTCTGAATGATACTACCAGACACTAAATAGGTGACATGCAGTTGGGCTCCTGAATTTTCCCTCCGTTTCCTTTCGACATAATCATATAGCATCCTGTTCCAAAGAAACAAAAGTAATTCATTAGTAATAGTTTTTAACCTCATAAACTCTTTTAATTCATGACTTAAAAGCAGCCAGGCACAAGTGGTGTATCCCTATAATTAATACTCAAGAGGCTGAGCTAGGAGGTGCACAAGTTCAAGGACAGCCTCAGCAAGTTAGTGAGATCTTGTCTCAAAATAAAAAATAAAAAGGGTTGGGGATATAGTAATAAAGTACCCCTGGATTCAAGCAGGATCTTTGTTCAGTCCATGAACAGAGGTTTTTTTTTGTTTTGTTTTGTTTTTTTTTTTTAAAGAGAGAGAGAGAGAGAGAGAGAATTTTTAATATTTATTTTTTAGTTCTCGGCGGACACAACATCTTTGTTGGTATGTGGTGCTGAGGATCAAACCCAGGCCGCACGCATGCCAGGCGAGCGCGCTACCGCTTGAGCCACATCCCCAGCCCGAACAGAGGTTTTTTTAAAAGGGACTTTAGATTGGACTTGGGGATAGGAGTCAACTTGTTTGAGTTGGCATAGTGATTCAGCAAATAACATACCCCTGGGTTAGATCCCTGGCACAGCAAAAAAAAAAAAAAAAAAAAAAAAAGTCTAATAAGAGGATAAGAGGGACAGAACCCACATTAAAATGGGAGCCATGATTTAGAATGAATACATTGTTGAATCAAGAGTAAGTTCAGTCACTTATCTATCTAGCTATGACAGATCCAGGATAAGTCAATTTTTCTAGGCTCTTAATATCCTGAGGTAATGCAAGGGAATGCTGTACTAGATTACTGAATCTCTTAATCTGGGATTCACGTCTTGTATAACCCTTACCACCAAAGTATCAGCAAATATACATGTGCTTTTTGGGGTGGAGATGACTCAGGGTTTCAAGAGATTTAGAATTTATTACTCTAAAATATTAAAAACTCTATTATGTATATGATCACAAATGCCCAGCTCTGAAATTCTAATGCTAATAATTACTCAGATCCAATGCTGCTTCATAACTACAGAATTAAACAGCTTACATACACCATCCAATATCCAAAATATTCATTAACCTGAAAGAACCAAACACTAAATGCAAAATGTTGCTTTTAATAAAATCCTTTAATTCATTTTTATCCTTTCTTCTAGCAAATGTTGCAGCTGACTCCCCTCAATAATTTATAGTTTAATGACAAAAAGATATCATTTATCTTTTATTTTAAGAGGCATTAATTAAGGTTCTTATATCATACTTGTACCAGGACAGCCAAACACTCAAAAATTCCAAGAGAAAACTCCACCTACACTTTTGATCATTCTCTTCACCTTCTTAGCTACCATGAACCACACCCCACTGAGTCTCCTACTACCCCTCCAACTGCCAAAGAAGATATACAAATGGCCAATAAGCACATAAAAGGACGTTTAATGTCATTAGGAAAATGCAAATTAAGACTATATGAGATACTACTTCATATTTACAAAGAGGTGAAATAAAGACATAATAAAAAGGGTTGGCGGGCTGGGGTTGTGGCTCAGGGTCTGAGGCACTGGGTTCTATCCTCAGCAACACATAAAAATAAAACAAAGGTATTGTGTTCACCTACAACTAAAAAATATGTTAAAAAATAAATAAAAAGGGCTGGCAAGAATATGGAGAAATTGAAATTCTCACACAATGTTGGTGAGATTATTAAGATGGTTCAGCCATTCTAAAAAATAGTTTGTCAGTTCCTCAAAATGTTAAACAGCAATATAATCCAGCAATTCCAATCTGAGGAATCTATACTTGAGAACTAAAAGCATATGTTTATACAAACATTTGTACACAGGCGTTCACAGCAGTTCTATTCATAATAATCAAATGTAGAAACAATTAAAATGTCCATTAACAGATGAACAGATAAAATTAAATTTAGTATATCCATGCTATTGGCTAAATTGAGTCTGAAAAAGAAATACCCTTGCAATACCCTTAACACATTAACATATAACCTTATTTGGAAATAGGGTTAATACAATTGTAATTAATTAAGTCCAGATCATACTGTAGTTTGTTGGGCTCTTAATCCAACATCTATGGTGTCCTTACAAAAAAATGGCTATGTGAAGATAGACACACAAGGAGAATATTATGTAACAATGAAGGCAAAGATTGGAATTATGTAGCTACAAGCCAAGAAATGCCAAAGATCGCTAGCAAACCACTAGATCGTGGACAAAGGTAAGAAAAAATTTCCTTACAGGTTTCCAAGGGAGCATAGCTCTGCTAACACCTTGACTTTGGCCTTCTAACCTCCAGAACTAAGTAAATAAATTTGTTGTTTTAAGCCACCTACTTTGTAGTGCTTTGTTATGGTAGCCTAATTAAGTGGAAACATATACCATACAATGGAATATTTAGCAATAAAACGGAATTAAGTATCGATGCATGCAGCAACCTGGACAAATCTGGAAAACATACTAAGTGAAAGAAACCAGATATATTAGACTGTACATGATTCTATGTATATGAAATGTCTGGAATAGACAAATCTATAGACAGAAAGATTAATGGTTGTCTATGGCTGGCAGGAAGAGGTTGGGGAAATGGTTAGTGATTGTTAATAGGCATATAATTTCTTTCTGGGGTGATGAAAATATTCTAAAATTGATTGTGGTGATAGTTGCACAATTTTGATTATACTGAAAACCATTAAACTGTATACTTTAAATGGGTGAATTGTATAGTGTGTGAATTATATATCCATACATCTTTATATCCATAATTTTTTTTAAAAAAATGAGTATGAGGGACTGGGTTTGTGGCTCAGTGGTAGAGTGCTCACCTGGCACATGTGAGGCACTGGGCTTGATCCTCAGCACCACATAAATTTAAATAAATGAGATAAAGGTGTTGGGTCCATCTACAACTAAAAAAAAATTTTTTTTAATGAATTATGAGTTAGGCACCACCACACCCACTGTAATACCAGTGGCTTGGGAGGCTGAGGCAAGAAGATTGAGAGTTCAAAGCCTGCTTCCGAAACTTAGTGAAGCTAAGCAACTCAGTGAGATCCTGTTTCTAAATAAAATATAAAAAGGGGGCTGGGGATGTGGTTCACCCTTGGGTTCAATTCCAGGTACGAAAAAGAATTATGAAGGAAATTAATAGGATGACGTGACAAGAAGAGGTGAAACACTTGAAACAGAGCATTAGGGAAAGCTTATTACGTATAACATGAAATCTGAGTTGAAACCTGAAGAATGAGGAAAGCTGGAAGAGGACCATGGCAGGCAGAAGAACTAGTAAGTACAAAGGTCCTACGATGAGAATAAATTTTGTATATTTGAAGAAGATAATAGGTGAGGTAGAGAGTAGAATAGGATTAAGTTGGACAGAAAGGCAGGAGCTAGACAGTGTTAAGCTATAAAAAATGATATATAATCAGTTTAGCGACAGTAAAATTATAGGCATCTTTAGTTCAGAAACTCTAACCCTTAATATGCATTTTTAAACTCCAACAGGTGTGTATGTGTGTGTTTGTGTGTGTATATATATAGTAACAGTTGCTTCATTTCATATCTACACATTCATAATTGCAATGACTAATAACTTTTATAGATGTCTATAATCAAAGTCACTGAAGCTCTTAGGTTTAGACCAGCACCACGGTCTTTGCATTCAAAACCAGCTCAAGTCTATCCCAGGGCTAATAGTTTCAGGTCTTAAAAGCTTAAACATCACAGCCAAAATCAGTCTCCTAGACCTAACATTAACCCAACAAAGTCAAATCAACCTGCTCTAGAGATTAGGGACTTTTTAATTCTTGTGGAATGTTTTTATGAGTCAGAGAAAACTCCTATCACTCAAGGAACAGACAAAAACCAGGCTACCATAAGGAATAAAACAAAGTAAATGTGTTCAATATGTGTGTCCTTAGTTGGTTCACCAATCCTGCAGAATACAGACAGTATCTGCACTTTTGCAGGCTGAAAAATTCTAGAGTTAAATCAAAAGCTTGCTATTCCCCTCCTGGGCTCAAGTTGGACCACAAGTTTCAGTGAGGAAAACTCATATAGTAAAATTCAAAAATGCTCTGCATCATTTTAAACACTCCCTTTGTAGTTTCACTTAGTTTTCTTGTCATGTACTATTACACAGCTGTCAAACACCTGTTGACCTCCTTATGATAGTACTTCAATAACACCCCAAAATAAGCCTAAGAAGTACAGTGAAAATGTAGTAAAGATGTAAGATAACAGATATATTAATTTGAGTTATAAACAGAACTGCAAGTCCATTTAATACATTCGAAATAACAAAGTGATGCTAACCAGAGGCCAAGACTACAACTAAATCCAGCAAAATTTATTACCACGCATTCATATACAAGCCCACTAACCCCCCTAGAGAGATAAAAGTTATTAAAAATTATATTATTTCCCATTTATCCAGGAGAAAAAATTCAGTTCTAACCTAGGGGCTATGTGTAGTCATGAAAATCAAAATAAACAAAATAAAAAAACTCCAATGTCATTAAAATTGGAAGTAAACTGAACTTACTGTTTGGCCTGGTTAACATGAACTCCTAGCGTATAGCTCAGCCATTTGTATGTCACCTACAAGAAACAGCAATATTCAAAATGTTTTATTAGATGACTTCAGTGTGCAGAAAATTCCCAAGGGCCTGATTCCCATTATTAGATGATTATCCCTTATAAATTACAATAGATGCCACTATAGTTTAGAAGAACCCTCTATGTGGGCAAATTGAACCAACATATTTGTCTTGCAAATACTAGGAAGTCTGTTTTCACAAACTGATTAATGTAGAAGAATCTAAAATAGTAAGTAGAATATACATTTAAAAAACTTATTTCCCTCACATTCCTTGTTTTACTTATGCCCTTTTTTCACATTCTGTCTCTGGTGGGGCCACTACCCAAAACTATCCCAAAACTCATCCAGAAACTAGATGATTCTGAAGTGTATGACTTAAAACTTTTAGGGAAAGTTGCAGCCATACAAACATTAAAAGACACAGGTGTGGAGGGTCAGGAAATGAATGAGTAAAATGGATAAACTGTATCAGTGGTTAGATTGGGAATTACTGGCATCAATTCTGCATTCTTCCTTGATCCAGTAAGCCTCTTCTCTCGAAGTCTCTTCCTATTCAAAATGCTGAGCTTCCCAAAATAAAACTAATAGGTCAGGCAAAGGCAGTATAGCATTAATGGAGGAGAGAGACTTGGGTTCCAAAACTACCTATCCCTTACTAACTGCAAATAAACAATTTATTTGACCCCTTTGCTTCAATTTTTTCCTGTAGGAGCACTACCACCCACCTGAAGGGCGTTTAGATTACTGCAAAGTCTACCAAAGTAAACAGTCAATCATCACAGTTTGCAAAGAGCGCTCAGATCCGTCCTCTCACTTGATCTTTACGCCAACCCCATTAGGCGGGGCAAACCACTATCAATATTTAAATTTCCAGGAAGAGGAAACCGTTTTGAGATTACACAACTTGTCACTTAACCAAGACACAATTTCCTCAACTGTAAACCTGGGACTCTGGACATCAACAACCTGAAAAGCTAGATGTACCCTTACAAATGGTCTCAACCAACGCCCCGCCCCCCGCGTTGACCTCGGTGGCGCCAGCCGGGTGCTCAGTTCCCACAAGACCGCCCAAGACCCGCGGACTTGCGCGTAAGCCAGAGGATCTCCCCGCGAAAGTCCTCTCGCTCTTCCTGGGGCACGAGGGGTGGTGACCTACCTCCCCTCGTCCAATCCCCACGAGGCTACAAGCACAGGAGTCAAGGGCCCCGCAGCCCTGGCCGGGCCCAAGACCCCGCTCGCACGCCCACATTCCCCAGTCCTAGCTCCTCACGATCTTGTTCTGGTCCGTGACGAACTCGTCTATATTCTCCAGATAAAGCTGGTCCGCCATCGTGCTGCAGCGCTGGTCCACGCCCGCTCCGAGTCCTTCTCTCAACCACAGCCACAGCTCCCGCCGGCGGGAAACAACTTCGCTTCCTCCCAGGTCGCGGGTCGTTTCCCACAGCAACGGAGGCGACGCGCTACGGCAGCCATCCGAGGGTCAAACTTGTCACGGAGACTGCGCAGGCTGGAGTGGGTGGAGCTAGTAAGAGAAAACGGAAGTGAGGAGCTGGGAAGGAGGGCGCGAGCAAGGCAAGGCTTTGAACTTCAGCTGTGCTACCAAAGATCAAGACTAAATACTTAATCTTTAGGAGCCTCAGTCTTTCCTCTTATAAACCTCTCGTAGAATGAAATTTTTAATCTTAAAAAAAAAAATCTTGTTAGACTTTATTATCCCTTCACCAAAAAAAGGCCCAAATTTGAAACCAGCCTTATGTTAATGGAAAGCGTGAATAGGAAATAAGTCCGTATAGATTCCAAGACAAGGTTTGCTTAAACAAGTAACTTAGTAGAATTTTAGAACAACCATCTTCATAATTTAACAGCATTAGCATCTAATAACTTCTCAATAAGTGTTTATTGCCCTAAATTTAATTATATTAAAGGCAGTGAGATTTTAGAGGGAAAACAGTGGAATAAGAAACAAGGAAAGGTCCATCAACATCTAAAAAAAATATAAAAAAAGAAACAAGGAAGCCAGGCATGGTTGGCAAATACCTGTAAATAAATGAATGAAATAAAGGTCCATCAACATCTAAAAAATATATAAAAAAGAAACAAGGAAGCCAGGCATGGTTGGCACATACCTGTAATCCCAGCTACTCTCAATCCTGAAGCAGGAGGATCATAACCTTACGTTCTCCTCCTTAAGGATAAGGTTTAACACAAGGGCCTTATCTTGAGAACACAGCAGTTCCCCAGAATCAATCAGCCCAAGTATTTGCAGAAGCCAGACAAAAAATGGTAGGATATCAGTGCCAGGTACTACCAGCAGTGGGAGCCATAAGATCACAATTCCTGTGGGGGCCTGTGCCACAGGCCCGTAATCCCAGTGGCTCCAGAGGCTGAGGCAGGAGGATCGCAGGTTCAAAGCTAGCCTCAGCAATTTAGCAAGGTCCTAAGTAACTGAGAGACCCTGTCTCAAATTGAAAAAAAATAAAAAGGGCTAGGGATGTGGCTCAGGGGTTAAGTGCCCCTGGGTTCAATCCCTGGGAGGAAAGGGGAGAGGATTGGAGGGCAGGGAGAAAGAAGGAAAGGGATAGATAGGTAAGGCTGACCTTCCTCTTTTTTCCTGTTTATCCCCATATCATCCCAAAAATGATGGGCAGCTGTGAGTCTAATGACAATGACAGGGCACGGAGTAGAAAAGCTGGACAGGACTCAATGTTGGGGTGGGATGAAGAGCAGTTTACCTATATGTAGGTGTTAACTGTCTAGGAGTGCTGGGTTTGTTTTCTCCATTCAGTAAAGAATTGAAGAACAGGACACAGAGAGAGCAAGCAAGTGGCAGGTTTATTGCAAAAGCAACCGAGACAGACTTTTCTAGAGAGAAGGGGTCCCTTTTGGCTTGTTCTTTTTATGATCTCTGGAATTTCCTCCTTTCCTTATCTCCTCAAGCTCATCACCATTATTGATTGGTGCCCCTTGTGTCCTCAAGTCTATCTTAGTTTATTTAATTGGATCCCAGCTTCGGAGCATGAATACAGAAGTGTCTGTCTGATTGGGTCCCTGGCTTGTGTTCATGAGCGCTTTTGTTGGAAGTTGACCTCCTTAGAAGGTCCTCTCTATGCTCCTTTGTTCTAGCCCTGCCTCTGACCTCCTCACTCTACATCTTGTCCTGGCTGCCTAAACCCTTCTACGTCTCCCTCACAAATGGAGATCCCCGGACTCAGGGCCAGCTTCTTAGGAAAGAAGGCCTGCAGAAGCAACTCTGAAACTCCACCAGCTTACTGGGTTTCAAGGCTAGCACAGGTCTCCCAGGGACCGCATTCCAAGCCAAACAGAAGGTCAAAATCACGAAGTACAAGATTAAGAAGTATGACTCAGGGGCCCCATAACTGTTCAATCATCATTTCTCAGGGGCCCAGGGATTATTGATATTAAGGGATAAAGTGGATCATTCCTTCCTTCAACAAACATGACTAAAGGTCTCCTGTATGCCAAACTCTATGTGACTAAAAGGAACACACAGCATAGTCTTTATCTCAGAGAGTTTACAGACTGGGGGGTATAAACAGCTTGTTGTATAGCATGAGAATAGGGTGCCATGGGAATCCAAAGGAGGCAACTACCCCAGCCTGAAGATGAGAGGACATAAAGAGAAAACTTCAGACTTGGCTATCTAGGTCTGGATTCTATATTCTTTCACTATGGCAAAATATATGTGAAATGAATTCCTAGTGCTGCCTTTATTGTGTCTCTTTTTAAATTATTTTTTAGTTATAGATGGGCACAATATCTTTATTTTATTTTTATGTGGTGCTAAGGATCAAACCCTGTGCCTCACACATGGTAGGCAAGCCCTCTACCTCTGAGCCACAATCCCAACCCTTTATTGTGTCTTTTAACACCCAACAAGCCTATATTTCCTCTATTTTAAAGAGTTGTGTTTTTTAAAGATTTTTTTAAAAATATGGACACAATATCACTATTTATTTATTTATTTATTTATTTATTTATTTATTTATTTATTATGTGATGCTGAGGATTGAACCCAGTGCCTCATGCATAGTGGGCAAGCCCTCTACCTCTGAGCCACAACCCCAGCCCCTAAAAAGTTTTTTTTGTTGGATACAGAAAATGAAAAACCCCAAAATAATATGGCCCAGGGAGAAGGCAATACACTGATCCTTTCCCAATACATTCTTTCCCAGTGATAGGCCCCAGGGAGGAGATATCCATCAAGTCTGAAATGACCGTTTCTGGGAAGAGGCCAAAGCATTGGTCCCGCCCTAAATAAATTCTTTCCCACATACTGACCACTGGCCCCACACCCTCCATCTGACCTAGTAAAGATAGCCCAAACTGACATGTTCATTGATCGAGTCACCCTCTCAGTGTAACCTAGATAAGCCTACACTCCCTCTTTGGCCAATGGCTCATTTTCCACCAGGAAAGTGGGTCCATCAGAGGTATCACTCTGTTCCTGAATAAAAGCTGTGCTGAGCTGATCCATGCAGTTTGCATCCAGCCTGGTCCTTTTGTTGCTAACAGTTTTGAGGCCCAGAATTTAACACAGTGTTAGAGCACTTGCCTAGCATTCCTGAGGTTCTGGGTTCCATTCCCAGCACACACACACACACACATACACACACACACACACACAAAGTTGATTTATGAGAACATGTGAATAGACTGTCTGTATTGTGGAATGTACAGCTGCTAAGGCCAGGATATGTCAACCTCCTTGCAGCTGGGGAGGCAGGAACCCAAGGGACACTGAGATAAGCCTCCAGGTGCCTGTTCTAAAACAGTTTATCAGTTCTGTAAAATCAATGTAAAATCCCTCAGTTAACAAAACTAAGAGAGTGAGCCAAGAGGACATGCTTAGATACTGTTTGTTGGGAAAAGTATAAACGGCAGCCATACCCCAGAGAAAAAACCCCAACATGGCGCCTAAGGACTTCTTCTTCCTACTGATACCGCTGTTGACTGGTGACGAGTCCTTGCTTCCCCGATGTTGAAGAATAACACCAAAGAAGCACGCCGAGGCAAGGTCAGAGTAGAAATTAGAAGTTTATTAAAGGACAGCAGAAAAGACTTCTCCGGGAGGAAGAAGGGGACCCAAGAGGTGGAATCCGTGGAAGTGCAGTTGTCTCCCCTTTTTATAGTTTTGCTGATGAAGGGGGAAGGGTTGGGACACAGGTGGGCCAAACAAGTAATCTGGGCAGGAAGGACTTCATTATCACTTCTTTGGGATGGGCTATCTCCAAATCTGTTGGGGGCTGTTATAGGGTGGACTTTGGCCTAGGGCCTTTCCGGGACTTCATTAACATTCCATGAGTTGTCCTGGGTTTCCCCGGAATCATTCTCAGCATGACCTCCATTTTAGATTTCACTCGGTATTAGACCCGATTTACCTAACTACACTGACTACCTAACTTTAAATCTGGCTTCACTACCTTCTTCTTCTCTGCAGTGGCGCGAAAAGTTCCCGCCCTTGTGAACTCTCCCGCCGGCGCCAATTTCAAATCTCACTGGCGGGGAACCTTAGCCCCAATGAGAACTAATTCCTGGGCGCGGGAGCTGATATCTGGAAGAACTTGCCAATAAACGGGTGGCCTGCCATTTATCTAAGCCCTACCATCTCCCCTTTAGTTCTATATAAGCACACAGCCTTTTGCAATAAAATTGGAATTCTCCCGGCGAAGTGTCTTTGCGTGGGGAATTCTTTCACTGTTCCCCTGTTTCACACAACCAGCCTCTTTATTCCTCAGTTCAATTACCAAAAGTTCACAGTTCCACCTTCACCTTCTCAGACATTCAGGGAAAAAAAAAAAAAAGCAAGAGGACCCATACCCATATCTGGCATGTCTTTTGTATATATTTTTTCCTTTCTCCCTTTGCTTGGGGGTTTGCAGGGTGCTTTGGAATAGTGATGGTAAAAGTGAAGATAATTGGAAACTGCCTGAGATGTTTTGTGGTAGGCACATCATTTCTGGATTCTTAAAACATGAAGGGGTTGTTGTTCAGGGCTAGGAAGAAATACATGATGGTTTTCCCAGAGACCATTGCTCTCTGACCCCAAAATGCTGCTGGTTGGGAAGACTTCCTGAGGAAATGTCATCTGGGTTCAGCTTTAGAATCCAGTAAAGGGCAAAAGCCATTCCAGACACAATTTCAGTGGAGTGAGCTGCTCACTCTGCCTCCTTCTCTCTCTCTCTCTCTCTCTTTGTTAACCATGAAAATAATTCTTCATTTCCTTCATATTGTCTGATAATGTAAGGGTCCGGCGAAACGTCGGAGAAAGAGACCACGAGACTAGCTCCATGCAATTGCAAGGGGGATTTATTGGATCCGTTCCAGCGCGCTGGGACTCCGTGCTCACTCAAGAAGGGAGAGCAGCCCAGAGCCCAGAGCAGAGGTCAAGCAGAGCTTAAGTACACTTTTTGGAGAGGGTGGGGGGCTTTGCATACATCAGAACAAATCATCATGAGGCGCGGGAAAATTGAACAACAACTCTGATACATGATTAGTCCATTCATTGGTGGGAACAGGCTGGGCAGGGGTGATTGGTCACTTCTAAACTGGGTACACATTCAAACTGATTGGTTCGGGCCCTGTGACGAACTGCACAGGGCCCTAGGCTGAATGGCCAGTAGGGCGTTGTCTTAACTATCTCAGGAATCTGGGTGTAACAGAGGAACTTAATAGTACCTAATCTTTTACATTTCAATTCAAGGTTTCCAGCTTAGAAACTTTACCCTTTCAATATTATCAATCATTTCTTTCAAATGATGAATTTATGTATTGAAAGAATTCCCCACGCAAAGACACTTCGCCGGGAGAATTCCAATTTTATTGCAAAAAGCTGTGTGCTTATATAGAACTAAGGGGAGATGGTAGGGCTTAGATAAATGGCAGGCCACCCGTTTATTGGCAAGTTCTTCCAGATATCAGTTCCTGCGCCCAGGAATTAGTTCTCATTGGGGCTAAGGTTCCCCGCCAGTGAGATTTGAAATTGGCGCCGGCGGGAGAGTTCACAAGGGCGGGAACTTTTCGCGCCACTGCAGAGAAGAAGAAGGTAGGAAGAAGAAGTCCTTAGGCGCCATGTTGGGGTTTTTTCTCTGGGGTATGGCTGCCGTTTATACTTTTCCCAACATGTATCAATAGAAACACTGTTATCTGTCCCTTGTCTCTCTCTTGACATCACTACTTCTTTTCATATGTCTTCAGTTTTCTTCTTTGATCCATGGTTTCCACTTCTTTTTAAAATTTTTATATTTACTTTTATTGATTGATTGATTGATTGATTGATGCTGGGATTTGAACCCATGGCTTAGCACATGTGAAGCACAGTGTACCACTGATCTATAGTCTGGACCCCCTCATAATTTTAAACATAATCATAGATTGCCATGACATGGCTCATCTCTATCACTACCTCTGGCCATTGCCTTAACCCTAACTACAGATTTCTTATCAGTTCTGTTTTATAATTACTAAACCTGATTTGTTCAGTTTTTTTTAAATCTCACATCATCAAAATGTTTTTCAGTAGACGGAAGCCAGGGAACAGCTTTCTCTTGGATAGGTACTCATTTATTAATTCTTCAATTGTTCACTGAGTTCCTTTTATGAACTCACTGTATATAAGGTATCATAGAATAAAAGAGACATATGGCCCTGTCTCAAGACAGATAAGTGAACAGTTTAAAAAATCATGTTATTAGGAAATGGGCAGGGAGCACCTACTGGAGTTCTTCAATAGGCTGTGGTATATATCTGTGCTTAAATGCAGGCTTAGATTGGGGATCCATAAATTGTAAATGGCAGCTGAGGCTACCGGAAGGGTGGGTTAGATTACCCAGGGACAGAGCTGAAGGCAGAATGCTAAATAACACCAGTAGTTAAGGGACATGCAAAGGAGGAAATGCCTATAAAGGGAACTGAAAGAGAGGAAGATCCCCGGGAGGGTTCAGTGTGGAAAGAAATGGAGAAGTGAGTTTGAAGGAATCATCAACTGTGTCAAATGCCTATTCCAAATGGCTTTGGATAAAAATAGAAATGTATTGGACTTGGTAATTAGGAGACCTTTAGTGACATTGGCCAGAAGAGTGAGAGACACAATAGCCAGAGTTCAGCAAGTTCAAGAATGAGGAGGAGTAAGAATTGAAGACAGGATGGCAACAATTCTGGTCAGTTAACCTTGCGGAATGGAGAGGTGGGTGGGGCTGAGGATGGTCATGAGGCTTATAAATCTGCCCCTGCAACAGCAGGAGATGTGTCTTAGATATGGATGTGACAGACATTCTAGAGGCACCTCTATCTACAGGAACTGCAGGAACTGAAGACCTGAATCTGTAGGACAGTAGGTAGTAGAGTCTCAGTTCCCACAGAATGCTACTTCTTCAAAGGTCTTTTCATCTCTGGATTCTTAGCACACCCCTGACCCCTTGGCCAAAGTAGCATGGGGTAGGCCCTTAGCAAATATTTGTTGAACTGATAACTGAATGAATAGATGGATGAAATTGAATTAAATACTGTTCTGCTCTATAATCCCTTTTGTTGAGCTACAAAATAGTGTTTGTAGAAGGTGTTGTCTACTTTTCCTTCCACCACTGAAATTGTTATATTATGTGATCTGTTATCAGGGTGAGCATTATTGATAAGCTAACTGGGGGAAATTCAGCTTCCTTCAAAGGCCCAGTGATCAGAAATGAGGTGAGAGAAGTGACGTTTTAGAGAAAAAACTTAGGACCAAGCCAGATACTAACCTGTTTTGAGAGCTGCAAGAGAGCTGCACACGGCTGCTAGAGACCCTGGAGGGAGGCTTCAAACACTCCTATACATATAATTTCAACACATGGAACTTTGGGAAGCTCTCCATACACTTTGGGCTGACTCACTTACCTTTCAATATTTTCTTCCAAGGCTCTGGAGTAAGTCCTCAGATAGAGGACTTTCCCAAACTCTCTCTCCTCTAGTTCCCTTTCTCATTCCCCCAGGGAGATGCCTCCACATACTTCAGATCTCCCTGCACCTGCCCTATTTCAGAGCCTCCTTATTATCAGTCTGCTTTTTTCTTTTGTTTTTCTGCTGAAAGGGGAAATTCATGCTACTCCTCATATTCTCTAGGCTCATCTCTGTTCCAATCTGCCCCGCCTTGCCCTAGCCCCCTTAAAAATATATTTATAATTATATCCTTTATTTGCAAAATTATTTTTGAAACATTTCTTTTTAACACACTTGAATTTTTCATATGTGTTTTAAGGGAAAAATTCCACCCTATTTAAAAATGTACTAGTAAACTTTAATGTGTGATTATATTGTATTACAAACAATGACAATGTCTTATAAGGTGATCAAACACATGCTCTTGTTCCATTTCTCAGTCATTGTCAGAATCCTTTGGAGGCAAGAAAATCACATCATTGAAAAGATGTCCAAATGCCTTAAGATGGTATACCCCTTACATCATTATATGCATCTGATTAGGAGTCAATCCATTAAGAGTAACAGCCATATCTGAACAACATCCTTCTACCACCTGGTTGGAGTGATTAGTCATTGCTTCTTTAATAAAAAGCCCAATAGATTTGGTATTAAATACATCTTTTCATCTGTATCTTCTGCATTTTCTGCAAATACTCCAACATATTTCAGGCAGACTGCTAGCTGCTTATCTTCAGATATCTTCCAAATCATTCCTCTCTGTTCAGGACACTTTTTTTTTAGGGACACTGAGAAGACTGTTAAGTCTTTCCATTGATTCTACGCTTAAAACAATTCCTCCTTCCACACTCACATATTCAAGGTCTCCATGTTTTATAGTGTGACCTATATAGAAAGGTTGTGATGGATCCTTTTTTAACAAAAATACTTTAGATTTTCAACTATACAAATGTAGTGGGGCGCACAAGGAAGAACCAGTTGTATTGGTCACCATACTTATCAAAGGTGTATTTGTAAGCTTTTCTCATCACTAACCAACCACGTGTCACTTGTTTCCATATTAATTGACTCAAATATTTTAACATTTTCAAAACTGAAGAACTCTGCTTTGTCACGGTGTTTGGTTCAAGAACCCTTCACTGCAGCCCAAAGACTCACATCTTTGGGTTTTACAAGGATGATACAATATACCTGCAAGCTCTTAGTGAGCTCTGCGTTCATCCTCTGAAACTTTCAAGAGATTTTCTTTGTTAGGAGTTGGTACATAATGATGCTCATGGTGGTGCACTGTATTTCCAGGACCAATTCTAACATAGCCTAGCATAGTGGTCAAAGCCCATAAAATGCTTCCAAGAATCACACTCTTCAAAAATGAACTGCTTTCAGAAAGCATTTTTCTCACGTCTTGAATGGCTTGGGGACAGGAAGGCCCAGCTTTCTTTCATGGTCATGGTACACCACTCTATCACACTCCTGGCTGGGCTACTCTAGGGGCTGGTCGTGCCCTCTAGTTGGTCTTGCTAAGCGCCGGGATATCCTGGAAACTGATGCTTGGGGGCTGGTGGGTGGCCGGCAGAAGAACCCTGTGCCAGGCGGAAGGGCCTATGGCCTTGCACCCTAGCCCACTTTAAAATTTGTTCCAGAATAATGTTTTTAAACCCCAAAGATGTGAGTCTTTGGGCTGCAGTGAAGGAGTCTTGGACCAAACGCTGGACAAAGCAGAGTTCTTCAGTTCTGAAAATGTTGAAGAACTTGAGTCAATTAATATGGAAAAAGTGACATGTGGTTAATGATGGTGTTACTCCCTGCTTAAAATCCCTCCATGGTTCCCAGTGGATTTCAGAATAAAGTCCCAATTTTTAGCAGAGAAGAAGAGTATGCTATATAGCCAGGCATGGTGGCGCACACCTGTAATCCCAGGGCCTCCAGAGCCTGAGGCTGGAGGATCGAGGGTTCAAACTCAGCCTCAGCAATTCAGGGAGGTCCTGAGCAACTTGGCGAGACCCTGTCTCAAAATAAAATATAAAAAAGGGCTGGGGATGAGGCTTAGTGGTTAGGCAATCCTCAGCTCCAAAAAGAAAAGAAAAGGACTTGCTGGAGGCACTTCTGATCTGTCCTCTCTCACCTCCCTTTTCAGCAGAGTCAGACTGCAGCGGTGCCAGCCCCAGACAATAGCATGTGTTTTCTTTCATAGCCAGGCGCCTTCTCTTCCCACTTTTCCTACAGGTTGAAACATTGCCCTCTTTCTCTTTTGGCCTTCCTCTTACAGCCTTCTGATGGGTATGTACCTAGCCAAGACCATGCTGCTGTCTGTCCCTCTCTGGCATTGGCCTCATTGTGCTTTAGCTTCTGATTTTCACAGTTGCAATCATATCAAACATTTGAGACTTGCGTAGGTTACTAAGGATGTGGGGACTGGAGGTGGGGGGGACACTGCATAGTTTACCATAGTTCACGCCTTAAAATTCCCACCCAAGGTCTCTCCTCTCTGAAATTTCTTTCCTTCATTCAGCATCCCAGTGCTGCATATCTGCCTATGGTATCTGTTTCTTTTCCCTTGTTGCAGGGGGCCAGGGGTGTCATTGTAAACCTCCCTTGTTTCATGCAACCCCATTCCTTCCATCTCTACTCAAATACCAGTTGGTCATAAGCTCTGATTATGTCCCTGCAGGGTAGTTTATCATAGATTCTCATAATCTCTTAAAGAAAGAAGAAAATAAATAAATGAATAATAAAGTTATCAAGGTGTCCACATCTTACACATCTCTTTCCCTGAATTTTCTGTGAGCTCCTCAAGGCTAGGCCTGTCTGAATCCCATTCATCATCTGGTGCAGATGGGAACTGGCACAGAGAGGAACAGTAAATGCATGTTAATCAGCATTGTCATGGCTGGGCCACAAGTGAGCCTCCAGACTGTGGTGTGACCAGATGGGGCTGGGGACTGTGGGATTGCAGGTCAGTGAGAAATACCTCTCATTTCCCACCCTAAAGGGTTGGGCTTCTGACTACCCGCCCTTGTTCTCAGAGCTGACTCATACCCAGAATATATCCACAGCCCCTGTCAACAATCTCTGCCTCTCAGTACTCTGCTAGTACTCCAGACAAAGGCACTATCCATCTGCTGGGCACTTTCACAAGGCCTTTCCTCCTCCAGGAAGCTGGCCACCTCTGTGGCACTCTCAAGGAGCCATGTTCCCTCCAGATTACCTCTCTTAAGAATAGGCTCTAGGTTTGTTCCCACCCTGATTGCTCATCCTGTAGCACAAGACTGCCATCTCAGCCTCTCCACAGCTCTCCCTGCCTGCAGTTCCCCCTCCTTCAGCCTGTCCTCCACCCCCAGAAAGATGGTTTTAATGCCAAACGGATCTTGACCACCTGCCCCAGGTGACAGTCTTTTCAGGGCTTCCACTACTTTATTTGAATTGGGGAACAATATATATATCATGAAATCCATCCATTTTAAGTATATAGTTGGATGAGTTCCAGTAAATTTACAGAGTTGTGCAACCATCATCAAAATTAAAATTTTAGAACACTTGGATCACCGCACCACCACCACACACACCCCAAGAATTCCACTGTGGTCTTATTTCCTACTCATGCAGTTAATACCTGCTTCCACTCCCCAGCCTCAGGCAACCACTGCTTTCCTTTCTGTCTCTATAGGTTTGTCTATTCTAGAAATTTCATACAAATGGAACCATATAATATATAGTCTTTTGTGTTATGGCTTTTGTTATAAATTGAATGGCTACTCCCCCACCCCTAGATTCATATGTTGAAGTCCTAACCTCTAGCAACTCAGAATGTGACTGTATTTGGAGATAGTTTTTAAAGAGGTACGTAAGTTAAAATGAGATCATTAGGATGGCCTTAATCTAATATGACCTGTGTCTTTATAAGAAGAGATTAGGACATTAACACATGTAGAAAGAAGGCCATGTGAATATACAAGGAGAAGGTGACCATTTATAAGCCTGGAAGAAAGTGCAAACACACACACGCACGCGCGCACACACACACACACTCACACACACACGGATTCTAAGTTCTCTAGGACTTTTGGTTAAGTTGGGAAAACAAGACCCACTCAGGAACACTGGTTAGAGAACAAGGCAATAAAGACTCCAGGTGCTAACAAGCACTGCAGAGACCATTTTGTTCAGATTGGCAAGGCATCTGACTTATCTGGACCTCAGTTTCCTCATCTGTAAAATGGGGAGAATAATCAGACATACTGAGTTTGAGGTATTAGTGGAATATAAGTGCTAATAATTAAACAACACCTCTCCTCTGGGTAGTACTTCACAGAAGTTTACAAATCTTACTCAAGTCCTTTATCTCATTTGATAAACTTTGTGAGATAGTCAGATATTATAACATAGCAACCATGGCGGACTGTAAAAATGGGCAAAAGTTATTCCCCTTCTTCATACCTACACTTTCTGGAAGTGTCCTTCCACACTGTTTTGGCTTTGTGATCTGCTGTGACTAGAAACATTCTTGAGCATGGAGGCTTGCCCTCTCTTGTCACTCTTGGAATCCTGGGGCCACCATGCATGTGATGACCTAACTAGCCTGCTGGAGGATGAAAGGCCACATGGAGGAGAACCGAGGTGCCCCAGCCAATTGCCAGTCACCAAAATGTGAGTGAGGCCATGTTAGACACATGCTAGTCCAACACAGATCAGCTGAGCTGGCTGAGACCAGAATTATGTGCTATGTAAATCTACTAAATTATGGAATTGTGAGCTTAAAAAAAAAAGGTTGTTTTTTTAAGCCACTATGTTCCAGGGTAATTCATTTTAAAATGAAAGATTAATAAGACAAAAAGTCAGCAACAAAGCCTTATAGCTAAACAGTCTGGGGTTGGATTATAGCTCTTCCACTTTCTAGCCATGTGACTGTGAGCAAGATACTCCATTTTTAGAGCCTCAATGTCCTCATCTGAACAATGGGAGAACTGGCAGTGCCCATTCCATGGGGTTGTGAGGATTCAAAAGGATGACAGAGGTCATTTGCAGCTTGTCTCAGCACAAAGGGAGTCACT
The DNA here is from genome assembly GCF_964194105.1 of Spermophilus citellus. Lineage (NCBI taxonomy): Eukaryota > Metazoa > Chordata > Mammalia > Rodentia > Sciuridae > Spermophilus > Spermophilus citellus. The sequence goes on from NC_138183.1 coordinate 193,186,747, forward strand.
GTCATGGTTGCCCCATCATTTTGACTATTAAAGATGAGAAAACTAAACTCTGAGGTGTTTGGTGACTTTTCCCAAGGTCACACAGCCATGAAATGACTGCACTTGGGACTCATACTCAAACTACTTGACTCCCACTCAGTGTAGGATTCCTGATAGACTAGTAGGGGTAGCTGGCTGGGGTTAGTGATGAACATTTAGTGTCTACCTGGTGACAATTACCTTCTGTCCTGATGTCAGTAGGAAGCCAAAATAGGCTGGAAATGTTGGGTATTTTACAACATTTTTTTTCCTTTTTGTTTTCTTTTGTATTGTTTTCCTTGGGCTAGAGTTAATGAATGATCAAACTGAAGTTTATGAAAAGTAATCAGTAGCATAAAGCGTAACTCCTTGGCAGGCACCCACAGACACACCCCTTCACCCTGTGTCTGACCTTATCCAGTCAGATTTTCTTTTTGTACTTTTTTCACACCGACTCTTTTCTTTCCATTTTCCCGCCTCAGCCTTTGGTCCTGAGATCTGCAATGGCCTCCAAACTATTCTGGTGTTTCCCATTGTAGTCCTTTCTGCTCTTCTGCCACCTTTCTCCAGCCACTCTTTGGCCCCTGCACTAGCACATGGCTGATGCTCCTCAAAGCATGAGCTGCTGGCTAGAGGTTTCTGAGTGTTGGACTATAAGGCCTCTATGTGCCTCACACACACGCTGGAGTAGATGCCCCACCATAATGCCTTCCACATCTGACCCTTTATGAGGGGAGCACAGGAACCCTGTACACTGCAGGTACATACCGCTAATGAGCAGCAGATGGCAGAGTCACCTCTCTTTTTCCATCTCCTGCTGGTGTTCCTTTCTCACATGAAGAATAACAATGAAGACAGCACCGCAGTGGCCAAGTAGAGAAAGTTCTGTGAGATGAAATTTAATTGAATTAATGGTCTGGATTAAAAAAAAGAAAGAAAGAAAGAAAAAGATTTCACATTAAATTTACATTTTGGGCTTTTAAGAAAAAAAATCCAAATATCTGGCTGCCATCTTCTGTCAAGTCACAGGCTCTATTGTAAACCAAAGTCCTTATTATTTCACCATGTTCTCCCCAACACTTAGGTCAAGTTCTTTTGCCATTATCCAGGTGCTTGTACTGTTATTTTTCTTAAGCCTTTTACTTACAAGTAAAATATTTCTTGATCACACCTTCAATCAAAGTAAGAAAATAGGACCCAGAATGAGAAGACCATAAGTTTCCAAAGAAGAGGGCCTGGAGAAGAACACATCTCTTTATGAAAAGGAAGCAAGCACAGTGCATATGTGTTGCCAGAACATAACCTAAAATGCCATCAAGAAAGTAAAGCTTGAGAAGAACCATGAGAAGAATATGCACAAAATGTGAGATGAAAAAGCAACAAAGTGGAAAAAAAAGTGCCAGGTGTGGTGGCACACGCCTGTAATCCCAGTGGCTCAGGAGGCTGAGGCAGGAGGATTGCAAGTTCAAAGCCAGTCTCAGCAACTCAGCGAGGTGCTAAGCAACTCAATAAGACCCTGTCTCTAAATAAAATATTAAAAAAGGGCTGGGGATGTGACTCAGTGGGTTAAGCACCCCTGAGTTCAATCCCCAGTACAAAAAAAAAAAAAAAAAAAAAAAAGAAAAGAAAAAAAGCATCCAAAATTGCAACAGAATTTGTCCTTTGGAATGCAAATATCTGTCTCTGCTCTACATTGTAATCAAGAAGGAATCGATTATGAGTGAATAGAATAAAATGGAATAAGTGAAACATATAAGTGCATATGTGTTGCCAGAACATCTGCTGGAGGCTGGAGGCATTTGAGATTGTGCTCTTCTCCCCTGAGGTCCCCATCCACTGCTTGATAGCTGAGGCCTGGAGATGTCAAATTACTTGGCCAAGATCACAGAGTGACAAATCCAAGAGTAGAAATCACATCTCTGGACTCCATATTCTCTGCTTCTTCCGTATATCCTGTGAATACGGAGGTTAAAAACATTTGTCTTACTAATGTATGGAAGCACAGAATAGGGAAAGAACATTAAATTTGCTTAAAGAGTCCTAGATTCTAATCCTGGATGTACCATTGACTAGTTGTGTAACCTCAAGGAAATAACTCTCCCCCTCTGAATCTCATTGGTTTATATCACAGTATGGGGAAGGCTAAACTCCTAAAAGTAACTAGGAAGTATGTCACATTAGACAATAAGAGCCCTTTTGTCCTGGGGCTAAGGACTGGCCCCCAAGGAAAAAGGGGAAAAGGCTTTATGGTTGTAAAAAACTAGTACATGAATGTTTATAGCAACATCATTTGTAAGAGGCAAAACTGTGAACAAAATATGATATACAATGTAATATTATTCAGATGCATACAGGAATGGAGTACTAATACATGCTACAATATAGACAGACCTTCAAACATGCAAAATGGAATCAGCCAGTCACAATGACCACATATTGTATGATTCCATTCATATGAAAATCCAAAAGAGGGAAACCTAAAGACAGAAATTAGATTAGCAGTTGTTCAGAGCTGAAGAGGGACGAGGTCAGGTAGATGTTGAAAGTGCTAAAGCATATGGATGGGGTTTCTTTGAAATGATCAAAATATTCTAAAATTGACTATGGTGATAGTTTCACATATCTGTGACTACACTAAAAAGTTATTGAATTGTACCTCTAAATCAGAAAATTATGTGGTGTGTGAATTGTATTTTAAAATAAAGTGTTTTTAAAGGATGGTATAAACAAAAAGTCAAGGCAAGTATGATCTTAACCCAAATCACAACAAAACCAATTCAGTAAGGACACCACTGCTACCTCTATCCCTGCCCCAAACACTGGACTCTGAGGCTACCACTTGCTCTGCTGGCATTGCTGCCCCCAAACCTAGATGTTACTACCACTGCCCCACAATTTGCCACAATGAACTCCACTTTCCTTGCTTCTTATTTTATATATATATATATAATTTTTTTAACTTATTTTGTGGTCCTGGGGATCAAATCTAGGGCCTTCTACATGCTAGTGAAGCTCTCTACCACTGAACTCCATCCTCAGTCCTCCTTCCTTTTTAGCATAAGTTTCTTACTCAATGTTCTAGGTGAATGTATCTGAGCTTGAACCTTACATGTTGGGAACAGGAGCAGCAGCAGTGCTGGGGAAGCAAATACCTAGCCTTTTCCACCTCTATCATGGAAGACAAGATCTGTCTCCCTCTAAGACTCATGGTGGAGAATTATCCAAATATAAAACAGGGATTTGGATGTTAGATTTCAACCAAAAAAAAAAGCAAACAAACCAACTAAACAACAAACAAAAATGCTATATACACACATATAACCTTGATTAAAAGGCAAATATTTCAGATTAATCAGATTAATTGAACATTCTTCCATTCATGTGTGCCTGCAATCACTGTAAGCATTTGTTAAGTACCTACAAACTCTTGCCAGGCCCATTGCAAAGCCCCATGGAATTAGAAACAAAACTCAGACTCTGTTTTCAAAAGTTCACCATTAAGAAGGAAGAAAATGGAGAGGTTGTGGGTCCCACTCTGAAAGTATAACTAGCACAACGGTAATGGAAAGGAGAGGCTGATCAGTTTTTCTTGGGGGACAGGATTAGAAGGTCTCTACAGAAGTAATAACTTTGATAGAAGTCTTAAAAGGAGGGTTGGGGCCTTGCTAGGCATAAGGAAGGAAATAGGGGTGTGGACCAGCCAAATGTATTGGAGGAAACTGGGTAACACTCTTGTGGAAGTTCAGGGTGTAGATGGGGCACAGCAAAAGAGGGGTGGGAGAGGTCACCAGGGGTCAGCTCAGGAAGGGCCTTGGAGCTTATACCAAAACTACTCAGACTTTCCTCTTTTTCCTCACCCTACTTCCTCCCTTCCTTCTTCCTTTTTTGCCTTTAGTTAGCTTTAACCTTTAAGCTTTAAAAATGTAATCAACCATGTGAGGCTCGTGGGAATATTTTCCAACACTTCCAGCATAAATGTAAGTTTATGTTCTTTGAAGTAAAACAGGCTCTTCACCATTTTCAAAGTTACTCCCAAATTGCAAAAATTCTCTCCACATTTTCCCTGTGTCCCTCTATTCAATCAGACAGAAAGCGCAAGAACATTTTTCTCCTTTCAATAGAGACTTACTGGGGGCAGGGGTTGTGGCTCAGTGGTAGAGCCCTTGCCTAGCATGCGTGAGGCACTGGGTTTGATCCCCAGCACCACATAAACAAATAAACAAAATAAAGGTATTGTATCCGTCTACAACTAAAAAAATATTTTAAAAATAGAGACTTATTGAAGGATATTCTGTTTCCAAAACATGTTTTTGATGCTGTGCAGAGGATAGACTGGAGGACAGACTGGGCAAAGGAGTTAATTTAACAGGTTGCTGCCAGAGTCCAGATGTTAAATGGCTGAAGAAGGCTTGACCAAGGGTGATGGCAGTACAGATGAAGAGGGACAGAGATGAATATGAGCAATGAGGCATAGAAAACTTCAGTGCACCTTCCCTGCTCAGAATTACATATGAGAGCAGGAGCCTGATAACATGGTATCAACCTCTCCACCCATCTATCCCATCCGTCTGTTCACTCACCCGTGCCCTCACTATTAACTAATGCCCTGAGAACTGGGCATTCAGAAATGGTCCCCAGTTGGGAGGGACTTCCTAGAGAAGCAGACAGGCCTCTAAACAGATGATTATAGAGTGAGGAGACTGCTAGAGGGAGGTTGCTGTGGGAGCACCCTGACCAGGTATTCAAGATTTGAGATCCCGAGGAGATGGCCCAAAGAGAGCATTGGAAGGAGGGCATTGCTGGCAGAGAGAAGAGCATGTTGTGGGACTAAAAATTTCAGCTGAGCATGGTGGCACACACCTGTAATCCCGGCAACTTGGGAGGCTGAGGCAGGATGATTGAAAATTCAAGGCCAGCCTCAGCAATTTAGCAAGATCCTAAACAATTTAGTGACCCTGTCTCAAAAGAAAACATAAAAAGTGCTTGGGATGTGACTCAGTGTACTTAACCCAAGGTTAAGTACCCTTGGCTTCAATCCCCAGTACAAAAAAAAAAAAGTGCCCTGCACACCTCCAACTTAGAGGAGCAGGGTAGCCTCTCACATGCTGCTCTGTGAAGTCTATTGTCTGATTTGTGCTGAGCCTCACCCACTATGAGCTACTGCCAAGCACTTAGTGCACCAGAGATATGATAGTAGGTACATGGACTCCACTGACAGCCAATTTTGGCTACATGATTATCCAAACTTTCTTATATAGTGCATGGCAGTTTGGGATACTTCCACTCAACCTCCCTTCTCTGTCTGCTTTAATTAAGGTCAGATTTGCACTACAGACTTATGGTTAAACTCATACACACAAACACACACACACACACACACACACACACACACACACACACACACCCATGCTCATATTTTCAGAAGTGGAGCTTTTGGGAAGTGATTGGATCATCAAGGTGGATTGATCCATCAATGGCTGAGTGGAACACTGGGAGGTGGGACCTAGTTGGTACAGGTGGAAATATATATATTCCACTAATAAAATCCTTACATTCATTATCCCATCTCGGCTCTGCTACTTAGAGGACTTGGCCTTATATATTGTGTATGTATAAACTCTAAGATTAGTCTTATGGAGTAATTCATAAGACTTCAGATAATTTTAGTAAGGTATAATGACACAAAATAAAATTTGAAACTTGAAGGTAGATGGCTTAGAGATGCAGAAAAAAATGCAGAAGGAAAGCAGTAGCAAACTGCTGTAACTATTTTGGACTGATGGTCTTTGGGACCTCTTTTTCATGTTTGGAGAGTTCCCCACCCTATGAGTCAGATAAATCCAGCTTCCCTTTACAGGAATAGAAAATGCCAGATTCACTTTTCCAGCATCCTCTGAAACTAAGGCATGGCATGTGCCAGCCCAGCAAGCACTGCAAGTCAGGCCCACCTGCAGCAGAATTGAAAGCTGGTGAGGCAGAGTAGCTGCACATGCAGAATCAACGTGAGCCACGATTGACAGTGGGCAACAGTGGCTGTCATGTGGAAGAGGAGCAAGGTCCACAGCAACCCATTAGCTATGTGACCTAGAACAAGTCAATCATTTGTCTGACCTCCAGACACCTATAAAATGGGGATATCAAAATGGGGTTTCTCTCATAAGACTGGGATGAGATCATGGACATGAAAATGTTTCACATACAGTAAGTGAGCTCTATAAATGTTTGTATTTTGCCTCCTTAACACTGCTTGATTCAAAGTACAGCAGACAGAAAATGTTCTTTAAACATTTGATGCAAAGAGAAATTATTATAACAATTATTTTTGAAGCAATTACTATGTGCCAAGTACCGTGATAAATGTTTTATCAATGTTGTCCTCCTAATAGCCCAAGGTGACAGCTAAAGTCTGCTGCCTCCAAACTCATGTTGAAATTTGGTCCCTACTGCAAGTGTTGAGAGATAGTGGGAACTTTTAAGAGACAATTATGTCATTAAGAGGTGATTATAGCCAGGCGTGGTGGAGAGACTAAGGCAGGAGGATCATTAGTTCAAAGCCAGCCTCAGCAATTTAGCGAGGCCCTAAGCAATTTAGTGAGACCTTGTCTATAAATAAAATATAAAAAGGGTTAGGGATGTGACTCAGTGGTTAAGTGCCTCTGAGTTCAATCCCTGGTACAAAAAAATGAAATAAAAGATGTGATTACATCATTAAGATGGAGATCAATGCTGTTCTCAGAGACTAGATTATTTATAGAGAAAGCAGATTTGCCTTCCTCTGCCTTCTCTTTTGCACATGCCCAATTACTCTTCATCTTTTCCACATTATGATATAGCACGAGGCCCTCTCCAGCAGCTGAGCAGATGCCAGCCAAATAAACTTCTTTTCTGTATAAGTTATCCAGGCTCAGGTATTCTGTTATATCAACAGAAAAACAGACTAAAACTATGACCAACAATGACGGTTTGCCTGGGTCTCTTCTGGTTCTCGCATTGAAAGACTCATGTGCTGGGATTCCAGCACAATATATAAGGCCAAGTCCTCTAAGTAGCAGTCTCAGATGTGGGTATAGAAGGTTTGAGTATCAATGTTTATTTCACAAGTGAGAAGTATATACTGTGGCTTAGGGAAAGTATGCTACACACCCCAAATCACATTAGTAAGTGACAAGAGTCAATATTTGAACACAGATCTCTCAAGGATAAAATATAGGGAGAGAAATTTTGGAATAAAGAATGGAGACTATTGGATGGAGGCTGTGGCTCAGTGGTAGAGCGCTTGTCTAGCATGTGCAAAGCCCTGGGTTCGATCCTCAGCACCACATAAAAATAAATAAATAAAATAAAGATATTGTGTCCAACTAAAAAAATAAATTTTTTTTTAAAAAAAGAATGGAGACTATCTGAAAGAATTCCCCACGCAAAGACACTTCGCTGGGAGAATTCCAATTTTATTGCAAAAAGCTGTGTGCTTATATAGAACTAAAGGGGAGATGGTAGGGCTTAGATAAATGGCAGGCCACCCGTTTATTGGCAAGTTCTTCCAGATATCAGCTCCCACGCCCAGGAATTAGTTCTCATTGGGGCTAAGGTTCCCCGCCAGCGAGATTTGAAATTGGCGCCGGCGGGAGAGTTCACAAGGGCGGGAACTTTTCACGCCACTGCAGAGAAGAAGAAGGTAGGAAGAAGAAGTCCTTAGGCGCCATGTTGGGTTTTTTTCTCTGGGGTACGGCTGCCGTTTATACTTTTCCCAACACTATCGACCCCTGCTCTTTAGCTACATGGCTCTATGTTTTGGGGCATGTTGGGAGACTGCCCTAACGAAAACCAGAAGCCCGGCTCAATCTCAGGTTGCCTGCTCCTCTAGGGCAGTCCCTGGAAGATTACATTCTTTTTCTTCTTATTATTATTTTACTACATAGATACTCTTTTTCTATGGGGTAATTATTAAGTCTCTCATGTCTCATCCTGTTTATATTTTGCTTTGTGTTTTGTTTTGCTTATGAATGAAAGAACAATTGAGCCTTCTGTGCTGGTTTGGATCTAAAAGGTCCCCCTGAGGCTTATGTTTTCAGAGGTGGAGTTTTTGGGAAGTGATTGGATCATGAGGGCTCTAACCTCAAAGGTGGATTAATCCATCAATGGCTGAATGGGTTACTAGGAGGTGGGACCTTGTTGGAGGAATTAGGTCATGGGAGCATGCCCAGCAAGGGTTTATCTTCTCTCTAGCCCCTTCCTCTCTCTCCTGGCAGCTGGGATAAGCTGAGCAGCTTTCTTCTGCCATGACCTTCCACCATGCCTTGCCTCAGGCCCAGAGCAATATAGCCAACTGAATCTTCTGAAAACATAAGCCCAAATAAATCTTGCCTCCTCTAAGATGTGCTTGTCAGGTACTTTGGTCACAGTGACAAAAATCAGACACATCTCTCAATCCAAACTGCTTGACCCCTTAAAGCAGGGTTTTTTTTTTTTTTTTTGTTTTGTTTTGTTTTTTTGAGTCTTGAGCAATAGTGTTACTATAAATACTTAAATGCAGGCTGGGTAATTCTGTCCTCAGCCAGCATCATAAGCAAAGCATGTAAGTTCTGCTTGAGTGCAGAGGGAAAGTAGCTAGGGAAAAAAGAAGCCTGGTTTGCTTCAGCATCATGCTTCCTTACTGCTCAAATATGCCCAATTTCCCTGACTGACCTTCTACCCTTAGGTGTTATTGAATCCAGAAACTGTATGATCTGCACAAGTCTCTTTTCTCTCTGAATGTCAGTTTTCTCATCTGTCAAATGAAGGAACTGGATCAGATTAGATGCTTTCCTGGGGGGTCCTTGTATGGTTGACACTCTAGGACACTATAATTATACATATAATTAAACTGCTTCTGAAGGCAGGTTCTGGATTTGGTGACATGTACAAGTGCATGTGAACGTGTGTGTGCATGAGCATTTGAGTTTGAGACAGTGGGTGTGAATGTGCATATAGATGATCCACCAAAAAACCAAAACAACGCTATTCCTAGGGCAGAGGGGAATCTCAATGAAGAACCTTTCTAGTAAGGAATAAGTTCCTTATCCCCAGTGGGCCATAAGGAAGGACTACCTGTCATAAAATTACCCTGGGTGGGAGTCTTATAACTTAGAGTTATTATCTTAAAGATAATAGAATTCCAGGGTGGATGATGTTCCAGGAGATGAAGATGAGGATTCAGGACACCTTCTGCAGCTTCTGTTTGTTCTGTAGCTTCTCATTCTGGGAAGGTTCTGGGATACTTCAATGATTAATCAATAAACATTTACTGAGGCCAACTGTGTGCCAGGTCCTGCACTGGATACCAGGGACCCAAAGACAAAGCAACACAGTCTCTTTCCTCAAGGTCTCACATTTGGTAGGGACTTATGAATGAAAGAACAATTGAGCCTTCTGTGCTGGTTTGGATCTAAACCATTTTTCATGTATATTCACCTAAAAGCATGTACAAGAATGTCTTTAGCAGCACCATTTGTAATAGTCAAAAACTGGAAACACCTCAAATGTCCATCAATAGTTGATCAGATAAAGACATTGTGACATTGTCAATCATTGGAATATTACACACCAGCTAGAATGCTACTTGTAAAAACTTGGGTGAATCTCACAAATCTAATGTGACTGAAAGAAGCCTGACATAAAAGAACACAGACTACACGATCCCACTCTTAAAGTTCAACAACATGGGGCTGGGATTGTGGCTCAGCGATAGAGCGCTCGTCTAGCACATTCGAGGCCCTGGGTTCGATCCTCAACACCACATAAAAATAAATAAATAAAATAAAGGTATTGTTTCCAACCACTTCCAAAAAAATTATAAAAAATGTTTAAAAAAAAAAGTTCAACAACAGTCCTTTGTGGATAGGCTCCATTGCTATGGGCCTATGGTAAGACAAAGCATCATGGCAAAGAGGGCTTGGTGGGGCAGAGCTTCTCCCTTCATGTCTACTAAGAAGCAGAGAGAGGAAGGGCAGGGGACAAGATAAAGTCCCCAAAAGTACCCCCCACCACTCACTCTTTTTAACTAGGTTCTACTACCTATGGTTTCCATCACCTCCCAATGAATCCATCAGTGGATTAATCCATTGATGAAATCAGATCCCTCATGATCCAATCTATTCCTAAAAGCCCCACCCCTGAACACTGCTGTAAGGGGGAACCATGCTTCAGTGCATGAACCTTTGGGAACATTCTGGATCAAAACCATAACAGTAAGGGTCCCAAAATAACCCAAGAAACAAAAATCAAGACTTGGAAATCTCTTCCATCCCCGCCTCCTTCCTGAAACCACTCTGGCCATGGGAATGGGTAGATGAAGGTCAGAGCAGGTGAGTCATTTGCTTCCTTAGTCCCTGAGAATATTTTCCCCACTCTGTTAATTCATCCTGCCTCCCTCCCAGACACAGAGGCTTGGTGTAGGATAAGGATGTCATGCATCCTTTCCCAGAGACTTGATCTTTTCTTTTACCTCTTTTACGTCACCTAAGTCCTTCTGGACCTCCAGGAAAGGAACTGAAGGTCTGGGACCCAGTGACAAGAAAGGAGCTGCTGGGGGTGGAGGGTCACTGTCCACTGGGCAGAGGAATCCTACAGACCAGGGTATGGCTGCACATTTGGAAGCTGGGAAGTCAGCCAGTGTTTCATCTTTTGTTTTTTTCCTCCTGGGGCTTCCTGTCCCCAAGGTGGATGGGGAGGGGTCATGGGGACTTCCTGGCCCCTACAAATAAGCCTTTCCGTTGTCGTTGGTCAGGCCGACCAGGTCTATCCAAAGGACTGGATAAAGCCTTCCAGAGAAAAAGAATCAGGGTTGGACATGCGACCCACCCAAACAGCTATATCACAATGCAACTGATGTCCTTCCCCCTCATCTTCTCTTCCTGGAGGCAGAGAGGGATTTACCTTGAAACGAATGGTGCTAAATATTCAGGACCCCTCACTTGAATAGGTATCTCTAGACCCATCCATTTTGTATTTATAACTTTGTGTTCTTTCTTCCATTGATGCATAAGTAATTACCACAAACTTAATGACTTAATGTAAATTTGTTTTTTTTATTGGTTGTTCAAAACATTACAAAGCTCTTGACATATCATATTTCATACATTAGATTCAAGTGGGTTATGAACTCCCATTTTTACCCCAAATACAGATTGCAGAATCACATCGGTTACACATCCACATTTTTACATAATGCCCTATTAGTGACTGTTGTATTCTGCTACCTTTCCTATCCTCTACTATCCCCCCTCCCCTCCCCTCCCATCTTCTCTCTCTACCCCATCTACTGTAATTCATTTCTCTCCTTGTTTATTTTCCCATTCCCCTCACAACCTCTTATATGTAATTTTGTATAACAATGAGGGTCTCCTTCCATTTCCATGCAATATCCCTTTTCTCTCCCTTTCCCTCCCATCTCATGTCTCTGTTTAAAGTTAATCTTTTCCTCCTGCTCTTCCTCCCTGCTCTGTTCTTAGTTGCTCTCATTATATCAAAGAAGACATTTGGCATTTGTTTTTTAGGGATTGGCTAGCTTCACTTGGCATAATCTGCTCTAGTGCCATCCATTTCCCTGCAAATTCCATGATTTTGTCATTTTTAGTACTGCGTAATACTCCATGGTGTATAAATGCCACATTTTTTATCTATTCATCTATTGAAGGGCATCTGGGTTGGTTCCACAGTCTAGCTATTGTGAATTGTGCTGCTATGAACATTGATGTGGCAGTATCCCTGCAGTACGCTCTTTTAAGGTCTTCAGGGAATAGTCTGAGAAGGGCAATAGCTGGGTCAAATGGTGGTTCCATTCCCAGCTTTCCCAGGAATCTCCATACTGCTTTCTAAATTGGCCGCACCAATTTGCAGTCCCACCAGCAATGTACAAGAGTACCCTTTTCTCCACATCCTCACCAGCACTTGTTGTTGTTTGACTTCATAGTGGCTGCCAATCTTACTGGAGTGAGATGGTATCTTAGGGTGGTTTTGATCTGCATTTCTCTGACTGCTAGAGATGGTGAGCATTTTTTCATGTACTTGTTGATTGATTGTATGTCCTCCTCTGAGAAGTGTCTGTTCAGGTCCTTGGCCCATTTGTTGATTGGGTTATTTGTTAACTTATTGTCTAATTTTTTGAGTTCTTTGTATACTCTGGATATTAGGGCTCTATCTGAAGTGTGAGGAGTAAAACTTTGTTCCCAGGATGTAGGCTCCCTATTTACCTCTCTTATTGTTTCTCTTGCTGAGAAAAAACTTTTTAGTTTAAGTAAGTCCCATTTGTTGATTCTTGTTATTAACTCTTGTGCTATGGGTGTCCTATTAAGGAATTTGGAGCCCGACACCACAATATGTAGATTGGAGCCAACTTTTTCTTCTATCAGACACAGAGTCTCTGATTTGATATCAAGCTCCTTGATCCATTTTGAGTTAACTTTTGTGCATGGCGAGAGGAGGGGATTCAGTTTCATTTTGTTGCATATGGATTTCCAGTTTTCCCAACACCATTTGTTGAAGATGCTATCCTTCCTCCATTGCATGCTTTTAGCCCCTTTATCAAATATAAGATAGTTGTAACTTTGTGGATTAGTCTCTATGTCCTCTGTTCTGTACCATTGGTCCACCCGCCTGTTTTGGTACACCAGTACCATGCTGTTTTTGTTACTATTGCTCTGTAATATAGTTTGAAATCTGGTATCACTATACCGCCTGATTCACGCTTCCTGCTTAGAATTGCTTTTGCTATTCTGGGTCTTTTATTTTTCCATATGAATTTCATGATTGCTTTATCTATTTCTACAACAAATGCCGTTGGGATTTTGATTGGTATTGCATTAAACCTATAGAGAACTTTTGGTAATATCGCCATTTTGATGATGTTAGTTCTGCCTATCCATGAACAGGGTACATTTTTCCATCTTCTAAGATCTTCTTCTACTTCTCTCTTTAGGGTTCTGTAGTTTTCATTGTATATATCTTTCACCTCTTTTGTTAGGTTGATTCCCAAGTATTTTATTTTTTTTGAGGATATTGTGAATGGAGTGTTTTTCCTCATTTCCGTTTCAGAAGTTTTGTCGCTGATATACAGAAATGCCTTTGATATATGCGTGTTGATTTTATATCCTGCCACTTTGCTGAATTCATTTATTAGTTCTAGTAGTTTTTTTGTAGACCCTTTTGGGTCTTCTAGGTATAGAATCATGTCATCTGCAAATAGTGATAATTTAAGTTCTTCTTTTCCTATTTTTATGCCTTTAATTTCTTTCGTCTGTCTAATTGCTCTGGCCAGTGTTTCGAGAACTATATTGAATAGAAGTGGTGATAGAGGGCATCCCTGTCTTGTTCCAGATTTTAGAGGGAATGCCTTCAATTTTTCTCCATTCAGAATGACGCTAGCCTGAGACTTAGCATAGATAGCTTTTACAATGTTGAGGTAAGTTCCTGTTATCCCTAGTTTTTCTAATGTTTTGAACATAAAGGGATGCTGTACTTTGTCGAATGCTTTTTCTGCGTCTATCGAGATGATCATATGGTTCTTATCTTTAAGTCTATTGATGTGGTGAATAACATTTATTGATTTCCGTATATTGAACCATCCTTGCATCCCAGGGATGAATCCTACTTGATCATGGTGCACAATTTTTTTGATGTGTTTTTGTATTCGATTCGCCAGAATTTTATTGAGGATTTTTGCATCTAGGTTCATTAGAGATATTGGTCTATAGTTTTCTTTCTTTGAGGTGTCTTTGTCTGGTTTCGGAATCAGGGTGATGTTGGCCTCATAGAATGAATTTGGAAGAGCTCCCTCTTTTTCTATTTCCTGAAATAACTTGAAAAGTATTGGTATTAATTCTTCTTTAAAGGTTTTGTAAAACTCCGCTGTATACCCATCCGGTCCTGGGCTTTTCTTGGTTGGTAGTCTTTTGATTACTTCTTCTATTTCATCCATTGATATTGGTCTGTTCAAATTGTGTGTATCCTCCTGACTCAGTCTGGGCAAATCATATGACTTAAGAAATTTATCGATGTCTTCACTATCTTCTATTTTATTGGAATATAGGTTTTCAAAATAATTTCTAATTGTCTTCTGTATTTCTGTAGCATCTGTTGTGATATTGCCTTTTTCATCCCGTATGTTAGTAATTTGAGTTCTCTCTCTTCTTCTCTTCGTTAGCATGGCTAAGGATCTGTTGATCTTATTTATTTTTTCGAAGAACCAACTTTTAGTTTTGTCAATTTTTTCAATAATTTCTTTTGTTTCAATTTCATTGATTTCTGCTCTGATATTAATTATTTCTTGCCTTCTGCTACATTTGCTGTTGTTTTGCTCTTCCTTTTCTAGGGCTTTGAGATGAAGTGTGAGCTCATTTATTTGTTGGTTTTTTTCTTTTTTTGAGGAATGACCTCCAGGCGATGAATTTCCCTCTTAAAACTGCTTTCATTGTGTCCCATAGATTCCGATATGTTGTGTCTGTATTTTCATTTATCTCTAAGAATTTTTTGATTTCCCCCTTTATGTCTTCTGTAACCCATTGATCATTCAGTAACATATTGTTCATTTTCCATGTGATGTAGGATTTTTCCTTCCTTCTTTTATCATTGATTTCCAGTTTCATTCCATTATGATCATATAAAATGCATGGTATTATCTCCACTCCTTTATATTTACTGAGGGTTGCCCTATGGCATAATATATGGTCTATTTTTGAGAAGGATCCATGTGCTGCTGAGAAAAAAGTATATCCACTTGATGATGGTTGATATATTCTATATATGTCAGTTAAGTCTAGGTTATTGAGTGTGATATTGAGTTCTATAGTTTCTTTTTTTTATATATTTATTTATTTAGTTAGTTAGTTTTCGGCGGACACAACATCTTTGTTTGTATGTGGTGCTGAGGATCGAACCCGGGCCCCACGCATGCCAGGCGAGCACGCTACCGCTTGAGCCACATCCCCAGCCCCTCTATAGTTTCTTTATTCAACTTTTGTTTGGAGGATCTGTCCAATGGTGAGAGAGGTGTGTTGAAGTCACCTATAATTATTGTGTTGTGGTCTATTTGATTCTTGAACTTGAGGAGAATTTGTTTTATGAACGTCGCAGCACCATTATTTGGTGCATAAATATTGATAATTGTTAAGTCTTGTTGGTGAATGGTTCCTTTTAACAGTATATAATGTCCTTCCTTATCCCTTTTGATTAACTTAGTCTTGAAGTCAATTTTATTCGATATGAGGATGGCCACCCCTGCTTGCTTACAACCTTTCACCTTCAGCCTGTGTATGCCTTTTCCAATCAGATGTGTCTCCTGGAGGCAGCATATTGTTGGATTTGTTTTTTTAATCCATGTTACCAGCCTATGTCACTTTATTGGAGAGTTTAAGCCATTAACGTTTAGAGTTACTATTGATATATGGTTTGTACTTCCAGCCATGTTTGATTATTTATCTTTTTTTTAAAATTTAGTTTGTTTCTCCATGATTAGCTTTCCCCCCACCCTCTGTCTTTACTGAGGCACTTCCCACTGATGGTTTTGGTTATTGTTTTTCATTTCTTCCTCGTGTAGTGTTTTGCTCAAGATGCTTTTCAATGCTGGTTTTCTGGCTGCAAATTCTTTTAACTTTTGTTTATCATGAAAGATTTTTATTTCATTGTTGTACCTGAAGCTTAATTTTGCTGGATACAGGATTCTTGGTTGGCATCCATTGTCTTTCAGTGTTTGAAATACGTTGTTCCAGGATCTTCTCGCTTTCAGCGTCTGTGATGAAAAATCCGTTGTTAACCTTATTGGTTTACCCCTGAATGTAATCTGCCTCCTTTCTCTTGTAGCTTTTAATATTTTCTCTTTGTTCTGTATATTGGATATCTCATAACAATGTGTCTTGGCGTTGGTCTACTGTGATTTTGTATGCTCGGTGTCCTGTATGCATCTACAATTTGTATATCCGTTTCCTTTTTCATTTCTGGAAAGTTTTCTGTAATTATTTCATTCAGCAGTTTACTCATTCCCTTGGTTTGAATGACTTAATGTAAATTTGCTATCTCAGTTTTTGCATGGCAGAATTCTGGTAGGGTGAGATTGGTTCTCCACTCAGGGCTGAATGCAAGGTGTTGAATGTCTTGGGCTCAGCATCCTCTTTCAAGCTCACTGGTTATTGGAAAACTCTAGTTCCCTGTGCTTCTAGGACTGAGATACCTGTTTTCATACTGGTTATTAGTTGGGGACCACTCTCAGCTCCCATAGGTCACTCACAGTACCTTGTCATATGGCCCCTATTAGGGTCGGAATGTTTATGTTCTCCAAAACTCACATGTTGAAGCCTTAATCCCCAATGTGATGGTATTTGGAGAAGGAGTCTTTGGGAGGTACTTAAAGTTAGAGGAGGTTATAAAGATGGAGCTCTGATCCAATAGGGAAGGAAGTATGTAGGAGAGATGAGAAAGAGGTCAAGAAGTTTTGTACACTCTACCGCTGTGAGCTACCTTTGAGTAGGGAGAAAGGACAAATCAACTTCTATGATTGGTAATCATGATTAGAACATAGGTGACCACCTAGACCTGACTGGACTTTAATACTTGAACAGGACTGGAATAACTGAGAAATAAAACAAACTCAAAAATCCTTTGTGATCAGGCCAATATTTCATCAAATGGCAAGGAAAGACCTATTTGGTAAATCAAATTTTAGAGAAAATGGTCAGGAAAAAAATAAATTTTTCTGGCCACAACAGAGTGAGTTTAGCTTGTTCAACAAAATATATTTACATAATAGGAGAGGAAGCATAAGTACAATAAAACACATAGTACTCCAGAGTGGAAAAAAATTCCTAGCCTGGGAGTTGAGAGATTAGGTAGTAGTTCTAGTTTTTGCATTGACCACTTAAATTTCAGTGTGTCATGTATGCAAGAAAAATGAGCAAATGACAGAACAGATAATTCACAAAAGAGGAATTGTGAACCGACAACAAACATGAAAAGCTATCTTGTTATCTCATTTTGTATGGCAGAATTCTGGTAGTTGTCAAACCTGCTAGTTGTCAGAGAAATGCAAATTTTAAAAATAGTTCAACAATATGTCTGACAAAAATTAAAAGATTAAGAACACCTATCTCTTGTTACTGTAGGGGAAATAACTGTTTTTTTTTCTTACCATTTTAGTTCTATGTCTGAGGCCCCTGAAACAAGAGATAACAAGCATACAAACTTATTTGATCCAAATTTTATGACACAGAAGGCTTTCTGAGGAAATGAAGACCAAAGGAATGGTATTTTTTTATGTAATGCCTGATGAATAAGTGGATAGTCTTGAATCTATGAGTGGAAACTGAGATTAGTATTAACTCACTAAGTTTGTATGGTTATTTATGAATCAATGGAAAGTTAATGCATCCTTTAAGAAAAAGAATACAAAATTATAAATACAAAATTCACGGGCCCAAAGGAGTCTATGCTTTATGAGTGGTTCATAAAAATCATGCTCTAATGATTATAAACTGGTGGGAAGGTAGCAAGACCTGTCTGTTCAGATTCTTCTCTGTGACCATGTGTCTTCAGTGATAAATTCCTCTAGTTATGGGGAGCAGACCTCTCAAATGCTTCAGGAGAAGGTCAGAAAATCTTTCCTAGGTTTCATGACCTGGGTTTGGGAGAAAAGGGCAAGAGAAAGGTAAGAGGGACCTTCCTACTTCTGCTGTTCTCAGGTGCCAAGGTGCCATATTTTGGGGTAGCATGTTCCAAACCTCATCATTACAGTAAGGAAATGAACATTATTCTGTATTATTGGTAAAGGTATAACATTATACTATACTGTTTAGAAAGTCTGGGAGAATCTAGTAAAATTTAAAATGTCTATACCCTTGGCTTAGGCATCTCTGTTGTCAGACTACACTGTCAGAACAAAAGTATCTGTGCCTAAAAATTTATGTACAAGAATGTTGATGAGAACATAATAGTGGCAAAAAAAAAAAAAAAAAAACAACAACCCAGGGGCTGGGGTTGTGGCTCAGTGGTAGAGTGCTTGCCTAGCATGTGCAAGGCCCTGGGTTCGATCCTCAGCACCACATAAAGATAAATAAATAAAATTAAGATATTGTGTCCAACTACAACTAAAAAAGATTAAAAAAAAACAGAAATAACCTAGATGTCCAGAAGCAGAGAAATGATGAGTATATTTTTGTTCATTTATATTATATTATAGAATATGTCCTAGCTATTTAAAAATACAAGCTAAATCTTATACATGTTTAAATCAAGCCTAACATGTACCATCCAGGAGGAGTGTCTATAAAATGCCATCAAGTAAAAAAGCAAGTAGCACAGTAATGTTTGATGCTGTGAAATGTTTTTGTTAAAAAAAAAAAAAAAAGCAGGGCTAGGGCTATAGCTCAATGGCCTCGCACTGGGTTCGATCCTTAGCACCACATAAAAATAAATAAAGATACTGTCTCCATCTACAACTAAAAAAAATATTTAAAAAAATATAAAGGAAAAAAACTCTTCATTTGCCAATATTTTTGAATTAGCAAAAAGAAGAATGGTGAGTTGTGGAACATGCTGTTAATATTGGTTGACTGGGGGTGGGTGGGGAACAATAGTGAGAAAGTGGTGAAGATGTTAAAGGGAAGAAGGGGGAAATTTTTTTCTACATGGAATCTCATTTTATTTTCATCCTTTTTGCTATTGTAATCATTAGCATATATTAGTTATAAAATTAATGGACCTCATTATGACATTTCCTTCCACACCTGTATCATTCCTTGATCACATCTGCCTTCTCTTCTGCCCTCTCTTGCCCACCCCATCCTCCCTCAAGAAGGGGGAAACCAACATGTGTTTTATATCTTAATTTTTCCATTGTTTGACTTATAAAAAGAATGTATTATTCTTCTAATTTTAAGTAGTACATTGATAAATCCCAGTAGCTTGAGAGGCTGAGGCAGGAGGATCATGTGTCCAAAGCCAGCCTCAACAACTTAGTGAGGCCCTTCCCCCAAAGGTTCATGTACTGGAAGCTTAGTCTCTAGTGGCAATGTTGGTAGCCAGTGGAACCTTTAAGAGATGGAGCCTAGTGAAAGGTAATTAGATCACTGGGGTGCTGACTCAGAAGAGATGAACACAGCTCTCATGGGACCCCAGTTGGTTTCTGAAAGAGGGGTTATTATTATTACTTTGTGAGATTTGTTGTTACACATTTGTACATGAAACAGTGGTTCTTACAAAAGAGCAAGATGGCCTCTCACCATTCTGACTTCCTATCTCTCCATATAAGCTCACCCTCTTGTGTGCTTCTGCCCTGATGCCATTCCACCATGATGTGGTATAGCCAAATGGGTTCTCACCACAGCTAAGCAGATGTCAGCAGCATGTCAGACCCATTTTCCAGTGAATCAACTGTAACTGGTAAAAATTATTAAATTAAAAACATTATTAAATTAAAATTATTAATTTTAATAATTAAAATTATTAAAAAAACAAATGGAATCTGCAGATTGTCCTAAGGCATACAAAAACGAGGAAGCATTATTCAAGAAAGTCTACTACATCCCAGTGAGAACAAGGAGAGTCTTTGGACTTGGGTCATAATCCATTTCCCATTATTTCTATTAGCTCAGTTTCCTCATTCAAAAATTGTTAACTGCTCAATAAACATTCTTAATAATACATTCATCAATTATAACCTGCAGTGATTTTTCATATTTCCAAAAGGGAATAGTTGAAAGGCAATGAATGGAGAGGAGCTACTGGATAGAGTAATTAGGAAGATCTTGGTTCAATAATTAATTAGCTGTAGGATGAACAAAACTCAAAAACCATCTTTAAAAAAATCATACAGCCAATACCAAAGACAATCAAACTGTTTCTGTTGTTTTATTTTGTTTTTGGTACCAGGGGTGTTTAACCACTGAGCTACATCCCCAGCCCCCTTTTTTTGTTAATTTTTTTTTATTTTGAGACAGGGTCTTGCTAAGTTTCTGAGACTGGCTTTTCACTTGCAGTCCTCCTGCAAACTGTTTCTGACATAACTATTTTGTAGAACAAAGCAAAAGAGTGTTTACAGGAATATGAAAATATCCAGCATCCAATAAGGTTGAAATTATAATGTCTGACATTTCATCAAATATTGGGAGACATACAAAGAAGAAGGAAAACATGATTCACAATGAAAATAACTGATCAATTGAAATTGATCCCAAACTGACACAGATATTAGGATTAGCAGAAAAAGACATTAAAATGGTTACTATAACTGTTTCCCATATTCTCAAAAGCTAAATAGAAACATGGAAAATATAAAAGAGATACAAATCAAAGTTTTATAAATGAAAACCTCAACATCTGTGATGACAAACACACTGGATGGGATTTACAGATTAAGCATATAGAAGAAAAGATCAGGGTATTTGAAATCATAGCAACATAAACTATATCAAATGAAATACAAAAATAGAATGAATTAAGAACCTTATTAAAGCCAACCTCATGGGGAAAAAAAAAGTGAGGCGATAAACAACTCAGTGAGAAACCCTGGCTCTAATAAAATACAAAAGTTAAAAAGGGCTGGGGAAGTGGCTCAGTGATGAGTGCCCCCTGAGTTTAATCTCTGGTACAATATTGGGCACACCCCGCCCTGCCAAAAAAAAAGGAAACATTAATAAACATAAATAAAGAAAGAACATGAATGAGCTGTAGGATAACTTCAATCATTCTAACATACATGTAATTGGAGTTCCCACAGAAGAGAAAAAGGAAGTTGGAACAATATTTAAAGAATAACAGTGGAAATTCTTAAAATTTTCATTAAAATAAAAACCCACTGAAAATAAAGCTCAATAAATGCTAAACAGGGGCTGGTAGCACGTTCGCCTGGCATGCGTGCGGCCCAGGTTCGATCCTCAGCACCACATACAAACAAAGATGTTGTGTCTGCCGAAAACTAAAGAAATAAATAAATATTAAAAACAAATAAAAAAATAAATGCCAACAGAAGAAATGAAGAAAACTACATTAAGACATATCATAGAGGGCTGGGGCTGTAGCTTAGTAGCAGAGTGCTTGCCTGGCATGCATGAAGCACTGGGTTTGATCCTCAGCCCCACAGAAAAATAAACAAATAAAATAAAGGCATGCTGTCCATCTACAACTACAAAAAAAAATTTTTTTTTAATTTAAAAAAGACACATCATAGAACTGGGAATGTAGCTCAGTGATACAGTGCTTGCCTAGAATGTGCAAAACAAAATACACAATACAATATATATATCATAGCTAGATTTTTCAAAATCAGTGATAAAGAGAAAATGTTGACAGCAACCAGAGTGAGGGGAAAAATCATGTCATATACAAAGGAACAAAGATAAGGATAACAACAGATTTCTTGTTGGAAACAATGAAAGTGAGAAAGCAGTATAGTAATGTCATTAAGGTATTGAAAAAAGTTGTGAACCAAGAATTTTATTACCAGTGAAAACATCATGTAAAAAAGTCAAAACAAAGTTTTTATTTTCAGATATATAAAAATGGAGAGAATTTACCACTAGGGAACAAGCACTGTAAGAAAGGCAGAATGAAATTCTTCAGCAAGAAGGAAAATAATATCAGATGGAAAAAAATGGATCTCTACATAGGAATGAAAAGCATCTGAAGGGCTATTTGCATAAGTAAATGTGTAAGAATCTTTATTTATATCTATTTTTTAAAAATTAACTGTTTAACAATAAAAAGAAGGTAGTGTATAGTTATACCATATGTAAAGAATGTCACAAAGGGCAGGAGATGAGAAACAGAAGTATGCTTTTTTTCAGAAGTATATTATTTTATGATTCTTATATCATATGTGAAATGGTACAATATCACTTAATGGCAGCCTATGAAAGTTAAAAATGAATACTCTAATGTCTAAAACATACTGAAAAGAACAACACAAAGCATTGTAGCTTATAAGTTACAAAAGGAGATGAATGGAATTATTTTTTATTTATACAAAAAGTAGGATAAAGGAGAAAGACTTAACTTTCACATCCAAAAAAGTTGATTATAATGTTTTTCTAGACAAAATTTTTTTTTAAGTGAGAGAGGAGAGAGAGAGAGAGAGAGAGAGAGAGAGAGAGAGAGAGAGAATTTTTAATATTTTTATTTTTTAGTTCTCGGCGGACACAACATCTTTGTTGGTATGTGGTACTGAGGATCCAACCCGGGCCGCACGCATGCCAGGCGGGCGCGCTACCGCTTGAGCCACATCCCCAGCCCTAGACAAAATTTTATCTATATTGTTGACTAGGGAATTGCCTGGAAGGCACACATGACTCTGATACATTTTGTTTTCAATATCCACTTTTCTCCTTCTTGCTGCAATTCATGCACAAAAAATTTAATATAATAATATAGCCGGGCTGGGGTTGTGGCTCAGTGGTAGAGTGCTCGCCTAGCATGTACAACGCACCAGTTTTGATCCTCAGCACTACATAAATGTAAAATAAAAATATTGTATCCACCTAAAGCTTAAGAATAAATATTTTTTAAAAAATATATAGCAATACAATAAATGTATTGCTTCAAGAAGCTTAACCTGTTCACAGGTCTCATCCTGACACTCTGGCTACAGCTTTAAAATCATAGAATGTTAATGATTGGTAGGACTTCACCAAGCACCTATTACATATAGCATTTATAGAGTATGAGGCCCAGAGAGCAGAAATGACTTGTTTGAATCAGACATTGATCACAGGACAGGAGCTGGAGCCCAAGTCTCCCGGCTCTTTTAATTCCATTCAATGTAATAAAGACCAAAGTGCACCCTGGGGACCCAGCCAAGGAAAAGGAGTGGTGGGGGTTTTCTGGGAAGGGGCTCTAGATGTGGGTGACTTCACTGGGTAGGGGCTCAGAGCCAAACAATATTTGATTGTTCTACACAGCTGATAATCTGGCCCATCCCCACCCCACAGTGGGTGTGTCCTGGGTAAGTGACCCTGAATGATGCAAAGCTAGATTAAATTCCTGCAACCCAGGAGGCCAAACATGAAGAAAGGAAGAGAGCTTGATTCTAGTAATGATTTTCAAAAATAGGCAGGACTTCCACAGGTGAAGCTGGCAGCCTGTGAGCCATACATGTGCAATGATAATGCCAAAAGTGATTTGCATGTCTGAGTTAGGTTTGAATTCCAGTTCAGCTATTTGAGCAAATTCCCTTCACTCTGTAAGCCTATTTGTTGAGCTATAAATTTGAGATAAACTATGTTCATGCAGTCTTGTTGGGAAGATTGAATGAGAAAAAGTAGGAAATGTGCCCAATACTAATGGTGTAGATTAGAATTATTATTATTGTGTTCCAAGCATTTGCCCAATTAATTCTCATAACAACCTTGAAAGAAAAAGAATTATTGGCATGACCATTTTACAGACCGGAAAGTGGAATGTGGGAAATGGGGGACCTTGCCCAAGTCATTTCATATACACTGCTAAGATATCAACCACATAGCTGCAGCAGAGGGTACACATTGGGGGGCAGTGGAAAGTAGCAAAGTACAAAATGTACAAAAGTCACACTGTTCCTGACCCTGGAAGGTGTGCTCACTTCCCTGAGGCCCTGTGCAACTTTTTCTGGAACTATGTGATAATAGGTTATGGTTCATCTCTTTGGAAGTCATTTTGACCTAAAGTAACAGCTGAAAAGATTCCCTTTCAACTGGAGAAATAAGTTCTGAACGATGAGGATTGCCAAGAGGCTAACAGAATGTTTTTCGAACTCAGGTAATACGTGGGTCCCTATATAAAATGCTTACAGATCTACTCCAAACTTAAATTATTTTTATTTTAATACCACTTTCATATTTATAAGCACACAACTCAGTACAAATTCCTTATGCTTATAGCTACTCTAAAACTCTGAAGCAAGATAAGTGAAAAACAAACAAAACAACTAAATATGCCAGAAGCCATCGCCTTGCTGAAAGCAAATTGCTATTTGCAACCTGAGTGTGGTACGGATTGCTCTGGCACAAGTTCTTTTACTTCTTTCACACCCACAGCTCTGTGCAATGCAGACAGCTCCTACCATGCTGCTCTGGTCAAACTTCTGGAAAACCTCCACTCTAACCATTCAACAAGAACTCATTGTTTTTGTTTTATGCTATTTTTCCCCCTCTTTTGTTTGTCAGTGCTGAACCCAGAACATGACCCCCTTTGACTTTCACTTGGCATGGAGGCATCTTATATATCAAGTTCATCTCTCAATTTACTTTGTTCAGGCTATTGTAAGTATTATGGCACTATCAGGCATCAAAGCAGTCACACACCAAAGTGCCAGGCAGGTGGGGGTCTTCCAGAAAATTTAGAACATGATTATTTTCATTCAATTGTATTATCACCAAAGTGAAATAAAACATTCAAAAGTTTTCCTAGCTTAGTTTCAGGCTCCTAAAAATACATCTATTAACCCTGAGGGAATCTACAGACACAGGTTTGAGAAACTCTGAAGTAATCATTCCTCAACTCCTGGGCTATCTTTACCTAAAAGCTATAAGGCAAGACATGGGTATTCAGAGATTGGAATGACTGAGTCACACAGCAGCATCTGTGCATATGCTCTCCTGCTGTTTCCTCCTTTTGGGGGGAGGGGAGGGGATTGAACTCAGGAGCACTCGACCACTGAGCCACATCCCCAGCCCTGTTTTATATTTTATTTACAGACAGGATCTCACTAAGTTGCTGAGGGCCTCACTAAATTGCTGAGGCTGGCTTTGAATTTGTGATCCTCCTGCCTCAGCCTCTGGAGTTGCTGGCATTAAGGCATGCACTATCGCGCCTACCTGCTGTTTCCTCCTTTATCAGTTGTTGAACTTCCATTTACTCTGAGTAGATTCTTCCTCTGGAAGTGTTTTCTACCTCTGCAAGCTGAACAGATTTCACTTATTCTGCTCCCTACTGTCCCCTGCACACTCGGTCTCCAGCAGGGGAGTACATTCATTCATTCATTCAACTTCTTGCCTCATTCCCAAGTTATCCCCTCTGTCCCCTAGACTGTGAGCTCCATGACCGAGTCTGATGGCTCCTCATCCTCACTTCCCTACACAGAACTAGGCTTGGTAGAAATACCAAATGAATGAATGAGTAAGCTAAATGACCTCTCAGATTCCTTCAGCTCTGGGATATTCAACTCTATTATTCAGCTCAGCATTTTCTTTCTTCTCTCTAACTCCCATTTTTGCCTCTGCAAGGACTTAAAAAGAGCACATCCACATGCAGAAAGAATCAATCAAATATAAATCAATACATGAACCTCCAAGGGAAAGGAAGTCTAGTAAAGGAAGAAGAATGGGAGAGGGGAAGGAGGATTGGAAGGAAACAGGGAAGGGAAAAGGGGGGATCATGAACTGAAATTGAATTCCATGCATGTATGAGTTTGTTGAGATGAACCCAACTATTATATGTGAATATAAAGCTCTTAGAAACAAAACAAAACAAGCAAGCAAACACACACACACACACACACACACACACACACACACACACACACACCACATGCTAGATTCTTTCAACGTGAGAGGCAGAAACAGACTCATAGGTTATCTGGTGCCTGGTGCCTTCCCGCATTCTGCGCACAAAACAACTGATGTGCGATGGGGAGTGACTTGTCCCAGGTACCCAGCTTGGATTATAAATATGCCAGACCAGAAGCCATGTGTCCTGATACTCACTTGAGTGTTTCTGCCAGGGCACAGTCTTTTTATTTGATTCATTTATGTCTTTTGGTCAGGGCTGCCCTGGGGGAAAGCAGTGTTCCCTATGACCTCACCTCCCCATGGCAGTGTTTTGAGAACAAACTAGATTCTCACGGTTCTCCCAATAGTGGCAGGGTGCCCATATCAGGCAAGGTATTTTTCATACTTAAAAAGAAACAAGGATAGCGTCAGACCTCATTTGTAATTTCCCCAGAGCAGCTGAAATCTCAAAATCTCTGTTTCCCTTCATAGCTTATAGTGTTACCCTCATTCTTGGTAACATGGAGCAAGAAGACAGAGTTGGGGGGCTTTAAAAAATAAAACCTGTCCTTATTTATTTACATATTCATTTCCAGACACATTTATTTTTGCAACATAGTCCAACATGGACATCCTGCAACTCCTGCCTGCCTTTACTCCTTAATTTAGATATTTCTCACTTCTCTCCCATGGCCAAAACCACTAGTGTCATCCCTGACCCCCGGACATCCTTCTTCCTTCCAGGCAGGGAGGTAGCCTGCCTCCTCATGCCTGACCTTCAAGTGGGCCATCCTGTCTTTGACCTCGCAACCACCAGACCCTCGTTCAACATTTAATCACTTCCTCTCTTGACAACCTGCCTGTTCTCTCTCACCCTGCGTTTTGGCCATGGCCCTGGAACCCAGGTGGAGAGAAATCCAGGGGGAAGAAGAAGAAAACACAGACCCATGGTCAAATATAAGAACACAATACATTATAAAATACATAATAATGATATTTATATATTAAATTTATGAAAATTACAAATGCATATAACAAATGGTGTTTTAGTTTTGTCATCTAAGTCACCACAACTTATATTGATTTTTATCATTCCTTAAAGCAATAGCTAAGTTTATAAAGAATCAATCACATGTGCCACAACTAGACCTTCATATAAACAACTATAACAGTAGCAGAAATTGTTTAATATTGCAAAATATTTAGTGATTCCCATGTGCAACTGTTTCAGATACTAATTCCTAAACTCCACCCAGATCACAAACGAAAACACAGAAAGAAACAAGAAAACACTCTCTAATCCCCTGGGAAATTATACCATATTATGCACTCATGCTGTCCGAGAGAAAAAAGTTCACAGGACTTGTGTGGTGGTGCACACCTGTAATCCCCATGACTTGGGAAGAGGAGGCAGGAGAGTCATAAGCTTGAGGCCAGCCTCAGCAACTTAGCAAGATCCTGTCTCAAAATAAAAAATAAAAGGGCTGGGGATGTAACTCAGCAGTAGATACCCTGGGTTCAATCCCTACTCCAGTATCAAAAAAAAAAAAAAAGATTTCACAGGACCAGTAAATTGATGTGTCTCTTTTCTTACCCTAGAGTTCTTGTCACTCACATGCTTTCCATATTCCAAAACAGTTTTCATTTCTGGTATGGGCAGCAGATGATCCATGGAAAATCAATATGGGTGTGGAAATGGAAATTTCCATTGTTGGTCTGTACCAACAATCTCTTCTTAACAGACCTCTCTGCCTCCACTCTTGCCTTCTTACAGCCAGCATGGGTGGTGGTTGCACAAATACATACAATTGCCCAAGCTGCTTAAACTAGGCACCTTCACATATGCATCTTATTTTATGTCTTGTAGTGTGTTTTGAGGACATAAGGCAAGATACAGAAGTGTTTCCATGGGCCTGAGTGAGGTTAGGAGGAATGTTACGGGGATAGGACACACAGTGCCAGTGCTGAGTCCAGCACTTGAGTGTCATAGTAACCACACATTCATTATTAAACTCTGCATTTGTTTGGATATATGTGTCCCCTCTTATCCAAGTCCATGGGTGATATTGCTTCCTTGATTCCTCACTCCCTATGCTCAACTAACGAGCTGGTTCTGTGAATTTCACCATCTTAAATTTCTTCCCTTTCTCCATCTCCATTGCCACCCTCCCTGAGAGCCCAGGCAGCTGTTTCTCACTTGGATTACAACAACCTCTTCTTAACAGACCACTCTGCCTCCACTCTTGCCTTCTTACAGCCAGCATGATTTTTAAAATGTAAAAATTTTAACTGTGTCACTGCTTTGGTTAAAACCATTCAATGGCATTACCTTTGCTCTGAAGATAAAGACCAATAACCTTAATGTGACTTGCAGGGCTCTTGGGCCTTATTTCACAGCAGCCTTGCCCACCCTTCTTATATTTTCTTCAATCTATCACCCTACACCTTCACACAAACTCTTCTTTCAGCCTGGAATGATCTCCCAAATGACACTGGCTTGTCCTTCAGTGTCCTCAGAGACCTTCATATGGATATTATCTCAGGTGATCCTCCTGTTTTAGTCTCTGTCACCACACCTTGTTTAGTGATTTATTTGATTGTCAACAGGTTTGTAGGCTCCCCTACCTATGCCAAATAGGCAGAGACTATTATATTCACTCTACTTCTAGTGCTTATTTCAGTACCTTGCATGATGAAAGCACTTAATAAATATTGCTAGACAAATGGACAAATGAATGTTTTAAAACAGGAGGGTGGCATTGACAGGACTGGGTCTTTGAAAGGTCTCTGTTTGCAGTGTGGAAGGAGAAGAAAGTGGATGGGTACCAGCAGGAGGGAGGTGGCTGCCATCTAACCTGGGCTTAAGATCTCAGTGGACCGACTCTCACTATTGAGAGATTATGATTAAAAAACAAAACAAAACAGACAGGTTTTACATAAAGGCTGAGACAGAAAGGGAGAAGTCAAGAGGGTGATCTCCTGGGAGCCCTACCTTACTTTAAACAGCCATTCTGCTTTATATAATAGGGATCTGTGTAATACCCATTAAGAAAGGGCTCCACAAACTGATTTCAGCCTTCTCCCATAATGCAAAAACCACCAGACTAAAGGTCAGGAGCCCTGAGTTCCTGTCCTGTCTATTTTACTGGATGCCCTTGGTTAAGTCCCCTGCTTATCCTGAACCTTGGGGTGGGAAAGGGATCTGGATAATTTCTGAAGTCAGGTCAGTGCTGACAGTCTACACAGTGTGGTTGCTCTAGCCACAGGCCTTGTTTAGTCTGATCTTCGCGCCTCCTTAGAGGCTGATGAAGAAAGAAAAGGCCAATGATACCAAGGACTCAAGTCTTATGTCTTACCACATGCTTTGGTATAAAGGGTCAAGGTCAATTATCAGCATCAAAGTCCAAAGGGGGAGAAGTGGCTCAATCTAGGGTCATGTTAGCCAGCAAGAACCCCAGGATTCAGACTACATACAGAACTCTGGATCCCCAGGGCAAGGGTAGCTAGCAGCCGAGACAGGTTGTTCTGTCTTTGGATACTTGGGCTAGGGTCAGGCAGAACCTCAATCAAAATCTGTTCTATAGATTATGCAACATTTCTTGACAGTCCCTCTTCTGCATACTGTGCTGCCATTGTCTGTGGACATGTGTGACTCTACCTCAAGATTGGCAGCTTCTCCAGGACAAGGACAAAATCAGATTTGTTTGTTAATCCCTGGCACTGTGGAGTGAGGGAAAATAGGGTAGGATAATAGCTATATTCATTGGATTGATGGACACACAAACCACATATTTTGAGGGAAATTCTGGGGCTCAACAGGCACATTGGTACTCAGGGAAACCTCATGCTTTTCTGATACCCAGTTGCCTAGCTTACTGTAGCTGTGTTCATTTATCCAGCAAACATTTAGCACACATCTACTAATTGCTGGACCATGGGATGTACGCTGTGGGATATTTAAAAATCAATAAGAAAGGGTCCTTATCAAGGCCAAAGATTCTAGAGCCTAACTTCCCAAATTTGAATCTTTTCCCTGAAGCTTTCTAGTAGTCCAATGGTTAGCAATTTATTCACTCTGTGCCTCAGTTTCCTCATCTGTAAAATGAAACAAATAGTAATACCTACTTTATGCATTATTAAGATATTAAATGCATTGATTATTTTAAAGCTTTTAGAGTACTCAACACATGGTAAGTACTATTTAAATGTTAGTTATCAGTCTGTGTTCTTAAGTCAGGAATGGAGGTGATAAGCCCAACTCAGAATAACCACAGCAGACTGGTAAGTAGAGGTACAATTTTTGAGGTAGCGGTAGAGGAGACATGGTGGAGGAAGCAGGCTCTGAGCTGAGTCTTGTGGGCTAAATACAAATTTGATTCACCACGCCATAGTGTGTCATCCTTAAAGAAAAGGGGGAAAGTAAAACACCATGTGCCTAATGTTCCTTTTCCAAAAACCTTGCCAAGTTAAGGGGAAAATAAGAGCGAGCATGGAACAGACTGTCTAGATAAAAACTATCTTGAAGGAAATGGGCTTTCTCTTTGTACAATGGGAACTAGGTCAAGTTAGTGTTCTGTAGAAAGCTACTCTTTTACATGTACACTGTTGGGTGCAGAGCAGGCTGAACTGTGTTGTCTGCAGGGCGGGCTGAACAGATGTTGGCTGCAAGATAGCCCACACACTCAAATCCCCCTCTATCTGGTCCTTTATCACCTGTTTGTGTCAAGTCCCTCTCAAGGCTGAACACTCAACCCCACTTGGGCCAACAAGGCAGCTTGCAGACCCAGAGGCCCCATTAGATTTGGGCTATAAAAACTCCCTCCTGCCAGGCCCCTCTCTCTCTCTTGCTCTTTCTCTCTTGCTCTCTCTCTCTCTCTCTCTCTCTCTCTCTCTCTCTCTCTCTTGCTCTCTTTATCTTTCTTGCGCGCGCTCTCTGTCTCTGTCTTGCTCTTGCTCTCTCCCTGTTCATCTCTTCTTTCTCTCTCTCTCTCTCTCTCTCTCTCTCTCTCTCTCTCTCTCTCTCTCTTTCCTTCCTTCTTTTCTCTTTGTTGCACTGCTGCAATAAAGATCTTTTGGTTGCTCCGAGTGTTGTGGTCACTTTCCTTTCATACACTATGATAGTTGCTGCTTGTGATGCTGGTTACACAGCAAACTAAGGTAAACTAATGCAGATGATGTCACTGCTTTTACAATATAACATATAAAAGCCCTGTTTCTCTCTCTCTCTCTCTCTCTCTCTCTCTCTCTCTCTCTCTCTCACTCTCTCTCGCCACTGGAGAAACTGAGAGCAATTAGTAGAAAGGATATGCATCATTCATCCAGCTGGTTGCCACTGGACAAAACGCCATGAGGGACAGGAGCCACTGCTCGGCAAACCACTTTGAGGAATGGAGGTACTATCTGTTCACCTGCTGCCACTGAACTCTTCTTGGAGCAGTCACTGATCTCTTGGCAGGCTTTTCCCAGCAAATCATATGTCCTGCATGCCATCTCAGGGCACTTTCTTTAGCCTCAGAAACCTACCCTATTTTCCTGACATTCGTGGGCTGTGGACACAACATATGGACTGCATATTTTTTGCAGGTGATGCTAGTCCTTGCATCCTGAGAACATGGGATCATTAGGGACCTGGAGGCCACCTTGATCCTTTGCTTCTGTTTTTTTGGTTGGTACTTTGGTAAAAGGTCTCAATTCAAGGACACACAGCAAGTTATTTAGCAAATCATTCATCTATTCTGCAAGTATTTATTGAGAATTACTGGGTGCCAGGCTCTAGGCAAAATGGGAACCCAGGGATAAAGCAAAGAGTTCATTCTCAAATGAACAGTGATGGAGATGGAACATGACCCCTGATCCCTGGCCTCCCTATTTAGGACTCCTGTATGTCAGAACACATTTCAGGCTGGGACACTGAGGTAATTTTCTTCAAGAACCAAGTCTTTTGAGTTTCTTTCCCCACCTAAAACATATTTATAAGCTTTAGGTACCATGGGACAGGGCCTTATGTAATCTAACCTCTTTTTCCCTCAGAGCCCCTGGCTATCTAAAAGGTTTGTTTATTTTTTCAACCAAAGTGCTGCCATTGATGACTCACAATGACTTTTGTGATCTGGTCTGAAACCTACCATTGTCTATTTTGCCCATGCTAGTCTGTCTTCCTTCCCAACTTTTTGGCCCTGAGCCTCACTCTGATTGCTATTCTGTTCTTCCTCTTACCACTTCCTGCCCTACCCACCCCTGGGGACTGTTTCCCAAATACATGAGGATTAGTTAATAATTGAGTGTTTACATTACCTTAGCCCCACCACTTGCATACTGAATCTAACCACACACCCTGTGCAGGGGTTGCCTTCCCGTTAAGAAGGGGAGTGGAACGAGAGGGAGAGATTATACTTGTCCTGGTTTCTTCTCTTAGATAGTGGCCTCATAATTCACAGAGATCTTGTATGCCTCAGGGACAGCACCTGGAAGTGACTTTTTAAGGGCCTAGAAAAATGTTCAAATGTTTAAGAACAGACCCCCCCCCCTTTTTTTAAACAGATTTGCTCAAATGACACTCCAATTGCAACTCAGTGGGTACTGTGGGCCACTATCAGAACTTAATCACTGATTCCTCCAGCTTCTAGGAGTGGGTTGCTAATGACTCACGACTGAGTTCCTCTCTGGGACCTGACTGTCCACCACTAAAGGAAGCTGGCTTACCAAAAGTCTCAGTGCCTTTCTAGTGCAGCCTGTATCAGTGGATGGTCAATGCAAGGATCTAAATTTCTGACTCCTTGCTTCAATTTGGAATAACTGATGGTTCATACCAGGCTCAGAGCACTCTTTGGGTTTGGCTAAGGCCTCTGATGTAATTGTTTCAAAGTGCAACTTCTTCCTCCTCAATCCTGCTATCTATCGTCCTCCTAGAGGTGATGGTCTTGAAGGACAACCCTCTCCTGCCCTTCATAAAGCCTCCTGCACGGTAATCTCCATCTTAGAATCTTCTAAAAAGTCAACCTAACACCACATTACCGTGTTTTATTTTTCTTTTCAGAGCACTTATCACTATGTGAAATGATGTAATTTAATACTTTAATGCACTTGCTAGTTGTCTGCTGTAAGAATGTACGGTTACCAACGCAGATCTTTCTCATACACAGTGTACCCCTGTATCGCGCGCCCAGGACAGTGCCTGCAGGAACAACACATACTAAATACTGATTATTGGAACTAATGAATGGATGACGCCGAATCTTCTGATCACACAGCTTCTCCGGAGCTTACACCAGGACTCCGGAACAGCGATTCGGGGCGTGGCCTTGAATCCCCGCCCTCCGGCCCAGGCAGGGGGCCGGGTCCACAACGCCACCGCCAGTAAGATGTCGCAACCCGGGATTCGGCTGGTGTGGCTGGGTCGCGTGCAGTATGCCGAGCTACTGGCGCTACAAGAGCGCTGGCTGCGGCGACTGCAGGCCGAGCCTGCAACTAAGGCCTCGTCGGGGACTGAGGCGGGCGCGCTCCTGCTGTGCGAGCCCGCGGGGCCCGTGTACACAGCCGGGCTGCGGGGTGGCCTGACATCGGAGGAAACGGCGCGGCTGCGGGCCTTGGGTGCCGAGGTGCGTGCCACAGGCCGCGGCGGCCTGGCCACCTTCCACGGCCCGGGGCAGCTGCTTTGCCACCCGTTGCTGGACTTGCGGCGCCTAGGCCTGCGCTTGCGCACTCACGTGGCGGCGCTGGAGGCGTGCGCCGTGCGCCTGTGCGAACTCCAGGGCCTCACGGGCGCCCGCGCGCGGCCTCCGCCCTACACCGGCGTCTGGCTGGGCGAGCGCAAGGTTTGCGCGATCGGTGAGCGCCGCGGGGCGGGGCCTGGGGCTGGACCCATGGAGGTGAGGGTAGAGCTCTGGACGGAGCAGGGGTGACCCTAGTGGGCTTTGAATCCGTACTGCGCGCTGCTGCGTTTGAAATTTTTTAGCCTCTTCAGAGACATCTTATATCCAGAAGCAGTAGGGTCCTCAGAAGTCATATAGTCCAACACTTTTTTAAGGGCGGAGAGACATAAAAAGTGAATCGCCAGATTACTTGTGAATCACAATGTGAAAACAGGACACTAATTTTCAAACTTTTAAAGCAATAATCCTTCTATTAAAGGAATCCCCATAATAAGACCGCTTGGTTTGGTAGCCGACGTCCCCTAGTCTGTGCACAATCCATGCTCCAGAAACAAAAATTGAAAACCAGTCATCTGGCCTAGTTTCCTCTTTGTGCTGAGATCCCAAGGCCTGGGAAGAGGAGGCTATCTATTCTAAAACTCTTTGACTTGCCTTGCAGGAGTTCGTTGTGGAAGGCACATCACATCCCACGGCCTGGCTCTGAACTGCTCTACGGACCTCACATGGTTTGAGCATATTGTACCTTGCGGACTGGTTGGGACAGGCGTCACTTCCCTAAGTGAGGAGCTCCAGAGGCACATCACCGTGGATGAAGTAATGCCATCTTTCCTTGTGGCCTTTAAGGAGACGTACAAGTGCACACTGGTCTCGGACGACAGCCCCAGCTGAAGAGTATTCATGTTATCCCAGCCAGGATGACCCTGTCTTAGAAACCACCAAATCTGACTTGAGTCACTGGAACCCCAGTTCTAGACCTGGCTTATTATTCACTGACTGTGAGATCAAGGGCAAATCATGAGCTCTGAACCATTGTCTGCTTATGTGTTGCAGTTTAATTATATTATCTTTGCCTACCTCAGGTTCTAGATTGAAAACATGAAAAGAAATATGCTGTATAACATTAGTATGGCCAGTTTCTCAGCCTAGAGAAACTCAGATGTCATAGACTGACATTCTCAATTGTTTGTTACTTTCCTAATACTGTATCTAATTGAATATTTCTGGTGGAGTTCCATTGATTTTTGTAGGAATCAAATCCCTGGATGGCCCACATTAAAGTGATGTGATGTGGCACTTTTTGCATTCTCAAGAGACCTGGGTGCCTTCTGCAATAAAGGGAAGAGCATTATCAAAGAAAAAAGTGGGATCTTGTCTTCCTGGGTTAGATGCTTCAAGTTTGATAATTTCCCTGTTTTGGGTTGGGATACCCTGAACTGGGTCAGAGGTTACAGGAAGAACAAGAATAATTTCTTGGGCTGGGGATATAGCTCAGTTGGTAGAGTGCTTGTCTTGCGTGCACACGGCCCTGGGTTCAATCCCCAGCACCACAAAAATAATAATTTTTCACACTACAAATGCTGAAGAGGAAAGTGAATGTTCCTACATGAGACCCTTAAGTTTAGAATGCTGTGTACTGGTTGCCTCTTGCTGCATAATGAGTCACCAAAACTTATTGACTTAAAACTATAGTAAACATTTATTATCTCATTTTTTGAAGATCAAAAATTTGGGAGAAGCTTAGCTGGATGTTTCTTTTTTTTAATTATCAAAATTTTTAATTGATTTTATTTTTTAACTACATGACAGCAGAATGCATTACAATTCTTATTACACATATAGAGCACAATTTTTCATATCTCTGTATATAAAGTATGTTCACACCAATTCATGTCTTCATACATGTACTTTGGACAATGATGTCCATCACATTCCACCATCATTGCTAACTCCCTGCCCCCTCCTTACTCCTCCCACCCCTCTGCCCTATCTAGGGTTTATCTATTCCTTCCATGCTCCCCCTCCCTACCCCACTATGAGTCAGACTCCTTATGTCAGAGAAAACACTCTGCATTTGGTTTTTTGGGATTGGCTAACTTCACTTAGCATTATCTTCTCCAACTCCAGCCATTTACCTGCAAATGCCATGATTTTATTCTCTTTTATTGCTGAGTAATATTCCATTGTGTATAAATGCCACATTTTTTTTATCCATTCATCTACTGAAGGGCATCTAGGTGGATTCCACAGTTTAGCTATTGTGAATTGTGCTGCTATAAACATTGATGTGGCTGTGTCTCTGTAGGCTGATTTGCAGTCCCACCACCAATTTGCAGTCCTACCAGCAATGTATGAGCATGCCTTTTTCCCCCACATCTTCACCAACACTTATTGTTGTCTTCATAATAGCTGCCATTCTGACTGGAGTGAGATGATATCTTAGAATAGTTTTGATTTGCATTTCTCTAATTGCTAGAGATGATGAACATTTGTTGATTGATTGTATATCCTCTTCTGAGAAGTGTCTGTTCAGGTCATTGGCTCATTTATTGATTGGGTTATTTGGTTTTTGGGTTAGCTAGATGTTTCTAGTTTAGGGTTATGGATGATTTTTGATTAAAGATGTCAGCTATTATCTGAAGGCTTGATGGGCTGGAGGACAGCTTCCAAGATGTTCACACAGTTTCCTGGTTGGTTCTGGTTGTTGAGAGGAGGCCTCAGTTCCTTACCATGTGGACCCCTTGATAGAGACTACTAGAAAGTTCTTATGATAAAACATGTGGCTTCTCCAAGCAAGTGATATTAGAGAGAAAGTAGGAGCCACTGTGACTTTTATGTCCAAGCCTTGGAAGTCATACAGTAATTTTTGCAGTTTCCAAACAGATGAGCCCTATTTAGTATGAAAGGGATGTCAGGGGTGCTGCAAGAGATGAGAATCTTTAGGGGCCATCTTGGAGTATGGCTTCCACAGCTCATTGAGAATAGAAAGAACCTTGACTGAGAAGACAACCTCTCTCTGGGCTTCAGCTTTTCCCTGGACCAGTGTTCACTAGAAATTAATGGGAGCCACATTGTAATTTGACATTTTCTAGGAGCCTCACTAAAAAGGTACAAAAGAGGAAAAAAGTAATATTAGTTTTAATATACTTAATCTCAATTTAATGAAAAATTAATATAAAGCAATATAAACATTGATGAGATATTTTACTGTTTTTCATACTAACTCTTTGAGATCTGGTATGGGTTTTGCACTATAGCACACCTCA
This sequence comes from Spermophilus citellus, assembly GCF_964194105.1. Classification (NCBI taxonomy): domain Eukaryota; kingdom Metazoa; phylum Chordata; class Mammalia; order Rodentia; family Sciuridae; genus Spermophilus; species Spermophilus citellus. The sequence continues at coordinate 193,223,161 of NC_138183.1, forward strand.
CATTTTATAAGTGTTCATTAATCACACAGGGGTAGCCTTAGACTGACATCATATCTAAAAGTTCTTTTGAGTTCCCAGGATTCTGTGGCTTCTCTTTCTTTTAAAAAGAAAGGCTGTGGCTGTAGCTCAGTGGCAGAGCACTTGCCTAGCATGTGTGAGGCACTGGGTTCGATCCCTAGAACCACATGAAAAACTAAACAAATAAAGACAAGCTGTCCATCTGCAACTACAAAAAATTTTTAAAAAATAATTAAAGAAAGGCAAGGCCTTTCTTCTGACATCTGATTTTTGAGTACAAACAATTTATATCAGTTGTTCAAGATGAAATTAGTCTAGAGGTATATTTCTACTCCCGCCTCACCCATTGTATAGAGATGAAACCAAAGCTTAAGAAAAACCTGAAGTTCCTACAGTAAATTCAAGACAAAGCTAGGACTGAGTTTGGGGTGGAAACCTTTTGTCCTCATCTTTTCCTGCTGTGCACAGATTTAGAGCTCAGAACAATATGCTTTGTAACATGGACACTCAGTCAATATTAATTAACTGATGATTTGCCTTCCTCTTCCCATGATTTGACTCATATCCTTTCTAAGCCTTAGTTTCCCATCTCTGGGACCAATGCCACTGTTATAGATCGGGGGCAGGTTGGGGAGTAGTCGATAATTAACTTGCAGTATTACTGCCAAGAAGGGAAATAATTATTTTTTAAGAAAAGAGATTTTCAAGCTTGGAAGGTCATGAACATGTTTATACCCATCTGACACTTGGCCTTCCTCTCTAGCAACTCTAATAAGTGACCACACAGCTCATTCTTAAATGACTCCAGAGAGAATAAAAATTTACTCAGCACCCATTTACAGTGCCAGGTATTAGCTCTCCTAAGTACATTCTCTTATTAGACAGCCTGTCCTGCTCTGGACCAGAAAAAAATCACTCTGTGTGGTGTAATGGCTGATTTACCTGACCTTCCTGAGCCTCACTTCATTACATGAAACAAGGAATGTTACAGCATTTGCCTCAAAGCGTGGTAAAAATTAAGTGACCTAATGACAGGTAAAGCACAGAGTATCGTGTTGGTATAGAGCAAATGCTCAATAAATTGTTATCATTATTATTAATATAATCTGTTTTCCATGAATCTTCTTGAAGAAATTATCCTCAGATCACTTAACTGACTCCTCCACCCCCAAGGAAGTAGGGTCCTTAAGAATAGAGCTGTGGCTGTCCTCTTTCCACTAGTTGTAAATACTGATTAAATGGAATTGAACTACTTAAAGTTTCCCCCCATCCTGCCTACCTGTCTGCACACCAGCCCTGGCTCATGTGTGTCCTATTAGGGGTAGTGGTCACAGCTGAGCACCACACCCTTGGTATAGACAGACCAGTGTGGTAGCAAGGCAAACTGTCATTCTGTGTGCTAGACTTGGGGGCACAAACTGGCACTCGTGGGCTATTGGTGGCCCCAGATGTGTTCTCGAGAATTTATGAATGTGTATCTAATTGTTGTTAACATTTAAGAATGGGCCATCTTCCTGACAATTAGTGAGAACTGAGAAGTAGGTATAATGTTCTCCAGTTGCTCCAGTACCACCCCTTCTTTCTCCTCCAGCCCACTTGTTGACATTGGCTTTCCAACATCTAGAGGTATTTAAGTTGTTGACTCCTCATGTAGACTTTCCCTTATTTTGAGATGCCACAGAGAGTGGACCCCTCTATCATAGCACCAGTTCCATAGTGTTGTCATGAGGAGGCTTTCGGAGGGGCCATGACTTCCAACAGGTATATGAAAAAAAATGCTCCAATTCATTAGCAAACAGGGGAATGTAAATCCACACTATAATGAGATTACTACCTCACTCCAGCTGAATGGCTTTTATTGAAAGATAAAAGATAACAGATATTGAAAGGATGTGAAGAAAAGGGAGCCATTACATACATACTATTGATGGGAATATAAATTCATATAACTATATGGAAAACAGTATGGAAGTTCCCCCCAAAAATTACAGATAGAATTACCTATGATGCAGCAATCCCACTACTAGGTATACATTCAAAGGAACTGAAGTTAGTATACCCAAAAGACATTTGCACTCCATGTTAATTGCAGCACTATTCACAATAGTCAAGAAATAGAAACAACATAAGAATCCATGAACCAGTGAAGAAAATATTATATATATAAACAATGGAATATTATTCATCCCCTAAAAAGAAAGAGATCCTGTCATTTGTAACAACATGGATAAACATGGAGAATATTATTTTAGGTGAAATAATCAGACACAGCCACAGAAAAACATAATACATAATCTTATCTGTATGTGGAATCTAAAAGTTGATCTCATAGAAGTTGAGAGTAGAATAGTAGTTACCAGAGGCTGGGAAGCATAGGGGAAAAGAAGGGTAAGGAGCAGGTACAGTGTTATAGTTAGATGAGCTCTGGTGTTTTATTTTTACACAGTAGGGAGTTAGTCAATAATGTAGTGTGTATTTCAAGCAGTTAGGAGAGAGAACTTTGTTCTCACCACAAAGAAATGATAAATAACAGGTGATGCATATGTTTATTACTCTGATTTGATCAATGCAAGATGTATACACATATCAAAATACCATATCACACCCCCAAAAATGTACAATTATTATGACAATCAAAAATAAAATGAAAATTGGGCGGGATTGTGGCTCACTTGCCTAGCATGTGTGAAGCACTGGGTTCTACCCACAGCACCACATAAAAATAAATAGAGATAATGTGTCCCTCTACAACTAAAAAAATATTTTTAAAAAGTAAAATGAAAATCTTAAAAATCTACTAAAACAAAGGAGCCATGACTTACTCGTTCCCATATCTCTGGCTCCTACCTCAGGGCCTGGCACAGAATAGACAGCCGGAAATGTATGGTAGTTATTAATGTTCACTAAATATGTCTGGCTCTGTGCCTTTTGGACACATGGTCGAATTCTACTTCATGGCCCCCCTTGTGATTGGATAAGGCTAGGTAACTTATTCTGGTTAATGAGTTATGAATGGAGATAACTTATAACTTCTGAGCTGGAGCATTGAGTAGCTGGGAACAAACTCTTCAGATTTTTCTTTCCCTCTGGAACATAAACTAATAAAATTAAAGGTGGTGACTTTTTTTTCTTAAATATTTGTTTTTTTAGTTATAGTCAGATACAATACCCTTGTTTTATTTATTTATTTTTATGTGGTGCTGAGGATTGAACCCAGGGCCCCACGTGTGCTAGGCAAGCGCTCCACAGCTGAGCCACAATCCCAGCCCCAAAGGTGGTGACTTCTTCCTGAGGGACTGCAATGAGTAGAGCCTCCTGCTTCTGACAGACACATGTAAGAGCTAACCTACCTAAATGTGGAGGTTAATTATCACAATGTAACTTGCATCCCTGTTGTTGCAAATGACAGGATCTCTTTCTTTTTAAAGGCTGAATAATATTCTATTGTTTGTATATATATATATATATATATATATATATATATATATATATATATACCATATACCTATCCTGATTAATACATTTTTATTAATCAGAACTCTTATATTTGCAAGTATAGAAAACCAACTCAAACATTAAAAAAAAAAACACTAAGAACAGACAGGGATGGGGAGAGGTTATTGGAAAAGGTTCTGGGGTCTTATGGATTCCAAGGGTAGGGCAGCAGCTGGACTCAAGAATAGGACCAGAGCATGAAGCCTTTTAGGGAACCCAGGTAGTCTTTTGTCTCCTATTTTCTGCTTCATCCCCTCATGCATGCTTCACTCCAGCTTTCTCTACTTCCCAGGTTACGTGATGGAAAATGGATGCTTCTGCTCCTGCTCCTGTTGCCATCTATGAGTAGTGGCACACTACTCAGGAAAATCCCCAGATTTCTGGCTTTAGCAGGTGGGTGGATGGATGCTCGAGGTAATGCTGGAATGGAGAACATCGAATGAAGACCAAGTTGGGAGAGGAAGATGATGAGTTCAGTTTTGATATATCAAGTTTGAGACACTCATTGGAGATCCAAGTGGAGAGAGTCAAGAAGCAAGGAGCATGGATCAGGAGCACGGTGTGGATGAGTGAGAGTGATGGTTTAGGTCTGGGATCTCTAGGAGAGAGAAGAGAGCAGGTGACTGATAAATGTGAGCCATAGGCTGAGGAGGAGCAGGCCAAGGAGAGGGAGAAGTGCCGCATTCTTTGGACAAAAACACTCAGGGTCACTCCAGGAGAACTGGGCTGCGCTAAATAATCACACAAGAGACAGAGAAACCTTTTTCTTTGGGGTCCTGTGATGGCTCCTCTGACCTTAAGGGTCCACAGAGAGAGCCAGTACGTGCTGTGCTGACCCTTTTATTGAGGAGAAGCCATTCAAATGAGGCAAGGGGTCAGGTTTCAGGGGGTTGAGTCTAGCTTTGTGATATCAGCTGTCAGCAGGTTGACTGACATCTAGGAAGGCCACACCCAAAGGCAGAGCAAGAGACGGGGACACACAAAGGAAGTTTCCATGGAACATTCTATCCCAAACAGGGCAAAGGGGTAATATCACAAAGGAACAGGTGAGCATAGCTCAATCCATGGGGCTGCAGGAAGGCATGCCTATGCAGGAAGACACATTCTGCTATTTCCGGGCAGTGTCTGGGGCCACTACGAATGTGGCCAGATCACTACGAAAATGACCAGAAAGTGACCGGCAGAGCCTCTACCAATCACGAGAAGGAAAATGCTGGTCATTCGGTGTGACGTCCTCCCACAGAGAAGCAGGTAGCATAGAAGTGGGGCAGGAGAACAGATTATGTGTCTGTCTCATTCAGCCATCTCACAGCCTGGCAAGGTTGATTGTATGGATGAGAAAACCAACGCTCAGAGGCTAAGTGACGTCCATCCGTAATCATGAAGTTGAGAAGGGGCAGGATTAGTCTCAGGTTCCAGGTCTGGGCTCTGAAGAGCAAGTGGGGCTAGCATTCTGGAGGAGTGGAGCCTCCAACAACAGGTGGGCAGGGATGGGGGGGATGCAGAGTAGAAGGCCAGAGTTTGGCTAAGCTGGGCCTGTGGCATAGGGTCAGGACACTGTTTCAGATTCCTGACTCTTCTTCCTGCCAGGATGGATGCCACTCCAGTTTCCCACTGTAGCCCTTCCACCAGGAAGGATACTGAGCATTTGAAGGAGGATATTTAACACCTGGTTCTCCTCCACCACGGAAAAAATCCTCTTTTTGTTTGTTTAGAGTCTTTTCTTCATAAATAAATAGATTGTCTAGGGCCCAGTGAACGAGTGCCGAGGGTGAGGACGTGACCAACTGCAGTTACTGGCTCAAGATGGGGTTCCTTCAGTGAGGCTGGCGGGAAACTAGATAGAACCTGCTCTGGCAGCGTGACCAGGTGCACCTAGCATTGTATAAGCCTCTCTCTGAATCTTCTGGTGAACATCAGATTTTTGCAATCTAAATCAAAATTTGATTTTTTAAACCTATTTTTCGTTTATTGTACTGTACATATTTTTCATACCATACTATAATATTTAAAGTTAAAAGAAAAAAATAATCCTTGCATTCGTCTAACACATCCTTTGACTTGTGTTTGTTTCCAGTACTTGATCATGGGGAAACATATTTGTATGTACTTTTAATGATTACCTGGGTAAAACCAAACATAAAATTACAAACATTGTCCCACACTGCTTTGCTTTTTATAATTATATATTTCAATGCCTTAATTTTTTATTTGTGAAAATCTTTGTTCAGTTTTTTAAATCTCAGTAATGCACATGGAATAAAATTTAAAATGTGCAGAGTGGTAGGTTTGAAATATAGGTCTTATTCCTACTCCTTTTCCCTATAAATGAAGTTTCCTTTCCTGGAGGCCTAATGATGATAAAAATCTTCTTTAGAGGTATTTCCCATATGCATTTTTCTTGTAGTAGCATACTATGTGAACAGTTTTGTACTTCAGCCATTGTTTCAGATCACTATATAAAGAACATCCTCATTCTTTTAACAACTATGAAGTATTCTACTGAGTGATTTACTAGAATTTATTTAGCTAGTCCTCAGTGAAGACATTTGGGTTATTACAAATCTTTTGCTCCTAGATCAAGGCTGCAATGAGAATCCATACACAAATATGTGCGTGTATTATTTCACACAAGGTGAGTACAGAGGTTGCATTTCTAGAAATGATTTTCCAAGTCAAAGGATATGTGTTTTTATTTTAATAGATATTGTTATATTGCCTTCAATAAAAGTTATACAAATTTATACACTTAACAGTTGTGTACAAGTGTTATGGAATTTTAAATATACAAGTCATGGAATTTTCAATTTCCAACATCTTAAAATTTTTTTCATTACAAAAGTTTTATAAAATAAAAAATTTTAACATAAGCCAAGTGCAGTGGTGCATGCCTGTAATCCCAGCCACTCCGGAGGCGGAGGCAGGAGGATAGTGAGTTCAAAGCCAGCCTCAAAAACTAAGCAATTTAGTAACTTGAAGTAATTTAGTAATTTAGTAATTAATTAATTTAGTAACTAAGCAATTTAGTTACTTGAAGTTTGCCAGAAAGCTGGACAGCTTCATGTTAAACATGAAATACAAAGGGTTCATTAGGTGAGAGATTTGACTAGAAAACTGTAAGAGTCCTTCAATTTAGGTTCTGTCACTAAATGACTCTAGCACTCTAAGTTGGTAAGAATTTAAAACTATAACTCTAAAATTGTATTAAAACAGGAGACAATCTCTGTCTTAAAGAACTAACCATCTAGTAGCTGAGGAGGAGAAATAGTTACTTTCACTAACTATAATAAGTAGTTTTAAGGAGTGACTGCAAGGCCTGGACAGGATCTGGGAGGGAGACCCCACTGAGCCAGGGCTATTTCCTCAAGGCTAGTCTCAAATACCATGTGCATCAGAGTGTTTGGGAATCTTGTTAAAAATGCTGATTGCTGGGCTGTACTCCAGATCTCCTGAATCGGAACCTCTGGAGTAGAGCCCAAAAGTCTACTGAGGGGCTGTGGCTGTGGCTTAGCGGCAGAGTGCTTGCCTGGCATGTGTGAGGCACTGGGTTTGATCTTCAGCACCACATAAAAATAAACAAATAAAATAAAGGCATTCTGTCCATCTACAACTACAATAAATAAATAAATAAATAAGTCTACTGTGTTAAAAACAAGTTCTCCGGTTGATTTTTAGGCAAACTGAAAATTGAGACTGCACACCTAGGTGGTCAGGATGACTTCTCTTAGCGGAGATCACCAGACTGAGAAGGAATAGCTGGGTCAAAACATGTGACCACAGAAACAATCCAGAAATCAATGTGTTTTGATGGAGATTAGAGATTTTGTACAAAATGTCCATCATGTGGTAGGTCTTTTTTAAATGATAGCATTTCTTAGATACTATATCTTGAGATTCTGTGAACTGCAGATATCCTAGAGCAGATCTTTGCAAAGGCTGAGTTTGTTACTAATTATTGCAAGGCCTTGGTCTGGTATTGAGGATTTAGATAGGCCCCCTACAGAGTCCCTCAAAGGTTGTTCCTTGTTTCTGTCCATTCCCCCTCTGTTAGCTTTCTAGCCTTCATTTCTCCACTGTCCCTGACTGCTGCTTTTTTTTGGAGACTGTAATGTCACCAATAACATTTGAATGAGGACCTGATGGCTGGAAAATGAAGAGTGTTCTGGGACAGAGACAGGTTGATGTGCCAGACACAAGCTGGTCAGGCTTGAGGGACCTACTGAAACTTTGGTTGCAGGAGAAACCTGCTGGGACTTGGGAGAGGGATGTAGTGAATTCTGAGTCTGAATTCTGCCACTGACTTGCTTGGTGAGCATGAGCAAGTCCACTCCCCAATTTGGGGGTCTGTATCCTGTCTGGAAAAAAGGATTTGTGTTACAATCAGGTGTTTTCTCAGTGACCCTCCAGTTTTCATATTTTGTATTCCTGAGAACTCTTTGGTCCTACCATAAGACTGTGAAGAACGTATGCAGGAACCTTACCCACTTCACAGACAGGAAGCCAAGGTTCAGCAAGGAGCAGTAACTTGCCTATCACAATACAGACACGGAATTCGGTCTCAGGTCCAGGAAGCGGTACGGGGACAGAAGGTTCGATCCCACAGCAGGGTGAGGCTAAGGAGCTGGGCGGAGGCGCCTGAAGCCAGCCCCGGGAAAAGTGGGTGTGCTGAAATCGGGCGGGGTCAGGGGAGGAGACACCCTGGGGAAGGGAAAAGGGAGCTGAGTGCGGGTTGGAGCGCAGAGCCGCGAGGGCGCAGGACAGTGCTGGGCGCTATCGCAGCGCACCTGGAGGGGGCAGAACTCCGAGGTGCGCTGTGCCCAGATCACCAAGAGCAGAGGGCGCCTCATCCATCGAGCGCCCTTGGGTCTTTGCCAAGAGGCAGGTAAGGCGCACTCTCAGGGCTGGGAAAGCTGAGCTGCAGCTGGAGATTAAAAAAAAAAAAAAAAAAGCGAGATCTTTGGGCCTCTCTTCTTGAGAGCGCGGACCCAACAAGGGTTGCAGCTTAAGTACCAAGCAGATCCTCCCAGGGCAGAGAGCAGATATTCGCGGCTTGAGGAGCTGGACACCTTGCATACTAATGCTAAGCCAGGAAACCGCGCGCGCGCGCGTGTGTGTGTGTGTGTGTGTGTGTGTGTGTGTGTGTGTAAGAGGGGGGGAGTGTGTGTATGTGGGGTGGAGGGGTGGACTTGCACCCATGCTCCCAGGCCCTCCAGAGGGTGGCATAAAAGCTCCTCCACGCCTATAGGAATGCAAGCAAATACTGGTCCGCAGCTCCTGTACACGAGGAACTCCATTCCAGCGGTCAGTGTTTTCCGCTTGGCCAGAACTGCTGGCTTTGCAGAGTTGACTTACTCATTCTCTACTTGGTTGTGTCTCTCACCCTGACCAACCCAGTACCTGGGAAAGCATGGGGACTCCCAGAGGCTTCAGCTGCTGCTAGTAACGTTAAGGATTAGTCTGGTGGTCCAGAGATCTGGGTTTCAGTGAGCAGGTTGTGTTGCCTGCTCTGTGCCTTGTGCTTTCTTATCCTGGTTCACCACCAGTAAAATGGGTCTTGTGCTCCTGTTGCCTAGTACCCAAGGGACATGAGGGGAAGGGGAGCCTGGACCTGGAATCTCTTATCTAGTAAGTAAGTACTCAAGCTCAGCCCTAGTGTGAGAGCCCACTGAGAGTATCTCCTCTTAATCCCCCTCTCAACTCCCCTGGGCAACATGATTAACCTAGGGTCACACCTGGATCCAAAGAGAATTAGAACCAAGTTTCTTCACTCCTACTCCAGGGCTCTCTCCACAATCTCCTACAAAGGGATATTGTAAGGGTAGAAACTCATTATCTCCTGGCATCCAGCCACTTTGCCAGTTCCAAATGGAGGAGGTAACATTCTAGAGGCACGGAAACTGCTTTCAGATTTCATCCCCTCCTTGGGATGAAAACCAACAACCACATTCTCCATCCTTCCCACTTCACTCTTCTCAAAGTATATTCCTACTCATAAACTTAATGTGTGGGTGCTCCAAATTCCTTCTAAGAGAAAGACAAGAAAACCCATCTTACTAAGGAGGAAAACAAGGCCGAGGGGAGAAGGTTCTTAACACATGGCTAGACTGTTGGAAAATGGAGGCAGAAACCCAAGTCTATTGATTTCCAGGACTTACAGAATGGTGCCTTCAAATGGTCAGAGACTACAAGAATGATCAGAGGGGTGGGAAACAAGAATGGGTCTGAAGGAAGTAAGCATTTCTGAAAATCACGAAGAGTAATAAGAGCCCCTGGCTGCTTCTGAGGGTAAAAGAGCCAGAGTGGGGAGAGGTGGCATCGAGATGGCTGGTCTAACTAATATGGGGGAGGGGGAGAGTTGGAGACAGAGGGGCAAACAGTGACCAGGCTGCCCAGTAATTTTCTCCTATGTTTACAGTTTCTAAAACACTTTCCTATCTGTTGTCTCCTTCAGTTTTCATGTGTGGTAAGCAGGGCAGGGATAATTATTCCCATTTTATAGATGTGGTTCAGAGAAAATAAATGTGGTCCTCAAGGTCACAAAACTAAACATGGAGCCAAGATTGGAATCTGAAAGGCACCCTTGAAAGCAAAGATTAGAAGCCAAGAATGAGACCTGGATTAAGTGTGTGTGCTGTGTAGTGGGTGTGTAGAGCCACACCCTCTGTAGGTATACAGGGAAGAAGACTGCAAAATTATTGCTTGTGTTTGGAGCCCAAGAATGTTTGCTCTTTGGATTAAATGGGGTTCAGGTGCAGGAAGTGTCTGAACTTCCAAAGGACTCTCAGAATTCCTCCTCCCCTAATTAACCCCACCTGATAAAGGCGGCTTCTTTTCTTTGAACCTTCTCTTTCCCAGACTAAATGAACAATCTGTTTTTGCCAGTCCTTGATGTTGCTTCTCTTTTTAAAAAAGTATTGTAAGCTGTTTACATGATACAGAGAGAGAGTGTGAGTGTGTGTGTGGCCGTGTGTTTAGAGGAGGTATTGATTCATTTATTCCTGAGTTCCAGCTGTGTCCTCAGGCGTCGGGAATAAAGTTATATATGAGGCAGAAGTTCTGGCCCTCAACATTTCACAGCACCTGCACACACACACACACAATTTCATTACAGCACAGTGCTCTAATAGAGCTTTGTGCAAAGCACTTGGGGAATAGATAAGAAGGAGAGAATAACTGTCTAGGGAGTAGGGAAGGAGGTGTCTCAGGAAAGGATCTAAAGAGTTGACATTGAAGCTGGATCCTGAAGGATGATGAGTAGGCGTTTGCTGTGTGGAAGGAAATTCCTGCTAAGAAAACAGTATAATCAAAGGCAGGAGGTGTGCTAGTGCAAGGAATGCTTAGAGAATGGGTACAGGGCACTGGGAAAACTGTAGGGTGATGGGGCCAGTGTCGGTGTCTTATCCAAAGAAGTTTGAATGATAATCAGAAGAGTTTAGACCCGACTTTATAAGAAGCAGGGAACTTATGGTGGAAATATCTGTGGAAGGAGAGTAGGAATACCTGATTTTTGGTCCCATCCCTGCCTCTACCAAGCGTAAGACCTTGAGCAAGTGATTCCTCGAGGTATGGATAGTTGAAAGAGGGTGCATACTTACAACCTAGTCATTAAGATCCCTTCCAGCTCAGATTCCATTCCTGTGTCTCTTCCCAACTAGATGTTAAGGTCCACCCTTAAACTCCTCTCCCACTCCACAGGCTTTCCAGTCTACAGCAGTGACAAGACCATCAAAATGACAGTGGCAACACTGTACACCTCAGGGGTTCTTTGGATCTCCTATTTGCTTTATGTCACTTTTTCTATCTGCCTCTCTTTACCTCAACTCCAAGGCCTTAAGACACTCATCCAGAAAGAGTAGTTGAAACAAAGCAATAGGGAACTAAAGGAACCAATGGTGGAGTTTCACTTTTCCCCAGAGAAACCTGAAAGAAAATGTCACTAAGTTTATCCTTCATATCACACTTGTACCCCAATCCCCAAATTAGAGGCTGGTGAGTTCAACTCAAATACTTTTTTTTTAAAGAGAGAGAGAGGGAGAATTTTAATATTTTTCAGTTTTCGGTGGACACAACATCTTTATTTTATTTGTATGTGGTGCTGGGGATCGAACCCAGCGCCCCGCGCATGCCAGGCGAGCGCGCTACCACTTGAGCCACATCCCTAGCCCTCAAGTCAAATACTTTTACAGAGGACCTGTTTATGTGATGGAAATAGCAGGAGCACAGTGTAGACAGAGAGTTCTTGGGAGTCAGGAGTAGGTCTAGAGCAGAGCAGCCATGGGAAATGAGACCACAGAGGAAGGCTGGCTGTCTTTCAAAACCTACCAACTCCCCCTTAACTGGATCCTTGACTAAGATTGGCAAGAATATGTAGTATAGGAAAAGGTAGTGATAATAGAATCAGGGGAGGATGCCCCATACCTTGAGGAGGCAGTGTTTGGTGTAATATCCAGCTAGGATGCAAGGGAACACTGTCATCTGAAGTAGAAAAACAGCCCAACAAAGACCTGGGTTCTCATCCAAGTTCTGCCACTCATTGGCCATTTCATTTTGGACTAGTTACTTCCTCTTTCTGAGCATCAGTCTCCCCAACCACAGAAATGGAGACTTGGGCCTATAATCTAGACTGGAGATGGTCTTTAAAATCCCTTTCAGCTTGCTCAGGAACTTTTAAAAATCTTTCTTCTAAACCGGTCCATCTTGGGAGCTTGGTGATCCATTGATGCTCTCTTAGAGAGGGAAGCCAAAGAGCACAGGAAAGAGAAGCAAAATGCCCAGTGTTGCTGACTGCCAATACCCAACCTGAAATCAAAGGCAGGTCACAGAGAACCAACCTGTCCCTTCATTAGCTCTCTGCCTCTCCTGACTAAAACAGGATGCCCTTGTACCCAGGCCCTCATCCCCATTCAAACCCATGGCCTATGGCCTCTTTGCTCCTCCCATCAGAACCACAAATACCTGGGTCTATCCACAGAAACCCTAGTAGGAGAACCTGATGATGAATTTTCACACCTTTCAGTGAACTCCACCTCAGAGCCCACCCTGTCCTCCACACTATCCCATCCACCACTTTGCACACATTATGTCTCCTCCCCATGCTAGACCACTTATCAGCAGGTGGACCGCTAAGAGGGAAAATGAACAAGTCAATTGATTTGGTTCTTTGCTTATCAAGACTGGAATATTAGGTATAAGTTGGTCCCAGGGCTCAGGAGTGCCTTTTTTTAAAAATATTTTTTTTGAGTTGCCATATTTTATCTATATGTGGTGCTGAGAATCAAACCCCATGCCTCACACATGTAGGCAAGCGCTCTACCACTGAGCCACAGCCACAGCCCTCAGGAGTATCTTAACCTGAGGAAAACATCTGCAGTCTTCTCTATCTTGGGAATTGAGGGGCTCTAAAAAACCATCAAAGTGCCTCTCCCACCAGTCTAACCAATCTCCCAAGATCTCACAGCCTGGTTTGTGATCTGTACTGTCACAGGATGTTAGAGCTGATCAGATCCCTTCATTTTACAGGGGCAGATAGAAGCTGAGAGGAAAAAAAAAAAAAAAAAAAAAAGGAAGTCATATGCCCAAAGTCACACAAGTAGCAGCTGAGCCAAGGCAGCTCCCTGGGTTTCCATTTCTCTCATGAAATGAGGACACTTAAACTAGATGGACTTTGAAGGCCCTTCCAGCCTCTTCTTTATAAAAATAAAACATCTGCCAGTATCTGGGGAGTGTCTGGTTCCAATGCTTCATAATATTCTGCTTTAATTTTCCCAAGAAAAGTGTGCACAAATAGTGTTAATTGTGAGACAATTGAATGTATTCGGACCCTGTCTGTCTAAATAGATTTGATCAGTAGCACATCATTTGTTATTACATAACTACCATTCTACCACTTGCATCACTCCCTTGGGATTCTTTTTTTTTTTAAAAGAGAGAGAATTTTAATATTTATTTTTCAGTTTTCGGTGGACACAACATTTTTGTTTGTATGTGGTGCTGAGGATCGAACCTGGGCCGCATGCACGCCAGGCGAGCACGCTACCGCTTGAGCCACATCCCCAGCCCACTCCCTTGGGATTCTAAAAGTCTCTTGGGTAGGGGAATGTTTTAAGCTGCACCATTAGCTGATCCCACAGCAGGAGTCCATATATTAAACTGGGGCTTTTCATGAAGTCACGCAGTTAAGACATTGTGAGTCTGGAGCTGGGAGACAGCAATCTGGTGCCTCTTGGCCACTGCATAGTTCCTGTAAGTACAGCCCTAGGCAGGCCTGACCCAGCTGCTGCAGGAAGAGGAGGAGAACTAGAAGGGGGTCTGAGCCCACAGAAAGACTATTGCACAACCCTCAGGAACTGGCCTTGAGTGATCCACCCTGGTTTTGAAGTTTGTTCTGTGTGCCTGGTTTCTTCTTCCTTCCCATTTTCCAGCTCTGGCCCCTTCTAGTACCTAAAGTCAATCCTGAGACCCCAGACATGTCCAGAGACATCCTGAAGAGACTGAGCAACTAAGGAGCCTTAAGGTATCCACAAGGAGATTCCTGAAGCCATCTCAGAGTCAGAGAGTTGGCCTGCCATTTGGTGAGTTTTCTAGATTGAGGTTACCCTCCCTCTAGCCATCATTTAAAGCCCCTTTCCAAGGATACCTAAGAAAATTAACAATAGTGACTGCCCTGGCAAGGAGCCCTGGATGACCAGGAATAGAGAGAGTTCACCTTCATAGTATGTACTGATTTTATTTAAAAAAAATATATATATGTATTTGTTTCTAAAAAATTAAATTATATTCAACATAATAAAAATATATGCTTACAGCAAGCCTTTAGGGAAGCCAGGGCACGGGTGATAACCTTTTTTGTTTGTTTTAACTGTGGTAAAAAAACACATAACACAAAATTTGCCATCTTAACCATTTAAGTATTAGATAATGTTAACTATTTTCATATCATTGTGCTATAGATCTCTAGAACTTTTCCATCTTGCAAAACTAACATTCTGTGCCCATTCTATAACAACTCCCAATCATGGTCTATTTTGATAGATAAGAAGACTGAAGGCTAATCAGGGAATACTTCCCTTAAAGTGTGCTCCTCTAGACACATATGCTGTCTATTGTCTACCTGTAAACTTGTCTGAGGTCTCTTCTTCCTTCAACCCACATTTAGCCCTTCCATCCTCCAGACAACTGTCACATCTCCACATCTGTTCCTGCCCCATCCCAGTCATCCCTTCTGCCCCCACCCAAGACTCAGCATCTTACCCCTAAACAATTTCAACACCCTTATCACTAGACCTCCTGCCTCAATTCTTGTCCCTTCCAGTCCACATAGCAACCAGAGCATCTTTTCTCAGTATAGATCTGATCATTTTATCTTCTTTCAAAGGATAAAATGTGAGTTTGCCTGCCATTTAGTGAGTTTTCTAGATTGTGGCCTCTCCTATGGTTGCTTTCTTTTCTTTCTTCTTCATCTTTTCTTCTTACAATCCTACTACAGGATAAAGTCCAACTTTGTAGCATGGCATTCACAGCCCTTCATGGTCTGGCTCCTGTCGGTTTCTCCTGTCCCACATCCTGTTTTGCCCTCCATGACTTTATGCTCTAACCTCATCATGTTACTTTCCATGCATCTAAACATTTTATGCGCTTTCTCATTAATGTACTTTGTTCAACTCTTTCCTTCCCCTGTCTTCTCTACCTCCTAAAAATCTTTCAAGGTCCAGTTGAAATGCTTCCCTCACTGTGAACGTTCTCAAGCCCTGATCAAAATTCAACACTTCTTTTAAGCCTCAGTAGCTCCTGGTTTGACCCCAAATCATTTAAAACTGGAGATGAGCCTCTGAGTGCAGAGACTAGTTTCAAGCCTCCCTGAGGTCCCAGCATAGGACCGGGCCTAAAAAATGATGACTTGCTAAGTGATTCATTGAATCATTCATTTCATTGTGATGCTCCTCCACATCATTGGCACATGCAAGCAAAGACACAGATTTCTTGCCTGTCAAGAGTAGTAGGTGAGAATCTATGTCTCCTAGATCTTAACTGAGTGAGCCCTTGATCTTTTCCCCCTCCTCCATCCAGATAATACAGCACAAGTACTAGATGGCAGAGGGTCTCAAAGCCCTTGCATGAATGAAGTGTGGACTAGTCCTAGGTGACTGATTCTTCCTCCCAACTTATGCATTCAAAGAGCCACTCATCAATATTTATCATATTTTCTGGGAGGGAGACCTTGCAGTTAATTACCATTATTTGGTTTATTGATACTTCTACCTATGTGAAGGAGAGCTTTGGAACTAGTGAGTGAATTATGGGTGTTTGAGCTATAAAGTCCTAAGAGTAGACATATTTATAGAAAACTGCTGAGAGGAGGAGAATACTCATCCAGTCCCTTGGTAAAAAAGAACACCGAGTGAGTCTCAGGGTAGTCTCCTAGACTTGGGGGGAGATATAGTCCTGCTAAATAGAACCATGTGGCCTGATATGCTTAGGAAAAACAGTACAGCCACTGGCTGGGGTTGTGGCTCAGCAGTAAAGCTTGTGGCTCAGCATTAGAGCACTCGCCTAGCATGTGTGAAGCGCTGGGTTCGATCCTCAGCACCACATAAAAATAAATACATAAAATTAAGGTATTGTGTCCAACTACACTGAAAAAAAGAAAGGAAGAAAGAAAAAAGAGTACAGCCACAAGTTGCCTTATATGTAAATGGTGGGGGAAGGGAAAGCTGAGCTGGTAAACTTATGGAGTATGGTTGAGGGGTGGGAGCCCTGGATGAAGGCTTCCTGATGGAAATAAGTGTGAAACCTGGTTAATGGAATGGCATGTTTTTTTGTTGTTGTTGTTGTTTTTGTTTAGAGACAGGATGCAAAGTTGTCTTAGGATGTTTTTCTTTGTAATAGACTAAGGATTTCTGAGAAGAAGGAAAGGGAACATTTATTATCACCTACTGTAAACTAGATATGTAGTGCCTTTGTTTCAGGAGGCAGGATAGTTGAGGTGCTGCAGGTAAACCCCAAACCAGACTGAACACTTTACTTCCTGCTCAGCTGGATCTGTTCTCCTTTTCTCCAGGACCTGAAGGGATCATTAACCTTCTTTCTGCTCTCCCAGTCCTCTCTTTTCCAAAACAATTTCCCCAAAGAGCTAGGAATACCTAGTATTTGGCACCAAGGATTCTTGAGAGATCCCATGAGCCAGTCTTTGGTTCCAAATAGGTGAAATCTAAGCCATTTAAGCATCCTTAAATGGTGTCTATGCATTATATAAAAAGAACTGTTCTGAAGGAGAGTTCTGATGCCTATCTTCTAAAATGGTTCCACATAGTCCCCTGGAGAGCTAGGATGGGACCTGAAGGAACTCTAAGTTGGTCTTCCAAGAGTGGGACTTTATCTTGGCCGTACCTCTCAGTCTCTGTGATCATGGACAAGCTACTTATTTGTTGTGGGCTTTAGTTTCCCTGTGCATAAAATGGAAGGAGCTATATTAAATAATTCTAGGGCCCTTCTAGCCTAAAGCTCAGTGACATATGGGATAAAAGAAACAAATGAAATGAATGTGGGTTACAATGGTCCAAGAAGGTTTTTATTCCACAGGTATTTATTGGAGCACTATGAAGTACTGTCACAAGTGCTCGTATACATCAATAGGTAAACAGATATAGTTCCTGCATTTATTGAGCTTGTGATGTAGTGGAGAAGTAAGCAAGTAAGCAAGTAGTGAGAGTACACTATAATGTTAGGATTCTAGCTGAGATCTGAAAAGTGGGGAAGTCACTCAAGCTGAAGGTAATAGAAGCCATCCTCTCCCTCTTGTCTCTCACCATCATAGCATCCTCTGATTCTCCCCCAGCTTCAATTTCTGTTGCTATGGAGACTACCAATGGGACTGAGATGTGGTATGAGAGCCTGCATGCGGTGCTGAAGGCCTTAAATGCTACTCTTCACAGCAACTTGCTTTGCCGGCCAGGACCAGGACCAGGGTCAGATAACCAGACTGAGGAGCGGCGGCTCAACCTCCCTGGCCGTGATGACAACTCCTACATGTATATTCTCTTTGTCATGTTCCTGTTTGCTGTTACTGTGGGCAGCCTCATCCTGGGATACACCCGTTCTCGCAAAGTGGACAAGCGTAGTGACCCCTACCATGTATACATCAAAAATCGTGTGTCTGTGATCTGACACAAAGGGGCTGGGGATGGTGGAAGATTAAGACACTTGAGGATTGTCTTCTGGAACCTCCAGAACTCAGCTATGGACCATATCGGCTTCACTGTCTCTATAAAGTCAACAAGAAACAGGGCTAAGGGAGGTCATCAATGGGATGTGAGAGGAGGCTACCAGGCCTGGGCCTTGTGGCTAAAACTTTTTATGTAACAGTGGGAGCCCATGAACAAACACAGAACAGTACAAAAAAGATAATGACTAATGATTGGTCAAGTGGCAGGAGTACTTGGGGATGGGGTTGAAAGAAGGAGAAGTTGTAGCAAAAGAAAATGAAACAGGAAGATTCTCTGGAGACATTTTTTAATGTGTTATCTTCAACAACCATGAGATGCAGTAATGATTATCCCATATCGTGGACAGGATGTCTGAGTAAATTTACTTATTTATGTTAGTTCACATTTTTGGGTGGTTTTTAAAACACACACATTTAACATTTGTGGTTTTACCTTTTCTACCCTGCACAAAAAGCAGGCAAAGTGCCATGCTGCCCATTTGGGCCAGAGAGGTACCATGACTGGGAACCACAGAGCTCTGGTCTCCTTGCCTAGCACTTCAAAACTCTGTGTTACACTGGAGTGGACCCAAGCCTAAAGCGTATACAATTCTGGGGATTCTCTTTAAGAAAAAGAATCAGCGAGGCCCTAAACAACTTAATAAGAGCCTGTCTTACAATAAAAAATAAAAAAGGACTAGGGATGTGGGTGTGGCCCCTGGCTCAGTGGTAAAACACTCTAGAGGTCATTACCTGGTGCAATAAAAAGAGAGAAGAAAGGAAAATTCAGAAGTACCTTACTTTAGTAAAGATTACAAAAATGTACCACCATGTCTCCAGTCATGGGACCTTCACTACATCTAAAGCAGTCTCTTCTGCTTTGATTACATTCTGTGACATATCTTCTGATACTAATGCTCTTCTAGAACATTATTATCACACCTATGAGATTATCATATTAACAGATTCGGAAGCCCTGCTTCTGCCACTAATATGGTAAATGACCTTAGGCTGGTCATTTTTCTCTCTAGTCCTTTTTCTCTCTGGTCCTTTTTATTCTTCAGCACGATGTAATAATTAAACTCGAAAGTCTCCAAGGAACCCATGAGTTCTGTCCTAGGCTTCATATGCATTAAGTTGAACCATGTAAAATTGCTGTGTTTTTATAGGACAAAAATTGCCAAATATCAGTAATTTCATGTAGTTCAATCTAATTTGTACAATATGGTGAGTGAATTATTTAAAAGCTATTTGCCCTGAATCCCTGACTGGAGCTGCCCACCATTCTGTCTGTCTGATTTCAATTTAAGGGATCTCTATGTGGTACCCAGCAGGCCCCACTGAAATGTACATGTTTGTGTATAGCAAAACTCTGAAAGACTATTTTGATCTCTGAGGAATAGGATTATGTATGATTTTCCCTTTCTACTTTATAATTGTATATATAATACTCGACTTATTTGACCATAAGTATGTTACTTATGTAATAAGTGGGAGAGGAGGTACTTCCACTTTGAAAAAGTAAAAATAAATGCCTTTGTGTTTCTTGAATGGAAGCTTAAGGATGCATTCTCTCCCACAAGCAGTTGGTGAATTACCTGCAAATCTGTGTTGAGCCCCTTTTGTGTTCAAGCCTTCCTTTATTTCTTCTTGAGGGAGAAAGTGGAGACTTTCTTAAGGAGATGTGCCCTATGGAAAGAACAGATTCTGAAATATACAGCTGATAGGGCTTTAGAGACTGCCCAGCTCAAACTCCCAAATAAAATATGGAGAACAATAGAGTGTAAGAATGAGTGGCCAAGGGAGAGTGCTGTAAGGGTTTTGAGAAATGAGATTGAGGAGCTCTAAAAGAGTCATTGACTGGGTTTTGAAAGATAGGACAGATCTAAGTGAGCAAAGGGAATGAAGGGAAGAAGGCAAAGCAAGCTTGTAGAGAAAAGTGTGAGAAACAGCTTCCTGGAGAGACAGAGCAGCAAGCAGGCCTGGGATGGCTCCTCTAAGACTTCAGAGTCCCCATTGGTAGGAGAGGTTCTCCCTCACACACTTTTCACACTCACAGAGCTTAATAATAAAATAGCTCAAATGCTATTGCTTGCATATTTTAGAAGCCCAATGTAAATTAGCATAAGCACAAAAGGGGATTTATGAGAGGTCTGGAGTAGCTTCTAAGTTCAAAAGAAAAGCTACAGATAATATGGCAAATCTAGGGAGCTCTGAGGGCTTTAGAATTAATTATCTATCTGAATTCACAAAGTAGATGATGAGTGTATTACATTACTAAATAAAATTCTAGTATTTAAAGGGGTATATTTAAACTTTCTAATGTGCTATGATGTAGGCATTGCTCTCTCAGCCCTCCCTTATATTTGTGCCAGCCTGTCTGAAAGCTCTGTTCCAATCATCTCCCTCGGTCCATCAGATCTTTGCATAGGTTCTGCCCTCTGCTGGTCAAATGCCAGCACATCACCTTGAACCCTCAAAGCAAAACTTAAATATTATCATTCATTCAACACATTACTTACTGAGTGCATACTATGTGAAAGTACTCACCTGGACGTACTTGGGATACATAAGTAAACAAAACAAAAAAAAAAAAAGAAAAAGAAAAAGAAGGGCTGGGGATGTGGCTCAAGTGGTAGCGTGCTCGCCTGGCATGCGTGCCGCCCGGGTTCGATCGTCAGCACCACATACCAACAAAGATGTTGTGTCCGCCGAGAACTAAAAAATAAATATTAAAAATTCTCTCTCTCTCCTCTCTCACTCTCTCTTAAAAAAAAAGAAAAAAGAAAAGAAAAGAAAAAGAAATCCCTACTCTCAAACTTCCAAGAGAATGTACTACATGTCAGGCACTGGACTAAGTAAGCATTTACCTCAGAATGACCCTACGTTGTAGGTATTTCTTACAATTACTTCAAAAGAACCCACTTTTTAAAATCTAGTCCCTTAGTACACACACATGAGCTAATTTAGATCCTGTGATGCTCACAGCCCAGAGTGGATCTGAAATTCCCCAGAAATTAATAAAAACATGATTTGGGAAAATAGAGCAGAGTATTAACATGTGGCCTGATGCTGGGTTCCCTATAAGCAGAACCTGAGAGAGGTATTCATTGATGAGGAAAAACCTGCAAGTGAGAGAGTGAAGTAGATAGGAAAGGAAAAGAGCCAAACAAAGTGTTTCAGTTTATGTCTAACGTTGGTCTGATCCATAGGGGCACTGTGACATATGGTTGGTACATAAACCACTTGGCAGAATGTACACATCTTTGAGGCAAAGGAAACGGTATCAGACATTGTTGTGAGCCATCCTGCGGAGGTGGAGAGACTGGAGGAAGGTTGCAAGGAGGTTCCATTCAGCAGAGGGCAATTCTGTAGAGAAGGGAGGCAAAAAAAAAGTAGGAAGACGACTCTGCTCTACTCAGTTAGATAATTACTGCCTAGAATAAGTGCTGCCATCTTCAACATGTAATGTCCAATTCAATCTGGTCAAAGCATTTCTAGCTAGTGAGGAGAGACAAAGAAGTCCAGGGCAGGCAAAATCTGCATTCATTTCTTCTGCTCAGATCCATTCACAAGGACATAGGCCACAAATGGCATGGAACTAGTGAATGAGGTGACTATCTGGGTAGTCATGTCCCAGCCAAATGTCTACTCCTATGGAAGAAAGAATGGATTCTGGCACACAGCCAGAATGGTCCTTACCACACACTCATCCCTTTCTCCCCAGGACTAGTAAGATCACAACATTTACAACTCTTTCAAGAAGGGAAAAGTGCTACTACTCTGATGAGCTCATGCTTTTAGATGGGTGAGGATGGGAGTCCTATAAATAACTAATCCTGTCTTGAGAATGTAACTTTTTCTCATTTTTTTTTCTGGCACCATGGAGTCTGGTCTCTCCTCTCATTAGAATAGTAATATCAAGATATTGGTATTATCTTACCATAGGAGGAATAGACAAAGCATGGCTTTCAGCCAATATTGTACTCTTGTACTCTTTCAAGTGTCACAAAGAAGTCAAGAACATAATCCTCCTGGATGAAATCAGAGACCCCATCTGTGGCAGTGGTTAAACTGACAGAGAATGAGGTCCTGGGAATAAAGGAGTCAGAGATTAGTGAAAAGGGAAGAGAAACTAATTTGATGAACAACTGCATCCCTTACTGCAATTCCCCTGAGCTATAGGGAACTGTCTTACTAAGGTTACAACCCCTCTAGGAGCCTCTCACAACCAACACAGAGGGATACTACCTCTGCTATACTACCTCAACTTGGTCAATTCTGAGGGATCATCTCAGCTCCAGAATAGGATCAGCTGAATCATCAGTTGCAACCACATTGTGAGTTAGCTCCTTCTTTTGCCACTCCAGCTTCCTCATTTCCTTACTCATACATCGTCCAAGAACACTCCCCCAAGAAAACCTGCATGAAATTTTCTCTACCTTAGTCTGTTTCCAAAGGGAATCAATATCTCCTTCTAGAACTGTGCCCTAATACTGAGCTTGTTCCAAACGAAAACTAGAGGAATGGGATGACAGAATGTAGATGGAGTCTGTCTAGCAAACCAAAAAGGAAAAAAGGCAATGATGAGACCAGCAGTGCAGAAGCAGCCAGTTATGTTCATTGAATAAAAAGAACTAGCCTCTAGAGGGCCCAGCACTACAGCTCTGCAGCTCTGCTTCTACTTCACAGCATAGAACTTAACCCTCACTCCCAGCATAATTGTCTATGAAAGGGAAAAAACTGTTGGCCCATTATTCCCTTCTGCTTTACATATTCCAGGGATACCAGTGTCCTAGGTTCTTATAATACCTTTAACACTGATCCCTCTGTACCATTGCATACACTACACTTATTCTCCCAAATCAAGGCTTCCAAAGCCTGTTTTTATTTTTCCGGCTACCCTGTACCCTCATTATTTTCAAGGGGTTCTGAAGATATGAAATGTAGAATTCCAAACAGTTGGTTGGGAGGATTCATATAGGAATGGAGAGAATTGGCAAAATAATCTGTTCAGTCCTGGCACTTGCCCCACCCCTTCTACTTTCCCAATTAGCAGCGAAGATAAGACACATAGGCTTTGGGGCTGGGGCTGGGGCTCAGTAGTAGAGTACTTACCTAGCATGTGCGGGGTCCTGGGTTCGATCCTCAGCACCACATAAAAATAAATAAATAAATAAAGGTATTGTGTCCAACTACAACTAAAAAATTAAAAAAAAAAAGACATACAGGCTTAGGTCTAAGATATAGAAAGGGTCATGGGAGCCTGAAAAGTCCAAGCACATTGTATATTGAAGTGAATTAATTAATTTTCTGATGTGTACTTAGTAAATAGACTTAAAGGAAATATTATCCTGTACCCTATTTAAAAGAACATTTAGTCCTTTATAGGTTGGATACTTTCTGGCAGGAAGCACTTGAAGGTCACTGTTTCCAATGTATACATTTCTGAAGGGACAGAGTTGTAATTGTAATGCCTGGGTGCAGGAAAGCTCTGGGGATCAAAGGGAGCAGAGCCAGAGTCTATAAAACTGGAAGGGCAGAGGGGTGTTGGGGACCAGTGCTTGACCTTCTCCCAATGCCCTCCCACTATCCCTGGCAGTGATCATTCTAGGATACTTGGGGAATGGATACCAAACCATGGTTTGGGAGCCATACAGAAGTTCATGGTGGCCAGGTTTACAATGGAAGGTATAGATGCATACCTTGAAAAACTGCACCAGGGACTTTTTACTGGTTCACACCTGCTTGGAAAATCAGTGTCTTCACTACAACTACAATGAACTGAAGACAGTTTCCCAGATTTTCTAGATTTGGTAAGATCTGGAATTTTGCATCCCCACAAAAGATCTGAAATTGCATATCTCACCAACCTGGTAAGTTGGAAGTGAAGCAGAATTTAATTTAATTTTTTTTTATTAGTGATGATTGAACCCAGAGGGCTTTTACCACTGAGCCACATCCACAGCCCTTTTTGTTTTTATTTTTTATGTTGAGACAGGGTCTCAATAAGTTGCTTAGGGCTTTACTAAATTGCTGAGTTTGGCCTTGGATTTACCATCCTCCTGCCTCACTCTACTGAGTTGCTGGGATTACAGGCATGTATTACCATATCCAGCTAAAATATAATTTCATTTTTAAGTTTTTATTTATTTAAAATTTCCTTTAGGGCTGACGCCGTAATTCAGTGGCAGAGCACTTGCCTAGCATGTGTGAGGTACTGGGTTCGATCCTTAGCACTGCATAACAATAGATAAATAAAATAATTATTAAAAATGGTTAATAAAAATTTCATTTATTTAAATTTTGAAACAGGGCCTCAATGTGTTGCCCAGCCTGGTCTTGAACTCCTAGGTTCAAGTGATCCTCCGTCTCAGCCTCTCAAGTAACTCAAATTATAGGTATACACTGCAGTGTCCAGCTTTTAATTTTTTCCTAAATAAAGAAATGTTTCTGGGGCTGGGGATGTGGCTCAAGCGGTAGCGCGCTCGCCTGGCATGCGTGCGGCCCGGGTTTGATCCTCAGCACCACATACAAACAAAGATGTTGTGCCCGCCGAAAACTAAAAAATAAAGATTAAAAAATTCTCTCTCTCTCTCTCTCTCTCTCTCTCTCTCTCTCTCTCTCTCTGTCTCTCACTCTCTCTTTAAAAAAAAAAAAAGAAATGTTTCTGTACTTGTTATTAAACAACTCAAATGAGTTACAATATTTGGAGCTTTAATATCACAATAGCAAATCTAGTCTACCCAGGTAAATGAAAGAATAGTAATAATCTATTAAGGGATTACCATGCATTAGGTAGTGCACTATTTTGTTTAATCCTCACAACATACCTGTGAAGTAGACTGAGACTCAAAGAAGTGGGCTGCCCAAGGTCACTTTGGTTAGTAAATGGCAGAACCTAGTTTGTTGAACTCCCTATCTAACTTCTAAAGTCATTCCCTGACATCTAGTTTATCACTCACCAATTCATTTAGCCAGACATGCACTCAAACAGTGAATGGGATTACTATAATTATTTTGTAGAAGTTTAAAGAACAAAAGAATCTTAGAATAATAAACTGTGTGTACTGGCAGCTGGTCTAGTGAGAAGAACAAAGACCAGATAGACTAGACTGGAATCTTTCCTCTGCTATTCACTCCCTCTGTGACATTAAGCAATTTAATTAGCCTTTTTGGTTTTCAACTAGCCTGTCTGCATGTCATAAATAATAATACACATACAGTCTCATTAGACTGAGATAATGGTACACAGGACCAGCTACATAATTTTCAGGGCCAATCCAAAACAAAAATATGGGGCCCCTTGTTAAAAATGATAAAGAATTTCCAGATGGTGACAGCAGAGTATTAAACAAAGTGCAAGGCTCTTTTAAGCACAAAGCCCTGATTGCATGATCAGGGTGGCACAGATGAGGTGTGCAATAAATTGTAGTCTTTTTTCCTCTCTAGATCATTGATTCTAATCCTCTCCTTATGCATATGAGGAAACTGAAGCTCAAAGAAGAGTAAAAATGCAAGTCAGTGGCAAAGCTAGGACTGCAACCCAGACCTTCTTTGTTCCCAGCATTTCCCAAGTGGGCTTTGTGTGGTGATTATAGATATCCCATGAATAAAATTTTCCATCAACAAGAAAATTTGTAAAACATTGGTTTAAGGTTAAATAGACATCTTTTTCAGAGAGACATTTCTCTCTGCAACATGAATCTCCAAGAAGGAATATAATATGGAACAAAAATATCTGATATGAAAACCTCTTTCAGGAGCACATTAAATATCTCCTAAAACTCTTTCAGAAATGCTGCTCTATATACTGCTTTAGGGCAGTGGAAGTTTCCGTGGGTTTAGATCTGTGGGGTGTGGTTGTTCTTATTTCAAATTAGAAGCACACATATTCCTTCCATTAGGCCTTTCTGCCGGCATCCCTGTCCTTTTGAGCCTGAGGATACACAAGTAATGAAAACCAGATTCCAGGAAAAGCTTACTTGTTTAGAGTCACCCAGTTGCATCCAAAAGGCAGATCCAATATGCCTCTCTCCCAGGACCGAGAATACAAAGACAAAACATACACCATGACCCCAAAATTCTTTCCATTTTGGGTAATTTTCTCATAGTCTTCACATTACAAAATTAAAAGCTAATGTCCCATTTAAAGTCACATGAGAAACAGGAAAATCAGAATTCTCAGCTCCACTACTTATTAGCCATTTGACCTACACTGATAAATTCACCTGCTTATCCCTTTACTTTTTTTTTAATTTTTAATTTTTTATAGTTGTATATGGACTTAATACCTTTATTTTATTTCTTTATCTTTATATGGTGCTGAGGATTGAACCCAGGGCCTCACTCTACCACAGGGCAAGCATTCTACCACTGAGCCACAGCCCCAGCCCCTGTCCCTTTACTTTTATTCAATACTCTCTTGAATCAAATTAACCTCATGCCTCTTTTTATTTTTTTATTTTGGTGCTGGGGATTGAGCCCAGGGCCTCAAATATGCCAGGCAACTGCTACACCACTGAGCTACATCCCCAGCCCTAATCTCTCCTTTCTTTAAACTACCACACTTTTAGATTTAATCTGTAGTAAGCCCTTGAAAATCTCTATGGGACTTAGTTTGGAAACCAGCTGACTAGATGATCTCTATGGTTCCTTTCAGCTCTGATGGTCTGTGATTAGAATTTTTAGATAGTTTTGTGACCTCTTGCCTCCACCTGTTAACAAAGGCCCCTAGCTCCTTGAGAAATGCTCCTCTTAATATCTGAGAGGCTTAAAGGGTGAATCTCACATGCTATATGATGAGATGCCAGGTGGCATGGATTCTTGGAGTTCTCAGTACGTGGAATCCATTATATAGAACTTACAGAGGGGAGAAGATCACCTCTCTACCCATGATGCTGTATGTCACTTGGGCCTTTAATAGGTATTACATGTGCCTTTTAACTCATAGTTTTTAGTAAAGTGATTCTTCTATATTTTTCTGATTTCTCCCTCACCCCCATTTTATTTCCACAAATTACTAAATATAAGCTGCTGGTGGGGTTGCCATAGGGCCAATAGGCAGTGTGGGGCTGCCGTGAACCCAAGAAACAAAATTGCACGCTAAACCCAATGTTGAATTTGGATCCGCTCCTCCTTGCTTTTGAAGATTCTGTTACTGGACTCACATTGCTTACCTTTTCACTTTCTTTAGAAAGAGTTCTCTCCTAGGAGAGACCTAAAGCCCTCAGGAAAAACAGACTTTTTGTGATTCGGGCCTACTGGGTTGGAGTGCCTGTATGGATCCACAGGGAAACAGATCAAGATGGAGTAAGAAGTGCAAGGAATTTATTGGGGGAAACACCTGTGAAAGCATAAAGGTGTGAGGCATCTGGTGTATGTGGGAGAGCCTCAGATTGTGATGCAGGTCTAATACCAGTTTGAAAACAGAGGGAAGGATCAAGTAGAGGGAGTCTCAGACTTTGATGGGGCTTTGAGAAAGTCTCAGCTAGGTCGATGGGAAGCTGAGATTGTCTATTTGAGGAGCTCTGTGTTGGGCAGATATGAGCTAGCTTTAGTACCAGGGAGACTGTAATGGAGTGAGGTGGGTGAGGGTAAACACTGCAGTAAATCCTAGAAGGTGCACCTAGATGCCAGCAGCTGACTATACTCCTCCCAGCAGGTTCCTTGGGAGATCTGAGCAGCACACCCCCTAGGGCTGCCCCACTGATGCACATGCCCACAGTCTGAATTACAAAAATGGACATAATTTGGGGGGATAGTTATAGAGATTGGACCTAGGGGTGCTTAACCACTGAGCAATACTCCCAGCCCTTTTTATTTTTATTTTGAGGAAAGGTCCCGATAAGTTGCTTAGGGCCTTGCCAGTTGTTAAGGCTGGCCTACGTGGACATTATTTAAACTCAAACTGAGGTCTGTTGAGCACTAAACCTGTTTTGATAAAAGTTATCTCAATTGTAATAATATTTATTACAAATATTTAATACGTGTAGAAAAGATATTGCATTAGGCACTGAAGCAGCCCTTCCCTTTCCAGTGGCATAATTAAAGCTAAAAAAGGGCTAGTATGGGAAGATTTCAGGCAATTAGATGAGTTGTTATGACCACTATTGTCAACAATACGCATGTCTTAATAACCTCTGTTGTATATTAACACCAGGTCAATATGAAAGAAAATAATCCTTAGGGAGCTAAAAGTAAGTTTGCAATAAAATATCCCTTACCTTTGGGGAGCTCAGAGCAGATTTTAGTTTTCATGTCATTCACTGAATGCTCCAAGGACATAGGAACCTTTTAGTAGAATTGGCCTTGGAGATTGCCAAAAAGACCTTGAAACTGATCTGGCAGCCAGTTTGGTAGTGCAAGGGCATGCTCCACCCCCAGGACCCTGCCAGCCAAGATTTGGGATTTGCTGAGATGCAGGTCCAACACCTGTTGTGGCTACTGGACAAGATTCAAAATTTGAGAATGGAGGGAAGAGGAAGGAACTAGAAAAGAGCAATTTGTAGCTAGAAGAAGTAAGACAGAAGGCTATTTAGAACCGTACCAAAAATTCATTCCAATTTAATCACCTGGCACAAAAGAAAGCGTCAGTGGTAGAGCACTGGCTATAATATCTAAGCTCTGCCTCTACACCCTGGCTGACCTTTGTCACTCAATGCCCCTTTGGGCCTGTGCTCCTTGGCTATAATCTGCAGAGCTAAGCCAGATACTCTTGAAAGTTCTTCCATTTGAATAGTCTAGAATTCTAACAGCTTCTTTAAGGTAATTTTGGAAGAGCCTACAGAGAAGCAAGAAAGAGAAGAGGAACGGGATGGAAAGAATTCCCCATGAACCTGGAAATAATATATCATCATATCACAACATAATATCCTCACACCCTACCCTAACCTAACAAGCATTACCATGGATGTGGAGTCTGGTAATGGGGACCAGTGACATCTTAAGGTGGAGCTAATTTCATAATTGAGATACCAGGGCATTGAAATATGACCCTGTTCTATCTTTTTAAAAAAAATTTTTTTGTAGTTGTAGATGAACAGAATGCTGTATTTTATTTGTTTATTTTTATGTGGTACTAAGGATTGAACCCAGTGCTTCACGCATGTTAGGCAAGCGCTCTACCACTGAGCTACAGTCCCAGCCCTGTTCTATCTTTACACAGAGGTGCAAATGGTTGGAGAAGGAAAGTTGTCCCATCTGTCAGCTGGCTCTAAAAGATCCGTGATTCATATATATTTCAGCAACACACGAACCCTCAATGTGACTAAAGAAAACATGAAACTGTACTGAGCTCTCTTCCAGTTTTTTTTCTTATAAAAACAAACAATTTCTACACTCCTTTAAATCTGCATTTGCTTTCATTTCCACTTAGATAAGAATGCTGAAAGGGTTTTTTCCCCAGGCCTAATATTTTAGGATTCTATAAATAACAGGGGCACATATACCCTTATTAGTTTCTCCTATTGAGCTAAGAAAATACCACAGATGAAAGAAAGAAAAAGAAACAAACAAAAAAAGAAAGAAAGAAAGAAAGAGAGAAAGAAAAAGAAACAAAAAACTGCAGTCCAGGGAATAACATAATTAGCAGCCAATCATGAAAAGGCTATGCAATCCTCAGGACTTCTGATACTTAACCTTCCAGGCTAGGCCTCCCAGAGAGGATCAGGTTTTCTCTTGGGGTTACTTCCTTTTTGAATTAAGCACCACTGCAGGCCACAGTCCAGAAACACAAACTCTTAACCTAGTCCCCGATAGACAAACAGATCTGGGGAGATTGAATGACCTGCAGGGACAGAGTGCTCAGGGTTCCATGGAAGACCAGACTGAAAAGAAGGAGAAGGAATTGTGGCTTCGGCGAGGACACCAGAGCAGCCACAGGAGGGCCATACTGCCTCAATAAATAATGGCACATTTGGCAGCTGACCCAGTTCTGGGACAGGCCTGGGGCCTTCAGGTAGGCAGCCTGCTAATGCACTCTGGCCCTTCGATCTCAGCCTAAATGTAATTTCCTCCGGGAAGCAGAGTGCCACACACAGCTGTGCTGGCTGCATACACCTAGGGTGTGCTGAACACAGCATAGTGAATACAGGCTTATAAAAGTTTAAGACAAATTTCTGTCATTTGGCATCAAGAGTTTTGAGGAAAGGATGCTTCTTTCTTCTTTCTTTTTCTTCTCTTTCTATTTCACAGAAAGTTACTATAGGGACTGGCACTAGTCCTGCTGATAGTCCTTCCCTAACTCTTTTTATTTTTTTAATTTTTATTTGTTCTACTTATTTGTACATGACAGCAGTATGCATTTCAATTTATCGCCTTCCCTAACTCTTATCAAAACAAGTATAGTACTCCTCATAGCTACTTAAAACTCCTTCCACCATTCCATCTACCATACTTTATCTTAATTTCCTGTTTTCTGGGATATATATTATGCTAGATTATCATCTTTGTGAGGACAGAGACCATGTCTTAGTCCTATACTTGGGTCCTAGATTGGCACTTTGCCCTAGCACGGGCTCAATGATGTTTGTTGACTGAATTGAACAACATATTCTGAATCACTTTAATGCTCTTGCCCAAATGGATAGAGAACTTGGCATTTCTAGCAAATAGTACTAGCTATATCCCAGGCTCAAAATCTTAATCTAGCTGGATGCAATGGTGCGTGCCTGTAATTCGGAATGAATTCAGAGGCTGAGGCAGGAGGATAACAAGTTTAAGTCCAGCCTCAGTAATTTAGCAAGGCCCTATGCAACTTAGTAAGACCTTGTCTAAAAATAAAAAATAAAAAGGGCTGGGTATGTTGCTCAGTGGTAAAGTGGGTTCAGCTCCCACTACCAAACACACACACACACACACACACACACACACACACACACACACTCCAGAAGTATCACCTGGTAAACCACAAAAATACTGAACACATGAGAAGTAAGGGGCTGCCCCAGGGAAGCTGAACTATATGTAGGCATCTCCAGCAGAAAATTTGTCTTCTTTCAAATGGTGTAGCCCACATAGCTTATAGATGGAGAAACCAGAGTCTCAGAGAGGGAAAAATTCTTATCCAACATCACATAATGAAAGGGAGCTCACAGCTAACCCAAGATCAGATTCCAAGTTATCTGACACTTGATTTTCCCATTAAATTTCCCTTTGTTTTTTTGCAAGTTTATGACCTGAGAGTTGAGGTCAGGGAAAGAGATGAATTCTAAGGACAGAAAGCCCCAAATGTCAAAGGACAAATTTATTGCTTCACATAAGAAGCATTGGAAATAGGTATAATAATGCCATAAAGTAGACGGTATTCTTTTCTTTATATTTGGTCCTGGGGATTGAACCAGGGGTGCTTTATCACTGAACTACATTTCAGCCCTTTATATTTTTTTGTTTGTTTTGAGGCAGGATCTTACTAAATTGCCAAGGCTAGTCTTGAATATGTGATCCTCTGTCTCAGCCTCCCCCGTAGCTGGGATTACAGGCAGGTACCACTATGCCCAGCAGACTGTATTCTCATTCTCCTCTTCTTCTCACCCTCCTATGCTATGTCACCTTCCTCTTTTCTCTAGGTGTCAGCCTACCGAGTACAGACCAGTTTCCTCCTCATAGCAAAGGACACGGCTACTAATAGCTTCTGGCTCCATCTCACTGTTTTGCCATCTGAGAGGAACTGAGCCCCTACCCTTACTTCAAACTGGCAAAATCTCTCCTTACCCTGGCTTGAAGTGACACATCTACCCTTGTGCTAATGATTTTCAATCTTTACCAGAACTACTAGATTGGAATGGGGGAATCAGTGTTGAAAAAAAGGGGGATACTGTTCCAAGAAGAAAGAATGGGTACTTGGCAGACAAAATGATTGATGTCCACCACAGTATTCTAAAGATCATTCTCCCACTGAGATCTGAAGTGTCACCATTTGCAATCACTTTTCTTTATTTTGGGCCCTGCTCCTCTAAGATCATTTCTCCATATACCTTCTCTGAGTTCTATAATAGAAAGAGGAAAGCAGGAGGGTGCCAAGATCAGGAGGGAGACAGGTAACTAAATAAAATCACAGTGTGCTTTCCTCTGCAAACCTTCAGTAAGCACAGAAGTGAGCCATGAATTACAAAAGTTAGTTTCCTTTCTAGAATTGTTACTTAGTGACTTCACTGGCTCAGTATCAGGTCCTACATTCCTTTATGCTCTGGCCAGGCTGTGGCTGGAGTATCAGTGTTGCTGAACTGCAGCACTAAGCTACTCAATATAGCATGGCTGACTTCTGTGATGAGCGTTCAGTTCTTGTCTCCTTCAACCCACATAGTTTATAGTTTATAGATGGAGAAACTGGAGTCTCAAAGAAGGAAAATTCCTTATCCAACATCACATAATAAAAAAGGAGTTTATGGCTAAACCAAGATCAGATTCTAGGTTATCTGAAACTTGACTTTCCCATTATGCTTCCCTTTGTTTTTCTGAGAAATGAACTACTCTTAATCTCACTTTTCCCCATTCTTTTCTCTCTAGGTCAACCTTGTGAGATGCCTTCTCTGGTCACTTTCACTATATTATTCACCTTTGGGTTATGATCAACTAGACTTTGTCTTATTCTCAGCTGTCAGGAATGAAATTCCAGTACCAGATGTTGACCTCAATAATGTGGCATTCTCTTCACTGCTCCTCTGCATGAGCTCACTATTTAAGCGAGCTAGTCTTATAAATTTCAGAAACAATCCTGGCCAACTCCTACTTATCTCTTGAGTATCCATTTAGATCACATCATTTCAAGAGGTGAAATACATTGTATTTGGTTTCTCTCCCCACCCTGAGTCAGGAATACTTCCTGTGAGATCTGGTAGCACCCCATGCTTACTCTAACAAAAAAGGTCTCCATGCTGTATAGTAATCACCTGCTGACTTCATCTCTCTTCTCTGCTCTTCTGTAAAATCTGTGACAACAGAGACAATTTCTGTTTACCTTTCCATTATTTTCCTCCTGACCCAGAAAAGAACCTGATGCCAATGATAAATGCTGCAAAACTATTTGTTGAATCAGTGACTAGAACTCTGACTTCATGTTCCTAATTATTTGCACACTAGAAATCAAATGACAAAAAGATTTGAAATGTTTTATAGGTGAACATACAATACAGATATTAAGGATTTATTACCCTAATGGGACTTATACTAGCTATCATTATAATATAAGCCTTTCCTACTTTTGATAAAAAGATGAAAAAAATTCAGTAGTCCATCCACAAAAATTGAGCAGACACTTAAATCTTTAGAAGGTCTGTGCTACTGTCAAAAGCAAACACATTATCAGAATAAAATTCTGCCTTTGGGATGTCCCCCTCACCTTGATGGCAGGCTGGGCTGCCCATCTGCTTGATGACCATGACTTGAGTGCTCACTATGAGTCAGCTCCTGCTCTAAGTTTTTTACTTATGTTACCTCATTTGCAACAAGCCTTTGAGGCAGGTTCTATTTTTATTACTTTTTAACAGATGGCAATACCAAAACACAGAGAAGTTCTATGACGATAGAAGTCATAAAGCTGCTGAGCAGTTGAGCTAGGACACAAACCTGTCTCTTACTCTGAATCACTGTGCTGTAAGACTCTTCCTTCCTCTATTTCTTCTACAAGAAGCTTCCACCTTAATTAGATGAACCTACTGTTTTCCAAACATACCTTGAGTTTTACCAATTCTATAGATCTAATACTGTAATTTTTAAAACAATTCAAAGGAGAGTTATAGATTACCTTATCAAATATTGCTATGTCATAGGTGACCAAGTAGTAGTATGCATTTTGGAAAGAATACTATCTTTGCAACAAGGAAGACCTAACATCAAAACCTGTCCATTTCAGTTATCTAATAACAAACCTCTTTGTAATATAGCAGCTTAGAACAACGACTATTTCTTCTCACAGTTTTGTGGACTGGCAGGAGAGTTCCTCTGCTGGCTTCTCCTGCAGTTACTCATGTGGCTGCATTCAGCTGGAGGGTTGGCTGGGCTGGAAGGTTCACCATCATCTCACTTATGTGTCTGGCTTGAAAAGGAACCTTCCTTTGGCCTCTCATCCTCCCAGCAAGACCAGCTTCCTTAGAGAGTGGCCTTGATGAGAGCTACTGAAAAGAAATGTGATATTTAGTCTCCTTCAATTCCTAGCTAAAGGACCGCAGGCAATTTACATTTTATTTCCTGAGATCAGTTTCATTATCTATACAATTTAGATTGTATATCCCAATTATTGTATGCAATTGAAATTATATAGATTGTAATCCCAATTATCCCAGGTTCTTGTGAGCATTAAAAGAAATAATAGGTTAAGTATGTAGCAAATTCCTGCCATGTAGCAATCATTCATTTAATGTCAGTTCTCCTTGCTCTATGTCACTTTTTTACTTGCCACTTCTAGGGCTTGGAGTGAAGGCATCCTCCCCTTCCTCATAATCTCTCCACAGTCTGTTTAAATACTATACTTTTATCAATCAATACTATACTTTCTCTACCTTCATGTCCTCTAAAAAATGTCCAAAATCATCAACTTTCAATAATTGTCTACTTTAGAAAATTCCAAATTCCTATTATATATTTATTGATTTAAGTCTTTCTTTCATCTCCACAGGGGAAAACCACTTAATAGATTTGCTTTACATGTAAAATTATTTATTTTTATGCACAGTTTATAATCTCTGGCTAGCTAGTGTCAGAATACCACTCCTTCTTCATATTTAAAGAATGCCACTGAAAGGCAAGTGAATGAGAAAGTTTTTATCGTCCCTATGACTGCTTTAAAGGAAAATCATTTGCAAAATTTGCTACCTATTATTAGCAACAAATTACTTGTCATGCTTCATTGGTTTAAGTCTTTCATTAAGCACTAAATATATGCTCCTTTTAAAAAAGTCCTTTTGTGGATCTGTCCTATATTCCTAACTGGATAAAAAATACTAATAAAACCAAAAACCTTTATATGTATGCATATGTATAACATATATGCACATATATATTTTATTTATCTTGTATTCTGTTATCATACCCTAAACATAAAAGAACACATTTCCCAACTATCTTTATTAAAGTTTATGTGGACAATAAGTGAAGCAGCTAAGAATAGTGGGAAAGAAACTGGATTTAGAACCACATAGAACCTAAGCTTATGTGCTGGCTCTCCGGTTGTGAACCATGAAGTTATTTATTTATTCCTTAAGCTTCTTTACTTCTATGGGAGAAAACACTAGATGAGAAGAGTAGGAGCTCTTGGGTACTCAAAATGCATTTAAGCCAGTGGGTATTAAAGGTGTGTGTGAGTTTCTTTTTATTGAAATATATTTCAATAAAATATATTCCTCCTTCTCGTATTCACTAATGCACATCAAATAGAATAGGGCAAAGAGAGAAGTATTTGGAAAATGTTTTCTCAGTGAGAAACTTGACAGCCTTAGAGTCTAAGATATTCACTGTATTAACAACTGTGTGCAGTTGCAGGGAGGAAGCATCTTTGCCCATATTTCCATATTATTCTGATTACTAAAAGCCATTTTAAAAACAACCCAGTTACAATTTTCTCAGAGTATTCATCTCCAGGTGACTAGAAAGGGGAACACTGAGATTCATAGGTTTCCTAAGCTCTCTATGGTCTACTAAAAGCCACCTTGCCACATTTCCTAATCATATCATCACTTTCTTGATACTTTCTTCCTTATCACAGTCAAGCCAGAAAAGTTCTTACATTGA
The DNA here is from genome assembly GCF_964194105.1 of Spermophilus citellus. Lineage (NCBI taxonomy): Eukaryota > Metazoa > Chordata > Mammalia > Rodentia > Sciuridae > Spermophilus > Spermophilus citellus. The sequence continues at coordinate 193,258,601 of NC_138183.1, forward strand.
TAGGAGCTTGTTAAACCCTTGAAGGTAACACAATAACTGCTGCCTGACTGCTCTTCAGATGCATAGAAGTTTGCTTTCCCTGTCATAATTTCCCTGTCTTGCACAGGAAGAGACACCCCAAAGTGCTCAATAAGTACTTTTGAGCTGACCAACTAGAATTACCATACATTTTTGTTCTTTCTCAGGGCAATGGAGAAGAACCTCTAATTTAAACCAATGTTGGCTCTTAGTAGCTCAGGGAAAAGTCTAAGGAAAGGGAAGAAAATTAAACCTTAGGGAGGTTGTTAACAATCTAGCATTTTTAAGTCAGGTGGGAATATTTAATTTGTTCACCAAAGAGAGTAACATGATCTCCAGGGTATGATGAGAACAATGCTATGTGCCTACAGAAAACAATACCATATTGTACACTTAAAAATCTGTTAAGAGAGTAGATCTCATGTTAAGTGTACTCATCACAATAAAATAAAAATTTTTAAAAGGGCTCTTACTTTTATTTAATATAGGTTACAAAGTGCTTTTTAAAAATTTTCTCATCTCAGGGATGGGGCTGTTGCTCAATGTCATAGTGCTTGCCCAGCATGTGTGAGGCACTGGGTTCAATCCTTAGCACCACAGGAAAATACACAAATAAAATAAAGGCATTCTGTCCATCTACAACTATAAAAAAGAAAGAAAGAAAGAAAGAAGGAAAGAAAGAAAGAAAGAAAGACAAAATCTATCATCTCACTTGAGCCTCCAGCAATTTTATCAGTTAGATAATCTTAATTTTACAGAAGCAGAAGCTAAGGCTGAGATGGCTTCTGTCTGTGCCCAAAGTCACACAACTAGTCAATGGCAGAGATAAGACTAAGTACCAAGATCTTCCTAGACAAGAAGGAAATCTAACATAAAACAGTTTAAGCAGGCTATAGAATATTGGCTTTGTTGCTGGGCAGGTATAGAAGATATTATGGTTATCTCCTGATATTAATCCCCTTTTCTCTTAGTAGCTCCCCTAATTGTTGTTTATTTTCATTCTCCCCCTTACTTCTATACTGTGGAGCCCAAGTTCTTTTGGAGAAGGCAATCTCATCCCTGACTCAAGAGGCAGAGCTCATGGCTCAGGTTTACATAAATCAGCACATTTTATTTCCTGGCTTTGGCTACTGGCTCAAAGATGGGCATGTGACACTATCTCAGACAATAAGAAAAGAAAGTTCTGCTGAGGGTTTCTGGGAAAGAACTTCTTGTATTTTCTGAGAGCACCTGAAAGAAACTGTCTCCCACCAAATGTGAAGAGGGTACATGCGCATGTCTTTCTACAACTCTGTAGAAAGCCAGCTTTAGAATGAAGCTGACACTGGAGGACAAACAAGAGTTTTTGGTGACACTGTCAAGCTAGTAGATCAATTAATTCTGAAGCACAACCTTACTCTGGACCTTTCAGTTTCATAAACCACAAACTATTCTAGTCCAATTCATGGCAAGTAACAGAAAACCCAACTCAAACATTAATGGACCTCCTGTTACTTGCCTGCATGCCATGGAAGATACAGTTAACAGTAATAAAAATAATATAATAATAAGTCCATGAGGTAATTCATAGAATGGAAGGAGGAGCTGCAGAGATTAGGACCTTGGGGACTAGAATTAGGGGCTCCACAGCACTTGGACACCTCTCTCTCTCTCTCTCTCTCTCTCTCTCTCTCTCTCTCTCTCTCTCACTCTTCTTTTCTCTTATTCTCTTCTATTAAAGATGTATCTTTTCACTATGTGGCAAGAACGTGATCAATCTATTGGTGAAGGTTGCAACAGGAAAGAGGTGCCCTTTTAGATTGAATAATCTGAGAAGAGTCTAATAAACAGACTATTTACAAAGATATTGGTAAAAATACCACCAAGAATAGTGCAGTGCCACAGAGCTGGAAATACCCTGGTAGGGAGATAGTACCACTTCTAAGCCTTAAGGGATGAGGGGAAGGAACCAGAGACTGACAGGGCTGTGTGGAGAGGGCCACCTGAAAGGTATAAATCAGATTGCTTTCCAACCTCAACCACCTCCTCCCTCCAATCACCTGCTGGTATTCTCCATAGTTTGGCCCCACCAGAAGCCAGAAGAAAGCCTGTGGATGAATTCCTCAGGGTCAACCTCCTGAGGCACTGAGTGGGCCATAAAATGGTGGAGGGTGGGTTTGAAGGAACAAGTAGAAGATATCCAGTACCCTTAGGTTAGTAACCTCTGAAGAAAGAGATCATTTCTTTTCCTTTTCTTTTCTTTCTTTTTTTTTTTTTAACAGCATTTGAATGCCAAACCAGAAAAGGGTTTTGGCACTATCTGGCACAGCAGCTCAGTTCTTGGATCGACTGAATAAGCACAGAAGCAATTCCTTACTCCTAACAAATATTCTATATCACCATGAATCAAAGGATATTTACCTGGTTTCCAACTGACTTTTTAAATGTATGAATTTAATATAGGGGCTATCATAAAACATATCAGGTCTATGAAACAGTGTTATTATGCACCTATTTGTTTTTTCAAAAATAAATTATAAGCATGTTATTATTTTATTGTAATTATTAGACTATATAATTATTTTATTGTGGTTTAAATAAAGCATTATCAGTACTACTATGGCTATTATTATTTTAAACTTTAATTATTATCAGCAGGATTTTTGCAATTGAAACAATATGTATTCAAATCCCAACTCTTCCACTTACTGGTCTATGAAACTGAGCAAGTCATTTATCTTCCCTAAGCTTCATCTATAAAATAAGGATAATAATTTGGCTCTTATAGATTAAAGATAATGTACATAATAAAATAACACAATCATTAATGGGAGTGGCATATATGATGAAATACACACTGGCCAAGAGAAGCCTCAGATCAGTTTTTAAAAACTGTTGAGATTAGACGGATGTCCCATCATTTCTACCTCTCTTCTGATAAATACTGAAATAATGCAGAAATGTTCATTGACATCAGATGAGGATTAAGACATGGTATCTGTTTCCAGCAAATTGGATTAGAAAACATAAATTGGACTGCTCCCCCAAACTAGGCTTTGGACCTGCACATGGGGAACATTACTTCTTGGAGCAGACTTACCCAACCAGCCATGTGGAGAATCAAAATCAGCTTCATGCTACAATGATCAGAGCAAAGGAGTCAGGCAGCTAACTAACATCCATGAGGGAGTAGAACAGGTGTAAAGGATGCAAGAATCCTAGGAACTAATCCCTCCATCCCTTTGCCAGAAACAGTATCTGGAATATACCATCTATAGTAGGAAACATCTAGAAGAGTTGAAGAAACTCTGAGGATAACCTGTACTCAAGCTACAAAGAGAGAAGAATATTGGCTGGAAACAAGCACCAAGTATGGTTGTGGTTCAACTACTGAGCCAAACACGATCAACAGCAGCCATGACAACAGCAAAAGCAACCACTGTGGGACCAAGACCGAATAGAGACGTGCAGTCAGGACCAAGCCAGGCACATCACTCAGAGCCTCTGCCTATCCTGAGGTCTTTGAAGTCTCAGGTTTCTGAGTCTTTCCTTTACTCAACCCTTGGGAAATTCCTATAGCAGCAGAACTTACTGCTTCCAAAAGGGAGCACACACTGTGTCATGAACTCTGTCAAAGTTGAGAATTTCCCCTGGCCATTCTGAGTACCTCACATCTCTACAGCTCTTCAGTATCTTTTTACCTACCTTTCTTTCATGAGGCTTTGGTGAAGATGATTCTCTAGAATTGAAAAATAATGCATTAGGTCAAATCTGAACTTAGAGAACAGCCTATTCATTAAGATGATTTGCAGATCTCTTAAAGGAACCACAAGATATTAGGTAGGCAAATAAAGAAAGCTTCCTATCAGATATTGAAACTTTAAAATGGTAATAAGCAAAGTGGTATTGGTGCCAAGATAACTAAATAGTCTAATGGGACAAAGCAGAGAGCCTAAAAAGAGACCAAATATGGAACTAGGTACGTGATAAATATAACATTTCAAATACACATATATAGATTGTTAAATAAACAATGCTAGAAAAACAGGTTAGTCTCATGAAACTATATTCAGTGAGACCCCTATATTTTACCACACTAAAAATAAACTGAATATGAATTATAAATTCAAATCTGAAAAGCAAAACTTTCAAAGAAAGGTTTTGGGGGCTTCCTTTTTTCTTCCTCTCTCTTCCTTTTCTTTCCTTCCTTTCTTCCCTCTTTTATTTCAGGGTACTGGGGATTGAACTCAGGACCTTGTACCTGCTAGGCAAGCACTCCACCACTAAGCTACATCCTTAGCCCTTGTTAAAATTTTGTTTTGAGACAAGGTTTCACTAACTGCCCAGGCTGGCCTGGAACTTACCATCCTCCTGCCTCATCCTCGCCAGTAGTAGTACTACCATGCTCAAGGTGGAAGGGTTACTTAAGGAAAAAAATATATTGCTTATGTTATGTAACAAACAACCCCAAAACTGGGTGATTTTAAACAACCATCATTTTATTTGCTCTCAGTTCTGTGGTCAGCAGTTTAGGCTGGGTTCAACTGGGTGATGCTTACAAAAAAATATATTCAGTAAGACCCCTATCATTTACCATACTCAAAAATTAATTGAAGATAGATTATAAAGCCAAATATGAAAAGCAAAACTTTAGAAGAAAAGTTTTTGGTTTGTGTTTTGTTGTTTTGTTTTGTGTGAAGCACTGGGGATTAAACCCAGGGCCTCATACATGCTGTGCTAGGTGATGTCACCTGGGGTCTTTCATGTGGCTGTATCAGCTACATTAGGGTAATCTAACATTGACTGACTTACATTACTTGCAGTTGGTGCTGCCCATAAATTAGGTCACATGTCTCTAGCAGGCAAACCTTGAAGGTGGCTGTATTCCAAGACACAAGCACTTTTCCAGCTTCATGTTACATCACAGTTTCTGATGTCCATTTAGCCAAAGCAAGTCATTGAGTCTATTCAGTCAAGTCCAGAATCGTTGTAGATAAGAGCATGGATAAATGAAGGTGTGATTCATTAGAGCCATTACTATAATAATTTATGGCAAAATTATAGAAAACATCTTTATGACATTGGAATTAGGAGAGCATTTATTAAATGAAACAAAGGGCACAAATTTTAAAGGAAAATATTGTTGAATTTGATCACATTTAAAATTAAATCTGTGTGATCAAAGTAACATATGAAATAAAAAGACAAATCATAAATTGGGAAAGGATATTTGCCACCAACAAAGCATTAAGGATTTTTTTTTAATATTTTATTTTTTAGTTCTCGGCGGACACAACATCTTTGTTTGTATGTGGTGCTCAGGATCGAACCCGTGCCGCACGCATGCCAGGCGAGCGCTCTACCGCTTGAGCCACATCCCCAGCCCCAAGCATTAAGGATTAACATCCAAAACATACAAGGAGTGCCTTCATATTGATAATAAAAAGGTAAATGACAAAAATTTTAGATGGCAAAAGGTAAAAGCAGGCAATTCACAGAAAAGGAAACCCTAAAGACCAGTAAATATATTAAAAGATGCTCAACTTCATTAAAAACCGTAAAATAGAAATTAAAACACATAACATACAATTCTACACTCATCTGAGTTGGCAAAGAATGAAAACACAAAATGTTGATAAGAATGTGGGGAAATGGAAACTCAGATATGTTGCTATTGGAACTGCATATTGATAACTAATTTAGAAGGCAGTTTGTCAGTACTAACAAAGTGAAGACATGCCTAGCCTCTAACTTTGCAATTCCAAATCAAACATATACTTAACTGAGTGGTTCTCAATTGCCTTTTTTTTTTTAAATACTGATACCCAGAGTGCACTGTAAACAAATTAAACCAGAATATATATTATGTGGAGGGATGTTAAGAGTTATTGCCCTAAGATAACTAGCTCATGCACATATGTCCAGTGTATAGGAGGATGTTCATTGCAACACTGTTTATTATTATGAAAAAATTGGAAACAATGCAAGTGTGTATCAATAGGGGAATGAATAAATTGTGGTTAATTATTTCCACTCTTAGGACAATTTCAGTTGTCCTATTTTCAAATTTAGTTTTTCCTACATATTCAAATCTGCTATTGAACTCCTCTAGTGAAATATTATACTTTGCAGTTCCAATTATTTTCCTTTTGTTTCTCTCTTTTTTTTCTAACAATTTCTCCTTTTTGATACTCTCATTTTGTTTATTGTTTTCCTGGTCTCCTTTAGTACTTTGTCTGTGATTTCCTTTTTTTTTTTTTTTTTTTTTTTTTTTTGTCTACTAAACTCACTGTTTCTACCAAATTATTTTGTTATTTTGAGTGGACAAAACTTTTCTGTATCTTTATATGCTTTTTCTCAATAGAAACTATTTTTAATTATAATGTAGTCTCTTTGGAAATCAGATATTCACTCTTCATTGAGTTTTGATGTTGAAGTGTTGAGAGCTGTAGTAGTCTGTTCATTTAATGACATTTCAAATTATTTTTTGCAGATTCTATTCACTGTCATGTATGGTCAGTGAAGATTGATCCACTGTTTCAGTGGTTAGTCAAGAACCTAACAGAGATTTCCTTAAATACCTGGAGCCAAAAAGAGAGAGAAAGAGAGAAATACTACTCTTCTGGTCTAAACTAAAATGATGGCTGCAAAATATTTAATATAATGTCCAAAATATGAGCAACCTCATAATTTTGAAAATATAAATTGAGAGTCCCTGCCAGAAGCATAATTGCCTGCTAAGCTAAATGGTATCTGCTTTTGTGATCCGGGAGATGGGGAGATGCGGTTTGCAGAGGCAAGGCAGTTCCCTCCTTGTGGCATCTGCTCACCGGAGCCCAGGGGCCCCTCTCAGCTTGTGGGAGAATCAGTGTCAGGTTTCACAGTTCTGTAATGACCTTAGACAACATCAATTTTGTGGCCATAGATTGAATAATCCTGCTGAATTATGCAGGTGAATATGGGGCAAACCATATCCATGCAGGCCAGATGGCCATTCTGGGCAGGACAAGCATAGGGCTGGTCTTTTGGAAAATGTGGGATCAAGAAAAGAACCAGTTGAAAAAGTTTAGCAAGCTGATGGGTGCCTTCAGGGTCCGACCAAAAATTCTCATGCCCTTTTGGAATGTTCTGGGCTTTGCACTGGGGGCAGGGGCTGCCAGGGGTTGCTTTGCTGGGGAAAGAAGGAACAATGGCCTGCTCTGTGGTGGTGGAAGAGTCCACAGCACATCACCATAACAGATCAGGACGCTGATGGAGGAGGACCTTGAAAAATATGAGGAGTTTCTTCAGGTGATAAAGAAATGTCGAGATAAAGAGTACCATGATGTAGGACTTGACCATGACGTGGAATTGGCCCCAGCATACGCCATCCAGAAGAGCACTATCCAAGCTGGAGGCAGCGCAGCCATATATTTATCAGAAAGATTTTAAAGTATTTCTGCTTATCCATGTCTATAAAAGATGAAAGTAGTTTAATGAGTAACATTTACAGAGAAGGAACTGTACAATCATTATTATGTGAATTTTGTTAATAAACTATAAGTTAAAAAAACTTTTATTTTTCATTAATAAAACCCTCCAATGTTGTTTTTTTCCTTCAGTCTTATGCCTAAGGCTGATAGTTCACCAGGTCTGTTCAAATTACAGCAAATAAACCAGTCTTTTTTTTTGGTCTCATGGATAATTTTGTCCTACAGCTTCAAGAATGAATCAATAAGTTAATAGGAATAATTTTTTTTCTTCTTTTTGTGATGCTGGGGTGAAACCTAGGGCATCAAGCTTGCAAGGCAAGTGCTCTACCACTGAGCTACCACCCCAGCCTGAGGAATCTTTAAGAGGAAAAAAGGTTGAGTTCTCTGGCGACAAAATGCACTTTAAAACTTAAATATATTTAAGTTTTACTGAGCAAGATTATGAAGTCCATTGAGTAAGATGAAAACTGTCATTGTTTCTGTTTTGAATTGTGCATGATGTGGGTGGGAGGGTGCTATGGTCTCAATGTTTGTGTCTCTCCCAAGATTCCTATGTGGGGAATTCCCCATCCCACAGGTGATGATACTAGCAGGTGATCAGGCCATGGGAGTAGAGGCCTTTCAAATGGTGTTAGTGCCTGATAAAGGAGGCCTGAGACCCCTCAGCCCTTCCACCCTGTGCTTCAGATGGGAACCTCACCAGACACCAATTTGCTGGCACTTTGATTTGGGACTTCACAGCCTTCAGAACTGTGAACAGGACAGTTTTGCTGTCTATAAGCTGCCTAGTCTGTGGTGTTTCGTACCAGCTGCTGGAACAGATGAAGACAGGGAAGTGTTAATCCCAGCAAAGAACATACCAAGTTGTGAATTATTTGCAAAGTCGAATTATACTTATTTCTTTAAGGTCTGTTACCAAAAGAATGAACCAAAACTGACTAAAAATTTCATTCTTTGATGAAATATTTTATGATTTTCAAATTTTAAAATTATTTAATAAAATCCAAGATCAATGGTAAAAGAAACTATACACTGAAATTTTAAAACTTTTTGAAAGGTTTATAACAAATTGTACTGGCCAATGTTTGAGGGATAAAATGAGTGGACAGAGTTCAGAGACTCCAGTCCTTTTATGTCATTATCTCTTTTCATTCCTCTGTTTATTTATTTAACAGAAATTCATAACATGTGGTGATTTCCTCTTAGGTACCAAATATTATTTTCGTTGAATGCAGAATTAAACAAAATAAATAAAACTCTCTGTCCTTATAAAGCTCACATTCATTCAGGTAGGAGGTAGGGCGATGTGGTGGAATAAGCTTTGGATGAAGAGAGGATACTGTAGGAGAGAGAAGGATGAACCTTACCTTCTGCACATCTCTCTGTGTATGAATCTCCTTCTTTCTAATTGTCTGTCAATATTCTTCCATCTCAAATGAACTTTATCTCCTCTTTGACTATTTTCTACCCACTGCATATTGTAAACTTTTTAAAAATTTTAAGACACGGGGCTGGGGTTGTAGCTCAATGATAGAGCACTTGCCTTGCATGAATGAGGCACTGAGTTCAATTCTCAGCACCACATATAAATAAATAAAAATAAAGTTCCATCAACAACTAAGAAAATTGTAGAACATTATATAATTTAGTAGGTTTTTAAATATTTCTCACAGCATATACTATATAGTTTTGTCTTGAATGTTTTGGGTGGTCAGTAAATGAATGAATTTTTGTCAAAGACAGCATGTGATATATGTAAGCAGGGATGCTGTGATAAGAGAAAGCAGATGGGCTCTGGGGGAGAAAACAGATCATATGACCAGGTTGCTGCTCCAAGAGGTAAAACATACACATATTAACTGTGTGATAAACATGAATCGTCAATACTGAGTCAACAAATATGAAATCATTTTAAGCAGGACATAAGGTAGTAAAAAGAATTAATGAAATATAATAAAAGCAGTCCAATATGCATATCTATTTTTGTTTGACTAATTAAAAACAATGTATTAAATAGGTGAAGCCATAATACAATTAAAATATACCTCATTAATAGTTAAATAAAAATACTATAGGGTTGAAGAATTACTCTTGAGGCTTTTCAGCCTAAATTTAACTAACTGAAACTCTTCTGAAGGGGAATATATTCAGTCTTTTTGAAATAAAATGTTTTTCTCCAGGGCTATGATTATAAAGCTGGAACACAACAACGTTGTCTTAACATGTAATAAAGCTGCCTTATTTTTATGTGTATACTTGTAATTCAAGCATGTATAAAGAAAGACTGCAGAACATTCAGGAATAAAAAACTGAGAACAAGTGGAAACAAACAAAATAAAAAGCCGACATTACAATGCTCAAATTACATGGTTCTAAGAGCTGTATAATGAATGCACTTTTCAAAAGGTTACACATTACCAAACTCCTTTTTCACCAACATGAGGTCAGGGAAGTAGAGGAAATAACACAAAGAGGCAGACTTAGGATAATTAAGTGACATAGTTCAAGTCAGTGATTCATTAGGAAAGAGTTCCCAAGGGTCAAATGAGTCATCATCAATTTTAAGCAATAAATTTTCCATTTCTTATTTTGGGGGACAAGTACATTGCTCTATCCTACTTCAAGTCATTATTGTTACCAATTGAAAGTAATGAATATGTATTTTAAAGATATAAGAACAAATAAAAAAAGCCTGCACTGTGGTGAAGGCCTGTTATCCCAAAACTCAGGAGGCTAAGGCAGGAGGACCTGCCAGCTTGAGGCCAACCTTGGCAACTTAAGGAGAACTTGTCTCAAAACAAAAATTAAAAAGGGCTGAGGATATAGCTCAATGGTAGAGTGTCCCTAGATTTGATTCCCAATATAAATAAATAAATAAATTTCAAAATATAAATTGAAGGATAGTTCTTCATCTACAATAGGTAGAAATCAGAATCAATACTAAAACCATACCAGTGGCAACTAGACCCCACAAGGTAGATGTACTCAGGGCAGAATTAAACAGAATTAATTGCTATGGGGGCATCCTATGTGAGGACCTGTCTCTACCAATGTATTCCAAACAATAGGAGTTCCAACTTAGGCAGCAATAGCTGCCTTCTAAAGTCAGTCTCAGCTTGCCAGTTGTTAGCATCTATCCCCAGGGTTCCTGTAGGAGATGATGTACCCCAATATCCTGTGGTTGCTCTAGGAGTTAGGGACTCTGATAGCTTCATTTCAGAGAAGAGCTGTCAAGAAGAACTGCTAAAGTGATTGAAAAGATTGATCTTTTCAATATGCATTCATAATAAGGAGCACAGTGGAATAAAGGTGGGCTGTTGCTTGCTTAGCTGATGCATTGGGTGGATCCAACACTCATACTCTGTGGATGAGGGCACAGAATTAGTGTTTGGGAAAACCAGGGAACCCTCTGGCTACACAAAGCTTTTTTGCCCCCCTGATCCTTAGGTGCTGCATGTCTTACTCATGTACTCTGTATTGTTATGTATTTCTTAAGCATCATGCCTGTCTTCTCTATGAAATAACATGTAATGGTTAGTATAGACACATCCACATAGCCCCCTAGCTCTCATTGTTCCCTTACCCGAATCAACCAGCCACACCATGTTTCTACACCTGTCCCAAATCTTCTTCCTATCTCTTAGTCCAGCAGTCAAAATAATCTTTTCTCCCTAAGGCCTCCAGTTGTCATGGTAACCAAAAGCCTTGTACAAAGAAAAAATCATACAGCAAGGCTAGATACATAATTTGAGCTATCCCCAACTGACTTGCTGAGACCACTTCCTTTCTTTCATCTTGAATGTGTGTAACAAATAAACTATAATCTTTGTGGTTAGTTTTAACCGTTTTACATGCTTACCTTAAAGAGAGGGGGAAACTGGCTCAACCTGTTTAAAAAGAGGCTTGTTGCCAAACTTTAAGGCTATTTGATTTAATTGCCTCAGGTTTTTAAAGACCTCATAAAAAAAACTTTAAAAGTGACTCATAGAGGATTTTAATAAATTCTACTCCAGACAAAGAATATCCATTTCTTGATAATAGGGTATTATGTATAAACAGGTAGTCCACTGAGCTCCATTCTTGCTTACTTTGCCCTGATTGAGATTAAACATAAAAACAATTTCTCCAACTGTTCAGTGAGCACACCACAGGAGAAAGTGGACTGTTCTTGGGACAGTGTATACCAATTGTTTGAACATGTACTTCATGAGGCCAAACTATTACTTCCTTTAGTGTAAAGGTTCATGCAGTCAAACATAAGAAGTAAGCACAAATTAACTTCTTTGTGAACTCCAGTCTTTCTCTCTTGAGGTCCTTTTTTTAAAAATTTTTTTTGTAGTTGTACACAATAACTTTATTTTATTTATTTATTTATTTATTTTTATGTGGTGCTGAGGATTGAACCCAGGGCCTTGCAAGGCGAGTGCTCTACCACTGAGTCATAACCCCGGCCCCTCTCTTGAGGTTCTTATGGGTGGATATAACATTCTTAGGTCTTCTTAGAATATTTCAATACCACTGTGCCTTCAAGAGCTTAGGAGAGTGTGTCCTTTCTGTCTCTCACTCTCATCTTTGATGTTTCTCTCTCTCTTCCCTTTGTTATTTTTCTTGTCTTTTTCCATCTCCAGATACTGCTGGAGCTTCTCCATCTGCCACTTCTTCCTTTTCCTGTACTTCCAGAACTCTATATTTAAAAACAAATTTTTAGTTGTAGCTACACACAATGCCTTTATTTTATTTGTTTATTTGTATGCAGTACTAGGGATCAAACCCAGTGCTTCAAGCGTGCTAAGCAAGTGCCCTACCACTAAGTTACAATCCCAGCCCCACAGAGCTCCACTTTTGAGTAGGTTCCCTCTTTCTGCCCAAGGCCTTCTAGCTCTGGTCCTCCAAGAGGGAATTATGATGGATCTAAGGCACTCATGTGGTCTCATTCTCTTTGCCAGAGATTAATTAAGCTGTGTCTAATTTGGGCAATTAGATTGGAATACAAATTTGCCAAGGATCTCTGAAAAAGGCTTCTTAGCTAATAAAAGAAACACACAATCCTTTTCTGCTGTTTGACATTAAAAATGTAATACTTGAAAATGTAGTAGTAGCATCTTGCAAGCATGAGGTAAAAGATGATATGTAGAGGATGGCAGAGTTCTCAACCATTGAATAAAAACAATCCTGGAGTGGTCCCAATGCAGAATTTCCTGTGTTCTGCACAAGAAATTGTGTGTTCCCTTATGGTTGTAACCAATTGAATTAAGGTTTGCAGTTACTTCCTGCTAAAAGATTTCTCAGGAGATTTTTGGTTGGTTTTTTACTTTTTTTCCAATTTTACTTTTTTTTATTTGTCCTAATTAGTTGTACATGATAGTAGAATGCATTTTTACACATCATACATAAATGGAGTATAACTTCTCATTCTTCTGGCTGTACATGATGTAGAGTTATACCAGCTGTATAATCATATATGCCCATAGGGAAATAATGTTCAACTCATTCTACTGTCCTTCCTATCTCCATGCCCCTCCCCTCTCTTCACTCCCCTCATCTAATCCAAAGTACCTCTATTCTTCCTTGGTCAACCCCCTTCTCACAAGTTTTTTAAGGATAATTAAGGAATGAGTACAAGTTATTGATTTCTAATTTGTAATAAATACAATTTATAGAAATAATTAAAATCAGAGCAAACCTGGCAATGGCTAAAATGACACATGGTAAAATTGGTGTTTTTTGTTTGTTTGTTTGTTTGTTTGTTTTAGAGAATCAAATTTTCACAGGATTTATTTATATAATCTTACTTTTTATAGTAATCTGACAAGCACCCTATACTGAGTGCTATAGCCAGTTGAGTTGCCTGGGAAGGAGCTGGGCAGTCCTGCCCATCCTCCTACAACCCCAAGAAGCAGCTGGGCAGCCTGTTCTCAGAACCTCAGCCTGCTGAGGCCTTGATAAGTAGACAGATAATTCTGCCCACCAACCCTGGCCCTGGGAAGCAGCTAGGTTGCTTGAATTCCTTGCAATCCCACTAATAATGAAGGACACCCCAAACCTGAAGCCTGGTACATCTTGCCCAGAACTGCCAGCAAACTTGCCCCACCTAAAAGAGCTACATCCTAGTTGGTGATGAAATTCCACAACCCTTGTAGTCTAGGCCATTGAGACACTGGCAGATGACAGACATCACAGACACTAATTACAGTTAAAGAAGCTATGTAGACACTACACTAAAGCACCTACCTGGCATTGCCTTGGGTTTGGGGGTTTGGGTTTGATCCCTAGCAACACACACACACACACACACACACACACACACACACACATGCATACAATTTAGAAACAAGCAAACAAACCTACCTGAAATCAAAGCCAATGCAATGCAGTTTATCCAACCAAAACCCTAAGACATATTATTAGGATAGTCTTTTCCTTTGAAAGCCACCCTAGAAAATCAGTAGAAGCAACTGATCTGCAGATGCATAGATATCAATACAGGGATACAAGAAGCATGAAAATATAAGATAACATGATGCTTCTAAAAGAACATAACTCTCTAGATCAACCATAAAGAAAAGGAAATTGATGAATTGCAGACAATTTAATGAAATCAGGAACACAATTCATGGTCTGCATGATAAATTCAGCAAAAAGAGATTATGAAAAAGAAATCAAGATTTCTGTTTGGTTCTTTTTTTTTTTTTAATTTAGTCTCAACAGCAGACTTGATCAAGCAGATGAAAGAAAGATGAAAGAATTTCTGAGCTTGAAGACAGATCTTTTGAAATAACCAAGTCAGGAAAAAAAAGAATTAAAAGAATGAAAAAGCCTATGAAATGTATGGAACACCATTTGTAGGGACAACTTACAGAATGAAGGAAAATATTTTCAAGCTATTCATCTGACAAGGAATTAACAAATGGAGTATATAAGTAACTCAAATAATTCAAAAGCAAAAAAAAAAAAAAAGAAGGAGGAGGAGGAGGAGGAGGAGCAGAAGGAGGAGGAGGAGGAAAGAAAAGAAAAAAAAACATGTGATTTTAAAATGGGCAAATGCTTGGGAGGATGAAGCAGGGGGATTTGCAAGTCCAAGGCCGGCCTGGGTAACTTAGTGAGATCCAAACTAAAAATAAAATAGCTAGGTGTAGCTTAGTGGTAGAGTGCTTGCCTAACATGCATGAGGCCCTGGGTTCAATCCCCAGTACTGAAACAAACAAACAAACAAAGGGCAAATAACTTGAATAGGCATTTGCCAAAAAAGGATATACAAATGGTCAAGAAGTATATGAAAAAATATTCAAAATTGCTAATGATCAGGGAAATGCAAATCCAAATCATAGTGAGGGGGCTAGGGTTGTAGCTCAGTGGTAGAGAGCTTGCCTAGCATGTATGAAGCACTACATAAAAATAAACAAACAAAATAAAGGTGGATGTCCATCTAAAATTAATATATTTTTTAAAAACAGTGAGAATCTTCTCACTATAATTAGAATGGCTATTATCAACAAAACAAAGAATAACCAGTGCTGGCAAGGTATGTGGTAAAGAGAATTATGATACACTGTTATTAAGGATGTATGTTATTAAAGCCATAATGGACTTTCCTCAAAAACAAAAACTAGAAATACAACTATCAACCTTCAATCCTACTACTGGGTATATATCCAGAGGAACAGAAATCAATACATCACAGAGACATTTGCATTCATATGTTTCTTGTAATATTATTCACAATAGCCAAGACATGGAAGTCACCTATGTGTCCACTGAGGGGTGAATGGATTTTAAAAATGTAGTACACATACACACTAGAATAATGTTTGGCCATAAAACAACCAAATTCTGTCATTTGCTGCAAAATGGATAGAACTGAAGAACATTATGGTAGTGAAATAATTCAGGCACAGAAAGACAAATACCAGATGTTCTCACTTTAATGCGGAAGCTAAAAAGTTGGTTTCAGATAATGTGAGACTAGAATAGTGATTACCAGAGCCTGGTAAGTGTGTGGGGGAGGGAGATGGAGAAAGTATGGTTAACAGGTGCAGGGGCGTGGTTGGATAAGAGTAATAACTCTAAAGTTCTATAGACCATTTAATAATAATGGATGACAAAAATTGATTATTTCAAAATCACTAATAGAATTCTGAATGTCTCCAACAAAAAATGATAAATGTCTGATAAGTGATAGATATCTAATTACCCTGATCTTACCATTACACATTATATACATAAGTTGGAATGTCACACAGTACCCCATAAATGTGTACAATTACCACACGTCAATTAAAAGTAAAACATATTTTTTAAAAAAAGAACAATGTGACAGTGGCTAAGATACTTTTAGACAGTTGGTAAGCGCCAGACAAAATATATGCCTATGTTAAAGTATTTAAGTCTTACAAGAATCCTATAATAGACTTATTGTTAGCTCATGCTAGAGAACTTCAGAGAAGTTCAGTACTTGTCCAAGACCAATGAATTAGAAAGTAACAGAACCAGAATTTGAATCCAGAGTTCAGTTATCTAACTTGCATGAGAAGGAATGGGAAACAAGATTGGTAACAGGAGGTTACACTGTACTCTGTGCCTCCATTGTTTACCTTGTGGAAATAAAAGTAGAGAACCAGGCAAGGGTACTGTGAACTATCATTCACATACACCCCTGAGAGAGAACACAAATAATTTGTGAATGGGGAGAAAGTCCCCAAGTTACCCAAGGCCAGCATTATAATGGTAAATTCCCAATCCTCAAGGGAAAATGTGTCAAGGATTCCCTTTCCAGCTTATGGTTCTCAAAGAATTGTCGAGTGCTCAGCTCTCTTTTTGTTTCTGTTTCTCTGTTTCTTCAGGCAGGGAAGAGATGGGTTAGGTTGCACTTTCGCTACAGCTGGCCACTCTGAACGTTGCCCAGACATGTGATGGTATATTTTGTCCTCAAGTCATCCTGCTGAATTACAAAATCCTAGAAGGTCAAACCTCACTTGTACAGAATTTTGTCAACAAGATTTTTACTGTGAAGGACAGAGACAAACCTTTTTTTTAGTACATCTTTGTGTATGTGTGTGTGTGTGTGGGTTTTGTTGTTGTTGTTTGTTTTGTTTTGTTTTTATGGTACAGGGAATTGAACATAGGGATACTTTACCACTGAGCTACATCCCTAACCCTTTTTATTTATTTATTTTTAATTTGAGACAGTGTCTCACTAAATTGCCGAGGCTGGCCTGAAACTTGTGATCCTCCTGCCTCAGCCTCCTAAGTCACTGGGATTTACAGGCATGTGTCACCACACCCAGTTTAAGTACATCTCTTGCCGCAGTCTGGCTGGGCACAATTCAGGAGCCACTTGTCAAAAGAAATGAACTTTATTTTTAGAACCACACATGCCAAACAAAACAGCTCCTCAGGAAAAACCTTCAGAGCCCAACTGCCACCACCGGCTTCCCACAAGCCTCTCAACCTCCCCCACTCCTCCTGCTCTTGAGGCTGATTGGCTGGGTCATGTGGGCGGAGCCAAAAAAGTCCCCCAATGAGCAGCTCCGTGGTCTGAAAGGGTGGGGAAACAGCCCAATGAGCATCACCATAGAGGAGCCAATCAGTTGGCAGTTAGAAGTTTGCTGGGGCCGCTGTGAGCCAATCATCAACTGGCAGCTGGAAGTTTGCTGGCAGCTGGAAGTTTGCTGGGGCCCCTTCGGCTGTGGCTCTCAACAATATCTAATTGTTTAATTTGGGGAAAGGGAAAAAAAATAAACTGTGAATATTCTTTTAGAAAACTTATATAATGAATTCCCATGTATCTATCACTTAGCTTCAATAATTATCAAAGCTAATTTTGTTTCATCTATAACCCTACCCACTTCTCCTATCACTAGGATTTTTTTTTTTTTTTTGGTACTGGGGATTGAATCCAGGGGTGTTTTTTTTTTTTTAACCACTGAACCACATCCCTAACCTTTTTTTTTTTTTTTTAATTTTGAGACAGGGCCTTGCTAAATTGCTGAAGCTGGCCTTAAACTTGCAATCCTACTGCTTCAGCCTCCCAAATGCCCGGCTATCTCTAAGATATTCTGAAGCAAATCCAAGACCTCATATTATTTCAAGTAAATATTTTAGGTACTTATAAGAAATAAAGACTCTTGAAAATATCATTATCATACTTCAAATTAATAATTGATCAATATCATTAAATATCTTGTTAATGTCCAAATTTCCCAGGTTGTCTCATTTCTTTAAATCAGGATCAAACAAGATTCACAAATTGTAGCTGGTTGACATGTTTCTTAAGTCTCTTTTTTGATGGGGTAGCAGGTACTGGGGATTGAACTCAGGGACACACAACCACTAAGCCACATCCCCAGCCCTGTTTTGGATTTTATTTAGAGACAGGGTCTCACTGAGTTGCTTAGTGCCTCACTGTTGCTGAGGCTGGCTTTGAACACTCAATCCTCCTGCCTCAGCCTCCTAAGATGCTGGGATTACAGGTGTGCACACCATACCCAGCTTCTTAAGTCTTTTTAAATATATATTTTGTTCTGCCCCTAATTTTTTCCTTGCAATCTGTTTTTTAATAGATTTTAAAAATCCACTCCAGAAAAAAATTACATTTTATGGAAATAATAACCACCAAAGAAACTGTACAATGGCAGAAGTTATAGAAACTTCTGTCCATTTGATATGGCAAAAACTGATCAAAAAGCCAATTCTTGGTTGTAAGATATAAGAAAGGAACTTATTTCAAGAGTAATTTTAGAAAAAAAAATATAAAAAAGAAAAAAACAAAAACAAAAAATGGAAAATTGGAAGAAAATAGTTTAAAATACACATTTCTCATGGCATTTGCCCCATAAAATATTTTCATGAAAATTTATCGACATTTCTGGCTCCCAGTGCTAGGTTGAAATCCATTGCTGTTGTTTGCTACAGAACCAGATACTGATAAACTCATTAACTTCATAGGATCTATGTTATAGTTTCTAAACCAGTCACTGTGATAAACTCTTCAATACACTACAAAATTTGTAGATTATCAAGCTCTTGAGTCACATCTTCTTTTCCCCATTGACACCTGTGGCAGCTCTGCTAATTACTTACAAAATATCCATTCTTTCTGTTTCTTTACCATGAGAAACACTCTTTTGCTCAAGGCAACAGCATGTCCAGCCAAAAACTTGATTTCATAGTAATCCACAGACACAGTACAGGGCAATGAGTTATAAGGAAAAATATATGGGAGGGGCTCAGGGAAAAACAGGGGGACGCAGGCAGGCTTGGCTGATATGTACTATCTGCCTTCACCCTCTGTCTTGTCTAGAATTCAGACATAAGGCTGAAGATGGCAGAGTCATCTTCTGACTGTGAGGATAGGAGCACATGGTAGACGGAGCAGAAAGATAAAGAGACTGGGAGCCTTCTTTTACTACCTGCATATGATATGCCTTCCTTGGAACTTCTTATTATTTAAATAGAAAAGAAAATGTATCTCTCTTTGTCAAGTCACTTAGTTTGGTTTTAGTTACATGCAGCTGAAAGGCAATCATAATTGACACTTTTTGCCATTTCAATTCTCACAGATAATTTTAACCAAAAGGTGGGTAAAAAAAGTAAAGATAAAATTTTGAGTGTACAAACATTATATAATATACACACATGCAACATAATTATGTATATATGTGTATAAATTGTTCCAATTTATGATTTACATAGAAATTTTTTAAACAATAAAATCTACAGAAAATCATATCTTTTAGTTTATCAAATAACATGTGTTTTTCCTGTTTCCTTGAATCCAAAATGAGTCAATTTTTTTTTCTAATCCTGGAAACTTTCCAGGATATATCAGGCTGAGAGAATATCATCATAAAATCATAATCTCTCACCAAGAGCTGGTTGCAACAGATTTAATTTCCCTTTGTGTATCATACTGTCTGCATTTTATATTTGAAGGAGGATCTTTGATTTCATCAGGAAATAAAACGCTGTTAGGAATATGAAATTGACTACAGGTTCTTTCAACTGAATAAATAGAACACACACAAAAAAGAATGATAGGAGAACAAAGTACCATACAACAATAATATCCCCAAGTGCAAAGATATTTTCTTAAACTGAAAGCAACATAATTTTCAAAATGAGCTATCAGGTATTCAGAAAAGAAAATGAACACAAACTGGAAAAATGAAGGTTTAGAATTGAAGTAAATAAATCACTTCACAATTTTTGAAGTTCAGAATGACACACATATATATTAAGGTGCTCTAGGCAAAGAATACTTGTATATCATTTAAAGTGGAAGGTTACTTCTGACCTTTCAAATGTAACAAACTTATTTAACATTTTCCTTCAATAACAACAAAAAGTTTCTTCACTGATGATAACTGGAAATGCCATGATGTGGCACTGTTAATAAGAGGGGAAATCATTCATGTTACATGATCTGTTCATCACTGTATCCTATCACTTAGAAGATTGCACAGTGAGAGGCATGGGAAAAATGGAGGAACTTTGATTGGGCAAAGGGGAGGGAGGATAGGGAGGGTGCATGGAAGCAGGAAAGATGGTGGAATGAGATGGACATCATTACCCTCGGTACATGTATGACTGTACACATGGTGTGAGGCTACATCATGTACAACCATAGAAATGTAAAATTGTGCTGCAATTGTGTACAATGAATCAAAATGTATTCTACTGTCATATATACCTAATTAAAATGAATAAATAAATTTTGAAAAATGTAAAAAAAAAAGATTGCATGGCACAACAATATAAAGTTGCTGAGTTCACAAATGAGAATTAGGACTTTTAAAAGGAATTGAGATGTGATAGATAGTAACTAATTTGTTTAAAGTCAAGGAAGAAAAACCATCAAAATGGAAGGCATCTGCTTTTCCTGTCTGTATAGCATTCCTTTTCCCCTTCTTTGAGTAGCAGAACACTGCCCATCCTTTCAGAAACTGCTCATCATGATCCATTTTATGACTCTAATGAAATGATTCATCATTTTCCCTTCCTCCCTACCATGGCCACAGGGACAGTGAGCATGTGACCCAAAATAGATCAAGCATTCCCTGAAATTTATATCTACTGAAGCAGAGAGAAATCTTCTCTCTCCTTTGGGGGCTTCTAGCTAGGATGATGTTTGCCTGGAGATGTATAATCACAACTCTTATTATGAAAATTAAATAGGAGAGATTGGGGGAAAACAGAGAAGTGGAGCTGAAAGATGGAGACAGTCTTTCTGTCAGGATCCAGGGGGTACCTGACATTAGTTTCTCCCCTCCCTTTCTCAGGTATATAGCAAATAAATTCAATTTTTAAAAATTTGAATTATATACAAAAATAGATATTTGAAAACAGATTAACAGTAAAATATGCCCCTTTAACCAGTTTTAGGTGTTCAGTAATATTAAGTATGTTTACACTGTACTTAAAGGAAAACTCAGTTTTCTGTTTAAACTCTGTTTTGTCATTTGTAATTAAAAGATGTAGTGGATTTTGTTTGTTTGTTTGTTTGTTTTGCAGTGCTGACGATTGAACCCAAGGCTTCACACGTGTTACCCAAGTACTCTATCACTGAGCCACAAGAGCCATATCCTCACCCTGTTTGCTTTTATTTTTTTAAATTATTGTTTTGTAGAAATTCTGCATATATATTCTTTTAAAAATACTTTTATTTTTATTTTTATGTGGTGCTGAAGATTAAGCCCAGTGCCTCATACATGCTAGGGGATCACTCTACCACTGAGCCACAACCCCAGACCCTGCATATATATTCTTGATAGCAATTCTTTATTTGATACATATTTTGAAAACATTTTCCCCTAATCTGTAATCCAACAAATAAATTGTCTTAAGGCTGTCTTTCAATGAGTGGAATTTTTAATTTTAATGATGCGATTTATCAATTTTATGTCTCCATGATTAATGCTTTCTCTATGCTAAGAAACATTTTACCTATTTCCTAACAGCAAATATATTTTGTTTTCTTCTGTAGAGGCTTTATACTTTAGCTTTTTTGTTTGGTTCAATGATCTGTCTTAAATTAATTTTTATATTTGATTTTTCCCCCAGATGGATACTCAGTTGTTTCAACAACATATGTTCAAGATATTTTTTCCCATTTCTAATTGGCTAGCTTTAATGCTTTTGTTGAGAATCAAAGGACTATGAGTCTGTTTCTGGGCCATTTACTTTGTTCCATCGATCTATTTGTTTATTCTAACGCTGGTACCACACACTTTTGATCAATGCAACTTTATTAAGTCTTGAAGTCAGGCAGCATAAGTTCTTCAAATTTATTCTCCAAAAGAGCTTAAACTAAGTTTGGCATGGTGATGCACATCTGTAATCCCAGCAGCTTGGGAGGGTAAAGCTGCTGGGATTACTAGTTAATATCACAAATTCAAAAGCCAGCCTCAGCAATTTAGCAAGATCCTGTCTCAAAATAAAATTTAAAAACAAGCAGGTTGCTGGGAATGTTGCTCAGCAGTTAAGTATCCCTGGGTTCAATCCCTGGTCCCCCCCCCCCCATAAGCTTAAATTAACTCAGCAACTTAGTAGATATTATTATTCTATTATTAGATAAGAGTGTCTACCTAATAGATATTTCTATATAGCATTGCATTATTAGGTATAAAGTTATAGACTCTGGAATTCAAAAAGAGTTCAACTTGGGGCTGGGGATGTGGCTCAAGCAGTAGCGCGCTCGCCTGGCATGCATGCGGCCTGGGTTCGATCCTCAGCACCACATACCAACAAAGATGTTGTGTCTGCCGAGAACTAAAAAATAAATATTAAAAACTCTCTCTCTCTCTCTCTCTCTCTCTCCTCTCTCACTCTCTCTTTAAAAAAAAATTTAAAAAATAATTAAAAAAAAAAGAGTTCAACTTTTTGTTTTATTTACTCAGTACTGTTTCCTCCCTGTCAGCATCACAAAAGGGGCTTGTAGCAGATATTTGTCATGTTTAAGTTTCTGCATCCAAATATCCTTATTTTGTTTCCTTTGCCTAGAATGCCATATCCTTATTTGCTAACTCTCATTTATTCTTCAGTTCCAAGCTAAGCAAACAAACAAACAAACAAACAAACAAAAAACATTTACATTTGCACAAAAAAGCATAAAATATTTAGGAATACATTTAAGACTTACAAGATCTCTGTTGGGGTTGTGGCTCAGTGGTAGAGTACTCACCTAGCACATGTGAGGCACTGGGTTTGATCCTCAGCACCACATAAAAATAAATAAATAAAGATATCGTGTCCATCTACAATAAAAACATATTTAGAAAAGACTTATAAGATCTTTACACTGAAAACTACATATTATTGCTAAGCAAAATTAGGAAAATCTTTTAAAAATAGATATACCATTTTCATGGACTAGAAAACTCAATATTTTTAAGATGTTAATTATCCCCAAATAGATCTAGAGATTTAACATGATCTAATCATAATCTCAATGGACTATTTTGAGTAGAAATTGTTCTAAAATTTATATGGAAATGCAAAGGACCCAGAAAATACAAATATTATTGAAAAATAATGACCAGAGTGGGGAATTTTGGCTACCTGACTTCAAGACTTACCAATTTTAGCTAAGCCTTCCTCTCAGTTGCCTACCTTAGTCCTTAGAGTCTGAATTTAGTGCCTCTCCTCTGCAGTTCCATAGTGTTATGAAATACTGTCAGCAAAGCAGTTATCACAGTGTATTTCAATGATGTATTATTTGTCTGTTACCCAAGACTTCTTAAGGGCAAGGAATGGGCTTGTTTATCCTGTTTACTACTGAGTCCAGAATACATGAAATGGTACCTATACACTATAGAAATAACGTTAATTGCATGAAGTTGAATTTAAAATAAATTATGCAAAAGAGTTAATATTTTAAAACAAAGCTCCATCTTCTGCCTAAGAGCTTTTTATTCAGGTATCCAGGACTAGTTTATTGGACTTGGTTTTAAAAGATAATAATATTACTGTCACAGAGAGAAAAAGATTAAGATCACAGTTTGATTCCCTAAGAAACTGGTTCAAACTCTTGGAAATCAAACATCTTAAACATTATAGAAAATTGCCCAGTAATTGTACTCTCAAGAATTTAGATGTATGGATTAATGTAAAAGGCAAAAATAACTTTATGCACAAAGATATTCATTGTTGTTGTTATTCCAGAGAAAAATGGAAACAACCTGAGAGTCCTTCAAATGAGGATCATTTAAAAATACCTTAGTAGATTAACTTGACATATTTTACAGCTACTAGATGATTAACAAAGCTCAATAACATTTTTAACCTTCTTTTAAGTTACAGAGGGGAAATGACAGAACAGTAAGAAATTACCAGGGCAAAGGTGAAGGGAAAATGTTATCCCAGAGAGGTAGTTATACAAAATGTGGCTTTTGCCCTGAAAGCATTTACCAATCCTGAAAATTCTGAACTTTAATTTTGAAACTCCAGTAGGCCAATGAGACAGAAAATAAAGTCCCACGGTTAAACAAAGTTGACAATCTAACAAGAAAAGTCTTCTCACAATATGTTGGGATCCCAAAGAACTACCACTCAGAGTAGATAACCTAAAAGAGGAATATCTTACCTGAAATTACAGCTGACATAGAGTCATCAGAGCTCAAGAGAATTTCAAACCTTAAAATAGGCAAACTACCAGGCACTCGTGAAATCCTCTCTAGAGAAATAAAGTTTCATTGCAAGTCTAAGTTTATTCCCACAAATGATTTTTCAAATATAATGTCCAATACACAAGGCTCACAAGGAAACTAGATTCTATAAGCAGAATCTAACAAAAGCAAGAGACAAGAAAGAACTGACCCATAAAAATTTTAGACGTTGGAGGCTGTGGTTGTGGTAGAGCGCTCGCCTGGCTTGGGTGAGACACTGGGTTTGATCCTCAGCATCACATAAAAATTAAGGCATTGTGTCCATTTACAACTAAAAAAATTTTTAAAAAAATTTTAGACATTGGATAATTATTATGCTGACCATAGAAATAAAAGGTAAAAACCAAGTTTGAAGAATTCTGTAGAAAATAAAAAATAATGAAAAGTACTATAGGAAATTTTCAAAAGAATTAAAAAGAATTTTATAAATAAAAATGCAATAACTAAAATTAAAAATCCAAAGGTGGAACTGCTGGCTTGGTAACTACATCAAGGTGCTAGGAGGGTGGTGTGTCCTGGGAAGCCTCAGAATCACCATGTCATATGCTCCTACATAATATGTCCTATGTTTTCTTCCATTTGGCTGTTTTAGAGATTGATAAGAAGGTCCCCTAAAGACAGAGGTAGAGATGAGTTATGCAGCCATGATCTAAGAAATACTTGTAGCCACCAGAAGCTATAATAGGCCAGGAATTCTTCCAAAGAGTCTAGAGGGAGTTTGTCCCTACTGACATCTTGACTTTTGACTTCTCGTCTCCAGAATTCTGAGATAATAAATTTCTGTTGTCTTAAAAACAATCCCAAATGTCAGATATCTGCTCTGAAGAGATGTCTTTCAGCCTTGGCAGTACATTGGAAATACATGGGAGAACTTAAAATAGACAAAAACTATTAGTGTTGCTCCCACTCAAATCAGAATGGCAGGGGTGAAGCCCAGGGGTTGGTTTCTTTAAAAGATGTGCATCCACAGTTAGAGATGGGAAAACTGTAGCCCATGGAACAAATATGGCCTTCTACTTGCTTTTTCAAATAGTTTCATTGTAATACATATACATGCACACATACAAAACCAAAAGGTCAGTGTAGTGGATTAGATACTGTTGGAAGGAGAATTAGTAAACTGAAGGAAAAGAAACAATAATGATTAGAGTGTCAAGTAATTAAAAAATAATTTTAAAACTTTGAAAGCAATAAAGGAAATTAGTGAGACCAAAAGTTTGTTCTTTAAAAAGATCAACAAAATTGACAAACCTTGCTGGGTTAGCCACTGTAATCCCAGTGGCTCAGGAGGCTGAAACAGGAGGATCTCAAGTTCAAAGCCAACCTCAGCCTCAGCAATAGTGAGATACTAAGCAACTCAGTGAGACCCTGTCTCTAAATAAAATACAAAATAGGGCTGGGGTTGTGGCTCAGTGGTTGAGTGCCCCTGAGTTCAATCCATGGTATCCCCCCAGTCCACCCCAAATTGATAAACCTTTCACTAAACTAACAGGGAGAGAGAGAAGACCCAAATTATTATGAACCAAAATGAGAGAGGAGCCATTATAACTAATCTTATAGAAACAAAAACGATTATAAAGTAATAATATAAATAATTGTTTATTAACAAATTAGATAAGTTGGATAAAATGGATAAATTCTTACAAAGACACAAACTGAAATTGTCTCATGAAGAGGCAAATGAATATGGATATAGCATATGAAAAGAGTGAATTAATATTCCGAAACTTATCACAAAGAAAAGTGCAGTCCCAGATGGCTTCACCAATTAATTGTACCAAATATTTAATGAAGAATTAATGTCATTTTTTTAGTGCTCCTGGGAATTGAACCCAGGGTGCTTTACCACTGAACCATATCCCCCAGACTTTTTTTTCTTTTAATATTTATTCTTTAGTTTTAGGTGGACTCAATATCTTTATTTTACATTTATGTGGTGCTGAGAATTGAACCCAGTGCCTCATGCATGCTAGGCAAGCGCGCTACCACTGAGCCACAATCCCAGCCCCTTCCTAGACTTTTTAAAAATTTAAGATAGGGTCTTGCTAAATTGCCAAGGCTAGCCTCAAACTTGTAATTCATATGCCTTAACTTCCTGAGTTGCTGGGATTTCAGGCATGCATCACCACCCAAAGCTAATGCCAATTCCTTTATAAGCTCTTCCCAAAATTAGAAGAGTAGAGAATACTTCTCAAGTCATTTTATGAGGGCAGTATTATTTTGAAACCAATACCTGAATATTTTATCACAAGAAAAGAAAACTCCAGAAAATATCTCTTATGAATCCTCACAAAAACTAGCACATGAATCAACAAAACTAGTAAACTAAATCCAGGAAACACATAAAACAATGATATGTCATGACCAAATAGGATGCAAATTTGGTTTAAGTTCCAAAAATTAATTTTCATATCAATATAATAAATAAAAATCATATGATCAACTCAATAGATGTAGAAAAGGTTTTAAAAAATATAACACTCTTAATGATAAAACCCTCAAAAAACTAGAAACAAAAGGGAACTTTATCAGTGTGATAAAGGACATCTACAAGAAACCCACAGTGAACATTGTACTTAATGGTGAAAGACTGGGTGCATTTCCCCCTAAGATCAGGAACAAAATAAAGAGGTCTACTGTTGCCACTCCTGTTTAACATTGTATTGTTGAAGGTTCTAGCTAAGGCAACTAAGGAAGAAAAAGAAGTCAAAGGCATTCAGATTGAAGAAGTAAAACTCTTTCTCTGGACAGGTGACACAATCTTACATATAAAAAAATTCCAAGGAGTGGGAGGCTGAGACAGGAGGATTGCAGGTTCAAGGCCAGCATCAGCAAATAAAGGAGACCCTAAGCAACTTAGTGAGATCCTGTCTCAAAATACTACTAATAAAAAAGGGCTGGGGATGTGGCTCAGTGGTTAAGCACCCCTGGGTTCAATCCCTGGTATCTAAATAAATAAATCCTAAGGAATCCACTAAAAAACTATTAGAGGTAATAAATGAGTTCCACAGGGTTGTAAGACATAAGGTCAATATATAAAAATCAATTTTATTTTCATACACTTGAACTATCTGAAAATAAAATCAACAAAAATCCAATTTGCAGCTTAGGGCATAAAAAGGAATAAAATAGTAATAAATTTAACAAAATAAAGTGCAAAACTATACTGTGAAACCCACCAAACTTTTTAAATATATTAAAGAAGATGTATTATTAGAAAAACATCCATGTTCATACACCAGAAGAATTAACATTGTTAAGATGTTGATGAATCCCAATCTGATCTATAGATTCAATGCAATCCAATCAAAATCCCAGATGACTTCTTTGTAGAATCTGACTAGCTGACTGTAAAATTTATATAGAATTATTTAAACAATCTTGAAAAAGAAGGACTCATACTTCCATATTTTAAAATTTACCCCAAAACAACAGTAATCCAGACCCTGTGGTACTAGCACAAGTATGGACATATAGACCAATGAATAGTACTTAGAGTCCAGAAAGAAAGGCTTATGTTTATGGTCAACTGACTCCCAACAAGTATGCCAAGCCCATACAATGGTGGAAAGAATAATCTTTTCAACAAAAGATTTTGGGGCAACTGGATAGTTGTGTTCTAAAAGAATAAAGTTAGACCCCTTCCTCATACTATATACAAAAATGAACATAAAATGAAGCAAGGTCAGAAATGTAAACTAAAAAATTTAAAACTCTTAGCAGAAAACACAAGGTAAATTTTCATGACCTTGGATTTGGTAAAGCACTATTTGATATGACACCAAAGGACAAGCAACAAAAGAAAACAGGTAAATTGGATTTCATCCAAAACTAAAAACTTCTGTGCTTCAAAAGACAATATCAATGGGGCTGGGATTGTGATTCAGCTGTAGAGTGCTCCCCTAGCACGTGGGAGGCCCTGGGTTCGATCCTCAGCACCACATAAAAATAAAGATGTTGTGTCCACCGAAAACTAAAAAATAAATATTTAAAAAAATTCTCTCTCTAAAATAAATAAATAAATAAATAAAGACATTGTGTCCAGTTATAACCAAAAAATAAATATTAAAAAAGACACTATAAAAATATGAAAAAAATGTAGAATGAGAGAAAATATTTGCAAGTCATATGTCTGATTTGTATCAGCTCTCACCTTTATATCCAAAAACATAAGAAAACTTGCAACTCCATAATAAAAGGACAAAGAATTTGAACAGATACTTCTCTCTAAGATATACAAATGGCCAATAAGCACATAAAAAGAGTCTCACCATTACCAGGGATGGTGGTGCATGCCTGTAAGCAGCTCGGTAGGCTAAGACAAGTTCAAAGCCAGCCCCAGCAACTTAGCAAGGCCCTAAGCAATTTAGTGGGACCCTGTCTCAAAATAAAAAGTGAAAAGGTAAAAAGGGCTGGGGATGTGTCTCAGTATGTAATCATCCCTGGGTTCAATCTTTTTTTTTTTTTTTTTAAAGAGAGAGAGAGAGAGAGAGAGAGAGAGAGAGAGAGAGAAATTTTTTAATATTTATTTTTTAGTTTTCGACGGACACAACATCTTTGTTTGTATGTGGTGCTGAGGATGGAACCTGGCAGCACGCATGCCAGGCGAGCACGCTACCGCTTGAGCCACATCCTCATCCCCTAGGGTTCAATCTTTAGTACAAAAAAAAAAAAAAAAAAAAAAAAGATTCTCAGCAGCATTAGTCAATAGGACTTCCACAAATGAGTTACCATATGATCCACAAAGTCGAATACTTCAGAGAAATGAAAACGTATTTCACACAAAATTTTTTTCATGAATCTTTGTAGTAACATTATTCATAATAGCCAAATGGCAGAAATTACCAAAGATGCATCAACAGATGAATCAACATTTGGTATATCCATCCATTGGAATGTTATTCAGCAGTTTAAAAAAAAAAAAGAATGACGTACTAATACATGCTACAATAGAGATGAACCTTGCAAACATTATGCTACTTAAAAGAATCCTGTCACAAATACCATATATTATATAATTCCATTCCGATGTTTAGAAAAGGCAAACTACAGAGAAAGAAAGATTAGAGGCTGCTTAGTCACAGAGGTGGAGAAATTCACATGAAGCTAATAGCTAAAGGCAGTTTTCTTTTTAAGGTGATGACAATGTTTTAAAATTGACTATAATAACGTTTATTCATACCTGTGGATATAATACAAACCCAATAAATTGTACACTTTATTTTTTAATAGTTTTTGTAGTTGTAGTTGGACATAGTACCTTTATTTTATTTATTTATTTTTATGTGGTGCCAAGGCTTGAACCCAGTGCTGGGCACGTGTTAGGTGAGTGCTCTACCACTGAGCCACAACCCCAGCCCTGAATTGTACACTTTAAATAGATTATATGATACATGATTTATTGCCGCAGTCTTGGCTGGGCACAGAATCACGAGCCATTCAAGCAGGAACAAAACTTTATTTTGAAAAAGCCGCCAATACTCTGTAGGCGCTGGCAAGCCAAACCCGGTCCTCCCACGCGGGCCTCCACCGGAACCCCGTCCCCCTGAACCGGGGGTCCCCCGGACCTCCCCCGGAATTCCCTCCTACTATCCTTCCCCAACCAATGGGAACTCTCCATGAGTCCCGTAACATGAATCCGGTAGCAGGCCAAGGTGAACAGCGGGAGTCCAATTTCCATATGAATGTAAATCTTAACATAATCATCTCAGTGCTAGCTGGCGTCACTTTACAACCAAAGGTGCCATACATCGTATATTTGCTTGTGGCTCCTAGCAATTTATGTAAGTAAAGCTACTGAAAATGTAATGAGATACTCACTCTTGGGTAACAACTCTGTACTGCAAACCTGAGAGTAAATGTCTGTTTGCATTTTGCACCTGGGTTCTTCATTTTACTGTAATCATGGTTGTGTTCTGTATCCATTCTTCCTTACACAAAGGTAACTACCTTTTTATTTGTTGATGTATCTCCTTGCCTAAGAGGAGGTTATTTGTATTAGGGCTAAAAGTTGAGTTGCTTCAAGGTACTTCCTTTTCTGACACTCTCTTTCTCTTTTTAAATAAAGAACTCACTAATGTTTATGACAAATATCTTTGTGAGCAACAAGAAAATACTTTTTTAAAAGAGAAATCACAGAGTAGAATGATAAATTTCTTCACGATTTAGTCTTAAAATAGGAAGATGATATAGTCCTTGAGTTCTTCTTGGTGGCAGCCCTTCAAGGAATTGGCAGGATTTGAGAGGGGATGCCTGTATGGTAAACCTAGACAGAGGCTTTCAGATTCAGAGCCTCAATCAAGTTTCCTGGTGATTGCTTACGAATATTATGTAAGGAGAAAGCTGTCAGATTTGCAGTGTCAGTGACCAGTATGGCCCTAGACAATGCAGATGTTAGCAGGAAACTTGATGAGCTAGGGCTGTACACTCTTGGTGTTTCCCCCTGTACCATATAAAGCTGGAAGAACCTTAAATAAAAATTTAATCTCTTGCTACCCTCACAGAATGAGGGCATCAAGTCTTAGAATTCAATTTTTAAAAACAATCAAGAAATGCATAATTGAGGTTTTTCTTTTATACTTTTTTATTAGAAAATAATTTTAAGGTTAGAAAAAAGAAAAAGATACAAAAACTACCTATATACTATACCCAGGTTCACCTATTGCTAACATTTCTCCCTATTTGCTTTATCATTTACTACTCATGTAATTCTATTATATAATAAATATTTATATATAAAAATATAAATCCATATATATATATATATATATATATATATATATGACATGTGATATTATTTTTCTGAACCATGAAGGGGTGAGTCCAAAATATTAAGTCCATTACATGTTTTTGGATCATATATATCAACATATGATGTATTAATACCATGCTATAGTTTGGGTCTTAAATGTTTCTCCAAATGGGTGCCTATACTTGAAATATTGATCCTCACCCTGTCACACTATTGGGAGGTGGTGGAATCCTTTTGAAATGGTAAAAGGAAGTTAGGTCATTGGAGATGTACCCTTGAAGGGGATCTTGTAAAAATGTAGATTCTGATTCAGTAGAACTGGTTTAAAGTCTGAAATGCTGTATTTTGTAATAAACTTCCAGAGGATGCCAATACATTGGTCACACTTTGAGCTGCAAGATTATGGCCACCTCACAGTCCATAGATAATTTTATATAGGTACTTAAGCCCTGGTTTCTTCCTATCTCTCTTATTTCCAGGCCACCATTCTCAGAAGCTTGCTTTACCAGTGCTTCCTGCCCTGATATGCTGCCTCATCATAGGCCCCAAAATAATGGGGCCAACCAACCATAGACTGAAGCCTCTGAAACTATGAATCAAAATAAGTCTTTCCTCTTATAAAGTTTTTTTCTATCTGAGGTATTTTGTCAGAGTAACACAACGCTAACACAATATATAATATCATAAATATATATGATAATGTTATATGTATTACATACTTATTAATTATACAATCATGCATTATATAACAATGTTTGAATCAAAGGTAGATTGCACATATGATGGTAGTCCCTTAAGATTTCATCACACAGTGATGTTGTAGCCTTTGATTTTCACACAATGATGATATTGCCTAACAATGCATTCTTCAGAAGATATTTCTGTTCTGAGAACCAAGAGGAATATTCTCTTTCATAACCATAGTTAGGGTTGACAGACTTAGGAAATAAAAATACATGATGCCAAAGGCAAATTCCAACAGAAAAGAAAGTTTCTGAACTTTTCCAGATTAGAGAAACTACTATACTCTCCCTTCTGGAAACACTTTGACATTGTTCCTAGATTTGATGAGTTTTGGGTTACCCATCAATGGCCTGGGTTACTTATCAATGCCTAAGCAGTAAGTTTAATCTGCTGGACAAGATTTCTGGTAACCAGTTAATGTCTGTTTTATCTTACTGATAAAAGTGAAGGTTAGCTGACTCTGGTATCAAATTAAAGCTTGTATTTCTCCTATTTTCTACATCTGCCCCACGTGATTCCATTTCTTAAATATTCTGTTGATCTGGTTGTATATTGCAGGATTGAATAAGAATTGTCTTATAAAAACTACTACTTCTAAAATTTAAATATAAATCATCATTGGATCTTGTAAAATTGTAAACTCTGATTCAGTAGAACTGGTTTAAGGTCTGAAATTCTGTATTTCTTAATAAACTCCCAGAAGATACCAATACACTGGCCCTATCATTGCACTTTGAGCAGCAAGATTATGGCCACCTCATAATCAATAGATATTTTTATATAGGCACTTAGGCCCTATCCAAATACATTGAATCAGAATCTGTTGGGGCATTATCCATGAATATACAGTACATTTTAAACAATCTCCTAGGGAGATTTGAGAGATACTGGTCTTTGCATTTGAAATGCCCTCTGCCTTTTCCCTTGACTTGTTTATTTTCTGTTCCTGAAAGCTGAGTGCAATTTGATGCTTTTACTGGTCACCTCAAACTTAAATTACCAGTTGTTTGCAACAACTATTTGCTATTTATCATTAGCTATACTTTCTTGCATATATCCTATCTCTCTAGACAGATTTTACTTCTTGAAATAAACAATTATACACATTCTTGTAGCCTCAGATCCTAGCATACTTCTTAGTATTGAGTAAATTTTTAATATTTGTCATGGACAATAATCATGATGATGATGGAAGATCAATTTCTTTCCCAGACACATGGTTGTTTTCCAGGCTCTGTGTGATTAAAAGAACCTGCTGAGTCCATAAAAGAAACATTCAATTGCTTAGCAAAACTCCAACTCCCAACTATGGCACAACATTTTTTAGGAACTGGTACCACAATCCTTTTTGTGCTTTGGTAGTTTGGATTTTATTATGGTAAACAGAAGTTTAAAGGAAAGGAAGTAATGCTTTGAATTTATTTTGTCTTTCATCTGAGAACCTCAAAACATTCTAAAACCACTTATTATGTTTCTTTGCAGCAGTGCTGTAAATATTATTATACTCTCCTTAAAAAAGCTGACTATGGAGAGTTGTAATATACTTGATCAAAATCATAGCTTTTGTAAGAAGGCCACACCAAGAAACTCGGGAGCAGCTGGGCTGAACTTGACAGGTAACACAGCATTTTCTCAAGTTATATGACTTGACAAATGCACATTCAAGACCTCAAGTTATATGACTTGACAGGTGCACATTCCGTTGAAGATGAGAGGAAATCAAAGATTATTTCCATTCTGGAGAACAAATCCCCCCCCCCATTCCCAGTGCCATTGCCCTGTGTTACCATGACTTATACATTCTTACATTGCGGTTAACATCTTCCTTATCTATTTCCCAGTCATTTTCCCGCTTAACAACGTCCTTATCTATTTTGCAGTCATCTTGTTCTCCCCATCTCCGAGCCCATTGGGGCAGCTGAATAAAACACTGCTTCTTAGAAAATTCCTTTCACCTCTCAGTTTCCTCTTTGTGTGTACACGGGGATGGATCACGCCCACCTACCTCACAGGATGGCTGGAGGGGCTGAACGCGCCTCGATAAATGGATAAATGGACACTCGTTGCTGCCTTACTATGCCACTCCTTGTTTAACTTAACGCCACAAACCATAACAGGCACAGGGCATGTTGACAGGGCACAGACTGGAGGCAGAGTTTTTTCCTCTGCGGAAAGGGAGCGCGCGGGCTCCTGCGAGCTGTCTGGCGGTCTTCGCAGAGCGCCGTAAAGGAAAAAACTACCTCTCCCGTGAGGCCGCGCGGGGCAGCCCGCGCCGCCCCACCAGGCGCGTACCCCAGACAAACCTGGAAGCGGGTGTTGGGGGGGACACCAGAAAGAAATCGCTGATGCGGGCTACTTCGGGGGGGGGGGCGCTTGACAGCACATAGAACAAAGGAAACGCATAGGACTGTGGGGATGGTAGCGAGGATAAGACTCCTGGCGAAAGGCAAGTTTTAAAATAGAGCTGTGCACCCTTTCCTCGCTACCCCAGCGGACCGTAAATTCGCGCGGCAGCGGAGAAGTCGAGGACGCGCTGCGGGGCTCGCGCCTCTGCCTCGGGGACTCAAATCTGCGGGAGCGGGAAGGGGCGGGGCGGACGGCGCGGGGGCGGGGCCTGAGGCGGCGAGGGCGGCGGCGGCGGCGGCGGCGGCGGCTGCGGCCACGACCCAGACATCTGGGACTGTTGTTGTTTTCTCGGCGCACGCCCGCCTCAGTCAGATCACCCAGAGACCCGGACCTGGTCCGCCGGGGCGCGGGCGGCGGTATCCGCCCTCTCTCTCGGTTCTCTAGAGCTACGACAGGAGGTGGCACTAACACGCTGCAGCTGGTCTCCGATGCCCTTCAGTGAGGAGGGGGAGTCCGGACCCTGGTGAGCACATCCAGGTTCCCAGTTGGGTGTCTTGGCCGGCCGCTCAGGCCCGGATATCCACGTCTCGCTGACATGGCTGAAAACGCAGAGGGAGACCTGAACTCCAACCTGCTCCACGCCCCCTACCGCACCGGCGACCCTCAGCTAGACACGGCTATCGCGCAGTGGCTTCGTTGGGACAAGGTAGGTACCTGCTCAACCGTCATCCAACCCCTCTTCCTGCACACCCTCCCACGCACAGTCCGCCCTTTCCAGTGCCATCCAGGGCTCCACAGGCTTCCGAGGAGATGGCCCGGGGAGCCGGGCGTTGCCACCCACTTAAGCTTGGGCTGCCTTCCTCGGGTGGTCTGGGCTGGTCGGAGGCATCCTCAGTCGCTTCCTTTTGCGGTGCGCTAAATTGCAAACCCCTCGTTCTCCTCCCTTCAGTGCGTGTCATCTCTCATTCTCAAAAATAATCATCATCGTAAGTTATATCCTTCACAGAGCTATTTCTTTCCTCGTTTCTCTCTTAACTTCCTTCTCTGCAAACCTGCAAGTGGTTTCACGCATCCCTGGAGGTTTCCAACCTCTCTCCGCTTTAGTGCTGGTCTAGTGTGTTTCCATCTTCTGTCACTAGGTAGTCGCTGGTCTTTATACACTCCCTTGTATTCTATCATATCACCTTTTGCTCTTGGGGAAAGAAAAGATTCTCTTAACTCTTATTTCTTTCCCTTGCTGGCCTTTGTTTTCTGGAAGTATCCTTTTCAAAATATGGTGTTTTCTAGGTTTCATATGACATTCCTGATATGAAATTGTTTTTGGTTTACCCCCTCCTCTGCTCTCCCCCTCTTCTTGTACAGGCATATGGAATGGATTCATGAACGCAGAAATAAAAAATACAGCTGTCTCACTTGTAATAGAAGCTATTGGAGACTGTAAGGGAGGATGATAAATCAAGCTTTTGCTTTGTCAGGTGCATAAAAAAATACATTTGTTGAAGCAGAGAAGGCAACACATTTAAAATTGAATTAATAATACTGAATTAGGGGATTTGCATGGCAGTATGGGAAATCATGTTGTACAAAAGAATTTCTAAAGGACAAGATTTCTGAAAAAAGTTTATTTTTACTTTGTTCAATCATTCTTTCAGTAAAAACAAACAAACAAACAAACAAAACCCCTGAGCATTTGAATCATCAAATCATCAAATTCAAGTTCTAGGTCCTATTAGGGCCAAGAAATACTAGTGGTGAGGAATATAGAAAAGCTTCCTGTCTTCAATAAGCTGTCAGCAGATAGGGATAACCAGCAGATAAGCTATTATGATGAGGTATTGGGCATTAAGTGGTCATGTGCATCTTGGCCATTCTGATTTTTCTGGAGTCTAAACCAGTGCTTCTCAAATGTAAATTGCTTATAGATCATCTTCAAGGTCTTTAAATGCAGGTTCTGATTCAGAGATCAGGGGTGGAGTCTGTGAGGCTGCCTCAGAGTGAGCCTCCAGGTAATACCAGTGATGCTGATTTGTGGACCACATTTGGAGTAGCAAGGCTTTGTCTTTTGGTACCTATTTTGACTATATTTTCCCTAATCAATGTCCTGATTAATTTTTAAAAGACTGGTTGAATGATTAACATTCATTAATTGCCCATGCTATGCCTAGATACTGTGGAGATATGTTGAAATATTTAAAAACTATAAAGCGTACATAATAACACAAGACTAGAATAATTTTGGTGGCAATTAAATGGTTTATAGATATCTAGTTTTCATAGAAATTCAAAAGTGGGAGTGATCTGTGGATTGGGATGGTCAAGGATACTTTATGAGAAGATAGAATACATATAAAAAGAACAAGGAATGCTTCCATTGAAAGTGGAATAGAAAGTCTTAATTTATTTGAAAGTGCCCTCTACATAAAAGGAACTGACTGAAAACCTATAGGAGATAGAAAGATTAGACAGACATGAATCAGACCTTCAGAGAATATAGAAGGAAAGATGAAACAAAGGCTAACAAATATAATGCAGGGAGCAAATAATAATTGCCCTTAGCAAGAATAGATTTAAATACTTTTATTAATTATTTAATAGAAATAATAAATATCTTCATGATTCATTTTTTTAATTTAAAATTTTTATAAATGTTATGTGTTCACAAAATGGGAAAAAATTACAACAAACACAAACATATATTTTTAGATATGGTACCTCCCATCACTTGGAAGCTATGGTAAAACCAAATGATAAACCAAATGATTCGTGATCCTGAAGAATCCAACCACATTATTATCTTTTTTTTAAGAGAGAGAGAGAGAAAGAGAGAGAATTTTTTAATATTTTATTTTATTTTTTTTAGTTTTCGGCCGACACAACATCTTTGTTTGTATGTGGTGCTGAGGATCGAACCCGGGCCTCACGCATGCCAGGCAAGCGCGATACCACTTGAGCCACATCCCCAGCCCAATATCTTTTGTTTTTTGAAACACCAAATTATTTTTGAAAAACTGCTGTGAATGAGATAGGAGGCCTCTTAACTTATTTATATTCATATGAAATAATTCTTAAGAGTATCCATATAGTATTAGAAGGCCCTTCATTTATCATTATATGTGTGATCATGATTCCTTTTTTAATGGAGAAAATATTTTAATTGGGAAACAAAAATGTATATACTGTAGATGGATATTGTAAGTAAGCTAGGTTAAGTCCCAGAGCACTGAAATTTAGAGGACAGAAATGTAAAATAATAAATCAGATTTTTAACATTTATTCCATTAATTGTTGATAGCACACATAGTCTTTTAATATAGGGAAAATGAATTTAACTTAAACCTGATTAATACCTATTTTGTTAAAAAAGGAACCTACCAAATAGTGCTGATTGTTAATGACTATAATGGTATGTGATAAGTTATAAACTGATCTGAGGGCAATTTGCTATTTGCTTTGGCCACCCAAATTACTAATTTTAGCCTTGGTGGTACTTTAAAATATCTTCACGAAAGAAAGTTACTTGTGTTGAGCTTTCAGAATTAGTTAAGATTTAGACTTGTTAAGGTAGAGAGGACTATGACAAGCAGAGATTGGAACTTTAATGTGCGTAGTTAGCACATTTGTTTCTGTTATAGCTCAGGGTACATAGATTTTTGGAAGAGTGTGAAGAACAGATCATAGCAGGGCTTTAGTATGTGTTTAGTGGCTTTGAACAAATAAAGTGTATGTAAGTTTTAAAAATAGTGCAAAAAGACAGGGTTTATTGGGGGCAATGTAGGGTTTCCCATGTAGTTCTCATGGGGTAACTTTTTGTTGGTACATTTACCAGTCTAAGGTCTTACCTCCCAGTTTCTAGGCCTTCAGTCCAATATGTTAAGCATACGCTGTCTCAGTATGGACTCATCATACTCAAAGTCACAGAAACTAATGTTCTATTTAAGAATGCCTTTTTATTAATTTATGGTACGGATCTAATAGCTAAGTGGATTTGTTTCTAGCTAGGGCATTTTATAGATCCAAAGGGAAGTAAAAGAAAAAAGAAGGTTTTTGGTGATTATGAAATCAAATCACAGGAGGTCAGATATATGATGTAAAAATTTAACAGCATCAGCCTATATCAAGTAAATGCATCCATCTTCATGATGGGACAACCCTACCACTAGAACCCAATAAGTCCATGGATCAAGGTGTTCTTCCTCCAGGCAGTGCACAGATAACTCTTCCACCAGAGTACTCTCTCTCTCTCTTGTATTCTAGGGCTAAAGCTTCTATCTCCTCCCCACTTCTTTCTTCAGTGCTTTCATGTATTGTCAAATTACAGACATGCCATGCTTACCTAGAAACCAGGTTTTCTTTAACATAATAACTCTCCTGTTTCTGATCCATCATGAATTTTAACTAATAGTGGTTTTATATGCTATATATTAAGCACTGTCAAAGCTTGGGTGGGTAAATGGGTAGGGATTGGGACTAAGACAACACTGGGCAGAGCTGCTTATCCAGCTGTAGTAGCAACAACAAAGGTGTTGAACTTCCTATATATTGACAACCATGTGGAGGCAGAAACTGACTGTTGAATTTTAAGAAATAGTGAATAGAGTACTGGTCTGAAGAAAGTAGGTCTGCATTGAGAAAGAGTTGACTTCACAGTTGAAGGTTAAGCTTATCAAAAGCTTGAAAATAAAAGACTTTGGTATAAGCCAATGATTTTCAAACATCTAACAATAGAAGGTTTTTCAACTAAACTGTAGCCCAAGTAAAAAGAGGATGAATTCCCTTTTAAATCATTATTGTGTGATGGAAAATAGACCCATGAAGCACCTCTGCAAAGTTGGTCTAGTCCAATTTTATTGTGTAGAGACCCAAGAAAGTTGTAGAAATCATCCTTTTGTGGAACCTGAACTGAATTTTCCACTATTCAATACAATTTTATAATACTAGTTTAATAGCCTTTTTGTTCACATTTTCTATACTTTACTCAATTTAGCACTCAATCAATGAAGAGTATAGAATACATATTGGCCTGATGAACTTTGGGAAATGTTTGTGCTTATTCTTAGAATTTACTTGTTTCAATCTTTGTACAGTGGTCTAAATCTCATTTGATACAGCAACCCTATATGGTAGGAATGTGGTAGTTATCCCCATTTTTACAAGTAAAGAAATAGGTTCAGAAAAGGAAAATGATTTACTCAAGAAGATATGACCTTTAAGTGGAAGATTTGGAACTAGAACCTGTCATGTGACTTTTTACTTTAGTCTTCTTATCACTGTAATAGATTTTATAAATTGAATATTCAATAAATGTTAGTGGTATCATAACCGAGTTTCAAGGACCTCATTAAATCATTTTATTGGCTTTTGTAAAGCTAGAGGATATAAGATACTGTAGAATAAACTGTTCTGGATTTTTTTTTATTGGTTGTTCAAAACATTACAAAGCTCTTGACATATCATATTTCATACATTAGATTCAAGTGGGTTATGAACTCCCATTTTTACCCCAAATACAGATTGAAGAATCACATCGGTTACACATCCACATTTTTACATAATGCCCTATTACTAACTGTTGTATTCTGCTACTTTTCCTATCCTCTACTATCCCCCCTCCCCTCCCCTCCCATCTTCTCTCTCTACCCCATCTACTGTAATTCATTTCTCTCCTTGTTTATTTTCCCATTTCCCTCACAGCCTCTTATATGTAATTTTGTATAACAATGAGGTCTCCCTCCATTTCCATGCAATTTCCCTTTTCTCTCCCTTTCCCTCCCACCTCCTGGATTTTGTTGTTGTTAAGAGCTGCTCAACAGTTGCTTTGGTCTCCTTGGCAACAATATTCTCCCTTTGTCCAAGAAATTTAGTACATATAAATGAGTGCTTAAATTTTTTTCTTTTTAGAATTAACATTAATTTTTATCTCCAAATTTCTTTTATTCTGCTCAATTTTCAACACTTTATTTTCAATTTATTTGTACTTATTTTGGATAAATACATACTTACAGTTTTTTAAAGATAGTACAGAAGGGATTATCATGGAAAGTAGAGCTCTTAATTGTCTCTTCTCTTCCTTAGTTTGCTCCTTAAATGCCATTTTAATGATTTTTTAGTTATTTTTGCAGTTACCATGAACAGACAAAATAATATGCCAGTGCCATTATTTCTTGATTTAAAAAAAAATTTAGATAGTATGTCAAATATATGCCTATACTATAAGAACATGGGAGCTCGCTCACACTATTCTCTGTGTCTCCTTCATTAGTTCACTTTACGTTGCTAAAATAATACCTGAGATTGGGTAATGCATAAAAAGAAGAGGTTTATTTAGCTCACCATTTTGGACGCAAAAAAAAACACAAGACCCGGTAGTGCCATTGTTTTGTCTCTAGGTAGGGCCTCATGGCTGATGGCCTCATAGTAGGAGCATAAGTAAGAGGGATCACATGGTAAGATAGAAAGCCAGAGACCTTCGAGGGGGCAGCCTTCATTTTTTTTTTTTTTTTTGTTTGTTTGTTTTTATTAACAACTCAAATGTGTGGGAACTCACTCCACAAAACTAGCATTTCCTTCCCAAGGCAGTGCCTATAGTGACCCAGTTACCCTTCACTAGGCCCCACCTCTTAAAGCTTCCAGAACCTCAACACCTCCACACTGAGGACCAACCCTTTAATACATGAACTGTTGGGGGACAAACCACATCCAAACTATAGCACTTCCTAAATTTTGGTAGTTATGCTATTAGTCTCTTACTTATTTCTTTGCAAGTTTAAGTAATAAAGAAGTCTGCAGGACAATAACTCATAAACACAGACCTTCCAATTGGCCATTCTGTTTTAGAGAATACTGGCAGAAAATATATTCTATGTACAAAAATAGAGAAAACCCATGTTGGCTTCCTGAAAAAGTCTGTGGATGTCAGTAACTAAGGAACAAGTTATATGAAGAGGGCTGGGGTTATGACTCAGTGGTAGAACACTTGCCTAGCATGTGTGAGATACTGAGTTCAATCCTCAGCACCACATAAAAATAAATAAATAAAATAAAGGCATTGTGTCCATTTACACCTAAAATAATTTTTTAAAAAAGCTATATGAAGAAAACAGTTTACATGAAAAATAAAATAAAGCAGTAAACATATACACAAAGAGATAAAACAGGGAACAAAAGATCTTAAATTTCTCTAATTAAATTAAAATAGAGGGGCTGAGGTTGTGGCTCAGTGATAGAGTGCTTGCTTAGCTGGGTTCAATCCTTAGAGTGCTGGGTTCAATCCTCAGCACCACATAAATGTAAAATAAAGATATTGTGTCCACCTGAAGCTTAAGAATAAATATTTTTAAAATTAAAATTATCTTCATCAAAGAAAGATACTATGAAAAAGAAACAGAAAACAAGAATGAGCTCTAGGAAATTAATGAGCTCTAGGAATATAAAGTGATTCCACCTCCTGCCAAATATAATAAAAAATATAAAAATTAGAGTTGGGGGGCTGGGGTTGTGACTCAGTGGTAGAGCGCTTGCCTGGCATGTGTGAGGCCCTGGGTTCAATCCTCAGCACCACATATAAACAAATAAAGTAAAAAAAAAAAATCTATTGACAACTAAAAAATATTTTTTAAAAAGTTAAAGTTGGAAAAACATGCTAAAAGGAAGTAGGAAATATGAGAGGAGTCTGATATGGAATAACTACTCCAGGAGCCTAATGTAAATATTCTAGTTGATAATAGTGCACTAGATCCACATTGGGCTTCAGAAAATATATCTTGAAAAAGAACGCAATATCTATGCCCTATTAGTAAAAAAAATTGAAAGCTTTGGTGTTATGGTGAAGATGCCATTTTTCTGTCAACAACAATATCAAAGAAAAGCAGTCAGTCTTGGAAGGGAGGGAGGGAGGGAGGGAGGGAACAAGGCGGGGAGGGCAGGCCTGAATAAGCAAGAAGGGAGGAAACAGAGCTGAGGTATAGTTTAGAGGCAGAGCACTTGCCTAGAATGCATGAGGCCCTGGGTTCAATCCCCAGCATCACTGGAGGAAAAAAGAAAGGACAGACTTGAACAAGCTGAAAATGAAGCAAACTAAAACAGGGCATGATTTTGAAGATTTAATCATTGGACCTTAAGAAAAAAAATACATTTGATTTTAAAACTCATAGGTGACACAAAATGAAAGTTAAGAGAAGAAAGCTTAATCTGAATCCATTGTGGGATCTAAAGTGAAGAATACTTAGATGGTTTTAACTTAGTGTATTAGTCACCTTTCTATCCCTGTGACCAAAGTACCCATGTGAACGATTTAATGGAGGAAAGGTTTATTTTGGTTTATGGTTTGAAAGTCCATAGTTAGCTGGCGCCATTGCTTTGGGCCTGAGGTGAGACAGAATATCATGGCAAAAGGGATTTTGGAAAGAAGCTGCTCAGTGCATGGCAGCCAGGAAGAAAGGACAAATTATAGTTCCTAAGGGCATGTCTCAGTGACCTATTTTCTCCAACTATGGCTCATCTGCCTAAAGATTCACCCTCCTCTCAGTAATCAATTCAAATTACTAATCCATCAAATCCACTGATTAGGTTAGAGCCCTCATGATCCCATCACTTCCCCCAAAGCCATGCTTCTGCACATTTCTGCATTGGGAACCAAGCCTTCAACACATGAACCTTTGGGGAACATTCAAGATCCAAATCACAACACCTAGTGATTACAGTATTTTAAGGATCAAAAAGAAGACAAAGCACACAATTCAATTATTTTATTATGGTAGAAAACACATAACACAAAAGTTACCATCTTGACCATTTTTAAGTTCAATAGTTTTTTTTTGAAGTGTACACAAATTGTTGTGTTACAAATCTTCAGAATTTTTTTAATCTTGCTGAACTGAACAACTTCCTGTTTCCTCCTTCCTTTTCCCCTAGCAACCACCATTCTACTTTCTGTTTCTACAAATTTGATTACTCTAGGTACCTCATATAAATAGAAACAATTGGACAGTATTTTGTCTTTTTGTGACTGGTTTATTTCACTTGTCATAATGTCCTCATGGTTCAACCATGTTATAGATAAGTTTTAATTTTTTAAATATATACCACAGATTGAACCCAGGGGGTGCTTAACCACTTAGCTAAGGTCTTGCTAAGGTACCTAGAGCCTCACTAATTTGCTGAGGCTGGCTTTGAACTCAAAATCTTCCTGCTTCAACCTCCCAAACTGCTGGGATTACAGGTGTGTGCTATCATGTCCATCAATAAGATTTGATTTAGATAAAAATGTAGATATAATCATCAGCCTATTTGGTGTTTTGACTTATTGTGCTTTGTAATTGTGTTTTGAATCATCAGACTGTGTATCATTCAAATATTTGTTGAAATTACATCTGCTTCTCTATATGCACTGACTCTTTTCTTTTCTCGTTGTCATTGTAATAAGTTCTCAAGAGGGAGAGGAGACAAGTGTTTAAGTCTTTCATTTTGAACTAAGACTCTTTTAGTTTTCAAAACTGGAGGCAGTTACACTGTCCTTCACTATGTGAAGGGATACAGAAACTGGTATATCCACACAATGGAATATTATTCAGTGATTAAAAATAAATAGGTTATAAGGCTATAAAAAGACACGGAGAAACATTAAATGCAAATTGCTGACTGAAAGAAATGGGTGTGACAATGGAGTATTACTCTGCATTAAAAAATGACAAAATCGGGCTGGGGATGTGGCTCAAGCGGTAATGCGCTTGCCTGGCATGCGCGGGGCCCTGGGTTCGATCCTCAGCACCACATAAAATAAAGATGTTGTGTCCACCGAAAAACTAAAAAAAATAAATATTAAAAAATTAAAAAAAAATGACAAAATCATAGAATTTGGAGGGAAATGGATGGCATTAGAGCAGATTATGCTAAGTGAAGCTAGCCAATCCTTAAAAAACAAATGCCAAATGACTGCTTTGATATAAGGGGAGTAACCAAGGACAGGGTAGGGACGAAGAGCTTGAGAAGAAGATTAACATTAAACAGGGATGAGAGGTGGGAGGGAAAGGGAGTGAGAAGGGAAATTGCTTGGAAATGGAAGGTGATCCCCAGGGTTTTACAAAATTACATATAAGAGGAAATGAGGGGTAAGAAAAGAATAATACAAGTGGAAGAAATGATTTACAGTAGAGGGGGTAGAGAGAGAAAAGGGGAGGGGAGGGGAGGGGAGGGGAGGGGGGATAGTAGAGAATAGGATAGACAGCAGAATACATCAGACACTAGAATGGCAATATGTAAATCAGTGGAAGTGTAACTGATGTGATACAGCAATCTGTACACGGGGTAAAAATGGGAGTTCATAACCCACTTGAATCAAACTGTGAAATATGATATATTAAGAACTATGTAATGTTTTGAACGACCAACAATAAAAATTAAAAAAAAAAAGAAATGGGTGTGAAAAAGCTACCTACTATATGATTTCAATTACATGTCATTCTGAAAAATTTTGGCAAAACTACAGAGACAGTAAA
This sequence comes from Spermophilus citellus, assembly GCF_964194105.1. Taxonomy (NCBI): domain Eukaryota; kingdom Metazoa; phylum Chordata; class Mammalia; order Rodentia; family Sciuridae; genus Spermophilus; species Spermophilus citellus. Next base: position 193,303,065 of record NC_138183.1, read on the forward strand.
ATTATCAGTAGTTACCAGAGACCTGGGGAAGCAGAAAGGAAGGAGAAATAGGTGTAACACCTATGATTTTTAGGGCAGCAAAGCTATTCTGTATGATACAATAATGATACATGTCCTTATAATTTATCTAAAACCTTAGAACTTTAATATAGGAAAAGTGAGCCATAATGTAGTCTGTGTATTTTACTAATAATGTATCTGCATTGGCTTAAGTGTATGAAATGTACCACTATACAATGTTAATAGAGGAAACTGAAAGGGGATGTGTATGTGAGAGTACCCTGTATTCAGTTTTCAGTAAACCTAAAACTGTTCTAAAAATAGTATATTTATTTATTTAAAACTGTTCTAAAATAGTGTGTGTGTATGTATAGATATATATGTGTATTTTTATTTATATTTGAAAGGGGAGAGATTCATATGTGAAAGTACTTTCTTTCTAGACAATTTTCAAAATAGGTAGACTTCTCCTTTGAGGACAGTCTCTGTCTTATTTCTTTCTTTCAGAAAGGATTTTTGTTTAGTTCCTTCAAGTCTCCTACAAGGCCATTAGAAAGCCTATTTGTTTATATCTTTGGTCTAGAATTATTTTCCCAGTCTCTTATTTTTTAAAATAATATGGAGAATCTAATAAAAAGACATTTATCATCATTTGGTTCCTCCTAATTTTACTTGTGAGGTATATTGAATTAACAAAAGAATATAAATACTACTATATTCCATTAGTTCAGATTTTCATGGTTCCTTCTTGGATAAAAATTAGATTTTTTTCATCTGTCTTTTTGCAGAGACATCATGATTGACTTGTTTAATTATTTTTACCTAATTTACACATTTGTTCTGTTTTGTAGAACTATTTCCCCACAATAAAAGGTTGACTAGTAATTTAGTGCAGGTTTTACTAAAGGAGTATATTTTTCGTTAGTGAAATGCTTTCTTCATTACTGCTAATTACTACTGAGGCTGCTGCCCTCTGGTGTTGGGAGTTAATGGAGAAAATGATTTATGCAGGTGGAGAAGAGGCAGGGAGATGCTTAATGGGATAATGTCACCAATTCTGCATAGGATCTTCTACACAAAACAATTGAATGAGCACTATATTTCACTAAAATATGGAAATGGTCATATTTAATGGCAAAAGAGTATGAAACCTATAACACTGTCGATGAAATATATTGTCTTGGATACAAAGGAATTTTGGTTTTCAGCTAAACAGAACCTATCTTGTTGGAGAATCTCTTTAACATAAATAGTAGTTTTGTTTTGTTTCTGCTTTAGAATTTTCTCACATCATTTTCTCTTTGAAATATTTAATTACTTATGCAAATAAAAATTAGAGAAAGATGAATGCCCACTGTGAGTGTTAGCTTCCTATCACACAAAATATCTGATATAATCCACTTACAAAGAGTTTTGGAGGTTCTAGTCCACGATCCATTGGCTCCATTCCTTTGGACTTGGGGCAAGGCAACCTGTGATGGCAGGAGCATGTGACAGAGCAAAACCACTCACCTCATGGACAGGAAGCAAAAGAGAGAAAAGATGCCAGAGTCTCACATTCCCCTCCACAGCACACCCCTAATGACCTAAGGACCTCCCTAGAAGGCCTACCTCTTAAAGTTTCTGCATCTTCACAATAGCGTTCCCCTGGGACCAAACCTTTTGGGAGACATTCAAGATCCAAACTATAACATGCACCTGTAAGGAAATGTTTAAATAAACTGGAACACTCTTCAGTGAAAAGTGTAGCACAGATCCATATGTATTAAAGAACCTCTGGATATAGATATAAATATAGATGATGATGATGATGATGATGATGATGATGATGATGATTGGTACTGGGGATTGAATTTAGTGGCACTTATCCACTGAGCTATATCCCCAGCCCTTTTTTGAACTTTATTTAGAGACAGGGTCTTGCTGAGTTGCTTAGGACATTGCTAAGTTGCTGAGGCTGACTCTGAACTCACGATCCTCCTACCTCAACATCCCATGCCATAGGCATGCACCACCCGCCCAGCAAGACTATATATTTTTAAATTTTTATTTTGTTGTGGTGAAAACACTTAGCATGAGATCCACCCTATTAACATATTTTCAAGTGTACAATACAATATCGCGAACTATAGGTATCTTTATTGTTGGTAGACAACTATACATAATTGTTAGTATTTACTGAATTGAACACTTAAAAGGGTGATATTTACTATTATGTAAATGTAAGTTTTACCTCAATAAGCCCAACTTACAAAAAAAACCTAAAGTATACAGAAAGCCCTGTCTAAAATTGATATTGTACAGGCTATATGGATAAATCCTAATGGGTACTGTTTTGTTCTTATGTATGAATTAATGGCAAAAAATACTTGATAATATTCACATTTTTCCTTATAAAATATTTGGGAAATATAATTTAATGTTAAAAACCCAATACTTGAAATATGCTTGAATTCACAGTAGCTTCTTATGAAGCAGAGATTTTTTTTCAAGGCATGCAAATTATGAAAATAGGCTGTAGCTCATTGTTAAAATGTGTACTTAGTATGTGCAAGACCCTGCATTCAAACCCTCATACAAAAAAAAGCAAAAACAAACAACAACAAAATTAATTCATGTTTGTTTGTATTGTAGTATATTATCAACTTACTTTTTCCATATTTTTATTGGTGCATTATACTTGTACATAATGGTGGGGTTTGTTGTTAAATATTTTTACATGCATATAACCATGTAATCTGGCCAGTATTATTCCCCAGTATTTTCCATTTCTGATCCTTCCTCCCTAGGTTCCTTTCCTTTATTCTACTAACCTCCCTTTGATTTATCTTCCCCCACTTTCTTTTCCTTTTTTCCCCTAGCTTTCACATCAGTTCTCTCATTTTTAAGTTTTTGTTGATCATGATATAAAATTTTTTTATATTTGAGGGAGAGGACATTAAGCCACTTATTTTGTATAAGCAAGAACCCAATTTTGTCTTTGCCACATGCATCTCAAGTAGAGCAATAATCTCCAGGATACATAAAGAACTCAAAAAACTTATCATCAAAAAAACCAAATAACCCAATCATTAAATGGACAAACGAACTGAACAGACACTTCACAGAAGAAATACAAACAACAAATATATGAAAAAATGTTCAACATCTCTAGCAATTACAGCAATGCAAATTAAAACTATACTGAGATTTTATCTCACTCCAGTCAGAATGGCAATTATCAAGAATAAAAGTAACAATAAATGTTGGAGAGGATGTAGGGTAAAAGGTGTAATGATATGTTGCTGGTAGAACTGCAAATTGGTGCAACTGCTCTAGGAAGCTTATGGATATTCCTCAGAAAACTTAAAATGGAACTACCGTTTTTCCAGTTATCCCACTCCTCAGTATATACCCAAGGACTTAAAATCAGCATACTATAGTGATGCAGCCACATCAATGTTTATAGCAGCTCAATTCACAATAGCTAAGCTTTGGAACCAACCTAGGTGCCCTTCAACAGATGAATGGATAAAGAAAATGTGGTACATATACACAATGTTACTCAGCCATAAAGAAGATGAAATTATGGCATTTTCTGGTAAATGGATGGAACTGGAGACTATCATGCTAAATGAAATAAGCCAATCCCTAAAAAACAAAGGCTGAATGTTCTCTCCGATATGAGGATGCTGACTCACAACAGGCAGGAGGAGGAGGAGTGGAGGTTCACTGGATTGGCAGGGAGTGGGGGGAAGGGAGGGAGGATGAGAATGGGAAAGAGTAGAATGAAATGGACATAACTTTTCTATGTTCATATATCAATACATGACCAATGTAATTCCACATCATGTACAACCATAAACATGGGAATTTACACTCCATGTATGTATGATATGTCAAAATACATTGTACTGTCATATATAACTAAAAAGAAATTTTAAAAAAGAACCAAATTTTATAGAAATCAAAAATGGAAATTAATATCTTTGTAAAATATGATATTGTTATTTAGAGAACATCTTAAGCTGTATTTGCAGTGTTATTTTGTTGTTGGCTTGCATTTTGTTAAGGAACTATAACTTCTGAAAATCTTGTAATATACTATTTAGGGATCAGTTAATAGCATCCACATTTCAAAAATTACATCTTAACTATTTATAATAGAAGTGTAATAAATATTTCATTTTTGACTTGAGTGTTCTGGCATTTAAATAGTTTTGTTTTTTTGTTTGTTTTTTTAAAGGGGCTGTTTAACTTCCAGGATAACCTTTTTTTTAAGTAAAAACAAAAACAATTTTTGCTTTAGTACTGAGGATTGAACCCAGAACCTCGGGAGTGTTAGGCAAGCCCTCTACCACTGAGCTAGTTTCACAGACCTTTTTATTTTCTTTTAAAACAGGGTCTCACTCAGTTGCTTAGAGTGGCCTCAAACTTATAATTCTCCTGCCTCAGCCTCCTGAGCAGCTGGGATTATAGGACCATCGTGCCTGGTTAGAAAACAGCTTTTTAACCAAAAACCAGAAGCTCCAGACAAAATGCTAGTTCCTAGATATGCATTGGTAACTGTGAGGAAAGGAAGAAGGGAGGACTGGGAAGTAGATATGAGAATTTAAAAAAAGAATTTAATTTGTTGTTTTTAGTCATACATGACAGTAGGGGAGAATTTAAGCTATATTCACAATTTATTTCTTTAAAAAGATCTGATTCAAATTAAGCAAAATGTTATGATTAACAAAATGGGAACTCTATTAATATTTTCTGTCTTTTCAAAAAGAAGAAACAAGTCTCATTGCTTCTTAATTTTTCTAAAAAGGTTCTATAGGCATCTAATGTAAAGCTTTGATAATCACATTTCTCTAAGAGTCTCTTTAGGCTACCCTCCACAATTCCTGTCTACCTCATCCTAATTCCATACTGCAGCAGATTAATTAGCCAGAAATTAACAATAAATAGAATCCAATGCCAGTTAAATCAAATGTAAAGGTTAGAAAGGGCAGATAGATCCCAAAGGGCACAGAAGTTCAATTTTTTTTTAATTCAACTACTCTCTTCATTTCTCTGAGCCTGAGTTTATTGGTATACATTTTAAAAATGGGACTAGCAACCTCTAACAATCCTTGGGAGGATTAAGATTACTAATATTTCCATTTGGTTCTTTTTTAATATTTTTTGTTTCTACTCTGAGATATCTCATATTTTCCTTCATTGCAAGCATGTTTTCCTTAAATCACTGAGCATAGATAATAGCTGCATTAAAAATTCTCGTCTGCCAATGCTAACATTTGGATATCTTGGAGTTGTCATCACTGATGATCTTTGCTTTTAGTTCTTTATTTGTTTGGTACTCATGGGTTGTATCATAGACATTGTAAATACTATGTTGTGGAGATCCCGGATTCTGTTAATCCCTAGAAGAGTGTTTGATTTGTTTGTTTTTTTCTTTCTTTCTTTCTTTTTTTATTGGTTGTTCAAAACATTACATAGTTCTTGATATATCATATTTCACACTTTGATTCAAGTGGGTTATGAACTCCCATTTTTACCCTGTATACAAATTGCAGAGTCACATCAGTTACACTTCCACTGATTTACATATTGACATACTCATGTCTGTTGTATTCTGCTGCCTTTTCTATCCTCTACTATCCCCCTCCCCTCCCCTCCCCTCCCCTATTCTCTCTCTACCCCCTCTACTGTAATTCATTTCTCCCCCTTGTATTATTTTTCCCTTTCCCCTCACTTCCTCTTGTATGTAATTTTGTATAACCCTAAGGGTCTCCTTCCATTTCCAAGCAATTTCCCTTCTCTCTCCCTGTCCCTCCTACCTCTCATCCCTGTTTAATGTTAGTCATCTTCTCATGCTCTTCTTCCCTACTCTGTTCTTAGTTACTCTCCTTATATCAAAGAAGACATTTGGCATTTGTTTTTTAGGGATTGGCTAGCTTCACTTAGCATAATCTGCTCTAATGCCATCCATTTCCCTCCAAATTCTATGATTTTGTCATTTTTTAATGCACAGTAATACTCCATTGTGTATAAATGCCACATTTTTTTTTATCCATTCGTCTATTGAAGGGCATCTAGGTTGCTTCCACAGTCTTGCTATTGTGAATTGTGCTGCTATGAACATCGATGTAGCAGTGTCCCTGTAGCATGCTATTTTTAGGTCTTTAGGGAATAGACCCAGAAGGGGAATAGCTGGGTCAAATGGTGGTTCCATTCCCAGCTTTCTAAGAAATCTCCATACTGCTTTCCAAATTGGCTGCACCAATTTGCAGTCCCACCAACAATGTACAAGTGTACCCTTTTCCCCACATCGTCGCCAGCACTTGTTGTTGTTCGACTTCATAATGGCTGCCAATCTTACTGGAGTGAGATGATATCTTAGGGTGGTTTTGATTTGCATTTCTCTGACTGCTAGCGATGGTGAGCATTTTTTCATGTACTTGTTGATTGATTGTATGTCCTCCTCTGAGAAGTGTCTGTTTAGGTCCTTGGCCCATTTGTTGATTGGGTTATTTGTTATCTTATTGTCTAATTTTTTGAGTTCTTTATATACTCTGGATATTAGGGCTCTATCTGAAGTGTGAGGAGTAAAGATTTGTGCCCATGATGTAGGCTCCCTATTTACCTCTCTTATTGTTTCTTTTGCTGAGAAAAAACTTTTTAGTTTGAGCAAGTCCCATTTGTTGATTCTAGATATTAATTCTTGTGCTATGGGTGTCCTATTGAGGAATTTGGAGCCCGACCCCACAGTGTGTAGGTCGTAGCCAACTTTTTCTTCTATCAGATGCCTTGTTTCTGGTTTGATATCAAGCTCCTTGATCCATTTTGAGTTAACTTTTGTGCATGGTGAGAGAAAGGGATTCAGTTTCATTTTGTTGCATATGGATTTCCAGTTTTCCCAGCACCATTTGTTGAAGATGCTATCCTTCCTCCATTGCATGCTTTTAGCCCCTTTATCAAATATAAGAAAGTTGTAGTTTTGTGGGTTGGTTTCTGTGTCCTCTATTCTGTACCATTGGTCCACCCGCCTGTTTTGGTACCAATACCATGCTGTTTTTGTTACTATTGCTCTGTAGTATAGTTTGAAGTCTGGTATCGCTATACCACCTGATTCACACTTCCTGCTTAGCATTGTTTTTGCTATTCTGGGTCTTTTATTTTTCCATATGAATTTCATGATTGCTTTCTCTATTTCTACAAGAAATGCCATTGGGATTTTGATTGGCATTGCATTAAACCTATAGAGAACTTTTGGTAATATCGCCATTTTGATGATGTTAGTTCTGCCTATCAATGAACAGGGTATATTTTTCCATCTTCTAAGATCCTCTTCAATTTCTCTCTTTAGGGTTCTGTAGTTTTCATTGTATAAGTCTTTTACCTCTTTTGTTAGGTTGATTCCCAAGTATTTTATTATTTTTGAGGATATTGTGAATGGAGTGGTTGTCCTCATTTCCATTTCAGAGGGTTTGTCGCTGATATACAGGAATGCCTTTGATTTATGCGTGTTGATTTTATATCCTGCCACTTTGCTGAATTCATTTATTAGCTCTAATAGTTTCTTTGTAGACCCTTTTGGGTCTGCTAGGTATAGAATCATGTCATCTGCAAATAGTGATAATTTAAGTTCTTCTTTTCCTATTTTTATGCCTTTAATTTCTTTCGTCTGTCTAATTGCTCTGGCCAGTGTTTCGAGAACTATGTTGAACAGAAGTGGTGAGAGAGGGCATCCCTGTCTTGTTCCAGATTTTAGAGGGAATGCCTTCAATTTTTCTCCATTCAGAATGATGCTAGCCTGGGGCTTAGTGTAGATTGCTTTTACAATGTTGAGGTATGTTCCTGTTATGCCTATTTTTTCGAGAGTTTTGAACAAAAAGGGATGCTGTACTTTGTCGAATGCTTTTTCCACATCTATCGAGATGATCATATGGTTCTTATTTTTAAGTCTATTGATGTGGTGAATAACATTTATTGATTTCCGTATATTGAACCAGCCTTGCATCCCAGGGATGAATCCTACTTGATCATGGTGTACAATTTTTTTGATATGATTTTGTATCCGATTCGCCAGAATTTTATTGAGGATTTTTGCATCTAGGTTCATTAGAGATATAGGTTTGTAGTTTTCTTTCTTTGAAGTATCTTTGTCTGGTTTAGGAATCAGTGTGATGTTGGCCTCGTAGAATGAATTTGGAAGTTCTCCCTCTTTTTCTATTTCCTGAAATAGCTTGAAAAGTATTGGTATTAGTTCCTCTTTAAAGGTTTTGTAAAACTCTGCTGTATACCCATCCGGTCCTGGGCTTTTCTTAGTTGGTAATCTTTTGATGGTTTCTTCTATTTCCTCAATTGATATTGGTCTGTTTAGGTTGTCTATATCCTCCTGTCTCAATCTGGGCAGATCATATGACTTAAGAAATTTATCGATGTCTTCACTATCTTCTATTTTATTGGAGTATAAGGATTCAAAATAATTTCTGATTATCTTCTGTATTTCTGAAGTGTCTGTTGTGATATTGCCTTTTTCATCCTGTATGCTAGTAATTTGAGTTCTCTCTCTTCTTCTCTTCGTTAGCATGGCTAAGGGTCTGTCGATCTTATTTATTTTTTCAAAGAACCAACTTTTAGTTTTGTCAATTTTTTCAATTGTTTCTTTTGTTTTGATTTCATTAATTTCAGCTCTGATTTTAATTATTTCTTGCCTTCTACTTCTTTTGATGTTATTTTGCTCTTCTTTTTCTAGGATTTTGAGATGAAGTATGAGATCATTTATTTGTTGGTTTTTTCTTTTTCTTAAGGAATGAACTCCATGCAATGAAATTTCCTCTTAGAACTGCTTTCAATGTGTCCCATAGATTCCGATATGTTGTGTCTGTGTTTTCATTTATCTCTAAGAATTTTTTAAGTTCCTCCTTAATGTCTTCTATAACCCATTGATCGTTCAGTAACCTATTGTTCATTCTCCAAGTGATGCATGATTTTTCCTTCCTTCTTTTATCGTTGATTTTCAGTTTCATTCCATTATGGTCAGATAAGATGCATGGTATTATCTCTACTCCTTTATATTGTCTAAGAGTTGCCCTGTGACATAATATATGATCTATTTTTGAGAAGGATCCATGTGCTGCTGAGAAAAAAGTGTAACTGCTTGATGTTGGGTGGTATATTCTATATATGTCAATTAAGTCTAGGTTGTTAATTGTGTTATTGAGTTCTATAGTTTCCTTATTCAACTTTTGTTTGGAAGATCTGTCCAGTGGTGAGAGAGGTGTGTTGAAGTCTCCCATGATTATTGTATGGTGGTCTATTAGACTCTTGAACTTGAGAAGAGTTTGTTTGATGAACATAGCTGCACCATTGTTTGGGGCATATATATTTATGATTGTTATGTCTTGTTGGTGTATGGTTCCCTTGAGCAGTATGTAGTGTCCCTCTTTATCCCTTTTGATTAACTTTGGCTTGAAATCTATTTTATTTGATATGAGTATGGACACTCCTGCTTGTTTCCGAAGTCCATATGAGTGATATGATTTTTCCCAACCTTTCACCTTCAGTCTATGTATGTCTTTTCCTATCAAATGCGTCTCCTATAGGCAGCATATTGTTGGGTCATGTTTTGTGATCCATTCTACTAGCCTGTGTCTCTTAATTGGTGAGTTTAAGCCATTAACATTTAGGGTTATTATTGAGATATGGGTTATCCTTCCAGCCATATTTGTTTATTTATGTTACTGAATATGGTTTGTTTTCCTCTTTGATTATTTCCCCCCCTTTACTGTCCTACCTCCCACTGTTGGTTTTCATTGTTATTTTCCATTTCCTCTTCCTGTAATGAGAATTTTTTGGAGAGATGGTTTTCTAGCTGCAAATTCTTTTAACTTTTGTTTATCGTGGAAGGTTTTAATTTCATCTTCCATCTTGAAGCTTAATTTTGCTGGATACACAACTCTTGGTTGGAACCCATTTTCTTTCAGTGTTTGAAATATGTTATTCCAGGATCTTCTAACTTTCAAAGTCTGTGTTGAGAGATCAGCTGTTATCCTGACTGGTTTACCCCTAAATGTAATCTGCTTCCTTTCTCTTGTAGCTTTTAAAATTCTCTCCTTATTCTGTATGTTGGGCATCTTCATTATAATGTGTCTAGGTGTGGATCTCTTATGATTATGCACATTCGGCGTCCTGTAGGCTTCTAGGATTTGGGATTCTGTCTCGTTCTTCAAGTCTGGGAAGTTTTCTCGAATTATTTCATTGAATAGATTGCTCATTCCTTTGGTTTGGAGCTCTGTGCCTTCCTGTATCCCAATGACTCTTAAGTTTGGTCTTTTAATGTTATCCCATATTTCTTGGATGTTCTGCTCATGGTTTCTTAGCAGTCTTGCTGAGCTGTCTATGTTCTTTTCAAGTTGAAATACTTTGTCTTCATTGTCTGATGTTCTATCTTCTAAGTGTTCTACTCTGCTGGTAGTATTCTCAATTGAGTTTTTAAGTTGGTTTATTGCTTCCTGCCTTTCTAGGATTTCTGTTTGTTTGTTTTTTATAACCTCTATCTCCCTGTATAGTTGATCTTTTGCTTCCTGGATTTGTTTATGTATTTCATTGTTGAAGAGATCTTTCATTGTCTGATTTTGCTGTCTAATGTCTTCCTTGAGACTCCAGATCATCTGAAGCATGTATCTCCTGAATTCTTTATCTGACATTCCATCTGCTGCAGATATTACCTCTTCTAACGTTGAGTTGACCTGCATTGCTTGTGGTCCTTTCTTTCCTTGTCTCTTCATACTGTTCGCGTTTCTTTCTGCTTACTGAGACTGTTGTGTTGTTGAGTTTTCCCCCTATATATTTGTATTACTCTTGTATAGTTGCAAAGTCTCCCGTGCAGGCGCGGGCAGGGGCTCTGCTCCTCCTCCAATTGGGGCACTGTGCCTACCACATCAGCAGGCCGCTGGATCTGTTCTGCTGGTTGGTAGCAGGTGCGCCTACCTTGCAGGTGCGTGGGGCGGCTCTGCCACTCCCAGGTTGCTGGGCCTGACCTGCTGGTGGGTTGCAGGTCCGGCTACCTTGCAGGCGCTGGGGGTGGGTGCACACCTATTTGTATTTAGACAGTTAAGCGAAATGGAGGACGTAATGCTTGGGATGAAAGTTGGGGGGAAGGGGAAGGTAGGTGCTCTTGAAAGGAAAGAAGGAGAGGGAGATAGATAGCATAGAGGAGAATGGAAAGAGCAGTAAAACTTGGAAGGGGAGAGAGAGAGGGAAAAGGGAGAGAAAAAACTAAAATGAAATAGGAAATAAAATTAGGTCTTAGAGATCCATTTTCTTCTCTTCCCGTAGGCAAAGCTGTGCCCTCCGGGCTGAGTTTTGCCCTCACTGTGTCAACAGCAATCCCTGTAAGGCGGTTCCTGGGAGTCTCTCAATCCTGTTGGTCCAGAGCCGTTTCACTTCTACGGCCCCTCCTCCCCTTCCTCCTGCCAGCCAGCCAGGTCCTGCTCACCGGAGGCAGTTCCCCAAGGATTTGGTTACACTTTCAGCCCCACCGAGTGCTCTATTTCCCTAACTACTGAGCACTCTCTCTGTCATTCATCTAAGCCCCAGTGCTGTGGAGCTGTGGTCTGGGAGTCAATTGTTTAATTTTTCCGGACCCCTTTGGTGTGCACACCTTCGGAATCTGGCAGCTAAGACCATTGGTGTCGCTGCTGGTAGTAATAGGAGTTGGGGGTCGAGGATCCCCTCTACTTCCCTCAGCCCCTACAGTCACAACCACACTGCTGGCGGTAGGAGGAGTTGGGGGTCTGGAGTGTCCTCTGTTTCCCTCCGCCCCTACCGTCACGCCCTCTCAGTTCGCGGTTGGGGGATTTGGGGGTGGGGAGTCTTCTCTGCTTCCCTCTGCCCCTACAGTCACGCCCTCGTCACTGGCAGTAGGGGGAGTTGGGGGTCGAGAGTCCTTTGGCCCTTACGGTCACGCCCACGGAGAGATTTTGAAGTTTCCCGGTTGTTTGTATCTGGTGTGGGTCGGAGTCACACACCTGCTAATGTAGATTCCACTGGGAAGGAATCTCTTTGGCCGAACTTTGGTGACTTCCCCTCTCTGCTATGGCGGGCCCCTGGCTCCTTGCCGGAGTGTCCGAAGGGAGGGGTGGAACTGGCTTGTCTCTGGTCTGACACAATCTCTGGTTTTAGTTCCCAGTTCGCTATTTTGTAAAGGGTTGGTTAGATTCCCTTCACGCTGTCTGGGGAGGGGGGAGCCGTTCGCCGGGTGGGCGGTGCCGTTAATAGAGCCGGGAGGGCACGGGCTGTCTGCTGGGCCAGGCGGGGACACTTCTCGCTGGGCCGGGCCGCCGGGGGCTGCCTGTAGAGCCGGGCAGCTGCGGCCGCATGGCTAAGATCCGGGCGGGTGGGGTGGCCGTTTGCTGAGGGAGAGCGGGGCCTCCCGGGACGGCGAGATGGCGGGTGCCGTCTGCGGGTTTGGGCGGGCCGAGCCGCTCGGGGCCGCCGGCCGCTTTCTGAAGCGGCTGGTGGCCGCGGGATTGTACCTCTGCACCCGCCGGGGGGCCGCCTGTAGAGCCGGGCAGCTGCAGCCGCGTGGCTACAAGCCTGGCAGGCGTGGTGGCCGTTCGCAGAGCGAGATCAGGGCCTCCCCGGGATGGCGGGTGCCGTCTGTGGGTTCGGGCGGGCCGCGCCACTCTGGGCCGCTGGCCGCTTGCAGAAGTGGCTGGTGGCTGTGGGACTGGACCTCCGCGCCCGCGTGGCCGGCCAAGATCCACTTGTCTGGGACAAACTGACACTTCTAATAAACCTACCAATTCCCGGCAGGTCCCCTCTTAACGGAATTTTGCTAGAAGTTCCTCAGTAGGTAGACTGCCGCTGTTCCAATGGGTCTTTCTGATCCCGTTAATGTGGAGACATTGGAATCGCTGCTTCCTCGCCGGCGGCCATGTTGGATCCCCTGTTTGTTTTAATAGGTTATTAAATTGGTTGGATTCAGACTACAAACTCTTTTTCTTAAACCACTCAAATCTCAATCTCTCTCTTCCTTCCTTCTTTCCTTCCTTCCTTCCCCTCCCTCCCTCCCCCTCCCTTTTCCTTCCTTCCTTCCTTCCTTTCCTTCTTTCCTTCTTTCTTTTCTTCCTTTCTTTCTTTCATTGGTGTCTGCCCCACACATATGTAGTACAAGAATCAGCCAGAGATTTGGGTAGAGTTTACACACAGAATGTGAGATTCTCCCTCTCTAACTCGGTTCTTTCTGGACACATATTCTAGTGGCTGTGGTGGCCTTGACTATGGCATTTCCACTGGTAATTTAGCCCCTATTTATGGCCCTACTAATATCTGTGATCAAAATAAATCATAAAAATGGGTAATTCACCATATGCTGTCCTATCTCTTAAGTGTTAACTCTTTTAGAATCAATTCTGTTTTTCTTCACTTTTTGAAATCTTCAGTCCTTTGTGGGCTTTGGTTTTGTTTGTTTTTGTATTTTGTCTAGAATTTATTAAGTGTGGGAAAGTCAGATATGGTTGGAATTTACTTGATCATACAGAAAACAAATGGTACGTGTTTTTTGTTGTTGTTCTTTATTTTTTGGTGCTACTGGCAATTGAATTCAGTGCTTTGCATATGCTAGGCAAGCATTCTAGCACTGAGCTACATCCCTAGTCCTTTATATTTTATTTTGAGACAGGATCTCACCAAGTTGCCCAGGCTGGACTTGAACACTTGAACACTTAAGTAACTGGGATTATAAGTGTGTGCTACCGCACTAGGCAATTCATGATTTTTTAAAATATGCCATTTAAAATTACTTATTTTTCTGTTTGTTGATATGCAGAAGTACAGTTAACTTTTGTATAATAATCTTGTATCTAGCAGCTGTATTATATTCTAACACATCTAAAAATTATTTGCTATTTTGGATTTTTTTTTTTTTTTTTTTTTGCAAACTGGGAATTGAACCCAGGGCTTCACATAGGCTAGTCAAGCACTCTCTGCCACTGAGCTACATCCCCAACCCTTTTATTTTATTTTGAGATAGGGTCTCACTATCTCAGCCTAGGCTAGGGTTGAACTTGCAGTCCTTTTCCCAATAGCTGGGATTATAAGTGTGTATCACCATGCCAAAATGTGTAAATCATTTCAACTGAAAAATATGAGTTTTGTTTCTTTTCTTTTTTCTTTCTAGTTAAGACTATTTTTCTTTTATTCTTTTCTATTTTTAATATAGCTACCCATTATCAGTATCAGGAAGTTTCTATTCCTTATATTTTAAGAGTGTTTATATATATATATATAAACACTAAACATACTGTTTAAATTTCATAGGATTTTGAATTTATAATGATCTAGTATTATGTTATTTTAAGGAATATATTTGTTTTTGTTCCTTGTTCCTGGTGCAGAGCTTTTGGAATTTCCTGAGTTACGGGAATGTCTTTTGTGTTTTGTGTTTCAATCATATCTGAGTTTATGCTTATGAAATGACTTAAGTGGATCCCGTGGATATCCTTAGAATTGGGCTGGTCACCAGAATAACCCAAGTGATAAGAGGATTGGACCTTTCTGCCTACCTACCAAGCTGTAGCCTCTGGGGAGGAGAGGCCAGGGGGCTGGAAAGTGATCTTGATGACAACTCTGAACAACCAGATCCAGAATGCTTCCCAGTTGGTAAACACATCTCAAAGTACAGGAGGGTGATGTGCTGGAGACAGAATGGAAATTCCATGCCTCCTCAAATGTATGCCTTGCCATATTAATTTCTTCCATTTAGCTCTTCTTGAGTTGTATCCTTTGTAATAAACTAGTAAACTTAAGTGTTTTCCTGAGTTCTGTGAGCTGTTCTAGCAAATTCTTGAACATAAGGGGATGGTCTTGAAAATTCTATCTTCTGATCTTCTAGCTCTTTGATCAAAAGTATCCATGGCCCAGAATTTGGGATTGATATCTGAGGTAGTGGTCTTGTGGGACTAAGCCCTTTAACTAGTGATATCTGATGCCAACTCTAGGTTGATAGTGTCAGAAATTAAATTGCATTGTTGAATTCTTAGTTTGTGGACAGAGAGGTGAAAAATTGATTGATGTTGGGAAAGATACCATGTGTTTGGTGTCAGGAGGAAAAAACCTCAAAGGTACAGTTTACAGTACATGTACATATTCAACAAATATTCATTAAATAAATGAATAATTTTATTTTCCCCATAAGTTCATTAGGTCTTACTTATTTTAATTTTTGCATAAATTGTGTTATGAATTGGAGCAAGTAGATATATAATTTTATAACTTTGTAATAGATAAAAACCATATTTAGGGGCTGGGGTTATGGCTCAGCAGTGGAGCACTTGTTTCTCAGGAGTGAGGCACTGTGTTCAATCCTCGGCACCACATAAAAGTAAAATAAACAAAGTAAAGGTATTGTGTCCATATAAAACTAAAAAAAAAATTTAAACCATATTTAATTAATTTAGAATACTTTGTAAACACTTGAGTGCTACTAAATTTGTCCTTTGTATTTAAGATTGAAATGAATGGTTAGGTTTTTTTTTTTCAAACAAAATATAGTATAAGAGTTGAGATTCAGTGAGAGATTCTAATTCGAATTTTAAAAAATACTCAAAAATTCACCACTTTGAACCATATATATTAAGTCAGTGACCTGTATGCTTGTAATAGAACTTAGGAAATATTCTTTTTTGGAGTCAGGGTTTAATGTGCTTCTACAGAAGGATTTTTTTGTTACAGTAAGGTCCAAGTCAGTAGTGCTTGTTTGGATGTCATTACCTTATAACAGTTGTTTATTTTTGTCTTCCAGATATAATCTTTATCTGTATCTGCCAGGATCTGTTTAAAAAATTAAAAAGAAAAGATCATTTTAGTGCGAAGCCCATCACATTATCCAATCCTGAATACTCTTAAAATGTTGCCAAATATAGATTTGTCCAGAACATGCTTGTTTTTTTTTTTTTTTTTTTAGAGAGAGGAGAGGGGGAGGGAGGGGGGGAGAGAGAGAGAGAGAGAGAGAGAGAGAGAGAGAGAATTTATTTATTATTTTTATTTTAGTTCTCGGCGGACACAACATCTTTTTCTGTATGTGGTGCTGAGGATCGAACCCGGGCCACACGCATGCCAGGCGAGCGCGCTACCGCTTGAGCCACATCCCCAGCCCCCAGAACATGCTTGTTTAGACACAGATTTCCTGGAGTGGCTCCCAGAATTTACTCTCAGTGAACCCTCTATAGAAGGCTAAATAAAACAAGCTGTGATGTTGACCTGTACCCTTTAGGATAGCTATGAAGGGTGAAGACAGGAAGGGAGTAGATAATATTTGCATCAGTGAGTAACCAGGTACTAGACAAGGCTTTTCTAGATGTACTTACATTCACACGCATACTCACTAAATGACATTCTCAGACATGTAAGATCAAACATCTAGATCTTTTTCCTTCATCAGTTGTTTTGCATTGTTTAGTCAGCTTTTTTGCTGCTGTGACTAAAAGACCTGACCAGAACAACTGTAGAGAAGAAAAAGTTTATTTGGGGGGCTCACAGTTTTGGAGGTCTCAGTCCATAGGCAGCTGGCTCCATTCCTTGGGGCTTGAGGTGAGGCTGAGCATCATGGCAGAAGAGTGTGTTGGAGGAAGCAACTAATATGATAATCACAAAGTAGACAGAGAGAGTCTGCACTCCTCAGATACAAAATACATACCCACAGGCATGCCTCCACCCCTGCCCAGACTCACCTCCTTTAGCCACACCCCACTGGCCTTTTGCCTCCACTCAGTTGATCCCATCAAGGAATCATCTTACTGATTGGATTAAGGCTCTCATAACCTTCTTGCATTATCTCACACATAAGCTTTTGGGGGACACCTCACATCCAAACTATAATATACATATGAATAATTTTAATATATTAGGATAAATTAATATAAAAACTTACACTGTAATATGACATCCTTATAAATCTATTTTTCTTTTTTCCCATTTAGCCTTTGTCAATAAGCATATCTAGTTTTTCCTTGCTTGTTAGCACAGTGTAATTAAATTTGTGGGTTTTTTCCTACTTAACACATTTCCATGCTTATTATATTTTCTATTCTATATAATTTTTAATTATTTTTAAAATAGCCTATACATGCACAAATACTTAGTAAACACTTGAGTGCTACTAAATTTGTCCTTTGTATTTAAGATTGAAATGAATGTTTAGGGTTTTTTTCAAACAAAATATAGTATAAGTGTTGAGATTCTGTGAGAGATTCTAATTCTGAAAAAAAAAAACCTCCAAAATTCACCACTTTGAACCATACATAGTAAGTCAGTGACCCATATGCTTGTGTTAGAACTTTTTAATATGCTGCTACTATAAATAGTATAAATAGTAGAATATGATTCTGACAGTGTACTGCCCTTTGCTTTTTTCCCGTGTGTGTGTGTGTGTGTGTGTGTGTGTGTGTGTTTCATTCCAAACTAACAAGTCTTACTGATGAACATTTATGTTCCTTTTTTCCTTTTCTCACTTTCAGTTATTACAATGTAAGTACTGTTTCTAGTGTACAATCTTCAGATACATGTTTAAATATCTCTATGGAATCAATTCCTAGAAATGGAATTATGAGTCAAGTGTTATATATTTAAAATTTCACTAGAGGTGGGTGCAGTGGCTGCTTGGGTGACTGAGGCAAAATTGCAAGTTTGAGGTCAGATTCTACAACTTAGTGAGACCCTGTCCCAAGATTAAAAAAAAAAATAGGGGCTAGGGTTGCTGCTTAATGTTAGAGTGCTCGCCTGGCATGCATGAGGCACTGGATTTGATCCTCAGCACCACATAAAAATAAAATAAAGATAGATATATGTCCACCTAAAACTAAAAAATAAATATTAAAAAAATTAAAGGGCTAAATGTATAGCTCAGTATTAGAACCAGTCCCTTGGTTCAAACCCCAGTGGGGTGGGGGGAGTAAATGCTCTATATACATGTATATTTGAGTGTTTTTCATAAGCATATATTTAATTCTGAAGGAAAACTTAAAATTATTTGTCGTTAGGTCTTTTATCTTAAAAGTTATACCCCTTGGGCTGGGGATGTGGCTCAAGCCGTAGTGCGCTCGCCTGGCATGCGTGCGGCCTGGGTTCGATCCTCAGCACCACGTACAAAGATGTTGTGTCTGCCGAAAAACTAAAAAAATAAATATTAAAAAAATTTTCTCTCTCTATCTCTCCCCCCCCACTCTCTCTTTAAAAAAAAAAAAAAGTTATACCCTTGTTTAGGAAATTCATTTCTATTGGAAGTTCTTAAAATAGTTTTTTTCTCTAATATTTACTTTTTCTAAAAGAACATGGCTATTTTGCCACTATTATGAATCATAACCAGTGGACACATATTAAGCATCTTCTATATACAAGGAACTGTGGAGAACAGATTAAAAAGACATTTAGGAGGGCTGGGGTTGTAGCTTGCCTCACATGTGTAAGGCACAGAGTTTGACCCTCAGCATCACCTAAAAATAAATAAATAAATAAAAAATTTTAAAAAGATTTTAGGAACCCTGTCAACTGAAGATACTCCCATTATGTGAGTAATTGATTACTGGTTTTAAGGGAATTCTCACTATCTTGACTTTTTTTCTGAAACTTATTTTGGTAGCACTGTACTTGGATTATAGGAAAAATATAGAATACCAAGAACATATAATCATTTTCCTCAAATGCTTGCAAAAAAAGGACTTTGATGAATGTTGATTTAATGTATGGATGGGGGGAAAGAATGGTTGAGGATAAGAAGGAGAAGGAGAACTGATAGAGGATAGAACTCTGTATGGAAAAAGATTCATTCAGACAAGATTGTCAGAAGACAGTCTTTATTTCACACTAGTCACAAACATTACCTACTATATTGCTTAGGGAACAGTCTGAGCTCAAAGACTGTAAAATATAGTGTCTTGAAGGCAAGAGAAGATACTGTCTCTCACAACATTCAAAGGAGAGAGGGGTAGTAGGGGGCTGGTGGGGTGGTTGTCTCATCCTCAATATATGACTGCCCCTGAGTAACTACTCCAGCTTTCATATAACTCAGCCCATTGAGGAGGGATAAGACTTAGAAAAGGACACATTTAATACTTTTCAGGCAAGACCTAAAAGTGGAACATATTTCCATTTCTCATGCTATTGGCCAGAACTTAGTTATGTAGTTACACCTAGCTATAAGGCAAACTGAGGTGTAGTCCTTGGCTAGGACAAATAATTTTTCAGAGCATAAGGTTCATTAGGAAAAAAGTCAAATGCTGACAAAGAGATTGAGTTCTTGACTAGATTCCAAAGTGAGTCTTGGGTCTGACAATCAAAATGTTAGAATTGGAAAGAATCTTTCTTTTTTAAAGGTATATAGAGAAACTGAAAACTAGGAGGGGATCTTTTAAGATTAAATGTAAACCCCTAAATTGTACTGATGAGCCTCAGGGAGGCTTATTTGAAAGAAGAACTCAAACCTTCCAAGTCTTAGGCTGTAAAGAGGCTAAGAACATTGTGGTAAGAGCCGAACCAGGACACAGCATGAGCTGAAAATACAGACCTGGAGAGTGGAGCCATTTCTTTCAACCAACCACTTTTATAAAAAGTTTTGAGGGTTATGTGAGTAGTTCTTTCTGTATACTAAAAACTGTATACTAAGTATTAAGTAGTACAGGCTAACCATGGTAACAAATGCTTCAGAATTTCATTGGGTTAAACAATGGAAGTTTATTTCTTGTTCACATTACAGTGCAACACTGGCCCATGAGATAGGAAGTAAAAAAGAGGGCATTTTGCTCCACGAAGTCCTTTATTATATCCTTTTACTACAAACTCCTCTTGGTACTTGGTTACTAAGTGAATGGGAAAAAGAGGATAGGCAGGGGAGGTTTTATGGGTTAGTCTTGGAAATGATGCACATCTCTTTTTTCTCTCATCTGCTGGCCATACCTCTGTCACATGTCTTATGTAGCTCCAAAAAATATTATCCTAGCCATGTACCCAGGAAGGTTAGAACATTATGCCTATTTTTAGAAGTAAAGATACTATAATGAAATTACCTATTCATGGTCCTAAAACTAGTAATACATGCTACTGAATAGAGCCCTTGAATTTGGTGTTCTTAGTAGTTTACATGATCACTTACTGATAAAACCTGGAGAATTTGAAAAGATACCAAATTCAACATATCTGCTTGGAACCTAAAGATCAAGGGGAGATCAAATGATTGGTTCAGGATTATCTAACTAACCAATTGCAGACTTGCAATCAGAATCATAGTTCAGTCATCTTTCCATTACCCTATAATTATCCACTGTGCTGCTGAGCAATAATTGGATTCTTCATTTGTTAAGAAAAGAATGATATGTCGGAATATCTAAGCAAGATTATGAACATTTGAACTATTTTATGTTGACTACCTTATATGAGAAATACTTTTTATTGAAAAATATTTTTATTGTTGAAACTTAACAGAGGTAAGTATTTTTGAATAGTAAAATTCAGCTCAATGTATGTGCTTTGGTAGAAAAAAAAGTGTAGTTTAAAAAAAATTTTGTGGTTGTAGATGGACAACATGCCTTTATTTTTTGTGCTTATTTTTGATTGCGGTGCTAAGGATCAAACCTGGTGTCTCATACATGCTACACAAGCGCTCTGTCATTGAGCCACAACCCTGGCCCCAAACAAGGTGGTTTTATTTTGTTTGTTTTTTAAGACTCTTTAGTACTGGGCATGGTGACACACACAGAGTGGCTTGGGAGGCTGAGGCCAGAGGATTTCAAAGTTCAACTTAGCAAGTTACTGAGGACTATGTTTAGGTAGCTTAACTTTTAAAATAATAAACATTATAATTTTTATCTCTCACATTAATCTTGGCATATCCAATATTATGCGTAAGTGCTAACAGTATGCTATATTTCAAGGCTTATTTTCTGTTTTGGAGATAGTTAACATCTTCATTTCCTTGGTTGATTTTTGTATTTGTTGATTATTCAAGTAAATATCATTTGTATGAAAAGTAGTCATTCAAGTTTTTTTTAATCTAAGCCAATTCATGTTAATTTCTACCAAATTTTAAAAATATGGAAATTAAATTTAAAATTATACAAAAATCCTTTAAATGAAAAACATTGATTGGTTTAGCATGACTATATTTTGGACTTAATAAGGAAGCATCTGATTTGGAAAACCTGCCCTACTCCAGAACTCTGGAAATGGATCGTCAAGCTGGCTGATGCTCAGAAGTAAATGTCAAGCTGTGTTCACCCTTCAGCTTTTCAGATTGCAGTTTCCTATTTTAACTTCTGTTTAAAAAGAAACTTTACATTTTTTTCCTCTAAAGTTATATTAAATTAATATTTGTTATTTAGGCACAAGTCTTTAACAGTGATATTTTAGAATATTATCTGTAGTTTTATAACTTTAGATGTATTCGAGTGACTAAAGAGTCAATTTTGTATATTTGCTGCCTTGCATGAATAACAATATTAGGATTTGGGGTTGTTAATATATATCATGTTCTTTTAGATCTGTTCCAGTCTTCTAAATAATGAAGGTCATGGTTTAGATTGTTTCTAAGCTGTTGGATCTAGTACTAGAATATTAATAAAATAGATTCAAGTTGTATAGGAAGTATAAAACTATTAGGTTTATAAAATAGAAAAAAGGTAAATTCCTCATTGGCAAACTTGATCGTTTTTTTTTTACACACTTTTATATATGTTTGTATTTATTGTGTATAAATAATGCAGGAGTCCCTAGTTATTAACACAATAGGTTCAGAAAGCTTTGATGAGTCCAAAATGATCCTTAAGTGAATGCTGATACTTTGATTTGATGGCAGGAAGAGTTGGTGTGATTTTGGTCTGACATGTAGCTTTCTTCACATCTATGAACGTCTATAAAAAGATATATTTGTTAAAAAGAAACCCTTCTATATGTTTAACATTTTAAAAATAATTTCTTACATATTTTCTTTGAATTGGGCCTTATGGTTCTACAATATGGGAAAAACCTCCATGAGTATTATGTAAGAGGACACTTTCTTTTCTTCATTTCAGCCATATAAAGTTACAGCAAGCCATAGGATTAGAACTTAAAGGTTCTACATTTTTTGGTATACAGGTAAAATTTGAAAATAATGCACAAACTTAATTCTATATTCTTCAACTTACTGATTTCATACTAAACAATTATTTTATTCATTATGAATGAAATATAGAAAATGCTAGTACAGAAAATGCTAGGGGTCACTAAAATCTCTCTGGATTTTCTCCAGGATTCCTTTTGGGGGCTACTAAAATTATTAGGAATCTAAGATGCCAGATAAGAGTAAATTTAGTTCAGATTGAACGTATTTACATCTAAATAATTTTCATTTTATGTAATGGGTCAATAGGTACATTCTGAAATATGTTAATTTAATAGCTACTACGTACAGTTTTAGGGGTACTTTTTAAATAATTGGTGCCAGCTGACTAATTTTATTATTCTTTTTTTTCCTGACTGGTTTCTCTTGTCCTTAGGTACAGAATAAATTGTGAATAAGAAAGCACATTTAAAAAGCAAACAATAATTTATATTTGAGAAAACTTTAGTATGTTTTATAAATTCAGATCATATTAATAGCTTTCTGTAAGTAGGAAAAGAAAGGCAGTTTGTGAGATGAAAAGTATTCACATAGACATACAAGTAGTTGTTTTTATTAGCCATCATGAATACTTAACTGGCTTGACCATAAAAATTAAGTAATATGTACATAAAATACTCAAACAACCCATAGCTATAGTCAGAGGATCATTATTTTTAGCCCTTTTTTGCTAAAAAAAATGAATATTTCTGGATGGTATATAAATATACACATACCTCTTATTCTACAAATTCTTCTGCTTTCCTTTTCATTTACTGTATCTGAATTCTGCATGGAAATTGCATTCGAAAATAATTTGCTTAAACCAGGTATAGTGGTGCACGCCTGTAATCCCAGCAGCTTGGGAGGCAGGAGGATCTCGAGTTCAAAGCCAGCCTCAGCAAAAGCAAGTAACTCAGTGGGACTCTATCTCAAAATAAAATTCAAAATAGGGTTGGAAATGTGGCTCAGTGGTTGAGTGCTCCTGAGTTCAATCCCTGGTACCCAATCCCCCCCAAAATAATAATAATTTGCTTATAGTTCATTAAATCTTAAGATTTTAGCAACAAAATACAAATGCAATGTATTACCTGAATGGAAAAATATAAGATAGTGTGGCTACATAGATAGTTTTTTTAAGTTATATTTTTTAAAGTTTGTAATTTGATATCTGGCTGTTAAATAGTGGAGAAATCTGAATTTAAAGTAGATTTTAAATGGCTATCATAATTATTTATCTCATCTTATCATACAAGTTTACTAATTATGCTTAATGCATCATGATTCTTTATCTGTTTTTATTTTCTCAACCCTACAAACCTTGTAAGAATCAGGAATTTCATTGTGAGGTTTGTAGTAGAAAATGGAATTTTCAGGCCCTACCCTAGTAGCTGTTCAGTTAAACATTAGGAAATTCAGTAAGTTCATAGCATTTGTGGTGTATCTCTTTTATATTTTATAGCTATAACAAAAATATTATTTTGCTTTGTAGCTGAAGTTAAATTATTATGAGAAGCATTATTAACCTGCTCAATGTAGTTATTTTGTTTTAGTGAGATAATACAGTTCTTAATATAGTCCAGACTGGTGTAGGTTCAAATCCTGAGTAAATCTCTAGGACTAGCTCAGTACTACTGGGCTCCTTGTGTAAATTTTGTCTATGTAGTGGAATAATGATACTACTAGTAGGAATGCTGCAGTGAATATTCTTTTTTTTTTTTTTAAGTTCCCCCGGGTGATTCTTTTTTTTTTTTAAAGTGAGAGAGAATTTCAATATTTATTTTTAGTTCTCGGCGGACACAACATCTTTGTTGGTATGTGGTGCTGAGGATCGAACCCGGGCCGCACGCATGCCAGGCGAGTGCGCTACCGCCTGAGCCACGTCCCCAGCCCAGTGAATATTCTTGTTTAAATATTTTTGTTTGTATGAAGATATTGCCATGGTCAGAAAAATCTGTGAGCCAATAAGCATGTGCAGTTTAAAATTTAATGCTTTGCTTTAAAATCACTCCAAAAAGATCATCCCGATTTGCAGTCTCACTGACTGTATCATAATGCCGTAGATCTCCTATGTGTGAAAAATCCATTCAATTTTTGCTGTTCTTGTGCCAATCTTTAAGTGTTGACCTTCTCTGAATCTCTTTGATGTCTTTATCAAATCTGGTGATATCTTAGACTTTGGAATTATATGCTAGTAACTCAGATATTGTTATTGTTTAGATTTTTCTTTTAAGAGCTATGCATCTTTTTATGTAATTGGTGTAGTTTTAGTTTGTGCCATTTAAAATGGAAACTTCTTGAGTGTAAGTATATATATATGTATATATATATACATATATATGTATATATTATATATATTTTCAACATCTATCAATTTTAACTAGATTAAATTTTCAGTTAACCAGAATTTTCACGGTTTTGTTGTTAGTTTGACCATGTACTCTGTTTACTTTAATTTCCACATAAACAGAAAACTATATTGTTTAAATTATATATTGATATATTTTATCTTTGTAAGTATAAATATACTCTAATAGCACCTTTTAGCTGCCTTGGATTCTAATTCTGAATATTCATTATAGTCTATAGATATAGAAGAGATAAATAGTACAGACTCAATTCATACTAACCTGAAAGTGAAGTTGTATTTTACCTTATTTTCTTGGTAAATTGACTCTCCAAAAAGAAAATATTAGAAATTTCCATTTAAGTTTTATTTTATATTATAATTTCATTTCTATTTAAAATATGCTACTGTTTAATTTATATTTTTAATCTCAAAAGTGAATGAAGGGCCTTGTACATGCAAACCACACGCTTTACCCACTGAACTTATACCTCCAGCCCCAAATCTGCAACTTTTTGGTAAAGCACTGTTTTCAGTCATAGATATCCTTAAGATTTATGAAAACAAGTTGAAGAAGTACATGCCAGTGAAATACAGAATCCTAAAATATGGATGTCGGCCTTGCCCTGCCTCTCAACCTATTTTGAAAATTCAACATAATATGTTTGATATCTAAGACCTTTCTATGTTCAGCTATACATAAATTTAAAGGTTTTCTATGATTCTAAAGAGTAGT
The DNA here is from genome assembly GCF_964194105.1 of Spermophilus citellus. Classification (NCBI taxonomy): domain Eukaryota; kingdom Metazoa; phylum Chordata; class Mammalia; order Rodentia; family Sciuridae; genus Spermophilus; species Spermophilus citellus. Next base: position 193,328,256 of record NC_138183.1, read on the forward strand.
AAGGTTTATCCAGTTATTTGGATTTGCAGAGGTTTAGGTAAGGTGATTGGTAGGCATGTTTTGATGGTGTTATTCAGTAGCAGTCATATTTCTTTTAAAATTTATTAAAGATTCTAGTCAGGCGCAGTGGCTCACACCCATAATCTCTGAGATAGAAAACTCATGAGTTCAAAGCCAACTTCAGCAAAAGTGAGGTGCTAAGCAACTCAGTGAGACCCTGTCTCTAAATAAAATACAAAATAGGGCTGGAGATGTGGCTCAGTGGTTGAGTGCTCCTGAGTTCAATCTCTGGTACAAAAAAAAAAAAAAAAAAAAAAAAAAACAACAACTTAATATAGATTCTAAATGATGTCATTTTTGACAAGTTTATTTTGGATCCTTGGCTCTTAAGTTTATCAAATTGTTTAGAAGAACATTCTTGAGTATGTTATTTAAGAATGTTCTAAAAATCAGAAGCATGTAAATTACCTTTAATGGGCCCTGTCCTTGTGGGACTCAATAAATGCCAGGTATTGTGTTTATGTTATATACTAATTTAATAAGTAGCACTATGGAATTTGTAGTAAATGTAAAACCTTGTGATATATGCATATTGGACCCTTAGAAGACTTTGATGTTAGGACTCTAATCCTGATTTAGCTTTAACTTCTTTTGTAGAATCCTAAAACAAAAGAGCAGATTGAAAATCTTTTACGGAATGGGATGAATAAGGAGTTGCGAGATCGTCTTTGCTGCCGAATGACTTTTGGGACTGCAGGACTTCGTTCTGCTATGGGGGCAGGATTTTGCTATATTAATGACCTTACAGTAATACAATCAACACAGGTAAGTATTATGAATTATACTTTTTCTTACTCTGTCATTCAGCTTTATAAATTAGGTAATGTCTTTCTTTAAAAAAAAAAAGCCAGTGAGGAGGAGCCTTTTGTCTGGGAAGGTATTCTCCTGTAAGTAAAGAGTATAGACCAAATTCTGACCTTTGTTCTTGCCTGAGATTTATCTTAGAAGTAATTTTTGTATCTTAAAGATCACAGACTAAGTTTCTGATTAAGAGTTATTTTGGTAGCCATTGTCATTTCTTGCCAGAGTTAACTTTGCATTTGAAACCAAGAAATGGATAAATTGACATGTCCAGATAACATAAACAAGCAAACTTAGAAAGAAGATAATTACTCATTTTGGCATCTGGTATTCATAAAGGTTAACCAGAGTATGGAAAATTTACTTGAAAATGTTCTACTTAAATATGGTTTTCCAAAGCCATTTGAGAGTTCTTTTATAACAAAATATAATTTGTTTTTATTTCTCTCCATTTTTATGAAACTTATTTTAGAAACAAATTGCTTCTCTTCCCAGTAAATTATCCTCACTGTTTGAAGGAACCACGCCTTTGAGGCCAGTAATGCATTTAGCATATAGTAAAAATAGTTCCAGGCTATAGAATACCTCAGTGGACATTATTCTAGTCAATACTGCCAAACAGGAAATCATCTTTATCCTCGTTCTAAAGCCAATGGCTTATATGCAGGGGATGTTGAAGAAGGGAAGACAGGTTAGCACTGGGTAGGATACTTGTCACCTTCCCTACCTTCCCCTTCTTCATATCCTTTCTTGTCCTCACCAGAAATGCTTATAGTTCAGTCTTTTTTTATGTATATATTGAGTTTCCTCATAAACCAGGCCAAATGAGATCTGGTTCATAAGGCCTAACCCTTTTCATACTTTGCATGTGAGGGAATAAGATAAAATGGATTCTCATAGTAGATAATAATATGAGGGTCTATAAGGTTTAGGATAGTGTCATCATTAGAAAGAAATTGGTGAAACTAGCCCATTTGGGCTCTATTAATCTGTCTCTATCACCCAGTCACTCATAGGGAGTAGTTGGAAGAAATAAGTGTACTTGAAAAACCCATGTACTGGAAGTCACTGGGGCTTTATCATAGGTCTTCAATAAACTTTAATAACTTAAATTTTAATTGAATGACGGGCCTTGGACAAGTGATTACATGGAGCTTCAGACTTATTCTGTTTCTTCTTTTTTAAAAGAAATTTTAAGACAGACAAAAATGGTATTTGCATTTCTTTTCAGGGTTGTTATAATGATTAAATTTTCTATCCTTGTGTAGATATGTGTTTGTGTGTAATTCTAAAGAACTGTAAGGATATAAGTGTTATTTTTAGAGATGAAATGTTTATTAAAGTTAGCAAATCATTTCTAAGATAAATGGTTTTATTTTATCATTGCTATAGTTTCAATGTGAAATATTTCATTTTTTTGTCACCCTTGATTGCAGATTTTTCTAGTCTGACTTCTTTTCCTGTAAAATTTTAAAACCAAAAAATTATAAGTGGTATCAGCCATCTTAAAAAATGTGTCAGTGAAGAACTGTGTGGCTAATTAAAAATATTTGTGTCATAAATAGGTCAGATCTTTTGGTTAGCTTCAATGGCATGATTTAGCAAGGGCCTAAATGGTTAAAATTCTGTTTTCTAGAGCCTTGAAGCAAGAAACGAATTCTTTTGGCTCTTCAACAATATATTTTAGCCCATTGACTCATAGCTTTCATCTTTTTTCCCCTCCTGTTTTATGGATTTTATGGTTACTAAATTGATATTTGTATCGTATTAAATGTGTCTAAAAATCCACAAAATGTTTGTCAACTCACATTTGTGGATTGAACAATATTGTGTCCTCATTAGTAAACATGAGCATAAGGGCAGAAGCCAGTAAGATGCACACCAAACATAAAGAGATTTTAAGTCTTATAATACACAAGCAAGCATTCAGCAGGAACTGATCTTTTGTATTTATTTGCTTCAGGGGATGTACAAATACCTTGAGAGATGTTTCTCAGACTTCAAGCAGAGAGGCTTTGTTGTTGGGTATGACACTCGGGGTCAAGTAACTAGCAGCTGCAGCAGCCAGAGGTACAGTGTTAATTTGTTTCAAAGATTAAGTTGAAGTGGACTAAAACAAGAATTTTCTTTTTTTTCCGATAGTAGGATTTCTGAAGCAGGAGACTGTCAAACAGAAGTGTGAACACATGACAATGTTTATTTTAGAGCTGAAAGAGAAATAAAAGTATTTCAAAGATAAGGTTTAATTTTACAGAAAGAAGTAAAATGTTCAAATACTTAAAGGTCACATTGAGAATAATATTGTAGCTTATAAATTAACATTGGTGATGGCACTGGGTAGGAATGATTATGTAGCTTGTATTCTTACATTAAAATCTTATTTGGTTATTTTTAGAGTTTTTTTCATAATAGATAATTATGATGTGATATTTTCTTTTCAGGGGTAATTATACATTTTGGATTTGTTTTATTTCACTTTCCTCCATTCCTATTACTTTGTTACATTCCTGTTACAGGTTATATTTCTTAGTAAAATACTCATCAAAAGATGATTTGAGAGCAAAAGAAGAATTGTAATGTCAGTTCTGTTAATTATTAAGTTCCTTTTAGTTTAGGGGGCTTTTTTGGTTTTTTTTTTTTTTTTGGTATTTTTTGTTTTTTGGGGTTTTTTTTTTTGCTTATTTTTTGTTGGTTTTGTTTTTCTTTTTGTGTGGTGCTGGCGAGGAACAAAGCCAGGCCTTGCAAAGCTTAGCTAAGAAGGCTCTCTATCACTGAGCTGTATCCATAGCCCAAAGCTTCTTTAAAAAAAAAAAAAAAAAAACTTATTTAACATTTTTAAGTTGGAGCACATGCTTAAATAATCAGTGATGATAAAATCTGGTTTATATTAAGATACCATATATTCAGAATAATTGGAATATGGAACATTTATTTATGTTAAAGTTTGATTTTTAAAAAGTGGTGTAACTAAGCTGGGTGTTGTGGCACAAGCCTATAATCCCAGCAGTTTGGGAAGCTGAGGCAGGAGGATTATGAGTTCAAAGCCAGCCTCAGCAACTTAGTGAGGCCCTAAGCAATTTATCAAGACCATGTTTCTAAATAAAATACAAAAAGGGCTGGGGATGTGGCTTAATGATTAAATGCCCCTAGGTTGGATCCCTGGTACCAATAAAATTAAAAAAAAATAATAAAAAGTGGTAAACTAAAGACTAAGTGAGATCTCTCTTATTTTTAGGCTTGCTAAACTCACTGCTGCAGTCTTGCTGGCTAAAGATGTTCCTGTGTACCTTTTTTCAAGATATGTTCCTACACCTTTTGTAGTAAGTATGTTGTGTTAGTGATCATTCAGTTTGCTGCCCTTGAAAATATTTTTTAAATCAACTAGGATTCAAATCTTTGTCATAAATAAGGTTTTGTATTGAGTGATATGAGAAACCAAAGGAAGGAAAACAAATTTTTTTTCTTTTTATTAATTGGTTGTTCACAACATTACAAAGCTCTTGACATATCATATTTCATACATTAGAATCAAGTGGGTTATGAACTCCCATTTTTACCCCAAATACAGATTGCAGAATCACATCGGTTACACATCCACATTTTTACATACTGCCATATTAGTGACCGTTGTATTCTGATACTTTTCCTATCCTCTACTATCCCCCCCCTCCCCTCCCATCTTCTCTCTCTACCCCATCTACTGTAGTTCATTTCCCTCCATGTTTATTATCCCGTTCCCCTCACAACCTCTTATATGTAATTTTGTATAACAATGAGGGTCTCCCTCCATTCCCATGCAATTTCCCTTTTTTCTCCCTTTCCCTCCCACCTCATGTCTCTGTTTAATGTTAATCTTTTCTTCCTGCTCTTCCTCCCTGCTCTGTTCATAGTTGCTCTCATTATATCAAAGAAGATATTTGGTATTTGTTTTTTAGGGATTGGCTAGCTTTACTTGGCATAATCTGCTCTAGTGCCATCCATTTCCCTGCAAATTCCATGATTTTGTCATTTTTTAGTGCTGCGTAATACTCCATGGTGTATAAATGCCACATTTTTTTTTATCCATTCATCTATTGAAGGGCATCCGGGTTGATTCCACAGTTTAGCAATTGTGAATTGTGCTGCTATGAACATCGATGTGGCAGTATCCCTGTAGTGCGCTCTTTTAAGGTCTTCAGGGAATGGTCTGAGAAGGGCAATAGCTGGGTCAAATGGTGGTTCCATTCCCAGCTTTCCCAGGAATCTCCATACTGCTTTCCAAATTGGCTGCACCCGTTTGCAGTCCCACCAGCAATGTACAAGAGTACCCTTTTCCCCACATCCTCGCCAGCACTCGTTGTTTGACTTCGTAATGGCTGCCAATCTTACTGGGGTGAGATGGTATCTTAGGGTGGTTTTGATTTGCATTTCTCTGACTGCTAGAGATGGTGAGCATTTTTTCATGTACTTGTTGATTGATTGTATATCCTCCTCTGTAAAGTGTTTGTTCATGTCCTTGGCCCATTTGTTGATTGGGTTATTTGTTTTCTTATTGTCTAATTTTTTGAGTTCTTTATATACTCTGGATATTAGGGCTGTATCTGAAGTGTGAGGAGTAAAAATTTGTTCCCATGATGTAGGCTCCCTATTAACCTCTCTTATTGTTTCTCTTGCTGAGAAAAAACTTTTCAGTTTAAGAAAATCCCATTTGTTGATTCTTGTTATTAACTCTTGTGCTATGGGTGTCCTATTAAGGAATTTGGAGCCCGACCCCACAATATGTAGATCGGAGCCAACTTTTTCTTCTATCAGACGCAGAGTCTCTGATTTGATATCTAGCTCCTTGATCCACTTTGAGTTGACTTTTGTGCATGGTGAGAGGAGGGGATTCAGTTTCATTTTGTTGCATATGGATTTCCAGTTTTCCCAACACCATTTGTTGAAGATGCTATCCTTCCTCCATTGCATGCTTTTAGCTCCTTTATCAAATATAAGATAGTTGTAGCTTTGTGGATTAGTCTCTGTGTCCTCTATTCTGTACCATTGGTCCACCCGCCTGTTTTGGTACCAGTACCATGCTGTTTTTGTTACTATTGCTCTGTAATATAGTTTGAAATCTGGTATTGCTATACCACCTGATTCACACTTCCTGCTTAGAATTGTTTTTGCTATTCTGGGTCTTTTATTTTTACATATGAATTTCATGATTGCTTTATCTATTTCTACAAGAAATGCCATTGGGATTTTGATTGGCATTGCATTAAACCTATAGAGAACTTTTGGTAATATCGCCATTTTGATGATGTTAGTTCTGCCTATCCATGAACAGGGTATATTTTTCCATCTTCTAAGATCCTCTTCTATTTCTCTCTTTAGGGTTCTGTAGTAGGAAAACAAATTTTACTCTGAGTTTATTTTCATTTCATCAATCATTTGTTGAACCACAAAGAATTTGATCAAGAATTGAGAAGTCACAGTCATAGTGGGAAATTTCAATACCCTTCTTTCAGAAATTAATTAATCAGGCGGATAGGTATCTTTGAGCACAATGTTAACAGGTTTGGTGTGTGTGTGTGTGTGTGTGTGTGTGTGTGTGTGTGTGTAAAAACTCTGCATTCCATGATGGTAGAATGTACATTATTATTTAGCAGAGTCACAAAAGAAGTCTCAACAAATGCCAGAGAACTGCTTATCAGGTACTGTGGCACACACCTGTAATCCCAGTGACTCCAGAGGCTAAGGCAGGAGTATTGCAAGTTTGAGTCCAACCTCAATGACTTAGTGAGACCCTGTCTCAAAAACAAAAAAATAAAAAGGACTGGGGACGTAGCTCAGTGGTAAAGTACCCCTAGGTTCAATCCTCAGTACCCAAAAAAGCAAACGAGCTATATACTTGGACTCCAATACAATAAAATTAGAAGAAAAAACTCCTCCCAAATTCTCTATGTTTAGAAATTTTAAAACACATTGATAAATAATTCATGGCTAAGGAAGATACCACAATGAAGATGAGAGGTACAGACAGTCCTTTTGAATGGTGCTATAGAATTGTAAAGGCAGCTGTGCAAGCTAAAAGCATGCAAAGTAATCTTAATAATCAATAAACAGCTACAGCTGTTCTATGACCTTTAAAATATCTGGACAAAACATTAAAAACACCAAAGTTTACTCTTGGTTAAAAATATTTAAGGAGGGCTGGGGTCGTGGCTCAGTGGTAAAAGTACCTGCCTAGCATGTGTGAGGCACTGGGTTCAATTCTCAGCACCACATATAAATAAATAAAATAAAGGTCCATCAACAACTAAAAAAATATTTTAAAAAAATATTTAAGGAAAGGAAAAAATGGTAAAAATAATAGTTAGTATATTATAATTTAAAACAATAGAGATGTTGAGAAGTAAAGTGTTTTATTACTTTGTTTTTAAAAAAAACTTACCAAGAATATTTAAATATTACTTACTGCCTGTCATTAATTTTAAATATGAGTGAGCATCTTTTGTATGCCTTGGCAAATTATTATATATCTTTGTAAGTTTGGATCAGCTTCAAACATTTTATCCTTTGTTATTTTATGTAGTGAAATATCTCTGAGAGTTCCTTTAATGTATTTTGCCTTAAAAGTGCTTTGCTTATATCACTTCTTCTGAAATGTTTTGCATTCTGTTTAATCACAACCCCATTCCTCATTTCCTCTATATGTTCACCTGCGGATGGTGAGATCCTTTGGTTGCATTTTAAATGTGGCAGTGTAAGCATTCCTGACTGTTTCTTTTATAATTCCATTTATTCAACTCAAATTTCCCTTCTACCATTGTCATTTTTTGTTTCTTTGCAGCACTTTCATCTTCTTTGGCCAATACCCATTTTTAGTTATGTAATTTGGTAAACTGTCATGTGGATTAATCACTGGAAAATAACTGTCATGTAGATTTATCACTGGGAAATAAAGAGGCAACATAGGTACATGCTTTGCTATTTGTGACTAACACTGACAGGATTTAAAAGAGTGATGTGGTTGGTCGTTGATCATGGTGGAAATAGTGATTTATGGACTGAGGAGTAAGCAACCACATTTGTGCTTAAGTGGTTAATATACCATGATATCTGAATTTGAACCTGTTTTTAGGAGACTGGTACTATTTAACAACAATATGGTAGTAGAAATCTGTGTTTATGAACTGTGCAAAGCAAAGATTGCCTGTATTTAAAACTGAGCTATAATGAAAACAATAAATAGCAAAAATTTTGGGCTAGAGCTAAGCCCCATGTAAAGATAAATTTATAGTTTTAATGAGTATATTAGGGAAAAAGATTAGAAAATAATTAGCTAAGCAGTTAACTTAATATGTTTGTGCTAAAACTAAATAAATCCAAATTAAGTAAAAGGTATGAAATAATAAAGGTATGAGAAAAAAATCAAGTAAATAAAAAATAAAGAAAATATCAGCTGCTTAAAAAGCAAAAGTTAGAACTCTGGGGCTGGAGCTGGGGCTCAGTGGCAGAGCGCTTGCCTCTCACATGTGAGGCACTGGGTTCGATCCTCAGCACCACATAAAAATAAGCAAACAAAATAAACATATTGTGTCCATCTATAACTAAAAACAAAATTTAAAAAAAGTTAGATCTCTGAATAGAATTACAGATAAAACCCTGGAAAGGGTGCTCAAGAAACAAAGAAGGCATAAATTTAAAAATTAAAAGGATAGCATAATAAATAAAATAGGAATTAAGAAAAACACAACATTCTGAACAACATAACACAAATTAATGTGCAAACTTAAATGAATTGGCCAGTTTCCTAGAATAACAATTGATACATTAAAACTGATAAAAAATGGAAACTGGAATAAGCATATAATCATTAAATAAATTTAATTTGTATTTTTAAAATATTCTAAAATTTAAAATATAATGTCCAGATGATTTTATAGCAAGTTTTACCAAAAATTTGAGCAATAGAAAATGTTTCTATAAAATATTGTAGTGATTTGTTAGAAATATAATTAGTGGCTTAAGAATCAAAGTAATTGCTAATATACATATATGTGTGTGCATATATATGTGTGTGTATATATATAAATATATGTTTACATATATATATGTATATATGTATTTTTGATGAATAATGGAAGCTGGGCACTGTGGTACACACCTGAAATCCCAGTGGTTTGGGAGGCTAAAGCAGGAGGATTGCAAATTCAGAGCCAGCCTCAGCAACTTTGTGAGGCACTAAGCAACTTAGTGAGACCCTGTCTCAGAATAAAAAATAAAAAGGGCTGGGGATGTGGCTCAGTGGTTAAGCACCCCTGGGTTCAATTCCTGATACCAAAATAAAATAAAATAATAGAAGCCAGGGAGAATCTAGAAATATAGACTATTTCTGTAAGATTCTGTCACTGAGTAGTTATTTCCAGTCAGCATCAATCCTACTGTGTTGGCTTTTCTCTCTCATTGCAGATAGATTTGCTTTAGCTGGTAGGGGAGGTATTTTTAGCAATCCCAGATTTCACACCCTTTTATCACCATGACTTAAGTGAAAAGCACTCTTGACTAACTATAGCCAGAATATTTTGGAGAAAGACTCTGATCAGGTTTGGTTGATGAAACAGTTTCTGAATCATACCAAGGGAATAGATTGCTGTGATCAGATCTGGCTCATGTATTCAACATTGCCCTCCCACAACTGTGATCCAGGAGGGCAGTCAGATATGATGGTAGAAACAGAAGGAGAACTATCCGAAGGTGACAAATAATAGCTACTACTGAGACGGGAAATACAATCTAAGAATTAACTGTGGGAGAGAATATGGTGAGTTGACCCTTATATATATGACATAGAGGCCACATAGTATATTTAAAAATCTTTAAATTGGAAAGCAGGAAACTTATGCTCTCCCTTTGAATCTTCTACCAATGATTGTATTATGTTGGATAACCCTCAATGTAAAGTGTAATGGATTCGATGATTTCTAAATTTACTTCCAACTCCAATATTTTATGATTCTATTTTTCACATCTACAGAGTTTGGTGGAATGTCTGACACATAGTAGGTGTTCATTAAATATTGGCAAATAAACAAAAGAATAAGAAATGCTTATAGGACTAAGTTAAACAAGACTGGGAAAGCTGTTCAGTCTAACAATTGGATGATTATTGAGCCACATATTTTAGAAATGGACTCCACCCAATCAACATGGAGTTGATAAGGTTTAGGTCATTTAAGCCATAATGTCTTTTTCTGTTATTTAATCAAAGTTCTTCTCACAACAAATGAAACAAAATGGAAATATAATGTTATTATTTTTTAGCCATATGCAGTCCAGGAGCTCAAAGCAGTTGCTGGTGTGATGATTACTGCATCTCACAACCGCAAGGAAGACAATGGATACAAGGTAAACCTTGGACTCCTGAACTTTACTTATTTTATAGTTTTCTCACTATGAGCTTTTCAGGGTTTACACAGAGAATCCTTTTTTTTGCAGCTTGGAATGTGGGAGCATCTCTCCCGAGCAAGTTTGTTTAATGTCTGCCAGAACCTCAAGGGTTTCACTGACTGGGAGCAATTTCTGTGTTAACTTATCAATTCTCACATTTGAAATTTTGGGGGAGGGGAATAATACAATTTATATAAAGTTCATAAATATTCAAACAATGTTGTGTATTATTCACATATTCATGCATATATAGTAAACCACACAAGCATATAAACAAAAGATTTCTAATAGTATTCACCCCTGAAAGAGGTAGGGAAGTAATATGATCAAAGATAGTATCTTCCCTTGGGTCTTTCAGAAGCAGAAGTTGAGATGAGAATTTCTGTGAAAGTGGCTTTTTAAGGGAATACTCTTGGAAAAAGGAAAGTGAGAGAAGCAGGTAGAGGGTGGAGTGATAGTAGGGTGAAAATCAAGCAACTGTGTGGCCTCAGCTGGAATTTAGATTCATTGTGGTCTTATAGGAGAGATGGAATGAAATGTGTGCATCACAGGACATCACCAAGCTGGCCCCATTTTGAGGTTCATACCCCCATGTTAGTCATTGACCAAGAGTAGCTGGTGGTGATGGGTAAACTTCCCAAGGACTTTTGGACAAGGAATGTTCGCCAGAGAATGGGGCAGCTGTAGGCAATGTAGCAGCTAAATGATAGATAAATTAGGTCTGGCTAGGGGGATCTGAATGGGTACCAAGAATATCTACTATAGTTCTTCACTTATATCATTCCAGTCCTCATTTGGCTCATTATATTCAGTCCCAACTTATTTAGGATTCTGGTTGGTCAGAATTTTCTGGAATTTCTGACTGGAAATTCATCTCAACTTCTACTTCTAGAAGACCCAATTAAAGATAGTTCCCTGATTATATAAAAGGAAGATTTGTAGGATGGACCACAGCCCTGACTGTTGCATTTGCCTCTGAGGAATTAACTGATTACTCATATCACTGACTTTGGCCATACCATCTATACTTCCCTACTCCTTTGGTAGTTATTTTTTTCTTATCTAAATGGTTTGTTCTATAGGGTGACCCTCTGATGGGTCATTGGTTATAAGCCTATATGAGTCCATGGCTGCTATACTTTTTAATTTACAGTTAAAACAAGACATAAACCAAGTAAACCAAGTGCCAAAAATATTTGCTGAGGCACCCAGTTTGTAGTAGCAATCTTACATTCTCATGAAGATCAGAGTCAAGCCGCCCTACCAGAGTGATAATGCTTTTTCATGTCTGCTCAAAATGGCCAGGCAACACCTCTAGCTTTAACGTTAGTGGGACTCACACTATTTGCTCAGAAGCATCTTCTCTGGGACTCAGTTCCTCCAGAAAGTCAGATTCTGAAGGGTTTCCGAGGTCTCAGACCATAGATGGCCAACTCTGTTGCTCTGGGCCCAAGGGGAGGCAGAACATCGTGATGGAAGTAGCTTGGGATTTGAAACCAGGAAGTAGACAAAGAGCTGAAAAAATTTTTTTAATTGCCCAAAACCCAAGAAGAAATAGACTTGCTTCCTCATGATCTCCCTACAATAGTGAACAGGACTCTTTCTGTTCTCTTTGACTAAGAGGGAAACATTTCAAGACTCTCATTTCTTAAATTATTTTTTATTCTAATTTGTTATATATGATAACAAGAGTGCATTACAGGGCTGGGGATGTGGCTCAAGCGGTAGCGCGCTCGCCTGGTATGTGTGCGGCCTGGGTTCAATCCTCAGCACCACATACAAAGAAAGATGTGTCTGTCGAAAACTAAAAAAATAAACAAAATTTCTCTCTCTCTCTCTCTCTCTCTCTCTCTCTCTCTCTCTCTCAAAAAAAGAGTGCATTACAATTCATATTATATAAGAAAGCACAATTTTTCATATCTCTGGTTGTATACAAATTAGAGTCATACCATTTGTGTCTTCCTACATGTACTTAGGGTAATGATGTCCATCTCATTCCACCGCAAGACTCCCGTTCTTATTAGGGGAATCTCAATTCCAGCTCACTACCTTGCACATAGGCATTACAATGCAGAAGCCAGATAAATCAACAGTTCCCAAACCCCAGCATTACTCCTACAAGCTTATCACTCTGAGTTTCAATTCTTTCCTTTTTCCCCACTGCCTGGAGTTTTTCCTGTCCTCTTGTGAATTAAGCTATATATTTAAGTTAATATTTTTTCTATTTTATCTTTAATTAGAGCTGTTTGCTTTTAGAACAATTTTTTAAATGTGTATTTATTTTTTAATTGTAGAGAGACACAATACCTTTATTATTTTTATGTGGTGCTGAGGATTGAACCCAGTGCCTCACACATGTGAGGCAAGCACTCTACCATTGAGCTACAACCCCAGCCCCTAAAAATGTATATTTATTTTTAATTGAACACAATAATTTTACATAAGAACAAGAATTTTTTATTGATTGTTTACAACATTACAAAGCTCTTGACATATCATATTTCATACATTAGATTCGAGTGGATTATGAACTCCCAATTTTTACCCCAAATTCAGATTACAGAATCACGTCGGTTACACATCCACAATTTTACATAATGCCCTATTAGTAACTGTTGTATTCTGATACCTTTCCTATCCTCTACTATCCCCCCTCCCCTTCCCTCCCATCTTCTCTCTCTACCCCATCTACTGTAATTCATTTCTCTCCTTGTTTATTTTCCCATTCCCTCACATATGTAATTTTGTATAGCAATGAGGGTCTCCCTTCATTTCCATGCAATTTCCCTTTTCTCTCCCTTTCCCTCCCACCTCATGTCTCTGTTTAATGTTAATCTTTTCTTCCTGCTCTTCCTCCCTGCTCTGTTCATAGTTGCTCTCATTATATCAAAGAAGACATTTGGTATTTGTTTTTTAGGGATTGGCTAGCTTCACTAAGCATAATCTGCTCTAGTGCCATCCATTTCCCTGCAAATTCCATGATTTTGTCATTTTTTAGTGCTGCGTAATACTCCATGGTGTATAAATGCCAAATTTTTTTTATCCATTCATCTATTGAAGGGCATCTGGGTTAGTTCCACAGTCTAGCTATTGTGAATTGTGCTGCTATGAACATCGATGTGGCAGTATCCCTGTAGTACGCTCTTTTAAGGTCTTCAGGGAATAGTCTGAGAAGGGCAATAGCTGGGTCAAATGGTGAAGAACAAGAATTTTTAAACTATGTAGTTCACCATATTTCTTGACATAGAGCTTAGTATGTAGTACATATTCGAGTGTATATGTCTTTTCTTCATTTGGGGTGCAATAGAGAGAATTCATATCATATACATGGTAGAAATCCAGCATAGATATTCTCTAAGCAAAGTCTCTTTTAATTTTGAGATCTTGTGAATTATTGGAATTTATATTTTTTGCTTTTTTGGTGACTGTTCCTAATACTGTTTTTATCAAAGTATTTGACAAACTGAAAGCTTATTGAAATGTATGTGGATAATTGACATGTTAATTATATTTCCTGATATGGATTTTATTTGGTGTGACATAAATTCTACTTTAATTTATGATAGAAAACAGCTTCTGGGGCTGGGGATGTGGCTCAAGTGGTAGCGCGCTCGCCTGGCATGCGTGCGGCCCGGGTTCGATCCTCAGCACCACATACCAACAAAGATGTTGTGTCCGCTGAGAACTAAAAAATAAATATTAAAAATTCTCTCTCTCTCTCTCTCTCTCTCTCTCTCTCCCCTCTCTCACTCTCTCACTCTCTCTTTAAAAAGAAAAAAAAAGAAAACAGCTTCTGTATCACAAAATAGAATCATTTTATAATGTTAAGTTTAATAGTATGGAGTTTTATGGGATATTTTGTGGTTTCTTGGATTATCTCTAATATACAGTTATAAACCTAAGAGTATGTTTGGATACTGTGGTATATGCATATTCTAATATTATCCTGATGTCCTGCTTATATTTTACTTGTATTGTTTTCCAAGTAAATTCTTAAAAAAGGAAATAATACATAATTATTTTATTATTGAGTCTCTGTGGAGTCATCATCAGTGTATTTTGGTATTTACTAGTCTCATGTTGACATTCTTTTACTCAATTTACTTGATATGTTTCTTCATAAAGCCAAAGATCTCTATTGTAGCTAAGAAAAATCTGTTGAGTATTTCAATATATCATTCATAACAATATTTACCTACACCTATCACCTAGGTTTATTGGGAAACTGGTGCTCAAATCACATCTCCTCATGATAAAGAAATTCTGAAATGTATAGAAGAATGTGTCGAACCCTGGAATGGTTCCTGGAATGATAATTTAGTGGACACTAGTCCACTGAAGAAAGATCCTCTACAGGACATTTGCAAGAGATACATGGAAGATCTGAAAAAGATCTGTTTTTACAGGTAACCAAATGGGAATATAGGATGGTATTACCTTAGGATAAGGTTAACAAGTGAGGAAAGAAAAAGTGATTAAAATATTTTCTGTTCATCATATTAAATTATAGCTAAGTAGTATTACTCATAACAGACTAAAAGTGGAAGTAACCCAAATATCCATCAAGTGATGAATGGATAAATAAAATTTTTGTATCCATATAATGATATATTATTTAGTACTGATGCATACTATAGGTATATAAACCTTGAAAACATTATGCTAGTTAAAGAAACCAGTCACAAAAAACCACATATTGTATGATTATGTGTATATAAAATGTCCAGAATAGGCAAATCTGCAGAGACCAAAATAGAGTAGTGGTTGCCTATGGCTGGGAGGAATCAGAGTTGGGAGGGTAACAAAAATGGGATTTAGAGTTTGTTTTGGGAGTAACAAGAATGTTCTAAAATTAATTGAGGTAATTAATGGTTGAACAGCTCTATGAATATAGTAAAAACCATTTCATTGTACACTTTGAATGGGTGAATTGTTCAGTAAGTAAATTATATCTTAATAAAGCTGTTAAACTAATTATACTTACAACTGTATGTATTTCCTTTATGTAAGATACCTATGACACAAAATTGATTTTTAGCTTTTTCTCTATTTTCAAAAGTTTAAACATCACAATTATCAGTTGTTTGCTTCTCCTTCCAAAATGAGAAGTGGGCTACAGTACTAGCTAACTGCTAGCTATAGTCAATCTAAAAAGACTTTGAGCCAGGAACAGTGATGCATGCTTGTAATCTCAGTGACTCAGGAGGCTGAGGCAGGAGGATTGCAAGTTCAAGGCCCACCTCAGCAAGTTGGCGAGTTCCTGTCTCAAAAAATAAAAAGGGTTGTAGCTCAGTGGCAGAGTACCTGAAGATTCAATTCCTAGTACCACCAAATAAAAAGTAAAAAATATGATAATTTCTATCTTTGCTTACTTAAGTTCTTGTTTTTTAAAGAATATATGTACAGGGACTGTGATTATAGCTCAGTGATAAAGCGCTTGCCTAGCACTGGTGAGGCCCTGGGTTCAATCCTTAGCACATAAAAACAAATAAATAAAATAAAGATTAAATTCTTTTTAAAAAAGTGTTTATATGCAAATGAAAATTAACAAATGAATCTAATTATATATCAAGCTGAAAACATAATCACACAGAGAGAGATTTCAAGTGACTTTAAATTTGACTATTTTCTAATGGGTCATATGGAAGGATAAGAACCACACACCTACAATGAATCAAAATGCATTCTGCTGTCATGTATACATAATTAAAAAAGTAAATTTTTTTACCATACGATTTATTTTTTTTTTAGTCATACATGACAGCAGAATGTATTTTGACATATAATACATACATGGGATGGGGTAGAGAGAGAAGATGGGAGGGGAGCGGAGGGGGGATAGTAGAGGATAGGAAAGGTAGCAGAATAAAACAGTTACTAATAGGGCATTATGTAAAAATGTGGATGTGTAACCGATGTGATTCTGCAATCTGTATTTGAGTAAAAATGGGAGTTCATAACCCACTTGAATCTAATGTATGAAATATGATATGTCAAAAGCTTTGTAATGTTTTGAACAACCAATTAAAAAAAAGAATAAAAAATACATACATGGAATGTACATACATCAATCATAATGTCTATTCTATTCTGATGCCCTTCCTATCCCCCCTACTCCTCCCCTCCTCTCCCATCCTTTCTCTACAATCTAATGTGACACACTTTTTTTTCTTTTTCTCATCACAACATTATATATGTATTTTGTATAACAATGAGGTTTTTCTTCCATTTTCTGTGCAACTCCTCTTCTCCAGTAAATTTATTTTTTAAAAAAGAATCACTCACCTGATTTGTACTTGTCATCTCTGCAATTAGTAAAATTGATGGTTTTATAGATATAGATATGCATACATATATCCATAGATATATTATAAAACAAATGGATAATTTTTAAAAATATTTTTAGTTGTAAATGAACACAATACCTTTATTTTATTTATTTATTTTTATGTGGTGCTGAGGATGGAACCTAGGGTCTCACACAAGCTAGGCAAGTACTCTACCACTGAGCCACAACCCCAGCCCATGGAGAATTATTTTGATGTCAACAAGGAACTAAGATTTTAGTATAAGAGAAGTAAATGTAAAAATAAAAGAAAATAATTGTAAAATTATATTTTAAGTTTGGATTTGAAACATTAGTATGAACTCATGATTTATTTACTTCTTTCTGAAATACTAGTTCTGTTGCTAAAAAGGCTTCTATGAGTCACCTTAAAGCACAGATTGTAGTTTCTAAATGGCATTTCCCACCAAAAGGAACCAGGGATCGTGGAGAAATTGATGAATCCAGGACTGGGACAAAAAATGTACTTCTGGAATTAATCTTAATATTTCTGTGTCGCTCTTTGTCTCTGCCTTTCTCTGCCATAAAGCAAGAAAGTACTGAGAGATATTTGGTTCATATCAAAAGAATATAAGAGCATACTTTATGGGGGCTTTTATTGACCAAAAATTGGACAGTTGGGTATCAAAAAGAATAATCACTAAGTTGACCATGCTGACTATTAACTTGCAATCCTCTTGCTCCAGCCCTCCTAGTAGCTGGAATTACAGGTGTGCACAACCCTGTTTCAAAACAAGGGCTGCCAGTGATAGGGTGCTTCTTGCTTAGCATACCTGAAGACGGGGGTTCAATCTCCCAGAACTATAAAAAAAGAAGAATCATTGTAATTAACTAAAACATAAAAGGTTGTTGGCTGGTAGTAACACCACGAAAACATTTCACAGATCACCTTGCTAGATTTGAAATTACTCATTCTGAAATTTTATAAATTCTGAATTTTCATTCAGCAAACTGATAAATGCTTAGATATTTTCTTTTGTCTTTCCTATATGAACTGACTTTCAGGGTTAATTAAATAATTGCTGAAGGATAAATATTTTAAAAGAAAAATCCAACTATTAATTGCGAAGGAGTAAAAGAATTAAAATATCACTATTTTATTACCACTAATAAAAGTGATGATCATCAAGGGCTACTAAGACTTATAGGTGAAAAGTTATTGGGAAATTTTTGATGGATGGATCAAGATGACAAAATCCTGAAGAATCAATACTATTAAAAGTAAGATTGATATCATGTGCCTCCCCTCAAGATTCAACATTTGTTCTTGCCTAAAGATTTGAAATTGAATCTATAATCTATAATGTTGCCTTTAGATTCACCTACCTATTTACAGAAAAAGAAGGTTTGTGGAACATGCTAATACATAAAGGATGAAATATGCATACCCAAGATGTAGGAAATTCTCCAGAACAAATGATTTAGTTTCTTCAATAAATGGCATGGGGATTGGAGAAGAAAAAAAGAACATGTCTAGATAACAAGAGATTTGAGAGACAGATGGTGTGGACCTTATTCAGGTCTGGATTCAAGTAAACCAATTGTATTTTTGAGACATTTGGGGAAAATTTGAGCACAGGTAGGGTATTGAATAATATTAAGAAATTATTGTGGATTGGGGAGCCTGGTGATATAGCTTAGTTGGTAGAGTGCTTGCCTAGTATGCAGAAGTCCCTAGATTCAATCCCCAGTACGACAAAAAAAAAAAATTGTGGATTTTGTTGGGTGTAATAATGGTATTATGGTTATGTTTTTAAATTCTAAAGCATTTGTAAAGTAATTTGATGTCTTGCATAAATGAAACTAAGTTGACAGAATGTTGATAAATGTTGAATTGAGATGATAAGTATATTAATAGTAGGCATTCTTCTTATGTATATTTTGAAATTTTTATTTTACTTTAATAAATTTTATTTATTACAGAGAGTGGTTAATAAGTAGTTGGTAAGAATGTAGAAAGTTTTGCTATAGAAGAACCAAAGAAACTGTGACTGGATGTTAATGGGAATGATGCAGGAGGGAGGGAGTGACTAGAGTAATAAAGTTCTTGAGTGAGAAGAGATGGGAACCTTTGAGAGAAAGAAAAACACTCTGTTGTCAGAAGAAGGAAAAGATATGTATGGATGCTGTTAGATTGTGGATTAGATGTAGAAAGATTAGGAAGTTCTCATCAGATGGCTTCTGATGTTTGCATTAGGTAAAGGGAGAGGAAAGGAATAGGAGAGAAGAAAAGATTTTACACACCATTTTAGAGAGAAAATAGTAAGCTTTTTGAGTTACAAAGTAAAATTGCCTGACAGTGCTGAATGCCCTTTGAAAGTGAAGCTCTTAACCCTTTTGTGAGATTTACTCTAGTAGTATTGTGCTATTTTGGTACAAGTCTGGAAAAAGGTACATTGTTGGGTTCAACACAGGGTAAGGTATTAGAGGATCAGGGTATCCAATGTGAAAATAAATGAAGGTAATTGAAATTAGATACCTTGGAATTTAAGCTGGACTGAAAGAAAAAAAGGAGTCTTCAGAGAATAAGAAAGGCCAGTTAGGAAGTTCTTGTGGTGGATCTGGCAAGAGATATATAGCGGCTTGGGTTAGGATACTGGTATAGCATATGGAAGGAAGCAATCCAGGTTAGGAAGTTGAACCACAAAGGGAGAATGTAGTTGAATTAAAAATCTTTTGAAATTTACTTTAATACCACATAGTTTAAAAAAAAATCTTACAGGGCTGGGTTTGTGGCTCAGTGGTAGAGTGCTTGCCTAGTGAGGCACTGGGTTCAATTCTCAGCATCACATAAAAAATTAAAGATATTGTGTCCAACTATAACTAAAAATATTTAAAAATATATCTTATAGCTCTGCTGAAGGCTTTAATCACTTTTTCTCAAATTTAAGTGTTTTGAATTACATCATAGGTGGCAAGTTTTATATTGATTGGTGATTTTTACCTTACAGGGAATTAAACTCAAAGACCACCTTGAAATTTGTGCATACATCCTTTCATGGTGTCGGACATGACTATGTGCAGTTGGCTTTTCAAGTGTTTGGTTTTAAGCCTCCAATTCCAGTACCAGAACAAAAAGATCCCGATCCAGACTTTTCTACTGTTAAATGCCCAAATCCTGAAGAAGGAGAATCTGTACTGGTATTTTTCTAATATTTAAATTATTATTAGTTTATTAAACCATCAGAATAAATAGAACTTATTGACAATTTAGAGATTACTTACAAAAGCAGAAACCATTGTAGTTTATATCATTTAAATTACACTGGAGTATAATTGTGTTTTGTTTGAAATCTCTACTACTTCTAGGCTACTTATTTTAAACTTAACCAAATTGTATGCCTTCTAAAATTCATATCACTAACATAGTGCCTACATTTAGGAATATTGGCATTGATTTAGATTCTTCAATACAATCTAACTTTTTGGGTTACTGTTTCAGGAACTTTCTCTGAGACTGGCAGAAAGAGAAAATGCCCGGATAGTGCTAGCCACAGATCCTGATGCAGATCGACTGGCAGTGGCAGAACTTCAGGAGAAGTAAGTAGAATCTGTTAATTGATTTAAAGCTTGAGCTATGAGGGGTCGAGACTATAAAACACAATGGTTTTGACCATTGTGGAGGGCTTGACTAGCATACGTGAGGCCCTGATTTCAACCCCAGCATCACACACACAAAAAAAGCTTGAGCTTTGAAAAGCAATTTTTAAAAACAACAACAAAAAATTAAGTCTCACAGGTTCATTGAAAATAGGAAAGAAAATAAATCTTATATAACTCCACCATCCATATAACTACCTAAATCAATACTTCAACATTTCCTTTTTTTCTACTCAAATAAAGATGTATTTGTTCATATAAAATTGTGAAATTATGATCATACTATATGTAGCTTTATATCTTAATTATTTTCTATACCAATTATACTATGAGCATTCTCTCATTCTTATATAATTGTTTGAAAATATTAATTTTAACCACAGCATATTTCAACAGATTGCTTTATCAATATAATCATTTCCTAATCCTGGTCCTCTGGATTGCTGTATATTTTCACCATTTTGATATGACATGTCTTCACAATTTTTTCTCATTAAGTAAAAGAATAAAATTAGCCTCGTAATAATCTTCCAAAAGACATTGCAGCCTGGAGTAGTGGCATATGTCTGTAATCCCACCAACTCAGAAAGCTGAGGCAGGAGGATCACAAATTCAAGTTGAGCCTCAGCAACTTAGCAAAATAATCCTGTCTCAAAATAAAAAATAAAAAGGGGGGGTTGGGGTTGGGGCTCAGCTGTAGAGTGCTCATCTAGCATGTGCAAGGTGCTGGGTTCAATCCCCGGCACCACATAAAAATAAATTTTAAAACATAAAGGTACTGTGTCCAACTACAACTTCAAAAAAAAAGGATTGGGAATATAGCTCAGTGGTAGAGTACCCCTGGTTTTAATCCTCAGTATAAAAAGTAAGATGGGGGGGGAAGAGAGAAAGATTGATTGGTTATAACTATCCCTACCCTAAAGATCCCAGGTCAATTATAAAAGAAGTAGTAGTAAATATTTTCTCAAAAGTCCCATATTATAAAACTGAATTGGAGCAGGTTGTGTTCCATGCTTTTGTGATAATGTCAGAGTATCCTTGTGTTATAAATAAATAAAAAAGAATAAATTTTTTTAAGGTCTCATAGCTGTAGGATTTTCCTATCTGAAGGGTGATAATTTGTAGGTCTCGGAGTCAAGATGTTTTAATGAGAAGCTGGAAAGGTCTTGACTTGGAATTTTCTCTCTACAGTGGTCATTGGAAAGTCTTCACAGGAAATGAGCTGGCAGCATTATTTGGATGGTGGATGTTTGATTGCTGGAAGAAAAATAAACCAAGAAATGCTGATGTGAAGAATGTTTATATGTTAGCCACTACTGTCTCTTCTAAAATTTTGAAGGCAATTGCACTTGAAGAAGGATTTCATTTTGAAGTAATAAATAATATCTGTGTGCTACTTTTCTAAATATATTCCTGTATATACTAAAGGCACCCCACCAAAACTGACTTTTCATTAATTCATTTATAATCTCTTCATTTTTAAAAAAATTCTGATACTTGCTTAATATTTTTTATAACTTAGACACTCAGAGACAAATTCATCGAGTATGTGAATTTTTAACTGAGACAAGATTTTCTCCAAAAATTACATTAGCACATATTATTTCATACAACATCTGGTTTGCAGATGGAAAATCTAGTGACCTCATCACAACACAGACTTCACTCCAAAAGCTTGTAAATGCCATCAATCCTTTGTTTAGATTCTTCAAGCACGGTATTAATAAACTTTTAAGTAGACTTCAAACTTGCAAACAAAAATCCATTGGTTCTACATAATAATAATAAGAAGAAGAAGAAGAATGACTTTGTATCAACCAGATCATTAATGTTTGTGAACAGCAAACAGTTAAGTAGAACAGTTTTGTACCTGGACTAAAGCCAGCTTTATTGCTTTTCCTCTACCATCTTTGCCAGGTGTCAGTAACTAAGTGTTACCTCCCAGGCATTTTCCTTGAGTCACACTCAAGCAACAAGTCTCAGTAATAATTGACTGAGTAAAAGAAAATTGTACTTGTTTTTATGAAATACAGCTTTTAATCTTAGACTTTCAAAAAACACCAAAAGCAAAAGATACTGAAAATGTATTCAAGCCTAAAATTCTGAATTTCAGTAGTTTTCTTGTTTATATCTATAGCAAGAAAAGTAAGTGCACAAAAGAAAGAAAAGAACATGATTCTAAAGATCAGTATTATAAATTTGTTTTGGTTTGAGGGGATTGCCAGAATTTTTATTTTTGGTGAAGGTAGAAAAGTGATTTAGGAAATTTAAGTTAGTAATGATGAACCCCAGAATTAGTGTGCATATGTTGACTGTAGAACACAGCATGTCTTTAAAGCTCATCAGATGAAAGTTCTCCCGAATATAATTATTAATGAATGACTTGGTGACTGTCTTGGAGGTTTTGTTTAGGTCACAGTGTTGTGGAAAGGTGTACTTGTTTCAAGCATAGGTTGTGATAATGTATTACTTGGGGAGACTAAATCAAAACCTTCACAGGCTCTCTTATGTTAGTGACTGTAGTGTGGCTTACAGGACAGTTGTTGGGAAGCAGTGTAATTGAAACCTGCCTCCATTTTGTATATGCTGCATCTTAGGCAAATTTACTTAATCTCTGAGCCTCTCTTCTGGCAACAGTGTTTATGAACATTAGAAAAGATCATGCTTTGGGGCTGCGGCTGGGGCTGGGGCTCAGCGGTAGAGCACTCACCTGGTATGTTCGAGGCACTGGGTTTGATCCTCAGCAACACATAAAAATAAATAAATAGATAAAAAAATTTTTAAAACGATCATGCTACTATAGTGCTATTAAGTACCTATTATAGTATTTAGTAAATAGTACTAATAGTACTTAACAAATAAATATAGTACCTATGTTTTAGATAATAATATAGGTATAGATTTATGTTACTTTGTAACTTTATTGTCCCACATATAAATATGGGATATATTTGATATAAATCATCTAGTACTGTATCAATAGTAGACCACCAGTAGTGGTAGTATGTTTGTTTATGGCCCTTTATGACTGTATGTCTACCACTGTGTAAATCATTGTGGATCAAAAAGCCTAATAGAAGACCACTACTCAGGAATTATGTGCATATATTGATAGATTTTTCTCTGTGTTTAACTAGAGTACCTTCCTCTGCATTTCAGGAAACATTACCAGGTTTTAAATGGATTGGAAGTAGGATAAAAGATCTCCTGGAAAATGGGAAAGAAGTCCTTTTTGCATTTGAAGAGTCTATTGGTATGTAGTAAATATTTAAATCTTTGAAGTTTGATTGAAAACATTTTTTTAATTTTTTTAATTCTGTAGAGAGGAATTTTTGCCATCTGGCTTTATATTTTAAGTTGTAAAAACTGCAGAGAACTCAGAAATATGTAAATGCATGTCTCATCAGGAAAACAAAAAGAACATAAAGGTCTTCTGAATACATTCAGTATTGATGGGTTTCATCTGTTTCTAAGCTCTTAAAGTCACTGGTCCTTCTGAAGAAATATGAAACTATGGGTTTAAGTTTTCCCCTTTTCTAAAGATGGTTTTGAATCCCCAGGTTTTCTGTGTGGAACTTCCGTTTTGGATAAAGATGGGGTAAGTGCAGCCGTTGTTGTTGCTGAGATGGCATCTTACCTGGAAACCATGAATATAACATTGATGGAGCAACTGATTAAGGTTTATGAAAAGTAAGTTCATATGCTAGATCTTTCGTTCATTTTTTTTTTGTCCTATCCATAGTTTTCTAAATTTGTTTTTGTTTTGGTTTGGTTTTTAGTTCTGGGGGTTGAACCCAGGGGCACTTAACCACTGGCCACGTCCTCTTCCCCACCTTTCTTTTAATATTTTCTTTTAAGACAGGGTCTCACTAAGTTGCTTAGGGCCTCAATAAATTACTGAGGCTGTCTTTTGAATTCACAACCCTTCGGCTGCAGCCTCCTGAGCCACCGGGATTATAGGCACACACACCACCATGCCTGGCTGCTAAATTTGTTTTTGAAGAACAGTCAGCATCCTTTTATAAAAAGCATTAAAATTCTACAAAATATTCTAATAGGCTTGTCTTTATTTAATGTGACATTTCTAAAGTTATCAGAAATCTGATTTTAATACTTTAAATCTTTGTACAGATATGGTTATCACATGTCAAAAACTTCATATTTCTTGTGTTATGATCCACCTACCATCAAAAGTATATTTGAAAGGCTTCGCAATTTTGATTCTCCAAAAGAATATCCAAAATTTTGTGGAACATTTGCTATATTGCACATACGGGATGTTACCACTGGATATGACAGCAGCCAGCCTAATAAAAAATCAGTAAGTACTTATTTTTATTTATAACATTGACAAAAACTTAATGGCTCATGTCACCAAAAAGTCCAGAGATGGGTTTTACATGAGGCTCAATCCTGTTTCCTCATGTTTCCTAATTTATTATAAAGGAAACAGTTTAGGAACACCAAGACAGAAGAGATGCATAGGGCAAGGTGAGTATGGAGTAGGATCTCATGCCCTTTTTAGGTATATCACCCTCCCAGAAGGTCCATGTGCTCACCAGCCTGGAAACTCCTGAAAATACCTGTTTTAAATTATTACAAATTATTAAAAATATATATATAATTCATACTATACTAAAAATAGTAGAAGTTCAGGCCTGTGAGTTCTTGGGAATAGGACCCATCCCTAGAGTAGTTTTAAGTGACCAAAGATCCCTCATCAGTCCCCAGGTAATCATCTGGAATACCTTAGGGAAAAGAGTATGAGGATAGAAAGAGGAAGGTAGAGACAGAGAGAGAAAAAGAGAATGTACAATGACACTAAAACAGTGTTGAAAATAAAGTTTTTCTAAAATCCAAGAATTTCAAAGTGTTTGTACTACTTTTCTTCTACTTTTTTTTCTTTTTCTTTGAAAAAAGAAAAAAAGTATTTATACTTTGGGTGGGGGAAGTACAGGGGATGTTAATCAAGGACCCTTTGACCACTGAACCACATTGCCAGCCCTTTTTAGTCTAAGTTGCTTAGGGCCTTGCTAAATTGCTGAGGCTGGCTTTGAACTCATGATCCTCCTGTCTCAGCCTCCTAAGTTACTAGGATTAAAAGTGTACCCCACCATGTCGGACTATCTTTCTAGTTTCAAGTTCTCTTTTTAACTTTACTTCTGGTATCTCTAGCCAAATAGAATAAGTTATAATTTCAAATATATACAATTTATGTATTTCTTTTTTCTTTGTTAAATTATATTTTTATCTTTTTTTCTATAATTTCTGTATTTTTTTATCAAGTTTGTTTTCTTAGTTTACCTTTTCTTCCTCTGCTACAGGTTCATACCTTGCCATTATTTAAGATTTAAGGAAAATATGACCTCCAGGTCCCACAATCATATACCTTCCTCCACATGATGTGTGTCATTTTTTTTCTATTTATGTTACCATTGTGTTGTGCATGGCAGGTCCATTTCTGAAGGACCTTTATGCCTTTCAAAGCTCCTGCCTGTGGGATAGGTGCTCAAACAAATACTTACATACAAGAGATTGCTGATCATATTCATTTTGTTGTTGTTATTTTTAGGATGATTATTAGCTTAAATTTCCATTTGTAATGCTCTAATGTTGTCAGAAGATTCTGGGGACATAATGTATTTTGGGAAATTTGCAGCTTCTTACATAGGATAATACTCATATTCCTTATAGATAGGCAGAATTAATATTGTTAAAAATGAGCATATATACCAAAAGCAATATACAGATTTAATGCAATTCCCATCAAAATACCAATGACATTCTTCACAGAACTAGTCCTAAAATTCATTTTAGAACAATAAAAGATCCAGGGCTGGGGTGGTAGCTCAGTGATAGAGAACCTGCTTTGCATGTGTGAGGCACTGGGTTCAATCCTCAGCACCACATAAAAATGAATAAATAAAGATATTGTATCCATCTACAACTAAATAATTTTTTTAAAAAAAGACCCAGAACATATAAAGCAAATCTAAGCAAAACAAATGCAATGCTAGAGGCATCACAATACCTGACTTCAAATTAATCTACAGAGCTATTGTAACAAAAACTGCATGGTACTGGCATAAAAACAGACCTATAGACCAGTGGTACAGAATAGATGACACCGAGACAAACCCACACAGATGCAGTTATCTGTTCCTTGACAAAGGCATGTTGGCGAAAAGATAGCCTATTTAACAAATGGTTCTGGGAAAACTGGTTTCTCCATAGATAGAAAAATGAGGCTAAATCCCTGCCTCTTGACCTGCACAAAAGTCAACTTAAAATGAATCAAAGTCCTAGGAATGAGACCAGAAACTCTGCAACTCCTAGAAGAAAATGTGGGGTCTACACTCCCAACATATAGGTTCAGGCAAGGACTTCCTCAATAGAACCTCTTAAGCTCAGAAAAATAATACCAAGAATTAATAAACAGGATGACATCAGATTAAAAAGTTTCTGCCAAATATATTAAAAATTGTTCAACATCTTTAGCAATTAGGAAAACGCAGATCAACACTACACTGAGATTTCATCTCATTCCAGTTAGAATGACAGAATATAAACAACTATAAATGCTGGAAAGGATCTAGGGGAAAAGGAACACTTTTACTCTATTGGTGAGATTGTAATAATTTATAACCAATGGAAATCATTATGGAGCTTCCTCAAAAGACTAGAAATGGAATAACCATATAACCCAGCTAAATTACTCTTCAGTGTCTTTCCTAAAGTCGGCATACTACAGCAATAGTATTCTGTGTATGTGTGTGTGTGTTTGTCCTTGTATATTAACTGAATAAAATCTTGACTTTTCTTTTCTCTAATGTTTCTATAGTCTTTGGTATGATTTTTTTTCTCTTTCCTGTCTTTAAATTTATGATTTTATTATTTGAGGTGCTTTTAAACTCTTCTGCTCTTATGGTAAAGTATGTTTTTAGTAGCACAATTCAGAATAGCCAAACTATGGAACTAGCCTAGATGTTCATCAGTGGATAAATGGATAAAGAAAATGTGGTATGTATACACAATGGAATTTTATTCATCCATAAAGAAGAATGAAATTATAGCATTTTCAGGAAAATGGATGGAACTTGAGAGCATTCTGTTAAGTTAAATAAACCAGACTCATAAAGTCAGAAATCATATGTTTTCTCTCATCTATTAAAACTGGAGATACAACATGGCCGCCGGCAAGGAAGCAGTGATTCCAATGTCTCCACATTAACGGGATCAGAAAGACCCATTGGAACAGCAGCAGTCTACCTACTGAGGAACTTCTAGCAAAATTCCCTTAAGAGGGGACCTGCCGGGAATTGGTAGGTTTATTAGAAGTGTCAGTTTGTCCCAGACAAGTGGATCTTGGCCAGCCACGTGGGCGCGGAGGTCCAGTCCCGCAGCCACCAGCCGCTTCTGCAAGCGGCCGGCGGCCCAGAGCGGCGCGGCCCGCCCGAACCCGCAGACGGCACCCGCCAACCCGCCGTCATGGGGAGGCCCTGCTCTCGCTCTGCGAACGGCCACCACGCCTGCCAGGCTTGTAGCCACGCGGCTGCAGCTGCCCGGCTCTACAGGTGGCCCCCCGGCGGGTGCAGAGGTACAATCCCGCGGCCACCAGCCGCTTCAGAAAGCGGCCGGCGGCCCCGAGCGGCTCGGCCCGCCCGAACCCGCAGACGACACCCGCCATCCCGCTGTCCCGGGAGGCCCCGCTCTCGCTCAGCGAACAGCCACCCCCGCCCGCCCGGATCTTAGCCACGCGGCCGCAGCTGCCCGGCTCTACAGGCAGCCCCCGGCGGCCCGGCCCAGCGAGAAGTGTCCCTGCCTGGCCCAGCAGACAGCCTGTGCCCTCCCAGCTCTATTAACGGCCCCGCCCACCCGGCGAACGGCTCCCCCCCCCCCCGAGAGCGTGAAGGGAATCTAACCAACCCTTTACAAAATAGCGAACTGGGAACTAAAACCAGAGATTGTGTCAGACCAGAGACAAGCCAGTTCCACCCCTCCCTTCGGACACTCCGGCAAGGAGCCAGGGGCCCGCCATAGCAGAGAGGGGAAGTCACCAAAGTTCGGCCAAAGAGATTCCTTCCCACTGGAATCTACTTTAGCAGGTGTGTGACTCCGACCCATACCAGATACAAACAACCGGGAAACTTCAAAATCTCTCCGTGGGCGTGACCGTAAGGGCCAAAGGACTCTCGACCCCCAACTCCCCCTACTGCCAGTGATGAGGGCGTGACTGTAGGGGCAGAGGGAAGCAGAGAAGACTCCCCACCCCCAAATCCCCCAACCGCGAACTGAGAGGGCGTGACGGTAGGGGCGGAGGGAAACAGAGGACACTCCAGACCCCCAACTCCTCCTACCGCCAGCAGTGTGGTTGTGACTGTAGGGGCTGAGGGAAGTAGAGGGGATCCTCGACCCCCAACTCCTATTACTACCAGCAGCGACACCAATGGTCTTAGCTGCCAGATTCCGAAGGTGTGCACACCAAAGGGGTCCGGAAAAATTAAACAATTGACTCCCAGACCACAGCTCCACAGCACTGGGGCTTAGATGAATGACAGAGAGAGTGCTCAGTAGTTAGGGAAATAGAGCACTCGGTGGGGCTGAAAGTGTAACCAAATCCTTGGGGAACTGCCTCCGGTGAGCAGGACCTGGCTGGCTGGCAGGAGGAAGGGGAGGAGGGGCCGTAGAAGTGAAACGGCTCTGGACCAACAGGATTGAGAGACTCCCAGGAACCGCCTTACAGGGATTGCTGTTGACACAGTGAGGGCAAAACTCAGCCCGGAGGGCACAGCTTTGCCTACGGGAAGAGAAGAAAATGGATCTCTAAGACCTAATTTTATTTCCTATTTCATTTTAGTTTTTTCTCTCCCTTTTCCCTCTCTCTCTCCCCTTCCAAGTTTTACTGCTCTTTCCATTCTCCTCTATGCTATCTATCTCCCTCTCCTTCTTTCCTTTCAAGAGCACCTACCTTCCCCTTCCCCCCAACTTTCATCCCAAGCATTACGTCCTCCATTTCGCGTAACTGTCTAAATACAAATAGGTGTGCGCATTCCCCCCGCGCCTGCAAGGTAGCCGGACCTGCAACCCACCAGCAGGTCAGGCCCAGCAACCTGGGAGTGGCAGAGCCGCCCCACGCGCCTGCAAGGTAGGCGCACCTGCTACCAACCAGCAGAACAGGCCCAGCGGCCTGCCGATGTGGTAGGCACAGTGGCCCAATTGGAGGAGGAGCAGAGCCCCTGCCCGCGCCTGCGCGGGAGACTTTGCAACTATACAAGAGTAATACAAATATATAGGGGGAAAATTCAATAACACAACAGTCTCAGTAAGCTGAAAGAAACGCGAACAGTATGAAGAGACAAGGAAAGAAAGGATCACAAGCAATGCAGGTCAACTCAACATTAGAAGAGGTAATATCTGCAGCAGATGGAATGTCAGATAAAGAATTCAGGAGATACATGCTTCAGATGATCTGGAGTCTCAAGGAAGACATTAGACAGCAAAATCAGACAATGAAAGATCTCTTCAACAATGAAATACATAAACAAATCCAGGAAGCAAAAGATCAACTATACAGGGAGATAGAGGTTATAAAAAACAAACAAACAGAAATCCTAGAAAGGCAGGAAGCAATAAACCAACTTAAAAACTCAATTGAGAATACTACCAGCAGAGTAGAACACTTAGAAGATAGAACATCAGACAATGAAGACAAAGTATTTCAACTTGAAAAGAACATAGACAGCAAGACTGTTAAGAAACCAGGAGCAGAACATCCAAGAAATATGGGATAACATTAAAAGACCAAACTTAAGAGTCATTGGGATACAGGAAGGCACAGAGCTCCAAACCAAAGGAATGAGCAATCTATTCAATGAAATAATTCGAGAAAACTTCCCAGACTTGAAGAACAAGACAGAATCCCAAATCCTAGAAGCCTACAGGACGCCGAATGTGCATAATCATAAGAGATCCACACCTAGACACATTATAATGAAGATGCCCAACATACAGAATAAGGAGAGAATTTTAAAAGCTACAAGAGAAAGGAAGCAGATTACATTTAGGGGTAAACCAATCAGGATAACAGCTGATCTCTCAACACAGACTTTGAAAGCTAGAAGATCCTGGAATAACATATTTCAAACACTGAAAGAAAATGGGTTCCAACCAAGAGTTGTGTATCCAGCAAAATTAAGCTTCAAGATGGAAGATGAAATTAAAACCTTCCACGATAAACAAAAGTTAAAAGAATTTGCAGCTAGAAAACCATCTCTCCAAAAAATTCTCAGCAAAACATTACAGGAAGAGGAAATGGAAAATAACAATGAAAACCAACAGTGGGAGGTAGGAGAGTAAAGGGGGGAAAATAATCAAAGAGGAAAACAAACCATATTCAGTAACATAAATAAACAAATATGGCTGGAAGGATAACCCATATCTCAATAATAACCCTAAATGTTAATGGCTTAAACTCACCAATTAAGAGACACAGGCTAGTAGAATGGATCACAAAACATGACCCAACAATATGCTGCCTACAGGAGACGCATTTGATAGGAAAAGACATACATAGACTGAAGGTGAAAGGTTGGGAAAAATCATATCACTCATATGGACTTCAGAAACAAGCAGGAGTGTCCATACTCATATCAAATAAAATAGATTTCAAGCCAAAGTTAATCAAAAGGGATAAAGAGGGACACTACATACTGCTCAAGGAAACCATACACCAACAAGACATAACAATCATAAATATATATGCCCCAAACAATGGTGCAGCTATGTTCATCAAACAAACTCTTCTCAAGTTCAAGAGTCTAATAGACCACCATACAATAATCATGGGAGACTTCAACACACCTCTCTCACCACTGGACAGATCTTCCAAACAAAAGTTGAATAAGGAAACTATAGAACTCAATAACACAATTAACAACCTAGACTTAATTGACATATATAGAATATACCACCCAACATCAAGCAGTTACACTTTTTTCTCAGCAGCACATGGATCCTTCTCAAAAATAGATCATATATTATGTCACAGGGCAACTCTTAGACAATATAAAGGAGTAGAGATAATACCATGCATCTTATCTGACCATAATGGAATGAAACTGAAAATCAACGATAAAAGAAGGAAGGAAAAATCATGCATCACTTGGAGAATGAACAATAGGTTACTGAACGATCAATGGGTTATAGAAGACATTAAGGAGGAAATTAAAAAATTCTTAGAGATAAGTGAAAACACAGACACAACATATCGGAATCTATGGGACACATTGAAAGCAGTTCTAAGAGGAAAATTCATTGCATGGAGTTCATTCCTTAAAAAAAAGAAAAAACCAACAAATAAATGATCTCATACTTCATCTCAAAATCCTAGAAAAAGAAGAGCAAAATAACATCAAAAGAAGTAGAAGGCAAGAAATAATTAAAATCAGAGCTGAAATTAATGAAATCGAAACAAAAGAAACAATTGAAAAAATTGACAAAACTAAAAGTTGGTTCTTTGAAAACATAAATAAGATCGACAGACCCTTATCCATGCTAACAAAGAGAAGAATAGAGAGAACCCAAATTACTAGCATACGGGATGAAAAAGGCAATATCACAACAGACACTTCAGAAATACAGAAGATAATCAGAAATTATTTTGAATCCTTATACTCCAATAAAATAGAAGATAGTGAAGGCATCGATAAATTTCTTAAGTCATATGATCTGCCCAGATTGAGACAGGAGGATATAGACAACCTAAACAGACCAATAACAATTGAGGAAATAGAAGAAACCATCAAAAGATTATCAACTAAGAAAAGCCCAGGATCGGATGGGTATACAGCAGAGTTTTACAAAACCTTTAAAGAGGAACTAATACCAATACTTTTCAAGCTATTTCAGGAAATAGAAAAAGAGGGAGAACTTCCAAATTCATTCTACGAGGCCAACATCACACTGATTCCTAAACCAGACAAAGACACTTCAAAGAAAGAAAACTACAGACCTATATCTCTAATGAACCTAGATGCAAAAATCCTCAATAAAATTCTGGCGAATCGGATACAAAATCATATCAAAAAAATTGTACACCATGATCAAGTAGGATTCATCCCTGGGATGCAAGGCTGGTTCAATATACGGAAATCAATAAATGTTATTCACCACATCAATAGACTTAAAAATAAGAACCATATGATCATCTCAATAGATGCGGAAAAAGCATTCGACAAAGTACAGCATCCCTTTTTGTTCAAAACTCTCGAAAAATTAGGGATAACAGGAACATACCTCAACATTGTAAAAGCAATCTACGCTAAGCCCCAGGCTAGCATCATTCTGAATGGAGAAAAATTGAAGGCATTCCCTCTAAAATCTGGAACAAGACAGGGATGCCCTCTCTCACCACTTCTGTTCAACATAGTTCTCGAAATACTGGCCAGAGCAATTAGACAGACGAAAGAAATTAAAGGCATAAAAATAGGAAAAGAAGAACTTAAATTATCACTATTTGCAGATGACATGATTCTATACCTAGCAGACCCAAAAGGGTCTACAAAGAAACTACTAGAACTAATAAATGAATTCAGCAAAGTGGCAGGATATAAAATCAACACGCATAAATCAAAGGCATTGCTGTATATCAGCAACAAACCCTCTGAAATGGAAATGAGGACAACCACTCCATTCACAATATCCTCAAAAATAATAAAATACTTGGGAATCAACCTAACAAAAGAGGTAAAAGACTTATACAATGAAAACTACAGAACCCTAAAGAGAGAAATTGAAGAAGATCTTAGAAGATGGAAAAATATACCCTGTTCATTGATAGGCAGAACTAACATCATCAAAATGGTGATATTACCAAAAGTTCTCTATAGGTTTAATGCAATGCCAATCAAAATCCCAATGGCATTTCTTGTAGAAATAGAGAAAAGCAATCATGAAATTCATATGGAAAAATAAAAGACCCAGAATAGCAAAAACAATGCTAAGTAGGAAGTGTGAATCAGGTGGTATAGCGATACCAGACTTCAAACTATACTACAGAGCAATAGTAACAAAAACAGCATGGTATTGGTACCAAAACAGGCGGGTGGACCAATGGTACAGAATAGAGGACACAGAAACCAACCCACAAAACTACAACTTTCTTATATTTGATAAAGTGGCTAAAAGCATGCAATGGAGGAAGGATAGCATCTTCAACAAATGGTGCTGGGAAAACTGGAAATCCATATGCAACAAAATGAAACTGAATCCCTTTCTCTCGCCATGCACAAAAGTTAACTCAAAATGGATCAAGGAGCTTGATATCAAACCAGAGACAAGGCATCTGATAGAAGAAAAAGTTGGCTACCACCTACACACTGTGGGGTCGGGCTCCAAATTCCTCAATAGGACACCCATAGCACAAGAATTAATATCTAGAATCAACAAATGGGACTTGCTCAAACTAAAAAGTTTTTTCTCAGCAAAAGAAACAATAAGAGAGGTAAATAGGGAGCCTACATCATGGGAACAAATCTTTACTCCTCACACTTCAGATAGAGTCCTAATATCCAGAGTATATAAAGAACTCAAAAAATTAGACAATAAGATAACAAATAACCCAATCAACAATGGGCCAAGGACCTAAACAGACACTTCTCAGAGGAGGACATACAATCAATCAACAAGTACATGAAAAAATGCTCACCATCGCTAGCAGTCAGAGAAATGCAAATCAAAACCACCCTAGGATACCATCTCACTCCAGTAATATTGGCAGCCATTATGAAGTCCAACAACAACAAGTGCTGGCGACGATGTGGGGAAAAGGGTACACTTGTACATTGTTGGTGGGACTGCAAATTGGTGCAGCCAATTTGGAAAGCAGTATGGAGATTTCTTGGAAAGCTGGGAATGGAACCACCATTTGACCCAGCTATTCCCCTTCTGGGTCTATTCCCTAAAGACCTAAAAACAGCATGCTACAGGGACACTGCTACATCGATGTTCATAACAGCACAATTCACAATAGCAAGACTGTGGAAGCAACCTAGATGCCCTTCAATAGACGAATGGATAAAAAAAATGTGGCATTTATACACAATGGAGTATTACTCTGCATTAAAAAATGACAAAATCATAGAATTTGGAGGGAAATGGATGGCATTAGAGCAGATTATGCTAAGTGAAGCTAGCCAATCCCTAAAAAACAAATGCCAAATGTCTTCTTTGATATAAGGAGAGTAACTAAGAACAGAGTAGGGAAGAAGAGCATGAGAAGATGACTAACATTAAACAGGGATGAGAGGTAGGAGGGACAGGGAGAGAGAAGGGAAATTGCTTGGAAATGGAAGGAGACCCTTAGGGTTATACAAAATTACATACAAGAGGAAATGAGGGGAAAGGGAAAAATAATACAAGGGGGAGAAATGAATTACAGTAGAGGGGGTAGAGAGAGAAGAGGGGAGTGGAGGGGAGGGGGGATAGTAGAGGATAGGAAAGGCAGCAGAATACAACAGACATGAGTATGTCAATATGTAAATCAATGGAAGTGTAACTGATGTGACTCTGCAATCTGTATACGGGGTAAAAATGGGAGTTCATAACCCACTTGAATCAAACTGTGAAATATGATATATCAAGAACTATGTAATGTTTTGAACAACCAATAAAAAAAATAAAATAAAATAAAAATAAATAAAAAAATAAAACTGGAGAGGAAAGAGGAAAAGAAAGGTTGGGGAAGAGTCATGAAAATCTAAGGGAGACAGGTAGAGTAGAAGAAGAGGATTAGGGAGAAGGAAGAGAGGAGGGGAAAGTAAAATACTTAAGAGGTTTATTTACAAAATTATATTCTTATATTGTGCACATGTATGGATATGTAACAATGAATCCCACTATTATGTATAGTTATAATAAGCCAATAAAAACTGTCGGAAAAGAATACTATCCATATTCCATTTTTTGCAGATTCATACAGTCAACAAATATTGGTTCCTAGTTGTCAATATTCTGAGTATGTGCACAGGCATGTGTGTGTCTTTGTGTGTGTGTGTGTATTTCTCTTTTTTATATATTTTTTATCTGTCAATGGACTTTATTTTATTTATTTATATGCAATGCTGAGAATCAAACCCAGTGACTCACACATGCTTGGCAAGTGCTCTACCACTGAGCCACAACCCCAGCTCATGTGTATTTCTGTCCTTGTAAATTAACTGAATAAAATCTTTGACTTCTTTTTATTTCTCTAATGTTTTCATGCTTAGTCTTTGCTGTGATGGTTTTTTCCTCTTGCCTGTCTTTAAAGTTTAAATTTATTTAAACTATTTAAGGTACTTCATCTCTTCTGCTCTGACGCTCAGAGCTTTGTAGGATAGGTAGCATAGATGTTGTTATCCCCAAGATTCTTGGTAAGTGTCCTGAATTCTCTCTTCACATTTCAAATTGACATTCATCTGTACATTCATTTATCAAAATCATTCTGTGCTGCAGCCAAAGGTACACTAGAGATACAGTGATAGCAAAGGCATGCTTGCACTTAAGAAATGAGTATAGAGGGGCTTTAGCTCAGCGGATGGAAGTTGAGAGCATTCTGTTGGATGGAAGAGCATAGAAAAGATCTCTTACTGAGACTCTACTGAGTTCTCAAGTATAATTAGGTGTTACCCAGATACAGGAGGTGTAGAGCCTGTTTCAAACAAAGGAAGCAGTAAGTGCAAGGTCTGACAGCAAGAAGGCATGTCCTCCAGAAAACCATAAGTAGTTATCTGTAACTGGAGTGTAGGCTGAGAGCAAGAGTGGCCTGGTGAGTGGGTTACCAGGGCAGAATTCCAGGCAGACAGATCAGTTACTAAGCTGTTTCAGCAGTCTAAGTGAGTGATGTTAGTGGCCAGAATTTAATATAGTAACAATGGTAATGGAGAGAATTGAAAAGGTGAATTGAATGAAGGATATTATAAACAGGACTTGAGTGAAAAAGAGGAGCAAAAGATCTGTTTTAAGCATCTGGCATAGCATAATGCATTGATGGAGAGAGGGTTCTTTAGGCCAGGGCCAGCGCTTGGAGCCCTGAGGAGAAGTAGCATTGGCAACCCCTCTGTTGTAGGACAACAGCACAGTCCCCTCGAGATACTTCAACAGGTTAATGTGTGAATGAGAAAGAGTACCAGCATTAATTCATATATTCAATGTCAGTAAAACTTCATTTCTTTTTTAAAAATACAGTTTTTGTCAGCACCTAGTACATTCTTTTGCATATCCTCTAGGATAACGTATATTTATCTTTGGAGGCCATAGATTAACTGTCATCATGCTTTGCAAATGCAGAGGTGCTTTGGAACAGATACAGCTTCCACTTTTTGTTCTACCACTTAGCTAGTTGAGCAGATTGTTTACTCTCATTGAGCCTTGTCCATAAAATGGCAATTATACTGACTTTGCAGGATTATTGTTGAAGCCTGGAGATCATGTATGTAAAGTATATAAACCAATGCCTGGATTATTATAAGGGTTCAGTTAATATGTTTATGAATTATTATGGTAATCTTTTGTATTTTCATTCTTTTAATTTTAAAAGTTTTATAATTGTGGTTAAAAAACATAGAAGATTGGGGCTGGGAATGTAGCTCAGTGGTAGAGCGCTTGCCTAATATGTGAGGCACTGGCTTTGATTCTTAACACTGCATATAAATAAATAAAATAAAGGTCCATTGACAACTAAAAAATATTTAAAAAAAAAACACAAAAGATTTACTGCCTTAACTATAGTTAAGGGTACAGTTAAATTATCTTAAGTATATTCATATTGTTGTGCCACAGATCTCTAGAACCTTTTTACCTTGCTAAACTGAAACCCATTAAACAACTCCCAGTCTTTATTCCCCCAGCCCCTCACAACCAACATTCTACTTTCTTTTTCTATGAATTAGACTAGTTTAGATGCCTCATATAACTGGAATGTATTTTATAATTCTTGAAAAATGAATTAGATACCAGATGTAATTAAGCTGTTGTTACAATCTTGCATAGGTGCTGCCTGTGAGTAAAAACAGTCAAATGATTACTTTTACTTTTCAAAATGGATGTGTTGCTACTCTTCGGACAAGCGGGACAGAACCAAAAATAAAGTATTATGCAGAGATGTGTGCTTCACCTGACCAGAGGTGAGAATTGATTTATCAGATACATATTTAAAAGCTTTTTTGAGATATAATTCACATACCATAAGGTCATCCACTTAAAATGTATGATTCATTGTATTTTAACATATGCAGAGTTTGTGTGGCTATCACTACTATCAATTTTAGAATCACCCCAAAAAGAAGCCCCATATTCAGGAGAAATCAATTCCCATTTCCCTCCCTCACAGCCCTAAGCAGCCACTAGTCTACTGTCTTTCCCAGTAGATCTGTATATTCTAGACATTTCATATGAATGAAATCATACAACATGTGGTCCTTTGTGACTGGCATCTTAGCATGTTTTTCCAGGTTTATCAGTGTTAATAACATGAGTTAGTACTTTATTCACTTTTTAAAAAAATGTATTATTTTCACCCCAAATAATCCATTCTGTGGATATACCACATTTTTTAATCCATTCATCAGTGGATGTTCAAATTATTTACATTTTTGCTTATTATGAATAGTACGGTTATGAACAGTTGTGAACAGCTATTTGTGTGTGGATATATGTTTTCATTTCTGTTGGATATATATGTAGGATTGAAATTGTTGGGTCATATTACTCTATGTTTAACCTTTTGAGGAATTGTTTCCCAAAGAAGCTGTATTTTGCAGAACTGAATTTCAAAGTCATAGTAAATTTCTATTCTTGAGAAGATTTTCTAAGCTTTAATTTTTATATAATGAGCCTAAAGAAATGATCAATAAATAATGTGTTTGTTGCCAAATATTTGTTTTCTGTGTTCAATTTAGTTTGACACAATCTGCCTAGTTTATTTCTTTCTAAGGGTACAAATTATGACTATGTCACATTGTTAACATGTTTAATAAACCAAAGACTATTTAAACTTATTGAAAATAGTATTAACTTTGTTGTTAATGACCAATGTATTTTTTGTAATAGCCTTCAGAACCCAACCAGGGCACATTATTTTGTATTTTCCTACATCTTTGCCTTAAGATTTTATTTCCGTTGGGGGAGGAAAAAAGACCTCCTAAAGTCATTCAGAGAAGTATTTAACGTTAACCAAATCAGGTAATGCTATGTTTGGTTAAAAACAAAGAATGGATATCAAAGTAATAGCTAATTTATTGTATAGCTGATAAGATGACTGTGAAGGCTGTTTAAAAGAGGCTCCTCAGTGACAATTTTGAAGGGCTTACTTGTAAGTTTGTGTATCTGTTTTTTAAAACACCTCATTCTTCTGCTACCAACAACCTGAAGGATAGTCATATTATCCCACAACACCTTAGCTGAGTCTCCTTCAAAGCATTTCAGGAGGCCATGCTATTATAATACTTGTATTGATGTTTAAAGTTGTTAAATTGCCTGACCCAAGAGAATCATTTAGACATACTGTAATTCATTCTTTATCATGTGCCAAGGAATTACTATTAATGAAGTTCAATTTCAGTTTATGATCATGTTGTTTTCTTTGTATGTTATTTTATTTGAGGGGGTAGTTTTAACTGAGCAAATTTCTCTTTTATTTATCAATTATTTAATCATTACATCAGATATATGCCCTCTCCAAAGTAAAAAATAATTAAAACAAACTTTAAATCTATTAAATAGAGAATTTCAAAACTCTTAATCTTTTTTTCTTAGTGATACTGTGTTGCTAGAAGAAGAATTGAAGAAACTCATTGAAGCTCTAATAGAGAATTTTCTTGAGCCTAGTAAGAATGGACTGATCTGGCGTTCTGTGTAGGGCACCTCGGCATGTCATGACTTTGTACTGGCATATGGAACAGACAACCCAAGACTCCATGTGTTGAACCTCGTGTCAGCCTTCTCTTTCTCATCTGGCCAAGTATCTTTTTTCTTTCTTTTTTTTTTTCTTCTTTTCTTTTTCATTTGTTCAGCTGACTAAATGAAAGTATCAATTTGAAAGTAAAATGTCTGGAGGGAAATGAAATTCAAGTTTTTCATAATCTTGAATGAAAATCATAACATTAAAATATTATAGTGATATATCATTACTGTTTAAAACTAATATCGTGCTGACTTTAAAGCAAAACATAACAATATAAAAGTGAGTTTTCTTATTGTAGTGTGATTAAGCTTAGTTCTGTATCTTGTAACTGTGTATAGCATGGTTTAAAAAATGGGGTAAATAGATAAATGTTATGTAATTACACTGGTAGCTAAGGTAATTAATTACTAAAATTGACAAGAAAATAATACTCTTCCTGGAGCATTATGGAAAAGTGTCATTGTTGTATCATGAGTATTAACTTACAAATTACAGTATTTGAAATAGGGTATTTAGTACTTCTAGTTTAGGACAGATATTAAGATATGTGTGTTTGCACCTCTGCTTCAGGTGCCCTTTTGGTGCAGTATAAATTTACTGTATGTATTAAAAACTTTGATGTTTACTAAACATAGAACAATAGTGGCAACACTCCTAGTGGCTTTGTTCTTGTCAAATTTCTCAGTGCCTTCTCAAGAGAATGGTATGAACTCAAACAATGTTCCTGCATTGAATATCATTTTATCAGTCAATTTTCAGATAGTTAAGAAAAAAATCTTCCAAACTTTATGGGTGCTTCCTCTATATCGAATGGGTTTGTTGATTTCAAAAATCCTATGATTGTCAAAGACAGTCTTTTTTTTTTTTTTCGGTGTTGGTGGTTGGGGAGGTGCTGGGGATAGAACACCCAGGGCCTTGTGCATGCAAGGCAAACAATCTGCCAACTTAGCTATACTCCCAGCCCTATCAGAGAAGGTCTTAATAAAAGAAGGCTTAATATAACTATAGTCAAGAGTTTTCAAGTTAGAATTACATAAGTTATCTTAATCTTTAGGTAAAGGAAAAAAAGGGGAACTATAAATGAGCTCTCAGTTTGACAGTCCAACATTTGAATCACCTGTTTGTAAGTAAATTTATTCTTTAGCTGATGAAATAATGTTAATTTTACTAAAAAATAAAGCACCCAGATTTTAAGTATTAATGAAACCCTAAAATTACTGTTTAAAACTAACATCATGCTGACTTCTAGGGAATTTTTGATTACATGAGGAGTATTTATCTTTTTTAATATGGAAAACAGTTGTTTAGGAAAGTCATTTTTGGTTGATTCTACAATCTTCTGAAAAGATTCAGTGCAGAAATAGTTTAATATTCTTAAGATGTATTTTCTCTTGTACAGTTTGCAGAATACAAATGGCATAATTAGGAGGTAAGAATAACAAGGCCTTGGGTGTAATCACCTAAACAGGTTGACTATGGGAGATAGCACTGATATTAGAGAAATTATTTCCTAAACATAATAATGACAAAGATATAAAGTTTGAGCTGATTAGAATGTCATGGTTTGGTTTGTTACAGCTATAAACTAACTTTTGAGCTGATATAATCCAAACATAACTTTTAAATTATTGTATTGCCACTATTGTTAATTTGTTCCTTCCTTGCTTTCTTATAGCTGGATCTTGTATGATTCCAGGTAATAGACAGGTAACTATATGTA
Source organism: Spermophilus citellus (assembly GCF_964194105.1). NCBI lineage: Eukaryota > Metazoa > Chordata > Mammalia > Rodentia > Sciuridae > Spermophilus > Spermophilus citellus. The sequence continues at coordinate 193,369,137 of NC_138183.1, forward strand.
GAGCACCATTTTATGAATGAGTTTGTGTAGAATTTTTATTTAAAAATGTTTAAAACATTTTTTGTTTTATTGGCTTTTAGTAATGTAGACTGTAACTTAGGAAATGGCATATATTCTACAAAGTATGAACAATGTTATATATATATATATATATATATATATATATATATATATATATGAAAAACATGTACATTTGGTTTTGGTATCTGTGTTTCAGAGATTGTCATAAAATATTTGAAATGAATTTAAAGTGATACAACAACCCATTCAGAACCACTAAAGCCATGTCATGATTGTCCTTTTATGAAGAAAATAGTTTCATTTTCTTGCTTTAATATGAAGTAACATGTAAGTCATCTTAAGGTGAAAAGTCATTGAAGCTTGGATTCTCATCTCAAAATTCTAAATCTAAAGTTAAAATTAACAAAATTTTATAAAGGTTCCTGAATTATATAGATCTAAGGAACTATCTGATTCTGTCCACACTCTTGAGTCTGTCTGAGCATGATATTAACATGAATGTGACATTGTTCACCTTGCCTAACAGGATATGTTCAGAGACCTCCCAAGAGACAGAAATGCAGGCCTGGGGTCTCAGCCTTGGGCCATTTTTTTTTTAATATCGTGGAAATACGTATATTCTCATTCTGCGCATAAATCAAAACTGGTATTTTCTGAAGCTTTGGGGAAAAGAAAAGAAGTAGGACAAGATCAAAGCATAAATTAGAAATAAAAATTAAACAATATAAAGGGCAATAAGACAGCACATAAAATGCTTCTTATGAAAGACAAACCTAACACCATAAAGGTAGAAAATAAAGTGTGTATAAGGTTGTTTACTTGTGTTTATTTGTTGTTATGATGAGCAGGCAGTGAACCTATTGTTTACTTTTATTATTCAAGTTTTGGGAGCTGAGAAAAAGTAACCCTATTATGGAATCAGTTCCTGCTAGGTATTGTATCAGAATCATGGGAGAACTTGGGAGGAGACAGAGCAAAAATAAAAAAGAATAAACTACAGAAAAAATTCAAATTCTGCCTGGATACATTTAATTTTTATACAAATAAGACTTCCAAGAAAAAGTTCAAGAATTTAGGTTCATTTAACTCTAGAGAAAAGAAAGCCATTGAGATCATTTACACTAAGTTATTAATCATTAATCAATGTTTTTGTTGAAGGACTCAAAATAAGAAGTACTATTGCTATACCATTTTCCTTCTCTAGTGAGGATAGACCAGAGGGAATTTGGGATTAAAAAAAAAATAGGCAGCAGGAAATATTTAAGAACTTTGGCAGAGATTGTCATAAAAATCTATTCTTTTAAGGAAATAGTTTTTAAAAAATATTAAGGGATACTAAATGACTTTTGAAGGTTCCTTCCTTCCAGCACATTTTTTTTCAAATTCAGGTTGGAACAAAAATGATGTTGTAAAGAACACTAACAGTATCATTTGGGTTTCACTCCACATCTAGACAGCTTTAGCTCAAAAGACATTTTTTGTGTGTTTTAAATAGGATATGCGTGAATGCAATGAATAAAGACCTGCTTGGATGTTATTTTTAATTTGACCTCGCAAATCAATTGAGACTTGAACACAAGTGTGTTTATCTTGAAGAATGTATAGTGTTATAGGATATTTGAGGTTTTTGCTTTAAATATAAAATATTGATATTTAGATGTACAAACTTCCACAGAGAGGATCTGAGAGATTGAACATTTAGGAGAATAGATCTTCCATTTCTTAAGCAGGATGCTTCTGAAATTGCTGCAACAGAATGTTAGCTGGAGGATGATGGGGAAATTGTTCTATGAACTGCTGATATTGTTGTTGTTTTTTAAGTTGTATTCCACTGGTGTTTGTAATGCTTGAAAAATCCAAATTTCTCTTGGATACATTTAATTTTATGCCTTTTTCTCTCTACCTCCCTCTTTTGCCACACACACTCGTCTACATTTTGTTACTGTGAAAAGCTTTTGCCCTATTACCTCACTGATAAGAAATTTAACTGTTTTCATTCAGAGTGCTTTAAACTTATTCATAAACTGTTTATGAACTTTTAAAATTTTGTTACTATTATAAAAATATTTAAGATTTCTTATAAGAAGTAATTTTAAATCTATTTCATAGCCCGTTTTAGTCTGTCTGGATACTACTATATGTTAATTTATTATAGCTTTTTACAATTCACTTGTTTTCTGAGCTTACTCTAGAAACTGATGAGGAAGTAGTCATTCTAACCAAAATGATCACTTATTCTAGAATTTCATTTGAGATTTCCTTGTATTTTGGGCAGCCAAAGTGCACAATTTGAGGAAATCTTTCTTATATTTGTCTCTCAAAGCATTTTAGCATTAATCATAAGTCTAAATAAAAAGAAGAGGCTGGTTCATTGTTTGACTCTACAAAGCATGACTTTAGTTCCATTTGGAAACATAATTAATGTTGATTATTGGTTATTTTTAAATATTCACATACTATTACGTTCACTAAGATATCTTTCCTCTTAGTTAAGTCAAGACTTTGTACTTAAAGAAGAGAACCTACAAGAATGAATAAAGTTGCCAATATATGGGGCAAAGGGACATATCTAGAGTTTGCTTCTCAGTTTTTTTTCACCAGCAGAACCCTAAATCAGAGGAGCATGAAGGAAGGGGAAGGAGGCCTGAGAGCAAAATCTGAAGCAGCCTACCACTGATGATGAAATTTCGTGTTCTGGCTTTAATTTTGCCTTCTCCTAATAAAACTATTTAATATAAAAGTGAAATCTTCAATCTTGAATGAAACTGGTATACCAGAAAGGAGCACCGTGTTTATCACATGGCCTCTCAATTTTCTCCCTCATTGCCCCCACGCCCAATTGCTGCATATCCCAGTACACAATTGACTCTAGTGTGAGAAACATAAGCATAAAACATATCTAAGATATTCCCTGCCCTTTAGAAGCTGACCTCCTAAAATATTAACCCCTAGTTAACTAACCTGCAACATTTATGTTATATTTGAACCTTACAAGATAGTCTGAGGTGTTGGCCTGTTTGTTCTCTTCAATTCCTTGGCATTCCTTAATGAAGAAGGAGCATCCACCTGTCAGCTCCCTAAGAGTGAGAATCATGGCTCACTTTTCCTATCCACACTACCTACCTAAGTTCAGTAACTAAACAATATTATTTTAAAGACATGAATAGTTTTAAAAAGTAATTAAAATTTTGACTTTCTAATTCAGTTTTTAATGACTCTCATTACTGAAATTTATAATAAGTGATATTTACTAAGAACGCACACCCTTAAATACTCAGCTTCTTTTGAGAGAGCAGAGCATTTTTCTATGTGGAAATTGTATATAATGTTAGCACTTTACATCAAAAGCAAGGTGTTGACCAGGAAGGCTCAGAATGTATCTCTGTAGGCTTAATATCACTAGTCTAATAAAGCACCATTTTGAGCCTATTAGTACTACCTTCCAAATGTGTCACAACTAATTTGGTACTATTTGGTATATATTTGTCCAGCATTATGATTCATCATGTGCCACTCAGGCAAGAATCTGCATCTATGTATGGTGAGGTCTTGTTATAGGTTAGAATAAACTCGTGGTATACATCATTGAAAATACCAGGTAAAATATGTACAGTTAAGAATGAATTATTTTTCTGACTAAGTATGTAGAAGTAGTTCAAAATTGTGCCCTTATTTTAACAATTTCTGTCAACATCTCATTTTCCCCAACAAAATACCAGGGTGTATTATAAATACTACCTATGAGAATTTGCACTTTATGTATTTCTGTGTGGATTTCTTGTGGTTTTAGCCAAATAAAGTGTTATCAGTAATAAACAGGTCTCTTCATAAGCATGAGTTTCTATGTAATTTTTATTATCTTAGATACTGTGCAGTTCACAAACTGAAAATGTTCTACTCAAACTGAAAATGTTCTTGAAATTTATGCATGACATACACTGGTATCTACTATTGAGTCTAAATATTCTGGCTGTGAGCACTCAGTAAATATTTCCTGATTGACTCATCTGATGTCCTAGAAGTAAAAGCTAATGCTAGAGTCCTTACAGTTTTCTTTTTTTTTTCTCCCTCAGCAGACCTAGTTTGTTTCCTGATGTTAGCATTAGCTTCCATAATAACATAGTAAAATTAAAGGTTTGGAAATCCATCAAGGTAGCAACTATAGATGTGGGATGCAATAGTGGTGGAGAATGAGTCTCCAGGGGTGGTTACGTCTGTGGTTCTGATCTCTACTGTCTGTCTCACTCCTGATCAAGCTCAAAAGGAACCCCTGATCAAGCTCAAAAGGAAAGAGGAGTGACAGTAGTATTCCACAAGGTGCTTCTATCACCACCTTAACTGAAGACTCTGAGAACCATTTTGAGTCTATTTTTAACCCCTTCGTTAATTATTATTCTTTATAGCATATAAACAAGGGAACAAATGAATTTAAGTAGTAGTTATCATCTGTCTTCCTGAGAGTAGTTTTTTTACTAGACCACTGCCTGGCACCCAGTAGGTGCTCAATAAATATTTTTTTGAATGGATGAACCCATCTCATGTTTTCTCTTGCAGACAAAAAGTCCTTCATTCTGCATGTGCAGAGTTGTACGTGGTACGAAATGCTCAGGAGCAGCACCACCTGTTCAGAGGCCTCTTGCTGCCACTGGGTCATCTTTACCCACAATATACATCCTGCTGAAATCTCAGGCTCAATGTTTTTTTTCCTAATGTCCCTTAGGAGCTTCTCATCTTCCTGATTTGAAACCTCTAGGTCATCTTTGATTTCTCCTGCACTAGATTCATGCAAATTGACAAGTTCTTTAACATTCTTTATAGGTAAGGACAAGGTCATTGATTTGAGACCCACATAAACAGAGACAAATAGGCTAAATCAACCTAATAGGACTGTTATCACTCCCAAAGGAGAGGAGTTGGTAGGTGTATAAATTAAGAAGTTTTAGAGGGAGGATGATAATGAAAAATTTATTATTCACCACCTGTCCTCCTTGAACTAGCGCTTCCTCATTATATTTTATTATTCTCTTCTATTATCTTTATTTCCTTATCTTTACTTTTGGGTCTAATAATTAAGTGGTCCAACATTACGTGTAATTTGTTTTAATTTAAGGATTTGACCTGCATCCCTCTGCTTTATTCATTTGTTTTATAAATATGTATTAATTAACCTGGAAATGGGTAGAAACAAAGGGCACCCCAGAGGGCTGAATAGTAGGAAAAAAGAGATAGCAACCATTGCCTGCATGGACTGTTCAGGACACCATTCCCGCTCTCCCCACAACCCTAGATATATCACCTTTATCTACCCCTTATGTGTTTGAATTCAGAGGTCTTCAAGAGAAGGCCTATCTTGAGAAAAGGTGGATGTAGTCCCACACCTGCCTGCTGGCTGGTAAGGGAAGAATTGGATTCCCCCAGCTCCCTTCTGTATGGCAGAGGGAGGAGCCACTAGGTATCCTTCCATTAAGATAAACCAGGAGAATTAATGTCCCAAATCAGAAGTTATGGTGTAGACTAAAAGACACTAGCGCCCATTGCAATGCCAAAGAATATTTAGAGAATAAGTAAACTCTAGGCAAGGGGGGAGTGTTTTAAACACAGAAACACCAAGTGTGTTCAGAGAACAAAAGGCTTGGTGTTGCTTCTGGAACACGAGGCTGATCATGGAGAGGAATGCGACTGGACAGTGGCAGAGGCCCTGTACTGTGCTGTGGAGCTTGGCCTTCAGTCAGCAGGTGATGAGAGTGTGCAGGGATTATGGGAGACGGGGTGCAATGGATCCACACTGGAAAGAGCCATCTTAACCAATGCTCCTCATTTCCTTCAATTTGACTACCAAATGCAGATGTGTTTTCTGGTTTCCAGGACTGATTTGCCAAGACAAGTTGGTTCCCTCTGAAAGTCCAGTAGAGTTCTTTCTTTCTTTCTTTCTTTCTTTCTTTTTTTTTTTTTTTTTTTTTTTTGTAGATAGACACTTACCTTTATTTTGTTTATTTATATGTGATGCTGAGGATCAAACCCAGTGCCTCACACATGCTAGGCAAATGCTCTACCACTGAGCTACAACCCCATCCCCCAGCGGAGTTCTTTCTCAAGTTCAGCTAAAACTTGCCTTCTGAAGCTTCTATGCTTTGGTTGTACTTGAAAACTCAGTGTTTTATAAAAGTCTGTTTCCTTTAATTCAGTCTTCCTACTTTAGTCTAAATATCTATAATTCAGCTACTGGTTCCCTATATGACCAGTTTGGGGTAACTTCATTTTCTTTATCACCCTGTAGACAGTTTGTTGGGTCCAGAAATTAATATAATCCCATGGAAATGGTGGAGCTGGCCCAGAGTAGAGAAAGGTGGGACTTCTGCCTGACATGGGGTAGACAGAGGGGCTTCAGCCTGCAGCATGCTGTGGGACTCTTCTTCAACTCTTCCTCCTCCTCCTTTACTCTAAACTCAAACATTGTCCCTTCCCCCCCAAAGCCTGCCTATTACCCCAAACCAAGCTGAGCAATCCCCTGCCTCTACTTCCTCAGGTCCCTATGCCACTTCTGACATAGTGTTTCCTGTTGTGGGTTCCCTGAGGCTGGAACTAGCTGACTCTCTTCAGAACCTAAGAGCCCACAACCAAGCCAAAGCAAATAATGAGCCACTAACTGAATAAGTAAATAATAAAAGATTGAACTGAAGTGGAATTTGAGCTGTTTTTAAAAGCAGGTAAGATTGTGAGTAAACTGCATGATGAGGAGGGGCACATGGTATGCAAATCAAAACACTCAAAAAAGTCAAAACACTCAAAAAAAATACTCAAAACACAGGAGATAGCTGCAGGAGTGACGACGAGTGGGGAGCAGGAGGTCCTGAGACTTGCTAGCCACTTCCAGCCAGGCTTAAGCTAACCTGAGGTGAGTAATGGAAAGTTGAGTGGCAGGAGAGCGGATTCCCCTGTGGGCAGGGAATGAGGACAGAAAAAAATAAAGGCACAGCTGGATCTGATGAACTACTTCCAGTTGTTGGCCCCCCCCCCCACATGTGCATGCTTACCCCTGGCAGACAAAGAACTCCTGTCTTCTAGCAGAATCCCAAATTCAGTTCCAACGTTTCTCTCTACAGTCAGGAAAGCCCGAGAGTCAGGTTGGAATGACTTGAGTCCACAGAGTGGATTCCTGACAAATCCAAGGCAACTTCTTCCCAGTCTGCAGCTTCCTTCTCTACAACCTGAGGATGGCTAAGTGAAATCATTCCAAGAATCGTAGTCTTCCAGCCAGATGGAAACCTCCCTACTTTCTGTATAGGAGAACACTAAGGCCCAGAGAGAAGCGATTTCCCAGTGGTCACAGGGATGGTGGCTGACCTGGGTCCTCAGGTTCTCCTTCTGTATAAATGTCTGCTAGCCTAAGGAGTAGGACAGTGAATACAAAGTTGCTAAGATGTAATCCACATCTTTGAGAAGACAAAAACACTTAAGGTGCAATAGAAGTGCTCTAGTAGAACTAAGTACAAATTGGCACAGGACAGAGGAAGGGAAACTGTGCTGGGCCCGGGAGGATCTTAAAGAAGAGCAGGGGCTAGAGTCACGGTTTACAGGACAAGCAGGTGTTGGTCACAGAGAAAGTTGGAGAGGCGTGGTAGAGCCAGGGGAGAGCACAGAGAAAGCAGGAAGCAGCTTTCTGGAGACACTAGGGCATCGATCTCCAATTTCAATCAACAGCCGTTCCAATTCTACACACACTTTCAAATTCCAACTCACTCTGAAGTTGACAACTTTCCGATCTGTATTTTTAGCCCAATCTTTCTCTCCGGGCTTCAGAGCCACACATCCAATGACTTTCAAGTCATTCCCACCTGGCTACCCCCAGGCACTTCAACCCTCCTCTGTCCAGATCCAAGCTTCTTTTCTTTTTCTCTGCTGATGCCCCCACTACCATCATGCCACCAACCTTGCTCCCTCTGCTCTAAGATTGTCACCGTGGGCTGTGGTTCATTATTTCTTCTCTCTCCCTCTCTTCCCCTGACTTGAGTTTAGTATCTGGTGCTTTCTAAATATGTGGAAATCCCTTTCTGATTCAACAGAATGGGGATGAGAATTTTTTTCATTAAAATAATGAAATAGAGTCATATGATTTTAGGGTAATGGAGCCAGCCTTCGGTTTTAAGTATGATTGTACTATCCACATCTGCCCAGCCCTGACTGTGGCTTGGTACCACCTGGAAACAATTCTTGGTTGGGAATTCCTGACAGGGACTTTGTGATGGCAGTAAGGATTCTAGTTGACCCTTTAGTGGTAGCTGAGGAGAAAACTCAGTATGTCTGAAAGCTGTCCTCCACCTTCTAGTTTCTGAAATTGGAGTTGCCTGCTATATCTCACCTTCCCCTTTAATAACCTTGGCCCAACCAACTATGGTTGTCAACTGAATTCAGTTCTTGTGGAGTTTTACAGTAGAATGCATATAAAATCCATCTCCCTTTTCCTTCTTTACCTGCCCTGTAGTGGTTATGAACACAGGTTGTGATGTCAGAGAATATTGGTTCAAATCCACCCCACATCAATTACTAGCCACAAGACTTTGAGCAATGTGATGGCTGTGCTCCAAGAGGGTCCCCAATGAATTCTGCCTGACAGAAGTGATGGCATGCCACACCAAATTAGGTTATAAAAGACACTGTGGCTTCCATCTTGGTTGCTGTTTTTCTGACCATTTGCTCTAGGTGAAGCCAGTTGTTCCATGGAAAGTCTCATATAGTAAGGAACCAAGGCTCCTGCCAACTGCCATGAGGATAAAATTGGAAGCCCTGGTATTTCAATGAATTAAGAATATGAATATGGATGCAGCTGATCTTATGAGACTGCCATCAGATGTCAGCAGGGGATGCAATCATAAAAAGGTGGAATGTGGGCTGTGGCTGTGGCTCAGTGTTAGCACACTTGTCTGGCATGTGTGAGGCACTGGGTTCGATTCTCAGCACCACATATAAATAAATAAATAAATAAAGGTCTATAAACAAGTTTAAAAAACATTTTAAAAATTTTTTTAAAAAGGTGGAATGATGACTGGAGAATCAGCTTCCCAGATGGCTCATTCATGTTGCTGTGGCAAGAGGACTCAGTTTCCCATCTATAGGGTTGCTTGAGTATCCTCATGACTGAGCAGCTGGCTTTCTCCAAAGTGGATGATACAAAGAAAGAGCAAGACACAAGCCACAATGTCTTGTGACCTAGCCTTAGAAGTCACACTCATTTTTGGCAAATTCTATGATTACACAGATTAAATGTAGGGAAGAGGCTATGTAGAGTGTGAACATCAGATGCTGGGTCTCACTGGGGACATTGTGGCGACTAGCTACGACAGAGGGGAAGATTAAATAATTTTAAACATATTATATTTGAGATTCTTAAGAGACACTTAGTGTAGATGTCAAGTAGAAAATGAGTCTGGAGCTTGAATGAGAAGTCAGAGCTAGAGATATAAATTTGAAAGTTATCAATATACAGAAGTTTTTAAAGCCATGGAAATGTGAATATGGAGGAAAAAAAAGAACTCCAACATTTAGTCTCTTCATTTTAAAGATATGATTTAATTTTTTATGATGAAACTTTAAAAATAAAAAAAATCAGATGAAAGAATATATCAAATACCCATCCACTTACCACCTGGGACAACAAATATCAGCACTCTTTCTCATTTGTCCCACATGTTTTCCTTTCCTTTTAAATTCCTCCCTATCCAATCCCCTGACTCGACTCTTCTATTGTTTAGATGTATTTTAATTGGTTAACTTTTGCCGAATAGCAAACCACCCCCAAAGACTTAGTGGTTTAAAACAGCAAGCATTTATATAGCTCACAATTCTGCAAGTCAACAATTTGTGTTGAGCTTGGCTAAGTTGTTCTGGCCTTGGCTGGGACATTCATGGGTCTGAGGTCAGTTGCTAAATTGGCTGAGTGCAGGATAATCTCACATAGCCTCGACTGGATGGTTCATTTCTGTTTCATGCAATCTCTTGGCCTCCCAATAGGTTAGCTCAGGGTTGTTCATGTGAACGGCTGGATAGGAGTTCAAAAGAAAGAGCCAAAATATGCAAAGCACCTGGAATCTTAGGCACAGCCCCCATGCCATTCTTCTACTGCATTCCATTGGCAAAAAAATATCACAAAATCAGTTCAGATTGAAGAGGAGGAGAAATAGACTCCACTTCTGGATGGGAGGTACTGCAAAGTCACAACCCAAAGAATGTAGATTCAGGGAGGATTAAAAGATCACGTCCAGGGGCTGGGGATGTGGCTGGAGTGGTAGCGTGCTTGCCTGGCATGCACTGGGCACTGGGTTCGATCCTCACCACCACATACAAATAAAAAATAAAGATGTTGTGTTCACCGAAAACTAAAAAATAAATATTAAAAAAAAAAGATCGTGTCCATTTGTAAAATCTACCGAACTTCACTCTATGACCATAATTGTTCACATTATACTCCCACAGGAAAAACATTTTCCTTTATTCCAGGACCCCCAAAATATCTTGCAATTATGTTATCAGGCTTGAAGTCTAGGATCTTATAATCTGCATAGGTTTGTATGTGACTTGGTGGATGCTGTACTTTCTAATCTTGACAATATGAATTAAAAAGACACATTGCCCCATATACCCTTAATATACAATGGCTAGAGGTAGGATATCCTCAATAGACTCTCTCATCCAAAAAAAAAAGGGGGGGGGGCGGGGAGGAATAAGAGGCACATGATCATCCTCAAGCATAATAATTTAAACATATCCAGGTTTCCCTGTCCTTGGAGAGCAACTATTTCTTGCCAAGGCCTAAGTTCCACTCTTGGTAAGTGGTTTCTTAGTCTGTGGATCTCTGGCTCTTGGCTTCACCCTCTGGAACACTGTCCATTATATATAACCCTCCTTGGCTACTTTTGAAGAAGTGGCATATGTTGGTAGCTGAGTAGCAATTTGAATAATTTCAGTTCCTTTTGGTTGAGGCTGGTGGTGCTTTCACATGTACAACTCACTTAAAAATGTTGTGGGCTCTTTATGTATCTAGTTAAAGTCTATTCCATATTCCAAATGACACACACTTGTTTTTTAGACATCTTGCTCAATTTTATCAATGCTATTTTGGAAGTGGGCTTTTGTAGGATCTTATTCTTGAGATTCCAAGAATCCCTTTTGTCTAGGAATCTACTAGGCAACACTTTAATTCTTTAAAAGGTCTTTATAAAATGTTTTACAGTCACACCTTGGATGAACTAGATTTGCAGGACGTATTTTATACTATAAGGACCTTTGCTTGCCAGAACTGTAAGATGAAAAGGAGTTTTATTTTGTTTTTTTTGTTTTTTTTTTATTTTTGAGACAGGCTCTCACTATGTTGTTCAGGCTGTCCTTAAACTTCTGAGATCAAGTGATCCTCCACCTCAACCTCCCGAGCAGGGGGGACTACAGGTACAAGCCACAGTATCTGGCTGAGTTTCAGTTTTTTAATCTAGCAAATTCTGCCTGCTCTCTCTAAATTCTTTTTTGCAAACAGGCCAGGTCTTTCGGAGTCAGCTTTAGCTCATATTCCTCTCCCTGTTATAAAGTGTCACATACAGCTACAAACATCCAACTGATATTTTCAACATTCTGTTTGGAGATCTCCTTAGTGAGACCAAAAAATTTTAAAGTGCCTTTCCCAGGATCTTCCAAGTTACTGTAGTTGGCAACCATGTTGCCAACTGCTTTGTCACTATAAGACACAGGTTGCCATTTCTCTAGCCTCTGGTAAGAATTTCCTCATCATTCTTCCAGACTTCACTGTTTGCTGTTTTTCCAGTCTCCACCCACTCCCTATCCCAACAGCCAATGCCACAAATTTTAGTTTTGTTTTTTTTTTTAAGGTAGGATCTCACTTTGAAACACCCCTTTTCTTTATCAGTCAACTTCTGCTGCAAAACAAATAACTGAAGAGCTTGGTGGCTTAGAACAGCAACTATTTCTATATTTCCCAGTTGTGTGAATTGGCAATTTTGACTGAGACCGGCTGGGTGGTTCTTCTGGACACCTCCCCTGGTCCAAATAGCAATTTTGACTGAGACGGGCTGGAGTTTGCTTATCTGACATAGGTCCACCTGGCAGTTCAGTTTAGTATGGTTTAGTTTGATAAGACCTCAGCTGGCGTGGCTGAGCTCTGCCCCATATTCTCTCATTTTGCAGCAGGCTAGCCCAGGCTGGGGCACATGGGTGCCTGGACAGGGTTCCAAAGAAATAGCCACAGCAGGCAGAGTCTCCAGAGGCCTAAGCTCAGGCCTGGCACTCTGCCCCTTCCGTTTCAAAGTATTGGCTAAAGTAAGCAAAAGTCCTTCCCAGATTCAAGGGGAAATAGACTCCATCTCTTTTTTCCTCCCATTTTTAATAATTTTATTGAAGTACAATTGATATGCCATAAAGCTCACATATCATACACAATTTGATAAATGTTGACATATGTATGTGACCATGAAACTATAACCACAATCCAGAGAATGAATATATCCATCACTCCCAAAAGTATTCTGTGACCTTTGCAATATCCTCCTCTCCCAGCCCAACTTTTATGCATGCCCTCAAGCAATCATTGATTTGGTTTTGATCACTGTAGATTAGTTTGCATTTTCTGGAAGTTTATATAAATGAAATCACAGAGTATTCTTTTTTGTCTGGATTTTTTTTTTGCAGCATTATTATTATTTCAAGATTAAGCCACATTGGTCTATTTCAATATTCTTTTCATTGCTGAGTAGTATTCCAGTGAATCTGTGTATCCCAATTTCTATTTACCAATATTTTGGTTGCTTCCAGTCTGGGATATTACTATGTTCTTATTTAGACATAGATTTGGCTTTTCCTCTTGAGTAGAGACTGAAGAGTTAAATAGGTGGATCATATGACAGGGGTATGTTTCACTTTTTGAAAAACTGCCAAACTTTTCCAAAGTTTTGGCATTTGACATTTATACTGGCTGGTGTATGAGTGTTCCAGTTTCTTCACATTCTCAGCAGTTGGTATAGTCACAGGCTTCCCCTTAATGGAGGCGACAGGGGATACAAAATCATTCAGCAAAGGGTGTGAACGTGCAACCATGACAACCATGACTGTCTTCACAATCTCCCACATCTCCTCAGAGGCCACCCTCATTATGAAGTTGGTGGCATCCTTTCTTCCCAGACTTTTGAATTTATGTGGTGTCTGTATATATCAAAAGTATATAGTAGTTTTCCCAGTGAACTTTATGCTTTTAAGTGAACAGTTTCACATATACTGAAGAATTTGTGTAATATAAATGTAAGGTATAAAGAATGAAACCCTTTAGAACCTCTGCCCAGGGCAAGAAATGGAATCTTATCAATGTATTTTAAATCCCTATGCATCCCTCCTGATCTAACTGTAGTTCCTTACCTGGAATGTGATGCAGCTTCCCAACTGTCCTCCAGTTCTGCTCCTCCAATCAGCTCTACCCACTATATCCAGCATGACCTTTTAGAAACAGAAGTCTAATTATAACATTCTTCTGCTAAAACTGTATGGTTGTTCCCATTAACCATGGGGTAAAATTCAAATTTGTTAGTAGAGGAGCCTCTTCATCATCTGGCTCTTGTTTATACTTCATGTCCTATTTTGTGCTATCTATCTCTCCATGTGACATCCTGTTTTTCGAAAGAGATTACTGAGTTTTGGCCAAAGAAAGTTGCTTTCCATAGTCCCCTATACTTTCTTCTTCATAGCATGCATCACTGCTATGATTGGATGTTTACTTGTCTATTTCCACTCCTTGACTAGAAGGGTTTCTGAGGGCAGGCTGTCCACCTGATTATTCTGCTATATCCCTGGAAACAGGCACAGCATGAGCATCAGGGATGCTCAGTCGTGGTTGAATTAATGCATAATTGAGGAAATGCCAGACTCTGGCGACTAAGAGGTATTCCACAATAAAGTTCCTAGTTTTGGTGAATAATAGGTATGTACAATTGTCCCTCAGTATTCATGGGGGACTGGTTCCAGGATTCCAGCAGATACCCAAATCTGCAGATATTCAAATCCCTCATATAAAATGGCAAATTATTTGCCTACAGCCTGCATAAATCCTTCCATATATTTAAGTCATTTCTAGATCACCTATAATCCTTAACACAATGCAAATGCTATGTACAATACATACTACATTGTTTAAAAGATAATGGCAAGAAAAAGGTGTGTACATGTTCAGTGTAGACACAACTTTTTCTGAGCATTTTTAATACATAGTTGGTTGAATCCATAAATGTGGAACCCAGTGGATATGGAGAGATTAATAAATTAATCTCTTGACTAAGCCAATAGCAAATGTATGACAAGGATGGTGGACACACATTAGCTTTTAAAGGACAAAAATAAAATAAGATAAAATAAAGGGTTCCACCAGGGGGCACTATGGGAATGCCTCAGAAACACGTTATTTCTTTGGAAAGCCCATATCTACTTTGAATGGGAATGTGATTTCTAGGGTGTTTGTTTTTCCATCCAATTGCTGGAGAAACCTGTATCTGAGCCGTCTGTGAGTTTGAAGGACTGGGTGACCCCTGTTGGTGTCCACTTATACCTGTAGTTCTTCAACTTGGAATTATCATAGCAGCTTCCACAAACATAATATAATTTATATTCTATGTCTGTTGTTGGGAGCCAGGATAGGGACTGTTATTATTTCCATCTTATCAATGGTAATTCTAAAAGTCAAAGAATTTAAGTATTTTCCTGAGGAACCACAGATGGAAAACACCTAAGCAGACACTTGAATCTGTTTCTTCCAAATCCAGATGTATTTGGTCATAAAACACATTGAGTTCTAGGCTCTATAAAAGATGATAGGGGGCTGGGGCTGTGGTTCAATGATAGTGCACTTGCCTGGCATGTGTGAAGCACTGGGTTCAATTCTCAGCACCATGTATAAATAAATAAAATAAGATCTATCAACAACTAAAAGAATTTTTAAAAAGATGCTGGGGCACAAAGGTATGTCCTCCAAATTTATTGTCTTAGAAGCAAAGGCTGTCAAATCTAGAAGAAATTTTGAAATCTAATGAACTAAGAACACCTTGTGAAGTATTCTTAACTCTAATGTGGATAAGAAACACCCCTAAAGTCTGTTAAAATGTAGATTCCTGGACTTAGCCTATCTCCCCCACCCCTACATTCTGATTTGATGAGTTTGGATGGAGTCCAGGAATCTGATTGTTTTCATAAGAAAATTTACCTTTCCCCTTAAGATTCAGATACGAATGGACTGTGGACCAGACTGCAAAACACAATCCCTTCTTAACACAGAGGGGAAAACTGAGAGGTGAGCAGAACTGAGTCCCCCCAAAAACTCTCCTTGGATGTAGAAAGGAAGCTGATCCAGGACTGATAATGAGCCACCTGAAGAAATGAGTCTGGGGCAAGAAGAGCAGAGACCCTGGGTTCCATTTCAACCTTCACCATTTTGCAACTGAGTCCTTTAATTCAATAAACTAGTTTTCTCAATTGTACAGAATAAAAGGACAGTACCTCATAGGTTTATGATGAGAAATAAAGAAAATAAATATTATAAAAGATCTGGCAGAGGATTGGCACATAGGGAAGTACTTGATAAGAGATTGATGAATGGGTTTGTTTCAAATACCCTCTCTAATTTATTTATTCTATTCTTTTAAATGAGTACCTACTGTTGCCAGGCACTCTGCTAGATACAGTCCTGCCTGCATGAAGTTTAAGATCTAGTGGGTCAGGCAGCCATTAACTACACAAATAAAAACATATGATTGTAATAAACATTCCCAAGGGAAATAAATACAGGGAGCATTTTGAATAATATGGAGACTTGAATCTAGTCTGCAGACAAATAAAATGTCCCTGAGAAAATGACTCAAAAGATGAGTTAGTCAGAAGTTACACATGAATCAAGAAAGAGCTTGGCAGGAGCAAGAAATGATGAGGCCAAAGGCCAGCATGGCTGGAGTGGCATGAGCAGGGAGGGTGGCCCCGCTAAACCTGAGGGTGAGGATTAATCTTGGAGAAGACGTTCTCTTTTCCTTGGAAATCTTCATCTTTTCCTCAATCTTTTTACTTCTACATCAATCTTTCTTCCTCCCCACCCACAACAAAGGGCCTCAAAGCTTACAAACATTTTCATTTTTTGTTTTTGACATTCAGAAAGGGATGGTCTAATAATACAGATTGCAAACAAAATAAAAAACCACTACCTTGCTAAGTAATAAAAAGGAAGTTGAGCTCTCACAAAGCTAACTGCACTAGGAAAATATTATAATGTCATATAATGATTTGTATTTATAGATTAATTTAGTTAAATTTTAGTTTGATTCAGTTTTAGATAAACTTGGAGCCCTGCTGTTACTTAAAGTGACTTAAAGTCTTACCTAATGAGGAATTTAAACAAAATATTGTGGGAAATTCTGGTTGTGGGAAAGATGAAACAGATGTATTCTACCCTGTCTGACCCACTGTATGTAGTTATAAAATCCAGACAGAATGCATAGAGCAGGCATTTGAGGGCTCTGTCATGCCATTTGGCCTTGGATATGTGTGGTCCCAAGAAGTACACAGCATAGTGGGGTAAATGAAACCTCTGGTTTCTGGCCAGGAGACCAAATGTAGGAACTTCAAGGGACTGACAAATACCAGACTGATCACAGGGAAGACCTTGGGAGAGCAACCCCATAATTCTTGGGTTCACTAAGCTATGCATACATGGATTTGACATTGAAGGGTATACCAAAGGTTTGAGTACTGAGGCAGAACACTGTCTACATCCAAAACCAGCTAATGGCTGTGCACAGGTCTGAATGGAATTGCAAAGGCATTGAAAACTGAACTGACCACAACCATAGAGGCAGACCAGGACTTGTGCCCTCAATCCAAGTAGGCCAAATGGTATACTTAAACAAGGATATTAATATTTCTCTAAAGATTTAGACAAGCTTTAGATACTTGTAATATTCAAAATGTCTAGTATCTAATCCAAAATTACTCTGCATAAAAAAGATCCAGGAAATCTCAATTAGTATGAAAAGCAATCAATAGCTGTCAATGAAGAAAGAACACAAACTTTGAACTTGTTGACGATATTAAGATAAATGTTATAAAATGCTCTAAGAAGCAAGAGTTAATATTCTTGAAATAAATGGAAAGAAAGTATCAACAAAATATAGGTGATTTAAAGAGGAACTAAATGGAAATGTCAGAACTGAAAGTTTAATAACCAAAATAAAAAATTCATGATGGATTCAACAGAAAAATAGAAATGACAGAGGAAAGAAGAGTCAGTGAACTTGAAAATAGAAATTATTTAATCTAAATGAAAAAAAAATTAATGATCAGAGCTACAGGGACCTGTGAAGCAATATCAAATTCATGTCATTAGAATTCTAAAAGAGGGGACTGGGGTTGTAGCTCAGTGGCAAAGTGTTTGCCTTGCACGTGTGAGACACTGAGTTCGATCCTCAGCACCACATAAAAATAAGTAAACAAAAATAAAGATATTGTGTCCATGTATAACTAAAAAACCAAAAAAAATTTTAAAAAGAATTCTAGGAGAGGAAAAAGTTTTTGAGGAAATAATGCCTAAATATTTCCCAAATTTGATAAAAGACACAAACGTACAGAACTAAGTTCAGTGAATCCCAAACAGGATCAACTCAAAGAAATCTACGACATCCATATCATAATCAAACTGCTAAAAAATAAAGACAAAGAAAAGTCTTGAAACTAGCCAGAGAAAAAATGATGCATTATAAATAGGATAACAATGATTCAAGTAACTGAATTTCTTGTCAGAAACTATGAGGCCAGGACATTTTAAAAACACTAAAAGAAAAGAATTGCTAACCCAGAAGTCTACATTCAGTGAAAATAAACATCAGGAATAAAAGTGAAATAAAAGCATTCTCAGATGAAAGAAAATTAAGAGGATTCATTGCCAACAGCCTTGCTCTAAAATTGCTAACGAAATTGAATCAATAATAATAATAATTTCCTAAAAGAAGCCAAGGCTTAAATGACTTTAAGGTAAATTACTCCAAATGTGTAACGAAGAATGAATTTTAATCCTTCACAAACTCTTCCAAAATATAGAAAAGGAGGGAACCGTTCCCAAGTCTTTCTCAGAGACCAGTATTATCTTTTTTTTAGCTGCAGATGGACACAATACTTTTTAAAAAATTTTTTTTAGTTATCAATGGACCTTTATTTTATTTTATTTATATGCTTACAATCGAACCCAGTGCCTCACACATTCAAGACAAGGGCCCTATTATTTATTAATTTATTTATTATTAATTAATTAATTACTTTTAAGCATGCTTTTTTATTTTATTTGTTCATTTTTATGCGATGCTAAGGGTTGAATCCAGTGCCTCAAGCGTGCTAGGCGAGTGCTCTACCACTGAGCGACAGTCCCAGCCCCGAGATCAATATTATCTTGATAGCAAAAGCAGACAAAGATAACACAAGAACTTACTTTATGAACATAGTCATAAAAATCCTCAACAAAATTTTAGCAAACCAAACCCAGCAACATGTGATCAAGATTATACACTGTGAGGGGTATGGGATGTAGCTCAGTGATGGAGTGCCTGCCTAGCATGCTCAAGCCCCAGGGTTAGATCCTGTGTTACTTAGCTATTTGTTACTGTGATCAAAATACCTAACAATAACAACGTAGAGGAGGAAAAATTTATTTTGGAATCACGGTTTTGGAGGTTGACTCCATGGTTGGCTGGCTGTATTGCTCCGGACTTGAGGTGAGGCAGAACATCATGGTGGAAGGGTGTGGCACAGGAAAGCTGCTCAGCTCATGACAGAGAGGAAGCAGAGAGAGGGCATGAGGAGCTGGGGACAATATATATCATCCCCAAGGACACCTTTCCCCTATTTCCTCCAGCCATGCCCCAACTGCCTATAATTACCAGCCAGTAATCCTTTCAAATTATTGATACATCAACTGGGTCAATCCACTGGTTAGGTTACAACTCTCATAAGCTAATCATTTTACCTCTGATCATTCCTCCATTGTTTAACATGAGATTTGGGGGTGGGATAACACCTCACATTCAATCCATAACAAATTGCCAGCACCACACACAAAAATAAATAAATAAATAATTATTATAATTATTACATACTATGACCAATTAGCATTTATTTTAGGAATGCAAAGTTGGTTCAAACATACAAAAATCAGTCAATATAACACAGCATATTAAGAAAATAAAGGACAAAAACACATGATCATCTCAATACATACAGAAAATACATTCACCAGATTAACAACACAACAAACTGGGAGTAGAACATTGACAACGAAACAAAAACAAAAACACCCAACCCTACAGCTAACATCAGATAATGATGGAAGACTGAAAGCCCTTTCACCAAGACCTGGAAAAAGAACATGTTGTCTTTTCTTGTCACTTCTATTCAACATTATACTAGAAGTACCACCCCCGTCAATTAGGTTCAATAAAGCAAGGAAAGAAAGAAAAAAGGGGCTGGGGTTGTGGCTCAGTGGTAGAGTGCTTGACCCTCACTTGTGAGGCACTGGGTTCAAAACTCAGCACCAGATTAAAAAAAATAAACAAACTGAAATAGAAGAAATAAACTATTTTCAGATAGTTTAAAATAATAAAATCTATAAAATCATAAGAAATCAAAATCAAATAAACAGGTTCAACAAGATGACAGGATACAGATCATATACAAAACTCTATTGTATTTCTGTACACTTGCAATGGACTGTATCTTATCCCTGACACCTCCCCCACATCTCTCTTTCCCTCTCCCGCACTTCTGGAGGCCACCACCAGGGGAATTAGTACATGTAGGATGATTGGGACAGTTGCCAACAGGGAGAACTTAGTCTTTATTATTTTACGGTTGCTATTGTTATTACTAGTATCATAACCTTTAAAACTTCTATTGGGTTTTCAGAGGAGAGTGGCTACATTTTCTTTGTATGACATGCACAGGCTTTCACAACCTGGCAGTCCCAACCATCCGGAGCATTTCATCATTTTTGGAATTCAAACAATTTTCCACCTGCAAATCTTGGTACACATAGATACCTTCTGCCAGGAAAACCCCATTTGCCTGTCATCATCTAGGCAATTAATTCCTTTTCATCCTGTTGGACTAATACACATCTGTGAAACCCTCTCCACCACCTATAAACAGGGGTGGGCTCCCTTCCCAGTGCTGCCGTGGCACATCAGGCAGCCCTCGATTATTTGACAGCATTTTAAAATTTTAATTCATTATTTATTTATTTATTTATTCATACTGGGGATCGAACCCAGGGCACTTACCATGGGGCTACCCCACTAGCCCTTGTTTATTTTTAAGACAAGGTGTCACTAAGTTTCCCAGGCTGGCCTCAAACTTAGGATCCTCCTACCTCAGATTCCCCAGTATCTGGGATTACAGGTATGTGCCAAAGGTCGCCAGAGGATAGCACTTTTTTAAATGGGTTTTGTAAATATTTTCATCTGCCCATGTGAGTACTGGTTTGGATCTGCTATTTTTCTATGTCCTAAACACAATAGCATAAATGCTAATATTTGTTGCATGAAAATAAATGAGCGTTGCCTGTGAAATTAATAAAAGGGGGGAAAATAAGTAACCTGGTAGAATATTGTTGTTTGCTTAAGTGACTTTTAAGATACACAACAGGCATATTGTGTAATGACGTAGGATCCCTAGGCTTTAAGTTCTATAAGTCCTGTGCTATTCATCCTTCAAGATAGCTCAGGGGTGACTTCTGCGAAGCGTTTGCCATTTGCCATTTGACATCTGCTCTCTCACTGTTTCATCCGCACCGCTATCACCATACCGCATCATTTACTCTCGCCATTTCCCCACCAGAATCCAGGTGTGTATTTCCACCTCTTAAACCCGAGGGGTGAATATTTGGGGGATGGTATTGTGCAGCCCTGGACCAGTGAATTCATTGCTCACTACACCTCCTGCCTCAATTTCTCCAGAGTGACCGGCCCAGAGGAAATCTTCCGGGGACTGCGATTTAGTGTCGGGTGGGCGGACACCCAGGTGCACCAGGGGCAGGTGGGGAGCGGCGCGAGGCGTCCGAACCCAGCACAGCGCCCGGCGCGGGGCGAAACGGGGCGGGGAGTTGGCCGAGGGGCGGGGCAGGCAGGAGCGCGGGGCCGACGGGCGGGACGTTGAGGGAACGGGCGAGCGCCGGCAATGGGCCCCGCCGCGAGGCTGGCGGCGCTGCTGGCGGTGCTGGCGCTCCGGGCCGAGGGCCCGGCAGGGGCAGCGGCGCGAGAGGACACCTTCTCGGCGCTGACCTGCGTGGCGCGCGCCCTGGCGCCCGAGCGCCGGCTGCTGGGGCTGCTGCGGCGCTACCTGCGCGGGGAGGAGGCGCGACTGAGGGACCTGACCAGGTGAGGGCGTGGAGGGTGAGCGCCGCCGAGGACCCTGAGTGGCAGACACTGTGGCCTGGGGTGGGGAGTGACTCTGAGGCTCAGTGTGACCTCCAGAGCCACTGTCACTGAGTGCGGGACCCTTGGACGCCGTGAGGGAGCTGTTTCAAACTGCACACCATGTAGGGGGACACACACACACACACACACACACACACACACACACACACACCAGATCCAGCCTCACACAGAGAAGTTGATACTCTGTGGGAAAGTGTGGCAGGGTGACTGTAGGGCCAAGTTGGACCTCACAAGAGCTGTGTCCAGCTGTGTGGGACCTGAGGCTCTGTGTCACATTGCCACAGGCACAGGACGGGGAAATGTTGCATTGAAATAGACACTGCCAGAGTGAGATGGTGTGAGAACAGGGTGATGCTGTATCTCAACGTGTATTGGATTTTCTTTTAAATTGTAGATGGACACAATTCCTTTATTTTATTTATTTATGTTTGTATGTGGTGCTGAGGATGGAACCCAGAGCCTCACACATGCCCAACAATTGCTGTACCACTGAGCTATAACCACAGCCCTTTGTATTGGCTTTTTGAGCCCCCACTGTGAAGTACTATGTGACCCAGCAAACTGATATTTAGTATGAGGAATCAGATGACATTCTGCTACCATGTAAGAGATGGATGTGTCACTGGGACACAATATGGATATCATACTGTGCATATGAAAGATGACAAATAATTGTGCAGATTACTATATGAATAATGCTTTATTAATTCATCCAACACATATGTTTGAGTGCCCACTCTGGGCCCTGCACTGCTCCAGGCACTGGAGATAAAATGGTGAAAAGACCTAACTATGTCATAAAGGAGTTTCGGCCTGTAGCACCATTATTCTATTATTGTTAATCAAAGATATATTTTCTCTCCCTTGTTTTCATATCTATCTATCTCTCTCTCTCTCTCTCTCTCTCTCTCTCTCTCTCTCCCAGAATTGAAATCAGGGGCACTCAACCACTAAGCCACATCCTCAGCCCTTTTTTATATTTTTTTATTTAGAGACAGGGTCTCCCTAAGTAGCTTAGGGCCTCGCTAAATTGCTGAGGCTGGCTTTGAACTTTCAATCCCTCTGCCTCACAAGGAGGCATTGGAATTACAGGTGTCTCCCACCCGGTACCGTGCCAAACTTTCCTTCTCTTTACACACGAAAAAGCTGCTCAGGTGGTGGGTGGGAGCCTCCAAGGAGCCTGGGGGCAGGGGAGACATTGTGTCTTGAGGTTGGGAGTAACTCTGAGGCTCAGTGTGATCTCCAAACCTAGTAAATACTAAATAAATGGTAACTGAGATGTTATATGTGTGTGAAAGTATTTGACACCAAGAAAACACTTTGAAAAGCCCTACTTGATGCTAGAAGACATTGAGGGTAGCATTAATAGGCAGATGCTCAGATTTTGCTATCCAAGCAAAAAACTACACAATATGGGATAAATTATTATAAAGCTGGGGATTCTGGGACATGATGATCATGTATTGACTCTGCGTCAAACAATGAAAGATGAATGTTTGTATATAGTACCATATGTATCACTGTGTGTTATGCCTTCTCTGCTTGGGAATTGAGAAAGCCACAACCCTATAAGAAGCAGTGATTGTGACCATCTCGCTATTCAACATGCTAAAATTGTACTTATACAAGTGACCCTGTCAGATGTATACAGCTAAGACAACACAATGAGCTGTTATAAAACTTTCAGTGAGGGCTGTGGTTGTATCTCAGTGGTCAAGTGCTTGCCTATCACACGTAAGGCATTGGGTTCAATCCTCAGCACCATATTAAAAAAAATTAAAAAGATATTGTGTCCATCTACACTAAAAAAACTTTGAGTGTGTGTGTTATTAATACTGATTCTGGAGTGACACGGGGAAAAGGTGTGTGGGACACTGGCTGTGTGAGAGTCCATGTAGAAGAGAATCAGTTTGCATATGGAGATGTGTGAGCAGCTTGTCACAGTTTTGTCACAGTGGGAGGCCTTGCATAAACCTTATTTCATTTGATTCTCATAATGCTTAGGTTTGTTTTATACTCTTAGTAAATGAGAGATCATCTAGTAGCTTGTCCAAGATTATAAATCTAGGAGCTAGCAAATCCATGACTAGGATATAGTTCTCTTGACCCTGTTTACCCAATGTTCTTTCCATCATGCTGCAATGTCTCTCCTGCTTGCTTTGTCTGATATGCCAGGACACAGACCAAGCCCCATAACTGCAGGAGGTTTTGTTAGTGGCCAGAGTATGTGATGGCTCAGTGCCTGGATTCAAGAGTTCAGTAGACCTCTGTTTAAATCCTAGACTGTGGCCTTGGACATGTTCCCTTATCCCTTGAAGCTTTAAGCAGCTTGTCTATCAAATAATGATAAAAATAGTGCTACCCCCCTCATAAGATTGTTGTAAGGATTGACTACTGTGTAAAGGTATTTATCATTGTGTGTGACATGTAATAAGTACTTGACAAATGTTAATGCTACATGATTATTGTTCATTAGGACTGGCTGATGAAATTAATCCCCACTGTTGGCTCTAAGCATTTGCTAGGATTCTAAGAGGCCAGATAGAAAAAACAATTAGAAAAGTTCTAAATCTGTTTCTTAGATAATTTATGAACATTTTATTTTGTAAAGTTTGATTAAGTTGTAAAATTGTGAAGTTTGATATTTTGGAGACTCTAATTCTGTTCTCTAGTTATACTCAAAAATCCAGTGAAATGTTTGCTTTTTAAAACATGAATTTTTGGCAGTTTCTGCTCGCTTTTCTATACCTCCAATATGGTAATCTTATGTAATTTCAGATGTTATTTCTAAGGCCCCCAGTTTATATTTTTTGAATTTCTAAATTGGGAAATGAAATATTTTTGGATGTTGAAACGACTCCCTACCCCAAGTTAATGAATAAAATTTATACTAGTTATAGTATCTATCATTATATTCTAGCATAATGCCTATATTAGCCATACATATATAGTTAACCTATAGCTTTTTTTGTTGTTGCAGTTTAAAAACTATGACGTGTGTATAGAATTAGAATTAGCAGCAATTTTTTTCTGGACTAAGAATTAAGTATTCAGAATGTCTCAGAAGCACTGAGACAAAGCCATTTCTGAGTTTCAAAGAAGAAACACACTGAGTTGAAACAGCCATGTCCTGGATCAGATAACCAACTCAGGCTATGTTTTATGCAGGGATTGGGTTGCAAATTTTCTGTGCAAATTCTTGAAGAAAAGGATCAAATTTTCCACTCTCAGAAACATTTGTTAAAGCAAAAAGCCATTTAAGAAACCCTGAGGTTTGAATTCAGCATCCCATAACTCAGTCTCTGGAAACTAGCTATTTGCTCAGACACTGGGCATAGGGCCAATTTTTGGATTCCAAACCAGCCTCAGATATCAGTCAATACATTTTTTCCCCCTTTTTTCTTTGTGGAACAGAAAAAAAAAAACCCAGCATATTTGAACAGTGGATTGGGTTGATGTGCTATAGTAAAGATCAAACCCCTGACCTAAACAAATCAACCCCAAAATGGAAAGTGGGTGGAAGAAAACAAAGATATAGACAGTACTTTTAATTTGATGGATGGCTTAGAGCAAATATTCATCTCTCTGCCTTGCTTCTTTCCCTTCATGCCTCAGTTTTCTCAGATGCCTGTTAAAAGTTAGTCTTTAAGCTAATGAGGAGTCTACTCAGTTGTGGTCAAGGTGGGGGAAGAAATAATGGAATGTGCGTGTTGAAGGGACATATAGAGACCTTCTAGACTAGACTAACTTTTTATTTTATAGAGTTTGAAATTGAAGGTGGGTTGGAGACTGCGTCCAAGTTAGTCTCCGGCCTCCTCCCACCTCTTCCCTGTCCAACTATCTTATAAAATCACTGCCTACTCAGTCTCAATTGTTCCTGGACTTGCTTTTTAAGCTGGGTTCGGCCCAAGTCTCTGCTTGTACATTTTTTTTCGTCTAGCAGTGGAATATCTTTTACTAAATAGTTCCATATGGAGCCAAAGCAGGAAATAATGGGCAGTGAAATGATCCCACACCCTGGAGGCTGGTTTAGTTTCAAAACCTGGGAGTAGCAGCTCACAGACTGCCCTGTCTTTGGGATCAGAGACATCCTGGAACTTGACAGACATCCCATGTCCTGCCTGGGTCACCCAGGCCCAGATTCTTGTTCCTTAATTTATGTTGAATTGAACATTTGTCTTCCTGGAAACTGCTGGGCTAGTCACTTCTATTTCAGGCCCCCTTTCTTAGTTGAGAGCCCCAGTCTTTAGAAATCCTCAGATCAGACTCTGCATCCAGGGATTGAAATCCTTTTACCCTGCCAGCCCTCTTTTCTTCTCGTTCATGCCTTTCTACTTGCTCATTCTTTCCAAAAGACTCTTATAGTCTCATGTGTTCTTGGACACATTCATATTCTCACCTTGAACACATACTTTTTTCTTTTTGTTATTATATTATTTTTGAAACTAACAATATTTAGATAAAGGGAAAAACACTCGAAAAGGACAGGACTAACATCCTTAACCTGCCCTATTAAATATAACCAATAGATTTCAATCATATAAATTCCATCAATGTGTTGGAAATAGAATGATCACAGTATGCCAGGAGAGAAAACAGCATCTTTTGCTAATATGAACACTACTGTAGGACATACGAGGAAGAGATGGAATAGTTGGAAAGAAGATCACTTCAGGTCCCATCATATCCAGCCCTTTTCTGCAAATGTCACCAATCTGAAAAGTTGGAAGTGAACTGGACAATCCCAATCTATTCCCCATTACAATCAGCACCAGCTTCTACATTGTCTTCTTCCTGAATATCTCCCTTGAATCCATCCCATCTTTTGCCTCTGTAATCACTGTTGTAGACTCCCGTGTCTCCTGTACAATTTTGAAGGGACCTCCTCCCTGTCTTTCTGTCTCTAGTCCCTTCCACTTCTGAATCCTCCCCACCCTCTCATGGATTTATGTATGTAAACAAGTCATAGTGATTCCACTCTCACTTGTCTCTTAAAATCTCCCTTCACCTAATCTGGCCAATCAACCACCCTGTCTCTGTACTCCCCACTACGTCTTGTTCTTAAACCTGGTATTGCATCTGTAATATAATTATTTGTGTCTGTTTTACCCACTGGACTGTGAGTCCTTGAGGCCAGGTTTTTATTAAAATTTTCTCCTCAGCTCCTATAAGAGTATATTTTATTCATTTTTGCATAGAAATATGAATTGAACTTGGGTACACACAGTGATGAGAAATACATGGGGGGGGGTGTCCATAAACTTTTCGTGCATTGGCTCTATCTTTCTTCTGTATCCCCACTATCCAGCGTGGAGTCTGACATCTAGAAACTAACCAGATAGATTAATAGGTTATAATGAATAAATAAATATGGGTCAAGTCTCTGCCCCTTTGTATACACTGATCCCTGTTGGCTCAAAGAATATTGTTTCTCTCTTCTTTGTTCAATCACCATAGGAAACATGGCAGAATCAGCTGAGAACTCAGTCTTCTGAGTTAGGCAGACTTGGGCTCAGTTCTGGTTTTGCCATTTACTAATAGTGTGGCCTTGTTCCAGTTTCCTCTCCCATAAATGGGCAAAATAAAATACACTAAGAGTTGTTGGGGGGATTAAATGAGGCAGTATATTAAAGAATGCCCAATCATGGTAAGAGCTTAGTAAGTAGTAACCACTAATATTTTAACAATCCTTCAAGAATAAAATTAAGTGCTCTCTCTTCTGGGAAGTCTTTCCTAACCCTTTCTAACTGGGTTAGATGAGCTGCTTGCAAGCTCCCATAAGATTATATGTTTAATTTCTCATAGCATGTGTCACAGTTATCATAATTTTTTAAGAGAGAAAGAGAGAATTTTTTAATATTTATTTTTTAGTTTTTGGTGGACACAACATCTTTATTTTATTTTTATGTGGTGCTGAGGATCGAACCCAGCGCCCCAAGCATGCCAGGCAAGCGTGGTACCACTTGAGCCACATCCCCAGCCCCAGTTATCATAATTTATTCAACAGTGTTTTTGAGTTTCTGCCAGACACTAAGATATAGAGTGGTAACAGAATAAAAAGACTTACTTTTAAAAAATTATTTGTATCTCTAAGACCTAGCATGACATACAGCATTTGGTGTAGACTTATTCATTCAGTGAACAAACAAGTAGATAGACCTATTTTTAATTTTGGTACTGGGGATTGAACCCAGGGGCTCTCAACCACTGAGCCACATCTCCAGCCCACCCCCCCCCCTTTTAAATATACCTTTATTTTATTTATTTACTTTTATGTGATGCTGAGGATCGAACTCAGGGCCTCACATGTGCAAGGCAAGTGCTTTCCCACTAAGCCACAACCCCATGCCTCCATAGCCTTTTTTTGTATTTATTTAGAGACAGAGTCTTGCTGAGTTCCTTAGGGCCTTACTAAGTTACTGAGACTGGCTTTGATTTTTTGATCCTTCTGCCTCAGCCTCCCAAGATGCTGGGATTACAGGTGTGTACTACTGTGCCCAGCAGATCTACTTTTTAAAAAAAAATCTATTTTTATATTTATTTTTCATTGTTGATGGACCTTTATTTTATTCATTTATTTATATGTGGTGCTGAGAATCCAAGCCAGTGCCTCACACATGCTAGGCAAGTGCTCTACACTGAGCCACAACCACAGCCCCAGACCTACTTTTACTCAATGTGTAGTTTTCATATTCTTTGTGCTTTCCTGGCTTTTTTGGTTAGCCTGTTACATGAGTCTCAAGAGGTTCAGAATTTCAGTTTTAGCTACTCCCCACCCCTACTGCCCTTGGGATCAAATCCAGGGCCTGGTGTATGATAGGCAAGTGCTCTACCACTGAGCTATCCAGGGTGGAGTCTGACATCCCCCAGCCCCATTTTGTCCTTTACTCTTAATGTATGCACAGCATACAACCAACCTCCCTGAGTGGAGCAGTTGTGTCAGGAGGTGAACTCATTCTACTCCTCTCTTTCAGGTTCTATGACAAGGTGCTTTCACTCCATGAGGACGCAGCAGCCCCTGTGGCTAACCCTTTGCTTGCCTTTACTCTCATCAAACGGCTGCAGTCTGACTGGAGGAATGTGGTGCATAGCCTGGAGGCCAGTGAGAACATCCAAGGTAATGAGGAAGAGGGCTGGAGGGTGAGAAGGAAACTCCTGTCTCCTGACTCAGTCAGTGGTAAGGAGAGGAACTCTAGTGGGATGCGATGAAGAGTAATGGAGTGGGTACGTGTTAGTTGATGTTCTTAGCTCTTGTAAGTTCAAAGAATTAGGTATTCTTGTTAATAAGTTATATGATTATGGATTGGAAAACACTTTCATGTCCATAGTCTCTGATCTTCACTATGATCCTGTGAAGACGCACAGGATCTATCATGCCATGGGTATGTGTGTGAAAGAGTGGTCTTCTGGTGGTTCCTATTTCACTAAGTTTTTTTTTTCTTAAAGAGAGAGTGAGAGGAGAGAGAGAGAGAGAGAGAGAGAGAGAGAGAGAGAGAGAGAATTTTTAATATTTATTTTTTAGTTCTTGGTGGACACAACATCTTTGTTGGTATGTGGTGCTGAGGATCAAACCCGGGCCGCACGCATGCCAGGCGAGCGCGCTACCGCTTGAGCCACATCCCCAGCCCCGATATTTCACTAAGTTTTGATGGGAAAATACAATATCATCTGCAGCAAGAGCACTTTCCTAAATAATTCTACTTGTACTTTAAGAAGTTTGTTGGCTTTTGGAAAGTGAGGAGAAAGAAAAGTTGTCCCCCTGTAGGGCAAGATTCCTAGGGTTATAAGATGAGACAATATGGTGAGGGTGTATGCCTATTTTGTTCTTCATTTACTCATTCTAAATGTTCCTCTACCCTGTTCCAGTAACTGTGATTCCCAGGAACTGGGAACACAATACAAATAAAACCTTATCTCATGGAATATTTGAATGGGTGGTCATGCCTTGCAGGCATTAAATGCTTAATACTTCCTTTTTTTTTTTTTTTTTTTGATGGTACTAGGGATGGAACTCAGGGCCTTGTTCAAGCTAGGCAAGGGCTCTACCACTACCCCATCCCCAGCCCGTTACCTGTTTTTTTGAAGGATAAATTATGTTTTACTAATTTTACAGCTCTTAAGGATGGTTATGAGAAGGTGGAACAAGACCTCCCAGCCTTTGAGGACCTTGAGGGAGCAGCACGGGCCTTGATGCGGCTGCAGGATGTGTACATGCTCAATGTGAAGGGCCTGGCCCGAGGTGTCTTTCAGAGAGTCACTGGCTCTGACGTCACTGACTTGTACAGTCCCAGACGGATCTTCTCCCTCACAGCAGATGATTGCTTCCAAGTAGGCAAGGTAATGGTATTCAGAGAGAAGACCAATTGCTCAGCTCTAGTTGCTTGTGGATGAAATAAGTACGTCTGAATTGCTTTTACATATTTCTCATACTTACAGTAAACTTGGAAATTTGATATTATCCCCATTTGCAGAGAAAGAAACCAGATTCAGGGAGTGTAGATAATGAAGATTACACAATTCTAAGCAGCAAAACTAAATTTTGAACTTGGTCTTTAAAACAAATCTCATGATCTTTCCATGGGAAGGTGAGGTGATCATATACTTAGGATGCCCTTGAGAGTGAAATGGGTATTGTTAATTGTGCCAGGACAAAAGACATAAATTAGGCAAAATGATCCTTTGGTCACCCTAATGATTACCCCTGCTAGTAGATGAGCCACTGGGTGGAAAGGGAAAGAGATGGTGATGTGAAGATAAGATCATGGAAACTCTGCCTCCTGAGACTTTCTGGAATCCTCTGCAATGTTTCTTAAGTATTTGGAAATACTAAATTAAATCAGTGTCAAAAAACTGAGGCCATTCACTGTAACATTACTTGGGGAAATAGACTCAGGAACCTCTTATATGATGTGTTTAACTGGTCTTTGATCACAAGTTATAATCACACTTGAGATCATTTTATAATATACTCTTTGCCAACCTTTGCCTTAAGAAGTAATGGAGGGGCTGGGATTGTAGCTCAGTGTTAGAGCACTTGCCTAGCACAGATAATGCACTGGGTTTGATTCCCAGCACCACATAAAAACAAACAAACAAAATAAAGGTATTATATCTGTCTACAACTAAAAAAAAATTAAATGAAGCAATGGAGTAAATGCTTTTTAATTTTAAGGTGCATATTAAAAGGAAGTGAATTTTTCCTGACTTCTACAATATTCATTAGCAGATCTGATAGTGGCCTTTGTAGGTCCTACTTCAAACTTTTAGGAATCAGTTTCCAAATTACCACTACAGAGTGGGTAACCCTGGGTCTCTCTACATACTATTTTCCCTTTCTGAGGTCCTGAGTGGAATCAGACCCCAATTGTCATGTTCATGGCTAATTTAAATTTAAGTCAGTTAAAGTAGTTTGATGTATGGTACCAATATGTGCTTCATCAGTGAGGCCTTTCTGAAACTAAAACCATATGTTGAAAATTTAGTAAATCACTCTGGAAAAACTTACTGGCAATCCTTATTTCTATATTTATCTATTTATTTTGAAAGGCAAAACATTACAAATATCAGAAGAGTACATGAAATAATATAACAAGTAAATTTATAATTAAAATGCTATATATATATATATATATATATATATATATATATTCGAATTTTGCTGTTTCAGCATTTTTCTTAGATTTTTTTTTGTTTTGTTTCTGGTACCTGGTATTTTCCTTTTTTTTTTCTTGAAAATAAATAATAAAATGATTTTTGTATTTTGTTTAAAATATCTAAATATTTCTGGAAGAATTTCAGTTATTTCAGCTGACTACATTGCTAGAACTTAAAGCTGCTCATGGAAATATTCATTAAATAAATAGTTAGGACTGGGGATGTGGCTCAGTGGTGGAGTGCTTGCCTAGTATGCAGGAGCCTCTGGGTTTAATCCTAGCACCAGAAAAAAGAATAAAATAAAATAAAAGGTTAACTCAGTAGAAAAAGTTCAGTCATTTTTTTAATGTTATTCTTCAGCTCAATCCTTTCACAAAGAGGAAACTTGAGGAACAGAAATGTAAAACAGAAGGTCAATGGAAGTCCTAGGATGGGAATTAATTTACTATTTAGGCTACAAGCTGCCATATCTCTAGGTTCCATCCTGTCTGGATGGTACACCTGAATTAGGCCATTTGGTAAGAGTTTTTCCAACTCTGTGACTGTAATTCCATGTTGTTTCCAGTAATGACTTCCAGGAAATTCCATCTTCCGGTCTGGTTTTCTAGTTAGCTTAAGCTATTAGGAGACAGGAGCTATGCTTGGCACATGTTGCCATATTGCCCAGCATTCTGACATTTAATCAGAACAACTCCAGTGAGATGCCACAGCATTCCCATCTCTGCCTTCACTGCGGTGTCTAATGCATTTGTCACAATGATTGGTTTGCTCTTGTACCCTCACTTGATTCAAGTTCTTCAAGGACAGGGACCACCAAGAACATAACGTTCAGCAAATACTGAATAAGTAAATAAATTTAATTCACTCCTCACATTGCCACCAGTAATATCTTCCTTAACAATGTGACATTTAAGACTGTAATTAGCTTAGGCCATGTTCCTTATATTTATTTTCTGTTTCTGTGGAATGCTTGAATGGAATTCTGTCTTTGGCTTCCGTTTTTGCCATTCTCCCTTTTTTTATTTTGGTACAGGGGATTGAACCCAGGGGCACTCAACCACTGAGCCACATTTCCAGCCCTTTTTAATATTTTATTTAGAGACAGGGTCTCAGTGAGTTGCTGAGGCTGGCTTTGAACTTGTGATCTTCCTGCCTCGGCCTCCAGAGCTGAGCCTCTGGGATTACAGGTGTGCACCAGCACACCCAGCCCATTTTCCCGTCTTAGAATGCTCTTCTTCCCTACTTCTGTTCTTGAAACCTTTTCCTTCTTCAAGGAAGGCCTATCTCAGATGCCATTTCCTGCATGAACCTTAAGACTTCCAACTCTCCTCACTTCTTTATCTCTTCAAAGCATATTATGTGTTTTCCTTCAAGCATTCCTGCCATTCCGTTATGGTTTCTTGAGTTCATATCTCTTTTCTCTCACAGATTATTCATTCCTTAAATGCAACAACTCTTGTGTCTCCTCTCTCCACCTTGTACAATGCCTTGTATATAATAGATGTTCTGTAAATTAAATTAAAATTAATTTGAGGTTAAGACTTGCCTTCTTGGGTTCCAAAGGCTGTTTTACTCTTTAAATCATCATTTCCTTTCCTCTGCCTGTGGACTAAGCCTTTAGTAGTGGTACTTTGTCCCTGCAGGTGGCCTATGACATGGGGGATTACTACCATGCCATTCCATGGCTGGAGGAGGCTGTCAGTCTCTTCCGAGGCTCTTATGGGGAGTGGAAGACAGAGGATGAAGCAAGCCTAGAAGATGCCTTGGATCACTTGGCCTTTGCCTGTTTCCAGGTAGGGGAGTGAGTGAAGCTCACTGCTTGTATCATAATAAAGGTAATGCTTTACATCTGCTTTACAACTTTCTAAGCATTTTCTTGTCCCTTAATTTATTTCATCTTCCCAAGAGGACCAAGTGGGAAGGGCATTTATTTTATTGTTTCCATATATCACATGTGAGTAAACGGAGTCTACAAAAAATTCTTAACTAATCATGAAGCTCATAGTTAGTTGGGTCATGGTGGTTGTAGATCACTTGTTTGTGCTCTCAGCAACTCTAGCTCTTCACAGACATTGTATCATGATGTTGTCATGGAGGAAGAAGTTTGAGCGCTCTCCCTCTGAGTCCGGCTATAACATGTCTAGTGTCTGTCTCCAGAGCTGGCATTTTTGTGCTGTAGCACCAGCCTCAGTGCCTCATGCAGCTGTCATCTTCCCTTGGCACTGTTGATGGACTACTTGCTGTGCCTCACTTAGAGGTTCAGTTCCCTAAGTACACAGCTGCCATCTTTTTGTATTGTTAACCCCATTTCTCACTGGAGTTGTGCAGTATTCAAGAATAGGCTGGAAAAATCTCCAAGGAGTCAGTTCCCTGGTTTCCAAAGCTAATAAACCATTTTTATTTCCTTAATTCCTTTTTCATTTTATTTATTTTTACAGTGCTGGGGATTGAGCCCTGGGAATGCTAGGCAAGCACTCTGTCACTGATCTTAACCCTCAGAACCTCCGTATTCAATTTTCTTTCTTCGTTTTCCTAAGAAAAATGAAGGTGGTGTGGGTGGTTCAAACCCACATTACTGTGAAAACAGTCTTATTCTCAGCACAGCTGATACTGTTCACTTCGTGGAAGCTCCTGAGTCTTTATTGTAAAATGTCTGTGAGCTTTTCTTTACTCTCCTGCTTAATGGCTGCATGTTAAAGTGAAAATGGAATAGTTATGATGTAACAAAGGGGGAGAAGATTTGAGTTTCAATCGAGGAAGAAAATGGAGACTTGATGTAGAAAGACTTAGAGAAGGTAGCCTGACGTGGCACATCCCAAAAGATGGGGTGTTAAATACAATGCCCAATTATTATTTTGTATTATGCAAAGTGCTCTCAGTGCCTGGATTTCCATGGGGGTCATTTTTATCACATTGCTCATTGCATATCATATTTTAATGTGCATATTGCTTTTATCACTAAAATGAATTCTTAATATGCTAAAGTAAGATGAAAGGATTGAAAAGATACACAGTTTCTATTAGCTAATCATCATTTGGAAGCACCCAAAGGAGGATTGCACCCCACTGTATGGAATTCTGTTGCCCAGATTGGTCTAGAAATCTCCTGTTTCCTTTTGACCAGTTGAGCCCAAGGTTGAATGGCTGTAGGGACAATTAATTCTTATGCATTGGGGAATGTTTCTCTTTTGGTTCTTCCTTTGCTTCCTTCCCAGTGACTTTCTATACCCTAGGAATAAATTATAATTTTACTAGAGTTTTTATTTAAATTTAATAACAAAATACCCCATCATTATATCGCTTGCATACTTTGAGATTTGAGGGCCTTTAAGAAAGCTTATCTTAATTTATTTTTAAGAAATTTTTACTAAATTACTCTTGTTCTTCTGGTAAGGGTGGTAGTAAGTCATTTATAAGTGAGGAGTCTGAGGACACCTGATTTGCAGCAGAGTCACAAATTCTTTACATCTCTAGCCTGCTGCTTCTTTCAAAGAGCCTTATTATCTACTTGTGGTAAGAATATTTTATAGTTTAAAAAATGTCCATTGAATGATTTGGTCAGAGAGTATGTCTTCAGTACAGTTAACACTTTCTTTTCTTTTTTTAATAAGGCAGGAAATGTTTCGTGTGCCCTGAGCCTCTCCCGAGAGTTTCTTCTCTACAGTAAGTGATGATAAGATAAGCCAGCCATTGGTCTGACTTCTGCTTTTGGCCTGTAATCCCTGCAAAGTAAAGTACAGTTATCTATTTTCATTCTTTTAATGTTGTTATCTAAAGAACATTTCAAATTTTGGTGTATATGAACATCAGTGCACTGGGGGAAATTTGTAAGTCAGTTGGAAAATGCAGAGATGTCAATCTATTCTATGGATAAAACTTCAAATGGAACAAGCCCAGGCTGGGAACCAGTTTCTTCAGAGACATTTTAAAGACCAAGGAATAAATGTCCTAGGAATGAATTTGGAAGTCCCAGGAATGAATGAAATCAGTGTGTGCTGTGTGTGCAGGAAGGAGCATGATTCAGAGGATTATTCACTTTGGCTGTTTACAGAGAGCTATCAGTTCTTTCCTTTAAAACCAGAGCTCACTTTGCTAGGCAAGCACCCTGCCCAGGTGGTTAGAGTTCAACTTCATTCCCCTTCAGGGAGAGCCTTGCCGACAACAAAATGAGTCGAACTGGAGGAAGACGCTTCCTGGCTCAGCTTGGATAATTTTGCTTAAAATTTTGGTAGTGAATGGCTTCCTAGGTTTTCTTTTAATAAGGTATTTAGATCCTCAAATAAGACACAAAAGCTATTTTAATTGTCCTAATATTTATAAGATATTTCATGTAGGATTTTATAACTATATTTATTCATAACTTCTTAATGAATCCATTTAGTACAGTCTGCTCTCCACATCTGTGAACCCAACCACTCAACCAACTTCAGATTGAAGATAGTTGAAAAAAGTGGCGTCTCTTCTGAACACGTACAGAATTTTTTTTGTCATTATTCATTAGGTGATAACAGTAAAACAATTATTTAATAGCATTACCTTGTAGCATTATAAATAGTGTAGATGGGGCTGGCATTGTAGCTCAGTGGCAGAGCACTTGCCTAGCATACATGAGGGACTGAAAAATAAATATATTTTAAAAAATCTCTGTCTCCCCCCCCCCAAAATCAAAATTGTGTGCTATCACAGGTGAGTAAATAGGGCCTGGTAAGTTGAGGGTCCCAGCTCATTCTAGCTTTGCAGTATTTTTCACTTGAGTTTGGGCTCATCATTTCCATTCTCCAAAATCTGATTTTTCCTTTTGTTAGAAAGGAATAGTAACTTCTGCTCACTCCTTTGCTCTTTTGCCAGGGTGGTTGTGATGGTTAGAAGCACACAGGGCTCTTCAGACACTTTGGGAGCATTAGAACAATTCAGCACCTCCTTCTGAGATGCACTGAGAGTCATACACAGAGGCCAGCGGGCCATGGGTAGCTGCCAACCCATGGGGCATCTTGCAGCCAAAGTGGGCACAAACAGGTGGGCACAAGCAAGACACAGGGTTTCTCAAGGGCTTGTGGGAATTAGCCTAGAACCCAAATCTAAAATCCCTTTGTTTCATATTGCACTGTTCTGGGTCTAGGCCTGTTAGGAATGCTGAGGGATCTAATGGAGCCGAGGATGAATTAGCTTCAGGTCCCCCAGGGAAGAACAGGTTGGGTCCCTGTAACATAGGCTTTGACTCTCTGGACTTCCTTTTGTTGTCCTTACCATGTTTTTTTTCTTCTTTTTAAAAATATATCTTTATTTTATTTACTTATTTATTTTTATGTGGTGCTGAGGATCAAACCCAGTGCCTCACTGAGCTACAATCCCCAGCCCCTGACATGTTTTCTTCTAAGTGGTCATTAGACTCTGAACTCTGGGAGGTTAGCCTCTAGCACAGTATCTGGTACATAGTAGATGTTTATTGAGCATTTATTGAATGGATGGGTAATGAATGAATGAACAAATTAATGAATGAAGTTTCTATTCTATGGATAAAACTAACCATAATGCCGTCCCAGAACAGTCGTCTTCATGGTCCCTGGATCTAAGAGTGTAGGTACCACCTTCCTTTCCAAAACCTTTTGCACTTTCAGACCCACTGGGTGCAAGTCAGTCTTTTTTAAATACCAGATTCTCTTCTGGGAATATGGGCACTGTCAAGGAGTTATTCAGAATGTCCTAGTGCCAGTCTTCTGTGACAGTAAAGTTGCAGGAAATCTTGGTAGCACTTTCTGGGGCTAGTGTTTGTTAATCTGTATTATTCCCTGCTCTGATTTTCCCCAGGCCCAGAAAATAAGAGGATGGCCAGGAATGTGTTGAAATATGAAAGGCTCTTGGCAGAGAGCCCCCACCAGGCTGTAGCTGAGGCTGTCATCCAGAGACCCAGAGTGCCCCACCTGCGGACTAGAGACACATATGAGGGGTTATGTCAGACCCTGGGCTCCCAGGTAGGATTCCTCAGGAAAAAAGAAAGGGGATAGGCCTGGCTACAGAGTGAGAAGCTAGAATTTGGACAGTGAAAAGGGGAAAAGCTGATGCCTTGAAGAACAATAAAGCTCCCTTGGACAGTATCCAAGTAACCATATTCAGTATCTCTCAAATTCCTGGTTTTATGCTTTAGTTCCCCTAAGATGATTTCACTCTTAGGTCATCTTCTTTTATGCTGAGTTTATTTTTTCCTTCCAGCCCATTCACTACCAGATCTCTAGCCTCTACTGCTCCTATGAGACCAATTCCAGCCCCTACCTGCTTCTGCAGCCCATCCGGAAGGAGATCATTCACCTAGAGCCCTATGTTGCTCTCTATCATGACTTTGTCAGTGACTCAGAGGCTCAGAAAATTCGCGAGCTTGCAGAACCATGGGTGAGTGTCCCCAAAGCTCCTGTGTCTTCACATGCCTGGAGTTCAGAGCATGAGAAAGGAAGGCTCCACAGCTAGACCCTTCATCAGTCCAGGGGTTCAGAATGCCAGCCAGCCCATAAGAAGGTGGAGGAAATCACAACAGCAGTTGCCTCTAGAGGGAAAGGATTAAGTGGGATGAGGTGCCAAAGGATTTTTCTAGAATGTTGAAAATGTGCTCTCAGGATCTTCTTAAGAGTGTGGAGTCCATAGCTGTAACAGTTGTCAAAACTCAGCAAATGGTCCACTTGAGGTCTATGCTTGTCATTGTACATAAATCTCACCTCAAAAAATAAAAAGGAAACTTCCCCAAACACCAGCCATTAATTAGTAGAAGAAATGGAAAACATGACAGGGACAAGGAATAAAATCCTAATACATATTTACAGACTGACAGACGGAAAGATTATTTAGTTCAACTTCATAATCTTGTTAAAGAGGGAACTAAGGCTCAGGGAGAGGAAGGTCATACATGTAGCAATGTCATTACTGACACTTAGAGGTAGATTGGTTGCTGTTCTTCTGTTCTTGTAGCCTAAGTTATGTGTAGTAACAAGTAGCCCCTGAATCTAGTGATAGTCCCCACATTACGTGTCTGTCCTGGGTGGGCTGCAGCTCTGCCTTCCCATCTCCACTCTGGGACCCAGCCTGGCAGAGCAGCAGACATGAACTGGAGGCAGAACAGAAATAATCGGTTTAACCCAAAGTCTCTCTGGGCAAGTCTGGAATCTTTGTACATGATGTTTTTGAAATGATCAAGCTCTACTGGTGATGGGACAATATATTTTCAATAGCGTCAGCAGTCACATTTGGCCAGCAGTGGCTTTTTACTCAGAACAGCTCTGTTGCCATGGTGATGGGACAGGTGGCCCCCCCAGAGATGTTCATGGAATCCTTCAGGACAGGTCTTCCATGTGGCACACAAAAGCCTTCCCAGACTCCCTTCCCCCAGAAGTTGCTGATGCCTGACTGGCCTTGGATTCTTCCAGAAGTAAGCCCTGGGTTTGTGTGGCAGTGTCCCCCCAACCCTCCACTCCCCACAGCTGAGCACAGAAGCTGCAGAGGCTTGAGTTGGATTTACCTGTTTCCTTTCCGCTGTACCTTTCCAAAGCTTGCTCTTTCATCACTTCTCTATCCACATCCTGCCCACCCTGGAAGATTCTGTTAAAACCCCACGCCTCCCTCAGGCCTGCTAGTCCTAACTGCTCTGGTCTACTTTCATTGGTTCTTTGAGTGACTCTACATTTCAGAGCACTTGTGGGGGCGGGGGCCACATGTCATAATGCATTCATCCTCTGAACTCAAAACTTTTGTCATGAGTTGTTTGGTAGTTAACTTTTAAATTTTGGTACCAGGAATTGAACACAGTGGCACTTAACCACGGAGCCACACTCTGTCCCTTTTTAAATATATATATATATTTTTTGAGACTGGGTCTCATTGAGTTGCTTTAGAACCTCACTCAGTTGCTGAGGCTGACTTTGAATTCATGATCCTCCTGCCTCAGTCTTCTGAGTGCGTGCCACCATCCCAGCTAGTCTACTGTTTATATGTTGTTTGATGTTAGTAGCTGTTTCATGGGTTAGTACTCTGTCTCCCTGGCCACGCTATAAACTA
The DNA here is from genome assembly GCF_964194105.1 of Spermophilus citellus. NCBI lineage: Eukaryota > Metazoa > Chordata > Mammalia > Rodentia > Sciuridae > Spermophilus > Spermophilus citellus. The sequence continues at coordinate 193,408,352 of NC_138183.1, forward strand.
GCAAGCATCATGTATTGTCTTTCTTAAAATGCCTTTGCCTGTGTTGTGCCTCCTGCAGTCAGCGTAATCTTTAAAAGCCAGATTTCCTTCTAAATGCCTTGCTTTAACTCTTTAATGGGTTACTGTGTCCTTAAATGTTTACAAAGCGCCATGGCCTGACTGCTGCTCACCCCTTTCACCACATCTCCCTCTTGTACTTGACACTCCACTGCAGGGAGCTTTCTTTTCTGTAAATGGCTTGTGCTGTTTCTTCTTTCTGCCTGCAAAACTCTTGATGTCTTTTTACCCGTATGATTGCAATGGGTCTTATGGATATCCTGAGAAGCCTTCCTATCCCTGTAAGAGTGAGCTAGATGCCCATCTTTGTATTTCCACAGCACTCTGTACTTGCTGTTATGGCCCCATTATATGACATGTGGTCAAGGACTCTGGGTTAATGTATTGTTCTTCCAATGCATAGCAGAATACTTAGGACAGAAGACAACCAATAAATTGAATAACTTGGAGGTAAACAGTAAATAAATGTTAAAGGAGTTAGGTACAGAGTAGCTCCTTAATTGGAGGACTTCCAGAATTTTTTAAAATATTTTTTTTCTTGCTTGTTGATGAATCTTTATTTTTTTTTTTTTATTTACATGCGATGCTGAGAATTGAACCCAGTGCCTCACAAGCAAGGCAAGCGCTCTACCACTGACCACAACCCCAGCCCAGGATTTTTTTTTTAAGTCCTTGATTTTGCCCTAAAATAACAGAAGGAAACATCTTTCATCTGTCCTTTTTGAATTCCTCCTCTCTCCTCTATGAATATCCCAGGAAGAGGATACCAGGAACGATTAGTGAAGGATGGATAGAGATAATATCAGTAACCTGATTCCCTGCATCCTAATCTTGTGGAACAACAGGCCAAGGAACGTGTTGAGGTGCTGTGTTTTATAGACTGTCCCCACTAGAATCCCAACTGCCTGGGAAGCACCAGGGCTGGCTGAGTCCTGGGAGTACCTTTCAGCACAGGGCACTGTTTTGTTCATCTGTTTGTTTGCTTAATCCATACTGAGCACCTCCCTGCCCAGCTCTGTACCCTGGGGACACAGCTGTGAAAACAGACCAAGACCTTGCCCTCACAGAGCTGCTACTCTGATGACAGAAGCAGAAGTAGACACATCCTCGTGTAAATAAGTAATGTTTATCTTTCGGTCCCTCATTTTACCATTAGGAACTATTTTATCAAAAATAATTTAAGAGCTATATATAACCAGATATTCACAACAAAATAGAGACATTGAGTTAAATCAGTGACTTCAAATTGTTTATAGATTTTTCCTCAACAAGGCAGTTGAAGTAAAAGGGATTGTGCTTCTCTGTGAGGAAGGGCTTTTGTTTCAATCGTTCAAATGAAGCAGCTGCCTCTGAGCACACACTTTGCTGTTGTGGAAGGAGCTCATTTAATTCAACAAACACCAAGTGCAGCCTACCTTATGTGAGGGCTGGTGACCCACACTGTGCTACAAAGAAGGATGAGAAATAGCCCTTGTTCTTACCACAGACTAACAGACACAAAGTAGATTCAAGAATCAGTTCATTTCAGTTAGACAAACTTTTATTAAGTACTTGCTGGCTACCAGATCCTGTGGTTAAGGATAAGATTTTTGGTCACTTGTTTTGAGTTTTTTCGTTTTCAAGACTGACCCATCCCTAAAATAGTACCATGTGCAAAATATCCTCTAATGACGAAGGAACTGGCTATTGTCTATGTTTGTGCTTCCATAAAGGGCATGTCTGTGGACATGACAGCCCCTCCCCATGCATCATAACTGCCTGGACTTTGTCTCATGTCCTTCCCACCAGCTCCAGAGATCAGTGGTGGCATCAGGGGAAAAGCAGTTGCAAGTGGAGTACCGTATCAGCAAAAGGTAAGAGGAGCCCTTCCTCTCAGACTCCTGGGCCCAGGCACAGTTGACCGCCCGGTTGGCAAGGACACTTGGAGACCCTACAGGTCAATGTTGAGAATGTTATATATCTCTACATTCTTTCTGAGAGGAAGAGTTTGTTATATTTCTGAGGAATTCATGAGGGAGGCCATGAGGGAAAGACTTGAAAAAAAACTCCTTTGCCTTCTATCCCAGAATAAGCATATAATTATTCTTCTAACCAGGATCACTTTTCCAGAAAATTCCTGCCTGCATTTGTAATTTGACTTTATAAGGTTCCATTCCCACCTCCTGATTCATATGCAAGCACAGCTTGCCAACATTCAGCAAAAGGGATGAATAGACTTCCAAGACCTCAGGGCTTCTCCAGAGGAAGAGATTCAACTGTGGGAGTCCAGCTTTTCCTCTTCCCTCCACCCCTGCCCTCCACTTGAATCCCTTATTTGCACTGAGGGGACTGATGATACAGTAGGAGGAAAAAAATCTCCCTCTAAGCCACGGGAGACAGCGTTGGCAGCCTCCCTGGGGAGACCAGATCTCAGAATGGATGGTTAGTTTGCGTTGCCTAGGAAATGAGGTGAGAAATGAAAGCTTTCATTCAGAATCATTTTGGCCTAACTGGTACCTTTAGCATTAGGAGTTATTCACCAATATTTAAAAGGTCTGTGTGACCTCAACTTCATTGTGTTTTCTAACCTTTCTGAAATTCTTGTGTTAAAGAATATTCAATCTTCTATTTAGATTTGTTTCCTTTAGGGGAATAGGTGATATTTTCTTTTCAGATCAAATACCTCCACCCTCTCACATCACTCCTTAATCCTCTGAATTTTGGTTCTGTCTTCATAACTCTACTGGAATTGGTCTCTCAGAAGTCCTCGGGAAACTCTGAATTGCCAAATCATTTTCTTGCTCACAACCTTTGTTACAGAGCAAGGGCCTGCCTTCAGGGCCATGCAGCTGCAAAGGTGAGGCATTGTGGAGGTCCAGTTCTTGGGATCACACCAGAGAGCTTTCAAACATGTTGTTCAGAGGCGTGAATTTATTAGAAGGAATAGGAGAAGGGGACATTCTCAAGGGAGAGAGTGGGTCCTTACAGAGAGGAGAAGGGCCACATCTCACTCCTGCCCTCCAGTTCTGTTGAGGGTCCCAGAGAAGTTTCCAGAGAGTCCCACCCAGGTCCACCTCTCGACTTTTGACTTCAGCAGGATTGCCTCAAACTTCCAAGCCCCACTGCACATGCTAAAGGCCCAAAGCAACTCTAAGTCCCTTTGGCCCATTGAACTTGTTCTTACACAAAAGTCACTTCAGGGTAATGTGTTCTCCTTATTGGCATTTTGGTCCTGTATTTCTCCTGCAGATAGCAGGTTGGTCGCTGAGAAATGTAATATATATTTAGTTATAGATGGATACAATAACTTTATTTTATTTATTTTTATGTGGTGCCTTACATGTGCTAGGCAAGCACTCTACCACTGAGCCACAACCCCAGCCCCAATGTAACACATCTTATTAACTTAAGCCAGGCAGGGCTGCAGATAAATTAAATTGCTTTTTTTTTTTTTTAAAGAAAGCACACGGGAGTCAGCTCAGTTTATAGAATTATCCCCTTAACCTCATGTTCCCAACACTCATGTCTGTCTGCTGTCACCTTCACTATCAATTACCCATTTCTCAGTCCATTTTTGGTTGCAATAATTGGATACTAAAGAATGGATAATATATAAAGAATAGAAGTTTATCTAGCTCACAGTTTGCAAGTTGGGAAGTTTATGAGCATCTGGTAAGGACCTTTGCACATATTTATCGTCACACCTTCATGCTTGTACTCATGCAATTTCTTCAGGCTGGAATACACCTGCTCTTTTCCGTCTGTTGAATTGGTACACACCCTTCAGAATTTTGTTTAAATGTTATCATTTTACCTAATTGCCTTGGTAGAATTAACTCCTTCCTCTCTGCTCCCCAGCAGTTTAAAGTGTATTTCTCATTTTCTCACTCTACTTATTTTCTGTTAGTCATCATTTAAAGAGCAAAGAAGTGGTCTTCCAATGTCATGCCAGGGTTCTTCCCTTCAAAGCCTTCATGGTGTTCCCATGAGGCTTTGCTTGGGGAGCATGTCCTCATTTCCCTGGAACCTAAATTCTGATTCCAAAATTCTACTTTGTCAGAATCTCAACAAGACATTTAGGAAGAGTCTGAGCTATATGTTCTTCGGTCTTTGACCTGTCCTGGTTTCCCAGAGATGCTCCTGGAATTCATAGCAGTCACCAACCCAGCTTACAAAGCATCCTCATAGTGTTTCTCTCACAATCTTCATGAGTCTGTGAAGCAGATATTATTATTATCCTCATTTTACTGAAGAGCACACTGACTCTTAAGCTCAAAATTAAGTACCTGACTTAGGATCACACAGAGAGAGGATCAGGAACTAGTCTTATTGCTTGAATTCTTCCCTCCCTCCCTTCTTTCTTTCTTTTGGGTCTTACTATGTTGCACAGACTGGCCTCAAATTCCTAGGCTCAAGTGATCTTCCTGTCTTAGTCTCCTGAGTTGCTGGGACTACAGGGGCATGCTAGAATGTTCAGAAATCTTCTTACTTTAAATCCCAAGCTTTTCCATTATGGCTCCGGCTTCCTCTGTTGTAGAAGTCTTTACCACATAGCAGTTTCAGGGGCAGTTACAGTCATGGGTGTCACAGTCATGGGCGCCGTGCACCTTTACTCTATAGCCTCAGCACCTAGCTCAGGAATGAGTCAGGGCCTCCAAGAATGTTTAATTGAGCGAATGAACCTGTGAATGTTGAGACAGAAAGCAAAGTGAATTGGGCAGACTTAACATGAGGGATGTGTATTTGATCAGGTATTCATGCTGCTTCTCTTCCCCTCTCCCCTGGCCCTCCAGAACTTGTATCCATTTGATCATTTATTCATTCACAGACATGACATGTAGTCATTTCTAGCACTGAATCACTGATGTTCTACTCTGTGGTATGTTTTAGTGCCTGGCTAAAGGACACTGTTGACCCAATGCTGGTGACCCTTGACCACCGCATCGCAGCCCTCACAGGCCTTGATGTCCAGCCTCCCTACGCAGAGTATCTCCAGGTGGTGAACTATGGCATTGGAGGGCACTATGAGCCTCACTTTGACCATGCTACGGTAACAATGGGTCCGATGACCAATCTTCTGAGGCCAAAGTGAATGCATTGCTTATTTATGTGAGATGTAGCTCTTGTAGGGCTCTCAGAGTCATACAAAATGAAATCTTAGAACAAAGGTTCTTATTTAGGGAATATCTAAAAATCTTGGTTTTAGCTGATTGTTGCTGGTTCATTTTCTTATCTGTCACCATTCCACTTTCCAGAATTTGCTATGTTGGCAGAATGTGGCCTGTTATGGAATCTTGTCTCCTGTTCATTTGGGGACTTCCCAGGGAGGACTGTCCTTATCTCAGCCCTTCTTCTTTTCTTATGATCTCAACTGCCTGCCTTTGCTGGCAGTAACAATCAATTTTTGAGGGTTAAAAAAACAGCCCCCAAATCTAACTATACATTCAACCCCAACATTATTAAAATTCCAGAGGGCTTATTTTTGTAGAAATTAATACACGGATACTAAAATGTATATGGAAATGCAAAGGACTAGAATAGCCAAACAATTTAGAAAAAGAAGAACAAAATTGGAGGCTATACACTACCTGATTTCATGATTCACTTGTTCATTTGTTCACTTATTCATTCACAGACATCATATAGTCATTTCCAGAGGAGAGCTACAAGAACCAGGGCTGTATATGGTATTGGTGGAAGGACAGAAACATAGGTCAAGGAAACAGAATGGAGGATCCAGAAATAAGCCTATACAATTATGGTCAGTTGTTTTTTTCACAAAGATGCCAAGGAAACTTCATGAAGAAAATATAGCCTTTTCAACAAATGGTGCTGGGATAATTCAATAATCTACCAGCAAAATAATGATAGCAACATCAGAATCTATTTCATGACATTTATGAAAATCAATGCAAAATGGATTGTAGATGTATATGCAAAATATAAAACTTCTAGAAGAGGGGGCTGGAGTTGTGGCTCACCTTGCATGTGCGAGGCACGGGATTTGATCCTCAGCACCACATAAAAATAAATAAAATGTATATAAAAAAAGAATATATTCAAAAAAAAAGAATATATTCTTTAAAAAAAACAAACTTCTAGAAGAAAACCTAAGAGAAAATCTTTATAACCACAGGTTAGGCAAAGCAGAGTTATAGATCACCAAATTCTGATCCATAAAAGAAGAAAAAAGTGATAAATTGGACCTTGTCAAAATTAAAATCTTGCTTTTCAGAAAACACCATTAGAAAATGAAGAATCAGGTCACCAATTAGGAGAAAATATTTATAAATTATATACTTGATGAAGGATTTGTATCCAAAATATATGAAGAACTTCTGTAACTCAACAGACAACTAATTTTTTTCTTTTTTTAAGGGTGAGTTTAATTTGTTTTCTTTTTCTTAACTTTATTTTATTTATTCACATTTTATTTGGTGCTAAGGATCGAACCCAGTACCTCATATGTGCCAGGCAAGCGCTGTACCACTGAGCCACAACCCTGGCCTCACAACTCAAAAATTTTAAATGAGCAAAAGATTATTTAAATAGGCACTTCAAAGAAGAGAAATAAATGGCTAATAAACATGTGAAAAGATGCTCAACACCATTAGAGAAATGAAAGTTGAACCCACAATGAAATATCGCTGTATTCCTATTAGAAGAGCTAAAATGAAAAAGATATCCTATGAGATCATACCAAGTGTGGGTGTGGACAGTGAGGACTCACACACTGGGGGGATGTAAAATAAAACAGTCACTTTGGAAAAGAGTTTGGAAGTTCTTAAAAAGTTAAAGGTACACCAGCCTATGATCCAGCCACTTCAATTCCAGATATTTTACACAGGAGAAAAGGAAATATACTTCTATACACACACTGGCATGTGAATGTTCATAGTAGCTTTATTAGCCAAGAATTAGAAACAGCTTAAGTCCATCATAGGTTAATAGATAACAAATTTTTATATATCTGCACAATGGAATACTATTCATCAAGGGAAAGAATGGACAGGTACATCCAACCACAGAGAAGAACCTTCAAAATAGTGCACAAGCAAGAGCAGCCTGTTGGATAAGATTCCACATTTTATGATTCTATTTATATGAAAAGGGAAAAAACAGAATGGAAAGTAGGTAAGTGTATTGCTCAGAGTTATGGAGGGATTAACTGATCACTGGCATGAGAGAACTTTACCAGTCGATGGAAATGTTCCAAAACTGGATTGTGGAAATGGTTGGACAAATGTTGAAATTAACTAAAGTTCATCAAATAGTATGCTTACAATGGGTGAATTTTATGGTATGTAAGTTTTATTTCAGATTGTTCTATGACCAAAAAAAAAAATTTCTCTTTGGCAAGTAATTGGGAACTCCACTTTTCATTTGGTATTCCTACAGAATAATGATCTATAAGAATTTACATATGAATTTATTTCACAGAACCCAAAGGCAAAATTCACCTCTCGTATAGAGCTTTCACTATTGACAAGTAGTTCTATTTGATTAGCACACAATTCATTCATGTGAGTGTCTAATAAATAGTGTCTAGTAAAGAGTATTGAGCACCTGCCAGCAAAGATGAGCACGTGGTCCCCTCATTATGTCATCCTGGTGCCATCTGCATAAAATAATGTTATGTTCTATTTTTGTTTCAGTCGCCAAGCAGCCCCCTATACAGAATGAAGTCTGGAAACCGAGTTGCAACATTTATGATCTATGTGAGTCTTGTTCTGGAGGGACTGGGGCTTCTTACCTAATAACTATATATCTCCTCTTTTTTATGGTGTTCAAAACAATTTCATGTATTGATTTTATCTGGTACTAAACACAAAAGTCTTCAGGAAATTTATGAATTTTAAATAGCATTTTTTTTGGTTCAACACTATAGGAGATATAAAGGAATGGATCTAATATGACCTTGTCATAGGCCATGGATTAGGATGGACAGTAGGTTTACAATGAAGGCCAAGAGTTGGTGAGACTTCTAAAAATGCAGGAAGAGAATACAGGAGTCTCTCTCTTTGAGGTCCCACAGCCTACTTGGGTTGGAAAGCGGGGCCCTTAAGTGCAGCTGCAGAGGTGTGGGAGAGAGAGAGAGGAGAGACAGGCAGCTCAGTCACCAGCAGGAAAGCACAGGGAGGCCGACAGAGAAATTCCTCAGGTGTGGCCTCTGAGATGAAAATCTCAGAAAAGTCTCAGTGAAAAATCCTCCTCCTATTTCCCCATAAATTCTTCAGTAAAATCTCCACTATATCCCCTGAAAAAGCAAAACAATAAATTTGTCTCTTCTGGTTCCTGGCCTGGTCCTGTGGGACTTGGTCCCAGCATTTGTTATCTCACCCATCACCTTCCCTTCAGGTCCTGTGGGTTTATTTCCTTCTTCACACCTAAGTCATAATTCTGATCATCTCTCACTTGGAAGAGATTATTAGAAGCAAACACTTATTGGAAAAGATTACTCCTGACTGAGGCTGTGAATAACAACCAAAGATGAAGTCCTGTTTTCAGGCTCATTGGATGAGCAGACATTCCCTTAGCTTTCCCTCTTCTCTCAGCCTGTATCTGGTTTCTGCAGATACAAGAGCCAAAAAAGGTCAGTTGGAGACTGGCATTGCATATAGTCTCTATGCCTGCAATTCTGGTTTTGTCTCCAGTGGCTAAGTTTTATGCTTCCTGAAGAACTGGAGACTACTTCTTAAACATAGCATCTGACCTCTCGGTGGTCATTCTGATCAGGCACAGCTGAAGCCAGCTGCCAGGCAGGGAGCACATCTTGGATCTGCAGCTGGTTGTGTCTCTGGCTGATCACTGAAGCTGGCATGGGAGGTCCCAGGCAGTGAAAAGTGTAGATATCTGCTAGGAGCCACAAGCATATATACGATGTATGGCACCTTTGGTTGTAAAGTGACGCCAGCTAGCCACTGAGATGATTATGTTAAAATTTACATTCATATGCAAACTGGACTCCCGCTGTTCACCTTGGCCTGCTACCGGACTCAAGTTACGGGACTTTACGGGACTGCTGGAGAGTTCCCATTGGTTGGGGAAGGATAGTAGGAGGGAATTCCGGAGGAGGTGGGAGGAGACGGGGGGGTTCCGGTCGGCGCGCGGTTCCGGTCGGACACCCTCGTGGGAGGACCGGTTTTGGACTTGCTGGCGCTGAGAGTGTTAGCGGCTTTTTCAAAATAAAGTTTTGTTCCTGCTTGATTGGCTCGTGATTCTGTGCCCAGCCAAGACTGCGGCATTTGGCGGCCCGTGCGGGGAACGCCTGAAGCTTAGAGGTGAGTAAATTGCTCGCCCCTGAGGGAAGGCGACAGGATGGATGACCTTCTCAGAAAACAATGTGTTCTTGTTTTGATTTATTTTGTTTTCATTTCGAGCTCCCTAGCCCTAGAATTTTCTCAGGCGAACTGGAAAAAATGGTTGGCTCAAGGTTTGAAGTTATTCAGCCCTGAGAAAGAGAAAATTGATACAACCATTGTCTGCTCCGTCTTTGTTTCATTCTGCTTCGGCTTTGTTTTATCCTACCTTATTGGGTTAGGTTATAGTAGATTAGAATCCAATAAAAAACAAACCGAAAAACTGTTAAGTAAATTGTTAGAGGTCCAGACTATGGTAGAAAAAACGCTAGGTCAAGCAAAAGAGAAGGTCTCTCAAGCTAGTCAGACAGAGGAGAATTTAAAGAAAGCAAGCTTAGAGGACAAGCAGCCATCAGGTGGAGAATTACAACAGGAGGTTGCTACCAACTCCGTTCTATCACCAGAGGGCGTAACTCAGCCAACAGCTCCATCTACCGCTGAGCGGCCCTCAACTACCGTAGTTGATGGACGGAATTCTGAGGCAGGACCCCAAAGATTAGCATGCCCTGTACTTGAGCAGGCAGGAGGGCAACGAATTCACCGTGCTTTAGATTTCAAAACAATAAAGCAATTAAAGGAGGCTGTAACGACCTATGGGCCGCAAGCTCCCTTCACAATAAGCATGGTTGAATCTGTTACCAACTTGGACATGACACCAGCAGATTGGGCTAACATGTGTCGATCTGTGCTAAACGGAGGACAATATTTGTTATGGAAGGTTGCCAATGAGGAATTTTGCATGGAGACAGCTAGGCGAAATGCAGAAGCTGGGTACCCTCAAAGAAATATGGACATGCTTTTGGGGAAGGGACCTTATGAGGGTCAAAGACAACAAATTGAATATGACCCTGGTGTGTACGCACAAATTGCTGTAGATGCAGTTAGGGCATGGAAAACTTTACAGGGGCATGGAGACTTACAAGGTCAATTATCTAAGGTAATACAAGGAACTAATGAACCTTATGCTGAATTTGTAGATAGACTTATTCAGTCAGCCTCTAGGATATTTGGAAATACAGAACAGGTAATGCCATTTATAAAACAACTGGCTTATGACCAAGCAAATCGTTGCTGCAGAGAGGTCATTAGACCATGGAGACATGAGGATTTAAACACATATATTAAATTATGTAGAGACATTAATGAACAGGGGCAAGTCTTAGCAGCAGTACAACAGGCTTTAGATGCCAGGCCAAGAACATGCTATAATTGTAATCAAACAGGACATTTTAAAAGGAGTTGCCCCATAAGAGGAGGGTTTAACAAAGCTGGATATCAAAGGAATAGAATACCAGGTATTTGCCCACGATGCCGTAGAGGGAGACATTGGGCTAATGAATGCCGTTCTCAAACCACCATAGAGGGTATTCCGTTATCAAAAAACGGACAAGGACCAAGTGTTTACCCACGATATCGTGGAGAAAGGTATCAAGCTCCATTGCCAAAAAACGGACTAGAGGGCCCAATGCCCCGGGGCCCCAAACCACAAATATATGGGGCAATGGAGGAACCCAACAGCCCCATCAAGGTAGTGCCCAGGACGCATTATCCATTAAATCCCTCATCAGACAAACTAGAGGGAGCGCAGGGCTGGACATCTGCGCCTCTGCCAGAGCAGTACTAACCCCAGAGATGGGAATTCAAATCATTCCCACAGGAGTAAAAGGACCTCTTCCCCAGGGAACAGTAGGCTTATTATTGGGACGCAGTTCTTCTACACTAAAAGGACTTATGATAAGTCCTGGGGTAATTGATCCCGATTATGAAGGTGAAATAAAAATTATAGCTAGTTCTCCAAGAGGTATATCAGTAATTTCACCAGGAGATAGAATAGCACAGTTATTAATAATACCCAGCCTGCATGATAAATTTTCCAGTTGTAATGTAGAAAGAGGTTCCAAGGGATTAGGCTCCACAGGTGTAGATTGGGCTATGCTGTCTTTAAATTTAGATTCTCGCCCAATGCTAAAATTAAAAATTCAAGGACATGACTTTAATGGGCTGCTGGACACAGGAGCTGACCTCAGCATCATATCTCGTCAAGAATGGCCAAAACATTGGCCATTACAACAAGCCACTCAAACGCTTCGAGGCCTAGGAGTGGCAACAAATCCCCATAGAAGTGCTATGGTATTAGATTGGAGGGATCCTGAAGGATGTGAAGGAACTATACAGCCCTATGTATTGGATCATCTTCCTGTAAATTTATGGGGACGAGATGTCCTAGATCAATTAGGATTGACATTAACAAATAACATCAATCCTAACGCGCCCACTACTAGGGCTAAACAAGGCTTTAGGAAAGAAAAAAGATTAAGAGAACAAGAACAAGGTATGACAGCACCTATTCAAATAGATCAAGAAATAAATAGACATGAATTGGGTTTTCAGAAAGGGCCACTGAGACAATCAAAATTACTTGGAAATCAGAAAGACCAGTGTGGGTTCCTCAGTGGCCCTTGACTAAAGAAAAGATACAAGTAGCCCATGACTTGGTCAGACAACAGTTAGCGGAAGGACATATACAACCTTCCGTATCCCCCTATAATACTCCCATTTTTGTCATTAAAAAGAAATCTGGTAAATGGAGATTATTACAAGATTTAAGAGCCATTAATAATGAGATGGTTATTATGGGACCTGCTCAATCAGGGATTCCTCAATTGTCTGCTTTACCAAAAACCTGGCATGTTTTAGTTATAGATATTAAAGATTGTTTCTTTTCAATTCCAATTCATCCCGAGGATAGTCCACATTTTGCATTTACTATCCCTGCACTGAATCATGAAGGTCCTGATCAGAGATATGAATGGAAAGTACTCCCTCAAGGGATGGCTAACAGCCCAACTATGTGTCAAATTTATGTTAATAAAGCAATCCAGCCACTTAGAAACCAAAATCCTGAACTACAAATATTTCACTATATGGATGATGTGTTACTGGCACATAAAGATAAAAACACATTACTAGAATGTTATGCCACACTTACAAATTTATTGAAAAATTATAATCTAGAGATAGGAATAGATAAAGTACAATTAAATTTTCCAATTAATTATTTAGGAGTTCTATTATCCTCAACCATGGTCCGTCCACCGAAAATTCAAATACGAGTAGATCAACTCAAATCACTCAACGATTTTCAAAAGTTATTGGGAGACATAAATTGGATAAGGCCTTATCTAGGCATACCAACAGGAGAGTTGGGACCTTTATTTGATATTCTAAAGGGTCCATCAGATCCTAATTCACCCCGAATGTTAACTCCTAAAGCTAGAAAGGCATTAAAAATTATTGAAACTTATATGGAAAATATGCATTTAGATAGAATTGATATAAGTTTGCCTTTATTATTTATTGTACTACCAACAAAAAATATTCCTACAGGAGTATTTTGGCAAGAAGGTCCATTATTGTGGATACATTTATCTTATTCTCCTAACACTATTCTTACTAGATATCCTGAGGCTGTAGGACAATTAATACTCAAAGGAATAAAAGCAGCTAAGGGAGTGTTTGGGATTTCTCCCAATAAAATTATTACTCCATATACTATGGATCAAATTGATGAGTTAGCTAATGAGTTAAATACTTGGGCAATAATCCTGTGTAAAACTAGTGTTTCATTTGATAATCACTTACCATCTAATCCTTTGTTGTCTTTTTGGTCTAAGCATCCTGTAGTTTTTCCAAAAATGACAAGAAAAACCCCTATCATAAATGCTCCAAATATATTCACTGATGGGTCAAACAATGGTACAGCAGCAGTAGTTACTCCTGATCAAACTTTTACATTTTTAGTACCCAAACAATCAGCTCAAAAGGTAGAGCTTAATGCAGTATTACAAGCTTTTATGATGTTTAAAGATTCTGTATTTAATTTATTTTCTGATAGTCAGTATGTAGTTAATGCTATTAATTCCCTTGAAGATGCTGGTAGGATTTCCCCTTCCTCTACTGTTTTCTCTTTGTTTTCCGCTATACAAAGTCTAATCTGGGACCGAAAAGATCCATTCTTCATAGGTCATATCAGGGCACATACAGGATTGCCTGGAGCCCTTAGTATGGGCAATGAACTAGCAGATAAATCTACACATGACATACATATTTTCTCCACAATAGAAGAAGCTATAAATTTTCATAAAAGGTTCCATGTCAATGCTAATACTTTACAAAAGCGTTTTAAAATAACTAAAGAACAGGCCAGACATATAATAAAACAATGTCAAAATTGTGTGACATTTTTACCACAAGTTAATCTTGGAGTCAATCCTAGAGGACTAATACCTAACCATATTTGGCAGATGGACGTCACACACTTGCCAGAATTTGGAAAATTAAAATATTTACATGTTACAGTTGATACCTCTTCCGGATTTTTGATGGGCTCCCTTCATGCCGGAGAAAAAACTAAAGATGTTATAGCTCATTGCTTACAAAATTTTGCCACTGTGGGCGTTCCAAAACAGTTAAAAACGGACAACGGTCCTGGTTATACTTCCTCCTCTTTTAAACAATTTTGCTCATCATTTGGTATTACTCACATAACAGGAATTCCATACAATCCACAAGGACAAGGCATAGTTGAAAGAGCTCATCAAACTATTAAAATGTACTTATTAAAACAAAAGGAGGGAATTGGAAAGGGGTATATATCCCCCAAAGATAAACTTAAAATAACCCTTTTTACTCTAAACTTTTTAAATTTAGATTCATCGGGACTTAGTGCTGCGGAAAGACATTTGTACCCCAAAAATGTACATAAGCCTAAGGTACTTTGGAAAGATATTCTAACAGGACAATGGAAAGGCCCGGATCCAGTGATAGTCTGGAATCGGGGCGCTGTCTGTGTTTTCCCACAGGATGAACAGCAACCGATTTGGATTCCAGAGAGATTAACTAAAACAATTTCTACAGAAAAAGAAGATGATTTGACTCAAATCCATAACAGCTGACATCCAGAGCTCCAGCTTGGCTATTCTTACATCTGCGACAGTGATTAACCAAGGTTTTTTTTTTCAGTATCTATTTTATTATTGCATTTTTCCACATCATAAAGTTCTATTTTATTTTTGAGCTCATACAAACCTAGGTTAATGTTTTTCTGATCAGTTTTATTTTTTGACTGTGTTTTATTTTTTATTTATTTATTTATTTATTTATTTATTTTTTTTTTTTTTTTGACTGTGGAGTTTTTAAACATTGCAATGGAGATTTCACCTAAGTATAGTTACAAGGCCTTTATTTACTATTGTCTTATGTGTTGTATGTTGTGTGCACACTTCTGTTTTGTGTTGTATGTCTGTATGTGTGTATGTCCATATTTCTTATATGAGGAGCGCTCATGAAAAAATGGATCCGAATTTTTTCTTTATTCACGTGATTTATATGGTTTAATTTAAATTAGGTGAACAGCTGTTTATGATTGTTGTTAAAGATGGTTAACAGATCTGTTTGTTTACTAATTTAAATTTGGTAAACGGCTGTTAAGGATTGTTTTTAAAGGAGTTTAACAGATCTGTTTGTTTACTTTCACCTTTTCTTTTTATTATATTTAATAATTCTGTTCAGGATAATGTCTCTTTACCATCATTGCCAGAATTTCCATCTCCATCCCAATTCCAGTGAAGACTGAGATAAAACCAAACTACAGCTTCTATGATAGCTATCACAGTAAACTGTATAAACTGATGCATCAATGAATATAACTCAACAAGTAATGCTATCAAGGACTTGATTTACTTTGGGAGGATATGGACATATTGATAGACTCCTCCAATTTGAACTGCTTGCAGAACTTGCCTGGACTATATATCAGTTGCATACATTGTGAAATATCATCTGGTGCACCGAATTGTGGTACTGCTGGCATATTTTTGCTGATGGTGTCACCAGTGATGCAATTTCCTTGCCAGCTCACCCCATGTTTATTGTGGTAATACTGGCATATCTTTGCTGATGGTGTCACCAGTGACGCAATTTTTCCAAAGGAGCCGTCAATTGGCTTGGTGTCGTGGCATTTCTGTATCCTCCTCCCTTCTACTAGTGATGGTCTAAATTTGGGGGCCAACAGAGGTGAGGCAAAGAACCTCACCCCCCCACTGGCACCAAGGCTAAATTTGGGGGCCAACAGAGGTGAGGCAAGAACCTCACCCCCCCACTGGTGCATAGGCCTATCCACAAGCATGGCTGAATGCTGGACCGGTAGTCAGCGACGGGTTGCTCTGATTACAGTGGATTCAACCTAAGACAGGAAGCTGACGCCTAAAGGTCAGTTCTCCCATGACGGGTAAGAACCATATGTTAAATTGGACAACCTACCAGGCACGGTCCCTAGCCACATTGCTTGTTGCTTAATTAAACAGAAGGGGGCAGATGCTAGGAGCCACAAGCATATATACGATGTATGGCACCTTTGGTTGTAAAGTGACGCCAGCTAGCCACTGAGATGATTATGTTAAAATTTACATTCATATGCAAACTGGACTCCCGCTGTTCACCTTGGCCTGCTACCGGACTCAAGTTACGGGACTTTACGGGACTGCTGGAGAGTTCCCATTGGTTGGGGAAGGATAGTAGGAGGGAATTCCGGAGGAGGTGGGAGGAGACGGGGGGGTTCCGGTCGGCGCGCGGTTCCGGTCGGACACCCTCGTGGGAGGACCGGTTTTGGACTTGCTGGCGCTGAGAGTGTTAGCGGCTTTTTCAAAATAAAGTTTTGTTCCTGCTTGATTGGCTCGTGATTCTGTGCCCAGCCAAGACTGCGGCAGATATCAACCAGACAATATGAGCATCTGGGGGCACAGTATGTCTGTTCTTTACCCTCTTGCCTTGCCCAAATCTTTTATGGCTAGTTCCCTAGATACAGAGGCCCAGTTATTGTAATGAAGGTAGGATGGATAAAGGCCCAGCAATTTTAAATGGCAGTTGTGCACATCTGTTTTTTTTTTTTTTTTGTGTGTGTGTGTGTGTGTGTGTGAGAGAGAGAGAGAGAGAGAGAGAGAGAGAGAGAGAGAGAGAGAGAGAGAGAATGAGAGAACATGCATGTACATTTGAGTTTTAGGCATTTGAGACACAGTAGAATGGAATGCACTTTGGTTTTGGACTCAGCTGGCCTGATCCTGATTCTTTGGTTTACTATGGGGCCTCAGTACATATCACATCAATTATTTGAGCTCATTTTCTTGCCCTGCACTTCCTCACAGGGTTGTCATAAGGATCTGAGGAGATAGTGCAAGGGGAATGTCACTGTGGAAAGTTTCATATGTTTCTCTCATTGTATCCCACCAAGCAAGTAAGGAAAGAACCCTATAAAGAGGAATTGGTGTCATAGGACCAATACTTTCATCTTCAGGTTGGGTAAAGACCATCAAACATTTCTCAAGGCAAATAATGTTAAGGTTTGTGGGAGACAAGAGTAATATTGTAGAGAGAAAATAATTTCTAAGAAGTACAGAGGATGGGGCTGGGGATGTGGCTCAAGCGGTAGCGCGCTCGCCTGGCATGCGTGCGGCCCGGGTTCGATCCTCAGCACCACATACCAACAAAGATGTTGTGTCCGCCGAGAACTGGAAAATAAATATTAAAAATTCTCTCTCTCTCTCTCTCACTCTCTCTCCTCTCTCACTCTCTCTTTAAAAAAAAAAAAAAAAAGAAGTACAGAGGATGGACTTGAAATAGGTTAGTGATTTTCTGCCCAGACTGGACATAAGTTCAGTCCTAACACAGTGAAGGTATTCATAAAGCATATCTCTTTTAGCACTGTTCTACAATTCATGCCCTTGAACTTCATTGCATACAGAATGAGATTTTCTTTTGAATATGTTGGTTTATCATTCCTTACATTGTGTCTAAAACCACAGGAAAAGGAATGCAGGAAAGTCAAGGTTGCCCCTGGTGAGTCATGCTTGTACCCACAGTGACTACAACAGAACAGAATCATCCCATCTGTTAGTTTCTTGAACACAAAGATCGAGTTGTTCCCATTGGCCCTCCAAGTGGCCACAGTGGGAACCAAGGAGCACTGACAGCTAAAACTGCCATTTCCAGGTTCTGAATCACCAAGACAGTTCAGTTTCCTGTAAGTGACAACCTCTTCAGGCCTAAAGTTCTTGCTCTGTAACACAGATTGTGGTGGGATGGGGTTTGATGACCACAAAATTAAAAGAACATGGACCTTCTAGTAGTGCTAGGCAGAGTGAGGTAATACTTGCTCTCTCATGTTGTATGGCTGGTGAGAAAATAATTTAGCTTCTGCAATCTGTACAATCAGAAAAATGAGAAATTAAACCCCAATGATTCAAATGTATGAATTGCCAAGATCATTGTAATGTCATGTGTAGCTAATAAAAAAAAAGGAAAAAAGAAAATAATCTAGCAGTATATATCAGAAATATTAAATGTATGCATACCAATTTGGACTCATAACACTAATTCTTTTTCCTGTGAAAACAACCCAAAATTCAAAAACAATTTCATTGATTAAGATGTTCAGGGGCTGGGGTTGTGGCTCAGTGGTAGAATGCTCGCCTAGCATGCATGATGCACTGGGTTCGATCCTCAGCACCACATAAAAATAAAAATAAAGGTATTGTGTCTACCTATAACTAAAAAAAATTTAAAAAAAAAGATGTTCAAGATGGGCTTGGTGGCACATGCCTGTAATCACAGCAGTTTGGGAGTCTGAGGCAGGAGGATTGCAAGTTCAAGGCCAGCTTGAGACTCTGTCTCAAAATAAAAAATAAAAAGCGTTGTAATTTAGTGATAGAGTGCCCCTGGGTTTAATCCCCAATACCACACATACATCCCCCCCAAAAAAAATGTTTCAGTGCAGTGTTGTTTATAATAGTAAATATTTGGAAATAACCTAAATGTTCAAAAGTACAGCATAATGTTTATGAGCAGGGACTTTGTAGTCAGATAGTACTGGCTCAGCTCAAATCCTGACTGTCACAGAAGAGTTATGTGACCTTTTGAAAAGTATTTAATATCTCTGAGATTTATTTCCTCATCTGTAAAATATAAATAATAATAAGTAATACTAATCCTTCTAGTATAGTATTTAGTATAAGTACTTAGTGTGATGTCTAGCATATAGTCAGTGCTTACTAAATGTCAGCTATTACTATGTAACTGTAATACTGCATTTTTTTTTCCTGGATGGCAAGATGATAAGTGATTTTTTTAAATGCTTTCCTGTATTAAAAATGTCTATGATTATTATGTATTCTTTGACAATTGAGAAAATATATCTTTATATTAAGAAAACATATCTGCAATCCAAGAATATACCAGTGGTGGAAACCCTCAGCTTAGGTGACCTAGAGTGGAACTGAGTGATCTGGGGAACCCGAGAAAGGTGCAGTAAATAGTTCTTGAGATGGCCACCTTTCAAAAACAGATTGTTGTAATCTAAACGGGTGTTCAAGTCACAAGTTATGATCCACTAGTAGGTTGTGAAATTAAAATTAATGAATCTGATCTGTATTTTAAAAAACTGTACTAGAATAGAATAAAATAAATAAATAAAAGGAAAAATATCAGAGGTGTCTCATGCAGTTGGAATGTCTTTATGAAACTTTATGTGTGTGTCAGATTATGATGCATTTCTCCCTGAGGGTCTCAATCAAAAAAGTTTGAATATACTTATTGTAGCCCTTAATAAGGATATTAGCTGAAAGGAAAAAGAAAGAAGGGCTCCCAAAATCTTGTCTTCTTGTGTTCCTTCAGGCAAACACCAGGGGATTTATTCAGGGAAACTTATTTCTTAATCTATAAAATGTGAAGAATAATAATAACAACAATTCTGACTCATAGTATGGTACTTGGTATAAGCAGAAGTGTGAAGATTCAGGTGAGGAAAATTAGGGTAACAGTCACAGTAGAGCTCCTGGAGGGGAAGGACTCTGTTGGAGTCACCTTTGGGTCCCCTACAGCAGCTCATTAGGGTTAGGAAAGAGTCTTAGCATTAGTGTTATTGGTTCAAATGGGTATGCATAGATTTAGTACTCCTGATACATACTGCTAAACTGTTTTCTCACTAGTGTTATTCACATTTTACAGAAGAGGAAATAAGGCTCCCTAAATCCTGAAGTTGGATGACTATCTTTCAAGGATGACAGTCTTTCAGAGTTGAAACAGGGCACCACAAGAGGGCAGCTATGCAAAAATGATGTCACAGGCCAGGCCACTGGGCACAGGACAGAATAGGGATGTGGTGGCAATGTTAACTGTGGCTTCTTCCTTTGGCATTGTAGCTGAGCTCAGTGGAAGCTGGAGGAGCCACGGCCTTCATCTACGCCAACTTCAGCGTGCCTGTGGTTAAGGTGAGTGGGGCCTGCTCCCAGAGGAGGGGGCTGAGAGGACACAGAAGTAACCCCCTAACCTTCACACTTCTGCTTGCAATCCGAGTCCTGGGAGGGGGGGATAATAAGAAGTCTTCCCTGATTTTCAGGATCAAACATAAAGTCACAGTCTTCTCTATTACTCTGGCATGTTACTTTTGGCTCTGTTTATTTGTACTTCTGTGACAAGTAGGTGTTTGTCTTCCCTGTCACAGTAGAGCTGGAGGGGAAGACCTATTTGTTTTTGTTTGTTTATTTGTATTTTTTTAGGGAAGGGCACCAGAGATTGAACTCAGGGGCACTCTACCACTAAGCCACATCCACAGCCCTATTCTGTATTTATTTAGAGACAGGGTCTCACTGAGTTGCTTAGTGGCTTGCTTTTGCTGAGGCTGGCTTTGAACTCATGATCCTCCTGCCTCAGCCTCCTGAGCCACTGGGATGACAGGCGTGTGCCACTGTGCCTGGCTGGGAAGACCTCTTTTGATTGACCCTTGGGTTATCTACAGTAGTTTGTTCCTACAGTTATTAATTGCATCCACACTGAATTCTAGAGGCACTGAGGATACAGAGGAAAGCTCAGAGTCCTTTCCTTCCGGGGCTCACAGAGAAGCTAATATGTAGTAACCACTGAAATTGGAGCTATGGGAAAGATAGGCCCAGAGGAGAGTCATGCGGTAAGAGTTCTATTTAATGAATGAATATTTCCTCCAAGTTTCAGATCTGTCAAACTCCTTGACAGCCCTTACCTAATTCAGAAATGAAATGAAAATAAATTCATGAGATCATGCCTATAAAGCAATCAGTACAGAGCCTGGCATGTTCTAAGCATTCAATAAAAGATGTGTCTGTGAGCACCTAGGGCTTTGGCGTCTCTTCTAGATTTAGGAACAGAAGTGTCGGCGTATCCTTCATTACTTCAGGCTTGATCTATTTCTAATGGCCAAGATTAAACTAAGTTTCTAGGAAATGCATGGGACAAAAAAGCAGAGTGTAGGGGCAAAAGAACACATAGGACTTGGAGTCAGAACACCTGGGCTTGAGTCCTACCTTTGCTCTTTCTTGGTTACATGATTTCAAGGCCCTAAGCATGGACTACTTCAGGAAGGGGGTTATGATGAGGCCTACTTCCTGGGTGCTGGTAATAAGTGCCTCAAGGAGCATAAGCTCTGGAACTAATGAAGTTTCCACTGAGGAATATCTTGTTCTGCTTTGTGGGTTTTGTTAGGCATCTGTCCTCAGTAATCCCACCACACCCATCCTTACCTTACCCTTCACTCCCCACACTGTATCACCCTTTTCTATTTTATCTGCCTCTCGTGAACTCCAAGGAACAGAGCTGGATGGGCTTTGTCTCTGCACACTCAGGGCCTGGAGAGGAGCAGAGCTTTAAATCAGTGGCCTATGCATGAGTACAGCAGTTTATGTCATATTGTGCTGTTTTCACCATGCCTTGCCCCAGAGTGCAGGGAGGGTTTCCTTGTTGAACCACAAGCATGCATTTGTCCTTAGTCATGGGTTTCCCAAGGACTGAGATTCTGGCCTGACTTTCCTGCGGGGCTGGCCTCTCTTGTTTTCAGAATGCAGCACTGTTTTGGTGGAACCTGCATAGGAGTGGTGAGGGGGACGGTGACACACTTCATGCTGGCTGTCCTGTCCTGGTGGGAGATAAGTGGGGTAAGTCCTTCCTTTCTGAACATGAGAATGGGGTGAGGGGTGCCGAGATAGGGAGTGGGTGGGAGATCACGAAGCCCTCCCATGCCACAGGCTTCATTATGGAGCCATACTGTATTAAGATGATCAGACTATCAACAGGGTGCCCTGCACAGGTAGGAGCACATGAAGAGCAGGGTCCTGACACAGAGTAAATGTCTACAAAGGTTTATTGACCTTGCTACATGGGCCTTGATCCTGGGCACAGCTGAGAAGGAATGTGGCAACAGAGTCCCTCCCCTTCACTGCTCTAAGACATGAGCCATCAGGCTCTCTGTCAGTGCCACCTGTGGAGAGGCGGCCCTACACAAGCAGCAGGCAGATGTGCTTATGGCTGTGTGTGTCCAAGAGCACCGAGCTCTGAAAAGAGGTGGAAGAAGGCTTTCATGCTGACATGGACACTGCCAAAGAAGCCACCACACTTCTGTCATTACTCAGGAGTGGCTTTTGAGGGGAGGTGGGATTTTATAATGAAGGGTGAGTGACTTCAGTGCCCACACACTTGAAAATCACTTTCCAGTAGGCAGGATCTCTTGGACTTTAGGAGAACACTGTCCTCTGCTATTCTTCTCTGCTAGAAGAAACAGCGTGAAACCCAGTGTGAGCTGGGACTGGGTGGGCCGGAGGGTTTTAGGAGGTGCTTGTGCATCCGCCCCTCCCCGCCCGCACAGCCCACGGCTGCCCTGCTCAGCTGGCCTCTTCCTTCCCGCTGTCTCCAGTGGCCAACAAGTGGATACACGAGTATGGACAGGAATTCCGCAGACCCTGCGGCTCCAACCCGGAAGACTGAAGATTCGTCAGAGCAGCTGTGGAGTCTTTCGGAGTCTCATGTCCAGGAGCCAAAAACTGGAGAAGGAGAACCGAGGGGAGAGCAGCCTCCTGAAAGAGGCTTGTCAGCATTTGCCCATTCCTTGAAAATGGAGCCTTCACCGGGGACCCCTGAGAAGTTAAATTTATTTCTGGTCCAGCCACAAGAGTCATAGGAGAATGGACAGTACAAATAAGGACATGGAGGCCTGGGAGAGAAGCTTCTAGAACTTACTCTGTGTTAGAAATAGAACTTACCAACAGTCTCTAGGGTTTGAGCTTTCGGAGTTTTTGCCACTCTGACCACGGGGACCCAGAAGTGGCAGTGAGGACGCCTGCAGGAGCAGTCAGTCCGACCCCTAAGACTTTTGTCCTTCTCCCCACTGACTTCTGCTGTAGCCTGAGCAGGGAGTGTGTCTGACTCGGATGTGCACCCCATGCAAGAAGTACATCATTTTGTGATTTTTTTTTTAAAGTAGAAAGCAACTTTTATGTGATAATTTTTTAATACATTAAAAATTTTTAATGTAAACATTAAAATGTTTACAAATCATTCTTCCCAACTACCGATCTTCTTATATTCAAACGATGAGTGAAATAGCAGAGTGTACCATTTTGTCATATTCTCCTCTCAGCGTTCCCTGCCCTGACATTCTTCCTGTCCCTTGGAGCCACTGTGCTCAGGTCCACCTTTGCTACCTTCTCAGGCCTTTGCTTTTGCTGCCTCTGCAGTTCCCCACAGCCCAGCTCTGCTCATTCCGCTCTTGGCCTGATGTTCCCTCAGGGGCACCCCCCTGACTACCCTCCCTTCTAGCCTCTTTGTGCCATATTACCTGATTTTATTTTCTTCCCACCATGTATCAGTATTGAAGTTACTTTGTTTGTTTAATTATGGTCAGTTTCCCTCCTTGCAGGGCAAATGTTTTATGGCCCCTATACTTTGTCAGTGTCTCTGTTATAGCCCCCATCTCACTGAATTTCAATGTTTGTTTATTTGCCAGGCTGCTCCCACTAGACTGTGCTCTGTTCCTCTTGGAGTCCTCAGAAGGTCTGGTTCAAACTAAGTAGGCATTCAGCAGTTTTGCAAAGGCATCCTTTGAACAGCACTGTGGAGGTGGAAT
Source organism: Spermophilus citellus (assembly GCF_964194105.1). Taxonomy (NCBI): domain Eukaryota; kingdom Metazoa; phylum Chordata; class Mammalia; order Rodentia; family Sciuridae; genus Spermophilus; species Spermophilus citellus. Next base: position 193,431,728 of record NC_138183.1, read on the forward strand.
TTCTACAGGCGGGTCTGAAGAGAAGTCTTTCCCAGCAGAGGGACTAGTGTGGGCTGTGGCCGCAGTGGTGGTGAAGGTGCTATTTGAGAGCTTGCACTGAAAGATCACCTGGTTTGGGTTCCTCCCCAGGGATGTGGGTGTGTCTTGCTCACAGAGGAGCCACAAGGTGAAGGACCAGGTGGTTAGTCTCCATGTTGCCTCTGCCCCCTCCCCTCACCAAGCCCCTAGGATCTCAGCTTCCCAGAGCTGTGAAGCCCCCCAAAGTTAGGGCTCTGATGTCCTGATGTCCAGCTTCCTTTGAGCCTCTATGAGTATCTGTCACATTGCCTGTATTTATGCTGATTGTGCCAGTATTCTAGAAAGCTACTGTCACCCACTCTACCTGCCTCCTCCAGCTCCAGAGACAGAAGTAGTCCTGAGACAGAAAGCTTTGGTGGGGCGGGGTACTGCTTCCTTTCTCCACAGAACCAGAACTTCTCAGAATTACATTGTCGGTCTGACCCTATATAGCAGTGGAGCAACAAACGGTGAGTCTATTGAGATGGCACTATTTTAAGGGCCTCATGCATTCCATGTTTAATGCTCATCCTAACTCTGGAGATTTGATATGTTTTTCATCCCTGTTTTATAGACAAGGAGGTAGAGTTAGAGTTAAGAACTTTTTAAAGTCCTACAGTCTGGCCCCTAACCTTGTGCCTTTAATATGTGTGCTTTTAACCAAGTCTGAGATATGAGAATTATCAAACACCTAAACCAGCTGACTGAGACCCAGGAACACCTAACTGCAAATTAAGCAACAACTACTTACTGAACATTTTCCAGGAGGATGTGTGGGGCTCAGCCGGTGTTGTGGGTATATAGAGAGGCACAGGACAGAATCCCTGGGAACAATGCCAGCAGGAATTAATCACCATTTGAACACAATATGAAAATATGGCATGCAAGAAGAAATGAATTACTACTGATTGCGGTAATGAGAGCAAGGAGATCATGGTGATTTAGGGTAGTTTGCTGTGTTAGACTTTTCTGTTACTCTAACAAAATATGAGAGGCTGGGAACTTTTCTTTATAAAGAGGTTTATTTAACTCCTGGTTTTGGAGGTTCAAGGGCATGGCAATGGCCTCAGTCCAGCTCTGGTAAAGGCCTCATGGTGGATGGTATCACAATGGCAGAAGCATGTGCAAGGCAAGCAACCATAGAGAGATTCAGGGGTCTCAGAAACAGAGACAGACCCTCAATTCATCACAAGACCTTGTAGCCAGGAGTAGACAGACATGATCTGAGGGCACTATGAGTCTTCATGGGAAGGAGGGCCATGCACAAGTCTTAAAGATGAGAGGCTCCATAGTGGCCAAGAAGGAGTAACAGGACTGGACCTGCATTAGGGGAAGTGCCTGTCCCTAAAGCTCTGAATATTAATACCTTACTTTGACCACTTTTCCCCTCCTCTTGAACCCCACTTCCCTGGGGAGGAAAGCAGAGCAAGTGCTATGGAAAGCAAGATTCGTGGTCAGTGACTTGCTGGGGGGATGTAGCAGAGCTTGGGCTAGACATCTGGCCATCTGTGACCCTCACCAGTGCCCTTTCCACTGGATGCTTTCTGTGGTAGTCAGCTTTTTGCTGTGACCAAAATGCTTGACAAGAACAATTTAGAGAAGGAAAAGTTTATTTGGGGCTCACAGTTTCAGAGGTCTCAGTCCACAGTCAGTCACAGCAGAACATGGTGAAGAAAAGCCACTCAGATCAGGGCATTTGGAAAGCAAAGAGAGGACGAGGCCAGAGGCTGATACCATCTAAGGCTGCACCCCCAGAGCATGACTTCCCTGGCCAGTGCCCTGCCTGCTACAGTTATCACTCAGTAGTTCATTCAAAATACTGATCCATCAAGTGGATAAATCCACTGATGAGATGACAGCTCTCATCTTTCAGTTTTTTCCCTAAAGCCCCACCTCTCAACCTTGATTTATTGTTTATCATGCTTTCAACACAAGCTTTTCTGAGGATACTTCATATCTAAACCATAACACTTTCAAAGCCATGCCCCTCTACCACACCACAGCCAGAGTGGAACTGCCTCATTCTTTTATATTTTCGCCAGTCTCCATGCTCCCAACGTCTGACTAGTCCTGCTAGGAAGTGCTGTGCAGATGTGAGGTCCCAGTAGCACTAAGTGGATAGGTAGATCATTCATAATAGGATCAATTTGAGGATTGCTTGTTTATAATTTTCTTTTTTTTTAAAATTGTGCCCACCCTTTTGGAAGGGCATTTTTTTTTTTAGTATTTATTTCTTAGTTTTTTGGTGGACACAACATCTTTGTACGTGGTGCTGAGGATCGAACCGGGGCCGCATGCATGCCAGGCAAGTGCACTACCGCTTGAGCCACATCCCCAGCCCCTATAATTTTCTTTATCTTTTTACACTGAGTTTCCAGCAGTTTTCTAACAGCCTTGTCCAACACAAGTTCCTGACCTTGAACTATATATCACTTGTAAGCCTCACTGCAGGTAATATTCTTGATATTAATGATTGTTATTATCCTTTGTAATCCTATATTGTTTAACCTGGGCACTTTGCTAAGAACTTAGATGCACTCATCCCCTTTATTCTTTATAATAAGTACTGTTATACCTGTTTTATAGATGAGAGAAACTGAGGCAGAGAAAGTCTAATTTGCCTCAGGTCACATGGCTATAAGGTGGCAGAGGAAGGATTCAAATCCAGATTTCTCTGACACCAAGGAGCTTAACCAGCCCTCCACTGTCTGGATGGTGTTCCTTTGGCTGTTGTTGGTGCTTTGCTCCTGTTGGCAGTAATATTTCTCAAGGCCAACAATTGTAGAGATGTTTTCCAACACTTTCCCAGGTTGAAAAGGTCTATCCATTGTGCCTCTGATGCCTGCTGGCCACGAGCCCCATCATGAATCATTTCAGTTCTACAGATGTCAAGCGAGCGGCCACTGGATGAGCAGCCCCATGTTAGCTGCTTCACGAGAGTCTAAGAGAGGAGGTGCCCAGCTCGCTGCCCTTCAGGCACAGGTAGCACACTCTGAATGTAACAAGAGATAAGTGGGTACAATCAAGTGGGAAGCAGCGTGGTGCTCAGCCTAAGGATGGTGAGGCCAGAGAGGGTCAAGAGGGCTTCCATGTTGGAGCCCCAGGAAGACACTGGAGAGTGAATGTGTGCCACTGGAAGGCGGGAGCAGGGGCTACCTGCTCATCCCCCTTTCACATACAAGGGAGCAGGGAGAGCTGTCCTGGAGGAGGAAGTGAGAGGGTGTTGATCCTGGGGAACTCCTGTCCAGCAATGCCAGGAGCAGCACAAACTGCCCTTTCATGGAATGTCTCAAAGAGTCCCCTGTTTGGGGACCTTGGCTGCTCAAGCTGAAGAAGCCAAAGAAGCCTGTATGTAGGGTGTGTGTGGGGGGTGGGGAGGGACATTTGCCTGCAGGTTACTGTGTACACAGCTGAATTATGGAATCAGCTAAGAGTTAGGGGGAGGAAACAAACATTTGTGCCCACTCTGCAAGCTATTTAATGTCCCATATCTTATTCTCAACAATTGTCAGCTTTTTGGCAAAAGAGGAAAGTGAGGCTCAAAGGTAAGATTTCCTGGGCTCACACAGCTGGGAGCAGAGACAGCATCTGGAGCCAGGCAGGTCTCCACCACCAGCTGTCTCCAGGATCTTTCTCTTTGGACTTCTTTCTCTTCCTCACCTTGAAATTCTCACAGTTTTCTCCCCCTTTGGAATAAAAGCCGGTTTCTTTCCTCTCTGTCCATCTCTCTTTATGTTTATTTCTTGCACAGAATCCCTCTGTTTCCACCAAGGTTTGAGAGACAAAAAGTTTCTCTGTCCTTGCAAGGGAAGTATTTGCATTTGAAATAAGAAACCTGGAGAAATAAAAAATTATCTCAAAGGAACGAGGTGCTAAGGGTAGATTTAAGCATCACGATAGCTGGGTGGTGTCTTTTTGGCCATGGGCTTAAGGGCATGGTTAGAATTCACCACATTTTCAGATGGAGCATAACTATAAGATCATACCCCCCGGGGCTCCTGTTCATCCACTTACCATCTAATAGGGACTGAGGGCAGAGTTACTTCCTCTGGCCCAGAAAGGTGAAGTGACTTGCCCATATCTCAGTGTGTCAGGGTCAGAGCCAAGGCTAGAAGCCAGATTTTCTGGTTCAGAGACCCTTGCTCTTTCCATGGCTCCCTAGGTGCTTTGGAAAGCACCAGGAGCACAGTGACAAACAGTGGTACCAATCCTCGATGGGGTTTTAATGGGACAGGTAGTGTGTGGTCTGTCACTCATTCAACTAAGTGTGACTGATGTTACCTCTGCACCAGGTCCTTTGTGGGGCTGGAGATGCTGGGATGACTGATCAGTCTCTTTCTTTGAGCTCCCAGAGGAGAAAACCCTCAATGACAGTACAAGTGAAATACTTGTGAAAAACATGGACTTATATAGTGAAAACAATGACCATGCTAGTGAACCACAAGTGAAAAGAGAAACAAAATGCTACAAAAGTCATGAGGGACCTGATCTTTCATGTGATGATGCAACATTTGGTTGGGACCTTGAAGAAAAAAGAGGTGTGTGTATGTGTGTGTGTGTGTGTGTGTGTGTGTGTGTGTGTGTGAGACGGTGTGGGAGTTTTTGGCCCTAACTCACTGGTGTGTAATGAGTTTTGAGATAAACAGTTCTCTAACTCTTAAGAAATCCATATCTTTTTTTTCTAGGATAAACCTAAAATTTTCTTTAGTCCTGAGGGCATGGAGTAGCTCAGCAGTAGAGTGCTCATCTCACGTGCACAGGCTCTAGGTTCCATTCCTAGCACCATGAAACAAATTTTTTATTCTTTAGTCCTGGAAATTCAGATACATAACCTCAAGCGAGAAGATTTTATCTAAATTTATGTTCTGTAATTTTTTTGCTTGTTTTGATAATGGGGATGGAACCTAGGGGCACTTTACCACTGAACTATAATATCCCCAACACTTTTTATTTTGAGATAGGGACTGCTAAGTTGCTGATGCTGGCCTCCAACTTGCGATCCTCCTGTCTCAGCCTTCTGAGTAACTGGGATTTCAGGTGTGCTTCACTGTACCCAGATTATAATTTGGTTTTGGAAGACAGATTTCCCCCCTATTTTTCAAATAAAAACTTAGGTCAAATCATGTCTTAAAAATTACATATGGAGGGGCTGGGGTTGTAGTTCAGTGGTACAGCACTTGTGGGAGGCACAGGGTTTGAGCCTCAGCATCACATAAAAATAAAATAAAGGTATATAAAAAGGGGGGTTGGGAATGTGACTTAGTGGTTGAGCATTCCTGAGATTCAATCCCTGGTATAAAAAAATATATATTTTAAAATTATATGTGGATTGCTAGGGGGCACCACCAAGCCTCAAAACTCCTATAATGCTTCTCAGGTTCTGGGATTCTAGAATATCTGGTTTTGATTCCTGCAATAAAACAGGGAATAGGAAATGCCTTTGGCTTTGCTGGAAGGAACAAGGTCCTGCTGGCTTTGCTCAATCAGTTCTACATGAGCCTCTAAGCCTGGTGAACCCTTTGGTGCCTGGAGCTAGAGAGGCCCTTCTTCCCTTTCTAGCTGCTCCAGCCCTGTCTCTTTTAATTATGGGACGGGGAAGCCCTAGTGCCTGGGCTGCAGTATTGGTCCATGTGCCTGACTCTAAAGTGCTCTGTGGATGCTCTGATTGGGGTGGCTCCATTTGCCCTCCATCCACATGGGCTGTCTTGGAGAATGCAAAAATTAGAGGTACACAATGACATACCACTTCACACTTACTAAGATGCCTATCATTTTTAAAATGGAAAGTAATAAGTGTTGGTGAGGTTTGGAGAAACTGGAACCACTGCACCTTGCTGGTGGAAATGTGCGGGCACTGTGGAAACCAGTTTGACAGCTCCTCAAAAACATTAAATACAGAAATACACATTAAATACAGAACTATAACATATAACCCAGGGTTCTACCTCCAGGTATATATCTGTAAGATTGGAAGCGATCACTCGAACAGGTATCTGTACACGAACGGTCAAAGCAACATTATTCACAATAGCCAAAAGGTGGAAGCAATCCATCAACAGATGAGCAGATAAACAAAGTTTGGTACATGCACACAATAGAATATTACTCAGTTGCAAAAAGGAATGAAGTTTTGATAAATGCTGCAACATGGGTGGACCTTGAAAATATTATGCTTAGTAAAATAAGCCAGATGTAGGATGTATATTATGTGATTACATTTATACTAGGTACCTAGAATAGACAAACTCACAGAGATAGAAAGTAGAATGGAGGTTCTTAGGAACTGGGGGAGAAGGGAAGATGGAGTTATTGTTTAATGGGTACATTGTTTCTGTTGGGGATGATAAAAAAAAGTTTTGTGTATAGATGGTGGTGATATGTAGTACCACAGCATTGCAAATGTTAATTACATGTCACTGAATTGTAAAAGGTTAAAATGATAAGTATTATATTTTACCATAAAAATTTTTAAATTAGAGAAGGTCATTGCTGAGCCAGAGGAGGATTTCCAGTACGAGGCAACGCTCAGGCCCCACCCAAGTGCACACCAAGCTGAACCAACTGAATAGAACCCCACCCAGTGGAAGGAGAGGGAGAAATCCAAGGGACCTTGAATATAGTGGCTTTTGCCTTGGTTTACCCTCTTTCCATTCAGGATGAATAATCCCCTAAAAAAAAAGCTTATGCTTTTTCAGTTATCACACTTACTAAGTGTGAAGTGGTATGTCATTGTGTACCTCTAATTTTTGCATTGTCCAGGACAGCCCATGTGGATGGAGGGCAAATTGTCTTAGATCCAGGAATTTACTGCTTTTCACCTTAACTTCAAGGGGAAGCACATGCCTACTGTCCTTCATACACTTAAATGTCCTTTATACATTTAAACTTCCAAACACTTTGAGTTTAGGTATTATCACCCCAGTGTTTGGATGAGGAATTTCTGAAAGAAGTGATGTGCCAAAGTTCACCTGGCTAGTAAGAAAGAGGCTGCACTGACCTGGAAGCATGTCTCCACATACCTGCTACACCCTCATTTCTTTCTGTTGTGTCTTGGGACTGATAAGGTATACAAAAGTCTGGGGTTGTGGCCTGAGCTATAGCCCAGATTGTGCTCTGTGGCTTGGGCAATGGCTTTCCTTAGAACTGCCATTTCTTCATCTGTAAGATGGCACTTCCTTCCGCCTGGCCTTCCCCCTCACAGAGGAAGTGTCAGGTCTCAAAGAGGGTGACGACCTGCTTCATAAATGGCATAGGCTGTGAATATGTCTAAGCTTATGCTTTTTCAGTTATCATATGTGAATGCATCACTTATCATCAGAAAAACTCTCCCCCAACACTCAGTAACTACCCAGATAACTGAGAGAGGCAACTTGGCCAGTCTCAGGTTCCAAGGTTCTGCCTGGCTATGAGCTAGGGTTTTCTAGCAAACTTTTGGAAGAGGAAGCCAGTTCGAGGAATAAGGGCGCCTCTTGAGTTTATGTAACTTGCTAAGTCGTGGACTCGAGTGAAAATGCGTTGACTCTGGCAGCTGAGCGGGTGGCTAGTTGGTTCTGAGGTTGCAAACGAAACACTTCAGGGAAGAATCTGACTGCCCTTTGCTTCTTCTGCTGCTTTTTTTTTTTTTTTTTTTTTTTTTTTTTAGTATTTTTTAGTTGTAGTTGGACACAATACCTTTATTTATTTATTTATTTTTATGTGGTGCTGAGGATTGAACCTAAGGCTTCGCATGTGCTAGGCGAACATTCCACTGCTGAGCCACAACCCCAGACCTCCTCTGCTGCTCTTGTAGTCCTTCTTCTTAAGTCTTGACCTTTTAGCCCCCTAATCCCAGTTCTGATGATAGGGCCCTGAATCCAACTCAACAGTTACTGCTCCCTATCTCCAAATCCAAGTGATTTTATTCATTTCACCTCCAAAATATTCAGACTGACCCTTTCTCTCATCCCTGTAGCCCTTTTCCCAGTTTGAACTTTTTACCTGGACTGCTATAACTGCTGTTTATTGATCTCCCAGCCTCTAGTCTGGCACCCACCAATCCATCTACACAGATTACCATGATAACTTTCCTTAAAAAAAGAGAAAAAGCTGATCCTGTGACATCTCTGCCTAGTGTAACTTCTGAAAACTCCCCACTCAAGGTCTTTATGCCCTGACTCCTACATCCCCTCTCTTGGCTCATCTCCCAGCTGTAATAATCTTCCTACCAGTTTTAAGACTGACTTTCAAGTTTCCAGGCTCATCTATGCTGTTCCCTCTATCTGAAATGGATGGCCTCTTCTCCACCTCCACCTTGGAGATTATTGCAAGACTTAAGAGCCATTATCGGGGATTCTCCCCATAATACTCCCATTTTTGTCATCAAAAAGAAATCTGGTAAATGGAGATTATTGCAAGATTTAAGAGCCATTAATAATGAAATGGTCATTATGGGACCTGCTCAATTGGGGATTCCTCAATTGTCTGCTTTGCCGAAAACTTGGTATGTTTTAGTTATAGATATTAAAGATTGTTTTTTTTTCAATTCCAATTCATCCTGAGGATAGTCCACGTTTTGCATTTACTATCCCTGCACTAAATCATGAAGGTCCTGATCAGAGATATGAATGGAAAGTACTCCCTCAAGGGATGGCTAACAGCCCAACTATGTGTCAAATTTATGTTAACAAAGTAATCCAGCCACTTAGAAATCAAAATCCTGAACTACAAATATTTCACTATATGGATGATGTATTATTAGCACACAAAGCTAAAAACACATTGCTAGAATGTTATGCCACACTTACAAATTTATTAAAAAATTATAATCTAGAGATAGCAATAGATAAAGTACAATTACATTTTCCAATTAATTTAGGAGTTCTATTATCCTCAACCATGGTCCGTCCACCAAAAATTCAAATACGAGTAGATCAACTCAAATCACTTAATGACTTTCAAAAGTTATTAGGAGACATAAATTGGATAAGGCCTTATCTAGGTATTCCAACAGGAGAATTGGGACCTTTATTTGTTATCTTAAAAGGTCCATCAGATCCAAATTCACCCCGAATGTTAACACCTGAAGCAAGAAAGGCATTAAAAATCATTGAAACATATATGGAAAATATGCATTTGGATAGAATTGATATAAGTTTGCCTTTATTATTTATTATACTACCAACAAAAAATATTCCTACAGGAGTATTTTGGCAAGAAGGTCCATTATTATGGATACATTTATCTTATTCTCCTAACACTATTCTTACTAGGTATCCTGAGGCTGTAGGACAATTAATACTCAAAGGAATAAAAACAGCAAAGGGAGTATTTGGAATTTCTCCCAATAAAATTATTACTCCATATACTATGAATCAAATTGATGAATTAGCTAATGAGTTAAATACTTGGGCAATAATCATGTGCAAATCTAATGTTTCATTTGATAACCACTTACCATCTAATCCTTTATTATCTTTTTGGTCATTGCATCCTGTAATTTTTCCAAAAATGACAAGAAAAACACCTATCATGAATGCTCCAAATATATTCACTGATGGGTCAAATAATGGTACAGCAGCAATAGTTACACCTGATCAAACTTTTACATTTTTAGTACCCAAACAATCAGCTCAAAAGGTAGAGCTTAATGCAGTATTACAAGCTTTTGTGATGTTTAAAAATTCTGTATTTATTTTCTGATAGTCAGTATATAGTTAATGCTATAGTATCCCTTGAAGATGCTGGTAGGATTTCCCCTTCTTCTACTGTTTTCTCTTTGTTTTCCACTATACAAAGTTTAATCTGGGACAGAAAAGATCCATTCTTTATAGGACATATCAGGGCACATACAGGATTGCCTGGAGCCCTTAGTTTGGGCAATGATTTAGCAGATAAAACTACACATGACATACATATTTTCTCTACACTAGAAGAAGCTATAAATTTTCATAAAAGGTTCCATGTCAATGCTAATACTTTACAAAAGCGTTTTAAAATAACTAAGGAACAAGCTAGACAAATAATAAAACAATGTCAAAATTGTGTAACCTTTTTACCACAAGTTAATCTTGGAGTCAATCCTAGAGGATTGATACCTAACCATATTTGGCAGATGGACGTCACACATTTGCCAGAATTTGGAAAATTAAAATATTTGCATGTTACAGTTGTACTTCTTCTGGATTTTTGATGGGCTCCCTTCATGCCGGAGAAAAAACTAAAGATGTTATAGCTCATTGCTTACAAAATTTTGCCACTGTGGGCATTCCAAAACAGTTAAAAACAGATAATGCCCCTGGTTATACTTCTACCTCTTTTAAACAATTTTGCTCATCATTTGGCATTACTCATATAACAGGAATCCCATACAATCCACAGGGACAAGGCATAGTTGAAAGAGCTCATCAAACTTTTAAAATGTACTTATTAAAGCAAAAAGACGGAATTGGGAAGGGGTATATATTCCCCAAAGATAAACTTAAAATAACCCTTTTTACTCTAAACTTTTTAAATTTGGATTCATCAGGACTTAGTGCTGCAGAAAGGCATATGTGTCCAAAAAATGTACATAAGCCCAAAGTACTTTGGAAAGATATTCTAACAGGACAATGGAAAGGTCCTGACCCAGTAATTGTCTGGAGTCGGGGGTCTGTTTGTGTGTTTCCACAGGAAGAACAGCAGCCGATTTGGATTCCGGAAAGATTAACTAAAATCCTGACCCAGTGATTGTCTGGAATCGGGGGCCTGTTTGTGTATTTCCACAGGGAGAACAGCAGCTGATTTGGATTCCAGAGAGATTAACTAAAGCGATTTCTACAGACCAAAAAGAAGATGATTTGGCTCAAATCCATAACAGCTGATATCCAAAACTCCAATTTGGCTATCCTTACATCTGCGACAGAACCAGGATGCTTTTTTCAATATCTATTTTATTATTGCCCTTTCTCATATCATGAAGTTCTATTTTGTTTTTTGAGCTCATTCAGACCTAGGTTAATGTTTTGCTGATCAGTTCTATTTTTTTTTGACTATAGAGTTTTAAACATTGCAATGGAGATTTCACCTGTAAAAAGTTATAAGGCCTTTACTATTATGTTATGTGTTATATGTATTATATTATGTGTGCACACTTGTGTTTTGTGTTATATGTTTGAATGTACGTATGTCCATATCATATATGATGAGCGCTCATGAAAAAATGGATCCAAATATTTTTTTTTTATTCACGTGATTTAAATGGTTTAATTCAGATTGGGTAAATAACTGTTAAGAATTGTTTTAATATGTAAACAAAAAAGAAGGTTAACAGATCTGTTTGTTTACTTTCACCTTTCCTTTTCATTATATTTAATAATCCTCTTCAAGATAATGTAAATTGTTAAGAAAATTGTTTTCTTTTCTCTTCAAGATAATGTAAATTGTTAAGAAAATTGTTTTCTTTTAGTGCCTTCTGGAATGTTACATAATTTTTTCTTTAGCCATTATTGCCAGAATTCCTATCTTCATCCCAGTGCCGGTGAAGACAAAGATAAAACTAATCTACAGTTTCTGCAATAGCCATCACTGAACTGCTTGCAGAACTTGCCTAAACTATGTGTCACTTGTATGCATTGTGAACTCACTTGTATGCATTGTGAACTATCTGTTGGTGCAGCGACTTGTGGTAGTGTTGGAGTATTTATACTGATGATGTCATCGGTTGTACAATTTTTCCAACAAGAGCCGTCAATTGGCGTGGTGTATCTTCCTCCCTTCTGCTTGTCATGACAAAGACCTCTCCACAGGTGTGGCTGTATACTGGACCGGTAGTCAATGACGGGTAAGATCCAATTACAATGGTACCAACCTAAGACAGGAGGCTGACGCCCTGAGGTCAGCTCATCCGAAGACGGGTAAGGACCATATGTAGTATTGGACAACCTAAGGCAGGCACGGTCCCCAAGCCACATGCTTGTTGTTTAAACAGAGAGGGGGAGATGTTGAGAGCCACAGCCAAAGGGGCCCCAGCAAACTTCCAGCTGCCAGCAACCAGCTGCCAGCTGATGATTGGCTCACAGCGGCCCCAGCAACATCTAGCTGATTGGCTCCTCTGCGGTGATGTTCATTGGGCTGTTTCCCTGCCCTTCAGACTGCCAGCTGATGATTGGCTCACAGAGGCCCCAGCAACATCTAGCTGATTGGCTCCTCCACGGAGCTGCTGATTGGGGGACTTCTTTGGCTCCGCCCATGCAACCCAGCCAATCGGCCTCAAGAACAGGAGGATTGTGGGAGGTGGTGAGGGTTGTGTGGGGGTGAGAGGCTTGGGGGAAGCCGGTGGTGGCAGTTGGGCTCTGAGGGTTTTTCCCTGAGGAGCTGTTTTGTTTGGCCTTTTCAAATGCCACATTTTCTGTGGAATGGTCCCAGGCCTGTTTCCAGAAGAGCTTAGTTGCTCCCCTATAAACTTTATTCAATGTGGTTACTATTTCTAAATTGCCTCACTAGACTGTAAATTCATTTTAAAGGCCTCAACTTTTTGTCTCCAATGTTCCACTGGCCATTAGACACAGAATCAGGGCTTGGGTTTACTAAAAGAACAAGTAAGTCCTCAGGAGAGTATCTTAAGAATATAGTACCAAGAAGCCATGCCTGCTCCCCTTATGTCTTTGAGTCTTCTCAATCTCAAGATTATCCTCTTCCCGCATTAGATGTGTCTGCCTCCAAAACATGCCTATCTTCCTTTTTTTGGAAGGAGTTCCCCTTGGAATTTTAGTGACAGAATGATTTTGGTTGGACCCAAACATTCTTCTTCTAGCTCTGTGGTGATCCTTCATTCAGGACCCCTGATTCCCTTTCTGAGTCCACATGTGCTGATCTATATGCTCTGTAAGGACACAGTTAAGGCCAGCACATAGTCAGTCTTCATGAAAGATATGGTAAGTGAACATACAAATGGTCCTCTCCACTGGGGTATAGTGAATGCTCAGTAGACTTGGAGTCAGAAGACAAAAGATGCTGCCACCCTAGTCGTGGCTGTGGGCAAGACATTTCACACCTCTGAGTTTATTTTCTTGCCTTTGAATTAGGGATGGTGATGCCTGTGCTTGATGGACACCTACATAACCATGAATGGAGATGTAAGCGCTTAGCAAAGTACCTGACAAGCTCAATATCCCATTCAGCCTCTGCCCTTATTCACTAAGCCTGCAGAGGCCCCATTTCCCTGGTCACACTCCTTCTCCTCTTTTAAGTAAGGTATCTGGGCCGATAGGACTTCTGTCTAGGGACTTCTGTCCCTTCTATCATTCAGGAGACAGGGTGATGTGAAAACTACCTTTGAATTCTGACACTGTCACTTCTGGGCTGGGTGAATTTGGACCTGTCTCCCTACTTGTAAAAGGAACATAAATAGCACCTATCTCATAGGGTTACTCTGAGGATTAAGTTGTGTCAAGTAAATGAGATGATGCTCAAATTTAGTAATTATTTTGACTTGCCTGGTGAACAAAAGCCAGTGTTCCTGAAAGCCATACAAGTGATCATGCTGCCCCCCTGTGGACAAGGGGCAATAGCCCAGCAGAGGCACTTCACAGGATGGATGGGAGAAATCAGATCACAAAGAAGGCAGGCCTTTCTCTCCTCTGCTAGGGAGCTCACGATTTACTCAGAAATATTTAGTGAACATCTAAACCAGAACTTCTTTGACGTTAATGTACCTGTTAAAACACATAAGTTCTGACTCAATAGATCTGGGTGGGAACAAAACGTATAAGACTCCAGGTGAACTGGTGCTTGTGGCTCATGGGCCACTCTTGAGTAAAGACAGTTCTAAGTATAATAAAGGTGTCACATAATAGGAACTATTTATTGCCTACCATGTTCTATTACTGAGAGAGCCAGTTAATATATTTTATTTTCTTCAGTTAACCTATTATTAACGCATATAGTCGCTAAGACCCTGTATGCCAAGTGCTATTTATCTTCATTTTCTAGACAAGGAAACTACAGCACAGCTAGTAGTAGGCAGGCCGTGGGTTCTCATTTAGGCAGCTGGCTTGAAGCCTACTAGAAAGATGACTCCAATAGCATGTGGAGGATGACCGAAGGAGGGAGGGGCTGTGGCAGGAAACTGGCAAGCCTACTGGTGACCTGGTTCATAGTTGATGAGGCCTAGGCTAGGGAGTGTCTGTGAAATGGAAAAGAGGGACAGAGAAGAGGGAGTAGACAGATGTGATGGCAAACTGGATATGGGTGTGAGTGTGAGAGAACAGTGTAGGGGGTCTGGGCCACTGAAGACTTGATTGTAGCTATCTCTTACTGTGTTAGGAAAGACAGAAGGCAAATTTGAGAAAGAAGATGAGGACAGTGTTAGAAGTGGTGAATATGAAGATGCTCTTGGTCTTCTGGAAGAGACCTAAGGCATCTAAGGGTTAGAATTCAGGAGACATCTAGGTTGTGCTTAAGTTTGGATATTGGCAAAAGTGAAGCCATGAATGACTGAGGCTATGTAGGCAGACTATACTGTTCTGTGCCAGTAAAAGAAATGGGACTGGAATCCAGGTTCCCTTGGCTATAGTAGAGACTGGCTCTGTCCACCCCACTAGGTATTTTGATCTGGGGAGCAAGAAGAGCACAAATACTCATAGGCTACAGGAAAAGTGGTTTTTGGATTTCTGTAACAACTAAATTCAATGAACTGTACCTCTTCCCCCAGATTAGCAGAAATAAGGATAACTCCACAGAGATGCATAAAGGTTGGGAGATATTTATTTCCTTTAAACAAGGTCATAAATAACAAACAAAGTAGGTCCCAGATTCTGGACCTGCAGCAGGACAGGGATAGGAAGTTGTTGGGTGAAAGGCGGAGGGGGCTACACATCACCTAGACAGTCACAGAAAAGATGGGCTTTAGGAGACTGCCTCTCCCTGCCCTTGGAAATGGCGTGCCTGGGCAGCAGGGGGAGGCTGCAGTGCTGGGGATGAGGCAGCTGGACGAGGGCAAAGACTGGGGATGCTAGGTTGTAATGTTTCTATGTAGAGTGACTTGGAAACCACAAATGGCAACGAGAAGCTGTGGGCCTAGAAGAGGCAAGTGGGCATTCTGCACACCTCCAGAACCAACTATGAAAATGGTTAAATTCAATTATTAAAAACAATTCCACAGGTTTTAGCCTATGGCTTTGTGCATGGGCTGTATTTAACCTGGGTTGCTCATTGTCAGGTGAGGGCTCGAGGCCCCTGGAGCAGCCTGGCCTCAGCCCAGGGCAGGTGCCCAGACATGTGGGAGTGGGACAGTGGGCTCACCCAGATGGGAGGCCATGTGCTTGGACTGGCTGTACCTGATTTTCAGGCTGGTTTCTTGTGATGCTTGCTACCTATCCACCACCCCTCCCTGTACCTAAGGCTGGAATCCTGGCTTCTCTGGGTCTTCTGAACCTAGAAGAGTAAGACTGGGATAAAAAGGTACCTGACTGGTATTAAGGGAAAAATAAGGACCACCCTGTGCATTGTCCATCCCATGAGGTAGGGCAGGACCATGCCAAGAATAATCACAGAGAATGGAGGTCCCTGAGCCTGAAGAGACATCTAGGCCCAGGTGCACTGCATGATGCCAGGAATGGGTATTCTCCGAAGGCAAGGCAGGGAGAACAGGCAGAGGCTACCCCTATACAGGGAAGGAGTAAAAGCTGGGGACCCTGGACTGGGCAGGCCAATGTTGAACAAGGGCCCTGGAAAACAATGCTTTTGGCAGGAATACACAAAAGGGTTTGTACATCTGGGGATGCCCGTCTATAGGGAGCCGGTGTCACATGGCCGGGCAGGATGGTGAGGAGGAGACAGCGGCATCACAGTGGCCTCTGGTGCGATGTATTTACAACAGAGCTCAATGTTGAGGGAGGGGTGAAAAGCAGGTCACTAACAGCCAGGAAACACACTGTCAAGAGTAAAAAGAGAAGGGAAACAAATATAACTACCAATAGTTTCTCCCATACTTACCTGTCTCCCTCCCTATGACCACCACCAAAGCCCTTGCATATCTGTCCCATTTTCTCATGGCCTCACTCAGGGCTAGACACAGGGTCTGCACTCATTGTACTGCTCATTTGACCACAGGTCCCCCAAAACTATTCATTAAAAGAAATTAAGCATTTATTGTTGATTCCTGGGATCCATCAATGATCAGTTGCTAGATGTGTGGAATGGCCTAAGACTGTCACTTTTGTGACAGCATCCTGTCATCATCTCTGATACTTTCTCTGCCTGTCACTATCATTTCCCAGGCCATGGTGTTCAGAGTTGTCTAAGGCAGAAAATATTTCTTCAAGTTTTCTGAGGGTAAGGAGCAAGTTCCTCTGAACCCTCATCAAAAGAAAAAGCTTTCCAAGCTTTCCAGGCACACCTGTAATCCTAGCAACTAGGAAGGCTAAGGCAGGAGGATAGAGTTCAAGGCCAGCCTCAGTAACTTAGCAAGACCCTGTCATAAAATAAAACAAAACAAAAAGACTGAGGATGCAGCCCAGTGACAATGTACCCCTGGGTTCAATCTAATCCCCAGTACTACCACTACTACTACTACTACTAATACAACAAGATGCTTTCCAGTGGCAGGAATAACTCATCAAGCTGACTGGATCTCTCAGAACTAAGGGCCTTTGCAGCACAGACTAGGAGGTCCATGAAGTGGCCTGAACCACTGGTGTAGGTCAACATGCCTCTCCTCCTCAATGGAGTTCAACTGTGTCTCCCAATGAAGGACTTCCTGGGATGAGAGGCCTGGTCTCCTTTTTTCCTCCGGACCAGTGGTTTTCTCACTTTTGCCTCCCTTAAAAGATATTGTAATACCTGCAGGCATTTCTGATTGTCAGAACTGTGTACAGGAAGTACTAATGCCACTTGGCAAGTAAAGGCAGGGATGCTGCTACATTCTTCAATGTAGAGGAGAGCCCCCTATGCCAAAGAATTGCCTACCCCCAGGTGTCAATCGTGCTGAGGCTGAAAATCCTGCTCAAACTCCCCCAATGGCCTTCCCAGCTCTGCTCAGTAGTAGGGCAGGAGAAGACACAGAGAATTTCTCCAGATAAGGACCAATTCCCATCCCAGACTCCTCAAAGAAGGAGTGCTTCAAGAAGAAATGCACACTACAATGAGGGGTGGGAGACAAGGTGTGACTCAACTGCAGTCTCAGCAACAGCTCATTGGGCCATAGCATGCCAACAACCCACGTGGCTCTGTAGAAAGACACATGCAGTGCCCTTTGTTGAGGAGGAGGAAGGAGGGGCATGGTGACCCAAACAAAACAGAGGTAAAGCAGAGTACTGATAACCCTGCAAATGCTTGTGTACTGGGTTGGCCAGCACCGCAGGGCTCATAAACCCTTGTATATCCTTACCACTGGAATCCACCAATGGGCTCTGCAAACCTGTGCCGGATCAGGAAAGTAGCAACAGCTTCAGCTACCTGAAAAAGGAAGAGAGATTCCAGGTCATATGAAGGTGAGTAATGTTGCTAGCCTTGGGAGTCCGGTGAGCATCTGTTGGTTGGTCAGTCTTGGTGGTGTCCTTACATCAGTCCCATCAATCTGGGCAGCTTAAGAGCAAAAGAACCCAGGGTGGGAGACTCCTCTGCACCATCCTTGCCAGGGATGGCTCCAGAGAGTTCAGGAAGAATGAGAGCTTCTTGTTACAAGCAGCTTTTCAGAGTTACAAGCACCTTTTTCCCAAAGGAGAAGCCCATATTAATTCTTAATTGTGACTGGAGTTTAGGATGTAGTTTCTACTCCAATGATCCCTTCTTCCATTTAGCTTTTAGGTATACGGAGAAGGAGAACTTGAGATCTTAACCAAGGGCCCTTGTATAAAATAGCAGGGTGGCAGCAGCTCCTCAGCTCAGACCCACAAAGCCCAGATCATAAGCATCTGCCAGGGAGAGGTTTGGGGAGCTGGTGCATTACCCAGGCCCCACCCACAGCAGCTGCCGCGGGTAATGCAGGCTGAGACTCAAGAGGCTTGTCCTGTCTTCTGTGATATCCAAAGTTACTCTCACACTTTGTCCTTTTACGTCTTTCAGTACCAGACCCACCTTGTCAGGTGCATCCTCATGGACTGCGTGGCCACACTGGGGTAGGACCTGCATCTGGAACTTCCCTGGAGAAAAAAACAAAGCCAGGCAAAGGGACTTATCCTCTCCTTACTCCCTCTCCAGCTTCACAGGCCATTCCAGGAACATAGCACCTTTCCCCCCAAAACCTCTTAGACCCAATGACCAAGTCTTTGATGATGATATAAAAACCTGTAATTGTAACCTCTGGTCAATTATTTTCCCTTTTATACCTATTTAATGTGCATTTACTTTGGGCAAGACTCACAGGAAAAAGATCCTTTCCTCACAGGATTTATAGTCTAATAGAGGAGTAAAACATAAAAATCAATATTTAAATGCAGCATGTAGTTGCTATGATGAAAATGGGCACTTGGGGCTGTGAGAGCATGGGAAAGGGGCTTCACAGAGGAAAAAGATCCTTTCCTCACAGGATTTATAGTCTAATAGAGGAGTAAAACATAAAAATCAATATTTAAATGCAGCATGTAGTTGCTATGATGAAAATGGGCACTTGGGGCTGTGAGAGCATGGGAAAGGGGCTTCACAGTCCAACGGGAAGGCTCCTGTACAGAAAGAACAGCCTTCACAAGGGAGGGAAAACTTGAAGTGGAAATAACAGGAAGCTTGGTTCTGGAGGTAAGCAGTGACCACATTAAGGATTTTGTAGACCATTTAAGAATTTTTATGTTTATTATTATAAAAGTTACTGTTTGAGTATTTTTGTGTCAGGCACTGAACTAAGTACTTTCTTAACATTGTCCTTTGAAACACTAAGATCACAACTAATGTGGAACTATTAAAGAATGAACAGATGGCTGGGGATGGACTCAAGGTAGATTGCTTGCCTTGTATGTATGAGGCCCTGGATTTGATCCCAACTCCGACAAAATTGAAGGAGGGAGAGAGAAAGAATAGAGATCATTGATAAAAGAAGGTCCCTAAGGAGATAAAGGATAAGTGACCAAGACCAAAGGCACCCACAGGTATAATGAACAGACTCAGTGGCTCAGCTTTTCATTTACAAAATAATAAGCTCTGGAAGTTCTGGTCCTCATTTTGTGCTTCTCACCGTAGTTACACAGTGTTTCAAAAAGTTTTCAACATGTTCCACCCATTTTTTTTCTTTGTTATTCTATCAACTTTTCAAATAGATTCTCAAATCTATCCTATAAAATTACACACGATATACACTGACATTCTGTTTTGAGATCATGAAACTGAGGTCATGATGGATGAAGTGTCTTGTCTAACGCTGTTGAAAGCCACAGTTTAGTCGGAATGACGCCTGGCATTTTGCCAGAGGAAATGGTTGAAAGGTCACTCTGCTGGGGGGGCGGGGGGAATAGGGCGGCTCTGGGATTAGGGCGGATCCTGCGCCCTGATACTTTGGAGTTCCCATTGAGTTCTAGCAGGGTTCCGGGAGAATTGGCCCGGTGGAGGGAGTGTGCTCCCGGGAATTGTGTGTAGAGTGCCCGTGAGAGTGGGGGTGGGGGGCGGGGGGAGTTGCTGTTTGAACCTACAAGGCTTTGTGGCGGCTAGGTTATTTTGTGCCCAGCCAGACTGCGGCATAATGCTGCTTTATTAGTGGATGAATTGAAACTATTCCATTCGGTAAAGCCCTGCTTAGGACCCTCCTCCTGCAGTAAGCTGCCTCTGGGGCTCCAGCCAAGCTGCCTCTCCTTTCAATCTTTTAAGGTACTACTATTAATGCATTTGGATCCAAACAGTCAGCAGTGGGTGCCCCTCTTTGTTATATATTATATGCCACTGGTGCTTGCCTCCCCAAGGGCATGTCATTTCCACAAGAACAGGAGCTAGTATTATTACTTGTTCTATATACCAACACAGGAGTGGGGCACTGAGTAGGTGCTTAAATCGTGGATAAATGAATGAATCTCTGAACAATGACTAGACCCAACACCATTTCTATGAGGTCAGCCTCTGATAACTATGGATGTATTTTTCATTCCTCTTTGGGATAATAGGAAATAAGTAATTAGGAAGAACTCATATATACTAATAACACTGGGTTGGGTACACATAAATTAACATGTTCATGACTAATCCTCACAATTATTCCCATAATTATTTTATGAAATGGGAATATTTTCATTGATCCAAGTTGCACCATGAATAAGTGGTAGATTTCTAGAATTCTATAATACATTTGACTGGTTTGAACACAGTGCTGGGAAAGCTGTAGCTTAGGATCTATGCAGACTTCGCCACTTTCCTTTGTTCTATGGAACAACCTTCAACCTAGCCATTTACTCTCTACTCATGGGATACTTTCCTTAAAGAGAAGGTGGCCTTGGATAGTCCATACTGAAGAAACAGGAGGGCATCTAATGAGAAATTACATATACTATGTTTGCTAGACACAATGAAAAGTATCATAAGTCAGAATCTTACTTCTTCCACATTTTCTTACTTCAACCTTGTAAGTAAGTATTAAGATATATTATTATCTCCATTTTATAGATAGAGAAACTCTATCTATAAGAAGTTGGCAATTCACTCAGGTCACAAAACTAGTAACACTAAGAAGAAAGGTTAAGAACAGAATCTGCTTAAGCGTGAATCCATGTAGTTTAGGAGTTGGCACCTCTTCTTTCCATCACCCCAGATGTAATGTCTTTTGACTTCACTTTCACCAGATCTTTTACCCATATTAAAGCAAGAAACTCTACAAAATTGGTCCTGCTGTCTCCAATGCCATATGGCCAACACACTTGTACCTGTGCACAATGCTCAATCTGTCACTTTCCTACTCATTATATTTCACAATCCCTTTGAGACTGCCATCAATTTTGTCACTTCACTCATTAAAAAAACCAAAGCTGAGACAAGTCAAGTAACTTGCTCCAGGTAAAACAATTACTAGGAAAGCAATATTCAAAACCCATTTCTCTCAGCTTTGGAGCACCTGCTTTCACCACCTCACCATGCTATCTTCTAAATAGATTTTAGATCTTTTGGTATCTGGATTATCTTGGATATTTCCCTTCCTAAAAAAATTTAAAAATAATAAAAGCATTGATCAGTAAATATAATATCTCTGTCCACAATTTTACTTACCTATGTAGTACTTTATTATTTTCAAACACATGGTCTCATTTTAATTCTTGTACTTCTGAAACATAGTTTTATAATCCTCATTTTTAGATGAAAAAGAGAGGTAGGGGGGAGAGGAGGGAGGAATATTGCTCAGAAAAGAGAAACACTTGCCCCATAATCATATGGTGGGTTGGAAGTAGAGGTAAAAGTCAAAGGTAGGTCTTACTCTAAAGTTCCTGTTCTTTCCATTGTACCTCATCATCTTAGAATATTAATTTCCACATGACTACCTATTTCTCTGCCCTCAGAAAATGAGACCAAGGGCATAATTTGTGGATAACTTACCCTGCATCTGGCCAATGGTCAGATCTTTATCCAACCTATCAACACCTAGAACAAAACAAGAGAATCAATAAAAGTAGCTTTCCAGAAAAGACCCCGTGAAACAGGTTTTGCTTTTCCAATATTAAGTAAAATTGTGAAAAAGTTGTAAACATGACATTCTTAATTCACATTAATGCTGATCCTAAATTCAAGATGGTATAGTTTTACCAGATAAAACTTTCCAGGTTTGAGATTTCCCTACAATCATTTTGCTCATTTAAAGTGGATTCTGGAAACTAGGTTTTACTGTTTTGATTCTCATAAACAGTCAGGCTATCCTTACACCACGGTATCTAGCTCTAGGGGGAACGGGTCTTAATCAGGTACAAAAGCCAGGCCCAAATCAGGACATCCCAATAGATACATATGCTTAGTTAGGTGTAGGAATTGGGATATGGAGAGGAGAAAGGGCACAGAAGATTAACTTTGGTTAATAGTTTTAAAAAGGTTATACCCAGGTGACAATATACTATTATGGACTTAATTGTTTCCCAAAATTCATGTTGAGCCCCTAACCTCTAATGTAACTGTATTTGAAGCTAGGACCTATAGGAAGTAATCATGGTTAAGTGAGGCCAAAAGTGTGGGGCTCTGATACAAAAGGATTAGTGTCCTTATAAGGAGAGACACCAGAGAACTCGTTCTTTCTTTCTCTGGTCCACATAAGAACACACAGAGAAGGCAACGATCTGCAAACCAGGAAGGGAACCATTATCAGAGTCCAATCTTACTGGTACCCTGATGTCAGACTTTCAGCTTCTCAAACTGTGAAAAAAATACCTATCTGTTGTGTACCCAATCTATGATATTTTGTTACTGCAGCTAAGTTCACACACACACACACACACACACACACGTAAATATGTACTTACCAGCCAAGAGCAGCAATTTAGGAATAGGACAACTAAGAAAGAGATTGGATAAGCCTCGAAACCAGCCATCCCAGTATTTTTCTGTTTTTGCCAGTTCAATTCTCCAGGTATATGGATGGTCTTTCTTGGTCTGGAGGAATAAGAGCAAATCCTGAGTCTCTGAGGGCCACCCCTGGAGGAATAGGATAAAAACTAGGACCCTGAGAAAAGGAAAGGGAAGGAAACTAGCACTTACTAAGGACCTACTGAATTCCAGGCATTTTATTAAACACTTAATTCTATGGTAATCTTACACAGGTTATTGAAATTTCCATTTTTAGATAATCCAAAGTTTTCTTTTTTACTTCTATTAGTTTTTTTTCCTTTTCTTTCTTTTTTAAAGAGATGAAGTATTATTGTGTTACCTAGATTGGCTCTAAACTCCTAGGCTCACATGATCCACCTGCCTCAGCCTCTTGAGTAGCAGGACTACAGACACATGCCACCATGCCCAGCTATTTTTATTAGCTTTAATGATACAGGTAACTTATAAGATCACAAACTGGTAAATTGTAAAGCCAAGATCAAACTTTTCTTATACTCAGTTGGAAAAAGAACATATCATCAAAATCATCAAAAGAATAATCACAAACACCACACTGTAGGATAAAAAAATGTTTACAGTATTAAGTGAAAGAAATGGACTGTTACATGTCATCTAGGTTAGAATTACTGTTGGAAAAAAGTGATATGGTTAGGTGAAAAAAACAGATGGTAAAATTGAAAATAGGTTGATTTTGTTGGTAAAGTATATTTTTCCTCATATCTTGATTTATGATAATGAGATACTGTTCCTGCAGAAGTAATTCAAAAGAGAAATATGACACAAATATGAAAACATGTCAACATGTTTTATCTTGATAGTTGGAAAGTGGATGGCACTTGGTATACAATCAAGTATTAGCTAAACAAATAAATGTTTCTATTTTATTGCTTTTTTTTTTTTTAACTTTTTTGCATTACTGAAATAGGTGAAATATAATGGGAATAAATAATTGGGATACTGCACTAACCACAATATGAAAATCTTAAAGGAAACACGAGATAATAACAAAACATGTTAAAGAAAAAAAAAATCACTGGATGTTTAAGATGTCCATACCCAAAGTGACCTATAGAGTTGATGTAATCCCTATCAAAAGCACAGTGACTTTTTTTTGAGGATTTTCTTAACAAACAAACAAAAACAATGAAATTGGAGGACTCACATTCCCTGATTTCAAACCATTACAAAGCTATTAAGTTTGATACTGACATGAAGAAAAATAGACCAAGGAAACAGAGAACCCAGAAATAAACCTGTGTGTGTGTGTGTGTGTGTGTTTGTGTGTGTGTGCACATGATTTCAAATGACCTTTGCTAAGAGTATCAACAGCACTCAATGGGAAAAGGACAGACAGTCTTTTCAACAGTGTTGAGGTAACTAAACAAATAAATATCCATATGCAAAAGAATGAAGAGGGACAGATGGACACTAATGCCATGAAAAGATGCTCACCATCAATGGTTATTAGAGAAATACAATCAAAATCACAATCAGATATCACTTTATACCCCCAAAGATGACTATAATCAAAGAGGGAGATAGTAACAGTGTTGTAAGGATATGGACAAACTGAAAGCCTCAGACACTGCTAGTGGGAATGTAAAATGTTGCAGTACTTTGAAAAACAGTTCCTCAAAAGGTTACCCATATTTACCAGATGATCCAGCAATCCACTCCTAGGTATACATAGTCAAGAAAAATAAAAACCTATGTCCATACAAAAGTTGCAAAGTAAATATTCATAGCAGTATTATTCATAATAGAAAAAAAAAGTGGAAATAATCCAAATGTTCATCAACTGATGAGTGGATAAAATGTAGCACATCTGTAAAATGGAATATTTTTTAGACACAAAAGAAACAAATGACTGATACATGTTACAACATGATGAACTTTGAAAGCCTTATGCTAAGGTAAAAGAACTCAGCCACAAAAGACCACATGTTGTATAATTCCATTTATATTTAATGTACAGGATAGGTTAAGCTATAAAGACAGAAAGTAGATTAGTGATTGCCTAAGGCTAGGAGAGTTGGGGAGAAATAGGAAGTGATGGCTAATGGATAATAACTGATGCACTTTAGTTTGTCCTCTCAACAAAACTGCTGGAGTTTATAAAATCTATAATGGTTCTTATAAAAAAATTGCAAACAAAAAATGAGTTGGAATTGAAAATCGGAGGATCTTGGTGTGTTTTAACTCTAACTTTTATATGTTACTGTTACTTTTATGTGATACTGTTAAGAAAGTATCTATACCTGAGACACAAAAAATGATGATAATTTTTACAATGCAGAGCTAAAATGAGAAGTTGACAAATGTTAAGTATTCAGGATAGTGCCTAGCACATAAAAGGTAAGAAGTAATAAAACATACTAAATCTACTAAATACCTGCTTCGTTACCTTGAGAAAGACTCTTAACTTCTGAGCCTCAGTTACTATACTGTAATATGGAAGAAAAGATATCACAGGGTGTTGGGAGGGCCAAATAGACAATGTATTATTTATATTTTTGCAAACTCTGAAGATATACCAAGTATTATTCAGATCACTGATCTTAAGGATGGCAAGAAGATCCTCATTAAATTAAAAATACCATTAAAAAATGTTCTCTCCTTGCTAATAATAAGTAGCATCTACAAAAGTAAAGGAGAATGTGGTTACACCAAGCCAATTACTTGTCATTAGTAAGATATTTATAATCCATTCCAGAAAGTCTGCTGCTCATAGTCACTAGACATTTCCGAGAAAAAAAGCACCCCTTTCCTTTACTGTCCTCAAACCAACTGTCTAGCCAGTACCCACAGAACACTTACTGCTCACACAAGCCTGAGATAAATGCTGAGGGAAATTCATGCAGAACATCAGTTTCTGCCCTGAAAATGCACACTTTTTTTTTTGCTTGTTATACAATTTTTGCACAAGTAGAGAACAACATGGACCATCAACCTAGAAATAACTAGCAGGAGACCACTGTATTTTTAAATGTGGTTTACGACAATCTGTACTATGGCTCAACAAACACAATTTCTAAAAGAAATACTAAGTTGTGTCATATCAACTTTAGGTGCTGTACTAGAAATGGACTGATAAATGGAGGTCAGAAAACACTTCCAAGGAGATAGACCTTGAAAGCTGAGTAAAATTTAGATGGGCTTAGAGTAGACAGGTAAGAAATGGGCTTTTTCTCATGAGAAACTATAGGAACAGAGGGAGAGATGAGAAAGTCTGGTGAGAAAGCAGTTCTGTTTAAGGGGAGATTATATACTTTAAGGTTTTACATTGCAACTGGTCAAAACTATTGACAGTGCTTTTTATCTTATATTTAACCTAAGTATCTCTTATGTTGGTGTCTCTGTCCCCTAAAATATGTAATCACACTTAGAACCATCCCCTACCCTATCTTTCTAAGACAGCAGGCCTTCACCTACCTCCATGTCATCTTCCTTTTTCCTCTTGTTTACTGACTCACTTCCTTCTTCCTCTTCTTCTTCTTCTTCTATAATTCCTTCCACTATAGATTTTGAGCCTTCTGGACTAGTAATTCCTTCACACCTAGATTTTTTTAAAAATAAAATTACTATTACATATTTCTTTTCTATCACAAATTGTTTCAGAGATACCCATATTTACGGCCTTTTCTAATCAAATGTTAATAGAACTTAATAATGCTCTTGGAAGAAGGAGAATGTGAAAATGTGAAAAAACATGACCAATATGTAACTATACTCCAATGGCTGATTTTCAGCTCTTGTACTAATATAGACCCATAGAAAAGGAACAACCATTTCCTGAGGCATGGTGACAAAAGTTTTATTGGTGTTCTTTTATACAATTATCATTATAATCATATGAAGTAGCCCTGAAGAGATAATAATTGTCCAGGATTATCTGGAAAGAATTATTTATGGGTGGATTAAGCTGGTGTGCAAATTCAGCCCCAACAAACTCCACCACATGGTATTTTTTTTGTTGTTGTACTCTGCTTACAGTAGAATAAGACTCAGATGAAATGGTAAAAGATACTACTTTTATTTTTATTTTTTGGTACAAGGGGTACTTAAAAATTGAACTACCTCCCTAGCCCTTTTTGTTTTTATTTTGAGACAGGGTCTCGCTAAGTTGCTTAAGGCCTTACTAAGTTGTTGCTAAGGCCTTGCTAAGTTGCTGAGGTGGCTTTGAACTTGTGATCCTCCTGCCTCAGCCTCCTGAGTCATTGGGATTACAGGCGTGCACCACCATGCCTGACCTACTTTTTAGTTGGCTGAAAGAAACTGGCAATTAGAACAACCATGGCCAGCTGAATAGACCATCTGATCCAACCAATTATTGCTAGGTGTTTTTCTCTTAAAAATGGTATCTGTTGTAGGGCACAGTGGTGCATGCCTGTAATTCCAGAGGTTCAGGAGGCTGAGGCAGGAGGATCACGAGTTCACAGCCAACCTCAGCAACTTCGTGAGACCCTGTCTCAAAATAAAATGTTAAAAAAAAAAAAAAAAAAGTGGAGGGGGGGGGGCTGGGGATGTGGCTCAGTTGTTATGCACCCCTGGCTGGGTTTAATCCCTGGTTACCACTCTCCTACCCCACCAAATAGTATCTCTTTATATTATGAAATTAGGTATAAAAATTATTATTATATGAGCAGCTGGTACTTAATCCCTTTAGAGATAATTTGATGGAAAAATACACTGACAAGTGCTAACAGTAAAAATCCCAAGGGCCTGGGTATAGGCCAGTATCAAGGTCTACTTTACATGATATAGAGGAAGTTATTTTTGCCCTTGAAAAATGGGAGAAAAGGAGAGAAGATAGGAAGGAAAATAAAAAGGCTAGAATAAACTGAAGGGTCAGTGGAGATTTTTAAGAATGATAACTTCTTTATATTCTCCCAAACCTTTAGTAAAGTGTATATTCATAAATATTTTGTTAAGTGAGGGTTTTCTATGAACTTCGAGTGCTGAGTTTCATATCTATAATATAGTAGTACAGATGTGATTAAAAAAATAGTGTAACAAAGAAATATGTGTTTTGAATTTCCAATGCCTGTGTGTGGATAAGAAGGTTTAGGGCAAAAAATTTCAGCATGGAACCTGGCAGTGTCATATCTTCTTTAAAGCGTCTGCATTGTATCTGTCTGATATTATTACTGAAAATGTCTTTTTAGGCATACCAATACATGCTACAGGCTTTGAAGTCAAATACATGAGTTTGAATCTTAGCTTTATTATCTACTAGTTGTGTAGTCGTGGGAAATTAATTTATCTCTCTGAACTTCTATTTCCTCACCTATAAAGCAGTATTTTTTTACAGCTTGAGGATTTGCTTAGTAAATTCCTAATGTAAAAAATTCTATGGGGTAAACAACTATGTTTCCTCAGTAAATAAATTTCAAGAAAAAAAAAAAAGAAACCTGTAGGTTAAAACATACTTAAGAGAAGTTATCAACTAACTGGTTATGTATTTACTTTATTTAATTCTAATCTTAACTTTTTAAAAAATGTCTTTATATTTATGTGGTGCTGAGGATCGAACCCAGTGCCTCACGCATGCTAGGCGAGCGCACTACCTCTAAGCCACAATCCCAGCCCCACTAATCTTAACTTAAAAAAAAATTATGAAATGCATAATAGGAACTGAAGCTAACAACAAGATAGTATATAATGTAGTAGCTCAAAAGAGAGCTCTTGAATGATCTATCACCAAAAAAATAAATGTTTAAAGTGCTAAATATGCTAATTTAGAATCAGGCATTCCAAAAAAATACAAATATTGAAATATCATGTTGTACCCCATAACTGTATAAATAAAAAGTAAAATTTAAAAAATCATTTGAAACAAATCAGAAATATGATTCAGATTAGATTTTGGTGATATTAATTTTTTTAAGGTATGATAATATCATTGAGATTAGGTTTAAAAAGCCAGTTACAGAGGAAATTGTATTTGGAATTTGCCTCAAAATATTTACGTGCGAAGGAAATAAATGGGCACACAGATGAAACAAAACTGGTCATAAGTTAGTAACTTTTTAAAAATGGGCAGTGAGTACATTGGGGTTTATGGCATTATTCCAACATGTTTGTGATTTTTTCCATAATACAAGGTTTTAAAAATAAAGACAGTTTATATAAAATACTTTGCACAGTGCCAGGCAAATAGTAACCACTCAATAATGCCATTATTATTTTCATCTAACTCTTGTACTCCTATGTATTCTGTTGGATAACATTCTTTCAATTCATCTAAAGTTTATTTTGTGGCTATGCAGCAATTCCCAGGATCCAAGTAACTCTATCAAAAAAGATCAATTGGGTTAAATAATTTTAGTTCACCCTTAGAATCTGACTTTTACTCTGGTTATGCACAGATTTTATATTATAATTTCTTCATACTGAGGTTTGGCTTATGAGGAGAATGAAACCATAGCTGTCAGTCAAAAGTGGACACTTAATGTTTAATGTGAACTCTCTGAATGCCTTACTTTTCAATACCTAGAGTTTTGCTAACGTAATTCAGTATTACATAAATAACAATAACTGGCTTTGGGATTTCTTAAAAAAAAAAAAAAAAAGTATCCATAAGGCTTGCCCAAATAAGCTCACCTATAAAATTACCTAAAATAATGAAAGCATGTCAGTATGATGAGTAAGTATAACATAAAAAAAAAGCAATCTATAACTCCCTCACCAAAATTCAGCTTCTAACCAGCCCAAAAGGAAAAAGTAAGACCTACTGTTTGACTTGGCCAACCATGGAGACACGAGCAGACTCCAGATTTCGAATTTGGCCACTCTTCACACTAGGAGACAAAAGTGAGAAAGGAGAGAGAAGGTTACTCAGTATTGATTTCATCACATTACTAGAATCAAATGAGTAATTCTGCAGATTCTGTGGGATCTAACAAAAAGTTATAGTTACCCATATTGCTCACCACTATTGAAAATCACCACTATTCTTCCTCCTCTGTCTCTCTTAACTATAAACTGGGTCGTAAAAGTCAAGTAAAGTCATTATAGTTCTACAAATATTTACCAAGGGGGTACTTGTGCCAAGTCTATGCGCAGGACAGAAGAAGCTAATCAGAACATAAAAGTTGATCAGAGCATTGTAGGCAGAAAGTATATCATGAAAAAAGATACCATGATGTGAAAGTCAGCAGGAAGATGATTTTAGAAAACCAAATACAAGGAGTAGCAAGGGACAGCAAAGTGGGAACAGGACAGAATAGGACTGGTATACCAAGGGCTAGTTCCTTGCAAACTGAGAGGTGGGACCTCTAAGAGATGATTAGGCAGAGCTCAGTCCTCATGATTGGACTAATATCCTTATGTTGGGTGGGTTTGTTAAAAAAGTGAGTTTGGCTCCCTCTTGAACTCCCTCACTATGTGGTGCCCTGTGCTATCATACAGTGAATGCAATAAGGCCCTCAAATGCAAGCTGTGATCTGGGAGTTTCTAGCCCCAAAAACTATGAGAAAAATAAACTTTCATTGTTTATAAACTGTCTAGTCTGGTATTCTTGACAACAGCATAAAACAAAGACGCAGCCATGCTATAGAGCTTAGACTATCTGAATAGATTAGTCTTTTCACTACTTGTTTACCTAAGGGCAAAGCAAAATGATTTCGTATCCCCAGGGAAACTAGAAACACTGCTTAAAGAAAAACACATCTCCAAATTTTTTAGCTGGGGCTGTAGCTCAGTGGTAGAGCACTGAGACCCTGGGTTCGATCCTCAGCACACATAAAAATAAATAAATAAATAAATATGTTGTGTCTATCTACAACTAAAATTTTTTTTTTTTTAAAAAAATCATGTAAGTTAGAGGCTGGGAGATGTATCTCAGTGGTAAAATGCTTGCCTAGCATGTGTGAGGTCCTGGGTTTGATTTCCAGTAACACACACACACACAAAATCATGCAGATTTAAAAGCCCCTTCCTAGATAATATTATTTCTTACCTAATGATAAACAAAAGCAATCAGAACTACTACCTTATCTTTCAACCACCAACTGAACCAATATACGTACCAGCATTTCTAATGATGAACTGTCTTGATGTCTATTAATATATATTTGAAATATATATATCAAATACTTCTGTTATATTTCCATTTAGATTTTTTTTTCTTCTGGTACCGGGGATTGAACTCTGGGCACTGTTATCACTTAACTATATCCTCAGCCCCCCCCCCCCTTTTTTTTTTTTTTTTTGCGACAGGGTCTCACCAAATTGCTGAGGCTGAACTCAAATTTACAATCCTTTTGCCCCATCCCAAGTTGCTGGGATTACAGGCATGTGCCACCACACCCAGCTTTGTATGAGTCAAGGTCACTACTTTCATGCTGAATTCAATGGTCATTCCCTGGTTCTCATCTTACTTGATTTCTCAGCAGCATTTGACTCAGCTGCTCTCTCCCTCCTTTTAAAAACATGTGCTCTACCCTCCTGGTTACTTTATACCTCACCAACTGTGACTTTCCAGTTTCCTTTGTTGGATCTTCTTCCTAACCTCTAAATATTGGGGGAATACCCAAGATCAACTCTTTGATCTTTTATCAACATCAAATTCCTAGGTGATTGCATTTGATTTTTCAGCTTTAAATGTTATCTTAGTGATGACAATTCCCCAATTTGTCTGTAGCTCAACCTCTTCTAACTAGTATATACAACTTCCTACTTAACATTTCCACCTAGATTTCTAATAAGCATTTCAGTTTAGCCAAAACAAATTCCCTTTCCCTATTTCTACCCAATTGACTTCTGTCTGTACTGTTCATCCAACAATCGCTATAATTCTTCCTTGAGCTCCCTCCTGGCCATCTTTTTTCTCCCAATATTCAATCCATAGGTGGATTTTGTCAGTTCAACCTTCTAAATATACATCTTACTACACTGTATCAGGGGTTCATTTGATGCTTTGACTATATCCCTTGTGGCTTTGAAACTTACATTTTTTTTTCTTTTTCCTAACCTTTTTCTCCCTGATCCTTTCCTCCCTGATATTCTTTTCCTTAATCTTTTCTCTGATCTTCTGTGATCTTTTCCCTAACTTCTCCTCCCTGATCTTTTCCTTGCTGATCTCTCCTCCTTAATCTCATTTTCTCTGATTCACGTCTATAAAAGGCTGATGATGAACAGAATCATAGCCTTTGGGATGGGAACCCCTTGTGTTTCTTCTTTGCTAGCATAGCAATAAACTATCTTTTTCCTTTTCCTCAAAACCATGTCCTCATTATTGGATTGGCATCGGGGACAAGGACTGAGCTTTCAGCAACAATCGTATTTCTTCTGTTGCCTAGTTTATTACTCTCCTACATTTCTACAATAGCCTCCTAATCAACTGCCATTATCACCCCATTTCCTGCTCTTCTTCCTATTTTATTTTTCTCAGAGCCAGAGCAGTGGAACCAAAATGCAACTCACTGTCTGATTTTTCAAAGCCCCTTCTTAGTGATCATACCCTACTGCTTCATATTAGCAAGACCAAGGAGCAAAAGCAGTAATTGTTGACCCCGTATTTCAATAATTTTTTTCTTTAATCTGGAATAGAAAATGGCCAAGAGTCATACACTTGATTCAGATATCCAGTGGGGTACAAAACAAAATATTAAATACCTCATAATATTTTATGATTCTTGGACACAGAAAATAGGTTCTAAAAATCAATGACACATAGAATCTAGAACACCTTAACATTTAACAAACAGAAATCTTACTCTATTCTGTAGCTGCACTAGAATCAAGACAGGGCCTATCACAACCCTGGATGGGTGCCCTTCTATAACTCCTATGCTTTCTTCATTGTGTTATATTTATGTATTTACTTGGTTTTGTTTTTTAAAAATATTTTTTAGATGTTGATGGACCTTTATTTTATTCATTTATTTATATGTGGTATTGAGAATTTAACCCAGTGCCTCACATATGCTAGACAAGTGCTTTGCCATTGAGCCACAACCCTAGCCCCTTGTTTTTGTTTTTAATGCAAGACACTGACTCCAATTTATCCTTAGGCCTTTGAACAGGTACATATCTTATGTACTAGAGAAAATGTCTGCTGAATAAATTTTAAAAATTTTGGAAAAGGATAAATTATAGATAAGTTTTTTCACTAGTTATTACTAAGAAAGCAGGCAGGGCACCTGAGGTACATGTCTGGCAGCAGTTGCATTCTCATTCTCATTCTCTTTGGTGTTTCTGAGAGATCTTAAATCTTGTGTTATGACACTGAACAAGGAATGGTAGAAGCAACCTCAGCAAATACAAGCATCATTCTGGCAAGTCATATTCTAGCATGAGACCCTATGTCCTAGGAAAACTCTTTAGGATACATATACTACATTGTGTCTAAGTTTCCAATTGATATCTCTGATTCAGTTAATAGACATGTTCTGTCTTCTAGGGCAAACAGCAGTATGCTATATGCTGTGTGAAAGTACAAAAGAAATAGAGAACAGCTTCTACCTTTATGATGTGGGAAAGGCACTGAGACCGGCAATAATGAAAATAACAATATATGAGCATATCTCTCAAAGGAAGACTGGAAGACTAAGAGTAAATATAGTGCTATATAATAATAAACTCAAAGGACTTTAGCAATTTTGCTGAGAGTGTTATCTCATGATATGGAGGATTAAGAGAAAACATTCTGGAGAAGAAACTATAGATAGATTTTGAAGAATTAGGTAGGAAGTTAGGATGTGGAAGATATTCTATTCCAAGGCTTATCTCCTTGAGGGAAGGATATGTTTCAGTCATCTCTGAATCTTCATCCTTTAGCATAAAATAAATATAAATATTTATATAAAAAGTGATATATATTTAATAAAAGTGATTGAAGGAATGAATTTATTACTGAACAGTCTTTTCTTAAGCAGAAGCCATAGCCAATTTTGTCAGCATTTTTTATAAGAACTATTCACATAAAACTCAAACACATTCTTGAGAATGGAACTTACACCCATCCTCTATTTCTCTATCATTTTCATTTTACCTGAAACACAGAATGTGAATCTAGAACCATGGAGTATCAGAGATAGAAGAGGACTTAGAGTAAATCTAGTCCAAGTTTTCACCTTAGAGGCAGAAGTGGCTACAAAGCAGATGATCCACAATCACTAAGACCTTAGGAAATATTACAATTTATTGGAAAAGGATAGGTTTTTAGATGACTTAGCCAATTCTGAAACATTTAAAGTTGTTTTTTGTTTTTTTAATTCTGCTCTTTAACTAATTTAATTTCTCACATACTATTATAATAAAGCTTTGGAAAATTACTTTTTTCCTTTAATCTTAGTGTTTATGCTGACAAAAAAGAAAAGCTTCAATTTAACACTTAAAATTGAGACAACATATATTTGGGAACTACCTCCATTCAATAGCATTCTCCAAAGACTGGAAGGTTTTAGGACGACCACGTAAGAAATTCTGCATGCTATTAAGTGCATCCATGGCTGTACCTGGATGTTAAACAAAAATATAAGAAATATTAACCACAGCCTTTAACTTATTCTGAGCATTTACACTTACTGAGTCAACTCTCTACATCTACCCCAGGTGCCAGCAGAATTCAATAATGCTTGGGAAAACAAAGATACAGTTTAAGAAAATCCAAAGACTAATGTGATAGCCAGCTTCCAATATAGCCCTACTGCTAATCACTCCCTTGTGTAGTGCCCCTACAATAAATAGGGTGTATAAGCAATAGTGTGACTTTTCAGTCTGGATCATAAAAGATATGGCAGCTTCTTTTTAAATGGTTAAATAAAATTATGGGATATGACATACAATTAAAATATTATTTAGCCATAAAAGGATATTAATGAAGAATTTCTAATCACATGGAAAAATGATTATACAATTTTAAAAAGAGACCAAGTGGGACATGTCTCAAGATGAATGAAACTGATAATAAATTAAAACAAGATAATAATTTATCAGAAATATCTCCTATAAGTCAACAATTCTGATTTGGTCTTACCTTCCACAACATCAATCATGCACAGACCCAGGAGGCTTGGCACCAGGTTAGCCGATGCTGTGTGCACTGCAATAGCACCGCCCATGCTATGTCCAATTAGCATAATTGGAGGAGGGAGGTCCCCGTACATGGCTTCAATCACATTGCCAACATCCCTGCAGAGATGGGGGGAAAATGCT
This sequence comes from Spermophilus citellus, assembly GCF_964194105.1. Lineage (NCBI taxonomy): Eukaryota > Metazoa > Chordata > Mammalia > Rodentia > Sciuridae > Spermophilus > Spermophilus citellus. The sequence continues at coordinate 193,466,399 of NC_138183.1, forward strand.
GGTAATACTCTCTAACAATACCATTAAACTAGTTTTCTTTCCCAGATCCTTCCTTTGATCTGTAAATAGTAGTTCTGGGGGATGGCAAAGGTTTATAGGGCCATCTTACAACACACCTATGTAATCATGCCCTCTAGTATCTCTGCAGCTAGCCACATATGTAGCTCTCCTAATAAATACCAAGTTAAAGACTAAGAACCCAAATTCTAATTTTTCTTTTTTACATCACACTTTTACTGTTCCATACACTTAGCGCAATTACATAAATATAATGCCTTTGTTTTGAACCTAAGCTTAAAGCTCTGGACAAATAATTTAACTATTCTATGCCTCAGTTTTCTCAACTATAATGTAATAAAATTTGGATTTACAAGATGATTACCAGCCTTAATTTATGTTTTACTGTGTGATCTTGGATTAGTTTATTAACTTCTCCAACAGTGAATTTCAACATTTATAAAGTGAAGGTTAAGAATAACGTTTATTGCAAAGTTAATTGACTGCAAAGTAAATATAAACTACTCTGAAAGAGTACACTGCTATACAAATGTAAATTATTATGCAATTTCCTACAAAGTAGTTTAGGCAACCATCAAAGGAGATAATGAAGTTGAGAAAGTCCAAGCTTCTTTGATATCAGGCTGCTTCTATACCATACACAAAACTCTCTGGAAGACAAAATGATATGAAGGGAAGAAAAAAGAACTAATATTTATTTAGAATGGCTATGGTTTGAATGTCTCCCTCAAATTCATGTTAATAGCTAAACTGTTTAGAGGTAGGACTTTTCAAAGTGGATAGAGAATTTTGGAATACTGGGTTATCACATGAGTGGTACTGTGAAAAATCTCTCTAGCTCCCTTGCATCACCAAGTGATGCCCTCCACAAGTTATTTTGCAAGAAGGCCTTCATGAGGTGCTAGCACCATACTCTTGGACTTCCCAGCCTCTAAAACTATGAGCTAAATAAACTTCTATTCTTTATAAATTTCTCGTCTGTGGTATTCAGCAACAGAAAATGACTGAGACAGGTGCCTACTATGTGCTAAGAACTTTCTTATAATATTCTCTAATATAATTGTTTAATAGCTCTGTCTGAAAGGTCTTTATTACTATTTTATAAATGATAAAATTGAGGACATATTTACCAGCCTTGCTAAATTACTGGGGCTGGCTTTGAATTCTCATTCCTCCCATCTCAGCCTCCCGACCCACTGGGATTACAGGCATGCGCCACTGCACCCGGCTCCTCATCTGTATTTTTAATAACTTCTCTGATGATTCTGATGAGTGAGCACATTTAAGAGCCACTGTAAAAACTACATTCATTGTTCATTCACTGAGGCCCAGAGTATCTTCAGTTATTCTTTAATATCCTGCTCTCATCTATGAAACCAGACAAATAATGTAGACCTTAACATACTCAACACCGCTTGCATTCAACTATTTTTCCAATCTGTCCCACACAGATATCCAGATTCTATGCAACTCCATCAACAAAAGAAAACTTTTCAAAAGCTAACACAAACTAACCTTGAACAAATTCCAAGTGTTTTACATGATGACCATCACATTGGATATACCAAGAAAGATGGAAGTTTCTTTCACAATTATGTAGTAAATATAAACCAAAAACAGGGGAGAAGTAAAATTTTCTCAGTGTAAATTATCATCCAACAATCTCATCAGCAAAATGATAACGTGACATTATTATTTATAATCAAACAAGCAATATTCAGTTACTTACTTAGCCATTGTTTCTGCTGACAAGTCTTCAGAATTCTTGACTTTTGTTTCACCTAAAAAGAAAATATTTTAAAAGTTCCCAAGGATGAAATTATAAAAGCAACAATATTCCTTTTTAAAATATCTTAGGCTGGGGTTGTAGCTCAGTAGTAGAATGCTTGACTAGCATACATGAGGCAGGGCTCAATGCTCAGCACCACATTAAAAAAAATAAACAAACCAAATAAAGGTATTGTGTCTATAACTTAAAAATTTAAAAAAAAAATCTTGAATTTGACAATAAAATGGGGATTTTATATGATGAATTTAGCAACAATTCTTTACATTACAGACAAATCTTTATGGTTAGCCACTCTAAAGAAGATAATTACAAAAGCCTTGCTGGAAGGTAGGACTATTCCCCAAATGTCCACAAGGAATACACTGGGTTATTTTATGGCCACACTAAGTTTTTTCAAAGAAGCTTGGTAACTATGTCATTGAAATCAATTAAGAACTTCACTCACCGTGACTTCGCAGATCCAAAGCCACAATCCTACACTGAACTCTACTAATGATCGCTGCCTAGGAGAAAAACAAAAAGCAGTAAGATACAGATGGGACAGCAAATTTGCCTAGATACCAATGATAACTATATTAAATAAACTGCCATTAGAATTCAAAGAAACCAAAAAATCAGCAGTAAACTTTCTACTTTTAAGTAAAATAAATGATTTACTGCTTTTTTAGAATACATTGTGGTTGTCTCAACTTCAAATATGGCTTTTCCACCTAAATTCCTCTTTAAACCTTAACTCTTCTTTACTGAAATACAGTGTAAGCACTTTAGGCAATGACCCTCTTAGCTTTGCTATTATCTATGAGTTTCATTCATATTCCTTGGATATATCTTTTTCTTACTCTGGATAGAGAATCCCTTAGATACAGACTATGAATCAGTTTATATCTTGGCTCAGGATATTATGCAAATATGACACTTAAATCATGTATGACCCTGAAATCAGTCATGAAATCTACCAAAAATTCACCTAAGAGAGATGATAGCAGTACAAGCTTGTGCTACAGTTAAATAAAAATGTATTGAGGAAGAAATACCATGAGAGAGGTACAGTTTTAGAGATTTAAAGAAACCTAAAACAACTGGGGATCTTCTTCAAGTGAACTAGATGTTAAAAATGTCACTTAAAGTTAAAAAACGTCACTGATATTTTTAAACTTTAAGAATAAAATAGGAGGGGCTGTGTGTGGCTAAGTGGTAGAGTGCTCGCCTAGCATGCATGAGGCACTGGGTTCGATCCTCAGCACCACATAAATATAAAATAAAGATGTTGTGTCCACCTAAAATTAGAGAATATTAATAAATAAATAAATAAATAAAATAGGAGGTCTGGGGTTGCAGCTCGTGGTAAAACACTTGCCTAGCATGTGTGAGGCGCTGGGTTCGATCCTCAGCACCACATTTTTATTTATTTTTTAGTTTTTTAGGTGGATACAATATCTTTATTTTACTTTTTTGTGGTGCTGAGGATCAAACCCAGTGCCACATACATGCTAGGCAAGCACTCTACCATTGAGCCACAACCTCAGCCCCAGCACCTCATTTAAAAAAAAAAAAAAAAAAAAAAAAGAATAAAGTAGGAGAACTACCTAATTTTACTGAGGCCAAGAGAAAGGATATTATTTGTCCAGGGTAACTTTGCAAGCTAGGAGTAAAAACAGAACTAGAATAAAGGTAAGTTACCAAAATAAAAGTCAAAATATATCACAAAACAAGTCAGATTCTTAAAATTACAATTAAATATTACTTAGAAAATCACTGTTTTCTATTTTTTGTTTCTCCCAACCAATGAACACCTTTAAAGTCAAAATCAATGTACTGAAATTCTACTATATTTTGATGTTTGTTCTGAAAAACTGAGTTTTTTGTTTCTTGTTGTTGTTTTTTGGGGTTTTGTTTCAGTATTTTTGGTACTGGAGATTGAACCCAGGGGTGCTTTAGCACTGAGTTACATCCACAGCCCTTTTTATTTTTTGAGACAGGGTCTCACTAAGTTGCCAAGAATGGACTCAAACTTGCAATCCTTCTGCCTCAGTCTCCCAAGTCACTGGGATTTCAAGCATGTACCACCAGGCCTGCCTATCAGAGTTATTTAATGCATTATGGTCATAGTTAAACCTTCAATGACAAACACAAATTCATAATTTTAGACATAATGTTTAGGTGCAAAGTTAGTGTCAAATTTGCTTGATTGCTCCACATTAAGTTAGAACTAGATTTATAAAACAAATACACATTTTAAGCCAGTAACTATCACTTTCAACTTTTAGTTTGAAAGCAATGATTTACAATCATATGCGCCATCAGAAGATACTGACGAGAATATTAAAAGATTTTTCATTCACATATTTAATAAATCTTTCTAAATGACATCTATGACTTTGGCATCAACTGATTAATGGGGTTATAGTAATGAAAAAGAGGCAAGGCCCCTCATGATGTTTACATTCTAGTAGGGCAGAGGAAGACAAGAAAAAATAAATTAGCAAAGTAAATTCAGAGTAACATATACTTTATGGATAAGGAAAAAGTGTCATAGCATTTCTATGATAATTACTTCAGATCATCTCAAATAGTACAACTTTGCTACTTATAGAATGAGTGAAAAGCACCAATTTAAGAACTAGACTAATCCATTTTCTTACTAGACTTTGTGGTGTGAGCAATCGTAACAATAGCAGAAACAGCTAATACTTACTATATGGCAGTCACCAATATAAATGCTTCAAATAAATTATCAAACTTTCTTCCACACATCTTTTAATACCTAGACACAATTTTCATCATCTCTAGGTGAAGACCCAGGGCCAAAGAGCTAATAAATGATAGATTTAAGATTCAAATCTAGGCGATCTGACTCTAGATAGTCTTCAACCCTGCCTATATAGCAGAATCACCTAAGGAGTTTGAGAAAATTCTACTGCCCAGCCACTAACCCACTAGAAATTCTGATTTAGTCAAGTAGGGGAGGGGCCAAGGTTATCTATAAGATTATCTATAAATTTTAGAGCTCCCAAGTAATTCTAATTAATACAAAGAGTCAAGATTGGAGAAGCAATCTGGATAGTTATATCACGCTTCTGGGTCACTTTGATATCTTACCAAATTATCTCAGATAATTTCAAATTATCTTCCTGAGAAGTCAGACTGGGAAAATATCTGTACAATTTTTGTAGCTGACAAGTAAGGTTCTGAGGGGTATATCTAGTATTGGTGAAGATGTGGAGAAATAAGTATCCTCACAAACATGTGCTATCTTCAAACCAATTTCATAACTGAAAAGTAGTATTCTTTTATATGTCCTCTTTGTGAACTCCTTTCTTATCTGTTGCCCACTTTCCTACTGGATTGTTTTTATTTTTTACTGCTTTATAGTCCCCTCCCCCTTTTAAAAATAATGAAAATATTAATCCTTAGCTTGTTTTTTCATGTTGAATGCATTTTAAATATTTTAAATCCAGCCCACAGCTTGTGCTTTTTAACAGAAGTTGTTGTTGTTGTTGTTGTTTTGTGGTATTGGCAAAGTCAAATTAATAAATTTTTCCTTTATGGCTTTTACTTCTTTTGGCCAAGTTTAAGAAAACCTGTGCTAAGATACATGAATAATTTTGTGGTTGATTCCCAATTCAGTCCTTTAATTCATATGGATTGTTCTTTTCATTATATATTAAATTTCTTTTTATCCAGAGACTTATATCTTTACTCTTTCTCCCAAATGCCACACTAATCCAGGGCACTTTACCACCAAGCTATAATCACAGTTCATTTATTTTTTGAGACAGTGTCTTGCTAAATTGCAGAGGTTTGGAACTTGGGCTCTTTCTGCTCCTAAATCACTGGGATTATAGGCGTGCACCACAATACCTGGCCCAGTGTTGTATAAGTGTTGCCCTTTCCTTTTCAGCATTTATTATTATTGTATCCTTGATGACTTCTGACTAGAGTGAGAAGGAATCTCAGTGCATTTCCCTAATGACTAAAGATGTCGAATATTTTTTCATATAATTGTCAACCATCCATACTTCTTTTAAGAAATGTCTACTTAGTTTACTTTTCCATTTATTAAATAGAATATTGTGGGGTTTTTTTTTGGTGTTGTTTTTGGAGTTCTTTATATATTCTGGATATTAATCCTCTGTTGGAAGAGTAGCTGGCAAAGATTTTCTCCCATTCTGTAGGTTTTTTCTTCATGCTGTTTCCTTTCCTGTATAGCTTTGTAGTTTGATGCCATCCCATTTATTAATTCCTGAGCTTTAGGAATCCTACTGAGAAAGTCACTGCCTATGCCTGTGTTTTGGAGTATTTCCCTTTTATGTTTTGGAGTGCTTCCCATTACCTAAAACAGTGCTACGCAATTAGAGTTATATAGGTGTATATCAAAATTCTCAGCAACTTCGAAACTATGGCAGGAGGATACAAGTTCAAACCTAGCCTCAACAATTTGGTGAGACCTTAGGCAACTTAGCAAGACCATGTCTCAAATTAAAAACCAAATCAAACCAAACCAAACCAAAAAAGGCTGGGGATGTAGTTCAGGGGAAAGTAAAGCAGTAAAAAAGTAGCACAGTGCCCCTGGGTTCAATTTCTAATATAAGAGAGAAAAGAAAAAAAAAAAGTACAACTTCCCAGAACTTTTAAGTTATGGATTTGCTTTAAGCAAAACATACCTTCTATATTCCCTCCCTAATTTTGATATGCCTAAATTATATTAATGTGGATGTGGGAGGGAGAATGTTGTTGAAAAATAGCTTTCTCTACTATTACCCTGAACTAAAGGGTAACTAAGGTGCAATTCCCTCACTAGGTATACAAGACCCTCCTACAATTTTGCCCAGGATCTGTCTATTCACCTCTTTCCTTGTTCCCAAACTACAACAAAGCTATTTAGCCTTCCCAAAACATACTTCACTGTTAACACTCTCCACTACCATTTTGTTTATCTTTCCTAGGAATGCCTTCCCCACTAATCCAACTTCTATTTGGTCTTAAATGCAATCCAGATGTCCTCTCTCTCATAAATTTTTCCTTGTAGTCGTCTCGTGCATCACAAGTTAATCATTCCCTCCTCTGTTACTTTCATATCATGTACATAGATGCTGTTAACTCAGCTGAGTGCTTATGAGTCAAGCAAGTTACCAAGGACCCTTACATATTTATTTGTTTGGGTACCAGGGATTGCACTCAGGGGCACTAGACCACTAAGCCACATCCCTAGCCCTATGTTGTATTTAACACTTCGCTTTTGCTGAGGCTGACTTTGAACTCGTGATCCTCCTGTTTTAATCTCCTGAACCGCAGGGATTACATGTGTGCACCACTGCACCCAGCTTCACATGTTTTTAATTCTCACGACTACCCTATTAGCTAGGTGGTGTTATACTCATTTTATCTTAAGAAACCAATACTTAGATTAAGCTGCTTTGAGATTCAAAACCCAATCTGTTTGAGGAAAAAAGTTTCTCAATATATTTGCTGTATTATTTATATACATGAGCTATCTCAATTTTTCTTACCTTCTCACTATACATTTTAAGAATAGTAGCATAGTATATGTGTTTAATTCTCTGTCTATAGCATCTAGTGTGATGCTTGGTACACAGTATTTGAGGCTGGCTGACCTTATTAGAGAGTGAACTCTCATTTTTTTATATTTATTTTTTAGTTGTAGTTGGACATAATACCTTTATTTTATTTATTTATATGTGGTGCTGAGGATTGAACCCAGGGTCTCTCGTGTGCTAGGTAAGTGTTCTACCGTGAAACCACAATCCCAGCCCTGAACTCTCATTTTTTGATGAGAGTTAGTAGTAACTCATCACCAAGCTTGGAACAGGATATACACAGTAAATATTTTCCAAAAATGAATTAACTGGAAGAAGAAATAGTAATCAGCAGATACTTTATATTTAATTATTGGTTCCAATCAGTCCACACTTGGTTAGTCCTAGCACCAAAGCTGAAAACACCTGGAGGTTGGCAAAATGTAACCTGCTGAGGCTGCATGTGATGCTAACTAAGCTCCCACTACTGTTCTCTTCTCACTCAGTTCTGGATTCTCCCCAGCAATTAGGCCAGTCTGTTATATCAGTATTTGCTGATGGAAGAGGGTGATAGAAGCCATACATATTGTCCATTATATATGATAAATGTGATTACTACAGCAGCAACTACAATAACTAATCAACTGGAAATAACAAGAACATGAAAGGCTTAAATAATTAATTTTCTAGAAATCTAAGCCTATCTTTTAAAACAGCATAATTTTCCTTTGTTAACTACAACCCTTCAATAATTAACACAAAAATGATAATAAAGGTTTTCCAAGTGCTTTATGGTTTTATTTTCTATTACTAAAGCCAAAATAAAAATGCCTTCTTTTTTCCCTCTGGTGCTGGGGATCAAACCCAGGGCTTGCAAGGCAAGCACTGTCACTAAGTTACATCCCCAGCAGCAATACTTTCTCTTGATAGATGACAAGACTTCTGTGAATGTCTGGGTTTTGTTCCCCGTCAAAAGCCACAAAACATTTAGGTGGAAGAAAAGTTCTACTCAGGTCCAGGGAGTTTTTTACAGTAATGAATAAGGTGGAACTTTGAAGGATATAGTCATAATTAAATTCTATAGTGTGATGCTCATTTTTCCTATCTTAGTTATTTTGAAACAGTTCTAATCTTTAGAAGTTTTGCCTTATGTGTTATCACAATTTTGTTCCTATAGTCTCTGCCGTACATCTTTCCTATGAGGCAGAATAGGATCAGTCTTCAGAGAAACATTCATAGTAGAGTCAGGTAGAGTTTTGGTGCTGTTACTGACTATGTGATTTCTCTAAACTGCAACGTCCTCATCTGCCTAATCTCATAGGATTACAGAAAAATTAAATGAGATCATGCACCTAATTACTTAGTTTGGAAGATGAGGCTTATTTTTTTCTTATTACAGTTGAAAACAAATATTATGTTTCCCAAGTCTTTCCTCTTTTCGCTTCCTTCAACTATTCCTAAAATGAGATAGTTTCAAACATTCTAATTATCCAAATCCTCTTTTCTGAATAAGTTCCAGTTTGCTGATCTCTCATTAACTTGTAGGACCTGGAACTGAATACCACTTTTTTCCCCTCTGAAAACAGTTGCCATTAAAGGAAAAAACAATCATTAAATCATTAAAGTAATAAAAAATATACAAATGAAAACCTAGAAAATAATTGGAAAGTCACTCATGGGGCAGTGAAACAGAAGCAGAAAGGCATAGCAGGAGGACAAACATACTGAAACAGGGGAAGAGATAAACACTGTGATTGATATTTTTAATGCTAGATCATGAGATCCTTGATAGTAGAAATTGTGCCTCATTCATTCTTATCTGCCTTCTATTGCCACTGTTCGGGAAAATTATTTTTTTTTAAGTTGTGTAATTTGTATTACAGGTGCATTCAGTTTATAGAACCATCTACTTATTGTTGGGACACAGATAGTTAATTTTATTTAGACAATACGTTTTTCTGAGTTTAGAATCCTAAATGTGTAATTTCTATGATAAATGGTATAAATATTTTGATGATTCAACCACAGTGCAAAAGAGCTCTATTCATTTACGACATAACTAGTTATGTTTGAATAGCTTCTGTTTTCTAGTACCTTGCCAACCCTAAGAAATTTGTTTTAGAAACATTAAGTAGATGTATATGAAAATAACACCTCCTATGAATCATATCTGATTACTGGTGAGAATGACTGTTTCCCACGTCTGTTTGTTCTTTATGAACTGTCTCTTCATAGTCTTTGGCCTTGTCTCCTGGAGTTTGGGATTTTTCTTGACAGTATTATTACTTATTTTATCAATCACTATAAATGACTCACTGTCATTTAACATAGCCTTTAGAATAATTGCATACTTTTGTGCTTTCTTAAATACAGAAAACAAAATTCAACCTTTTCTTAATTGTTCAGGGATAGCATTAACTTATTCAAGGAATAATTATTAAGCACAAACTCCATGACAAGCCCTGTGTGCTAGATATGTAAGAATGAATAAGGCGCCATCTCTGCTTTCAAAGATCTCATGATCTAGCATTATAAATATCTATCATGGCAATATTTGGTTCAGTATACTGTCCTCCAATTATACTAGTGCCTATCTGCTTCTATTCACTGTCTTATTTTACCAGTTATTATCCGGATGAAGGTCTGGGGAAAATCCTGTCTCATGATAAGATACTTGGGTTTATTCCTGATGTTTGCTATAGATGCTGTACATCTTAACTGATTTTTGGATCCACAGATAAATTCCAAAGCTTAAGGAATTCTGACCTTTAAAGTCAAGCCAGTTGCTAGAGTACTAACTTCCACATAGCCATTTTTATTTTCAAAGGACTGTCATGTATAAATTCATTCAGTACATGATAGCCTGGAAATTCTTCTCTTACTTCTCTCTTGGAAGTTCACCCTTTATAACAGTATAGTGGTAAATGCTCTGGGATGTTTTTCTAAAACTACTTTACTTATTTACTTATTTTAGGTACTGGGGATTGAATCCCAGGGGCATTTAACCACTGAGCCACAACTCCAGCCCCTTTTTGTATTTAGAGACAGAGTCTCACTGAGTTGATACGTGGTCAGGAATATCAACAAAAAAAGACAGCTAAATTTAAGCAGTCATAAGTCTAAGCTATTAAACTGAGTGGTAGAGAATTCCCTTGGTATTACTGTGTAAGCAATTGGGATAAAATTAGTTATCTATAACAGAGTTCCACAAAGTGTGGGATACTAATAGGTGTTTTTAAAAAAGGAACTGAGTGGTCAAATGTATTTGAAGACACCATTAAAATTAAGCATACTTGAGCTAGGCAATTGACAAATGCCTGCAATTCCAACAACTCAGGCTGCTAGCAGGAAGAGTTCAAAGTCAGCCTTAGCACTTAGCAAGGCCCTAAGCAACTCAGTGAGACTCTGTCTCTAAATACAAAAAAGGGCTGGAGTTTTGGCTCAGTGGTTAAATGCCCCTGGGATTTAATCCTCAGTACCTAAAATAAGTAAATAAGTAGATTTAGAAAGACATCCCAGAGCATTTACCACTATACTATTATATAGGGTGAACTTCCACGAGAGAAGTAAGAGAAGAATTTCCAGGCTATCATTTATCCAAAATGCTTAGAACCAAAAGTATTTCAGATTTTGGACGCTTTCAGATTTCAGAATTTTCACATAGACTTTACTGGTTTTACACCGTCATCCTAAAATCCAGAATCCAAAATTTTTAGAATGCTGACACAATACTCAAAAGTTTTGGATTTTAGAGCATTTCAGATTCTTGGATTAGCGATGTTCAACCTACATATGTAACATTTCTCAAACTCATTTAATCACAAAAATCTCTACTTCATTAACCTCTAATTGAATTAGTAGTCTTCAGAATATATTTTGATAAAAGAACTTGAGATATCCTCTACCATGATAATACACATTAACATCAGTAGCTAAGCATCAATCACCTCCTATGTGCAGGCACTTCCTATATTATTTCATTTTCCTATTAAGGAATTAAAAATATTTACTATCAATACATGTCAATAAACAGATTAGAATATTTGCATAAAATTTTTATGATTTACAAAAAGCTCATATTCATCATTTTACATAATCTTTAAAGAATCCTTGAAATATACAAAGACTACACTTAGAGAATAGGGTAGTTGGGGATTTTTCTTGACCGTATTATTCTTTATTTTACCAATCACATATAAATGACTTAAGAGGCTTGCTCAAATGCATAAGTACAACTTAAGCTCCCCCAAGGTCATACTACTAGTACTGGTAAAAATCAGAGAATAGAAATTATATCTCACCCTTATTTCATTGTTTTTCCCTTAGTGTCAAAAGTAATAGCTGTTTTCATAGAAAATCTGTTCAAGCCTTATCTAGACCTCTCCTCTCTAAGGACCCTGGAGGCTCAAATGGGCAACGTTAGCTTTGTTTTGCTCCAGAGTCCTAGGGAGTTGCTCTAAAGCTCAAGGAAAATAGTGAAGCTACCTACGGTCTACATATGAAATTCTCATTAAACCCACTCACATGTTACTTTTTGCAAAATTTCTTAAGAGGTTGAGTCTGGAGTCACTATCCTTAGCAAGTTATAATGCAGTGGTATGAATATGACATGCCACTTAAGATGGTACCTCTTTCCTCTATGCAGTCACCCATCTCTTTCATTCCATGCCTCTAATGTGTTAACTGCCCAGTGACAGTGTATTAGCTTAGAACAAAGCCAGTCAAGTTATAGCATATAAGCCATATCTGGTAGCTCTGACCTAGATTCAGGACAATAGAGTGCATTTACTACTATAGCTGTTACATGTTGCTGTTACTTATTCATGCACAAAATATCCCTTTACCATACAAATATGTAGTAAGCATAAATAAGCCATGATCTTTGCCTCTAAAAATCTGAGGTGTGCTACTTAAAATATATACTGGATTTCAAAGACAGTATGAAAAAGTAAAATATGTTATCATTTGAATATGATTTCAGTGTCTCCCAGGTATTAAAATTTAATCCCCATTGTGAGATTCTAAGGGGTGAAAACTTCTGGAAAATGATTAGGATTAGATAAAAATCATGATGTGGAGCCTCCATGATTGAATCCTGGTGGCTTTATAGAGGAAGAGACCAGACACACACATACGTACACGTGTACTTCCTGACTCATAGCATGTGATGCCCCATGCCACCACAGGACTCTGCCAGTTAGAAGGCCATCAACAGATATGATCCTTCTATCTTGCATCTCTAGAACTCAGCCAAAATAAACTTTCCAAATAACTTACCCAGTCTGTGGTATTGTGCTCTTGGCAACAAAAACCAAATTAATATACATGCCAACAATAATTTTTACATTGATTACCTGTTGAAATGATAAATAATAAATGATAAATAAATATAATAATGAATGAGTTAAAATTATTTAAATTAATTTCACCTGTTTGTTTTGACTTATTTAATGAGTCTATCAGAAAAATTTAAAATTATGCATTTAGCTTACATTATAGAGTCATGTGAGAGCCTGGAACTTATTGGGCAAAATCATATAGTTTTTCCTACAGAAAGATAAGGAAATAGCAAACAAGACAAGAGCCAAATCATTTATTAACTGTTAAATAAATGTTTATGTGTCAAAAACAATTATAGGCATTTGAAAAACAAAAAAGTAATAAAACATTATCCCTGTTCTCAAGGAATTTATGGTTTAATAAAAAAGCTGTGAAGGTGCTTTTGTACTTAATTCCAATAATGCCTCCTGAACAAAATGATATGTTCAGGGCTTTCCTCAATTCCATGGCCATCTGGCTCCAGTTATCTATTGCTACATTCCTACTTGCTCCCGGTTTCAGCTTCCCTAGTGGTAGAGGAAGTATGTATATTTGTTTGATGCACACAAGAAAAAACTTCATTTAGATACAGGTGTTATAGTATCTTCCTTAGAAGTACCTCTCCTTGCACATGGGCTTCGCCACTCCAGAGTTAGGAAAAATTACAATTGACAGCACTCACACAGGCACATATCCTCTACTCCTGACCGAAGTACTATCAGTCAAACATTTTTTCAATTCCTAGGAGCTCATAAGTACCATAAAAAAATATAGCATCACTTAAAAAAAAAGAAAAAAATATTCCAAATATTTATGAGATATCTATATGTGCGAAGTACCATGCAGATTCTATGAAAGAAACAAACTGAAACACATTATCTAAAGCATTGAAATACAATATGTCTACTTATTTATTACTTCAATTACTGAGATACAGACCCCACTTTTGATAAGGCACAAATTCCATTCCCCTTATCCAAATGAGCATATATATATATATATAAACAAACGGTTTAAAAAAATAAAATTATAATAAAAAATTATAAAATTTTATAAACTGTTTGAAGGCACTAAGGGTCATCTAAAACCTCTGGTTTAAAGAACAGATGATCTTGAACCTACTATGATAAAATATTTGGAATCCACTCCATCTCTAAGAACATTCTCATATCAAGCAATATGAATAAGCACAGAAAAAAGAATTAGCTAGTTAAATTTATCTAGATGTAAACAATGATTGTACCAACATCAACTTCCACTATCAATAACTTACTTACCGTGAACACAGCCCAGGAAAGGGCAGAATGGCCTCCTCCGTGCAGAAGGAGCAGGACTGGACCCTCTGAACCACTCTTGTAAACTCGAAAAGTGTATGAATAGTTAAAGATAAAATGTTTCAGTTTTTACTCACTGAAGTTTTTGATTATTTAGTCATAATTAATACCAACTAAAAAAATTCAGGAAGCACCAGGCTACATGCAAAACTGCAGACTTCCAAACTTAAAAGAAACTTAAATAGATGTTCTTGAGATATCAACCATCTGTTTTTGAAATCTGAAGCTAATAAGACCATTATTTTTAATGAAAAAAAAAAAAAAGATTCCCTTTGTCCTAAAATGAGGACATAGACCCCAAATTCTAGAAAGTAAACTCAATTGATTTATGAAACTTTCTCTTGGGTCCCCAAGAGATATAACACTTTGGGAATTTAATTCCTAATCCCTTTGCCATGTATTAGACAATTATAGCCAAGAAAGGCACTGGCATGGACTTTCAGGAAATATTACATGCTGTATAAAGAACAGATGGAAAATAAAATGAAATAAATAGCAGGAACAAAAAACCTTTTAGAAACTACACACAAATCTTCTAATTTAGACAACATCATAAGTTTACTAATGAATAAGTCACTTTGTAGAGGATATATCCTTGCCAGTTTCATTTTCTACTTCCACATCTTCCATGGACTCAAAGTACTGACTCCAAGGAACAGGGGAAAAGTCCCGCTTTCTTCCAGGGCTAAGGAAAAAAAACAACAGAGAGAGAGAGAGAGAGAGAGAGAGAGAGAGAGGGGGGGGGGAGGGAGGGAGAGAGAGAGAGACATTTCAAGTAAAAAATAGTTATGCATGAGAAGATCTTGGTCAATAAATGCTAAAGTAAATCTGAAATTTAAATAGCAAGAGTATTTTAAAGAAATAAGGCATTCATTATAAAACATCACATTAAAAATGTGTTTACATAAGTTCAAATATAAATTTAAGAGTAAAAATTTTAGGGGGGCTGGGATGTGGCTCAAGCGGTAGCGCGCTCGCCTGGCATGCGTGCGACCCGGGTTCGATCCTCAGCACCACATACCAACAAAGATGTTGTGTCTGCTGAGAACTGAAAAATAAATATTAAAAAAATAATAATAAAAAAATTTAAAAAGAGTAAAAATTTTAGGATTTTATAAAATTAATTCATTAGCATATTTTAATCACAAATAAATTCCATGTATATATATAGCACAAAATCTTCTCATTCTCTCTCCTTGATCTTAGCTGTAGGCTCTATCTATCCTATATCTTTCCTACTACAATCATTCTCAATCACTATTACTTCTTCACATCTTTAACCTCTCACACTCTTTTATGGGTTTATTTTGTTTTTGTTTTTTTGTCATTTCCCAACCAGTCAATATAGAACCTTCACAGAAGACAAACTGGCAATATAATATCTTGAACTTCTAGGAATTCATCTGATAACCTATTTACATAGAAGTACAATGATTTATCTACTCAATATAACATTATTTCTAATAGAGAAAAGTTGTAAACAACCTAAATATCCAAGAGCAGGGGACTGACAGAAGGAATTATACACTAAAAAAATGTTTTGCACATGTATATAACTCCAAGACTCATTGTTAAGTGAA
Organism: Spermophilus citellus; assembly: GCF_964194105.1. Taxonomy (NCBI): domain Eukaryota; kingdom Metazoa; phylum Chordata; class Mammalia; order Rodentia; family Sciuridae; genus Spermophilus; species Spermophilus citellus. Next base: position 193,481,976 of record NC_138183.1, read on the forward strand.
AAGGCAAACATGAGGTACATACTTGTATAAAACTGGGAAATATATATAATTGTTTAAGTATGTTTAGAATATCTCTAGAAGATATAACATTGATCAAAGTATGTCTAAAAGTCAGTATATCCAACTTCTGCCTTTTGACAATGATTATTAAAAAATACAAATTTTAAAACAAAAATAATCAATAAATATCTATTTTTAAATTATATCTTCATACTTGTACAGAAAATGAAAAGAATCCCGAGACTTCCCCTATTTCCACTCCTATTCTTCCTCCCAATCATGGGGAAAATTCAGAACTCTACCAGCAGCAAAACATCATTCCTGTCAGGTATCTTCCTGTACATGCCATGAGGCTGAATATAGAAGATTTTTAAAATATAAGACAAAGCTTCTTTAAAAACTTATGTAAAAGTATTCTTGGTTGATTATAATATTGGAAATAAATAGAGCAGCTAGGTAGTCAGGATGAATTTTTATTAATAGTGATACATTCACTGTACTGAATGTCTACTCTGTTCCAGGAATTGAGCCAGGTCAGTCATTTTCAATCTTTGTAACAACGAAATCACCTGAGGAACATTTAAAAATACTAACAGTTGGGTCTCACCCTAGAAATGAAATCAAGTGGTCAAGGGTATGGCTTAAGCTTTGAGAATTTTTAAAATTCCCCAAATTGAGAGACAAGTATTAGAAACATAAAGGTATTGAGTACATGGTTTGGAAAGAGAGAGGAGTTCAAATTCCTTAAAGTTCCTAATACCTTTGTACAATTCCTACAAGTTCCCAAGGCTTATGGTATAGACTTGGTTGTTAGGAGGATTAAGGTAGTTGCTTAGTTGCTCTCAAGTGAGTTTATTCTATTTTTTTAAACTTTCTGTTATTCTACAGTCTCCTCATCTAACTTGGTACTAATGTGAGACACATGAGAGCAAGAACATTTGCCATTTTTTTTAACCAATGTATTCCTCAAACCTGACATATTATTGATGAATGTTTGCTGACAGTGTGGAATGAGCTTAAAACACTTGGCATTGCATCTCAATAACTATTTATTAATTACTATTATTAAGTGGCTTTGAGGCTAATGAATATAATTGCCTTTACTTAAACCTTTCTAGTAAAAGAACAAGTGATGCTATAAAGCTCTACTAATCAAGAATATGATACAGGTGTAAAGAAAACCATAAACAACTGAATAGATTCCAGAGTCCAGAAATAACATTTATTATCATCTACTGATTTTCAAAAAGAGGCTAAGAAAATTCAATGAGGATAAGGATAGTCTTTCCAAACCATGATGTTCTGACAACTGAATATCCACATACAAAAGTATGAAACTGAAACCTTTCCTCATACCACACACATAACTAAATGCCTTTTGACAATGATTATGAAAACATACAAATTTTAAAACAAAAACAATCAATAAATATCTGTTTTCAAATTATGTCTTCATCTTTAGACAGGAAATGGGAAGAATCCTGAGACTTCCCCTATTTCCACTCCTATTCTTTCTCCTAATGATGGGGAAAATTCAGAACTGTACCAGCAGCAAAACATTATTCCTCTCAGATATGGAATGGATCACAAACCTAAACCTAAGATCTAAAACTGTAAAACCCTGAGACGTATACATAGGAGTAAAAGAACAAAAATTTCATGATGTTGGGTTAGGCAACAAAAAAAAAATTTTTTTTTGAGTGTTAAGAGTTGGACTTATTGAAGAATAGAAACAGGAACAGAAATCTGGCAGTGGGAGAAGAGACCTCATAACAGGTTTTCTGTCTGTGCTAGCCCAGGGGTTTATATAGCATGAGGGTCAACACTACTGGTACAAACTTATGCTAATAAGGGTTAAGCAACAATTTTTTAGATCCAACACCAACAACAGAAGTGATAAAAGCAAAAGCTTAAGAATTTGGATCTCACCCAAATTAGAAACTTTTCATTAAAACTATATGCAATTGTAGCCTGGAGTTCTGGAGAGAGGCACACCTATAAAGACCCATCAAAGAAAGAAAACTTCAGATCAATATCTCTAATGAATACAGATGCAAAAATTCTCAATAAAATTCTGGAAAATCGAATACAAAAACGTATCAAAAAGATAATGCACCATGATCAAGTAGGATTCATCCCCGGGATGCAAGGTTGGTTCAACATACGGAAATCAATAAATGTAATTCATCACATCAATAGATTCAAAGATAAAAATCATATGATCATCTCAATAGATGCAGAGACAGCAATTGACAAAATATAGATTCCTTCATGTTCCTCTAGAAAAACTAGGAATATCAGGAACATATCTCAACATCGTAAAGACTATCTATGCTAAGCCCCAGGCCAACATCATTCTAGATGGAGACAAATTGAAAGCATTCCCTCTAAAAACTGGAACAAGACAGGAATGTCCTCTTTCACCATTTCTATTTAACACAGTTCTTGAAACTCTAGCAAGAGCAATCAGAGAGATGAAAGAAATTAAAGGGATACAGATAGGAAAAGAAGAACTCAAATTATCATTATTTGCCAAGGATATGATTCTATACCTAGAAGACCCAAAAATATTTCACCAGAAAACTTCTAGAACTAATAAATGAATTCAGCAAAGTAGCAAAATATAAAATCAACACCCATAAATCAAAGGCATTTCTGTACATCAGTGACAAATTTTCTTAAAGAGAAATTAGGAAAACAACCCCATTTACAATAGCCTCAATAAAATAAAATAAAATACTTGGGAATAAACTCAATGAAAGAGGTGAAAGACCTCTAAAATGAAAACTTCAGCAAACTAAAGAAAGAAATTAAAAAAGACCTTAGAAGATGGAAAGATTTAATTTGTTCTTGGATAGGCAGAATTAATGTTGTCAAAATGACCATACTACCAAAAGCACTATACAAATTCGATGAAATCCCAATCAAAATCCCAATGTCATTCCTCATAGAAATAGAAAAAGCAATCATCATGAAATTCACCTGGAAAAATAAGAGACCCAGAATAGCCAAAGCAATCCTTAGCAAGAAGAGTGAAGCAGGTGGCATCACTATACCAGACCTTAAACTATACTACATAGTTTAAGTATCAAAAAAAGCATGGTATTTGCACAAAAATAGACCTGTATACCAATGGTGCAGAATAGAGGACACAGAGACTAACCTATATAACTAGTTATCTTATATTGGACAAAGGTGCCAAAAACGTACATTGGAGAAAAGATAGCCTAGGTGCTGGGAAAACTGAAAATCCACATGTAATAAATGAAATTAAACCTCCGTCTCTCACTGCACAAAATTCAACTCAAAGTGGATCAAGGACCTAAGAATTAAACCAGAGACCTTACACCTAATGGAAGAAAAAGTAGGCCCAAATCTCCATCATATCAGATTAGGCCCAACTTCCTTAACAAGACTTAAAACTTTAACAAGAATTAAAACCAAGAATCAATAAATGGGATGGCCTCAAACTAAAAAATTTCTTCTCAGCAAAAGAAACAATCTGTGAGGTGAACAGAGAGCCTACATCTTGGGAGCAAATTTTTACCCCTCACATATCAGATAGAGCACTAATCTCTAGGGTATATAAAGAACTCAAAAAGCTAAGCACAAAAAAAAAAAAAAAAAAAAAAAAAAAACCAAAAAAACAAATAACCCAATGGATAAATGAGCCAAGCACATGAACAGACACTTCTCTGAAGAGGATAAACAATCAATTAACAAATATATGAAAAAATGTTCATCATCTCTCACAATTAGAGAAATGCAAATCAAAACTACTCTAAGATATCATCTCACTCCAGTCAGAATGGCAGCTATTATGAATACAAACAACAATAAGTGTTGGTGAGGATGTGGGGAAAAAGGCACACTCGTATGAGTGCCATATTGGTACAGCCAATATGGAAAGCAGTATGGAGATTCCTTGGAAAACTGGGAATGGAACCACCATTTGACCCAGCTATCCCACTCCTCGGTCTATATCCAAAGGACTTAAAAAACAGCATACTATAGGGACTCAGCCACATAAATGTTTATAGCAGCACAATTCACAATAGCTAAACTGTGGAACCAACCTAGATGCCCCTCAGTAGATGAATGGATTAAAAAATGTGGCATATATACACAATGGAATATTACTCAGCAATAAAATCATGGCATATGCAGGTAAATGGATGGAGTTGGAGAAGATAATGCTAAGTGAAGTTAGCAAATCCCCCCAAAATAAATGCTGAATGTTTTCTCTGATATAAGGTGACTGATCCATAATGGGGTAGGGAGGGGGAGCATGGGAGGAATAGATGAACTTTAGATAGGATAGAGGGGTGGAAGGGTAAGGGAGGGGGCAGGGGGTTAGCAATGATGGTGGAATGTGATAGACATCATTAACCAAAATACAGGTATGAAGACATGAATTGGTGTGAACATACTTTATAGACAAACAGAGATATGAAAAATTGTGCTCTATATGTGTAATAAGAATTGTAATGCATTCCATTGTCATGTATTTAAAAAATAAAATCAATTAAATATTAAAAAAAGAATTAAAACCAAGAATCAATAAATGGGATGGATTCACAATAAAAAGCTTCTTCTTAGCTAAAGAAATAATTAGTGAGGTGAATAGAGAGCCTACAGAATGGGAGCAAATTTTTACCACAAACACATCAGACAGAGCACTAATCTCTAGGATATATGAAGCACTCAAAAACCTTAACATCAAAAAAAAAAAACAAAAAACAAAAAACAATCAATAAATGGGCCAAGGACATGAACAGACACTTCTCAGAAGAGGATATACAATCAATCAACAAACATATGAAAAAATGTTCAACATCTCTAGCAATAAGTGTTGGCAAGGATGTTGGGAAAAAGGTGCACACTCATACATTGTTGGTGGGACTACAAATCGGTGCAGCCAATATGAAAAGCAGTATGGAGATTCCTTGGAAAACTGGGAATGGAACCACCATTTGACCCAGTTACCCCACTCCTCAGTTTATACCCAGAGGACTTAAAAAAAGCATTCTACAGGGACACAGCCACATCAATATTTATAGCAGCACAATTCACAATAGCTGAATTGTGGAACCAACCAGATGCTCTTCAGTAGATGAATGGATAGGGAAACTTTGTTACATATACACAATGGAACACTACTCAGCATTAAAAGAGAACAAAATTATGGCATCTGCAGGTAAATGGATGGAACTGGAGAATATAATGCTATCCAAGTGAAGTAAACCAATCCCAAAAAACCAAAGGCCAAATATTTTCTTTGATATGAGGATGCTGACTCACAATGGCAATTGGTGGGGGGGCATGGGAGGAAAGGAGGAACTTTAGGGCAAAGGAGAAGGTGGGGAAGGGAGGGGGGAAGGGGGTAGGAATGATGGTGGAATGAGTTAGACATCATTACCCAGAGTACATGTATGAAGACATAAATGGTGTGAAAATACTTTGTGTACAGTGACTTGAAAAACTGTGTTCTATATGTGTAATATTGCATTCTGCCATCATGTATAACAATTAGAATAAATAATTACCAAAAAATATGCACTTTTTAAAATTTTAGTCATTTCTTTCTTTTTTTCTTTTTGTGGTGCTGGGGATCGAACCCAGGGCCTTGTGCAAGCACTCTACCAATTGGGCTATATCCCCAGCCCTATATGCAGTCTTCATAATACTGTGCAAGGATAGTTAACCCATAGTTTTAAGGACAATAGCATGGGTTATGAAGTTAGATCATCTTTGTTTAAATTTCATGTATAAGTTTTGTGAACTTTAGCATGTTAATCTGCCTCATTTTCCTCGACTATAAGAAGTGATGACAAGTGACCTTCATTCTAGGGCCCAGAACTACCAAAGAAAGATAAAACTCCAAGGCAAGTGACTGCCACACAATCAAAAAGCATAAAACACATGAGGAAACAAACCTATAAAGATTTCCCACACTGAAATTATCACAAAGTAACTGCTTAATACATTAAAATAAACAAGAATCTGAAATACATATAGCTTTAAATTACAAATGATTAAAATTTAAAAATAAGTGATCAAGTTTAACAGACCATGTAGATAGAGCTAGGGGTAAATCACAGATTCCTGTTGTCCTTCAGAGTCCTTGGACCCTACATAGTCAACAAAATCCTCAGATGCTCAAGGCCTTTACATAAAATGGTACAGTATTTGTATCCCATATATTTTAATATTTCTTTTAGTTGTAGATGGACACAATACCTTTATTTTTTAAATTTATTTTTGTGTGGTGCTGAAGATCAAACCCAGTGCCTCACACACGCTAGGCAAGTGCTCCACCACTGAGCCACATCCCAGTCCCCATTGTACTTTAAATCACCTCTATATTACTTATAATTCAGAATACAATGTAAATGCTACACAAATAGTTGTCATACTGTATTGTAAAGGGAATAATGAAAAAAGACTGTACATGTTCAGTACAGACACAATTTTCTCCCCAAATATTTTCCACCTAAAATTACTTGAATCTGTGGATAAGGAAACTTCAGAAGGGGAGAGCCAACAGTAATCTGTTCAGACATATCTAAATATCTAGAATACAACACAGAAACAAAAGATGTGAAATATGAGTCTGGGTACAGGCGCAGTGGCAAATGCCTGTAATAGGAGGCTCTCGAGTTCAAAGCCAGTCTCAGCAACATTGAAGTGCTAAGCAACTCAGCGAGACCCTGTCTATAAATAAAATACAAAATAGGGCTGGGGAAATGACTCAGTGATTGAGTGCCCCCGAGTTCAATCCCTGAAACCAAAAAAAAGATGGAAAATATCCAAGAAGCTAAGAAATATAAACAGGAGAGTAAATAAGACTTACATATGTCAAAATTTGAGTTCCAAAAGGAATTAAGAGGATGGAATAAAAGTAATATTTGAAGAGGTAATATGCTGAAATTTTCAGAACTGATATTACATTGTAACTACAGATTCATGAAATCCAATAAATCATATTTTTTAACCTTTTTTTAAAATGTGGTGCTGAGGATCAAACCCAGTGTCCCATGCGTGCTAGGTGAGTGCTCTACCACTGAGCCACAACCCCAGCACCCCCTCTGCTCCCCCAGTCATAATTTTAAGAGAAGTAATACATTATGGTAAAACTGCAGAAGCTTAAAAACAATTAAAGCAACCCCTAGTTGCCAAAAATACTAAAGGACATAAGGATAAGTTTGTTCATTTCAGCACCAGTAGAAGTAGAAAAGAATAGGAAAAACAACAACAACAACAACAAAAAACAATGGCTATCAAGAGAGATGGGTTGAAAAACACTGTTATATCCATACAACAGACTACTACACAGTTGGGGTGGGGGTGGAGAATGAGAAAGATCTGGTGTACCGATAAGAAATGATCAGGTTTTAAAAGAGCAATATGTAGAACACTATGTATTCTATTATCTTTTCTAAAAGGAGGAAATATAAATATTTGAACTTTTTAAAAAAAGTGCAAGAATAAAACAAAAACTAACAAAAATGGTTACTTATGAGGCAGTGAAAGGGAAAAGCAGAAACCAGGCTTTTCTGAATACATTGTTAAATAATTTCAATTTTGGAATTATTTAAATAACTTTTCTTTGGAGTTATTTAAATAACAGGCTGCCTGTATTAATTACTTGACTTGTAGGTCCTTCTTCCACTTCTAAAAATAAGAAGTTAAGCAGTCTGAAAAATCTCAATCACAACCATTATCAACAAAGGGAATAAGTAACAATACAGTAGAAATTATTCCAAGTGACTTTAAAACACAATTATTTGACTGCACATCTCTGGTGGGATAAGGAAAAAAAAAACTGGGAGAAATTTTAAACAGTACTCAGTAATATTGTTGGTTGTTTTTACTGGTAGTAAAATTCATTATTTGAAACATGATATACATATGTATTTGGATAAAACAAGTAGGTAGCTGGATTAATGTCATTAGAAACCAAGATTACCAAGATTGTAAGAGAGAGAAATGTGTAACAGTAGATTGGGTAGAGAGAGGTGATGGGTGGGGAGGAGAGGGGAGGAGGGGATAGGAAGGGCAGCAGAATACAACAGACATTAGTATGGCTGTATAACCAATGTGATCCTGCAATCTGTACACGTGGAAAAATAAGAATTCATACCCCATTTGAATCAAATATATGATATGTCAAGATCATTGTATTGTCTTGAGCAACTAATAAAAAAAGAATAAACCCTAATAAAGATTTAAACAGAAATAAATAAATAAAATCAAAGTAGTAAACAACACTATAATCTTAAATTTGAATTGAACATGAGTATATACTTATGATCTTTTTGTCCTAATTGCTAGCTATGTCTAAGTTTACAAGCAAAAACCAACCTAGAAGCAATGAGTTCCTGTAATGCCCAGAATGAGAGATCTAAATGCAATTTCCAGTGTCTAGAGGAAGCCTGTATTACTTGGCTTGTAGGTCCTTCTTCCACTTCTAAAAACAAGTAGCAGAATCTTCAAATCTCTCTCAGACTCTGACCTGCTCTTCTGCCTCCTTCTTCTTTAAAAGACACTAGAAACTACTTTGCATCCATCCAGAAAATTCAGGATATTTATTTATTTTAAGGACAACTGATAAGCAACTTTAATCCCCCTCCACCTTGTTAAAACAAACAAAACAAACAAACAAATATATTCACAGGTCTTAGGGTAGTACCTTAGTATCTTCAAGGTGCTATTATTCCACTTCGCATAGGTTCTGTAAAGTCTTTGTGTTATTTCAAAAGAACAGCAGAGATATTGATTAAACTTTGACTTTTCTATTCAGTATGTATGTTGTAATATCTAGAGCAAAATCCCAAGGAATCACTAAAAAACTATAAGAACAAGTTCAGTAAGGGTATAGAATATAAGGTAAATATACAAAAATCAATTGTATTTCTATGTGTTTATAGTAAATAATCATAAAAATAACCAAAGAAATGCAAGGCCTATACACTGAAAACTACATAACATTGCTTAAGAAATTAAAGATAGCAGAAAAAAATGGAAAAACATCCCGTTTGTAGATATGAAAACTTAATACTGTTAGATGTTAATACTCCCCAAATTGATATACAGATTCAAAGCAATGCTCATCGAAATTACAGCTAACTTCTTTGCATAAACAGACAAGCTGATCCTAAAATTCATGTGGAAATTCAAGGGACCTAGAACAAATAATATTTTAAAAACCAAAGTTGGAGGCCTTAATTCCTGATTTCAACTTACTACAAAGCTACTACAATCAAAAGACAGTAATACAAGCACACACACACACACACACACACACACACACACACACATATATATATATGAGAGACAGACAGACAGACACTATAAGGTCAATATACAAAAATAAATTGTATTTCTATATGTTTATACTGAACAATCAAAAAATGAAATTTTTTATGTGGAGAACAGTTCCATTCATAGGAGCATTGTTAAGAAAAAAATACTTAGGAATAAATATATAACTAAAGAAATGCAAGATATGTGTACATATATATCTGTGTATATATGTGTATACATGTATGTGTGTGTGTATATATATATATATATGTACATATATAAATATATGTATATATGGTATAAAATTTGGGAGTTCAAAAATAAACCCATACATTTATGGTCAAAGGATTTTTAAAATCTATTTATTTATTTTTGCATTATAATTCTTAATACATCATTATATCATAATTTATCATATCTTTGATTATATATAACATACGTTGACACCAAATTCATATCTTCATACATGTATTTTGTATAGTGATGAGGGTCTCCTTTCACCATCCATGCTATTCCCCTTCTCCTTCCCTTTCCCTCCCACCCCTATTCCCTATCTAGAGGTAATCTTCCTCCCTTGTTCTCCCCCCCAATGGTCAAAGAATTTTTGACCAAGGTGCCAAAATAATTCAATAGGCAAAAAGGAGTCTTTCCAATAAGTGGGTGTTAGACAACTGGTTATCCATATGCAAAAGAATGAAACCAGACACATTCCTCAAATCATACATAAAATAGTAACTCAAAATGGAAAGACTTACATGTAAGAGTTAAAACTATAAAACTTTTAGAAGAAAAAAAAAACTCTTGTATTTGTTGGTCATTTGTATTTGAGAAGTGTCATATTGACCATTTATTAATTGGGTTATTAGGTTTTTTGAGTTCTTTATATATGCTGGGTATTAATCCTCTTTCAGAAGAGTAACTAGCAAAGATTTTCTCATTCTGTATGTTCTCTTGTCACATTCTTGAATGTTTCCTTTGCTGTGCAAAAGCTTTTTAATTTGATGTCATCCCATTTATTAACTCTTGGCATTATTTCCTGAGCTATAGGGGTTCTACTGAGAAAGTCATTGCTTACGCCTATATGTTGGACTACTGATTCTATGTTTTGAGTCACATAGTTTCTGGTCTAAACATTCAACAGAGTTAGCAATTAAGAAAATGCAAATCAAAACTACACTGAGATTTCAGTTCACTCTAGTTAGAATGGCAGCCACCAAGAATACAAACAATAATAAAAGATGGAGAGGATACGGAGAAAAAGGAACACTTTTACACTATGGTGGGATTGTAAATTAGTGCAACCACTATGGAAATCAGTTTGGAGGTTTCTCAAAAGACTAGGAATGAAACCACTATCTAACCCAGAGATACCTCTCTCTCCTTAGTATTTAACCTAAAGAATTAAAATCATCATGTTATAGTGATACAAGCATACCCATGTTTATAGCAGTATAATTCACAATAGCTAAACAATGGAACCAGTCTAGATGTCTGTTAATAGATAAACAGATAAAGGAAATGTGATATATACATACACACACACACACACACACACACATATATACACACATGTGGGTATGCATGTATATGTTTTATTTAGCCATAAAGAAGAATGAAATTATGGCATTTACAGGAAAATGGATGGAACTTAAGAACATTATGTTAAGTGAAATAAGCCAAACTCAGAAAGTCAGGGGTCTTTATGTTTTCTCTCTGACAGGAGAATGAAAAAGAAAGGTGGGAGCGAGCAAGTGGGGAGCATCAAATGAAAATCAAATGGAGATCAGGAGAATAGAGGATAGGAACTAGGAGGAGAGGGAAAGGGGAAATAATGGAGACTGATATTGGCAAATTATATTGTTATATTGTGTGCATGTACCAATATGTAACCATGAATCCCACCATTATGTACACCTATAATATACTAACAAGAAATATGGGGGGGACCCTTTCAGAGGTACTTAGCACCTATAATTCCTAAACCTTGTGATATGGATAAGCTTGCATTTCCATTCTCCTCCAAGTAGTTTTCAGCTTTTACTTCTCTGCTCTGAGTTAATATTCTTCAACTTACTTCCTATCTTACTAAATTTTGATGATATATCATTTTTCCTCCTCTTCTATGTCTTTTTGGTTTTATTTCTTTTTCCAAATTATTATAATATGATGAAGTTTAGGAAGTAAATATAGAAAAATGAATTAACTTCTACAAAAACCCTCTGGGGTAGTTATTATTTTCCCTGTTTGAAAATGAGAAAACTTAGATCAAGGGATATTAAATAACTTATCCAAAACAATAAAAACTTAGCTGAGTTTAAAAATCTGACTTTTGGGTCACTTCCTTATCAGTTCTAAATACTATCCTCACAATAACATTAGGTTCTTCATTCTTGAAAACATTAAAGCTGGCAATGAACATCCAGAAATGCCTAGGAAGAGGTGGGTGCTGTACGTAAAATAATTGGTAGAGGACCCTTGTAGCAAACTTGAGCACCAGAGAGGCTAAGAAAAAAGTCCATTTTTACAACTATAAAGATAATATCAGGAGGGAGCAGGAACATGAAGAGAGAAGGAAGAATCAAAGACATTTTTCAAGTGTATGTGATATCATTCCAAGAGAGAACAGGAGGCCTTTTTAAAACATTCCAACTTAATTAAATACTGATTTATCATACACTTGAAAATTTTTAAAATCTTAAATCCTATTCCTATTACTTTTCTATGTTGGCCATTAGTAAGTATGTTAAATCATCTCATAAGTGGAAACAACAAAATCCAAAAATGGAAATAGTAGCATTTCATAGAATGTCCTGCATTAGACAGGACAGGATATTTAGAGCCAGGGTACTTACAAGATGTGGTTTCAAGCAAATAAATGAAATTTTACTTCACTTAAAATCATTTTCACATAAGATACTTAATCCATGGGAAATTCCAACCTGCTGAGTCAGATCACACAAAAATATACTTTGCTTAAAATACATAGACAAACTGCTGCAGCGTAAGAAAAACAGTTGTAATGTTATACCAGAATTCTTTGTCTAAGAAAAAAAAAAAGCCTAAATTTATTTCCACTAGTAACTCACCAGGAGAACAAATAGTTGTTGCCTTCTTTTCCTAAAAAACTAAAAGTAAAGAGGAAAAAAAAAGGTATATCCTTTTCAACAGGCTATGATTCCCTTCATGACTTCACTCCTTAACAAATAACTGATACCAGCTTGACATTATGTTCTTAACAAGTGGATAATAAAAGCCTTAGAGGGTTTTGAGGAGAAAATGAAACTGTGCATGTGTAGAAGGAAGCATTATTTAAATTGTAAAGTGATATAACAGAAACTTATTTACTATATCTCATTAATTCTAAGACACATTTCTTTCCATATTTAAAATTATAGTGTCCTAACAATGCTGTTGGTAAGGTAATGGTTCTAAATTGATTCTCATTGCCTGTATGTGAGTGAACACCAAAACCAGTATCAAAACTATCCAGATATGTGTTGACAACTTGAGAGAAAATCTTGGAGATAAATGTGAAATGCTCTTTTAACCACCAAGAGCTAAATCATCGTGAGGAGAAGAAGGGTTCAGTTAGATGAGTTAAGCAGTAAGTGTCAAAAGTAAGATAGCTTTACATAATTATAAAGCCAGCATATGGGCTGATATGAATTTTAGGAAATGTTCCAATTCTATTGTTCTTAGGCTTGTTCTTGAAATGTCTTTAAGAACTGATGAGATACAGGAAATAATTTTTTCTACTACATGGTCTTACAACTTAAATAATGATTCCAAACAAATACCATGTCATTTTTCCCCCTCTGTAAGGCTAGCATTAGCCCTAATTTAAAAAAATAAGCCAGGCAAGGTGTCAATTCCCAGTAGTCCCAGTTACTAAGGAGGATGAGGCAGGATCACTTTAGTTAAGAGTTTAAGATCAGTCTGGTCAACACAGCAAGATTACACACACACACACAAAGACAAATATATATGACAACTTTTCTAAAATGATCTGAGCTCAAATATAAAAAAATAGCCACTTTTGTTAGCACTGATGAAAGCAAAAAGGCAGACAAAGCTTTTTGATGTTTTATAAGTACTAATTGTGTTGTTTACCCTTATAATCAACATATGTGGCTTTACCCAGTAATCAGAATCTATATTAGCTACTATTCTGACATAATAGAAAGTAGGTTTGGAATTAGAATTTAAAAGTCCATACAGAAGTCTCTGGTGAAGTGTATGTCAGATCAATAGTCATATAACCACCTCCTCAGACTCTTCTACATGCTCTGATGATCTACAATAAAAGACATATTTTAAAGGCAAGGAGCAAATATCTTTAGGGTAATTGTTTTTGAACTTCCTTCCAATCATAACTTACTTACACGGTATAAGTGAAAGGTTAATAAAATAGGTACTTGTCACTCTGTTTTTCTATATGCTTAACAAAACACTGTTGAAATCTTGTTCCCAGAATGTGCTGTCCCCAACTGCCAAACTGCAGGATGCACTCCCTCACTGGGTTGCAGGCAAACTGCCCACTCGCCCTGACACGTCAATGAACTTCCCTCCCTGCCCTCTCCAAGGAAAGTATATAAACTCTGCTTAAGCTGTTCTCAGGCCTCTCTCTCTCTCTTTGCTCTAGTGAGCTCTGAGCCCCAGCATGCTGGTCCCCAAATAAACCCTTTTGCTGTTGCATGAGGCAGTCTCTTGGTGGTCTCTTCCTCCGACGTTTCGCCGGTCCCTTACATAAGCAGATAATAAATTATGTGCTTATTCCCATTCAATTAAAGAGACATTTTAGTATGCTCTAAATGGCAGGCCTTGATATACTTACCTGGTACTAGGGAAATAAGCAGGCCAGAAGTTTCTATTGATTAAAATTTGTCCTGAAAAAAAATTATATGGGGGACTGGGGATGTAGCTCAGTGCTAGCAAGTGTGAGGCCCTGGGTTAAATCACAATACCACACACATTAAAGAAAAAGAGAAAGAGAGAGGGGAAATCTAAACTTGGACTCTGCCTCAATTCATTTGAGGACAGGGAAGGTAAGTAGTCATTGTACACCACAGTTATAACAACAGTAAGTCACAAGAGTTCATAGATGATATCCAGTTGAAGAACTGGTCAAGGAAGGAGTCACAAAGATGATATCTGGTGTGAAAACTCTGTTAAACCAAATGGTATAAAAATTCAAAGGAGTATTTTATTTCTTTATTTAAAGCAACACTAGGGATGAAACTTAGGGCCTTGAGCATGCAAAACAAGCTCTCTACCACTGAGCCATACCCCCAGTCCCAAAGTACCACTCCTATTAAACACTGACTTGTATAGGGAATGGGCAAAAGTACAAACTCTCTTTAATTAACAATATAAAAATCACAATTTCCAATTAACTGTGAAAAATGTTAATATACAGATTCTCCAGCTTAAAAATGGATTTGTTTAAAGTTTTTAAAGTAGTAGGTTATGAATACTAAAAATTCTCCTAACAGTATAATGATATATTGGTAAATTCTCTGGGTAGCTCTGCTCCCAGCCTACTTATCCATAATTGATAAAATGCCATTTAGATAAATATGAAATTCAAGTGAATTTAAATTTTTAAATACATTTTGAACCACAATTCTTATTTTGGGCCTGGGGGACCTGGGGATTAAACCCAGGGGTACTTTACCATTGAGCTACATCCCCATTCCTTTAAAAAAAATTTTTTTTTTTTAAATTTTGAAACAGAGTCCTGCTAAGTTGTGGAGGCTCGCCCAGAACTTGTGATCCTCCTGCTTCTGCCTCCTGAGTTGCTGGGATTATAAGCATGCCACTACACCAGCACAACCATGATTCTCATGTTTAAGGAAAAGGTGGTTTAACTAAAAGGATGAGAAAGATTAAATGAAACAAGCAGGGCATGTATATATGCTAGGTACTTTACAAGAACCTGAACTATATTTTCTTTTTTGTCTTTTTCTTATGTTTTCTTTTTTCTACATTTTATATTTTCTTAAAATAATAAGAACAGAGGTTTATAAATACTAAATCATAGGGGAATATAAATAGAGAACAAGTTCATTTTTACAGCTTGTCAATAATCACAATTTTTAATCTCATTTCTATGTTCACCAAATCTATAGCTCCTCCTTCCCATTTACTTCCCTACTAAATTCAGGGTGAATAAGTCTAAACTATTGAAAAAAATGTCATGTTTCCATTTTATCTAAGTGATATTCATTCACTCAACAAATGTTAATTGAGCTCCTATATGCTGTTTGGGGGCAGGTAAATAAAATACAAAGGAGTTTACAATTAAATTAAGGAAGACTAAACAGGTAGATCACAATGTTGTTGCTAGCAGAATATATGAAATACTGTCTATACAAAGTACCATCAACTATAAGATAAAGTATGACACAATATTTTTTCACTCAGAATTCTTATATTTTTATATAAAATAATTCATTTTATTTTTATATAAGAGTTCATTTATACTTAAACTGATTAATCATACATCACTTATTAGTGTAAAAGTTTCCTTTTTTCCATTTTTCACGAGATAAAATAATTAAGGTATTCCTGACAAAGTTTTTCATATTAAAGTCCTACTGTCTTCTGAATCACTCTTACCAATATAGTTCTCTGTGCCACATAAGAACATTGGTGATGGAGTGTTTCCTAAAACTAAATACCAGCCCATATGCTGGCTTTATAATTATGTAAAGTTATCTTACTCACTGCTTAACTCATCTGACTAAACACCTACCCCTCCTCACAATGATTTAGTTCTTAGTGGTTAAAAGAGAACTTATTTATCTCCAAGATTCTCTCTCAAGTTATCAACACCTATCTGGAAAGTTTTGATACTGGTTTTGGTGTTCATTCACATACAGGCAATGAGAATCAATGTAGGACTGTCACCAGATCAACAGCAATGTTAAAACACTATCATTTTATTTTTACTTATTTAAGGTTTTTAATTTTTTTTGGTACTGGTGCTTTACCACTGAGTTATATCCCCTTTTTAATTTTTATTTTGAGCCAAGGTCTCACTAAGTTGCTAAGGCCTTGAACCTGTGATACTTCCACCTCAACCTCTCAAATCAACTTGGGATTACAGGTGGGTGTTCAGGCTTGGCCACCATCATTTTAAATATGAAAAGAAATGCATCTTAGAAGTTTCCATTACATCACACCTTACAATTTAAATATTCCACACATACACCATTTCATTTTCTCCTCAAAACTACATTAAGAAAATGTTAAACCTAATGAGATGGTGAACTCCTTTAATCCTAACAATTAGGGGAGCTGAGGTAGGAAGATCGCAAGTTCAAAGCCAGCCTCAGCAACTTAGTGAGGCCCTAAGCTACTTAGTAGGACACCGTCTCAAAATAAAAAATAAAGTGGGCTGAGAATGTGGCTCCATGGTTAAGCATCAGTTATTTGTTAAGGAGTGAAACCAGGAAGGGAATCCAGTTTGTTGGTTTTAAAATCTATCTTCTTTCTCCTACAAGACAGAAAAAATACAGAACTAGTAGTGGAGTGGGCAAACCAAGGCCTATGGGCAAGTCCAGACCACTATCAATTTTTGTAAGCCCCATGAGTTGAGAATGATTTTTAAATTTTTAAAGATTTGGGCAAGTTGGGGTTGGGGAAAAAAACTAATTAATGAAGTGAAAATTATGTGATAAAGGTATGAAGTTTTTTGGATTCCAATTTAATTAAGCTGTTTAATAAGTAACAACAAAGAAAATGATGTGAAATTCAAATTTCATTGGCTACAAATACTGTTGGAACTCAGTTACAGACCAACAGCCATACAACCTCATACGATATCAATTGATATATTTACTGCTTGCCTGTGACTGTTTTTTTTTCACTCGACAACAGCAGAATTGAGTACCTGCAACAGAGACTATATGTGATCTGCAAAGCCTAAAATACTTATTGTCTAGTTCCACACAGAAAAAAGTTTTCTGATCACTGGTATAAATGATAGGTACCACAAAAAATAAAAACCAATAAAAAGAAAATAGAAGATCAGAGCAGGCTAGACTAACCTAGAACAGCCTCAGGACCCATTTGAAATGACTGTTGTATGTCCATCAAATCAACACTTTATAAAAAACATTTATTTGTGCTTATATAGAAGACACAAAGAAATACAAAAACCCTTGCACTCCAAGAATTGTAATTTTATTGGAGAAATAATAAATTTGCATAAATTTTTTCACAGATAAGTTTGATAAAACAATAAAAACTGCAATACTAAGCAGTAATATACAAAAATCAGCAATTTAGTACAAATAACAGAAGTGTTATAGGTACTAAAAAGGGAAAGAGAAAATGAATGGGCTACAGTAGTCTGAAAGAGTTTCATGAGTTTTAAAGATGGATAGAACTTGAAAAAGTGAAGAAAAAGAAGGACTAGGGAGCATAGAGTATGTGCTGTTCATACTGTATATTATGATGCCTACTAGGAGATAATGACCAACCATTGCGAGGAAAATAAACTTGGCAACTGGCATGTGAAAAAAAATATTTTGATGGGCTGGGGGTATAGGTTAATGGTAGGCACATGCTTAGCATGCATAATGACCTGGTTTCAATCCATAGCAACGAAACATTTTTTTAAAATTGTGAATTGGGTAATTTATAGTGCCTGGAAATAACTACAGAGAGCTTTTAATGCTACCCTTGGAAAACACACCGCTTGCTCTGGTCCCTATAATTGGTGGAGTCACCAGTGTGTGACCACCTCCTTGGAAAATAGTCTGTACTTAGAAAATAGGAGATAAATCAGGCAAGGGTAGAACAACTTAATCCTTTAAAATGAAGCTAGTTTGAAAATAACTGCTATAGATATTTACTCTCACAGTGATGAAATGCTTTTGGGTATGGGGAAATCAAATAGGAAGAGATAAATTGTCAAAATTTCTTAAAATAAAACTAAGTAACAGGAATGAAACTTTACAGTAGAGAGACCAATTATATAAGTTTCAACCATTTAAGTATTTTAAATCACAAATCAAGATATTGTAAGCATTTACAATGTCTTTTATGTAAAAGCTGGTATTGAAATAAAGTAGAAATTCTATTATTCTATGAAGTGTAACAAGCTTTATGAAGAAAGGTATTAAAAGTCTAGTTATGCCATCTTAAAGGAACTGGTTAGGAAATAAGGTTAAAAAATGAGGCTATTAGGTCCATGAGCTGGGTTTCTCATTTGGTCAGCACTTGAAAACCAGCATACTAAGTACCAGGAAAATACAAACAACATTCCTATCCTAAAGAAGCTCAATCTTGAGAAGCAGAGAGTTGGCCAATAATTATAAGTTGGTGGGGTAAATGTTATATCCACAGAGGACTAGGGAGCATAGAGTATGTGCTGTTCATATTGTATATGATGATGCCTACTAGGAGATAATGATCAACCGACAAAATCATATGACCAGCTACTAAGGAAAGAAAGGAGGGAAGAAGGGGAAGAAAAAACAGAGTAAATTTTACCCTGAGAAAACAAGAAATAAGAAATACAAGTTGCCAGGTGCAGTGGTGCATGCCTGTAATCCCATTGGCTGGGGAGGCTGAGGAAGGTGGATTTCAAGTTCAAAGCTAGCCTCAGCAAAAGTGAGGCACTAAGCAACTCAGTGAGACCCTGTCTCTGCACAGAATACAGGAGATATGGCTCAGTGGTCAAGTGCCCCCGAGCTCAGTCCCCAGTAACTCTACAAAAACATTAATAAAAAATAATTTTTTAAAAAGAAGCACAGTTGTATGCTGGACATAGTGATGCACACAAATCCCAGCAACTTGGGAGGCTGAGGCAGGAGGATCAAGCTCAAGACAGTCTGGGCAATTCAGTAAGGTAAGACCTTGTCTCAAAATAAAAAAAAATTATAAAGGCTGAGAATGTACCTCAGTGACAGATTGCTTGCCTAGTATAAGCAGGTCCCTGCATGTAATCCCCAGTACCCCACTCCACACATAAATAAATATTAACACACACACACATTTTTAAGTAAACATCAAATTAAATAGGCCTAGGACTAGGGATGTGACTCAGTGGTACAAGTGCTTGCCTGTCATGCATGAGGCCCTGGGTTCAAATCCCCAAGCACCAAAAACAACAACAATAACAAAACAAATTAAATAGGCCTAATATACTTCAACATCTACTAGGCTGCTAAGTCTGCTAAGTTATTGATGAGTCATGAACTACACAGTAGGAGTACTAGTCACTGTTGTCATTAAATCTCCAGACTATGAATCTTGTAGTATAGAGGATGAATACTGAAGCTTAATTGCAGCCAGCCGTTTAAATCAAGGCACCACTGCTTTTGAAATGTCCTCATTAGTAGTGCTTTAAAGAGAATGGAAAGAAGGCAACCAGATGGCTGGCTGGGAGTTGTGGTAGGTTTGGAGTGTTCATTACTAGTGATAACATATTATTAAAGCAGCAGACTTCTAAAAATCACACATATCTTGAATCAAGCTATTAGAAATCATCCTACCCATAGCTTTATGAAAGGAAACAAATAGGTGTTCATTATATGTCAGTAAGGGTTTTAAACTCTGAAAGACAAGTATTTCTATTTTAAGGGTGGCTCAGAGACATAAAACAACTTGCCCAGAGCCACTTTTGGTAAGAACGGAGCTTGGATTTAAATTCAAGTATGGGGCTGGGGATATAGCTCAGTAGTAGAGCACTTGCCTAGGTATGCATGAGGCTCTGGGTTCAATGCCCAGCACTATAAAAACAAAAAACAAACTCAAGTATGTCTGTTGCCAAGTGTTCTTTTTACTACACCACAACTGTAGGGCCCAGAAAAAGAAAAATAACTGATCAGAGTTCTGGCTTAACAACTGACATGGCTTGTCAGTGGCAGAGTGGATTTCCACTTCTTCCACCTGGAAAAAAATCCATAATAAAGGACGTGTAGAAGGGAATGTTGAAAAGGGACTAACTTGTCTTCTACTGTGTTTGGAATCATTTGAATATTCAACATAATTTTTTATTCAATCTTCAAAATACACCAGTAGTATGAGCTTGCGATTGGTAATAATACTGTATTTGGAACATCTAAATGTGGGATATAAGTGAATCACTCTTTTAAAAGGGTATAGAACACACTGTTCTACTGTAGTAACTTTGTGGCCACTTACTGTTGTTATTGCAGTGAGCTCAAGTGTTGTGAATATCTGTTTAACACACCCTGTGATGCTAATGATCTCCTTGTGAGCAGCTTATCTAGTTAATAAGTAGTATATCACAATAAAAGTAGTATATCACAGGTAACATTATGTTAAATATAACTTACGTCAATACTTGAGCCTGAAATATTTTTCCTTTAAAAGAGATTCATACAAGTTATACTATAACATATTTCCTCAAGGAAGACTCAACATCATTAAAAATGTTTATTATAGATTAATTTACAAATTTAGTGAATTCCAATAAAACTGACTTTTTTCTGGAATTAATTTAGTTGATTAGAAAGAATTAGATAAGAATTAAGTGAATAAGCCAAGCAGGTGGTGCACACCTATAATTCCAGCAACTGGTGATGTTGAAGCAAGAGGATCAAAAGTTTGAAGCCACTCTCATCAACTTAGTAAGGTCCTAAGCAACTTAATGAACCCTCTCTCAAAATAAAAAAGGGCTTGGGGTGATACAGTGCTCCTGGGTTCAATTCCCAGTACCAAGAAGAAGAAAAGAAATTAAATGAGTAAGAGGAACCAGGAAAATCCTAAAAAAGACTGAGGGGGAAGCTACCTCTACTACCTATTAAAGCATATTATTAAAAGCCTCTCTAATTATAAGTATAGAGACACATAAATAAATGGGCTTGAATAAAAAGGAAATTTCATTTAAAAATCCAAATCTACGTGGAAACTTGATATATGATAAAAATGTCATTTAGTCAGTGAGGGAAAGAATTATTTTTTATTGAAGTGAAATTCACATGACAAAAGGACTTTTTAATAAACAGTGTTAAAAACTGGATAGCTGTGGATAAAGATAAAATTGGATCTGTTCCTCACTTTGCACATCAAAATAAACTTCAAATGGAGGTAGAAAAAAGAAGTCACACAGGTCTTGGCAGGAAAAGAAATATATAAATTCCTTTAGAACCTGAAAGAAGAAAACACCTCTTGGTGACTCAAAATCCAGAATATATGCTAGATAAATATATTAAAACAATTAAATTTAAAAACAAAACCTTTACCTGGCAAAAAAAAAAAAAAAAGTAAAAAAGCAACTGTATGTATTAAGGTTATTCCTTTTAAAGAGGAATAACCCTAATACATAAAAAGCTTCAAAGAGCCACTTGGAAAATAGTTTGGCAGTTTCATAAAAAATAATTTACATAGGACCCAACAATTCTGTTCTTAGGTATCTACCCAGGATAAATTCAAACATTATTTCCACACAAAGATGTGCATGTAAACATTCATGGCAATATTACTTATAATAGTGAAAAACTGGAAGCAATCCAAGTGTCTACAAATTGCTAAATGTGTAAATTAAGTGAGTTATAATCCGTACAACAGAACAAACTGGACCATAAAAAAGAGTGAAGTACTGACACATGCTACAACATAGATGAATCTTGAAAACATTACGCCAAGTAAAAGAACCAGTCACAAAAGATCATACACTGTAGGATTTATATTAAAAAGGTTCAGAATAGGCAAATATAGATAGACAGAAAGCAAATTAATGGTTCCAGAGGGTAGAGGAGGGCAGAGTAACTGTTAATATGTGAGGTTTCTTTTCTTTTTTTTTTGTACTGGGGATCTAACCTAGGGACACTTTACCACTGAACTATATCACCAACCCTTTTTATCTTTTATCTTGAGACAGGGTCTCACTAAGTTGCTGAGGCTGGCCTCAAACTTGTGATCCTCTTGTCTTAGCCTCCCAAGTCGCTTGGATTACAGGCGTCTACCACCAGGATGAAGATTCTTTATGGCACAATGATAATGTTTTAGAGTTATTGGTGATCATTGTACAACCTGTTGAATATACAAAACCAAACCAAAACAAAACACTAAATTGTACTTTTTTTTTTTTTCCCCTGTGCTGGGGATCAAACCCAGTACTTGGTACAGCTAAGCATGTGCTCTATCATTGACCTACATCCTCATCCTTTGAAATGCCATTTTAAAAGCATGAATTCTATGGTACATGAATTATAACTTCTATTTAAATGAATTTTAATAAAAATAACAAAAACAGAACAACTAGAATATGATTCTTTCAGTAATTCAATCTGTGATTTTTAAGCAAAGCAATTCACTTTGCCCTTTATTTCTCTGTGTGAATAGGTCATTAAAGTCTTCATAAGAGGCCTGATATCCATAACAAATTTTAAAAGTTTGATGAAAGACTAATCAGATATGAATAAAAATACGTATTCAGGGAAAGAAAAAAACTACGTTAGTGCATCTATAGTCCCAGCTACTGGGGAGGCAGAGGATTACTTGGACAACATAGTGAGGCCCTACCTCAAAAAAAAAAAAAAAAAAGAAAAACAAAGGCTGACACTATAAGAACTGGAAAACTTCTACCTTATAAAAATCTTCCTCACAGTTCTCAATATATAATAATCTACCTGTTATCATTCCTTAAGAGCTTATGTGTCAAAACTTTGTTTTTCATGTATTTACCTCATTCTCATAGCACTGAATGGTAAGCAGAGGCATGCCCGTTTTAGAAATAAGAAAGCAAACTATAAGAGGATAAATGGCTTTACCAATGTAAATACTTATGATGGGCTTCAAACTTTGATCTATGTCACTTGAACACCAAATTCTGCTGTCCAAGACATAACATGAAAGAAAAACAATGGAATAAAAATCTGAAGTCCTATGTTTGAATACTGTTTCTGCTACATAGAAATTTCATCATCTTAAACAAGTCGTGAACATTTTAGTTTTCTCATTTGTTTAAAAAAAAAACAAACCTGCCCTAGTTTAACTCACAGAATAGAAAATACAAATAGGCACTAATATGAACATGCCAGTTTTAAGGATTATAGAAATGTAAGAGAATCAGAAAGAAGTAGTACTACTGATAAACCAGAAACATGTTGAATCATTTTAATATTCTATAGTCTTTTCAATGGTAATGTTATGTACCACAGCAGTGATTTACTCCTTCTAAACACATCAAGAGTGCAGAACAAGTAGAGATCCCAAATGCAACTTAATTAGGGTAGTTCTAAAAACTTTAATACACTTCAAAATCACTATACTTTTATACCATCTAGAAGCATCCATTAAGGAACAATGACATCAGGATTTCAGACCTTACCCAAGATAAAGTTTTGGTGTACTGAAAAGGGAACAGATTCTAGATTAAACCTGGCTGAATCCTAGTTCTGACATGTACTAGGTGGATTACTTTTAATCTCCCAGCCTAAATGTCCTTATCTATAAATGCAGGGAAATATCTACCACCTCGCAGGGTGGCAGGTATATTAAGTAATACATATAAAGTTGCTAGAACAATGCCTGGCACAGGACTTAACTTTAAAAAAACTAATTGTTATCATTACATCATCCAGAAGTACTTTGGAAATACTGAGAAAACTCAAGAAAAATCATAAATTCCACATGCAAACACACTTAAATAAGGTTTAGTGAAAAATGAAGCAAAGAGATTATTTAAAACAGTGGTAAGTCATACAAGTAAGTTATACAAGAGGTTGTTAAGGGAACAGGTCCAACCTGAAAATAAAGAGATTAAGAGATGGATGAAGAAGTGGAAAAAAGAAGGGAAAGTAAGAAGAAAAAAGTGAGTTGAAGGAGAAATAGTGAAGGATGCTTTGAAACTGGTGGAAGTGAAACTTCATAAATCAGGACTAAAGGAAAAAGAAAGACTGAATTCTAGAGTATTTGCAAAGGAATAACATATGCAACTCATATTAAGTATTCCCAGGAATACAACTACAGATACCAAAACAACAGGCCACAGAATCAAAGACCCAAGTTCTAGCCCTCAGTAGCTTTACCACTAAGCTTCTAGGGATGCTCTAACATGAGAATATCTCAGTTTTCTCATTTATTAAGATATTTCCCCTACCTCTTTACAGAATCCTGAATTCCCTGAATCGCAGATTTCTTAACTATATGATATAGTGGTAAAATGAGACGTCAAACCTCTTGTCCAGCTTCATAATTCAAAGTGGGTGGGGGAAGTCTATTTTATTATTAACATGAAACTTAGATACTTCTCAATCTTTAGAGCCTACAGCCACTCTCTAAATTCCATCCTCTCCCTCATCACACCTCCCCTACTCCTCCCAGCTTCTCAGTGTATTCCTATTACCTTTAAAGTCGATCTGTATATGTTCTTTACCTTTCCTTAGGCCTATTCCCCAAGCATTCTCAGTTCTCCCTTAAGGGACCTAATCTCCTAGTCTCTCCTCACTCCCTGAATCTGCCTCTTACACTCTGGGAACTCTCTCTAGAACCTTCTGCTCCCTAGTTCTTTCTTTCTCCAGTCCTGCCTCAGATGTTCTTTATTCAGCCTCCCCCACCCCCAGTGCTGAGGATTGAACCCAGGACTTTGTGCATGCCAGGCAAGTGCTTTACCATTGAGCTAAACCCCCAGCCCTGTACTCAGCCTTTCTAGCATTCAGCTCAGTTCTCAGTCTTTATACTACCGCCAAATCTTTCCTTAGTTCCCCCCACCCCATTACCATCAACTTTTCTCTCAGTCTTTTCCCATTCCCCTCAATCTTCCCTGGCAGATTTACCCCCACCTCTGCTACTGTTCTAGTCTTCCCTCCAACCTCTATCCCTTCTTCCAGAGTTGCTTCTCTCATCCTTAATTATTTTCTCAGCTTCTCCAATATTTCCCTCATTTCCTTCTCCCTTCAACAATATAATCTGTCCTCCAATTTCTATTCACTTGTCGCCGCCCCTAGTCCTCGTATCTGCCTTCTACTCCATCTAAACGTCTCAGGTCGTCGCCAATATTTCCTCCTATCCTAAGCCTCCCTTCCCGTGCCGCTCTAAACGCCAAGACCCCATTTTTAGAGGCCCGGATCTGGCCTTTAAGGAGAAGAGGTACAAGTCACGTACCCCATTCGCATCTTGGCTCCGCTCTGACTGCCCCCGCTACCGGGTAGAGGAGGGCGAGGGGGCAGGCGGCCGAGGTGCATGCTCTTTTCGAGGGCCGACATCAAGGGGAGGCCGCACACAGTCAAACAGTGCCGAAGCTTCTTCCTACGCTAGGTGAGGCCCAACCGGTCACAGCTCACTTCTAACGACGCCCAGTCACTTTTGGACAGCACCCAGCTACCAGCAGCACCGCCTACCGCCCACCGGCTCTGTAAACTCCACCCCCTCGCCTTAGCGTTTCCCCCGGAAGTGCGCAACAGCCATCCCACAAAGGAAGCTGGGTAACGGAGTCTGCGAACTCCTCAAACCCCAGCGGAGAACTTGACAACCCCTCGCCGGAAGAAGGAGCGCTCGAAAGGCAATGCACGCTGGGCAATGGAGTCCTCAAAGGGCGTATCCCTGTGCGCTTGCGCAGATGGACGTGCCCCCTTCCAACCCCGCAGAGGTAATGTAGCAAAGCATCCTGGGTGTTGTAGTCTATTGGCGGGAAGGCGTCTTGGCGCCTTCTCTTCCCACTGCTTTCCGGAGGCTGTTGGAGAAAGAGCCGCTTCTTCCTGCCTCCCAGGCTGCCCAGCGGCGCCGGTTGCCGGGGAACGCAGGCACCGAGGGACGGGATGGCGGGAGGGTACAGCTTGCCTTCTGGGGCCAGAGTTGAGTTGGTGAAGAGGTCCGGCTCGTCATGAAACAACGAAAAGGCCAGGGGCCTGGGGGCGGCGGTGGGCGCAGGAAAAGAGGTAAGTTGTCAAAATTTGAGGAAAGCGTAGTAGGGCGAGCTTAATAGATAAACGGGGCGTAAAGAATTGTAGGGAAAGGGGGAAATCAGGGGTGGAAGAGAGAATAACCAAGGAATCAGAAGGTTAAGAGAGAACCCTCTTGAAAATGGAAAGGAGAGAGCCTGAAGTGGGAGCCAAAAGAGGTGATAAATGAAGTAGGATGAGGGTTAAATGCGTCCTGGTAAAACAATAAAATTATGGAGTGTTTTTGATAACAAAGGTAAATGTATGCTTAGTTTTGGCGGCTGACATGGGGCTATAAGAAACTTAAGTGGGAGACGGGAGTAAGTTTACGATCCTAATAGACAATGATCGCATTTTATTCATTACTGAATCGCCCAGGACTGTAACAAACAGGACTCAGTTAATGTTAGTTGAATGAAGAAAGAGAGAAGCAATTAATGATGAAATATGAAGGGCTACAAGCCAGAGATAGTATAAAGGACAGAGTGGGGAGTGACAAAATGTGATAGGATTTGGTAAAGGCACGAGGGTCTCCTAAAGAACCCGAAATGATGAAAGAATATGTAGCGAGAGGACCTCTTCAAGTTACGAGAAACAAGCTTGCAAAAAGAATCTTCTCTCTTCCAGATTAGGAAACTGGAAGATGTTAGCTGCAGTAAGAACAGTCCATCCTAGGAATTTAGGGCAGATCAGGAAACTAGAAATTGAATCTCTACAAGGCTACCTCCAAGAGCAGGGCAGAGGATATTGGGTGACCTTGCCTTTTGACGTTATAGTCAGTTTGGTGAGAATAAAGATATTGGAAACAGTGGTAGAACATTAGGCTATTAGGTTAAGGACTGAAACTGCAGTCTGGGAATTAATTTTGTCCTGATTAATGATAACTAAGGGGCTGTGGTTGTGGCTCAGTGGTAGAACACTTGCCAAGCATGTGTGAGGCACTGGGTCTGATTCTCAGCACTGCATGTAAATAGCTAAATAAATAAATAAATGTCTACCGACAACTAAAAAAAAAGTATGTTTTAAAAAATGATCACTAAAAATAAATAAATAAAAGGGCATTTCCAAATCTGGGGGGAAAAAATGATCACTAAGGCATTTTTGAGGCAATGCCTTGTCTGCCAGGAGTGATGAGAGGATCTGAGAATGATGCATGGAGGTGTCCAGTGTTGGTGTTCCTTGTCAAACCAGGCAAGCATATTAGGTTAATAGGAGGAAAATCAAAGTACATAATGTAACAGCATAGAAAAGAATTTCCTCACTACATCAAGTGCATGTGCAGGAACAGCTGGTATGCCATTGCACATAATTTTTATATTGAAACTAATTATACATGAGAGTTGTGATGGGTCTTTTCCCATTATAGACAGTAGAGAGAGTGTTTGCTTTGGAAGTTCAAAGAATTAGTTGTATAGGATTCTGACAGATTCCAGTATATTTTCTTTTAAGAGGCATGACTACTCCTGAAAGGAAAAGTCAGAATAGAAAGGTATATATAATATAGGAATGTGTGTTTTTTTAAGTCTTGTAAAAAAGGTACTGACTGTGAAAAGACAACTAGAGTCATAGTAATTGCCTCATTTACATTTTGATTTATCATACTTCTGAAATCCAATAAGTACTGTAGGAAAGGAAAGATTCAGGTGGTCTTTATTATAATACTGAGTTGAATTGTTAAATCATTTATCAAGTGAAGGGAGTTGCTGTTTTATGTTTAGCAAGAAGTAATTATTAGGCAAAAACATTAAGTAAGAATTAAGTAAAGGTAAAATATCTTTAAAAACATAGGTATTTTAATAATCAAAGCAGTACTTAGGGTTGGGAATGTAGCAACTTGGTTGCCTAGTGTGTGTGTGAGCCCCTGAGTTCGATACTTGCTACCACAAGGAAAAAGAAACCAAATTGGACCTACCTAGCAGAACCTATCTACTTGTATCATTATATTTATGTTTTTCAAATAGTATCTTTTCAATCAAAAAGTTTGTATTAGTATATCTTAGTTGGTATGTTTTTTACTTAGAATAACCAGAATCAAACTCTAAATACTAATTAGTTATCAGGGGGGCATAAGTGACCGGGTAGATTATTCTGTGGTCTGGATTGCTAGTTACTTCTCATGTATTGGAATAAGCAGGATAAGCCTTCTCTCTGTAAAACTAAAGGGCTGTGTTTTCATTCAAAAATCAAATTGTATTTTTTTTAATGTTTTGTGTAGATTTTGACTCATTGTTCGTAGATTCCTCCATAGGTTTGAGTGACATTTCACCATCTACAAGTCTACCACCTCTGGTTGAAGGTCAGCTACGTTGCTTTCTAAAACTCACAGTTAATAAAGTCATATGGAAGATTGCAAAGCCTCCTACTTGTGTACTTGTACGAGTGAGATGGTGGGGAGAAACATCAGATGGTACCCTCTTTTGTCCCCGGGATGCATTGCAAACTGAACCAAAAGCTGTGAGAACTACTACACGTTATGCTATTCGCTGTGGTCCAAAACAATTTACTTCTTACTTAACAGGTATGTTTTCGTTTATTATTTTACTTACAGATATGATAGGAAGTATGTGGGTATGCTGTCAGCAATAAGTGATATTATGTATCTAGGATTTATGAGCATTAATTATTGCATGAAAGAGGCTTTAAATAACTACCATTTATTGAGTGTATACTTTGTGTTTAGTAGTTGATACATATTCTTATCCTTGAAATAATAACCCTAGAAAATAGGTATTTTCTGTTTTTAGACAATACGAAGGTTCAGAGAGATGAAATGCATACTGTCTAATGTCACAGTTGATAAATGGCAGAACTAGAATTTGAATCCACTTTTGACTGACACCAAAACTCATGATTCTTAGTCTTAGATATCTGGGTGACGGAGGCAGGAGGATCACATGAGCCCAGGAGTTCAAGGCCAGCCTAGGTCTTGCAGCATAGCAAGACCTCATCTCAACAATAAAAATGAAAAGCAAACAAACGACAACAAAAAATGGTCTTTTCACTATACCATATTAAAAAAAAAAAAAAGGGGGATTGAACTCAGGGGCATGGGTACTTAAACACTGAGCTATATCTCCAGCTCTCTTTTATTTTTATTTTTATTTTTTATACCTTTATTTTATTTATTTTTATATGGTGCTAAAGATCAAACCCAGTGCCTCACACTTGCCAGACAAATGCTCTACCACAGAGCCGAAGCCCCTTTTTTTTTATTTTGAGAGAGGGTCTTGCTAAGTTGCTGAGACCAGCCTTGAATTTATGATCCTCCTGCCTCAGCCTCCTGAGTTGCTGGGATTACATGTGGGTGCCACCACACCCTGCACTATAACATACTCTCTAAGTAAGAACTATAGTCTCTAGTCTGTATTTCTAAATACCAAATGGGTTGTTTTTATTTTTAACATTTTTTTTTTAACTTGTGGATGGACACAATACCTTTATTTATTTATTTGTTTGTTTGTTTATTTATTTATTTTGTGGGGCTGAGGATCAAATTCAGTGCCTTACATTTGCTAGGTGAGCACTCTACCACTGAGCCAGCCCCTAAATGTTTTTTTTTTTTTTAATGAATTAATGTTATAGATTTGTAGAGAATGTAGGGATCCCTTTATAGGGAACCAGAAGGCAAAATGTCTTCATTTCTGTCAAAATATTCTGAATTTATGTGTTCTTTCTTTCTTCAAATTAAGTTTCCACATAAACACATATTAGATGGTGGGGCTATTTACCAAATCAATCCAGTTCCAAGTCAATAAAAATCATGCATTTATCATGTAAACATTGTTGGGTTATGAATATTGGAAGATTAGAGGTAAAGGGAAAAATTTTTGAAACATCAAAACATAAAGAACAAGTGCTATAAATTTAGTCATTCAAAAAAATGCTTAGCATGTTTAGACATTGTGTGGCTTACTGTAAAGATTACAAAAATTAATCAGATAAAGATCAGAACGGTATCTAATTCTAACTTCACAAATAACTTAGAATTATTAAAGGATACCCATAGATAGCTCTTGCTATTATAAACCTACAACTTAGATCCTCAGGTAGTATTCTTATATAATTTAACAAATAATGAGTGATTAGAAATTTACTAAGAGAAATTATATCTTTTGATATAATAATCAACAGGTCAAATGTTTGAGAATCTGGTATAATAATGCATTATACTTGACATCTGAACATTTTAGTTGGCGTTACGAACTTGGGAAAGTCCTTTCTTGCTTTGATCCCATTCCTTCATCTGTAAAATCAGATCACCTACCCTTTCACCTTCTAGGTATTTTCATGAAGAAGTGACCTGTGAATGGAAAGAATACAGACTTTCAATCTAGAGTTTGGATTCTGTCTTCAGAACTGAATTTCTGTACTATGCTGGGAGATTCCTTAAGATCTTAGAATCTCAGTTTCCTGTTAGGTGGATAGAAAATATACCTGCTTATCAGGAATTATTCTGAAGATTAAATGAAAAAGTGTTTGTAAGGTGATTGCTCCAACACTCCACACATTGTTGGTGAAAATCTTGCGCATATATGAGTCTTGGGCACTTGGGGAATACAGAGATTTAAAAATAGGCCCCACTGAAAAGGAACTTAAAAACTAGTTGAAGGTCCTGCAATCTGTACACGTGGTAAAAATAAGAATTCCTACCCCATTTGAATCAAATGTATGATATATGTCAAGATCATTGTAATGTTTTGAGAACCAATTAAAAAAAAAACTAGTTGAAGGGCTGGAGTTGTGGCTCAGTGGGGGAGAGTGCTTGCCTAGCATGTGTAAGGCATTGGGTTCAATCCTTGGCACCACATAAAAAAATAAATAAATAAAACTGGGCAGATCCTGAGAGGAAGGATGGGTTTTTTCTGGAGGAAAGGTCCGGGAGCAGAAGTGATGAATGCCATCTCCAGGTTGAGGTCCTGAAACCCTGCCCATGTCTTCCCCAACATTCTTTCTCCCCTTCCTGTTGGCTGGAGTGCTAAAGACTAGGGGCTCCTGAAAGCCACATGTTGAAAATTGCAGAACCATTGTCAGCATGGTCCCTGAATGACTACATGAGCAGAACCACCTGCCAGCCTGATGGGCTCCCCTCAGAACTGTAATAAAACTGAAATATTTGGCTGCAAATAAATAAATAAATAAAATAAAGAAAAAAAATAGTTGAGGGGCTGGGGCTGGGGCTGAGTGACAGAACGCTTACCTAGCATGTACAAGGTACTGGGTTCAATCCTCAGCACCACATAAATAAAAAACAAAGGTATTGTGTCCAACTACAACTAAATATATATATATATATATATATATATATATATTAAAAATTTTTTTTAAAAGTTTGAAAGTATATAAAACTGACATACATGAAATGGTAGTGAGCAGTGTCAAAAAGTATATAATTAAATATCTGATTACTTGGTATACATAGTATCGTATGAATATTCTAGGTCATTAATTAAGGGCTAATTTTTAATTACCGAGGAGCCAGAATCCTACTTCTGTTCTTTACTCTTGCTACTTTACTTTGAGCAAGCTATTTCATCTTCCTGTGCCTAATTCTCCCATCTTTGAAAGAGATAAACACCAAATGTGTCAGCATACAAATTTCATATATCTATGTAGGAAAGAAGTAAAGAAGTCATGGAAAAAGTAGGATTTGGGTAGGAGATAGATAAAGTGAACCTTGTAAGTGATGGCCCAGTTGTGGACATGAGCATGACATGTTTTTTAGAGAATGAAGAGTCAAGAGATCAAATATTAATTCTTAAGGTTGTGTGCTCTAACTGAAAACTTCAGAAAAGTATTACTATTTCTTGAACTGTATGGTGGGTGGGTGTTTTATTGTTTTTCTTTTATATACTCTGATGCATATTTCACTGAAAATAAAATAACAAAAATTAATGAATATGATGTTACATATTAGCATAAAATATGAATTAGTCCAGTTTGGAAGTTAAGGTAGTCAATAGTTTATATGCATTTAAATAAAAATAACATAGGAAAACAAGGGAATGTGTATAATATTTTGCAATTTATGAAATACTTTCACTTCTATCATCTTACTTGGTGTTTCAAATGACCCTGTGACATTGGCAAAGTGTTTAAATTTTATTTCTTTATGTCTATTTTGTCTTGTTCTGAAAAGAAGTTAAGGAAATTGTAAATACCTGTTAAATATTGATTTTTTTAATTATTGAGAAAAATCTTTGCATTTTTTAAAAAAAAATTTTAATTGTATATGGACACAATACCGTTATTTTATTTTTTTATTTTTAGGTGGTGCTGAGTAGTTCGAACTCAGTGCTTCATACATGCTAGGCAAGCACTCTACCACTGAGCCACAACCCCAGTTCTGCAATTTTAATCTTTTAAAGCTTTTTTTGTGTGTGTGAAAGTGAAAATATAATAGAAGAATTATAGTAATAAAGTCTCTGGGAAGTACTAGAATGCATTCTATGAGGATCTGTATGTTTGTACTGTGTATTTTCCTCGTTTTCTAAGTCATGAATTTGAGGTTCAAAGAGTTAAAAGTGATCAACCTAAGGTTACCATAACACTAATCCTAATTTCAGGGAGGCTGGTGATTCTAAGAACATTAATATTTCTGCTATGCCATGTGGATTCAAAAACTAGAAGGATTATAGGATTTGGAGATGTGCCTCACAGTCTCTTCTTATATTTTTCCTCCCTTGCCCTTTATTGCTTTGTAGGAAATAGCAGCCATGAAAATATTTGGAATATGGAAAGGTTAAAGTAGAAACTGGAAAAATTATGGTACTTCTGTGGACCTTACCACTTGATTTTTGCCTCTCTATAATTTCATAAGATTTAATTAGTAGGAAAATGCAAGACAGGAGGGGTGGTAATAATGCTGAACAATGGGAATTCTAGCAACAGCAAAAATGAAGGATAAAGATTAGAAGTCTATTGGGAATTAAGCATTATAATAAAGTAATGAATAATGAAGAGATATATAATTCAGTAGAACTGAGTTTTAGCCTAGTTCTGGCTCTTTAAAGCTTATTAAACTCAGGAATTTTATGTGACCTCTCTGAGCTTGTTTTATCCCCAGATAGAGACAGAAACACCTATATCATAGAATCATAAAGAGGATTAATGAGACATGGGAGAACTTGGCTGTTAGTAAAGAGCCCACAAATGTTGATCTATTTCTCTTATTCCACCTGTGCATATCATTTTATAGACTACAAAACATTTTTGCATCTATTAGCTCATATGATTTTTTTAGAAAACCTCCATGAGTAGGTAAGAAAGGGACTGTGGTTTATTAAGTAATTTGCCTGAAGTCATATAATAGCCATTTAGCGACTATGGTGTAGAAGGGCCCTGTGTACCTTAATTTCTCACATAGCAACTATACGGTGTTATAATGCCTGTTTATAGATAGTTGTGGTTTACACAGAAATAGCTTGTGAATATTAGAATCAAGACACAACCATAGGTCTTCTCATTATAAGTTCCACATGCTTTTCTTTCAGTGGTGAAAGTGAACTATTTCTCAACTTTGGTAATAAAATATTCAGAAATTGGGGCTGGAGTTGTGGCTCAGTGGTAGAGCACTTGCCTAGCATGTGTGAGGCACTGGGTTCGATTCTCAGCACTGCATATAAATAAATGAATAAAATAAAGATCCATCAATATCTAAAAACAATTTAATAATCTTTAGAAGTTGTACTTTCTTGAAATGATCATAGATTCATTTTGCATACTTAATATTTATCCTTCTATGAATGAAGACCATGAAGGTATTAGGTCTAAATGAATAATTGAAGAAAACAGTTAAAGTATATATTTCCATTCCTTAGTTTCAAGGGATTTATTTCATTAGCTCAGTTCTCCAGATATAACCCAGGAGTAAGCATTTAGATACTCCTGGGAGACGGGAACCAAACCTTTCAGCTATGTAAGAGCAGCCTTTTGTCTAATTCAATGAAAGAATTCAACTGAGATTTATTGCTTTTATATTTCAAAGACAAAGCCTAAGTTCTTGGCAAATATGGTTAGTACAGTACTCTTTTAAAGGTATATTCCTTGTCCAGATACTTGGTATATTAAGTATTTTATTCAGTATTTTTCCCCCACTTAGTGTAAGGTATTTATCATTCTTCTTTGAAACATACTTGTTCTTTTGGTCTTGGGCTTACACTTACACTCCCCCCCTACCCCTAAATTGGTATTGAAAGTGTCTGGTTTATTTGAAATTTTTAAGTAAAAGTGTTTTTCAATGTATATCCCTCGTCCATTTCCAAAATTAAAAATAAATGAAAAATATCTAATAAATAATGATTTATTTCTAATTAGATATGGCTGTCCTGGTGCTGGAAGTAATCACCAAACTTGATCATCTTCCAATTGGTAAAGTTCAGATCAGTGGACTAGCTCAGCTTTCTCCAACCCATCAAATCAATGGATTTTTTACCATTGTTTCACCAATGTCTAAGAAACTTGGAGAACTTCAGGTAAAAACATTTTAATTCTTTACTGCATAGAATAAAATTTTGGGGGGCAGAAATAATTAAGCCTTGTGGAGTTGATAGGTACATGCATCCCATGTATCACCTCATGGCTTTACTCATGTTTGTAACAGAGACTATAACATACCAAATCCATTTAGTGCTTCTCTGCCTATCTCAATTTCCAAGAGTCCTTCATAACTCCTACTGTACTCATTCTTTACATTCTATTAAATTCATATAAACATTAATTACATAATCATTCTGTTAAAATCTCCAAAGTTGCTTATTAGTAGGATGCCTTTTATTCTCCTTCCTTTCAAAGTCCAGATTTCCCTGAAAGGCAAGATTGTTTTCTTTCTTTGCTTTTCCCCCAGCTTCTAATGTAGTACCAAGCAATAATCTCTTGTTAAACTTGTGCCAAGAGGTGTCTTTGATTTATTCATAGATTAACCTTACATTTTCTTTGACATTTTCTTCCTAACCTAACTTAGGATTCTTATATCTGAATCCTAAGTTAGGTTCTACTAACTTAGGATTCAGATATAAGTGATGGCCCTCTAATTTAGTTTTCCAGAAAACAGAGTGATATATATTATGCTGCAGATATGCATAGACATCCTGGGAAAGAACATCAAAGGGTCACTTTTCTGAGGGGACTCTTTGGGAGAGCTTTCTAGAGAAAGCTCAGATAGATGCCTTAGAAATTCAAGGGGGAGTTATACCTTTAAAGTGTGTTCTAAAATGTATATAGAAAATTAAACAAATAAATAAGAAATTGTCCAAAAGAATAAGGAAAGAGCATCTACATTATCTGATGTAAGAATGTATTATAAAACCACAAGCAGGTAATTATGTCAGTGGAATAGATTAGAGAATCCAGAAATAGATCAAACTAAGTGAAAGAACATTTTCTTTATTGTATGTGTCAGATTTTATACATTAAATTTTAAAATAACACCTAATGTTGATAATATTATGGTTATCAGTCTTGTTTACTTGTGCTCTTCTGATGATGGTATATATTGTATCAGACTTGCAAGATAGTAGGAACCATGTTTCAAGGGCCATAAAAATTATCATATATTATATAGCTCAATAATTCCAATTTAGGAACTGATTGTAAAGAAATACCATAAAAAGGAACTAGAAACAATCATGTTAAGAGAAATAAGTCAAACTCAGAATGTCAAGAGTTGTGTTTTCTCTCATATGTGGAAGCTAGAAAGAAAAAAGAAAAAGAAAGGTGGGAATGGATCTCCTAAAAATCAAAGAGAGACCGGTAGAGGAAAAGGATCAAGGGATGGGAAGGGGGTAGGGGATGGGAGTAAGTGCTAGAGAGTGATATTGGCCAAATTATATTTTTATATTTTATGCATGTATGAATATGTAACAACAAATCCCATCATTGTGTACAACTATAGTGCACCAATAGAAAAAGTAGAAAAAAATAAATTTTAAAAAATCATAAAAAGAAGATTCCCATAATTAAGCCTAAGATCCCCTTAGGCTTAATTATGGGAATACATTTTTAATATTGGAA
The DNA here is from genome assembly GCF_964194105.1 of Spermophilus citellus. Taxonomy (NCBI): domain Eukaryota; kingdom Metazoa; phylum Chordata; class Mammalia; order Rodentia; family Sciuridae; genus Spermophilus; species Spermophilus citellus. Next base: position 193,518,152 of record NC_138183.1, read on the forward strand.
AAAACAAAATATTAAAATTGTAGTCTTTTGATATATTTTATATCTATAAGAGGTAAAATTACATAGTTATGGTTGTATGGCAGCATGGAAAATGATTTTGTATCCATGACAGGAAAATTGAAGTGATTAATTATATATGTACATATAATTGATGACTAGAGGGAAAAAATAGGGAAAAATGAAAAGGTAGGAATATAGGATTCTAGGTAGGTTTTTTTTTCTTTTTTAAAATTAAGATATAATTCACACCATAAAATTTCCCTTTTTAAAGTGTATAATTTGGGGAGTTTTTAGTATATTCACAAGATTATACAACCATCACTTATTAATTCTAGAACATTTCATCATTCCAAAAAGCAACACTGTACCCACTACCAACCACTCCCATTTTCTCCTTCCCCAATCTCAGGCAACTATTAATCTACTTTCTGTCTCTATATATTAGCCTGTTTTGGACATTTCATATATACAGAACAATGTGTGACCTTTTTCAACTGGCTTCTTCCATTTGGCGTAATGTTTTTAAGGTTCATCCATGTTTTCTGCATGTATCATCACTATATTCCTTTTTATGGATAATAATATTTGATGTATGAGTATACCTTATTTTGTTTATCCATTCTTCAGTTGATATGGGCACTTGAATTTTCCTTTTTTTTGATTAGTATGAATAATGATGCTGTGAACATTCATGTACAAGTTCTTTTGTGAACATGTTTTAAGTTCTCTTGGGTATATAACTAGTAGTAGAATTGTTGGGTGGGATGGTAATCTGGTTTAATTTTTTGAGGACCTGCCAAACTTTTCAAAGTGGCTACTCTATTTTTTAAATCATACTTAAATGTCATTGATATAATAAGACTTGTGGCTTATAAATTTTTTAAAATTTTTCTTTTAGAATGTTCTAATTCTAGAACATTTCATCATTCACCCAAGATTCACACAATCTTTATTTATTTATATTTTTATGTGGTGCTGAGGATCAAACCCAGTGCCTCACACAAGCAAGGCAAGCATTCTACCACTGAACTACAGCCCCAGCCCTGTAGTTTTTAAATTTATATATTACTGGATTTGTTGAATGGTTTTTAATAGAGCAGTGGAGACAGAAATTAGATTCTGAAAGATTGAGTACAAAAATAGTAGGCATTTCAGTGAAAAAGTAGAAGCACCAGTTGAAGATTTCTGTTTCCCAGATAAGTCACAGTGAAGAAATGGGAGTAGTGTGATATAATCAAAAGTGTTCTAGAATTAGACATAAAGAAACTGGTTATAAAAACAATTCTGGTGTTAACTACCTAATTGTTTATACTTGCCAAGATTCAATATCCTATTTTTTAAAATATCTTTATTTTATATTTATTTTTATGTGATGCTGAGAATCAAACCCAGTCCCTTACATGTGCAAGAATAGCACTCTACCACTTAGCCACAACCCCAGCCCCTCAATGTTCTATTTTGTAAAATAGTTCTCAAACATTTTAGTATCACTGCAAGGATTGTATGAGATGAAAAAAATATAGAAACGCTTAATATGGTGTTAGGTGTGTGATGGCAACACAGCAAATTTACTTGAATTTGAGAAATGTTACCAAACTCAAATTCACATTGGCTACTTGAACAGACCAGTGACTCAAGGACAAGTTGTTGGGGCCAGGAAAAAAAGTTTATTTGGAAAGCTAGCAAAACAAAGAAGATGGTCTTTGTTGCTGTCACCAAAAAACCATCTTGTTCAGGAGATGCAAGTGCAAGGCTAACATAGGAATTTGGGTGTAAGCATACCAGATAGGAAGACTCCATGGTAGTTACAAATTTTCTGAAATGTGCCACTGTTATCTGTAGACAACCAGATGTGCTGGGTTCTGCAAATCCAAAAAAAAAAAAAAAAAAAAAAAAAAATTTACTGATTAGAAAGTCTTTTGACTCATGTCTTTTTAGTTCCTTTTTTCAGGAATAACTAACCTTGAAGATAAGCATTAGGATACAAAAGTCATCTTTTTCTGAAGAACAGGGCAGACTGTGAAAGACAACTTCTGCCAGAAAAGATAGGGAAAGGCAGCTTTTGCATAAGAACAATTTTAACATGTTAGATTCAGTCAGAGGTGTCATATATAGCAAAGCTAGTGGGAGACTAATATTATTCAGCTGCATGTCCTCCAAAATTAGTGCTTTCTAAAATCAACTAAAAGCAAGTGAAGCTACAGGGTTTATTTAAATTTTCCCTAGGTTACAGAGGTAGTTTTGGTAGCAGGAAATAGAATTGAGAAGTTGTGGTGCATCATGTTTTAGAACAAGGGGTTGGCAAACTACCCCATGGATCAAATCTGGCTTTTTGACTTAAAAAAAAAAATGGTTTCTGTGTTTAAAGGATCTTTATACGCAAATAAAATCTAAAATATTTGCTATCTGACTTCGTACAGAATGAGTTTGCCATCCCTTTTTTAGAATACAGGAGACTTTGGTAGGCCAAAGGAAAGAACAATTGAAGAGAGTAAAAGTAAAATGAAATAATTGATAAGTTAGGTTCTGAAGAGAATTTGATGGGAATGAGTTCTTCTCACGAAGACAAATGATAGGCTTAAATTTGGGATGGAGGAATTATACTAGGAGGGGATAAAAAAAGAAACATTTTGAGATTGAGCAGGGCAAAATTAAGGACATTGATGCTAACCTTTTAAAAATCAATATTTATTGTATGCCCACACCTGCCATATATTAGGCACTATATATTTTATTTCATTTATCATTTTAAAATTGTTTTCATTAAACAGATAGATATGCAAAACATTATATATATAAGGTAAAATAATAGCCATATAGTAAATACCCATTGGCTTCTCACTTAGGTTAGGAAATATTAATATAATAAATAGAAGAAGCCAGTTACACAGATTCATCCATATCACTTTGTATATAAAAGTTCCTTTTTGCTTAGTTGTTCCTATTGTATTGATATTCCACAATTTATAAATCTTTTTTTCAGTTGTTGAGTTTTTTTCCCCCTACTTTTTGCCTATTTCAAATAAAGCAACTCTGTGTGTGGACATAGTTATTATTCTCTTGGGAAAATACCCAAGTATGGAATTACTGATCCATATGCTAAGTGATTTTTAAGTTTTTGTACAATTTTATATTCCTATCAGTAGAACATGCATTCTAGTTGTTCTACATCCTCACCAGAACTTAATATGGTCAGTCTTTTTATCATTCTAGCTAGTGAGTATATACTTATATCTTGCTGCAGAGTTTGCAGTTCCTGATGATTTGCTGAGTATTTTTTCATCACCTTTTTGGCCATTCTTATATTTTCTTCAGGGGTTCAAATACTATAACTCTCAAGCCAAATCTGGCTCACCACCTGTTACAGTTTAGATATGAGGTATCCTCCAAAAGCTTCTGTTAATGCAGGAATATTCAGAGGTAAAATGATAAGACTGGGAATTTGTAACCTAATCAGTCCATCCTACTTTGAATGGACTGACTGGGTGGTAACTAGGGAGGTGGGGCATGGCATGAAGAAGTGTAGGCCATTGGGACATGCCCTTGGAAGGGTATATCTTTCTCTCTCTCTCTCTCTCTCTCTCTCTCTCTCTCTCTCTCTTTCTCTCTTTCTCTCTTTCTCTCTCTCTCTCTCTCTCTTTCCTGATCTTGCCATGAGCTGAGCAGCTTTCCTCTGCTGGGCCCTTCTCCTATGACATACTGCCTCACCTTGGGCCCAGAGCAATGGAGTTGGCTATTTATGGACTGAGACCTCTGAAACCATGAGGCCCAAATAAACTTTCTCTCCTCTAAGTTATTCTTATCATGTATTTTGTTCACAATAATGCAAAAGTTCACTAAAACACCACCTATATTTGCAAATAACTTTACTAGAAAACAGCCACACCCTACATTTTTATATGGTTTATGTTTTTTCATGCGACAAAAGAATTGAGTAATTATGACAGAGCACACAAAACCTAAAATATTAAGTCTCTGGCCCCATCCTAAGAAAATGTACCAACCTCTAATTTACCTTTGTAAACTGTTGTTCAATTCTTTTGCCCATTTTAATTTTTAATTTTTATTTTCAGTGCTAGGGATTGAACCCACAGCCTCACCCTCATGAGGCAAGTGCTACTGCTGAGGTACACTCAAAGCCCACACATTTTTAAAATAAGTATTTTGTTTTCTGTTTTTTTTTTTTTTTTTTTTTTTCCTGTACTGGTGACTGAACCCAGGAGTGTTCACCACCGAGCTATCCCCAGCCCTTTATATTTTATTCTGCATTAGAGCCTTGCCAAGTTGTCCAGGATGGCCTTGAACTTACAATCCTCTGCCTCAGGCTCCCAAGTAGCTGGGATTACAGGTGTCTGCTACCATGCTAAGCTCATTGAGTTTTGAAAGCATTTTTATATTTGTGATATATATAAGTGGACTTAGGTGTTATTTATTTGTTTATGGAGTTATTAATTTGTTTATATCTTATTTATTTATTTATTTATTGTCCTAGCTTGTGGTTTATCTTTTTTGTTTCTTGATGATGTCTTTTGAAAAACAGTTTTTCTTTAATGAAATCAAACTTATCAATTTTGCCTTTTTTTGGTTTAATAGGGTATTACTTCTAAGATTTTTTTTTGTGTTAGGTATTTTTTTTTAATTGGTTGTTCACAACATTACAAAGCTCTTGACATATCATATTTCATACATTAGATTGAAGTGGGTTATGAACTCCCAATATTACCCCAAATGCAGATTGCAGAATCATGTCGGTTACACATCCACAATTTTACATAATGCCCTATTAGTAATTGTTGTATTCTGCTACCTTTCTTATCCCCTACTATCCCCCCTCCCCTCCCCTCCCATCTTCTCTCTCTACCCCATCTACTGTAATTCATTTCTCTCCTTGTTTATTTTCCCATTCCCCTCACAACCTCTTATATGTAATTTTGTATAGCAATGAGGGTCTCCCTTCATTTCCATGCAATTTCCCTTTTCTCTCCCTTTCCCTCCCATCTCATGTCTCTGTTTAATGTTAATCTTTTCTTCCTGCTCTTCCTCCCTGCTCTGTTCATAGTTGCTCTCATTATATCACAGAAGACATTTGGTATTTGTTTTTTTGGGATTGGCTAGCTTCACTAAGCATAATCTGCTCTAGTGCCATCCATTTCCCTGCAAATTCCATGATTTTGTCAATTTTTAGTGCTGCGTAATATTCCATGGTGTATAAATGCCACTTTTTTTTATCCATTCATCTATTGAAGGGCATCTGGGTTGGTTCCACAGTCTAGCTATTGTGAATTGTGCTGCTATGAACATCGATGTGGCAGTATCCCTGTAGCATGCTCTTTTAAGGTCTTCAGGGAATAGTCCAAGAAGGGCAATAGCAGGGTCAAATGGTGGTTCCATTCCCAGCTTTCCCAGGAATCTCCATACTGCTTTCCAAATTGGCCGCACCACTTTGCAGTCCCACCAACAATGTACAAGTATACCCTTTTCTCCACATCCTCGCCAGCACTTGTTGTTTGACTTCATAGTGGCTGCCAATCTTACTGGAGTGAGATGGTATCTTAGGGTGGTTTTGATTTGCATTTCTCTGACCGCTAGAGATGGAGAGCATTTTTTCATGTACTAGTTGATTGATTGTATATCCTCCTCTGAGAAGTGTCTCTTCAGGTCCTTGGCCCATTTGTTGATTGGGTTATTTGTTATCTTATTGTCTAATTTTTTGAGTTCTTTGTATACTCTGGATATTAGGGCTCTATCTGAAGTGTGAGGAGTAAAAATTTGTTCCCAGGATGTAGGCTCCCTATTTACCTCTCTTATTGTTTCTCTTGCTGAGAAAAAACTTTTTAGTTTGTTGATTTTATATCCTGCCACTTTGCTGAATTCATTTATTAGTTCTAGTAGTTTCTTTGTAGACCCTTTTGGGTCTTCTAGGTATAGAATCATGTCATCCGCAAATAGTGATAATTTAAGTTCTTCTTTTCCTATTTTTATGCCTTTAATTTCTTTTGTCTGTCTAATTGCTCTGGCTAGTATTTGAAGGACTAAATTAAATAGAAGTGGTGAGAGAGGGCATCCCTGTCTTGTTCCAGATTTTAGAGGGAATGTCTTCAACTTTTCTCCATTCAGAATGATGCTAGCCTGAGGCTTAGCATAGATAGCTTTTACAATGTCAAGGTAACTTCCTGTTATCCCTAGTTTTTCTAATGTTTTGAACATAAAGGGATGCTGTACTTTGTCGAATGCTTTCTCTGCGTCTATCGAGATGATCATATGGTTCTTATCGTTAAGTCTGTTGATGTGGTGAATAACATTTATTGATTTCCGTATATTGAACCATCCTTGCATCCCAGGGATGAATCCTACTTGATCATGGTGCACAATTTTTTTGATGTGTTTTTGTATTCGATTTGCCAGAATTTTATTGAGGATTTTTCCATCTAGGTTCATTAGAGATATTGGTCTGTAGTTTTCTTTCTTTGAGGTGTCTTTGTCTGGTTTCGGAATCAGGGTGATGTTGGCCTCATAGAATGAATTTGGAAGAGCTCCCTCTTTTTCTATTTCCTGAAATAACTTGAAAAGTATTGGTATTAATTCTTTTTTAAAGGTTTTTTAAAACTCTGCTGTATACCCATCCAGTCCTGGGCTTTTCTTGGTTGGTAGTCTTTTGATGGCTTCTTCAATTTCATCCATTGATATTGGTCTGTTCAAATTGTGTGTATCCTCCTGACTCAGTCTGGGCAAATCATATGACTGAAGAAATTTATCGATGTCTTCACTATCTTCTATTTTATTGGAATATAGGTTTTCAAAATAATTTCTAATTGTCTTCTGTATTTCTGTAGCATCTGTTGTGATATTGCCTTTTTCATCCCGTATGTTAGTAATTTGAGTTCTCTCTCTTCTTCTCTTTGTTAGCATGGCTAAAGGTCTGTCGATCTTATTTATTTTTTCGAAGAACCAACTTTTAGTTTTGTCAATTTTTTCAATAATTTCTTTTGTTTCAATTTCGTTGATTTCCGCTCTGATTTTAATTATTTCTTGCCTTCTGCTACATTTGCTGTTGGTTTGCTCTTCCTTTTCTAGGGCTTTGAGATGAAGTGTGAGCTCATTTATTTGTTGGTTTTTTCTTTTTTTGAGGAATGACCTCCAGGCGATGAATTTCCCTCTTAAAACTGCTTTCATTGTGTCCCATAGATTCCGATATGTTGTGTCTGTATTTTCATTTATCTCTAAGAATTTTTTGATTTCCCCCTTTATGTCTTCTGTAACCCATTGATCATTCAGTAACATATTGTTCATTTTCCATGTGATGTAGGATTTTTCCTTCCTTCTTTTATCATTGATTTCCAGTTTCATTCCATTATGATCAGATAAAATGCATGGTATTATCTCCATCCCTTTATATTTACTGAGGGTTGCCCTATGGCATAATATATGGTCTATTTTTGAGAAGGATCCATGTGCTGCTGAGAAAAAAGTATATCCATTTGATGATGGTTGATATATTCTATATATGTCAGTTAAGTCTAGGTTATTGATTGTGGTATTGAGTTCTATAGTTTCTTTATTCAACTTTTGTTTGGATGATCTGTCCAATGGTGAGAGAGGTGTGTTGAAGTCACCCATAATTATTGTGTTGTGGTCTATTTGATTCTTGAACTTGAGGAGAATTTGTTTTATGAATGTCGCAGCACCATTATTTGGTGCATAAATATTGATAATTGTTATGTCTTGTAGGTGAATGGTTCCTTTTAACAGTATATAATGTCCTTCCTTATCCCTTTTGATTAACTTAGTCTTGAAGTCGATTTTATTCGATATGAGGATGGCCACCCCTGCTTGCTTACGAGGACCGTGTGCGTGGTATATTTTTCCCATCCTTTCACCTTCAGCCTGTGTATATCTTTTCCAATCAGATGTGTCTCCTGGAGGCAGCATATTGTTGGATTTGTTTTTTTAATCCATGATACCAGCCTATGTCGCTTTATTGGAGAGTTTAAGCCATTAACATTTAGTGTTACTATTGATATATGGTTTGTACTTCCAGCCATGTTTGATTATTTCTCCTTTTTTTAAAAAAAAAAAATTAGTTTGTTTCTCCATGATTATCTTTCCCCTCGCCCTCTGTCTTTACCGAGGCACTTCCCACTGATGGTTTTGGTTATTGTTTTTCATTTCTTCCTCGTGTAGTGTTTTGCTCAAAATGCTTTGCAATGCTGGTTTTCTGGCTGCAAATTCTTTTAACTTTTGTTTATCATGAAAGATTTTTATTTCGTTGTCATACCTGAAGCTTAATTTTGCTGGATACAGAATTCTTGGGTGGCATCCATTGTCTTTCAGTGTTTGAAATACATTGTTCCATGACCTTCTTGCTTTCAGCGTCTGTGATGAAAAACCCATTGTTAACCTTATTGGTTTACCCCTGAATGCAATCTGCCTCCTTTCTCTTGTACCTTTTAATATTTTCTCTTTGTTCCGTATATTGGATATCTTCATAACAATGTGTCTTGGCGTTGGTCTATTGTGATTTTGTGTGCTCGGTGTCCTATATGCATCTTCAATTTGTATATCTGTTTCCTTTTTTATTTCTGGAAAGTTTTCTGTAATTATTTCATTCAGCAGGTTACTCATTCCCTTGGTTTGAATCTCTGTACCTTCTTCTATCCCGATGACTCGTAAGTTTGGTTTTTTTATGTTATCCCATAACTCTTGGATGTTTTTCTCGTGATTTTTTACCAGCCTTTCTGAGTTGGCTAGACTCTTTTCAAGATGATATATTTTGTCTTCATTATCTGACGTTCTGGCTTCTACTTGCTCCACTCTGTTAGTGATACTCTCAATTGAGTTTTTAATTTGATTTATCGTTTCCTTCATTTCTAGAATTATTGTTTGATTATTTTTTATAATCTCTATCTCCTGATAAAGATGCTTAACTTCTTCTTTTATCTGTTTATGTAATTCATTCTCAATGTGTTCTTCGCTGCTTGAATTTGCTGTCTTGTATCCTCTTTAAGGTTCCATTCCATCTGTCTAAGGTGTTCCTTGAGTTCTTTATATGACCATTTTTCTGATGACTCTAGGTCCTCTTGAATATTTAGGCTGTCCTGCATTGTTTGTACTCCTTTTCTTCCTTGCTTTTTCAAGCTGCTCATGTGACTTCTTGTTCTGTTTGAATGCTGAGTTACTGTTTACTCCTATAGATTTATTTGATGCTTGGGAGGAAAGGTATTAGAAGGGAAGGGAAGAAGTCACTAAAGAGAATGAGAGTAAGCAGGTAGAATTCAAGGAAGGGGGAATAAGAAAATTGAAAAGAAATGAAAAGACAAAAGAAGAAAAAAAATAGAAAATAAAAAAAGAAAAAAATTTTAAATAATAATAATAATAATTTTAAAAAATTAAAATTAAAAGAAAAAAATCAAAAAAAATTTAAAAAAAAATTTAAAAAGCAACAAGAAAGAAAAATGAAAATGAAAGAAAAAACCCAATCAAAAAAAAAGAGAAAAAAAAAACTAATAATTGCAGTCTTAGAGTTTGATTAACTTCTCTTCCAGTAGGTGGCGCTGTGCCCACCAGGCCAAGTTTCTCCTGTCAATACGCGGGAACCAATCACTGTGCAGCAGCTCCTCTTCCCAGACTGGGCGAGTCTCCAATCCTGAGTGCCTAGGGCCTCCTCTTGTGTCTAGTCACTTCCCCACTTTTCCTCTAGCCAGGCCCCTCTCACGGGTGCCGCTCACCACAATACTGGCTACAAGCCAGGTCTGCTGCTCCTGGGAGCCCTGTTTACATGAATGACTGGGCACACTCTCCCTGTTTGCCATTCCATCAGACCCTAAGTTTGTAGAGCTTGGGGCTGAGAATCCTCAGCGAATTTTACTTGCCCTCTGGTAGCCACGCCCCCGGTAGCTGGTGCAAGAGACCTCAGTTGTCAGCACTGGTGGGAGCGGTAGCCAGGAGTTCTGCGCCGCGGGTCCCGCGCCATGTCTGATTCCTTCAGTCTGGCTATCGTGCTCATGGGAGAGCTGGGAGGGGCCCTTCAGGTTTCCCCGGTGTTTGGAGAGGGAAGGCTAGGGAATTACACACCTGTAGCCGCAGGTTTCAATGAAGTTATCTCCTCCGCCGCAGTCTGGTGACGTCAGTTCTCTGCCATGGTGGTATCTCTTGCAAATGGCAACAGTTCGTTTCCCTTTGCCGGGTGACCAATGCAACGGGTGGGTCCTTACTATCTCTCCCAAGCCCCGTTTCAAACCTGTGGCCACTACCTATGAAGGCTCGGTTGGCATTTACCTCTGTAGGATCAGAAGGGCTGACCAGTTGTTTCAGCCGGATGGATTAGTGCTGAGTCACAGCTGTTTGTCTGTGGGAAGCAGGCAAACGGGAGCTTGAATTCAGCCGATCCGAGCTCAGTGTGTGTTCTGAGAGGCCCAGACTGTTCGCCCCAGATCCACGTCAGCTCAGCATTGCCTAGTAATCCTGAGCAAACAGAATTTAGATTATTTACGACTCCCTATGCCCGCACAGCTGAAGAGGTCAGAGACTTGATCTCTTGGCGCCCGCCGCCATGTTGGAATTTCATTCTAAGATATTTATAAAACTTAAAATTTCAACCGTCATGTTTAATCCTAAGTGTTGCTCTGTATTGTATTAGCCAGCATAAGTTAGTTTTCAGTATAAGTGATAAATATAAATTGAACATTTTTAATATTTATAAAATTTAAAATAAAAAATCTTTTTGGGATATTAATTCCTAGCTCTATAACTTTAGGAATGCATTTTATGTCATTATTTTCATTTCTAAATATCCTCTTTGAGCATGGAAAAATAGAGCAAAATAGAAAACATCATTCCTTTCCAGATAAATTTTCCAAAGATAAAATCCTTGAAAAAGGAATAAAATGAATCATGTATTATGTGGTTCCACGTGAGTGTCCTTGCAGATAAGTAATCAGATTGTATCAGTCTCTGCTGGTGATCTGAGGCTGAGAATTCCTTTGGCTCAAGCCCAAGCTCAAAATATTTGTTTAGCCTCACACCTAGCTCGAAGCCCCCTAATATCGATGTAATAATAACAGCATACTATAAGTTCTGATCCAGTTTATCAAGTAAAACATTGACCCGGAAATTTATTTAATTCATATTTTAACTATATACGTATGTTGTTTGACATTTCGCTGTTTAGACAAAAAAGTTAATGAATAGTTTAGAGTTCTGTGTCTTTGCAAAGTGTTGCCAGAGATTTAGATTTTGAAACAAGTCTACTGTTGACAAAGACCATTTCAGCAGCATTGCCCATTGTCATGTCTTCAATAAACTGTTCAAGACTTTTCTCAGTAAAGAGAATTATTTTCCTTTTTTTTAATATTTATTTTTTTAGTTTTAGGTGGACACAATATCTTTATTTTTATGTGGTATTGAGGATCGAACCCACAGCCCCGCACATGCCAGACGAGCGCGCTACTGCTTGAGCCACATCCCCAGCCTAAGAGAATTATTTTCTTCATGCTTTTTGTCATGAGCATCACGTCCAAAAGTTTTTCAATCACATTGAGATTCTCATTGATATTTTAAATAAGTAGAGCTATCAGATAGTTACTTTTATCTGTGTTTGCATCAACTATAAAGAGACATGATACAAATTATTTAACATTGTCACTCAACTTGCCTTTTAAGTTTGCAGCCTTACCACTAGTGGTTAGAGGTGAGGAGAAGGTGTGGCTATAAAAAAGGATAGCACAAGGGAATTATTTGGAGTGATGAAAGTGTTAAGTATCTTGATTATGGAACTGGTTATGTGTATGTATTCTTGTGTTAAAAACTTGTGAATGTGGCTGGGCGTGGTGGCTCACTCCTGTAATCCCCAGCTGCTTAGCTCCAGAGGCTGAGGCAGGAAGATGACACTCAGCAATGGCGAGTTGCTAAGCAACTCATTATAACCCTTTCTCTAAATAAAATACAAAATAGGTCTGGGGATGTTGCTCAGTGGTTGAGTGTCTCTGAGTTCAATCTCTGGTACCTGTCCACCCCCCCCCCCCACACACACACAAAAACCACTTGTGAAACTGTACATTTATGAAAATGTTGATTTTACTAAAACAAAAAAAAATTTTTAAACAGGGCCCCAGATGGAACTATAACCAGCAGTTGTTATTCTGCCTCCCTTTGGGACGTGTTAGGAATTTGTAGCTGGAATACATATCCTGACAAAAGCAATTAGCTGTAACTAATTTTTGCCATGTGGGAATGGAGGCCTAGCATTGCTAGATCTTTTGATTTTTCAAGAGAAGTCAGAAATTCATATTTTTATATGAAATGCAATTTTTCAAAGCAATGTTAAGTGATTTAATTTTTTTAAATGCTACATTGACCAGCATAAATCTGAAAATTAGACATACTAATTTACTACTATCTCTGATATTGTTAGATGTTTTAGATGTAATAGATAATTGTAGGCAACTTAGTGCTAAAGAGAACCTTGTTGCTAGAAGGATGGTAAGCATCTTAAGGTTGCTCTGTTAGGGATGGCGGAAGTATATGGTATATTTATAGTATATGTGGACGGGTGTAGGCTTCAGAAGAGGAATGATATATTTAACAGAAGAGGAGTGCTGGTGTGTAGATAGCACCAGAAAAGAGTAAGTCAATGTTTCTTATCCTGGAAAGTGGAAGTTTCCATTGGAGAAGACTTTAGAGAATTGAGGGCCTTTTAAGAAAGATATGTCCAGTTAAAGTGATGAAATAGTTTTATAACATAGAAAATCTGGCTATGGTGGTAGAACATGTGCTTAGCATGTGTGAGGCTGTTTTAGTTAGCTTCTGTGTCACTATGACCAAAATACCCTGTAAGAACAATTTAGAGGAGGAAAAGTTTATTGGGCTCATACTTTCAGAGGTTTAATACATAGATGATGAGCTCCATTGCTCTGGGTCCAAGGTAAGGGAGCGCATCATAGTGAAGGGCCCAGCAGAGGAAAGCTGCTCAGCTCATGGCAGGATCAGGTAGCAGAAAAGTAGGAGAGAGGGACCACAGGGAAGATGCATCCTTCCAGAACATATCCCCAGTGATCCACCTCACCAGCCATGCCTCTCGTGCCTACAGTCAGACCTTTCAAACTATGATAGACTTGATTAGGAGACAGCTCTCATAATCCAATCATTTTACCTCTGGATATTCCTTCACAGGAGCTTTGGGGGGGGCACCTCACATCCAAACCATAACAGAGGCCCTTTGTTTAATCCCCAGCACCCAAAGAAAGAAGAAAGAAAAAGAAAAGTAAAAAAGAAAATCTGCAGGGCCCAATATTGGAGTTGGCAGAGGAGTAAGCATAAGGGTGAGCCATGATTGGCAGGGAGACGACTGAGGTGAACTGAAATGAAGATAGAGGACATGCATGCAGGATTATATTGGGTACATTATGGAAAGAGAGGGTTAAGAGTAGAGGTCCAAAGGATAGGAATTGATTGAACAATATTCTGTTTTATGTCTCCAAATTTAGACAAATGCTCTTCCTTCTATCTATAAGGTTTTACTTCAAACTCCCTCAGCTTTATTTAACTTACTCATGTTTGAGATTCTTAACTCAGATTTTTGTATTACACTCCTGGAAACCATGTCTGGTACTCTTTCCTCACCTTTTCCCAAGCTCAAACCTCTTCTTAGTATTCCTATAGCATCTATACATGTCCTTATCTTAGTGCTCACCATTTTATATTAAATACCTTAAAGTTCCCTTACAAAATAATATGATTCCTTGGGTTAGGATCCATGTTTTAGACATCTCTTTGCCTCAGACAGGTAGCTCAGAGCCTTGCATAGAGCTGGTATCAACCAATATTTGTATAACTGAGTTAGGCCAGCCCCTAAATTTTGATTAGTAAGATGGATGTAGACAATGCCTGGAATTTCTTTCGCCTTTTCACCAATGGTAGAATAGGCCCATGAGTTGTTTTGCTAATGATTCAGATATGCTTAAGGCAAAAACAAAACTCAGTAGCCAGTCAGCAGTTTATTATTAAGGCCAGGACTTAGACTGTATCCCCAGTATCTTCTTTGTTTCTGGAATGCAGTGGTAGTCTTTGGCAAGTGATGAATGGTAAGGGAACACTTCCTGACTTTTGCATTTGGGCAGCCAGGATTTTAGGTGATGCTATTACAATGACCATTGCTCAGATTATTCATCCCACTACATTCCTATCATTTGTCTTTGTAGGAAAATCTGATGATGAATAGATCTGAAGGATTGTATATTGCCTGGTTCATGAACAGAATTCTCTTCATCAGAATCTAGGCATATTTTATTGGGTTTATGTCTTGGCAATTTCCCTACACAGAATATTCCATTGACCTTCCCAGAGATAGCTTAAAACATATAACTACAGTTTTTCATTTTTGTGTTCAATAATTCATCATTATTTGATTCTCCTGGTTTGCTTACACAATTCCTTCTGCTTTCTGACCTTGAACTTACAACATTGCTATTCTTTCTTTTGGAATATATTCCTCAATTTCACCTGCAGAGTTTTACTTTAGACTTTTTTTTTTAAATCCTCTAATAGACTTTCTTCATTGGGTTTTTCTGAGGATTGAAAACCCTTTTAATAGTGAACTTAAAGGAATGAAAAACTAAGTAAATTTATTTTTTCTTTTTCTCACTGTGTTACTCAGACTGACCCCAAATTCCTGGGTTCATGCAATCTTTCCACTTCTGCCTGCTGAGCATCTGGGACTATAGTCACATGCCACCACATCAAATAGAAACTTCTTTTTCAATCTTAGTGTTTCTCCCTTCTCACTGTCTCTCTTCTCCATCATAGAACTAGGGGCTTATTTTTCCCCAGCAACTAATGAGAAGAATGTGGAAGATGCCATGCCTTCTCATTAGTGTACTAGGTTTGAGTACCAAGAGTGTGGTACTATAAATTAGTCAATCAAAAATTGAAGAAGGGGGCTGGGGTTGTGGCTCAGCAGTAGAGCGCTCGCTTCACACTTGCGAGACCCTGGGTTCAATCATCAGCACCATATAAAAATAAATATGTGAAATAAAGGTATTGTGTCCAGCTACAACTAAAAAATAATAAATAATAAAAAATTGAAGGGGCTGGGGTTGTAGTTCAGTGGCAGAACGCTTGCCTTGCATGAAAGGCACTGAGTTTGATCCTCAGCACCACATAAAAATAAATAAGCAAGCCAGGCATGGTGGTGCATGCCTATAATCCCATTGGCTTAGGAGGCTGAGGCAGGAGGATTGAAAGTTCAAAACCAGCGTCAGCAATTTAACGAGGCACTAAGCAACTCAATGAGACCCTGTCTCTAATAAAATACAAAAACAGGACTAGGGATGTGGCTCAGTGAATGCCCCCGAGTTCAATCCCTGGTACCAAATAAATAAATAAATAAATAAATAAATAAATAAATAAATGTATTGTGTCCATTACAACTAAAACAAAAAAAAAATTTAAAAAGAGGAAAAACCATATTAAAAATTGAAGAAGGAAATTCATGCCTTCAAGGAATTTATAATCTAATTAGGATGATAAATAAAAGATACAAATATCTTCTCCAAGCCTCTGCTTTTCTTTTTTTTCTTTTAGTCTTCAAATTAGAATAGCATACTTTCCTGATAGGGTTATATAATCCAAAGCTTCTCTGGGTGAGTTCCTGAGCTATAGTATTCAGTACTTGCTGGTTGTATTTGATGGGTGGGTACCAAATAAGTAGAAACAGAGTAGATACCAAATAAGCAGAAACATGAAGAAGGCAATGAATGTAACATCTCTACTGGACATAAAGAATTAATGTTAAGATAAATTTTATATACAAAGATATAAAGCAATAAAATGTAAGGCACATTTAGAGAACTCTAAGTAATTGGTCTGACCAGGCCAGAGGGATGAAAGAGAGGGGAGCATGGTGAGAGATGAGGCATCTGAAGTAGGCAGGAAATTAGACTTAACCTTGTAAGGAATGGGGAACATAATTTATATGCAGTAGGGGAGACAAAATTAGTGAATGCTAAAGAAAATCTCTGATATATTACATGTTTTTTTCAGGTTTCACTTGCCTTGGAGCCTCTATCAGAAACTTACAACAGCTACAATCCTCTTCCTATCACTGACATGGCAGAAAATGTGCTTTTACCTAAGCAGGGATCCAGAGAGAATACTGAATCCAGCCATACCCAGTTTCTGATTCCATCAAGGTCCCATGGGGTACCTACCCTCAAAAATGATGGAAAAGAATTAGGAGCCAACAGTAGTAGATCAACCACACCAAGGTAATTACCAGAGTTAATACCAGTCTGTCAGCTAACTCCCTTTGTACTTGTGATTTCTTTCTTTCATTTGTGGTTAAGTGAAAAACTGAAGACAGAAATATCATCACTCATTCAGCAGATAATTTTTAAGTTCCCACTGTGGTCCTGGTTCAGTATCAGGAGCCTAGAAATTAATAAGACACAATCCCCGAGGCTGGGATTGTAGCTCAGTGGTAGAATACTTAATTAGCATGCCCAGCAACAAAACCAAAAAACCTCACAATTCCTGTTTCTAGGGACTATTCATAATCTAGTGGAGAAGCCAACGTACAAATAAATAGGACCAAATAATGTGTAGATGTCCATGAGGGAAAAGAGGGAAAGGAATTATTTTGTGGAACAGAGTAGAATAAGAGAAGCAGATCTTTCTCCCAATTGTTTATGAAGCATTTCCTTTATATCAGGCTCTGTGCTCACCTTCCCCCTATCTTTTTGTGCTAAATTCTTTATTTCATTATTTTACTCAAGATTCAATCCCACAGCTATAGGTAAAGCATCTGTTATTTAATAGATGTGAAACAGTATTACAAAGTCACATTGCAAGAAAGTCGCCTCTTTCAAAAGTCCAAGCTATATTGCCATCACTGATCCTTTTCCTGACTCTGACAAAGTGGCATGCTACCATAATGGATTAGATACTGATGACAATGTCCTTTTTTTTAAACAGGGGAAAAGACCACTTGTACTTTGTAGAGAACTCTGATACAATAAAGGATTCTTTCTTTGGACTACAGCACCATCTTAATTCAGGACAGAGTTTAGAGTCTGTAACTATAAAAGGCAAAGCACCACGGAAGCAGATGTCTCTTCACAGCAGTTCTGAATTTCAGCCTCAAATTAGATCAGTTGCCAAGAGTCATAGTGACTCCTGCATTCTTTCTTCAAACAACCCCCCTACCAAGGACCTTCTTTCAGGTGTGTATGTATTTGTGAACAGAAACTAAACTATATTTATTGGGATTGCTCTGCTTATTAGCATACCTATAAAGGAGAACCAAGACTTGTGTTTGAACTAGTTAAATAAAATACTTGCTGTGGTCCAGAATTTCTCACCACATAATAATTGTACATATTTATGGTTTACTTTGGGACATTTCAGTGCATGTATATTATGTATAATGATCAGGTCAGGGTAATTGGCATATCTGTTACCTTGGATATTTATCTTTCTTTATTAGGAACATTCAAACCTGTTTCTACTAGCTATTTTGAAATATTCAATTAATTATTATCAACCATAGTTATCTTATTATTACTATAAAAATTAGAAGTTATTCTTCCTATCCAACTGTATCCTTGTATCTGTTAATCATCTCCTCTTTGTCCCTCCCCCAACACCCTTCCCAGGCTTTGATAACCACTCTTCTGTTCTCTACTACTTTGAGATCAACTTTTAAGCTTCCACATATAAATGAGAAGATACATTATTTGTCTTTCTGTTACTTTTAATTTTTTTTTTTTAATTTTTTATTGATTATTTAAAGCATTACATAGCTCATGATATATCATCTTTCATACATTAGACTCAAATTGTGTTTTGAACTCCCATTTTCACCCCAAATATAGATTGCAGAATCACATCTGTTACATATTCACATTTTTACATAATGCCATATTAGTGTCTGTTATATTCTGCTACCTTTCCTAACCCCTACTATCACCCCTCCCCTCCCCTCCCCTCCCATCTTCCCTCTCTATCTCCCCTGCTGTTGTTCAATTCTCTCCCTTTTTTTTTCCCTCCCCCTTGCCCCTCATAGCCTCTTGTAATTTTATGTATCCTTGAAGGTCTCCTACCATTTCCATATGCTTTCCCTTCTCTCTCCGTTTCTCTCCCCCCATTCGTCTTTGTTATCTGTAGTCTTTTCCACATGCTCTTCCTTCCTGTTCTGTTCTTAGTTGTTCTCTTTATATCAAAGCAGACATTTGGCATTTGTTTTTTAGGGCTTGGCTAGCTTCACTTAGCATAATCTGCTCTAATGCCATCCATTTCCCTGCAAATTCTATGATTTTGTCATTTCTTAGTGCTGCATAATATTCCATTGTGTATAGATGCCACATTTTCTTTATCCATTCATCTATTGAAGGGCATCTAGGTTGGTTCCACAGTCTAGCTATTGTGAATTGTGCCGCTATAATCATTGATGCAGCCGTATCCCTATAGTGCGCTCTTTTAAGGTCCTCAGGGAATAGTCCGAGAAGTGCAATAGCTGGGTCAAATGGTGGTTCCATTCCCAGCTTTCCCAGGAATCTCCATACTGCTTTCCAAATTGGCCTCACCATTTTGCAGCCCCACCAGCAGTGTACAAGTGTACCTTTTTCCCCACATCCCCGCCAACACTTGTTGTTGTTTGACTTCATAATGGCTGCCAATCTTACTGGAGTGAGATGGTATCTTAGGGTGGTTTTGATTTGCATTTCTCTGATTGCTAGAGATGGTGAGCATTTTTTCATGAACTTGTTGATTGATTGTATGTCCTCCTCTGAGAAGTGTCTGTTGAGGTCCTTGGCCCATTTGTTAATTGGGTTATTTGTTATCTTATTATTTAATTTTTTGAGTTCTTTGTACATTCTGGATATTAGGGCTCTATCAGAGGTGTGGGGGGTAAAGATTTGTTCCCAGGATGTAGGCTCTCTATTTACCTCTTTTATTGTTTCTCTTGCTGAGAAAAAACTTTTTAGTTTAAGTAAGTCCCATTTGTTTATTCTGGTTGTTAACTCTTGGGCTATGGGTGTCCTATTAAGGAATTTGGAGCCCGACCCCACAATTTGTAGATCGTAGCCAACTTTTTCTTCTATCAGACGCAGTGTCTCTGATTTGATATCTAGCTCCCTGATCCATTTTGAGTTAATTTTTGTGGATGGCGAGAGAAAGGGATTCAATTTCATTTTGTTGCATATGGATTTCCAATTTTCCCAGCACCATTTGTTGAAGATGCTATCCTTCCTCCATTGCATGCTTTTAGCCCCTTTATCAAATATAAGATAGTTGTAACTTTGTGGATTAGTCTCTGTGTCTTCTATTCTGTACCATTGGTCCACCCGCCTGTTTTGGTACCAGTACCATGCTGTTTTTGTTACTATTGCTTTGTAGTACAGTTTGACCTCTGGTATCGCTATACCTCCAGATTCACACTTCCTGCTTAGAATTGCTTTTGCTATTCTGGGTCTTTTGTTTTTCCATATGAATTTCATGATTGCTTTGTCTATTTCTACAAGAAATGCCGTTGGTATTTTGATTGGCATCGCATTAAACCTATAGAGAACTTTGGGTAATATCGCCATTTTGATGATGTTAGTTCTGCCTATCCATGAACAGGGTACATTTTTCCATCTTCTAAGATCTTCTTCTACTTCTCTCTTTAGGGTTCTGTAGTTTTCATCCCTGGGATGCAAGGATGGTTCAATATACGGAAATCAATAAATGCTATCCACCACATCAATAGACTTAAAGACAAGAACCACATGATCATCTCGATGGATGCAGAAAAAGCATTTGACAAAGTACAGCATCCCTTTATGTTCAAAACACTAGAAAAACTAGGGATAACAGGAACTTACCTCAACATTGTAAAAGCTATCTATGCTAAGCCTCAGGCTAGCATCATTCTGAATGGAGAAAAATTGAAGGCATTCCCTCTAAAATCTGGAACAAGACAGGGATGCCCTCTATCACCACTTCTATTCAATTTAGTTCTCGAAGTACTAGCCAGAGCAATTAGACAGACAAAAGAAATTAAAGGCATAAAAATAGGAAAAGAAGAAATTAAACTATCGCTATTTGCGGATGACATGATAATATACTTAACAGACCCAAAAGAGTCTACAAAGAAGCTGCTAGAGTTAATAAATGAATTCAGCAAAGTGGCAGGTTATAAAATCAACACGCATAAATCAAAGGCATTCCTATAT
The DNA here is from genome assembly GCF_964194105.1 of Spermophilus citellus. Taxonomy (NCBI): domain Eukaryota; kingdom Metazoa; phylum Chordata; class Mammalia; order Rodentia; family Sciuridae; genus Spermophilus; species Spermophilus citellus. Next base: position 193,538,359 of record NC_138183.1, read on the forward strand.
ATCAGCAACAAAACTTCTGAAATGGAAATAAGGAAAACCACTCCATTCACAATATCCTCAAAGAAAATAAGATACTTGGGTATCAACCTAACAAAAGAGGTGAAAGATTTATACAATGAAAACTACAGAACCCTAAAGAGAGAGATAGAAGAAGATCTCAGAAGATGTTACTTTTAATTTCACTCAACCTAATGACCTCTAATTCCATCCATGTCTACCAAGGAACTTCTAAATTAGTTTCTTATAATTGCAGATTGGGGAAGGAACTATTTAAAAGGAATTGGATATGAGGGTAGTTTTTGTCAGAGAAAAATATTAGTTCTTACTTTTCCCCAAATAATTCAAGACAGATATGTTTTTTGTATTATCAGCCCATATACTTTTACTATTGTACAGAGAGGATAGTACCAAATTCATTTCACATTCTGAAAACTGGTAGTCTTAATGAGAATATTCAGTGCATAGCATAATTGCTAATCTTAAGCCTGGGAATTAACTTCTGTGTCGCTAAATAGAAGTAGAAAGGAGACAAGTTTACCCGTATAAGGGCTTAGACTGGAGGGGGTGGGGTGCGAAGCAAATGGGAATAGAATTAAGTACCACAGGTTAGGGAGTGGTACAATGAAAGCAACTAACTGGCTTATATTATACCATATTATTACTGTGACATTGTTAGTATGACAAGAATTTGTTTCCATCCCCACAAGTAAAATTTCCAAAATAGAATATCTATAGCATTCATAGGAAAGTCTTTTAAATAACTATTAAGGTACATAATTCATATTAGTAAGGACATCTGGTTTGATTTTTATTTGTTTTTGTTCTTGTTTTTTGTGTTGCTGAGTATTGAACCCAGGGCCTTACACTGTACCACAGAGCTGTGTATCAAGCCTGGTATGTTTTTTTAATGAAGAAAACATTCTGTTCATAGTTTTTCAACGGAAATGTCTATTTTAAAAAATATATTCCAAGATTATAGTCCATTTATTTTAGTCTTTAACACAAAGACTCCATTAACAAGAAAGAATTCTCAGTGCTTGTTGAGTTACATTTGGAATATTTTGTATAGACTAGGATACCAGACTTGGAAAAAGTTAAGTGGGTTATTTGTTCAGCATCTACCAAATGTTTGTGATACTTCTGTGTGTCAGGAATACAGCAGTTTAATTTCATTTCTAAAAAGACATATATTCCTTTCTTAAGGATCTTATATTCTGAATGGGAAGGCAAATTATAAACCAGATAAATAAATACGTAGTATCAGATGGTGATAATGGCAAATGGTGGGGGGAAATGAAGCAAGGAAGGTGAAAGAAAGAATTATTTGTTTTATGTAGGTTTGGTAAATCATTTATTATTTTTGGTACAGGGGGTTGAACCCAGGGGTGCTCAAGCACTGAGCTATATCCCCTGCCTTTTTGTTTATTTGTTTCTAACAGAGTCTTGCTAAATTGCCCAACCTGGCCTCCAATTTCTGCCTCAGCTTCCTGAGTCACTGGGATTATTTAGCACCCAGCATTAAAGGAAGGCCTCATTAAGTAGGTAGCATTACAGATCTAAAGATGATGGAGGCTGGAGGTGTAACTCATTGGTAGAGCACTTAACTAGCATGTGTGAGGTACTGCGTTTGAACCCCAGCACCACACACACACAAACACATAAAAATTCCTTCTAAGGAGAGTAACTAGTCTGATAAGGAAAAAGAACCAACAAGAGCTATTTAGCCTGGAGAAAACAGCTACCATTTATTGAGCACTAATTATGTGCTAGGTACTATTCAAAGTGCTTTATACCCAGAATCTTAGAAAAACCACTGTGCAGTAGGGATTATATCCCCATTTTAAAATGAAGACATAGGCTAAGAGTTAGGAAACTTCTGCCTTGTCAAAAGGGGCAGTTGCTCCTCAGTTTGTCTTAGGTCCTAAGGTCCTAACTTACCCTGCCCTGGTAAGTTCATTGTTTACCTAGGCATGACTGTATTTATTATTATTATTATTATTTTAATCAAGATTATACTGATTTTTGGCTGGGGTTGTGGCTCAGTGGTAGAGTGCTTGCCTAGCATGCGTGAGGCACTGGGCTTGATTCTCAGCACCTCATATAAATAAATAAAATAAAGGGTTCATTGACAACTACGAAAATATTAAAAAAAAAAAAAAAAGACTATACTGGCCAATTGTTCAAGCCAAACAAAATATGCCAGGCACAACCCCTGGCCTGCCAATGTGCAACCTCTTCTATAATCTTCTAGGATCAGTGGGTTTAAAGATGGAACAAAACAGATGGTAGCTGACTCTGAGTTAATAATCTGACATATGCAAAAATGTGAGAGAACCACTTCAAAAGGTTATAAATTCTACACCACTGTAAATAGTCAGGCATGGGCTGGAGATGTGATGATCCTCTTGCATATTGGATTAAATTTCAAGTAGACATTTGGATGGAATCTTTAAAAGTCTATTCCAAACACAGGATTCTAGGGAACTAAGATTAACTGGGCTACTGCCATAGGACTAGGGCTGAGGTTCCCAGGAGGGACACAATAAATAGCTAAGCCCAATGATTTTTCTGGTCTTCATTGTACTAATATACCAGAAAGTGGGAAGTGATGCGGAATGATTCGGCAGCTAGCTTGTATTTCTGAAATACCAACTACACATTTTGTTTACATACCTTGTTTAGCCAGGGCTGTACCCATGGCATGTAGGAAATAAGTAAGGGAAATATTTGTCCTGAACATGCTAGAGTGCTATATTAGTGTGTGCACAAAATGGTTATTGAATTAAGGTGCAGGAAGATTCCATGACAGTCTTTATACTGTGAGATACCAACTTCTCCCTGAAAAGTCAATATAAAATATTCTAAGTCTAAGGTATGTCATAAAAGATTTATGACATCAAAAAATCTTTTCCAAAAAATGGCTGTTTCAACAGTGAAACCACTCGGAGGCTAATGACTGGACTACTTGTGCATAGATTTCTCTCATTTATCTTCCTTAATGTTTATTCCACTTAAAACCTGCTTTGGAAAGTATCTTAGGTACCAATTCCCATTCAGATTTAAAGGACTCAATAAATTGTTCTTCAATATTATCATTCCCAACGGAGTTTTTATTTATCAGAGATGAAAAATAAGCTCAATTCATTATTTTTCATGTGTCTGTCTTGTGTCAGTCTTGTTCTTAATTTTAGGGTTACAATGATAAATGTTTTAGCCCCTGCCCTTAAGGAATTCATTTTAGTAAAGGAGATAGATTTAAAAGCAAATCACAGTTATGTATAAATAGATACAGCAATGGAAATATTCATTAAAACATTTTATCAAGTGCCTGATATATGCCAGACACTGTACCAGATACCATGAGTACAAAGACCAGAAAAAACCAACCCAGAATTATAAATTAGGTAAAAACGACAGTTAACATTACTGCATGGTAAATTCTTTGATAAAGTTAAATACCAGGGATTCTGAGAGCACAGAGGAGATATTTTGACTTAAGGAACTGATAATAAAGATATTGTGTTAGCTAGCTTTTTCATCACTGTAACTAAAACACCTGGCAAGAACAGTTTACAGGAAAAAGTTTATTTGGAACTCACAGTTTCAGAGATCTCATTCCATAGATAGCCAAGTCCTTTAGGACTCTGAACCTAAGGTGAGAAGAGTTCTGGTGAAGGAAAACTGCTCTCTCATTGCTACAAGGAAGCAGAGATCAGCCAGGTACAGTGGCTCACACCTGTAATCCCAGCAATTGAGGAGACTGAGGCAGGAGGATCACAAGTTTAAGGTCAGCCTCAGCAACTTAGCAAGGCCCTAAGCGACTTAGTGAGACCTTGTCTCAAAATAAAAATAAAAAGACTGGGGATGTAGCTCAGTGATAAAGCACCCTTAGATTCAATCCACAGTACCAAAAGGAAAAAAAAATGTCTTTAAAGGAAGGAGAGATCCAGGAAAAGAAGAAAGAACCATAAGGAACATGCATCCTTCCATGGCATGCCCCCCGTGGCCCACCTTCTTCAGCCATTCTCCACCTACCTACAGTTACCATCTAATCAGTCCATTCAAACTAGAATTAGGTTACAGTTCTTGTCATGTTACCACTGACTATTACTGCATTAACAGAAGCTTTTGGGGGACACCTTATATCCAAATCATAACAGATATGGATACATAATAAAGTACCAAGGCTGTTACCTCCTTAGGAACATTTTAAGTATCGGAAGAAAAGGTTATTGTAACATGGCCTTAAAATCAAACATTGCTTGTCATTAGCCTCTTTATTCATCCACCTTATTAAAGAACGTTAAACCATATCAAATAAAGCCAGTATCAACTAAAAGGAAAAGCATCCTATTGCATACTAAGATTCTTTAAACGGAAGACTTTTATATCTAACCAGATTTTCAATTTTGGTAGACCATGTTTTCTTCACCCTCTCTCAGAGAATAAACAAGCCAAATCTCTTTGGGATGCAGACGTTTTCTAGCTGAATCCCAGAGATTTTCTTTCTTTCAATAAAAAAATAAATAAAATGAATTCTTAATATAATACTGTGTAGCCATTACTTACTGAGAAAAAGTTAGTATGTTAAGTGGAAAAGTAGTTATAAAACACAATCTATAATATGCCATTTTTGCAAAAGAAATGGATATACAGACATACATATGCATAGATAAAAACTACGAGACACATCAAAATATTAATAATCATTAACTATTTTTGGTACCAGGGATTGAACCCAGGAGCGATTAACCACTGAGCCATATCCCACATCCCCAAGCCCTTTTTGTATTTTTTGAGACAGGGTCTCACAAAAGTCCTTAGGGCCTTGCTAAGTTACCGAGGCTGGCTTTGAACTCACAATTCTCCTGCCTCAGCCTCCCAAGCCACTGGGATTACAGGCATGTGCCACCATACCTGGCAAATAATCAGTATTCTTGATTAGTAATATTAATGGGTATATTAATTTTCTATGGCTGCAAAACAACCACAAACTTGACACTTCAAACAATACCCATTTGTTATCTCATAATTCTATATGTCAGAAGTAGTTATAAAACAGAATATACAATATGCCATTTTTGCAAAAGAAATGTGTATATAGACATATATGCATAGATAGGTCATATGTATCATAGGTCCAGCCTACCAAGATAATCAGATTATCTTAAAAGTTGACAGATTTGGAGCCTTAATTATATCTTCAGAATCCCTTTGAAACAATTCCTAGATGAGTGTGTGAATCACTAGGAAAAGCTATGTGTACACAAAGGGCTGAGACATTGAATTCTGTTTACCACAATGGATGAGCTTTATTTGGTTTAGTTTGCTTTTATTCTCCCATCATGCATTGAAGATATGATATTTAAGTTTTGGGGTCTTTTTTCAAGTTTTAAAACTATTTTGATCTGTTTATTATAGTAATGAATGTTAGATCTTTATGGATCTCTTTGGCACATTTTGAGGGTTGTGGTTGTTTTGCTTCGATTAACCACCATATTTTCATTATTTTCAGAAGTTATAAAACTCTAGACTAGAAAGTAGACACTTTGGTTTTTTGTCTCATTTACCATCTAAGCAAATATAGAATTCTATAAAGTAGTGATACTTCCCATGTTCCATGGAATAATACCATTGGTCCTCAGTTTTTAAAGGGAAGCCTAAGAACTACAGTGGGATCACATAGATAAAGTGAATAAAAGCACAGAATGGGGAGTCATTCTGGTTATACAGTAATTGTCTTTTATTATAATGATTGAAAGTGAAATTCTTGTTGTAAGGCAAGGCCCCCAATAGGTGCCTGAAACTATTACTGGGCCTATATATATACTATTTTTTTCCTATACATACATGTATTTGATAAAATTTAATTTATAAATTAGGCACAGAAAGAGATTAACAATAATAACTAAGAATAAAGTAGAACACTTATTATATACAAATACCAGTTGGAAGAACTGAATGCCTGGGGACTTATATATCTTTTGGGGGAGGTGAGCAGGGAGGTAACAGGGATTAACTTAGGAGCACTCGATCACTGAACTACATCCCAGCCCTGTTTTGTATTTTACTTAGAGACAGGGTCTCCCTGAGTTGCTTAGCACCTTACGTTTGCTGAGGCTGGCTTTGAACTTGAGATCTTCCTGCCTTAGCCTCCAGAGCCACTGGGATTACAGGTGTGCACCACCATACCTGGCTGAATGCCTGGGGATTTAATGACTCCCACAAGAAGGCTGTTCTCTCCAGAAGAGACTTTATTGATGCAATGTCAAGATCTAAAACAGTACAGAAAGTAAAAGCTCAGTGAACACCTATTGTTAAGTGAATATCCTCAAGGAATTTTCTTGCCTAGTGGGAAGGGTGGACAAGTAAGCCATTACAGAACCTTGTTGTAAGTCTGAAAAGAGAAGGAAATACACTGAATGTTGCAAACATTTCTGCTGGATTTCAGAGTTTTCATTTTCTGCTTTTTCTGCTTTCAGTTCTGTTAGAACAAGGTAACAAACTGCGCAATGCCATGGTGATTTCTGCAATGAAATCAAGCCCAGATACTAGCATGTTGTTGGACAAAATTCATCCTCCAATAAAGGAAGATTCTCTTAGACCATCAACCCAGTAAGTTACAGAATAGACAAAAACCCAGCGTTCATTTTTCTTAATAGTTGTTAACCTGTGTTTCTTTTTTTAAAAATAAATATGTGTGATATATATATATATATATATATATATATATATATATATATATATATAATGTTTTAGTTGTAAATGGACACAATACCTTTATTTTATTTTATTTATTTTTATGTGGTGCTGAGGATTGAATCCAGTGCCTCATTCATATGTGCTAGGCAAGTACTCTACCACTGAGCTACAACTCCAGCCCCTAACCTGTATTTCTTTTCTTTTTTTTTTTTTAAAGAGAGAGAGAGAGAGAATCTTTTAATATTTATTTTTTTTTATCTCGGCGGACACAACATCTTTGTTTGTATGTGGTGCTGAGGATTGAACCCGGGCCGCACGCATGCCAGGAGAGCGCGCTACCGCTTGAGCCACATCCCCAGCGCCCTCCCAACCTGTATTTCTTGTTAAATTATGAACTGGACAATCTTGGAAATAATTTTTGATGAGGTGATAAAGAAGTCTAAACTAGGAATTAAGATGCTAGTACTGGCACTGATACTTAATAAATGTATAAATAAGTAATTTTGCTGCTCTTTTTGAACTGGAATGCTTGTATATAAAATGGGGATATTTTCTTCCTATTTTTCAGAAATGAAATGGGGTTCTGATGTAGGAAAGATCTCACAGAGTGTAAAGTTTTAGATATATGTAAGGCATTTAAGTCTAAAGTAATAAATTTTATGAATCAGACCAGCTCCATAATACTCTTTTTTTTGCTCAATTAATTATGATTCAGATTTTTCCCATCTGTTAGCCATTTAGTGAGAAAGTATTTTTCCACACTTCAGAATCAGAGTGTTGTCTAAGAATCAAGTTGAAGATCATGTCCTTCCTTCAACTGAGGATACATTTTGGAAACATGACACAAAAGTTGATACCAGAGCTATACAGCTGCTATTAGGCAGGTAAGTGCTTTAACCAGCTTCGTTCCTTTCAAATTTTTCCTACAATTCACTAAATATAATGTTAAATTCATCCTTCTAAATCTTTGCTTCCTTAATTAACCAGTCGGTTTCTGTTTCTCAATCTACTACTCAATGCCTATGAAATAAAAATTCAATTTTTAGCTTTTTGTTCTTGGCTTCATTTAAGGAATGGTTCTCAATTCACCTTTCCATTCTTATTTCCCAGCTCTTACCAACACCAATATTAACATGATGTGGTAAAAGCAGCATGAATTTTAGACAGATTTAAATTAAAACTTGAGGTTTGTTGCTTATTAACATTGTGTTCTTAAGCAGGTATCTTACCTTCAGAGGCACCAATAAATTTAGAATTGTTCCTAACCTTGAAAAATTATGAGGATTAGAAATGTTGTATGTAAATGAGCTAACACTGTGCTTGACACATATTAATTTGATTCCTAATAGCTATAATTGTTAATATTACCACTAACATGTGCCTTCATCTATTTATTGTCTCTTGAGTAAAATACTATCCTCATTACTGTCTTGGCAAGGTGGTTAAAAGCAATATGTGTTAAGTTATAAAAGTGTGAGAGGCCAGCCTTCATGGCATTTGCCTGTAATCCCAGCAATTTGGGAGGCTGAAGCAGGAGAATCATGAGTTCAAGGCCAGACTAGGCAACTTAAAGAAACCCCATCTCAAAATGAAACATTAAAAAAAAAAAGAGGGGAGTATGGGGTAGAGTACCCCTGGGCTCAATCCCCAATAACAGAAAAAAATTTACATTAATTAATTAATTTTAATTAATTAAATAAATAAGGTGCAAGAGAACATGTTCTTCAGAAACTCCATTTAATTGGGTTAAGGTTAGACTTCTTAAAGAAAAGAGAAAGACTGCATAAACATTTTAGTTTGCTAATGGTATAGGTAGAGTGAGTAGGGGTATAATGGAAAAGGAAGTGGAAGCCAGACTTTGAAGGACTTTGAATATTATGTTAAAGGGTTTAGATTTCATGTTATAAATTGGTTAGACAGAAAAATATTTCAGCAGAAGAGTGGAAAGATTAGTTTAGCAACAGTATGGAAAATCAACTCTACAGGCTAAATGGAAAAGTATGTGGGAATAGTTTTTCCTCCCTGGTGGAGTTGTAAACATAAAAAATTAAAGGTTGGTATGACAGGATCTTATAACTAATTAGTTGTGGAAAGAGAATGAAAACTGAAAAATGACCCCTAGGTTTTTTGGTTAGGAACTCCATGGATTATAATGATTGAAATTGAAGGTAATAAATTCAAGTTTAAGCTTGTAAATCTGTGAAACTTAAGTTGTCTATAGAACATTCAAGTGCAGTGTTTAGTAGGTGCTTGAATATGTAGAGTGAAGTTTAGGAGAGAGGATTGGCCTAAAGATAAAAATTGAGTGTCATCTACACTGCAGTAATTGAAATCTTGAGAGTAGCAGGATTGGGTACCCAAGGAAAGAATAGGAGAAAGAAAGTAAGAATGAAGGACACGCTTTCATGCCCACTCCTTATTTATTTATTTATTTTAGTTTTTTATAATTTTACTTTATAAAATATTTTTTCTTTTACATTTTTATTGATGCATTATAGTTGTACATAATGCTGGAATTTGTTGTGACGTATTTGTATGTACACACAATATTACAGTATAATTATTGGCCAATATCACTCCCTAGCACTTCCCCGCCTCTCTCCCCATCTCCTATCCCCTGGTTTCTTTCCTCTTTTGATCTCTCTGTGTTTTCATGAGATCCCTTGCCCCTTCTTTTCTTTTTCGTCTCTGGTTTCCACATATGAGAGAAAACATATGACCCTTGACCTTCTGAATTTGGCTTATTTCAGTTAACATAATGGTCTCTAGATTCATCCATTTTCCTGCAAATGACATAATTTTATTTTTCTTTACGGCTGATTAAAACTCCATTGTGTATGTATATTCATTCATTTATTGGTGGACACCTAGGCTAGTTCCATGGTTTGGCTATTGTGAATTGTGCCACATGAGTATGCATATATCACTATAGTATGATGACTTTAATTCTTTAGGACAAATAGCAAGGAGTGATATAACTGGGTCATATGCAGTTCCATGCCTAATCTGTTGAACAACTCCACTGTGATTTCTGTAGTGGTTGTCCTAATTTACAATCTCACAGTGTAACACTGTTCCTTTTTATTCAGATCCTCTTCAGCTTTTACTGTTATTTGTATTCTTGATAATTATCATTCTGACTAGTGTGAGAATAAATCTCAATATAGTTTTGGTTTGCATTTTCCTAATTGGTAATGATAATGAACATTTTTTTTTCCATGTATTTGTTGGTCATTTGTATTTCTTTTGAGAAGTGTCTTTTCAGTTCATTGACTATTAATTGGTGCCCACTCCTTTTAAAACCTCAGTAAAATGATGGTCAAGTAATAGAAAAGGCATAAAAATCACAAGAACCAAAAGGGGAAATGACAACAGATGAAAGATGTCAATAAAATTTTAAAAGTTAGAAAACAGATGGACAATGATAACTGACCCAGCAAAATAAAGAAAGCTGTACCTTGAGCCAGACTGCCTATATTTTATCCAAGTTCTGTCACTCACTAGTGTTAAAATCATCCAAAGTTATAACCACATTTTACTGTAGTTTTTTATCCGTTAAATAGATATCATAATATAATCTACTTTACTGATATTTTGTGAGCAAATTCAATGATTTAATTCCTATAAACTTGTTAGAATACTGCTGGCATAGAGTAACCTCTCAATAAATATTGAGTATTATTATTATTATAATAACTGTCCCTCTATGAGGGACAGAGCCAACAGACTGACATTTTCCTGCCCAGTCAAAGACTAGAGTTTATTCTTTGTAGAGGTAGTACTATCAGATCTCGGGATTCAAGGATGTCAAATGCAATTGAAGGTGAGGGTGAGCACCATACTGAGGGAAAGGAGATTAAGTTTAAATTCTACATATGAGAATGATGAATATCCCTCCATTCCCAAACTCCCTTTGCTCCTTGATTCCTAGCACACTGACAGTCACTACCTCCCAGACAGGAGATGAGATTATGCATGGAAACTCCAGCTCAAGAAGAAAGACATCAACCATGGAGGTTACCCTCCAAAATGATCTGGCTCTGCCCAATTAAATATTTTATAATGAAACCCACCAGTCAACAAGTTTCCTCCAACTCTCAAGCTAGAAATAGGACTTTCAGTCAGCATTTGAGGACCTGACTTTAATATGACCAGATAGCTAAGATTTATAGGCATTCAAGGAATGCCTCTAACATAGAGACAACAAGATTTAACAGAACATATGGAAGAGGTAAGTGAGGGAAAATCCTATTTTCCCCTTAAGGCAGAGTTGGAAAGTAGGAAAGAAAAGACAAAATTGAGGATATATTCAAGAAGTTCAACAACCAAATAATTAGAGTTTCAGAAAAGAGGAAATGAAAAAATTCTCCTGAACTGGAGCATATCAGCTTCTGTGCTGATACTTGAGCCAAGACCCCCTATCCCATCTCTTCTAACTCAGACACATAGAAACTTCCCTCCTTACTGGGGCAGCCAAGGACTTAGAACTCCCTCTTCCCATAGCGCCAATCAGCAGGTATCTTCTGAGGGAGGAGTAGGACATAAGCAAGAGAAAGGAGGCTGAGACTGTAGATTAGTGGCAGAGCGCTTGCCTTGAACATGAGGCCTGGGTTTGATCCTCAGCACCACATAAAAATAAATAAGTAAAATAGAGGTATTGTGTCCAACTACAACTAAAAAATAAATGTTTTTTTAAAAAAGAGGATATGCAAATCACTAGAATTCGAAATTAAACAGGGAAAGTTAATACCAATTTTATATAAATAAAACATTATGAATGAATCCTGTGAACATTTGGATGACAATAAACGATAATTTACATAGTATAATTTGGTCAATTTCATTCCACCATGCATTCCTTTTCCTCTCCCTCCTCCTTCCCCACTCCCTCTCTATCCTTTCCTCTACTTCTGCTTCACTGATCTCCCTTCTATTTTTATGGGATCCCCTCCTTTTTCCCCCTTATTTTGGTCTAGCTTTCACATTTGAGAGAAAACATTGAAACCTTGACTTTATGAATCTGGCTTATTTCACTTAGCATGATGAATTTCACCTTTCTCTATGTCTATAAAGTACTAAATTTTTTTAGCTTTTTTATTTTAAAATATTTATTTTTTAGTTGTAGTTGGATACAATACATTTGTTGATTGATTGATTGATTTTTATGTGGTGCTGAGGATCAATCCCAGGGCCTTACACCTGCTAGGTGAGCGCTCTATGGCTGAGCCACAATCCCAGCCCCTAAAGCACTAATTTTTTAAAATATAACTATAAATAAATAGAAGGAAGACCAGTAGAATAGAAGATGGGCAATGGGAAGAAGGAGAGGAGAGAAAGAGGAAGTACTGGAGATTGAAGTGGAATAAATTATATTCCATGCATGCATGATTATGTCAAAATGAATCCCAATATTATGTATAACTATGATTCACTAATTAAAACACTTAAAACCTTTTTAAAGACAAATAATTTAGATAAAATGGAAAGATTGCTAGAAAGACACAGATTACTAAAACTGACTCAAGAAGAAATAGACCTGTAACAAGTAGGGATTGAATTAGAAATTCAAAAAACTACCCACAAAGAAAAGCCCAGGCCCAGTTTTTATTGATGAATTCTACCAAACAGTTAAAGAGAGTTAATACCAATATTTCACAAATTCTTCTAAAAATTGGAATAGTAGGGAAGTCTTTCCTACTATTTTATGAAGCCAACATTATTCTGTTACCAAATCTAGACAGAGGCATCACAAGAAAACTACAGATCAATATGTATATGGAGACAACAATTCCCCACAAAATATTCTCAAACCAAGCCAAGTAACTAAAATTTTATTCCATGACCCAGTGGAATTTACTTAGAATGTAAGGTCAGTTTAATTTCTGAAAACCAATTTATGTGATATACAATATAAATAGAATAAAAAACAGAAGCCACAGGATCATCTCAAAAGATGGAGAGAAGCATTTAACAAAAATCTAATGATCTTGCATGACAAAATGCGCAATAAGCTTAGATAGAAGAGAAAATCCTCAGCATCTACAGAAAACACAGAGTTAACATTATGCTTAATGTTAAAAGACTGAATGTGTTCTTCCTAAGATTAGGAAAAAGCAAGGATATTTGCTCTCAGCAGTTCTATTAAACATTGTGCAATAGCTTCTAGCTGTTTCAATTAGGAAAAATAAATAAAAGGAACCTAAATAGGAAAGGCTGAAGAAAAATATCTCTGTAAAGATGAAATGATCTAGTACGTTGAAAATTATAAGGAATTCAATAAAAATGATTAAGAATCTAATAAAAATTAGAACTAAGTTCAGCAAGATTGTAGGATTCAAGATCAGTATGCAGAAATCTATTATATATTTACATGCTTGCAATGAGCAATCTGAAAATAAATTTAGAAAAAAATTTCATTTATACTGACATCAAAAAGAATAAAATACTTAGGAATAAATCCAACAAAAGATGTGTAAAACATAAACTCTAAAAACTATAAAACACTGTTGAAAGAAATTTCAAAAGGTCTAAGTAAATAGAAAAACATTACATGTTCATGATTCAGCACAATCCCTGTCAGAATTCCAGTTGATTCCTTTGTTAAAATTGACAGGCTGCTTTTAAAATTCATGTGAAATTGTAAAGGACCCAGAATAGCCAAAACATTCTTGAAATGGGAGTCACACTTCTCAATTTTAAAACTTACCTAAGCAATAGCAATCAAGTCAGTGTAGTACTAGCATAAGGATAGACAAATAAATCAGTGAAATAGAATTGATAGTTTAGAATACCCAAGTGTCTATCTTTAGTCAGCTGATAGTCAATAAGGCTGTTAAGATCACTCAGTGATAGAAGAATTGTCTTCACAATGAATGACGCTGGGATGCCTAGATAAAGTGAAGTTGGATCTTTACCTCACCATCTACAAAAATTAACTCAAAATGAATCAAACAGCTAAATGGAAGGACTAACATAAAACTTATAGATTGTAAACCTAAATGACCTTAGATTAGGATAAGCGTCTTAGATGTGGCACCAAAAGCACAAACGATCGAGAAATGAAAAGTTGTGCTGTAATTGTATACAATGAATCAAAATACATTCTGTTGTCATGTATATCTAATTGAGATAAATTAATTAATTAATAATAATAATATCAATAATAAATAAAATAAAACAAAAAGAGCTAGGGGTATGGCTCAGTGGTAAAGCAACCCCGGGTTCAATCTCCAGCCCCAGTCCCTGAATCATGAGGAGTGTATCTCATTCTTCTAGAATTTTGTTTTTGTGTGTATTTTATAATGTGATCCTATGTTAGTATGGTGGTATATGCATATCATATTTACATGCATAACTTATAAGTTAATTAAGACATTTATTGAGATGTATGCTCAAAAATTTACTACTGGCAAGATGCATTTAAAATTTTTGTAAAAGATATATTGAGTTTCAAAAAAAGAAGTCCTGTGATTTGGCAGATAAATTGGTATAATATAAAATAAATCCTAAATTTTATAAAAAGCACAAGCCATACAATAAACAAATTGGACATCTCAAAATTAAAAATTTTTGTGCTTCCACTGATACTATTAAAGAGGAAAGACAAGAGAATAGGAAAAAATTGCAGATCTTATATCTGATAAGGGACTTACATAACTCAGAATTTATAAGAATTCATATGACTGAAGAGACAAATAATTCTTTAAAATATGGACAGTGGATCTGATTGAACATTTCTCCAAGCAAGATATTTAAGTGGTAAATTTATACATGAAAAGATGCACAACACCATTATTTGTCAGGGAAATGCAAATCAAAACAATGAGATACCACTTCACACCCACTAGATTAAAAAAGTCTGGATAATAAGTATTGATGAGAATGTAGAGAATCTAGAATCCTAGTATACTGCTTGTGATAATGTAAAAGGTACAAATGTAAAGTAAATGGTACTTTGGAAAATCGTTTATCAGTTCCTCAAACTGTAACACATAGACTTACCATATGATCAACTCCTAGGCATATACCCAAGGAAAATGAAAGCATATATCCAAACAAAAACATGTATATGAATGAGCCTAGCAGCATTATTCATAATATTCAAAAAATGGAAACAAGCCAGATGTCTACCACCCGGTAAATGGACTTTTAAAACATGAAATATCCATTAGTGGAATATTATTTGGCAATAAAAAAACAAGGTGTTGATACATATGACAGCATGGATGAACTTTAAAAACACGTAAATTGAAAAAAATCAGTGCCAAGTGATTATATATTTTATGACTTCATTTATTTGAAATGTCCAAAATAGGCAAATCTATAAAGATAGTGTAATTATTATCAGTGTTTCCTTAAGGTTGAATGTAATGGTGGATAGGGTAATGAAAGTAAAGGTTATGGAGTTTTGTTTTGAGGTGATGAAAATGTTTAAAATTGACTGGAGTGATGGCTGCTTATATTTGTGAATTATTAGCTATAAAATTGCTTTGTGGGTGAATAATATGGTATATGAATCATATATTATAAAGCTGTTTAGGAGAAAAACAACCTAGAATCCAACACAATAAATTTAAAAAGCCACATCAAGATGTATAATCATGAAATTTTGAAATACTGAGTATAAAGAGACAGTATTAAAGAAAATTAAAAATCACCTATATGTTGGAATTGGAATGACATCAGGACTATCCACAGTTCCCTGGAAGATAGTAGAGAAATGTCTTCATAATTTTGAATTAAAAATTATTTGTGGGGCTGGGGCTGTGGCTGTGGCTCAGCGGTAGAGTACTTGCCTGGCACATGCAAGGTGTGCTGGGTTCAATCCTCAGCACCACATAAAAATAAATAAAATAAAGATATTATGTCCAACTACAACTAAAAACAAATATTAAAAAATTATTTGCAATATAAACTTCCATTACTAATCAAACTATCAATCAAGTGAGATAGTAGAGAAAAAAAATACCTTCATATATTGAGAATCTCAAAAGTTTACCTATCAGTATTCTTCAGGAAACCTTAGGGGGATATCTTCTACCGAAGAGAGGGCTTAAGAAGGAAAAGGAAGACATGGAGTCCAAGAAGGAGGGAATACAACACAGAAGAGAGATAAAAGGAGGTTTAGGATGTGTGTCATATTTACAGAGCAAGCAATCTGTACAGGACAGAGCTTCAGAGGAGACGTTTCTGAGGCCTGGGGGACAAGGAAGAATAAAATATATATTGGTCAAGTCTGGGGGGGCGGAGTTGAGTAATAAAATAGTAATAGGTACATATAAAACTCTGCAAATGAAAATTAAGACACTTATTAATACCAAAGAAAACCAGGAGTTGTATAAGAGAGAAAGTAAAATTGTATAAGAAAGGAAGTAAGTTAATTATCCTACACTTGGTTCTGATATGTTAACCCTGAAAATAGTAATGCATATGTATCACTTAGAAATATGTTCATAAATACCAGGAGCATCTCAGGGAGTTGAAGGCAATTGTCTTTAGGAATTTAGGCAACTACTGTTTTTAATTATCAGCCTATTGTCTTCTTAACTTTCAAAACAAGTATATATATTTGATTAAAAATTATATGTAAGAAGAAAAAGAAGGGCTGAGGGTGTAGTTCAGTGTCAGAGCACTTGGCTAGCATGCTGCAGGCCCTGGTTTCAATCCAGCACCACCAAAAACAAAACAAAACAAAAAAAGCAGGGGAGGAAGAAAAAGAAGAGATAGTGCTAAAAGTGAGCTTATCTTATGGCCAGGCAACATAGGCAAAATCCATCCTTTCAATATGTCCTAGACAGTGAATTAAGTTCAAAGAAATCTTACACTGTAAGAATAAAGAAGTAAAATGTGGAGGACTATATACTATAAACAGTGGAGATCTCTAACTTTAGGGGTGTGCAAAGTGGGGGCAGAAAGCAGCTGCTGGAACAGAGAGAGAACATAAGTGACAAGGAAGAAAGTTTATTGTAGAGTATAAGAAGTAGAATTTCTCAAAGCATTAGTGCTCAGAAGCTTCAGAGAAGCTTGTAGATTGGGATACTCTTAACTGGATTTTGGCAGTTAGGAAGTTGTTTTTGTTGTTGTTGTTGTTGTTGTTGTTCCAGGGATTGAACCCAGGGCACTTAACCACTGAACTACATCCTCAGCCCTTTTAATACTTTATTAAGAAACAGGGTTTCACTGAGTTACTTAGGGCCTTGCTAAGGCTGAGGCTGGTTTTGAACTTGTGATCCTCCTGCCTCAGCCTCCCAAGACGTTGGGATTACAGGTGTATGCCACCTCACCCAGCAAGAAGCTGTTCATTTTGAGAGAGAGATTGCAATTTGTTAATGGTCCACAACTTGGGGGTGATTGTCCACACTCCTAACCCCACATGACTTTTGAGAATGTCTGGAGGCATTTGGGGATGAATACTTCTGGTATCTAGTGAGTAGAGGCCAGGGACCCAAAATGCACAGGACAGCCCAATGACAATTATCTGACCCAGTATGTCAGTAGTAAGGTTGAGAAACCCTGCTGTAGATTAGGGAAAGGTAAGAAAGGGAGAATTTGCTGCAACTGCTCATTCAAAGTAATGTAAAAGCATCATCTCATTTGAAGGTAGTGATTATGTACTATTTTCTTGAGAAATTAAAAAGTATAGCAGCTAGCTTGAAAGGGAAGAAAGTAGAAAGAAATAGCAAAATGCATAGCTCAATGCCTGCACATAGTATTTTTTTAACGTTTTAGTTGTAGATGGACACAATATCTTTATTTTGTTTTTATTTATTTTTATGTGGTGCTAA